>NC_053158.1:7535224-8796620 GCF_016835505.1 Polypterus senegalus
TCCACTCCTATAAGTACTTGGGGGGTCCACTTTAAAGACAGGTTGGACTGTCCTAGGAACACAGAGGAGCTATATAAGAAAGGGCAGAGCGGACTCTTTTTCCTTAAGAGATTGTGTTTCTTTAATGTGGGAAGTGACCTCCTTTATATCATCTACAACTCTGGGATGCCCAGTGTGGTATGCAGGAATGGTAACATCACTTCAAGAGAGGCCCACCAAATCAACAACCTAATTAAAAAGGACAGGCTCACTTATGGAATGCACGATGGGTCTCTGGAAGTTATAAGGGAGGAGAGGATGAATTTAAAAGTGAGTGCTGTTATGAACAATGCTGCTCACCATCACTGAGGACATTCAGCTGACAGATGATTCAGCAGAAGTGTGTCAAGAAATGTTAGGGGGGCTCCTTTATACCAACAGCAACACTCCTGCATAATGCCATGGTGGAACTGGGACAGCCAAGGCAGAACTTTTCTTTGTTTTGAATTGTCTTCATTTATAGTCATTCTGGTGTGTGTTCAGACAAAGGTGTATGGTAATATTTATTTATTTATTTACTTACATACCTACTGTGACAGACAGGGGGCACTGTCATCCCCTTGAACCCTCAGACCAGACGCCAAACACCAGATAAAAGTCCAAATTATGAATTTATTCATCCAATAATGTGAACAAAGCACCTCCACCTCCACAATAATAATCACAATATACAATAATCAATCCTCCACTCCCAGACGCATTGTCACCCTTCCTGCCAACTCAGCTCTCATGCCGGGGTTTCCCACAGTCCTTTATAGTCCTTGACCCGGAAGTGCTTCTGATCCCTCAGTCCATGTGATTACCTAGCACTTCCGGATCAGGTGAAAACTCCTCTTTTTCTTCAGCCTGGAAGCACTTTATTTCTTCTGTCCTCGTGACTGTGAAGTACTTCCGGGCTACACTGAACATACGAGTCCTTGAGCCTCCCTGCAGCATCCTCTGGTGGCCCCCACGGTATCCAGCAGGACTGTGAAGGGAAACTCCAAGGTCCATGATGCCCTGTTGGAATTTGGGGTTTCTCCACGTTGCAGGGAGGGCTCCACCTGGCGGCTTGGGGGTATTGTCCGAGATTAGCTGCCGGCCATAGTCCATACTACCTATTTATGTATTTATTCATTTAAAAAGCTAAAAAAAAATTAATATGTAGTGCCTTTCACATCTATCTATCTATCTAATTTTGTTTCTTGGAGCAGAAGGAATTGTCTACTTCTCAACATCAGCAAAACTAAGGAACTGGAGTGTGACTTTTGCCACACCAAACAGCTTCTATGGCGAGTGTTCAGGTAATGGGTGTTGCGGTGGTGCACTCCTTGTACGTGGGGGTCCACATCAATGTCAGGTTGGACTGGTCTCATAACTCAGAGAAATTATAGAAAACAAGGGCTGAGCAGGCTCTTCTTCCTTAGGAGACTGCGTTCCTTTAATTTTAATGACATCCTTCACATTTCCTACAACTGTGTGATGGTCTGTGCGATTTTCCATGCTGTGGAGTGCTGGGTTGATAATATCGCTTCAAGAGAGGCCCACCAAATCAACTAGCTAATTAAAATAAATATATCTATTATATAGTGCCTTTCACATACATCTATCTATCTATCTATTTATTATATAGTGCCTTTCACATCTATCTCTATCTATCTAAACATAAAAATGGAGGTTCAGATTTGGAAAATGAAGGCACCAGGGGTTTGTGACATTTACAATTTTACTTCATTTGACTCATCCATTAAATATGAATTTTTAGTAGTATTTTTAACCAGCTAATAATGCAAATATAAAATCTCACACACTAGCAAATATTACAAATGTAACTGATTTGTTCACTGACAAGCCTGTTGTTACAAAAGCAAAAGAGTTGTCTTGTTTATCCTGCATTATATTGGAATTCACTATTTCAACAGCACATGCTCCACAGTTATGATTTTTTTTTTGTTGTTGTTTAGCATGGATTTTAAGCAGTAGCCTTTAATTACCGGACTGAAAATGTCAAAAAAAAAAAAATCAGAATGTGCCCATGCTAAGATAAATCAGGTAGTTCATGGAGATACCACTCTTTATTAAATCTATGCTGAAATCCCCCAAGATTATTTAATTTTACACTGGTAGCATCCCCACCTCTGCCCCACATTAAAGTCAAGTCCTGCATTGTACAGTATTTTGGAGGTTATGGAAGCCAATACTAGTTTACAGAAATGGTAACGAGTGCTACTTCCATATAATTTGCACAGGGACACTTGTGTTTGTGATTAATAAACGTTCACTCTTTGCATTTTTTGACTCCTCAAATCCTACTGTTGTGTTTCTCACTTGCCTCTGACCAGACAGACAGATAGATAGATAGATAGATAGATAGATAGATAGATAGATAGATAGATAGATAGATACTTTGTTAATCCCAAGGGGAAATTCACATAATCCAGCAGCAGTATACTGATTCAAAAAACAATATTAAATTAAATAGTAATAAAAATTCATGTAAAAGCAGACAATAACTTTGAGTAATGTTAGTATTTACTCTCCCGGGTGGAATTGAAGAGTCGCATAGTGTGGGGTCTCCTCAGTTTGTCAGTGGAGCAGGATGGTGACAGCAGTCTGTCACTGAAGCTGCTCCTCTGTCTGGAGATGACACTGTTCAGTGGATGCAGACCAGTCTCGGTTTAATGAAATACTAGGGGGTCTATGTAACATCTGAATATCGGGTATGCCCCACACTGCTGACTCTTGACATTCAGTACCGCTGGCTATAACCATTAAAATGTGTCATCTCCTACTTTTCATTCATGTCCGTCTTTGTAATTTTGTAAATAGTTCAACTTAAATATTGCCATACATGTGCGTCTAGGAGACGGCCTCAGGGCTCTTTCGTAACTATTATACTCTGAGCCAGCGGGTGGCGCTGCCTTCTAATGCCTTCTCTCTTCTCCCCTCTGTAGAAGTGATGACTGACAGCTTATCCACCCTCTGACGTCACTTCCGGTTGTCTCCCTCCTGAACTCGCCTCTTCCGGTTTGTAGATATCAGAACTGGCTCTAACTCCATCTTGGGGTTCTGGTCTGAACAAGATGATTTCTTGCACTTCAGCTGTTTTTTTTGTTTCGTTTTTTTTGTATGGCCATATGATATTTGTGGATGATTACGGTGGCACAACTCTTTTTGTCATTCCTTGTGCCTTATTACAAAATCTACAGATAATTCTTGAAAGAGCAACATTAAAAATAAAAAATACAGAAAAGTGTCAAGTGTATAGAAAGCCTAGACATCAATATTTTATTATGTTTATTTCTTACCAAGCGTGGTTGCCTCATGTCACCCCATTTCTGTCACATTTTTCTCTGAGATGGCTTTCTAATGCCTTTCTCTTCGCTTAAAATGGGAGTTCTTTAACTCAGCATCCGTGCCTTGTGTAAAAGGCAAACACTTTGGATTCTTGTGGCCTTCGTCGTCTTGATAAACATACTTCTGCAGAAGCACTTTATCTGCACCTTAATATTTATTCTCAGACAAAAATGGTGCAGATTTAATAAGACTGTCACGCCACTGTCAATGAGCGCCTGAGGAAAAGCCGCTGGTCTGCCATTATGATGTATGCCTTAAGCACGCGCGATGAAAGACAAGCTCCAAGTTTCATTTAATAAAGGATAAAAGACTAAAAGATGGCCCGTAAATAATCACAAAGTCATTATGTCTAAGTCTGTGCAGTCAACAAGAAAAAAAAAAGATAAGGAAAAAGCAAAAAATAAAACAACTAATATGGGGATTGATACAAAGACAAAGGGAGCTGTGAAGGCTAGCGGGCACCACAGAGCCCTAAACACAAACACACAAGACAGTCCCGGGTTCAAATGAAGAGTGTTCATTACAAGTACCTTATAATAACAAGCATAACACAAGTCATTTCTACTTCTCTTTCTCCTCCTCTACTCCCTATACCACACTGTTCTCCACCATTCGAGTGTTGCCTTCCTTCCTCCCAGCTCAGACTCATCTGGATGAGGTAGTGAGGTCCCGTTTATTGAGAATCCGGGCCGTGCTTCCCGTGTCAGATCTTCCAGGCCATACGATAATTTTCAAAAACAGGGTGTATAACTCCCTGCAGTGCCCTCTTGCAGCACCCACGGACCCCAGTAGGGCTGCGTTACTGGACTACATTTCCCAGCATTCCCCACTGGTTTCCAACCAGGTACCAATATCCAACATCCTGGGGGAATAAACAGCCTTCAGTGACAGTCCTTCCCTACATTTCCCTTTTATGCCGGTCAGGGAAGGTATTCCAAATATATCCATCTGGGGCACCTGTCCATCCACTTGGGGGTAAAGAACCTTGTCCTCTCCTGGTTGGGATGCCCTTCCATCCTGTATGGCACTTACAGAACAAATGACAGTTTATTTCCTGAAGGCTACTTTAGAAATCTAACGTAATGGAAATGAAATTCCTTAAAGTCATTTTTCTGTTGCAAAAATGATATGAATGTACAGTAAAGCTATTGGTTTCACAAATTCTTAATTTCTTAGAAAAATTATTCCTTCATTTATTCTGTGAATTTATTTGATTAATTAATTAATTTATTTATTTAAATTGTATTTATTTATTTTAATTTTAATTTATTTATTTTCAATTATTTTGTGAATTTCCCCTTTGGATTAATAAAGTATATATATCTCTACAGTAGCTATCTATTCTCTTTCTGCACATGCTTTTTCCCAAACGGGTTTGTTGAGAACCAAATTATCCAGACATGAACAAAGCTTAAGATGGATACTTGTGTGTCATATTACACACACTCTAGCACATTCTCACAGGACACTCGTTTAATCTAATACAGCCCATTCTACAAGTATTCACACCTCATCACTTTCCGCACACTTTTTTGTGTTGTAGGTTAAATTTTAAATAGATAAAATTGTTATTTTGTGTATTAATCCCCATTCAATAACCCATAATAACAAAGGCAAAATATGTTTTCAGGAGGGCTTGAATATTGTCACACATGTGCACATGGGAGGCAGTTAAAGGGCTCAAATGAGAGTAATTCCACGTCAGACCAGGGGGTGGCGGAGTGCAGTAACACGATCTTTTTCTCCTGCAGACCAGTTACAGGAGGTTCTGTCTGGCCCTGATGACATCACTTCTGGTTTCGGGCCCGATGTCGTCACTTCCTGTGCCAGACTTTAAAATCGCCATTTTGTCCCACATATATCAGTTCTGTCTTGAACACAGTTTTGATTATCAATTTCTTTGCTTCTTGGTGTGACCAACCGAAAATATACGGGGTGGCTACTCCAAACCATTTTGTGACTTTTGGTCTTTTATCCTCACAATCTATATATATATATATATATATATATATATATATATATATATATATATAGTCACAGATTAGGGTTTTCTCGCACCCTTGTACCCTCAGACCACACGTCAGACACCAGATAAAAGTCCAAATAATTATTTATTATAATAATTATGTGCACAAAGCACGCTCCTCTCCACAATTCTCCAATAACAACAACAATAATAATCACAATCCTCCACTCCCAGACGCGTTGCCCTCCTACCACCCAGCTCAGCTCATTGTCTGGGAGTTCCCATGATCCTTTTATTCTCCCTGACCCGGAGGTATTCCTGCCCAACAGTCCACAAGTTCTTATTCTTTCCGGGTCAGGGCAAATAGTCCTTTTCTCACCCCGGAAGCCCGTCGCTCTTCCTATGACGAACTTCCGGGTCATAGGGCACGAAGAACTCTTCGGTCCTCCCTGCAGCTCCCTCTCGTGGCCCACATGGCATCCAGCAGGGCGGTGCATAAAAACTCCATTGTCCATGATGCCCTGCTGGTCTTCTGGGGACCTCCATGCTGCAAGGAGGGCTCCACCTGGCGGCTTGGGAGTATTGACCGGGATAAACAGCCGGCCACCCTCCACAATATATATATATATATATATATATATATGGCGATGGTGAAAGTTACAGGAATCCTGGGCAATATCCAGGGGGTACAGTAGATGGATGTTGCCAGAATGAATGAGGTGGGCTTTGGAGGGTGTTAGTCATAATGTCTTATTTATTATGTGTATGTTCTTCTATTTAAGCCTGTATATGCTGGGCTCATGTCCAAGTGGCTGTTAATGGCATTTTCATTGGATAGCCACATTTTAGCCAGTTCATTGTCACTTTTAGTACAGGGTGGTCCAGAGCTAATTATGCAGATCCAGATCGTCTGGATGACTTTGATTTATACGGGGACTATTCCAATTCGGCAGGGAGATGATTCTTCATGTTGTCAGTTTGCACACTTCTCGATGGTCTGGGATTTTTCAGGTGATTTTCTAGGTAATAAACTTAATAAATTAGAGCATAATGAAAATTGCATAATTAGATCTGGACCACCCTATATTTGCTTGAATTTTATTTAAATGTCTATTTCAAATTGTATGTATATAAATCAGAGACCGTGGGTCCTTCCATCTGACAGCATTGCGATGTTCCTGTATACGTTGTCATAGACGGCTGGGGTTCTTACCCGGCCGGGACGCCTAAAAGGACCGGAAGGTGACAATAATAGCTTCCGGGTCAAGAGAGGGCAACTGCCCTGGATAAAAAGAGGAAAACGGGAAAGGGACAAAAAGATTTTAACCCGTTAGGACCCGTGGCCACTGCCAGGGGGCGCCTTAAGTCTCAACAGACCAGAAGAATTGTCACTTCTGCCACACCAGGCAAGATGGCGGCTGAACCTGCCAGGAACGCCCGGAGTGCTTCCGGGGCAAAGGGCAGCACTTCTGTCACACCAGGAAGTGCTGCCGGAAGATCGTTTCCAGCCACCTAGAATGCATCCGAGCTTGAATAAAAGGGCCTGCCTCCTAACAGTCGATGAGCTAGAATACGAAGTGGGAGCAGGACGAAGCTCCCCTGGAGGAGACAGGCGGCCAAGGACTGAGAGAAAGAAGCCCAAAAAGTGGTGATTATTGCTGTGAGCATTGTGTACTGTGTCTTGGACTTTATTTTCTGTACAGTGGAACCTTGGTTTGCGAGCATAATTTGTTCCGGAAACGTGCTCGCAATCCAAAGCACTTGTATATCAAAGCAAATTTCCCCATAAGAAATAATGGAAACTCAGATGATTCGTTCCACAACCCAAAACTATTCATATAAAAATGATTAATACAAAATATAAAGTAAAATACATAATACAGATTAACCTGCACTTTACCTTTAAAAAGAATCATGGCTGGTGGGAGTTTCTAAACTCATGTGGGATTCCACCCAACGGGAGGACACGCTGAAGAGCGTCCCAAAGCAATCGCAGTCTCCCAGCGATATAGCAGTTCGCCGTATAAGCGCATCCAAAAAGATCGCAGACATGCTATAAGCGCCTGTTGTCAATGGGTCATACAAGGAACATTATAAAGATCCCGCTACAATAAATAACAGCGCTGTTGCTGTTTCAAGCTGAATAAAGCTGCTGTTAAAGTACTGAGACTCAGCTTCGTGTTTTGGGGAGGAAGATGGGGACTCGCACTTCACAGCACACACACACACACAGTCACAATGCTGTAGTAAACAGTATACGCTCGTACGGATGTTGACTATATGAGTGAGGAACACAGACTAAGATGGAGAATAGGAGATGATTGCCAGAGAGACATAGAGAGAGAGATGGGTGAGCGAGCGAGTGAGTGAGATAAGGAGAGAGAGGCGCGCTGGGCGAGCGAGCGAGATAAGGAGAGAGAGAGAGAGAGACGCTGGGCGAGCGAGGAGCGAGATAAGGAAAGAGAGAGAGAAGAACCATCAGCTCAGTTGTGATCACATGACGCTCAGCAGACAAAGTGTATCCATACTACTCGTATTGCAAGACATTGCTCATTTATCAAGTCAAAATTTATTAAAAATTTTTGCTCGTCTTGCAAAACACTCGTAAACCAAGTTACTCGTAAACCAAGGTTCCACTGTATTTGGAGGTATGTAATAAAAGTGTGACTTTTATAAAGATGTGGTCTCTGACTGGTGGTGTCCGGGCAAGTCTCACAAGGTGTTTTTGATGTTTGACCCATGTATACAGCTGGGCATGAACCACATGGTATGCTGTAAACCAAGTTCCATATCTCTGCTACCAATTTCCTACTTTTAGCATTAAAAAGGACTAAGCTCAGACTGTTTGTAGGCTCTCTTCTGTTTCTTTTTCCGGTTTCTTTGTCACCACCACCTACTCAAAGCATCATGATGCACCAACATTGGTAAGCCAGAAGTCTATGTGCCCATCATCATCAAGTCCTTCCATGAGAACCCTAAATACAAAGAGGACTGTTTGATTTATGTTAGGTAGATTGCCCAGAGGGGACTGGGTGGTCTCTTGGTCTGGAACCCCTACAGATTTTATTTTTTTTTTCTCCAGCCGTCTGGAGTTTTTTTTTTTTTTTTTCTGTCCACCCTGGCCATCGGACCTTACTCTTATTCTATGTTAATTAATGTTGACTTATTTTTATTTTTTATTATGTCTTCTATTTTTCTATTCTTCATTTTTTAAAGCACTTTGAGCTACATTTTTTTGTATTAAAATGTGCAATATAAATAAATGTTGTTGTTGTTGTGTGCTGTTTCAATGGCTGATCTGGACAGAGTATGTGCTGTACCTTCTGATACCCCGTGATGATAAGGAAATGTGTGCCAGGTGGGATGTGCGGTAGGGTACAGTTGATTGATTGCTGGGGTTTCTGGCATCTCCTGTGTAAGCAACATCTAATATATGTCTTTGGGTAGCCATTTGATGTGAAAAGTTGGAAAAGATAGTGTCTTTCATTCATTTTAGTCTCATTGGTATTACAGTGGGTATGAACTCGTGTGAATAATGTCTTAAAACAGCTCCATTTATGTGTTGATAAGGAAAGTGTAATATTTTGCCTGCGCGATATTCCTTATGATAAACACCTGTAATCAGAGTGTTGTTGTTACCTCTTTCAATGGAGACATCCAGGAAACTGATGTGTTGGTTTATTTCTTTTTCTATAGTGAACTGGATTGCAGGGAATGTTACATTGATGTGGTTATGGATATGATTCAGCTGGTTACTTTGTCTTTGAGAGAGAGAGAGGCTGGTTATATTTAAGTGCACTAACAACAACAATAAGAAGAAGAAGAATAAGAATAACAATAATACATTTTATTTATATAGCAAAGCATCAGTTTATAGCCATAATATAAGTAAATTCAAAACCAAGTAAATACAAGTACAATGGAGTCAAACATGTGCAGATCATGCCTGCCACCCCATTAATAAAAGTATGCCCCTGCTATCAGCTCATGTGGTCACATGGTTCCTCCTCTCCTGCCTTCAGAGTTGTATTATAGATTCACCTCACAGACTTTACCTGACAGCAAACTCTCCTGTCTTATCTCTTTCCTGACATGCCAAAACAGGGCATCTTTATTTACAATCTTGCCTTCAATCTGTTGCTTTTCTTTGGATTGAGCAAGTGGAAATCTGCTGAAGCCTGTGCCAGTTTCCCACAAGAAGTAATAATGCTGTCAGTGTAAAATATGGTGTTAATAACAGTACACACATTGAGTTTACTATCCAGATCATTTTTGTATACATGGTGACTAATCTGAAACTCACTATTATGCCTAATATGGTAACTTTAGCAAATGCCTATAAGTAGGAACTTTCAATATCAGAAGGATACAGTATATACTGATCATATTATTAGAAACACTTGTTACGCCTGCTTATCCATGCAATTATCTAAGCAGCCAATCATGTGACAGCATGATACGTCAGGTGGTCTGATAGTGCTGTAGATTCAAGTCCCAGCCACACCCCCTGTCAGGCATCAGAAA
Source organism: Polypterus senegalus (assembly GCF_016835505.1). NCBI lineage: Eukaryota > Metazoa > Chordata > Cladistia > Polypteriformes > Polypteridae > Polypterus > Polypterus senegalus. The sequence goes on from NC_053158.1 coordinate 7,545,090, forward strand.
CATGGCCCCTACCAGGAGCAGGCTGATATAAACATGGCGCACAGGAATGGAGGTCGTCTTTTGACTCACTCATGACATGGAGATGGAAATCTCGACCAGCAGTTGTGCAGTAATAGAACTGTGAGGAACACAAGTTATTTTTGTTTTGTTTGTGCCCCATGGGATGTTGTTTTATTTATTTATTTTTATTTCTTAACACTAGAATCCCTGAAGCCACCTTAAATTCCTTCACACCTCTCCATCAGCATCTTTTGTTTTGCAAATGTGTCAATCAGCACAAGCAGCAAGCAGCCTGCTCTCCCATCCTTCACCAACTCAGCTGAAGTTCTCCCAGCTCAAGTCTGTTTATCTGGGTGTGAGGTGCCTGGAGTTGTATTGGGTAAATAATATATCGTTATTTGGAATACATACATTGTGTGTTTCGTGTTTACAACAATCTGGGTAAGTGTAGGATGACAGGAAATGAGAGGCAAGAAATGCTGAACACATAACAAAAACAGAAACTTTTTCCATGTTATACTAATAATGACATGATATGTATAATGTGTGAAGACTTTAGTTCAAATATCAAATAAACATGTGCGTTTCTATTCTAGAATATACCCTCTACCAAAAAACCCAGCTCAAATGTCAATCGACAGGTAATCGATATGTCTTCTTGAATGGTGCAGACATAAGACCTGCTGCCTTAAAACCAAAAGGTTCCATGTTCGAGTCCGGGTGCTCCGCGTTTTGAGTAGTGAGCTGCTATTATTATTACTATAATATAATAAAAACATATATTTGATTTGAGTCTGTAACACCTGGTATAAATTTTGTCTACTTGTAAAAGTTAATGCTTTTTTTTTATTATTCAGTTTTATTCTTCCAGTGACGTTCACGTGATACAACAAACTTGCCTGTCCCTCTCTGAGTTGATGGCGCTTATCTCCATTATTTTCATAAGAGCAGCAATGTGGCTGATGCCTGCTCAGAATTATTTGTTGTGCCAGCAATCAAAGATACGCTGTCCCGTGATCACTATCAGACTGGACAAAGGCAAAACTGTAGCAACAGACAGCTTCTTCACAGCGCTTTCACTGGCTAATAGACTGCTGCACCGCAACATAACTGCTTGGCAACATAAAGTAAAATGGGACAAGAACTTTCACCTGCAACTCAAGTCTCTTCAGTATGCGTGTAATTCTCCAAGCTAGTGTTTAAATCGAGCAGTGTAAAACAAAGACGCTGATAGAGAGGTGCGAAGGAATTTAAGGTGGCCTGGGATTATGACTTTTTCGTAGGCTTCAGGGAGTGGCCGGGTTGTCACCCCAATGATTATGATGTCCTTTTGATTCTTCGGTTCACAACACCTGATAGTTCTCCATGGGTTTTCTGGATTTAGAGAAGGTGTATGGCCATGTTCCTAGAGTGATTCTGTGGGGGTTGCTGGGAGACTTCAAGGTTCTGAGGCCCTTAATTAGGTATATTCAGACCCTGAACACAATGTGCATGTATTCGGATAAACATCAGCACCATTCTTACTGCATGTGAGACTTCACCAGGGCACTGCATTGTCTCCCATCCTCACAGGATGTCCAGTTCAGTGATCTTAGAACTGAGTCGCTGCTGTATGTGGACAACGTGGTCCTATTGACTTCATTGGACAGTGAACTGCAGCACACATTGTGACAGTTTGCAGCCAAGTGTCAAGCGGAAGGGGTGAGGATCAGCACTTCCAAATCTGAGACCATGGTCCTCAGTAGCAAAAAGGAAGACTGTTCTCTTTGAGTGGGAAGTGAAGTACTGCCTCATGTGTAGGAGTTCAAGTATCTTGGGGTCTTGTTTACAATTGAGTGGAAAAGGAATGGAGAGATTGACAGATGGATTTGGGTGACAAGTGCAGTTATGTGGTCACTATATCGACCTGAAGCAATGAAGAAGTTGCTGTGCCAGAAAGCAAAGTTCTTAATTAACCAGTCGATCTACATGTTTACCCTTGTCTATGCTCATACACTTTGAGTAATGGTAGAAAGGATGAGATTGTGGGTACAAGTGGCCAAAATGAGCTTTCTTCACAGGGTGGCTGGGCTCTCCCTTAGAAAACCATAGACATCCAAGACAGGTTAGGAGGAGAGCTGCTTTCCCTTCACATCTAGATGAGCCAATAGAGGTGGCTCAAGCATCTGATACGGATGCCTCCTGGTCACCACCCTGTGCAGGTTTTACAGGGATGACCAGCTTGGAAGAGACCCCGGAGAAGACCCAGTGCTCACTGAGTGCATTATGTCTGCCAAATGGCCTGAGAACTCCTTGATATCTCACAGTATAAGTTGGCAAGTGTGGCTATGGAAATGGACATATAGAGCTCAATGCTAAGACTATTACTCCCCACAACCTGGTCTTGGATAAATGATGGAAAATTAATGAATAAATGGTGAATGATTAAGTTGATCTATGTTCCAACCTCCACCTATGGCCATGAACTTTGGGTAAAGACCAAAACAATAAGATCATAGCTACACTTTGGAGAAAGCTCATTTTGGCTGCTTGTGCCCATAATCTTATTATTTAGGTCATTACCGAAAGCTCATACGTGAGGGTAGGGACTAAAATCAACTTATTCATTCTTCATTCATTCTTTTTCCACCATTTGTCTGGGACTTGGACACGGGGGCAAGAGTCTTTGCAGTCAGGCCCATAAGTCCCTTTCCTCTGCCAAACTTGCTAACCCATTCTGTGGCATTCCAAGGGCATGTGGAACATATAATCCTCCCAGTGGGCCCTGGGCCTTACCTTCTTCTTGCCCATAAAACCACAAGATGGCATTTTAGATGTCTGAACCACCTCAATTGGCTCCTTTCCATGTGGAGGCTCAACGGCTCTACTCCAAGATTCTCCCTGATGTCTGTAGTTCCTTAAGGAAGAGTCTGACCATCTTTTCCAGAAAACTCATTTATGCCATTTCTACCCACAATCTCATCCTTTCTGTCATTACTCAAAGCTCATGACCATAGGCGAGGGTAGGAACATAGATCAACTAAATCATTCTTCATTGATTCACTCATTTTCCACCATTTATCTGAGACTGGGTCATGGTTGCAACAATCTTAGCCTTGAGGCCAATATGTCCTTTTCTGTAGCCACACTTGCCAACTTATACTGTGGAGGTTGTAGAGGCATGATCAGCTGGGAGAAGATCCCAGGGATGACCCATGGCCTGCTGGGAAGATTATTTCTACGAGATGACCTGGGAACACCTTGGGATACCACAGTATGAGCTGGCATGTGTGACTGGGGAAAGGAACGTATGGGCATCATTGCTAAGAGTGTAGCCCCCATAACTCAGTCTCAGATAAATGGTGGGAAATGAATGAATCAATGAAGAATGATTTAGTTGATTTATGTCCCTCTCCTCACTTACGGTCATGAGCGTTGGGTAATGAACAAAAAACTGAGATTGTGGGTACAAATGGCCAAAATGAGCTTTCTCCCCAGAGTAGTTGGGGCATCCTTTAAAAATAGGGTGAGAAGCACAGACATCCAGGAGAGGCTTGGAGTAGACCTGCTGACCCTCCACATTGAGAGGAGCCAATTGAGGTGCTTCAGACATCTGATACAGATACTTTCTTGTGAAGGTTTCATGGGCAAAATCAGCTGGGAAAAGACCCCATGGAAGACCCAGGGTCTGCTGGGAGGATTATATCTACCAAATGACTGGGGAATGCATTGACATCCCACTGTAGGAGCTGGCTAGTGTGGCTGGTGTAAAATAAATAGCCTTGACACACAGAAAAAAGGTTTGGGTCAGCCACCAATATACTTGAGCTCTGGTTGAAAATGACAAAATAGGTTGCACAGATGTGTACAGAATTGAGTCCAAGATAGAAGTGGTCTGTGTTTTAAGGCAGGGAGCCAGAAGTGATGTCAGGGTGGTCAGAACCAGAAGTGATGTCTTCACAGCCCGACCCAGATATGAGGTCATCATGACCGGACCTGAAAGTGACTTACTCGTGGGTGGAATCAGGCAGAATTTCCCATGGATAACAAAGAAAGAGTTAGCAAACCCCGCCAACCCCTGGCCTGGAGTGGAATTACCTTCACTTGGTCCTTTTAGCTGCCTCCCATGCACATGTGTGGGCCTCTGTGTTAAACCTGTTGTTCCCGTGACCCTGTCTCAGGTAAGCAGTGGAAAATGACTCAAGAATAATCAATCAATTGAATGATTAAACATATAATGAGTGAGTAATATTATAGTGGACAGAATGCTGCTGAATAAATTAGCTTCAAACGCAATCCTGGTGCATTTTATTACTGCAGTCAAATTCCACCCCCCATCTTTTCCAAATATCTTTTGTTGTAACTTTGCAGTAATATCCATTAATAATTCTTGAAGAAAGAAATTGGCAATCCCCTGAAGGATGTCCTGCGAATTTCTTCCCAATTTTCAATATGTGATACAGCTAAAGCCCAGCTCATAAATAGTGTAGACTACTTTTTATGGGTTTTATTGCATTTTTATTCTGTCTAAAACAGTACTCCACATGGCATCTGTCTAAGTGAAAAATAGATTATTGTAAAACAGAGAGATTTTAAAGAACAGACATATTTCAAACAAGACAGTTAAATAATAGCTAGATAACCAAAATGTATGGTCCAAATAGAAAACTTTGGAAGATTGAGATGTGCAGATTTAAAAATATATCAATTTAAAATAAATGGGTGCTTTCGGCCTGGCTTTTAGAGCAAGCATCAAAGCACAATGTTTCAAATGAAAATATCTTATACATATTTTATAAGGATCAATAAAATAAATAGATGAGTTTTTTTTAAAAAAGAAGCCAGAGAACAGGTTGCTTGCAGCAAAAACATCATACGGTACCAGAGCACTGCCTATTTGATTTTATTTTTTTTTTTTAAAGTGCATTGCTAAGTTCCATTTATTGGAAACCTTTTTTCCCTGCCATTTTAACTAAAAGAGAATGATCACGCAATAACTTTGAAGCGACTATGTCCGAAAATGGACAGAGACTACATATTTTATTTACCAGGACTATCCCAGAATAGTGACACTAATTACCAATAGCAATAAGTAATCGACAGAAATGTGGCATTATTTAACACATAGATATAAAGACTATATCCCATTCTTAACTATGTGGATGTGTGTAGCATTTGTTGAACTCATACAGTGGATGATCTACAATTTATCCTGCTTTTACAGGCTGAACACTTCCTCACAGCTAGTAGAGCAATAGATGAAGTCAATGAGGCTGTCTGCTCCCATCTCAATCCTGATGGTGTTCGTCTTTCTTACTTCCATCTCCAACTTGAACAGTTTCTGCTTGTAAAGAAGGGTTTAATTATTAAAATATTGGGCAGATCTTACCATGTTTCATGTAGAGCAAAGATGTCAAGCACAGGGTGCCCCAGGGACTGGTGCTGGGCCCTCTCCTTTACTTTCTCTACACCACTTCACTAGGCCCTATTATCAAGTCCTAAGATTTCTCGTCTTAGTGCAATGCCAAGTTGTCATTTCATGCAGATTACCACAAGGTACCATCTAAAATCTCTGCTTGTCTCACTGTTATTGCAACCTGGATGAATTAGCACCATCACCAGCTCAACTTGGCAATGAAAGGACCTCTTGTTGTTCTAGCAGTCTATTCAACAAGCCATCTCTTCTCAGTTTGGCTTACTTTCACATAACACCCAGCAAGTCTGTATGCAACCTTGGGCTGGTGATCAATGATTTGCTGCCCTTACCTTTGTTGCAAAAATCTCCTTGGTCTTGCAGATTCACTCTATGCAATATCTACAAGATCAGATGAGGACACATTTTTGGTTCCTATAAAGCTTATTGAAAATATGCTGCCTGCCTCCTGAAAAGTGATGACACGAAAAGCAATTGACCCACGTTTACTTGCATAACTTTAGCATGTCATCGAGTAAAGTAAAACTTTAAAGATCAAGTATGGCTTATTCTACAAAGATCTTCTAAAATGGCCTGGATACATTTGTTGGGACTCCTAGGAAAGATCCTAAAAAACTGGATCTGAGTGATTTTTCAAACTCGCTGTTTTCATGACTTTTTGTCTCATGTGTCCATTCACACATTCAGCCCATTTAAATGGAGAAAAGTCGTCACCTTGATGTTTGATGTCATTGTGTGTCCCACACCGAGTGTGGACCAGAGAAAGCAAAGAAGTTAGTTGTTTTAGGAGATCAGAAAGAAAATAATAAACAAGCATGTGAAAGACTAAGGCTAGAAGACCATCTCCAAGCGGCTTGATGTTCTTGAGGCAACAGTTCTAAATATTAGGAAGTTAAGAGTCCATGGAACTGTAGCCAATATCCCTGAAAATGGCTATGAGTGCAAAAATGGCCCCAGAATGGGCTGAACGATAGTAAGAATAGCAGACAAAATGACAAGGACAACTTCCATAGAGATACAAGCTTACTCCAAGGTCAAGGTCCATCAGTCTCTGATCACACCATCTGTCACTTTTTAGTGACAGTGGGCTCAATGGAAGAAGACCCAAGAGGACTCCCTGTTGACAGAAAAACGTAAAAATGCCAGACTGGAATTTGTTAAAGTACATATTGACAAGCCACCATGCTTCTGGGAGAATGTCCTTTGGACAGATGAGACAAGGCTGGACGTATCAGTTCTACATCCACAGATGAAAAACAATGAATCTTTCAAAAAAAAGAATACCAGACCTACTGTGAAACATGGAGGTGGCTCGCTTATGGTTTGGGGCTGCATCTGCCTCGGGGTGCCTTGAGTCTAGGCAGAGAACAATGAAATCTCAAGACTATCAAGACATTCTGGAGTGAAACATACAGCCAAATGTCAGAAAGCTCTGTCTCAGTTGCAGGTCATGGATCCTCCAACAGGATAACGAGCCAAAACACACACAGCAAAAAGCATCCAAGAATGGCTAAGAGCCAAACATTGGACTGTTCTAAAGTGGACTTCTATGAGCCCTGATTTGAATTAATTGAACATCTATGGAAATAACTGAAACATGCAATTTAGAAAAGTCCCCTTCAAAGCTGACCCAGCTGGGGCAGTTTGCTCAGGACGAGTGGGCTGAACGACCTGTGGACTGTTGCAGAAGTCTCATGGAGAGCTCCAGGAATCGCTTGTGTGAAGTGATTGCAAACTTTAAAGGTTGTGCATCAAAATATTAGTTGAAAGGTCCCATCATTTTTGCCCATGCCATTTTCATTTACGTTCATATTTGAAATATTCTGTTGAATCAGAACTCTAAAGCAAAGTCAATTATGCTTCTCAGTTTCATGTTATTTCAGAGACAATTGTGTGTTCTTTTTTATTGGAGGGGTACCATCAAATTTGTCCACGTCAGTGACAATTCCTGTTCTGTGATTTGGTCTTGGTCACATGTGGACTATTGCAACTCTCTGCGGGCAACAGTATCGATATGTGTCTCCAAGCCACTGCAGATGATTCAACCAGAGGACACAGGTATATGTCACTCCTCCATTCAGATCACTACATTGGCTCCCTACAGCACAATGTAATAAGTACAAATACTTAATGTTTGCCAACAGAGTAGTCAGTTGGTCAATAGCTCTGCATTTGGAGACACTTGTGAGGTCCCATGCTTCTTCTCAACCATTCAGGCCTGCTGATGTGTTTACTATGTCCAGTGACGTCCATTACAGCCCATTCTCTGCTCAGGATTTCTGAACTCTATTATAAAGTTATTGGGCCATGGAGGTATATGCGGTGAAACACTGCCCAAATGGAAATGATGTGGCCCACAATTGTATTATTATTATTATTATTATTATTATTATTATTACACACACTACAGTGCTACTACACTTAAGTTAGATACTGAGGACCCCTCAACCCTGATAATGAACAGCGATACCTTTGTGGTGGCACTGTGCTGCAGCCACCTGAGATGCTGAGAAGATGAAGTGAAAGAGCTCCACAAGAGTGTCCCCTTAATTGTGAAGCATTTATGGACTGGGCAATGCCATGACTGTACACAATTCCAGCTTACTAGATCACATCATTCCTTATCCGCATAAGTGATAAATCTTTCACCAATATGAGGGTGATTTCTGGTAGCTACCTTCAAAAAAGATGAAGTTACAATAATTTTTTTATGGCAATGCAAACTATACTTTCTGTTTATTTATTTAAATTTCACATCTTAAATATTTGTATTTCCCAAGGGAGAACATTTTGCTGAAAGGCAATGTTATGCTAATCATTAACATGAAAGCTCCACCCACACACCTCTCTGTGAACAGAAAAGCCAACATGTTGCCTTCCCTCAGCAAGCAAAGTGTGATGTAAAATTATTTCCTGATTTCGTACTTCACTTTATTGTAATGAATATTTCTCTGAAACTCCAAAAACGTATTTTCTGAATCCAGAACGTGGTTGTACCTAGTGAAATGTACATTATTTGTTTCACATTTTCTCTTTTACCTCATTTGTTGTAAATCTACAAATGGAAGACATTTTGGAACAACCACAACTCTTCCTAGAGCTGGCCGCATAGGAGAAGAGCCTTGGTAAGAGAAGTGACCAAGAAGGTGATGGCCACTCTGGTGGAGCGCCAAAGAACCTGTGTGGAGATGAGATAAACTTCTAGAAGGACAACCACCACTGCAACTATCCACTAATCTGGGCTTTAGGGCAGAATCCACAGATGACACACAAAACTCTGCTTAGAGTTTTCAATAAGGTACCTTAATGACTCTAAGACATTGAGAAACAAGATTGCCCAGTCTGATGAAAACAACATTAAACTGTTTTGCCCAAATTCTAGGCATTCTGTCTTGAAGTAACCAGACCACCATTCAACAAGAACAACAACAACATTTATTTATATAGCACATGTTCATACAAAAAATGTAGCTCGAAGTGCTTTACATAATGAAGAATAGAAAAATAAAAGACACAGTAAGAAAAATAAGTCAACATTGATTAACATAGAATAAGAGTAAGGTCCAATGGCCAAGAAGGACAGAAAAAACAAAACAAAAAACTCCAGATGGTTGGAGAAAAAAATAAAATCTGCAGGGATTCCAGACCATGAGACCGCCCAGTCCCCTCTGGGCATTCTACCTCACATGAATGAAACAGTCCTCTTTGTATTTAGGGTTCTCATGGAAGGACTTGATGATAATGGTGCAGGCTTCTGGCTTTTAGTCCATCAATGTAGGAACATCATGATGCTTTGAGTAGATGGTGGTGGCGCAAAAGAAACAGAAGACAGAGTAGGGGTTAGTACGGATTTTAGAGCCACCATGAATAGTTAATATAATGAATTGTATACATAGAGTTTCAGGATTAAATTAAAGTGAAGTTATGAGAAGGCCATGTTAAAGTAATGTGTTTTCAGCAGTGTTTTAAAGAGCTCCACTGTATCAGCCTGGCGAATTCCTATTGGCAGGCTATTCCAGATTTTAGGTGCATAACAGCAGAAGGCCGCCTCACCACTTCTTTTAAAGTTTTGTTCTTGGAATTCTAAGGAGACACTCATTTGAGGATCTGAGGTTACGATTTGGAATATAAAGTGTCAGACATTCCGATATATAAGATGGAACGAGATTATTTAAGGCTTTATAAACCATGAGCAGAATTTTAAAGTCAATCCTGAATGACACAGGCAACCAGTGTAGTGACATCAAAACTGGAGAAATGTGTTCAGATTTTCTTTTCCTAGTTAGGATTCTAGCAGCTGCATTCTGCACTCATTGTAATCGATTGATGTCTTTTTTGGGTAGTTCTGAGAGGAGTGCGTTACAGTAATCTAGTCGACTGAAAACAAAAGCGTGAATTTATTTCTCAGCATCTTTCAATGATATAAGAGGTCTAACTTTTGCCATGTTTCTTAAGTGAAAAAATGCTGTCCTAGTGGTCTGATGAATATGCGATTTAAAATTCAGATTACAGTCAACAGTTACCCCTAAGTTCTTCACCTCCGTCTTGACTTTTAATCCTAATGTATCCAATTTATTTCTGATAACCTCATTGAATCCATTATTGCCAATCACTAAGATTTCAGTTTTCTCTTTATTTAGCTTGAGAAAGTTACTATTCATCCATTCAGAAATACAAGTAAGACATTATGTTAGTGAATCGAGAGAGTCAGAGTCATCAGGTGCTATTGATAAGTACAGCTGTGTGTCATCAGCATAGCTGTGGTAGCTCACGTTGTGCCCTGAGATAATCTGACCTAACTGAAGCATGTAAATTGAAAAGAGCAGCAGACCCAGGATAGTGCCTTGTGGAACACCATATTGGATATCATGTGTCTTTGAGTTGTAATTACCACAACTCACAAAGAATTTTCTCTCTGCCAGGTAAGATTCAAACCAATTTAAGACACTGCCAGAGAGGCCCACCCATTGACTAAGGCGATTTCTCAGAATATTGTGATCAATGGTGTCAAATGCGGCACTCAGATCTAAGAGGATGAGAACAGATAAATGGCCTCTGTCTGCATTTACCCGCAAGTCATTTACTACTTTAACGAGTGCAGTTTCTGTGCTGTGATTTGTCACAAATTTATCAAAAATAGCAGGTTTATTGAGGTGGTCATTTAACTGCAGAATTTTACTTAAGAAAGGCAGGTTAGAGATGGGTCTAAAATTTTCAAAAGCAGAGGGGTCAAGATTATTTTTCTTGACTAGGGGTTTAACTACAGCAGTCTTAAGACAATCTGGGAAGACCCCCGTACTTAATGACGAATTTACTATGTCAAAAATATTATCAATTAGCACGCCCAATTCCAACAAGGAAGCACGGCAGTGGCATCATCATGCTTTGGGGTTGACTTTCAATGGAAGGGATAAGAAGACCAGACAGGGCTGAGCAAAGTGCAGAGATATCGTTGATGAAAATGTACTCCGGAGCACTTTGGACCCAACATTCGCCATCCAACAGGACAAAGACCCTAAATTCAAAACAAAAACAACAAAGGAGCAGTTTATTGACAACTGTGTAAATGTCCTTCAGTGGTCCAGCCAGAGTTTGGATGTGAAACCAAGTGAACATCTTCAAAAAGACCTGTAAATAGCTGCCCACCGATAATCTCAAACCAACCTGAAAGAGCTTCAGCAGATCTGCAGGGATGAAATGTACAACATCTTCAAATGCAGTTGTACGATGCTTGTCATGTCATGCCCAAGACGTCTCCAGGCTGGAATCACTGCCAAAGGTGCTTCAAGGAAATTCTGAGTACAGGGTCAGAATACTGGTGTCGATGTGAGAATTTTAATACTGTGAAAAGATTGGACAGACACAGAAAGAGGTTTGGATATACCTGCTCAATAACTTGAATTTGGCTGCCAAAGATGAAGGTTTGGTTCCATGAACAATAGGTCTTAACAGACTTCAGTCCAACAATAGAACCAAAATCATCAGGCAAACATGGTGGTTTTAAAGTCAGACAGGGGAAGTGATATCATCGGGCCCAGAACCAGAAGTGACATCTTCAGGACCAGAACTGGAAGTGGCATCCTCAAGTCCAGGTGAAATTTCCTGCGGTTACTCTGCCAATGAAAAAAGGAAAGGATCAGCGCAATCTGCCATCCCCTGGTCTGGCACGGAATTATGCCTTTGTGAGCCCTTCAGATACCTCCCATGCGCACATGTGTGACAATATATTTGCAAAGATTCCTAAAATCTTGCTTTCACATTGTTATTCTGGGGTATTGAGTGTTACTTGATATTGGGAAATTGTATTTAAATGGGTTTGACATAAGGGTGCCAACATAACAAAATTTGTAAAAAGTGAAGGAATCTGAATACTTTCTGAAAACACAGTGTATTGAATCACCTAACAATTGAAGTTCATGGGAAAATAAAAGTATAGCATAATTAGAAAACTAAGTTGTAATCCTAGAAATACTGAATTTATTCTTTAAGATTCATTGATTACATCTTGCCTGAAGAAGGGGCCTGAGTTGCCTCGAAAGCTTGCATATTGTAATCTTTATAGTTAGCCAATCAAAGGTGTCATTTTGCTTGGCTTTTCTCTACATTCTTTAAGAATAATTAAGGCTTTAATGAATGTTTCTATGGTTAGGGAACTGTAATCAGAAAAAGAAGGCCCAGGGCAATAACGGTGCCCAGCATGGTCCATAGAAAGTAAGTTAATCTTACACTTCCATTGATAACACATATCATTAGAACATTTGAACAATCCAGATGAGAAGAAGCCATATATATATGGGATGAGACGTGACTTTTTCAGAGAGATACTTTCACGTTCCGCAAGACAAGATTTTGTGACAAGAGATTTAACCACGCCCGTGGCCAGAAATGAAAGTCAAAGAATAGATGACAAAGTAGAACGTCATAAAGAATTCAAAACTCTGGCGCGATACACATGCAGAGTAGGTTAGAGATAATGAAAGTACTAAAAAAGTCTCAAAAAAATGACAGTAACGATCACATTAGCGCAAACAAACAGAAATAACAGAACAGCGAAAAGAGATTGATTATATTGTTTGGGTTTAAACTTTAAGCCAGAGACTTGTAGATCATCTAATTTGTGTTGCCATCAGGAAAAAGTAGTGTTTCTTCCTAATAAAGACCAGTATTAGAATTAAAAGATGTGTTGTTTAGTGAAAGTGAAATCCACATACGCAAGTTGCAGAGACACGAAGTGGCTGGAGCATAGCGTAGGCCAAGGGAGTTGGTAAGCAAAGCGAGCAGGAGGTGAATGATTAGTGCTGGGCAAGTTACATTCATTTATTAACGCCGACAATTATTTTATTGTACGTTAACGCAATTTTTGTTATTATTATTATTATTTTGAAAGCCTCCGTCTCGCTAATGATCGATAGAGATCAGTGATCTTCTTGTTACATCGCTTTTCAATACACTTTTGCTAGAAGGAAAGTTAGCTTTGTTGATTTGACCTCGATTCCCTGCACATGCATGAGTTGTGAAAAGCAAACAGCTTCTAAAATGGCATGTGGAGAGATACCAAAGTGGATGCGCAAAGTAAAATAATCCGTGGGTGACTTTTTTCGTATTATCGTTGAATCAGACTCTGATTTGTCAGGCTCCAATTTTGGTGCAAGTGATCTGGAGATGTAGGTTGAATGTAGGTTGAAAACAAAAGTGAGGTACTGGCATTGAGGTACTGGCATCAGCTGATCGTGGTACTGAAGACGTTCGTGTAGCTGATAGACCTATGGCAACGTTCGCCTGGGAGGATAGACACTTACGATGACAGGAGGTACAAACCAGATTGCGTCTTACTGCAACTGCCACCCCCACTCACCTGTCTCGCAAAGACAGCCAGGCAGCCAGCCCACCATGCATTCCTGCTGGCCGTCAAGCCGCTGCTGCTGCAAACTGCAAACAGGCACCGACAGCAGGTAATAAAAGCAGTTTGGAAAAATATTACATAGACTTTATGCTGCTCCCTGATAAAAGAAAATGTTTCTGCTGGTATCTGTTCAGATAAAAACAAAAACGGATTTAGAAATGTGAACTTGCTGTTACTCGGAAGGTGCCTGCTGTAATGTTATGATCGTGGCTCTGGACTCTGAGGGTAACTTGTTTTTCTATAACAGACTAGATAAAACATTAATGCCCTGGCAATGGCAAATAGCTTTGGTTTTATATTTGATTTGATTACATTAATGTTTAAGTTGACATTTACAAGAAATATTCTCTGTCAGAAATAGCTTCAACTCCCACCTCCGGCAGAACTTCGACCACATCCCGAGGGAGGTGGGGGACATTGAGGACGAATGGGCCATGTTCCTCTGTGCCTCTGTTGTTGAGGCGGCTGACCGGAGCTGTGGCCATAAGGTGGTCGGTGCCTGTCGTGGCGGCAATCCCCGAACCCGTTGGTGGACACCGGCAGTGAGGGATGCCGTCAAGCTGAAGAAGGAGTCCTATAGGACCTTTTTGTCCTGTAGGTCTCTGGAGGCAGCTGATAGGTACCGGCAGGCCAAGTGGAATGCGGCTTTGGTGGTTGCTGAGGAGGAGTTTGGGGAGGCCATGGAGAACGAATTTTGGACGGCTTCGAGGAGATTCTGGTCCACCATCCGGCGTCTCAGGAGGGGGAAGCAGTGCGGTGTCAACACTATATGGTGGGGATGGTGCGCTGCTGACCTCAACTCAGGACATTGTGGGTCGGTGGGGGGAGTACTTCGAAGACCTCCTCAATCCCACTAATATGCCTTCCAATGAGGAAGCAGAGCCTGGGGACTCGGGGGTGAGCTCCCCCATCTCTGGGACTGAGGTCACCGAGTTGGTCAAAAACTCCTTGGTGGCAGGGCCCCGGGGGTGGATGAGATACGCCCGGAGTTTCTCAAGGCTCTGGATGTTGTAGGACTGTCTTGGTTGACACGTCTCTGCAACATTGCATGGACATCAGGGACAGTGCCTCTGGATTGGCAAACTGGGGGTGGTGATCCCCCTCTTTAAGAAAGGGGACCGGAGGGTGTGTTCCAACTACACAGGGATCACACTCCTCAGCCTCCCTGGAAAAGTCTATTCGGCGGTCCTGGAGAGGAGGGTCCATCGGATAATCGAACCTTGGATTCAGGAGGAACAGTGTGGTTTTCGTCCTGGTCGTGGAACAGTGGACCAGCTCTACACCCTTAGCAGAATCCTGGAGGGTGCATGGGAGTTTGCCCAACCAGTCTACATGTGTTTTGTGGACTTGGAAAAGGCGTTCGACCGTGTCCCTTGGGTAATCCTATGGGGGTGCTCTGGGAGTATGGATTAACCCATTTCCAGTGAGAGTTGGACTCCACCAGGGCTGCCCTTGGTCACTGATTCTGTTCATAACTTTTATGGATAGAATTTCTAGGCGAGCCAGGGCGTTGAGGGGCTGCGGTTTGGTGGACTCAGGATTGGGTCACTGCTTTTGCAGATGATGTTCATCAGGCCGTGATCTTCAGCTCTCTCTGGATCGGTTCACAGGGGTCTGAGTGTGAAGCAGATGGGATGGGAATCAGGCAGCTCCAAATCCGAGACCATGGTCCTCAGCCGAAAAAGGGTGGAATGCCCTCTCAGGGTTGGGAGTGAGATCCTGCCCCAAGTAGAGGAGTTCAAGTATTTTTGGATCTTGTTCACGAGTGAGGGAAGAATGGAGCATGAGATCGACAGGTGGATCGGTGCGGCATCCTCAGTGATGTGGGCGCTCTGAATTGGTCTGTCGTGGTGAAAAAGGAGCTGAGCCGCAAGGCAAAGCTCTCAATTTACCGGTCGATCTATGTTCCTACCCTCACCTATGGTCATGAGCTATGGGTAGTGACCGAAAGAACGAGATCACGAATATAAGCGGCTGAAATGGATTTCCTCCGTAGGGTGTCTGGGCTTTCCCTTAAAGATAGGGTGAGAAGTTCAGTCATCCGGGAGGGACTCAGAGTAGAGCCGCTGCACCTCCGCATCGAGAGGAGTCAGATAAGGTGGTTCGGGCATCTGATCAGGATGCCTCCTGGACTCCTCACTGGTGAGGTGTTCCGGCACGCCCAACCAGGAAGAGGCCCGGGAAGACCCAGGACACGCTGAAGGGACTATGTCTCTCGGCTGGCCTGGGAACACCTTGGGATTCTCCAGGAGAGCTAGAAGAAGTGGCCAGGAGAGGGAAGTCTAGGCATCTCTGCTCGGAAGCTGCTGGATGGACCCGATCTCGGATAAGCGGAGTAGGATGGATGGATGGATGGATGGATATATATACTGTATATATTGTCACGCACGAGCGCATGGGGAGCAGTTCAAGGACCCGGGCCACATTGTGACAACGACAGCACACTAACCTTTCTCTTCTTGTTTCATCAGCCAGAACGAGGATTCGCTGCCATAACAAAGCCGGGAAAAAGCGTAAAGCTGCCATACTTCCGGGTTCCCTTCTACCCTCCAGTTCCGAAATGATGACGTCATTCTCCCAGACTGCATCACTGTTTACCCAGTATGCCACAATTTAATTTCCTGTCCCCTGTATATATGTTTCACCATTCCCTCATACAATGTCTTATGTTGACCCAGAGTTTTGTAGTGAATACATTACTCTGTTTATGTTACAGTAAATATGGGGTGGAAAACCCCACCAGTTTATGCTGTGTCATTTGCTTCCTTTCACAATATATATTGTGAGAGATGGCCGCCAGTTTATGTTGGCCAACACCCACATGCGCTAGATGGAGTCCTCCCTGTAACATGGAGGTGCCCCGAATTCCCACAGGGCCTCATGGACATTGAAGTTTTAATTCACAGCCCTGCTGGATACTGTGTGGGCCGCAAGGGACTCTGCTGGGAGGCACGATGGTTTCTATTCTCCCTAGTCACGGGACGGAAGAAATGAAGTACTTCCGGGCTGAAGTAAAAGAGATGTTTTCATCTGACCTAGAAGTGCTATGGCATCACATGGACTGAAGGACAGAAGCATTTCCGGTCGCAGACTATTAAAGGACTGCGTGAAACCCAGCAGACTATAAATATATATATATATATATATATATATATATATATATATAGTGATCCTCACAATATCATGCTTCGACTTTTGCAGCTTCACTCTATCTCAATTTTTTCTCATACATGCTTACGTCACTACGCATGCGCTTTCTGAGAACTTTTATCTAAGCCCCACGATGGCTCCTAAACGTGCTGCTTTTTCTAAGCCTTCTGACAATGAAACTAAGTGCCGGAGGAAGATGCTTACTATCCAGGAGAAGGTGAAACTCTTGGATATGATTAAAGATGGCAACACCCTACAAAAGCGTCCTCACGCATATGAAAAGACAGCGCCAGCAACTACCTATCAAGATGTTCATCAGCTGCGCACCCAGACACCCACTGCCTACTCCTAGTACTCCTTCAGCAGAAGAAGACAACAACGCACCTGCTAAAGATACTGCACCACCTCTGAAGACTCTCCTACTGAGGACTTATTATTCCGCTTATCACAGACTTACTACTTGCGGCTTGAGGTAGCGGCGCGATGTGAGCCGAGTTCTGGTGCTCTCATCGTTCCCTTGCTTTTGTGCGCGATGCACTGTAAAAATAGACAAAATTATGTCTCTGGAAATAATTAATGTTGATGGAGTACAAATGCCTCACCGCGTAGTAAATATCAGGAGATGGTGCTTGCTTATTCTCATCTATAGCTTATTTAGTGCATGAAACTCCGTCTTTAGCGGTACAGATTCGGGCTGACATTGTACGACTTTGGACAGGCACTTGAGGGATAAAAAACGTAGGTTTTCGAGATGTTATGAATGGGCACTTTGATGTTCTCATTCCCTACACTTACATGCCTGATGTACACATGGAGCGCAAAAAATTGAGGATAAGAGTCGGTCGCCTTAAGAAGCGAGTGGGCCTAGTAATATGATATTTGTAATGTCTAATATGTCTTATTTTCTTTTATTTTGTATAATATACTACGAGTGTAATGGTGACTAAAGGGTGTTATTTCATGACTAGAGGGCTCTAATAATGTTGAAAACGTATTTAGAAGGTTGTAAACAGGTTTTCTATACTCTAACTGCGAAAATATTCGATTTATAAATAAAGAATCTTACTTTGCGAAAATTCATTTAGTAGATGAATTTTGTAGAGTCTGGAACGATAAACGAGGGTTCACTGTGTGTATTGTGAAGGACAGCCGGGTCCCATGCCGGTAGGGACGCCTCTACTAATGTTCCGGGGAGCCGCCATGGAAGTCCAATACCTCCCGGGACGCTTGGTGGCAGCCTCCTGGCCGTCGGTGACTCCCCAACCACCCGCAGGGCTCCATGGGAGATGGAGTCCTCCACAGCTTGGTTGGGGCCCGGCGTGGCCGCTTAGGGGAGCTGCCTGCTTCCCACAGCCCGGCTGGACGAGCTTTCAGCCCCACCCGGAGGTGCAATCGGGACCAGGTGGTTACTCACCTGGAATGCTTCCGGGTGGGCTATAAAGGGCTCCAGCCACCACCACTCGGCGAGCTGGAGTCGGGTGGAAGGAGGACAAGCAGTGGAGAGTGGAGGCGGCCCAAGAAAGGCATTGTGGCCAGGACTTTGTGTGATTTTGGGGTTTGTGCACCAAACTGGGTCTTTGTGACCATTATTTGGGGGTCTTTGTGACCATAATTCTTGTAAATATTATCTGTAATAAACGTGTGGTGGTTTGAAAAACAACATGTCCGCCTGTCTGTGCCCGGGTGCCGTTCACAGTATATGTATATGTATATATGTATATATATATATATATATTTAACTAGACTAGACAAAAGAAGTTTCGACATTCCAAATTGAGGTATGTACCTATCATGCATTATATGTCAAACATTTTTAAATCGGCTCCACTGCTCCTCAACATATCCCAGTCTATCCTCCTTAGATTTTACTGCGTCTGCTCAAGATTTGACCTACCAAAGTTAAACTTTACAGTTTTAGCCTTTCCATTGGCACTCTTCCAAAACAGTGAAAATTGCATTATATTATGGTCACATGACCTTAGCGGTCCAATCACCTCCAATTCTGTCCTGGTTATTACAAAATGTTAAATCCAAACAGGTGTCTCACTCATGTTAGCCCAATGGTAAGACTAGTGGTATGCAGCAGTGTGCCTTTATGTTAAGGGATACCCTTCGAGGACAATAGACAGGAGACAGAAAGTGAGATGGGGTCTGGATTGACGTGTGTAATGTTCTCAAATAAAACTAAATAGAGTGAGGGAAGAATGGAGCGTGAGATCGACAGGTGGATTAGTGCGGCATCCTCAGTGATGTGGGCGCTCTGAATTGGTCTGTCGTGGTGAAAAAGGAGCTGAGCTGCAAGGCAAAGCTCTCAATTTACCGGTCGATCTATGTTCCTACCCTCACCTATGGTCATGAGCTATGGGTAGTGAATGAAAGAAGGGATTGCGAATACAAGTGGCTGAAATGGGTTTCCTCCGTAGGGTGTCTGGGCTTTCCCTTAAAGATAGGGTGAGAAGCTCAGTAATCCGGCAGGGACTCAGAGTAGAGCCGCTCGAGAGGAGTCAGATGTGGCTTGGGCATCTGATCAGGATGCCTCCTTATTGAAGTGTTCCAGGCACGTTCAACCAGGAGGAGGCCCTGGGGAAGACCCAGGACAGGCTGAAGGGACTATGTCTCTCTGCTGGCCTGGGAACTCCTTGGGATTCTCCCGGGAGAGCTAGAAGTAGCAGCCAGGGAGAGGGAAGTCTGGGCATCTCTGCTCAAGCTGCTGCCCCCGCGACCCAATCTCGGATAAGCGGAAGAGGATGGATGGATGGATGATTGGATATATATATATATATATATATATATATATATATATATATATATATATATATATATATATATATATATATATATATATATATATATATATATATATATATATATATATATATATTGTCACCCACAAGCTCATGGGGAGCAGTTTAAGGACCCAGGCCACATTGTGACAACTCATGCCGAGGGACAGGCGGCACACTAACATTTCTCTTCTTGTTTCATCAGCCAGAATGAGTACTCACCGCCATAACAAAGCCGGGAAAAAGCATAAAGCCGCCATACTTCCGGGTTCCCTTCTACCCTCCAGATCCAAAATGATGACGTCATTCTCCCAGACTGCATCACTGTTTACCCAGTATGCCACAATTTAATTTCCTGTTCCCCTGTATATGTTCCCCCATTCCCCTCATACAGTGTCTTATGTTGACCCAGAGTTTTGTAGTGGAGACGTTACTCTGTTTATGTTACAGTAAAGATGGGGCGGAAAACCCCACCAGTTTATGCTGTGTCATTTGCTTCCTTTCACAATATATATTGTGAGAGATGGCCGCCAGTTTATCTCAGCCAAAACCCCAACGCCGCTAGATGGACTCCTCCCTGTAACATGGAGGTGCCCAGAATTCCCGCAGGGCCTCATGGACATTGGAGTTTTAATTCACAGCCCTGCTGGATGCTGTGGAGGCCGCCAGGGGACTCTGCTGGGAGGCACGATGGTTTCTGTTATAGCCCGGAAGTACTCCCTAGTCACGGGGACGGAAGAAATGAAGTACTTCCGGGCTGAAGTAAAAGGAGAAGTTTTCATCTGATCCAGAATTGCTATGGCATCACATGGACTTAAGGACAGGAGCATTTCTGGGCCGCGGACTATAAAAGTACTATGGGAAACCCAGCAGACTATATATACTATATATATATATATATATATATATATATATATATATATATAACTAGACTAGACAAAATAAATTTTGACATTCCAAATTGAGGTATGTACCTATCATGCATTATATGTCAAACATCTTTAAATCGGCTCCACTGCTCCTCAACATATCCCAGTCTATCCTCCTTAGATTTTACTGCGTCTGCTCAAGATTTGACCTACCAAAGTTAAACTTTACAGTTTTAGCCTTTCCATTGGCACTCTTCCAAAACAGTGAAAATTGCATTATATTATGGTCACATGACCTTAGCGGTCCAATCACCTCCAATTCTGTCCTGGTTATTACAAAATGTTAAATCCAAACAGGTGTCTCACTCATGTTAGCCCAATGGTAAGACTAGTGGTATGCAGCAGTGTGCCTTTATGTTAAGGGATACCCTTGGAGGACAATAGACAGGAGACAGAAAGTGAGATGGGGTCTGGATGGACGTGTGTAATGTTCTCAAATAAAACTAAAGGGTAGGAGTTCATGCAATTTCCAAAAATGTCTGCTCCTTCTTATTGAAATCAAATGAATATTCAGCCCCCCACCTCTTAATATTCTCTATGATAGGCTTGAGTCCACACCACTGTGCCTTTAAGCAGGATGTAATTATATGCCGAAAAACAGACATGGAGACCAGTCTTTCAAGTGCAAGGTCAGGTCAGGTCAGGTCAGGTCAGGTCTGGAGAGTATGCACTGGTACAGTACGTTGCCGCACCCACCACACGACAAAACAGCTTGGGATCCTGGTTGGCAAACCCCCAGACACACACACACAGTCCCACCCTCCATAAATGATCATCTATCTGCCAGATCCAGGTGTTATGTGGTTATCCCCTTGGCCTGGGCTGGCCACTCGGTCCTCAACAATAAGGATCCTGCGAGCTGGATCACCCTCGGGGAATCGTGCCACATGAGTCACGTGCCGTAACTGATGCTCCCTTACAATGCAGGTCATGTGCCTCATTTGGGACTCCGTGAGCAACACAAAGTCAAACCAGCGGTACCCAAGGATTCTCTGAGGAGACACAGTACCAAAGGAGTCCAGTCTTTGTCTCAGGTCAATGGATAGCGTCCATGTCTCACAACCATATAGCAAGACAGTAAGCACCAGGACTTTAAAGACTTGGACCTTCATCCTTTTACAGAGATATCGGGACCCCCACACACCCCTTTTTCAGCGACCTCATGACCCCCCATGCTCTCCCAATCCGTCTACTTATATACTATAAAACTGTACTCAATTCAGAAGTGGGACCTGGTGTTTTCTATGAAACCTTGGATTTTTTCCTATGTGTGATGTATTTAATGTGCTATTCATGACTTCCCTCCCATGGAGGGGAATTAGTTTAATGACTCTAAACAAGGAATTCTAACACAGTGTTAATTAGGAAATTAAGCCATCCTAATTGCTTTGTTTTTTATTCAAGGCCTTTTGAGGCTTTGCCTTTATTGCTTTATTGGAGCCATTTTAAAGCATTTAAGCACACTTACCGTAATGACCAAACCTGTCTGTTCGAGCCCAGTGAATGTTGTTTAAAAATTGGTTGCTTTTGGGTCTCCTTTGGAAGCGAGTGAACAAGCTGACTACATGACTTACTGCTGCATGACTTTCTGAGAAAAGTCAAATGAAATGTATTTGTATATAGCCATCCGTTTTCTAGCTTTAGTGGTTACAGTTGTAATGAGCTTGTAGATCCAAGGCAAGAAGCTAATAGGGATGAGAATCCCATCCGTAGCACAAGAGGTAGCTCATAATTTAGTAAGCAAGTTTAGACCCTTCACTCAACCTTACAACATGTCACTGGACTCTTAGCAAACCCAAAGCTAATATAATCAAACTCCCATGTAAGGTACCCTAAGTGGGAATCAAACATGATATAACATACAAAAAAAAAAAAACAGGTCATGTTACCTGCAGAAATTCTCAGATCATTCTGCACTTATGGGATGCATCAATAAGGGGGGCGAGACAGAGGACAGGAGTCGGGTAGACACTTCGTGCCAGCAAAGTAGTGAGTTCAGATGGTGTATCACCACAACTGCTGAAGGCCTGTGCGTTGGAGCTGGGGAGTCCTCTACAGCGCATCTTCAACCTGAGCCTGGAACAGGAGAGACTCCTGAGGCTTTGGAAAACATCTTGCATCACCCCAGTCCCAAAGGTATCACGTCCTAGTGAGCTGAAAGAACTTTAGGCCTGTCACTCTGACATCATATGTGATGAAGACCATGAAGTGGAAGCTGCTTCACCACCTGAGGCCACATGTCTGCCACGCCCTTGACCCTCTGCAGTTCGCATACCAGAAGAAGGTGGGAGCGGAGGATGCCATCATCTATATGCTACACCGATCCCTCTCCCACTTGGACAGAGGCAATGGTGCAGTAAGAATTCTGTTTCTGGACTTCTCTAGCGCCTTCAACACCATCCAACCTCTGCTCCTTAGTTACAAGCTGACAGAGATGGGAGTAGATTAATACCTGGTGCCATGGATCGTGGACTATCTTACAGACAGACCTCAGTATGTGCATCTCGGGAACTGCAGGTCTGACATTGTGGTCAGCAACACAGGAGCACCGCAGGGGACTGTACTTTTTCCGGTCCAGTTCAGCCTATATACATCGGACTTCCAGTACAACTCGGAGTCCTGCCAGGTGCAAAAGTTCACTGACGACACTGCTATTGTGGGCTGCATCAGGAGTGGGGATGATAGGAACCTAATCAAGGACTTTGTTAAACGGTGCGACTCAAACCACTTACATCTTAACACCAGAACAACCAAGGAGCTGGTGGTGGATTTTAGGAGGACCAGGCCCCTCATGGAGACCGTGATCATCAGAGGTGACTGTGTGCAGAGGGTACAGACCTATAAATACCTGGGAGGGAAGCTGGATGATAGATAGATAGATAGATAGATAGATAGATAGATAGATAGATAGATAGATAGATAGATAGATAGGCACTTATATAATAGCAGCAGTATACTGATAGATAGATAGATTAGATAGATAGATAGATAAAAATGCATGTATAGATAGATAGATACTTAGATAATGATAGATTTAGCCACTAGCGTGGAATAGATAGATGGCATAGAGGGAGGAACAATAGTCTGTCAGTGGAGCAGGATGGTGATCGACAGATGATCCTGTTCAGTGGATGCAGAGAATTCTCCATGATCTCTCAGCGCCCGTCTCTCTGCCACAGATGTCAAACTGTCCAGCTTCATTCCTACAATAGAGCCTGCCTTCTTACAAGTTTGTCCAGGTGTGAGGCGTCCTTCATCTTTATGCTGCCTCCCTAGCACACCACCGCGTAGAAGAGGGCTCTCACCACAACCGTCTGATAGAACATCTGCAGCTTCTTATTGCTGATGTTGAAGGACGCCAACTTTCTAAGGAAGTATAGTCGGCTCTGACCTTTCTTACACAGAGCATCAGTATTGGCAGTCCAGTCCAATCTATCTATCTATCTATCTATCTATCTATCTATCTATCTATCTATCTATCTATCTATCTATCTATCTATCTATCTATCTATCTATCTATCTATCTATCTATCTAATTGTGTTTCTTGGTGCAGAAGGAATTTTCTACTTCTCAAAATCAGCAAAATTAAGGAACTGGAGTGTGACTTTTGCCACACCAAACAGCTTCTATGACGGGTCATTGTTCAGGTAATGGGTGTTGCGGTGGTGCACTCCTTGTACGTGGGGGTCCACATCAATGTCAGGTTGGACTGGTCTCATATCTCAGAGAAATTATAGAAAAAAAGGGCAGAGCAGGCTCTTCTTCCTTAGGAGACTGCGTTGCTTTAATTTTAATGACATTTTCTACAACTGTGTGATGGTCTGACAGAAACACCCTTCTTGGTGTATTTGCCTAGGCTTATGGGCCAAAAGAAAAGATGAGAAAGTAAATATGAACACACAAATTTGGTAGTACTTTACAGAACTCCATCTCGCAGGTCGTCCATCAGCCAAGAAACCTTACCTTCTGGGAGCTGAGGGACCTTAAAGATGGCAGACTGGAATGGGAGGAGTCAAGAGGCCTCATCAGGTGTCTTCATGTTGCAGGAGGAGAGAAGACTATTAGCCACAGCGCCACCTCTCATCTTGGCAGGTTATCACGTACCTTTACAGAGCTCAGGAGCAGATCTTCAGATGCACCTGCATGACTATATATATATATATATATATATATATTATGTATTGTGACAGATTAAGATGCTTGCTCGCACCCTCAGACACCACGTCAGACACTAGGTAAAAGTCCAATAATGATATTTATTATATCAATAATGTGCACAAAGCACCCTCCACTCCCAAATACTCCAATAACAATAACAATAACAACAATTCTCAAATAAACCAATCCTCCAGCTCCCAGGCGCGTTGCCACCCTTCCACCCAGCTCAGCTCATTGTCTGGGCGAGGCACCGCCTTTATAGCCCCTGACACGGAGGTGTTCCTGTCCCAACAGACCACAGTTCCTTATTCCTTCCGGGTCAGGGCAAACAGTCCTTTCTTCACCCGGGAGCACGTCGTTCCTTCCTGTCACGTGACCGTGGCGTACTCCTGGGTCATAAGGCCGACAGAGCCCATAAGTCCCCACAGCGACTCCTGGTGGCTCCCAAGGTATCCAGCAGGGCTGTGTAAAATACTACAAAGTCCATGAGGCCCTGCTGGACCTCGGGGCATGCTTCTGCTGTCGGGAGAGCTCCTCCTAGCGGCCTGGGGGTGAGGACCGGCATGGAAAGCCGGTAGTCCTCCACAGTATGTAAACGTCTATGCATGGAAGTGTGTGTCTCTGTCTATCCGGCCTGGAAGTGAGAGGTGGAGTTGGAGGAAGGGCTCCATCTCCGAGGAAATAGAAAACTTGCTTAGCCGCTAATAACACATGTGGGGCCAGCACATCAACAAAACAAAACCTCAGAAGAAGGACAAAGTCGCTTAGCTGCTTACATCGGCAAAATGGTATACCTTTTACTTTTCCTTCCACTGCTAATGCACAAGTGAGCCAAGCACATCGGCAAAACAAATCCTCCTAGGAGAGAGACGCCCAGAGTAGTTCCTTTCAATTACCTGACATCTCTACATTTCAGTTTTTTTCTGACAGTCCTACTGTCTGCTACACTACTTGGTCACTCATTCCAAGTGTCTGTGCTTCTCTGTGTTAAGAAAAACCTCTGAATATTTGTGTGAAATTTACCCTTCACAAGTCTCCAGGGGCCTCATGTATAAATGGTGCGAACGCACAGAAATGTTGCATAAGAACATTTCCATTTTCAAATCACAATGTATAAAACCCACACTTGGCGTAAAGCCACGCACTTTTCTACGGTACCTCATACCCTGTCATACGCAAGTTCTCCACTCGGTTTTGCAGACTGGTGGCACCCAGCGTCAAAGCAGTGCTACTGTTCCTGTGTGGTTACCCTTTATTTCTTTGAACCACATTCCTGATGCGGCTTTATAAATACACTGAAACTAACCACATATTGTTGATTAGTGTAATGCATCTGATTGTAATTAACCTGTAACAATATAATGGTCCAGGGAATAGCCATAGTATTCCAAATACCATAACTGCTTTAGCGTTGTTACTCTCACTGCACCTTCTTGTTCTTCTTCTTCTTTCAGCTGCTCCCGTTAGAAAGTTGCCACAGCGGATCATCTTTTTCCATATTATTCTCACTGCACCACTCGGAGTATTTATATCACTGTATCTGAGTGGGGAATCACAGCAGATAGGAAAGAGAATTATCAGTATACAGCATCAAGCACACGCTACCTCAGCCACGGCAAAACGTTTCTAAGCCTTTCCTGTACGGACCTCGCGTTTCAGAAACAGTTTCATCCCAAGAACTCTAAACGCACTCAATCATTGCTCCTTGTAGAACTGTTTGTTCTTATAAGTACAATTATCTCACTGTAAACTTGCACTACTGTTATAATATTACACAACCTGAGCCACTTTATAAAGCGCGTATTTACATATGATGACGATATCATTTTTAAGATGAAATGCAGCAAAATATGTTGATTATATTATACAGATAAAACTTTAACTTCATTTAAATAATCTATATTGTTAATAATTAAGCATGTGAGGACACGGTGCCGCAGTGTTAGCATGTTCATGTATTGTTCCTGCCTTGCACTGTATATTTGCTGAGGCTGGCACAACACTGGAAGGATAGATGGATAGAATAATTAAACACGTACTATGAAGATATTCCTTAAAAGTTTTGAAGAATCGTCGTTGTAAGCTTACAGATGGCTTAACTAGTATTACAGAGCTGATTGTGCGGTGATTGGGTACTTGGAGAAAGAAAAATAAGGACAGGAATTAGAGGTACGTTTGAAAAAGACAGTACTGCTACAATAAATTATTTCATTGAAGGTCGCGCACGGCGCAGCAGCATCTTATGTGAGACAGGAACAATCACTGCGCCACCGTGTTTCCATGTTTAATAACATGCTTTCAGTCCAATCATCATGAAAATGATATCACGTATACATCTCAGTATTTTAATTATTCAGAGTGCTGTAATATCACAAATGTAATGGATTCTGTGTCCTGTCAGAGGAGGAGAAAGAACAGAAGCACGTAGTGATTGACACACATAGAGCACATTGAAGATCAAATACAAAACAAAGCATTTAACGTGCTACTTTAGTTACGATGGAATTTGAGAAACTAGTAAATTAAATGATTTTAAGGTGAAGTTTATGATGTTCTACTTTAATGACAAAATAAACTACGTGATCAAAGTGGGAATTCCGTGCTTTTTTCCCACTGTGTGCCTAATTTTTTTTTGTCTGTACCCTAACAAGCTCAGACGGTGGGCTACAACTCGCCTTTTCATGGCGACTTTGATATGTGACTTCTTTTTTATTTTGGCACTGTGCGACTTTGTGAACTTGAGCTTTTGAGTTTCTCTGACACGCTATGTCACTCGATCAACTTCCTTTTGTTGATTATACCACGGTTTATTTGAACAAATAGTATGTTTTTCCTTTGCCTCCACTTGGTATTCGCTGAAATTCTTATATTTTCCCCGTGCTTTTCCCATTGTCTTTTCACAGAACGCTGAGCTTAAGGGCTATTTATATTGATTTGCATATTCAAAGAGACGTAATTCTCGGAGGAGACGGGGCGGGACAGCAGGCACGTGCACGAGTGATACTTTTCATGCTGACCGGGATTTATGGAGCTGAAGAACGTGGAAATTGGAGTACGCACAGATTCCTGCATCTGGATTTTTCTGTGTGTAAGCATGTAATACTACATTTTTCTTTATGTCACTCTTTCTGGACAATACTGTTATGAGTTTTATTCACATGTGCATGTTAAATCTGGCACACAGGTGCTCAGCAGTTAGATTTGCTAGCCAAGCATTGGATTAGATTGCCAAAGACAACGGGAGGCTTGTATAGTCAGCTTAAACACAGAATAGGGTATTTCTGTCCTCTGTCAGAACAAATCTTCTTTCCTTATTGGGAGAATGAGAATCGGCATGTAAGCACTATGATATTTCTGTATTTTGTGGAGGAGGAATTCAGCCCTTGTTTGGAGACAGAGGAGACCAGCAAGTTGAAGAAGAACAGTATAAAAGGCCTGGACAGTAGCCAGACCCTTCGAGGCTGTGTCAACAGAGTTCGAAAAACCTCCCAGCGTGGGGACGAAAAAATGGCTGACTGTGTTGATCCAGATTTCCCACCTGGATAAAGTCTGTCCATATGTCCTCCCGTCTGTAACCGTGTTAAACGTCAGTAAATGTAAGCTAAAAGATATTTTGTCTCATGTGATTCTTGTACCGCCGTAATCACTATGGGAGTGATATCGTTTTCTGGTATATTATGATATTATTTAATTATTTAATATGCCACAATTTCAAAAGAACACATTTCCAAGGGAGCTAATGCCTCTTCAGGAAACAAAGCACATTTCAGCTTTTGTGCTTACGTCATGTTTTAGTGCGAATTCTACGCATGGCGTTATGCATGAGGCCCCAGGTGTGCCCTCGTGTTCTTGATGAACTCATTTTAGTCCTTTCCACTTATTTTTTCCTAAAAAACATCAAGTCGAGTTTTGAAAGTCCCTAAAGTCCTACTGTCTACCACACTACTTGGTAGCTTATTCCAAGTGTCTATCGTTCTCTGTGTAAAGAAAAACTACCTAATGTTTGTGTGAAATTTACCCTTCACAAGTTTCCAATTGTGTCCCCGTGCTCTTGATGAGCTCATTTTAAAATCACCGTCTCGATCCACTGTACTAATTCCCTTCATAATTTTAAACACTTCAGTCAGGTCTCCTTTTCATCTCCTGTGAAGGCTCAGCTCTTTTAATCTTCCCTCATAACACATCCCCTGTAGTACTGGAATCAGCCTAGTCGCTCTTCTCTAGACCTTTTCTTGTGCTGCTATAAACTTTTTGTAGACTGGAGACCAAAACTGCACACAGGACTCCAGATGAGGCCTCACCAGTACAAATGATGTGCCTGTTCTCTATTTGGAAAAAAACAAAATTATAACCAATTCTGTCATAAATGTGTAATTCACCTTGGATAAAAGGCATTAGCCAGATAAATAAATGTATATTTATCTAGCACCTTTCCCATGCTTAAGGCACTTTTTATGCTCAGATGCCTCCTGTTTGCTTTAATTCTCTTTGAGATGTGTCAAGAACTTGATTGAAGTCCATGCTGAGGAGAAGCATAGGGGCTCAGGAGTGGATTTTAAAGTTATAGATCCTGGGAATGTTTTTAACTCTAATTTTATTGCTGGATTATTTATGGATTTTTTTTTCTCCTGCAGCTTTTAACTTCTACTGAAAACTGTTCTAATTTTACAGAGGATTATTTATTTAATGGATGGCTGCACTGCCCTTTATTTATTGTCTGCAACACTTTGTTATCGAAACAAAGACACTTTGCATATTTACACCTTACTCTTGCTTTGCTATGTGTCCGAATTAGCAAGTCCATCCTTGGTTTTACCCAGCTAGGGATGCCCCGACAATGGAAGGACCAGGGGTAGAGAGTAGACCATTTCCCCCCAGGACCAACAGAGGGCAGCACCCTTGGCTTCCAGCTGTGCCACAGGTTATAAGCATAGAAGCTCAACCCTGCTGGGGACTGTGGCCACCACTTGGTGGCACCTGGATGTTTGCTGGCCCCCCATTTCCAAAAGTGCTGCTGGAAGAAGCTCATTGGACACCTGGACTCCTTCCGAGTGCCCTATAAAAGGAGCCAGGCACCACTGCTCAATGGTCAGAGTCGGGAGGAAGTGAACAAAGCTCGTGAGAAGGAGTGGAGGTGGAAGGACTGGCTGAGAGAAGGGGACTGTTTTTTCCTGCGCTAGGAGCTAACGTGTTAATGTGGGGAAAATAGAAAAACATTCCCCGACTGTAAGTAAAACTGTGCGCCATGCAGTAAAACTTGTGTCCAGCCTGTCTGTGTCGGGGTTAGGGCGGACTTCACAACATATAACAATGTCCTGGGTTCAAGGCGACATCACAGTAGGAGTGTGAACACGCTCACGGATCCTCCATCCAAGCAGCTCTCTCGGACTCCAAATTACATTTTCTGCACCTTCTCTCTGGACCCTCAGCTCACTCACATTATTTCCCTACATTGTGGGCTACTAGCTTACACTCTTTATCTCTCAGGTTTGAGGAAACTCTGTAACAACGGCTTCTCCGCTCTCATACATGTGCAAATCCTGGCCAACCTCTAGGACCTCCATACAACAACAATAACATTCATTTCTAGAGCACATTTTCATACAAACAATGTCGCTCAAACTGCTTTACATGATGAAGAAAGAGAAAAAAGACAAAATGAATAATTAAAATCAGGGAACACTAATTAACATAAAATAAAAGTAAGGTCTGATGGTCAGGGAGGACAGAAAAAAACAAACAAAAAAAAAAACTCCAGATGGCTGGAGAAAAAATAAAATCTGCAGGGGTTCCGAGGCCACGAGACCACCCAGCCAGCCACCTCTAGGCATTCTACCTAACATGAATGACTTCAATCAGTCCGCATGGTATTCAGGGTTCTCATGGAAGAACTTGATGATGACGGTCAGGTGTTCTTCTGCTTTGATCAGGTGGTGGTGGCACAGAAAACCGGAAAAAGAACAGAAGAGAAAGTACGGGTTAGTAAGGATTTTGGAGCCACCATGAATAATAATGATAATTAATTGAATATACAGAGCATTAGGATTAAACTAAAATGAAGTTATGAGAAAGCCATGTTAAAGTAATGAGTTTTTAGCAGTTTTTTTAAGGTGCTCCACTGTATTAGCCTGGTGAATTCCTATTGGCAGGCTATTCCAGATTTGAGATGAATAACAGCAGAAGGCCGTCCGCCTCACCACTTCTTTTAAGTTTAGCTCTTGGAATTATAAGCAGACACTCATTTGAAGATCTAAGGTTACGATTTGGAGTGTAAGATGTAAGAAATTCTGAGATATAGGATGGAGCAGATTATTTAAGACTTTGTAAACCATAAGCTGTATTTTAAAGTCAATTCTAAATGACACAGGTAACCAGTGTCGTGACATCAGAACTGGGGTGATGTGCTCAGATTTTCTTTTTCTAGTTAAGTCCATTCTGCACTCATTGCAATCGATTGATGTAGTTTTTGATTGATTGATTGATGTCGTTAGTAATGACGATGACTCCGCATACAGAGAGGAAGTCAATCAACTCACTGCCTGGTATGGAAAAAACAACCTGGCTCTGAATGTCAACAAAACAAAAGAGATCATCGTTGACTTCAGGAGAAAGCACATGCCACACCGGCCACTTACAATCCATAAAAACAGTGTGGAGTTTCTGGGAGTGCACATTACAGATCACCTGACATGGACCACAAATACAACTTCTTTTGTCAAGAGGGCACAACAGCGACTTTATTTTCTCTGAAGGCTGAAAAGAGCAAACCTTCCCACTCCTGTCCTCACAACTTTCTATAGAGGCACTATAGAAAGTATATTGACCAGCAGCATCTCAGTTTGGTATGGTAGCTGCACTGTCGCTGAAAAGAAGATACTTCGAAGAGTGGTGAGGACAGCAGAGAAAATCATCGGGTCCTCGCTCGCATCTGTTCAAGAAATACACTACTCACGTTGCCAGTGCAGATCCATTAAGATCATAAAAGATCCCACACAAGCGGCACAAGGGCTGTTTGAACTTCTGCCCTCTGGAAAACATTATTGCAGTATGCACTGCAGAACGACCAGAATTAACAGGAGCTTCTTCCCCCAGGCCAGCAGAAGACTAAACTCTGTTAAATAATCTTTGACCTTTTTACTTACTGTGCACTTTATTACCATAAATAGATCTTAAGTTTACATTATATTGTATTGTAATATTGTACAATATTATATTGTATATATTACGTATAAACTGCGGTGGGCTGGCACCCTGCCTGGGGTTTGTTTCCTGCCTTGCGCCCTGTGTTGGCTGGGATTGGCTCCAGCAGGCCCCCGTGACCCTGTAGTTAGGATATAGCGGGTTGGATAATGGATGGATGGATTATGTATAAATATTGTATCCATATAGTGCAATAACACAATCACTGTGAAACGATGTGCAATATTTTCTTTCATATTATATTTCACCCACTGACTGGCTTACATTTATACTGTATATATCTTTTGTATTTATTGTTTGTACTGTGCTGCCTTAAGCTGTCCTACCTACTTTAAATGTAAGAAGTAGAATGTTTGTAATGTCTGTATGTTGTCTTTTATACACTTGTCTTTTATGTCTGCACATTGAGCCTCGAGAAACGCAATTTCGTTCAGCTATGCATCCGTTGTTGTACTGTTGTATGGTATGAATGACTATAAAGTTTGCTTACTTACTTACTTTTTTGGTAGTCCTGAGAGGAGTGTGTGAACTAAAAAAAGTGTGAACTAATTTTTCAGCATCTTGCAATGTTATAAGAGGTCTAACTTTTACTATATTTCTTAAGTGAAAAAAGTATGTCCTAGTAATCTGATTAATATGTGATTTAAAATTTAGGTCAGAGTCAATAGTTACCATTAAATTCTTTACCTCAGTCTTGACTTTTAATCCTAATGCATCAAGTTTACTTCTAATAACCTCATTATATCCATTTTTGCCAATCACTAAAATTTCTGTTTTCTCTTTATTTAGTTTGAGAAAATTACTACTCATCATTATACAACAACAACAGTTATTTCTATAGCACATTTTCATACAAATGATGGAGCTCAAAGTGCTTTACAAGATGAATAAAGATAAAAGAAAAAATATAAAAATAAAATTAGGCAACACTAATTAACAAAGAACAAAGTAACGACTGCACAATCTCACTTACTCCTGTAAGTGAGAACCTTAAGCAGCTGCCCTACAATCCTTTCATAAGTGCCCTCCACCACATAAGTTTAAAGCGCCAACGACGTTCTTAAAAATATTTATAAAAAGAAAATAAAGTCTGCAAATAGTTTTATTCCTTCCTTAAACCAAAGCCCTGTGATGTGGCCTACCACATAATGGCCAGTTTGCGGGTACCAACGAGAGGACAAATGGAAGCTTCCTTTTCATGCAGACGATGAGCTGCTCTGCCCTTCTTGCTCCACATCACCTTCCGCACTGGAGGCTAGGGGCTCAGTTTTTGCGCAGTTTAGGTGAGAAGTCGTTTTGTAAATGTCAAATACTGCAATGAAGGAGATGCAGGAAACAACAAAAGTTTTAAACATGGCACATTTAGGTCTGTATTTTATCCTTCTTTTGGGAGTAGTCATCCCAGGAGAACACAC
The DNA here is from genome assembly GCF_016835505.1 of Polypterus senegalus. Taxonomy (NCBI): domain Eukaryota; kingdom Metazoa; phylum Chordata; class Cladistia; order Polypteriformes; family Polypteridae; genus Polypterus; species Polypterus senegalus. The sequence continues at coordinate 7,578,042 of NC_053158.1, forward strand.
TGCCTTTTTCCAATTTAGATTTTATATTTTGAAGACAATGAGAAACAAAGCTTGTGGAAGTCAGTGTTGTCAGGGTGTATGTAGCTGACAGACCAGAAAAGAGAGTTACCGTCGCTTGATGGTAGAAATACAGGGATCCGAATGTCCTCACGCTGCTCACTGACCCGCACATTTCCAGGCTGTCCCTGCTTATCCAGATTTGCTTTCTGCCCAGAGCACCCTGCTGTCATATCAGACTTTCAGTTCATGCTTCCCTGGGCAGTACGCAATTCACAGCTCTGTAGTCCACAGCCATAGACACATTCAAACAGACAGCTAAGGCCTGTGCCAATACCTGCAAAATAAAACTGGACCAGTTTTCTGTGGTGGTGGTGGTGGGGTGGGTGCTGCACACATCATGGACAGTTTCTCAAATTTTAATGTGCCCGCTCTTGATCCTTTTTTTTATTTCTTTTACATAAAACACGGTAACTGATATCATAACCCATAAGGCAGTGTTTCTCAAATAGTGGGGCGGGCCCCCCTGGGGGGGTGCGTGGCTCCGTCAAGGGGGGCACGTTTGACCTCGGGGAACATGCTTTTTTATTTTTCTATTTTGATTTTTTTACTGTTCTAGAATAAAGTGCAATACCACTCCACTACTCCATATTTCTTTCTTTTTTTATTCTCTTATACGTTAATAAGGATACAGTGTTATGCAGAGGTGTACTTATAACAATTTTATAGACAAATGATACTATTTATAGTCGCGTGGGGGGGCGCGAGATGGTTTCTTCTTCCTAGGGGGGGGCATGACAGAAAATAATTGAGAAACACTGCCATAAGGTGACATTTTGAAAAGCTAAAAAATAAATTGTACATGGTGACTGGGAAAGAAGTGAGTATGCAGCTTACTCTGTGTGATATAGCATATTTAATCACGCATGTCTCATATTGAATACGGATGTGCAAAAACTTCTTGGTCCCCTTAAAACTCTTTGAAAAAGTGCTGCATGCTTCCTGTAAAGTCATGAAATGAAAAGCCATCATTTCCTGTGTACCTGAGTGCCTTTGTCATTGAGTAAAGCAAAGCAAGTGTGACAAGAGATTGAGATTTGCTTATTCTACAAAGATCTTCTAAAATGGCCTAGACACGTTTGTTGGGACACCTAGTACAATACAACAACAACAACAACATTTATTTATATAGCACATTTTCATACAAAAAGTAGCTCAAAGTGCTTTAAATAATAAAGAATTGAAAAATAAAAGACACAGTAAGAAAATAAAATAAGTCAACATTAATTAACATAAAATAAGTAAGGTCCAATGGCCAGGGGGGACAGAAAAAAAACTCCAGACGGCTGGAGAAAAAAAATAAAATCTGTAGGGATTCCAGACCATTAGACCAGCCAGTCCCCTCTGGACATTCTACCTAACATAAATGAAGCAGTCCTCTTTGGATTTAGGGTTCTCACGGAAGGACTTGATAATGACGGTCACGTAGACTTCTGCCTTTTAATCCATCCATCATTGTTGGAGCATCATGAAGCTTTGAGTACTGTAGGTGGAGGTGGCGCAGGCCACCCCCACAAAGAAACCGGAAAAAGAAACACAAGAGAGAGTAGATGCAATTGCAATTTATTTTTGTAGAGCTCAAAATCACACAAGAAGTGCCGCAATGGGCTTTAACAGGCCCTGCCTCTTGACAGCCCCCTAGCCTTGACTCTCTAAGAAGATAAGGAAAAACTCAGGAAAGGCAGTTCAAAGTGAGACCCCTTTCCAGGTAGATTGGGCATGCAGTGGGTGTCAAAAAAGAAGAGGGTCAATACAATACAATACACAGAACATGACAAATCCTCAATACAGTATAAAAAATAATAAATTTACAAGTACGGAGTAGAATTTAACAGTAGATGATATGCCATAATATGAATTGGATTTATTTAGAGTCCTGGAGACCTCATCCATCAAGCTGTCTCCCCATTTGGCCATTCCACAGCTGAGACAGTGCTGGGCCAGCAAATCCGATGAAAGGACCCCTCTACCCCGTGATTCCTGCCATCCTCCATCAGGGATGACTTTACCTTAGGCAGGGAAAAAAACTTGGCAGGTGGGCCGTGGCACCAAATGCCACATTTGAGCACGGAGAAGAGAAACAGAATAGGTGAGGGTTAATAACAAATTCTAACTGTCATATTACTTATGTTTTAGTGCTAATGACTAGCAACAGAGATGTAGAATATACAGTTAATCAGCAGCTCTAGTCAGGGTGTGCTAAACTGAAGTAGTGAGTCTACAGCCGGGATATTGAAGCTGAGACCGAAGGGGTATCTCTTATAGTAGTAGGCAGACCACTCCACAGTTTAGAGGGTCCTGTAACTAAAAGCTTGACCTCCCACTACTATTTTATTAATTCTTGGAATCATAAGCAGACCAGCATCTTGAGATCTTAATGTGCGCTCTGGATGGTAAGTCATGATAAGTTCAGACAAGTAAGCTGGACCTTGGCCATTTAATGCTTTATATGTTAAAGGGAGGATTTTGAAATCTGCCCTAAACTTAACCGGGAGCCAGTGTAAGGATTTAAGAACTGGAGTTATGTGTTTGTATTTTCTCGTTCTTGTAATAATTCTTGCAGCAGCATTTTGGATTAACTGGGGGCTGTATGAAGAACAGTTTGAACATCCAGTGAACCCTAGTACTAGGGTGTTGTATCGTGTTAGCCATTATGAATGTAGTGAGAAGTCAAGCTAAATGACCCCTTTTATTGGCTAACTAAACAGTTTGCAAAATGCAAGCTTTCGAGGCAACTCAGGCCCCTCATTTAGTCAAGATGTATCTCGGGACCCCTAGAAAAGATCCTAAATCATTAGATTTGAGTGATTTTTTCAAACTTGCTGTTTTTCTTGAATTTGTATTACACACACCTCCAGTCATGCAATCAGTCATTCAGACCATTTAAATGGAGAAAACTCATCACTCTACTGTTTGGTGTCATTGTGTGTCCCACACTGAACGTGGACCAGAGAAAACAAAGGAGAGAGCTGTGTGAGGAGATCAGAAAGAAAAGCAGGTGAAAGGCAAAAGACTAGAAGACCACCAATCTCCAAGCAGCCTGATGTTCCTGTGGCAACACTTACAAATATTATGAAGTTTAACGTCCATGGGACCGTAGCCAACATCCCTGCATGAGGCCACAAGAAGGAAATCAACCTCAGAATGAGCAGAATGGAAGTGAGAATGGTAGACAAAATGCCAAGGACAACTTCCAGAGAGATAGAAGCTGAACGCCAAGGTCAAGGTCCAAAGCGGCAATGGGCTCAATGGAAGAAGACCCAGGAGGACAAGAAAAAGATACGATAGCCAGATTGGAATTTGTTAAAATGCATATTGACAAGCCACAATGCTATTGGGAGAATGTCCTTTGGACAGATGGAACAAAACTGGAGCTTTCTAGTGAGTCACCTCAGCTCTATGACTGCAGATGAAAAAAATGATGCTTTCAAAGAAAACAAAGAGAGACCTGCTGTGAAACATGGAGGAGACTCTCTTATGTTTGGGGTCTGCTTTGCTGCATGCAGCACGGGATGCCGCGAGTCTGTGCAGGGAACAATGAAATGTCAAGACTATCAAGGCATTCTGGAACAAAACGTCCTGCCCTGTGTCAGAAAGCTCCGTCTCAGTGGCAGGTCATAGACCCTCCAACAGGATAATGAGACAAAACGTTCAGCGAAAAGCCAACAAGAACTGCTGAGAACAAAACATTGAACTATTCTGAAGTGGCCTTCTGTGAACCCTGATTTGAATTTGATGGAACATCTATGGCACGGGTGTCGACTTCAGTCCTGGAGGGCCACAGTGGCTGCAGGTTTTCATTCTAATCATCTTCTTCATTTGTGAACATTTTTTGCTGCTAATTAACTTCTTTTGCTTTAGTCTTAATTAATGTAACTCCAGCCCCCTTAGTTGTCTCTTTTTTTTAATTAACAGACAAACAATAATGACACACAAAACAAGCCACCGTGTGACCAGCTCACCTGTGCCCATCACACAATATTTGAAAATAAAGAAAAGTGAAGGTCTCGGTAAGGTTGATCTTTTAGGTCACCAAAACATTTTGACGAACAGAAAATCAACAGTTTTGTAAATAACGGGCTTAATTAACAGCAAGAATCAACTTCTCATTAATAGATTGGATGGAGTGAAATTGGTTGGAGTTTGAAATCCCAGTTTAGCTGGTCATCTGTTGGCACATTTCACGTCTCATTTCTGTTTGGCTGCCATTTAATGAAGAAACTAATCAATTCAGAGGACTGAATCCTTAAAAACAGGGCTATTAAAATGAAGGGAAAAGGAGTTTATTAGCAGTGAAAAGTGATCACTGATTAGGAAAAGGGATAGGATGAAAACCTGCAGCCACTGCGGCCCTCCAGGACTATAGTGTGACACCCCGGATCTATGGAAAGAAGTGGACCATGCAGTCTGGAGAGGTTTGTTCAGGAAGAGTGGGCCAAATGACGTCTGGACAGGAGAAGAAGTCTCATGGAGAGCTCCAAGAATCACTTGGCGGCAGGGATTACAAACTCTAAAGGTTGTGCAACAAAATATTAGGTGAAGGGTTCCACCATTTTTGTCCATGCCATTTTTATTTGTGTTATTACTTGAAATATTCTATTGCATCAAAACTCAAAAGTAAAGTCTGATTTTTGTTAAATGTGGAATAAATAATGATGGGTGCCAATGACTTTTGTCAATTTCAAGTTATTTCAGAGCAGTAGAGTGTTGTACTGTACTGGTAGGGGGGGTCAAACCTGTTAAAGAAGTTGTTCATTTGGTTTGCTCTCTCCACATCTCTCTCGATGGTGGCACCCCGCTTCGAGCTGCAGCCAGTGATGATCTTCATCTCATCCCACACTTCCTTCATGCTGTTATTCTACAACTTCTGCTCCATCTTTCTCCTGTACTGCTCCTTCGCCACCCTGAGCTGGACTCTGAGTTCCTTCTGCACACGCTTGAGCTCATGCTGATCACTGCCTTTAAAAGCCCTGTTCTTCTGGTTCAAAAGGCCCTTGATGTTACTTGTAATCCATGGCTTGTTGTTAGCATAACAGCGTACTGTTCTTACTGGAACTGCATTGTCCATACAGAAGTTGATGTAATCAGTAGTGCAGTCAACAACCTCCTCAATGTTCTCACTATGTGACCCTACAGGATAATCCCGGACCGTAGTTCCTGCTCTGCCTCAGGGGACCACTTTCTGAATGAGCGTGTGGTTGTAGGTAGCTCCCTCATTCTTGGTTTGTAGTGAGGCTGAAGCAGAACCAGATTATGATCTGCTTTCCCAAGCGCAGGCAGCGGGGTGGCGCTGTATGCGTCTTTAACGTTTGCATACAGTAGGTCGATAGTCCTGTTTCCCCGAGTGTTACAGTCCACATACTGAGAGAAGGCAGGTAATGTTTTGTCCAGTGTCACATCGGTAAAGTCTTCAGTGATTAGCACAAGCACCTCAGGGTGCTGTGTTTCTAGTTTAGCAACAGCGGAATGGATGATGTCACCCGCTATCTCTATGTCCGCCCGAGGAGGGATGTAAACAATAGCAACAATCACGTGGCCAAACTCTCTGGGCAAATAACAGGGATGCAGACTTTCAGCCAACAGTTTGATGTCCCTGCAGCAAGTGGAGATTTTGACATTTACATTTCCAGAGTTGCACCACCTTGTATTTACATAGAGAGCGAGCCCTCCTCCTTTCCACTTCCTGCAGGTATTTTAATCTCTGTCCGCTTTAACTGTGCTAAACCCGGGTAGCTCCACATTAGCATCTGGGATGTTAGTTGTTAGCCACATTTTACAAAAAAACAACAAACTGCATTCTCTGTAGGTCCTGACATTTTTCACCAGCGCGGCCAGTTCGTTAATCTTATTTGGTAGCGAGTTCACATTTCCCAGGATCACAGAAGGCACCGAAGGCTTGTAGAGCCACTTTCTCGCTAGTCGCTTGGCTTTTAGCTTAGCGCCGGCTCTGGTGCCACGATACCGCCTTCTTACCTCGTCAGGTAAATAGGGAACCACACTGGCGTGGGCATTTGTTCTCAGCGCTTGAAGTTGACTACTTGAATGGACGAGTATTGGCATGTAAAAGTCCATGTCCAAGTAGTAAAAAGTGTCCAGGGAACGAGTCCACATAAAATAAAGTGATGGGAGTGATCAGTAAAATAGAGAAAAAGGTAGAAAGATAAAGTTGTACACGGAGCTGCTGGAAAGGCTGCCATTCGCGGCGCCGCCTGAGTCAGAAACTCAACCTTACACCTTGCCTGATAAAGGGGCCTTAGCTGCCTCGAAAGCTTGCATTTGTAATCTATTTAGTTAGCCAATAAAATGTGTCATTTCACCCTACTTTCTCCTGTATCAGGTTATTTCAGAGACAATTGTGGTACCAACACATTTGTACACATCAGCAATTCTGTAATTCTGTGTTTTGTATTGTAGTTACCCCATTTTTTTTGACACCCACTGCACGCCCAACCTACCTAGAAAAGGGGTCTCTCTTTGAACTTCCCTTCCCAAGGTTTCTTCAATTTTATTTCCCCTTCTTCTTAGAGAGTTAAGGCAGGGGGGCTGTCAAGAGGCAGGGTCTGTTAAAGCCCATTTGCTGCACTTCTTGTGTGGTTTTGGGCTATACAAAAATAATTTGTAATGTATTGTATTGTAATTATTCCTATTAAGAAACATGTCCAATGAAAGTGAAAAGTATAAGAAATAGCGAGTATTCAGTTCTTTATGTTTGTATACACCATGTCTTCAGAGAATATTCAGACCCCTTTACTTTCTAATTTTTTTAAATTTATTTAACGTGGTGTGAAAAACTATTTGCCCCCTTCCTGATTTCTTATTCTTTTGCATGTTTGTCACACAAAATGTTTCTGATCATCAAACACATTTAACCATTAGTCAAATATAACACAAGTAAACACAAAATGCAGTTTGTAAATGATGGTTTTTATTATTTAGGGAGAAAAAAAAAATCCAAACCTACATGGCCCTGTGTGAAAAAGTAATTGCCCCTGAACCTAATAACTGGTTGGGCCACCCTTAGCAGCAATAACTGCAATCAAGCGTTTGCGATAACTTGCAATGAGTCTTTTACAGCGCTCTGGAGGAATTTTGGCCCACTCATCTTTGCAGAATTGTTGTAATTCAGCTTTATTTGAGGGTTTTCTAGCATGAACCGCCTTTTTAAGGTCATGCCATAGCATCTCAGTTGGATTCAGGTCAGGACTTTGACTAGGCCACTCCAAAGTCTTCATTTTGTTTTTCTTCAGCCATTCAGAGGTGGATTTGCTGGTGTGTTTTGGGTCATTGTCCTGTTGCAGCACCCAAGATCGCTTCAGCTTGAGTTGACGAATAGATGGGCGGACATTCTCCTTCAGGATTTTTTGTTAGACAGTAGAATTCATGGTTCCATCTATCACAGCAAGCCTTCCAGGTCCTGAAGCAGCAAAACAACCCCAGACCATCACACTACCACCACCATATTTTACTGTTGGTATGATGTTCTTTTTCTGAAATGCTGTGTTCCTTTTACGCCAGATGTAACGGGACATTTGCCTTCCAAAAAGTTCAACTTTTGTCTCATCAGTCCACAAGGTATTTTCCCAAAAGTCTTGGCAATCATTGAGATGTTTCTTAGCAAAATTGAGACGAGCCCTAATGTTCTTTTTGCTTAACAGTGGTTTGCGTCTTGGAAATCTGCCATGCAGGCCGTTTTTGCCAGTCTCTTTCTTATGGTGGAGTCGTGAACACTGACCTTAATTGAGGCAAGTGAGGCCTGCAGTTCTTTAGACGTTGTCCTGGGGTCTTTTGTGACCTCTCGGATGAGTCGTCTCTGCGCTCTTGGGGTAATTTTGGGAAGGTTCACCACTGTTCCATGTTTTTGCCATTTGTGGATAATGGCTCTCACTGTGGTTCGCTGGAGTCCCAAAGCTTTAGAAATGGCTTTAAAACCTTTACCAGACTGATAGATCTCAGTTACTTCTGTTCTCATTTGTTCCTGAATTTCTTTGGATCTTGGCATGATGTCTAGCTTTTGAGGTGCTTTTGGTCTACTTCTCTGTGTCAGGCAGCTCCTATTGAAGTGATTTCTTGATTGAAACAGGTGTGGCAGTAATCAGGCCTGGGGGTGGCTACGGAAATTGAACTCAGGTGTGATACACCACAGTTAGGTTAGTTTTTAACAAGGGGGCAATTACTTTTTCACACAGGGCCATGTAGGTTTGGATTTTTTTCACCCTAAATAATAAAAACCATCATTTAAAAACTGCATTTTGTGTTTACTTGTGTTATATTTGACTAATGGTTAAATGTGTTTGATGATCAGAAACATTTTGTGTGACAAAAATGCAAAAGAATAAGAAATCAGGAAGGGGGCAAATAGTTTTTCACACCACTGTATGTGCTAAAGTCATTCAGACTCATTTTTTCTTCAACAAGCAACGCTCAATACCCCAGAAAAACAAAACAAAAGCAGGATTTTTAGGAATATTGTTAATGTATTAAAAATAAATAAGTGAAATATGGCATTGTCACAACTATTCTGAGCTTTTACTCAGTGCGTAGTTGAAGCCCCTTTCTCAGTGTTCACAGCTTGAACTCTTCTTGGGTTGATGCATCAAGCTTCACAAACCTGGATTTGCTTACTTTCCGCCATTCTTCACTGCCGATCTTTTGAAAGTCTTTCAGATTGGATGGAGACCATTAGTGGACAGCTACAGTATTTTCAGGTCTCTTATATTGTGCACTGACCATCAAATAAAATGGTCTACTAAAATGAATACCATCCTTTTTTTAGAAATAAAACACCTACACAAATCATTTATTCATGATACATACGCATCTGGCATATACATATGGCATTAACAAATACAATAATAATAATCTGTTAATTGAAACCCACAATTCTATTAAAATAAAATGTTCTTAAGATGTTTACTAAAAATATACAAGGCTAACAGACTTAACAAATTTACAAATAAAAGAGCCTAATTTGGTCATTACGCTAACAAACCTAATGTTTGTTAAGTAGCAGAGACAGATTACTCTTTAAACAAGATGAGCATCTCTGTTTTTTTAAGACTATCTGTTTCTCTTCTAATACAAAATTTGAGCTGCTGCACTAAACAAAAAGCTTGCTTACTTCTTGGTATGAGAATCTCTTGTTTTAATTAAAGGTCAAAATGAAAATGCTGTGATTTCTTACACACAAAATGGCCTAAAAATATCCAAAACTAGACCAGTACTCCCCTGATATGGAACCCAAAGACTGGCTTTAGCTGAAGCACTCTGACCCCGAACTCAAACAGCAGGTTTCAAGGTCTGTATAGGCCTAAAATGTGGCTCTGATTTAAACATTTATGGAATATTAGGGTAATTCAAAATGTAAAAGCAATTTGAAAATTATGCAGTAACCACAAGAGACAGAAGCTGATAAAATACAACATATTTGTGATGGCTTAAGGGGTAGATGGTGGCATCCTTTTGTTAATCTAATTGAAGCCAAGTGCAAATAAATATGGACGCTCTGCTTCAGGTTTGTACCAATGTTGGATAACGTACCAGAAGGAGTGAAACCTGTTGACGTTCAGCAAAAGATGTTGGCTTGTTAAGTTCAGTAAGCTGTTTAAGGTACTCATCTTGCACAGACTTTACAGTACCCCAAGTCATCATTCAATCTGGCACGTGGAGATCCATAGCTGACATCGAAATGTGCAGCAACAGCGGACAACATAATCCGTCTGTCTATTCTGATGGTTATTTTGTAGCGGTGCTACGCGATTACCGTCATTTTAAATGTATTGTGCCGAGTCGCGTCTTTTGTAGCGTTGTCCCATTTCTGCTGTCTATGGTGCGTATGTGTAAATGTTGTCCCCCTGGAAAAAAAGGGGGGGGAAGGAGAACTCTGCAGGACTGTGACCCCTCAAGGTAGCTTGCCTGTCCACCCATCAATTCCATCTGGTTACTTTTTCTTTAAATGAAAGGAGATAGATAGAGGGGGGAAAGGAGAGAAACAAGAACACAACACAAAAACGCATCAAGAAACAGAGAAATTCCGATCCGGGGTCGTCACGCACCTTTCCACAGCTTGCTGCTCTCAATACCGGACCTGTAATGATCTTCCCATTCTCACAAAAGCCCAGGGTTCAGTGATAACAGGCTACAACAAGAACCATATCGTGAGTCTGTTTCTTTTTATTTCGGGAAAGGAGCAAACAATCAAGTGCTTCTACATTGCAGTTACCTCTGGACAGTTTCTAACTGGTTCAAGTTCTTATCATCAATCACTCTCTGGACAATTTCCCGGACTTTACGTGTGTTATGTGTTTCGTGTGCATTATATCTGTTTTATGTTCAGTGTAGGGTCAAGGGAGGGTTCACTCTGTATATTTATCGCTGCAGCATTTATTATAATATTCTGCCATTCACTCGTGCAGTTGTGTATGTTAGGGGAGATGAGATATTTATACTGTTTGGCATTCTGTTTGACTTCTTTTAATCAATACTAGGGGGATTGTCCCCCTGCTCGCTTCGCTTGCCAACCCCCGTGTTTGGTTTTCCAGATACACACTTTTAAGATTTTTTTTTTTTTGAATTCTTGCTATTTCATTAGTTTCACTTTTATTTCAGAACTTCTGTAAAAACAATATTTGGAATCTTTCTAGTCCCAATATGCTGAATCTGTTAAATGAGGTCAGTGAGACGTGTGTTTAATGACTTTGTACCATAATTCACAGCAGGTTTCTCTGTTTGGAATTTCAGCACAGACAAAATGATCGACATCATCAGCAGTTCATAATTTTTTTTTTGCATAGTAACCAATAAATGCATGTGAGGTAAACCCCATTTTTGAAATTCTATGACTTAAACTTCAAAGCCTTACAATATTTACTGACATATCACTTATGCCCATATATTCAGTCTCTATTTGCCTTTTCCTTATTTCTCCGAGTAATAATTTCTCTTTTTTTGCGCTAATGCAATCTTTACTTTCTTTTTTTTTACACTTTCGTTTTTTTCTGCTTTCATATTCTGTATCTTGCTCTGCATGTGTATTGTGCCTGTTTTTTTTTTGAGTCTTTTAAATTCCAGTTTTCATCATCTCTAACCTGTGTTTGTCCCCCTTGGTTTTTAACCTCTTTATGACGCTTTATTTTGTTTTCTATTTTTTGTTTCTTTTATTTCTGACCTCACTGTGTCCTGCTTATTTTTTCAATGACACCTGGTCCGTGGTGATTATTTTCCCTTTTTCGAGTAATAATTTCCATTTGTTTGCGCTACTGCAATGTTTATTTTCTTTTTTTATACTTTCAAATTTTCCTACTTTCATATTCTTTAACTTTCTCCACGTGTGTATCAAGGCAAGGTTTTTTTTTTGAGCATTTCAAATTTCACTGCTTTCATAATCTCTAACCTGCTCTGCATGTGTATAGCGCCAACGTTTGTGAACGTCTTAATGAAGTTCTGCTTTGTCTTTTACTCTCTGTCTTTTAATTCTGAGCCCGATTGGATGTGTTTTTTTTTCAATTCCACTTGTTATGGGCTGATAATTACTTTCCTTATTTTCTGAATTTGCACCTAGATTATTCTTTTTCTTTTTTGCTCTTTTTTCTCTCCAACACTTTTGAGTCCCTTTTCTCCACGCTGCTTTCTTCTTCACTTAGTTGTCGACGTTTCATTATAATGTATTGTCCTTATATGCTTTATATGCACTGAGAGCCCTGGATCTCTGTGTGCTCAAATCCTTAGCTTACATGACTGAATGTTTTGCTGCCTGTGGTCTTATTTGATACTGGTTGTAAGTATGTCGTGTCTTGCAAGAATCTCATGTTCTACGTCATCGCTAGATGGCCCTGAGTCAATCTCTTGGCACAAAGTCTCATGTTTAAGGTCCCCGCGAGACGCTCCGTGGCCAATCTCTTTCGTCTCGCGGGTCTTTTAAGCGTCTTCCGTGATCTTAACGTGAAGATCACATCTCGTCTCCCATCTTTCTCTCCCAGGATTTTTTTTATAATATATATATATTGTAAAAGACTCAACAAGAGACAACATAAAGGTTTGGGGTTTCCGGCCCCGTATATTGCAGAAAAATCCACACTGCAAATCAGGTCAAAAGATATAAACAAAACAGTTCATATGCGCAACACCATTAGAGGCGTCGGCGGCCATTTTATAAGGGAGGAGCCGGAAGTGGAGGAATGCTGGGAAGGAACCGTGAGGGAGGATGGGACTGATGACGTCAGGAAAGATGGAGGAGGAAGGGCGGAAGTAAACGTACTGCGGGAAGGCTTATGATGGCGGAGCGTCTTTTTTCCAGGAAGAAATCAAGGAGAAAGGTTAGTACCATGCCACTCCCTGCCGGCGAACGTCTTTCGAAGCGGTTTAAAGTCCGTCCGCGGTCTCCTAATCGTGCATGCGTGACAATATATATATATATATATATTCACTTTAGTAACTTACCTACTGTTTGCCTTTTTTTGCCTGTTTGATCACCGATTAGAGAAGTAACTGGAAGATGTGCGGCTTGTCTAATAGCCCTCAGGTTACAAGGTCATAGGTACTGGATGTGTAGTTGCTGGTCTAGATGATTGGGCCAGCCATTACAATTTATCGTGTTGATGTGGGCTTGTGTGCACAATGTTGATGGTTGAGCAGATCAAGTGTTTTCGGCTACGCTTGTTCTTCCAACTTTAAACCTGTTGATCCAATCATTAACTTTTCATTAAATCCTGCTGTTTATATTTCCATACTGAGCCAACATCCTTCGGAGAATTTCAGCAGGTTTCATTCGCTCTGCTCAAAGAAATCTCACTATAGCACGTTGTTCAACAATGGTGCAATCCTGCAGCAGAGCGTCCATGTTATTTTAAACTTGGCTTCAACTAGGCTAATGGCAGATAGCTGAGCTCTGCATATTCAAATTACCCATAAGCCATTGCAAATGTGTAGTATTGCATCAGCTTCTGTCTGGTGTGGTTACTGGGTAATTTTCAAATTGTCTTTACTTTTTGATTTATTATTATAGTAATAAATTTTCAGATTTTTGTGAAGGCAACAACACAAAATGTCAAAAGGGGTTGACGGCTACAAAATACAGCAGCAGAGCAGACCAGGACCTTACTAATCTTCCTCAAAATATGCCTCACCCTGTGGCAGCCTGACCCCAAAATAAAGGGCTTCTCAGGTCCAATATGAGGTACTGGCTTAATAAAGTGTAAAAATATTTTTAAATATCCCAGATACACAAAAATGCCCTTCAAGGGAAAGGGATATCGTTATGCTAGTAAGCAAGCAACAAGATAAGAAATTGTAATTGGAAAGGAGATGCAGAGACAACAGAATCTTTCCATCTGATGATAACAAGCCTCCCAGCATCTCAAGAGTCTTTTCCATAGGCACCAAAATAGCTTGGCACTAGAGCAGTGGCACTATATGCCACAGCAAGGTATTGCGAGTGATTGAATAGTTGACAGTTAGTAATGGTTTATAAATATTGTATTACTTATTTTTTTGTAAACATAACAAACACACAAAGGTGCCCAACTAATCAGCAGCTCTAGTCAGGGTATGCCAGACTAAAATATTGAGTCTTCAGCCCACACTTAAAAGTTAAGACTAAAGGGGCATGCTTTATATTACCAGGCAGATCATTCCACAGCTTTGGAGTCCTGTACAGCTCGACCTTGCACTGTTTTTTTTTTTTTTATTAATCCTTGAAATCGTTTGTAGGCCAGCATCTTGAAATCGTCATGCACTCTCTGCATCACTACTTACTAATATATTAAATCAGTGAACTGGCATCAGTGTCTTCCAGTGAAGCTCATATTTTTTACTGCTCCTGTCTGCTATGTTTCTTCCTTATGCTCACTAAATAAATTGCATTTATATGTAGATGGGAAAATTCAAATTTCAATTTAAATAGCTGCCTATGGCTAATCGAATGTAACTATTGTCGTAGATAATGTCCTCAAAAGGAATATTAATTCATTAATTTGGGTCGCCCCTTTTAATAACAGCAAAGTTCCAAAAATAACCAGGCACTCAATAGTGTGAATGACTACCAAGGAACAAACGCAAAATAGTTAATAATAATAATAATAATAATAATAATAATAATAATAATAATACATTTTATTTATTTGTAGGCACCTTTCTAAACACTCAAGGACTCGGAACAATAGATAAAACACAGATTATAAGTAAAAGTACAATACAAAAGTTAAAATCAGACAGAGCAATTGTAATCAAAGAGAAAAAGCCGTCTTAAACAAATGAGTTTTAAGTTTAGATTTGAAAAGTGAAAATGATTCCATATTTCTAAGCACAGGTGGTAGTGAGGTCCAGAGCAACTGAATGCTCCGCTCCCCTAGTGGTAAGACGGACGAAGGGGACAGTCAAGTGGCTGGAGAAAGAGGATCTGAGGTTACGGGAGGGAATGGCAACATGGAGGAGGTCAGACAGATATGGAGGGGTGAGGATGTGGAGAGCCTTATAAGTTAACAGAAGAATTTTGAATTGAATGAGGAACTTAACTGGAAGTCAGTGAAACTGCTGCAAGATGGGAGTGAGATAGTGAATAGAGGGGTTCTAGTAATGATGCAGGCAGGCAGGCAGGCAGCTGAATTCTGGACCAGTTGAACCTTACAAAGAGATTTGTGAGAAAGACCAAAGAAAAGGGAATTACAATAATCCAGATGAGAAGTGACAAGGCCATGAACAAGGATATCAGTGGTGTGGGGAGTGAGGGACGGGGGCGAATACGATTAATATTACGCAAGTGGAAATATGCAGACTGAGAGATGTTATTGATGTGGGACTGAAAGAATAAAGTACTGTCAAGGATGACACCCAGACCCTTAACCTGTGGAGAAGGGGAGACAATGGATAATGTTGGATAATGTTGATTTTGTACCAATGAGGAGAACCTCAGTTTTGTCACTATTTAATTTAAGAACATTTGAAGAAAAACAGGATTTGATTTCTGCTATGCAATCATTAAGCGAGGAGGGTGGAAAGGAAACAGTAGGTTTGCTAGTGAGATAGAGCTGGGTGTCATCAGCATAACAGTGGAAGATAATGTTACATTTACAAAAGATATTTCCAAGGGGAAAGAGTTAAGCAAGGCTGAGGGACGTTCAAGGCTCTGGAGAATGGTTGATATTCAGGAGCTCCTTCCTGTGCTCTGCTTTCACCATAATGATTAATAAAGTATCTATCTATCTATCTATCTATCTATCTATCTATCTATCTATCTATCTATCTATCTATCTATCTATCTATCTATCTATCTATCTATCATAATGGGAGGACCACTGTTGGAAGTGCCTCAGGATTATATTGGCTGGAATGGAATGGGTGGAGTCAGTTACCCTTATTGGACAGTTTCTTGGGGCTGTGGAAGAAAGAAAAGATAATAACTTCAGCAACTGCACCCCTTGTGTCCCTGAGTGTTAACTTTTACCTCTGATGAGCCCAGAAGGTGAGACTCAGGCATGCATGTGTGCCGCTAGCAAACAATCAATCAACCATCACATTATATTTTAGATAGCATACCATGGACTTAATAGTTCAAATAGTGGAACACAAGGTGCCAACTACCCAAAATTGCAGTGCTGCATGTGGCATGGTAAAATAGCAGGTAGTACAGTCACTGCTGAAACGTGGTCAGAAATATTAAAGGCACCCCTCAGTCCTCCTTATCTGGGGGTGAGAAGGGCACAAGTAATGGAGAGAGTTTGATGGTTGTAGGCATAAAAAGCGACACGGTGTCACCTCAGGATGGTACATAGGCTAGTAATAATAGCTCAGTGATGGCATATTGTTCAAAAATGTATTCATTCACTGATGTTGTTAGGTTCCTTTCATGTTAATCAGTTTTGAACTACTTGGCTTTCCTGTCTCTTTTAACAAATCTGTGTGTTTATGTGCATTCATTATGTAATTCATTATATAATTATGTAGTTCAATACATTATTCATTATGTATATTCATTACGTAATTAGTAATTTGCAAAGTTTGTAATTGAGAACTTACAGGAAGCACTACCTTAAATAAAGAATTGTTGAAATCTGGAACAAAATACTGAAAGATATATTGTAGTTGAACCAGAAACCTTGACAGCCTTTAAGAAGTATCTGGATTAAATTGGGACAACAATTAGCTAGACAAACAGACTTGATGGACTAAAGGGTCTCCTCTCATTCACCAAATTTCTTATATTCTAACTTGTTACGATGTATTGAGCCTGCACTCAGTGAAAAGAGCTACACAAAAATAATCTTAATTGGATTAAATTGAACTTCTGCAATGGTGGGCTCATGTTTATAAAGCAGAGCACCATTATTTATAACTTTATTAATGTTACAGCGTACAGCAAATTCAGGGTATACACAACAAGGCTACACATAAATGGGAGGAGAAAGATCAAATAATGCTGTTGATGTGCTAGTGATGGTTCGGGTTGGCTTCACTCTGCCTTGTCACATCCAGGAGCCTCTTGAACCCGATACTGTCGATATTGATGAACCGAGATGAGCCGGGCAAATGAGGATACATACATGAAGCAAGGGGTTAGTGAAAAAAGTGTCAGTGTGTTGGTTAAAATTAATCCAGAGCAAAGTGAAAATAGCACCGTGATTCAAAACAATAAATAAGTATTAGAGAAGTGAAGGTTAAAAAAGGTCCAATAAATAAAATCGAGGTTAAAATCTCAAGCAGATGGCTGTTCCTTAAAAGCATATAAACCCCAATGCTTTATTCTTCAACATGATGTCTCCACTGCTTAGGGGATCTGCAGCCAGAGGAGATGTCCTTCCGACAGGTGCATTCAACCATGAATTCCAGATCCGAATCCCCATTGCTTCTCCTTCGGCATCCCTGGGTTGCCACGCCAAGCCATACAACATGTCTCCCACCATCAGTCCTTTGGCGTTGGTGGGAGACATAACAGGCTGCTCCTACTTTCCAGTATGGTTCACTAGCCCCAGCCCACTCTCCCAAAGGCTCACGCCCAGCCACCTACTTCCATTCCTCTTGTGCATGGGCTCTCCCAATCCTGCCTCTTGCTCTCTCTTTCTTTCTTCCACTTTATTCCTCATTCCTTCCTTTTCATTCTGTTCTTTTTCTCTTTCTTTCCCTTTCTCTTTTTCATGCAGGCTCTTTAATATGGCCTGATCAGGTGCCGATGTGACGCTCCACCCACTCTGAAGTGTGAATGAGGCACCTAACTGATCCACTTCCATTTGTGCATGAGTGCGTGATCAGCCAAGCACACCACGATCAACCCTGGAGTCGCACTGTCATGCGTAAACCCACACCTGTTCTGAACATGCACGCTCTCGGGACACAATTATTTATCTTAAAACCTGCACTGCACCACAGACCACTCCTCACATTGGCATGATATTTATCTAGGAAAACATTTCATTACAGATAAAGTAATTCTGCACCAAGGCCGATGTGTGATACTGCAAAATAAAATCCCCATATATACAAAGGCAGATGTTGAAACACTGAACTTACCAGCAGAAGAGCTGAACTTGAGTCTAGGAAATGAATTTCTACAGCAGGCCTGATCAGAACTGCAGTTCATTGTTATTCAGGAAAACAGTTTCGCATTGAATATACTAAATGGTCGTTTTTTAAATCTGTTAATTTTTATAATGTAAAAAACACAAATTAAAAATGTATGCAGTTATCCACTGCAATTTGCAGGGGTTTGGGGCACAGGAATGCCACAAATGTGAATACGTTTTGGGCCCAGCACTCTAAATTTATTGCACTAAATAAGATGCAAACAGTTACGAGGAACAAGAGAGAGAACTATCATCGTGCCAGCTAACCACACATGTGAGGCTGGCTGCCGAGACAAATATGCATGGCGTTCCCCAGACAAAGTGCGTATCTCTGCAGCTCTTCAATAAACTGTAACATTCTACAAATGTAACTTATAATAAATTTGTGTGTATGTTTATGTTAGTAATTGATAAAAATTATATTACAGACACAAAGGAAATCTAACAAAACACTAAGCACAAAACGATAAACACTCACGACGCAGTCCAGTTTCGAAAATGTAGATGATGGTGGTTTAGTTATGAAATGGAATCCCCTGGGTCAGCCTCCTGAAAGTTTTGTAGATTGTAAAGATTTGTAGAAGTTGGGAGTGCTCCTCAGACAAAAACATTTTCCAGCCCATGACCAAGCAGGCGCAGGACAAGAACATAAATCAAGAGAAAATTGTAATCCAGTTTATGGCTCCTTTTCAAAAGTTGCACTTCGTCTTGTTGCACTCAGCAGCTCTTGGAGTTGCAAGTCAGTGTTGTCTGCAATTTTCAACTATAGGTCCCAAATAATCACAAGATAATTTTAATTTAATTGGTGACAAACTCACACATAGGCGCATCCACGAATTCTGAATGTGCAAAATTGCAGGAATGGACCTCTAAACACATATAAGAATATGTATTTTGAAAGAAATTCTGTTTATGAGGAATGCTTCTGGATATAGGGGCCTGGTCCGCACATGCCACCCTATAAAGGGGCCATTTCCAGATTGAAGCTGTACCTATCATCATCTTTTAATGTAAGGAAGTTTAGTGCCATTGCCCTTTCCTTTTAGATTATTTACATAAGAAGGGTTAGCTTTAAAAAACTGGCTAATTACCCCGGGGGTCAAAGAGACCCAGGAGGTCAGTCGAAACATAGTTGTGGGTTGTGGTAGAATACACTGAAAGTCAGTTTTGTTTTTATTGGAAATTATTTTATTTAACTTGACTCTTCTGTCTGTTTTCTGGGTCAAATCTTGCAACTGATTTTAAACCCACTTTTGACAGAGCAAATTTCTTCAAATTTTGCATACGTGGTTAGTATCGAGCCATTTTCTGTAGCCGAGGATCAGACCGCCAAGGTCCCCGCCTTCGGCCACCACCCAACTCACACTGCACCCAACCTCCTTGGCTCCTCCCATAGGCGGTGAGCCCATGGGAAGGAGGACCTACATTACCTCTTCGGGCTGTGCCCGGCCGAGCCCCATGGGTGAAGACCCGGTCACCAGGTGCTCGCCATTGAGCCCCACCTCCAGGCCTGGCTCCTTGATGGGGGCCCCGGTGACCTGCGTCCGGGCGAGGGAGAACGTTGTCCAGAGTTTTTGCTCATCATTGGAGGTTTGTTTGCATCCGCAGTGATGCGGGCTCTGCATCGGTCTGTTGTGGTGAAAAAAGAGTTGAGCCATAAGGCAAAGCTCTCAATTTACCAATCAATCTATGTTCCTACTCTCACCTATGGTCATGAGCTATGGGTAGTGACCAAAAAAACGAGATTGCGAAAAAAGTGGCTGAAATGAGTTTCCTCCGCATTGTGTCTAGGCTTTCCCTTAAAGATAAGGTGAGAAGCTCAGTCATCCGGGAGGGGCTCAGAGTAGAGCCGCTGCTCCTCCGCATCGAGAGGAGTCAGATGAGGTGGCTCGGGCATCTGATCAGGATGCCTCCTGGACACCTTCCTGGTGAGGTGTTCCGGGCACATCCAACCGGGAGGAGGCCCCGGGGAAGACCCAGGACACGCTGGAGGGACTATGTCTCCCGGCTGGCCTGGGAACGCCTTGGGATTCTCCCAGAAGAGCTGGGAGAAGTGGCCGGGTAGAGGGAAGTCTGGGCCTCTCTGCTTAAGCTGCTACCCCCGCGACCCAACCTCGGATAAGCGGAAGAGGATGGATGGATGGATGGTTACTATCGATGACAATACAATAATCCGTCAAAACCGATACAATTACATAATAAATTGCACCATAATCAGTGGTTATGCGATTCCAATTAATACACAGACAACAATGATGGAAAGAGAATAGATTGAGATATAGGAGCATACAAGTGACAGACGCCCCCACTTGCCTCATCCAGTGAGTGGAGTCTGTAAATACGTATGCTGACTTAAGCTTGCCGTTCTGTCGTCGGTATTTTTTTTCACAGCAACAATCCCATAAGAGCCTGAACAGAAAAATAGAGACGAAAATATAATTTTTTTTTAGTATTCAGATAATTCCGCAAAGAAGATATATTACGTCAGCGTTTCTCAACCTTTAAGTATTTGCGACCCGAGTTTTCATAACAGTATTAATCATGCCCCCCCAAATTTTTTTGAAATGTAGATGCATATTTTATTATACCTACTTAACTTTTATCGACATTTATCTAACTCTATATTTATTGTTCTAGTATCAGAATGTAGTTTAAGTTCATTTGTTTTGGTTTCAACAGATGTTTTTTTTCATATTTTTGATTCTTTTTTTCTTTTTCTCACATCTTCGCACCCCCCTTTTTGTTACTTCGTGGCCACCCTAGGGGCGCCCGCTCCACAGGTTGAGAACCACTGTATTATGTAATACTTTTAAAGATGATTTAAATGATTAAAGAAAAATAATTTGCAAAATATTCAAAAACTGAAAAGTAAAACATAAAATACATTACAAAAATTTAAATAAGATGATTTTATTTACTTTACTTATAAATGCACTAAAAAGCAAAAAATAACATTTTCTTTAACCACAATTTTCATGGTTATTTGTGACTAAATAAAATCGTGGTGCGCACATAAATTCATTCATTTAATCAATTAATAGCACTAGGGTGTTGTACCGTGTTAGCCATTATGAATGTAGTGAAAAGTCAAGCAAAATGACACCTTTGATTGGCTAACAAAAAAGATTACAATATGCAAACTTTCGAGGCAACTCAGGCCCCTTCTTCAGATAAGATGTAAGCCTCGAAAGTTTGCATATTGTAATCTTTTTAGTTAGCCAATTAAAGATTTCAATCAATTAATAGAATTAATTGAAATCTTCCAGCACCCGCCAGGTCCCCCTGCTCAAGAAGGCACATGTACAGGCCCATCTTTAGTTTGCCAGTGAACATCCGAGCCTATCAATGTGCGGCCATTGCATAATTTCAATCCATTACGGCGTAGTGTGTTACCAGTGGTGTTCTTGGTGACTGTGGTGGTCCCAACTGCCTTCAGATCATTAACAAGTTCCTCCAGTGTAGTTTTGGGCTGATCCCTCATCTTTATCATGATCATCCTCACTCCATGAGGCAACATCATGGAGCTCCAGACCGAGGGTGATTGATGGTCATTTTACATTTCTTCCATTTCCAAATAATCTCACCAACAGTTTTCACCTTCTCACCAAGCTTCTTGCTGTCTTGTAGCCCATTCCAGCCTTGTCCCTGATGTCCTTTGACAGTTCTTTGGTGTTGCACATGGCGGTGGAGAGGTTGGAATGGAAGAAATTGATTCTGTGGACAGATTTGCTTTATACACATCACAAGTTGAAATCAGGAGTATGTGTCATTGATTGATTGATTGTAAAATGTGTGCAATGATAGCCAGTCTGTGGGAGCCAGAATTCTGGTTAGGTTGTGGTAATCAAATACAGTGGAACCTCGGTTTACGAGTAACTTGGTTTACGAGTGTTTTGCAAGACGAGCAAAATTTTTAATAAATTTTGACTTGATAAACGAGCAATGTCTTGCAATACGAGTAGTATGGATACACTTTGTCTGCTGAGCTTTATGTGATCACAACTGAGCTGATGGTTCTCCCCTCTCTCCTTATCTCGCTCGCCCAACGCATCTCTCTCACCCAGCACGTCTCTCTCTCTCTCTCTCATCTCGCTCACCCAGCGTGTCTCTGTCTCTCTCTCTTCTTATCTTGCTTGCTAGCCCAGCACATCTCTCTCTCTCTCCTTATCTCGCTCACCCAGCGCATCTCTCTCTCTCAACTCGCTCCCCCTGCACGTCTCTCTCGCCCAGCACGTATCTCTCTCTCATCTCGCTCGCCCAGCATGTTTCTCTCTCTCTCTCACTCTCTCATCTCGCTCGCCCAGCGTGTCTCTGTCTCTCTCTCTCTCCTTATCTCGCTTGCTCGCCCAGCACGTCTCTCTCTCTCTCCTTATCTATCTCGCTCGCTCGCCCGCCCAGCGCATCTCTCTCTCTCTGGCAATCGTCTCCTATTCTCCGTCTGAGTCTGTGTTCCTCACTCATATAGTCAACATCCGTACGAGCGTATACTGTTTACTACAGCATTGTGACTGTGTGTGTGTGCGCTGTGAAGTGCGAGTCCCCGTCTTGCTTCCCAAAACACGAAGCTGAGTCTCAGTACTTTAACAGCAGCTTTATTCAGCTTGAGACCGCAACAGCGCTGTTTTTAATTGTACTGGGATCTTTATAATGTTCCTTGTATGACCCATTGACGACAGGCGCTTATAGCATGTCTGCGATCTTTTTGGGTGCACTTATACGGCGAACTGCTACAGCGCTGGGAGACTACGATTGCTTTGGGACGCTCTTCCGCGTGTCGTCCCGTTGGGTGGAATCCCACATGAGTTTAGAAACTCACACCAGCCATTATTCTTTTTAAAGGTAAAGTGCAGGTTAATTTGTATTATGTATTTTACTTTATATTTTGTATTAATCATTTTTATATGAATAGTTTTGGGTTGTGGAACGAATCATCTGAGTTTCCATTATTTCTTATGGGGAAATTCGCTTTGATATACGAGTGCTTTGGATTGCGAGCACGTTTCCGGAACGAATTATGCTGGAAACCACTGTACTTATTTCACATACAATGACATGCAAATCAATTTATAACTTTTATGTAATGTGTTTTTTCTGGATTTATGTTTGATATTCTGTCTCTCTCCATTAAAATTAAACTACCATAAAAACCAGAGACTGTTCATTTCTTTGTAAGTGACGAAACTTACAAATTCAGCAGGGGATCACATACTTATTTCCCCCAGTGTTTAATGCAATAGTGCACCAGGCATGCTTATGAGAACACTCTCAGCAGGAATGGAATTAACCTCCCCAAAAAAACAAGCATTGTATAAAAGGGAGACAGACAATGCGGTGAAAATTAAAGCTGTACTTATTTAAAAACGAACTGTCCCCTGTGGCTCCGCCCATGTAGTAGTGAAACAGGACAAACTTTAAAAATCAATAAACAAACAGGTATTGCTAGCTAAGCGGAGGCAAGATACCGATTTGAACAGAGTCTGGCGCGTGAGTGAGGAGGGCCGTGCCTGGCTCCCCACTCCTGATGTCACACTTCCCCTCCCCTTGGCCCACAGCCTCCATCTCGGATTACCGCGAATATATCACTCCTGCAAGAGAACTATGATACATAGCGGTGTGATGAGAGAAGTCGCAAAATCAACCGGAAGGTTCAAGCCAATGAAAGAAAAAAAAAAGCAATCAAAATTTGTTAAGTAGTTCTCTTGTGAAAAGTGGACAGACAGACAGACGTACGTTTAATTTTATATATATAGAGATCGCAGAATATCATCATTTTTGATTTTTTCTCAATCACAATACATGGATCAACACTCAAGAACATTCTTGTTTTAAAAATTGCCACATTTGTTATTTTTTAGGTCTTTCTTTTCAGGCTTATTACTGATGCCCTGAAGACTTCATTTTATACCCAAAGAACAAACAAGATATATTTTTTTAAAGATTTATAATAAACGCTTCACTTTAGAAATATGTCTAAATTTCCCATGTCTAATCCATAATCATGAAAAAATAGCTTCACCCATGAAAATACAAAAAATCACATAATACGATATGATGAGAACACCTCTGAAAATTACATTTTAGTAATCTGAGAGGTGGTGAATTTATGAAAGGGTAGTTTTACCTCTGAGGGGGATGAAAATGTCATTTCCCAAACTCAGAACCTAATAATAGGTTTATCTTTTTCTGGTTTCTTTGATAGGAATCTTTGACAGAACACAAAAAAAAAAAAGAAAGAAAGTGAGGCTGTGATCAAGAGGAGTGAAATGTGCCTCAATAAGCTTAGAGTGGTCTTTGATCAAACCACCCCTGCCTCTTTTACTGAAACAACCTGCAGGACAATTTCTACAAAATACAATGTAATAAATACAGTATCTTCACAAAGCCTTCAGACCCCCTTTCCCTTTTATGCTAAAGTCATTCAAATTCTTTTTTTTTCTTCACATCTAACAATTAAAATAAGGCAAAAATGACAAAACGAAAACAGGGTTTTTAGAAATTTTTACAAATCTATTAATGTGAAAAGCTAAACACAAATATTCAGATCTTTTGCTGTGGCATTTGGAGTTTGGCATCTGACTCTATTGATCAACATTGTGATGTTTCAACACCTTGTTTGCAGTCCACCTGTGGTCAATTAATTTGATTAAACTGATCAAGAAAGACAACCCTAACCTGTCTATAAAAGATCTCACAGATGAAAATTTGTCTTCTTCTTCTTCCTCTTCACTCTTCTGTGTGGGGTTGATGTACTTGAGCAATCTTCCCCGAACAGCTTGGTCCTGCACCTCCTTAACTGTCAGACTTCTTTTACTTTATCCTTCCACCTCTCTTTTGGTCTTCCTCACCTTCTCTTCCATTGCCATCACTCATTTGCCTACCTGTTCATCCTCTCTCCACATCACATGTTCATATCACTTTCTCCTCTTTTCAGGTTCTTGGGTGGCCACATCAGTTAGGACCTGTCATGGGCAACAAACACAACAGCAATAGCCAAGAAAGGTCTTCAGCGGCCTCACTTTCTGAGCGGCCTGAAGAAAGCACAACTCCTAGAACAGCTGCTGGTTAACTTCTACAAGTGCACTATAGAGTCTGTCATCACTTATTGCACTGGAATGAATCATAGTGACCAAGCAATGTGGTAGACAGAGGGACTATAATGAAATAAATGGAAACAATACTACCCCTGTACCCCTACGGCGAAATTACATTAAACAGATAAACACAAACAACCCCCCACAGCAAAGTCCATGGAAAACAGCATCGGATGTAATGAATGATGACGATAGTATGTCCAGAGATCTGTACATTGGAATGGAATGAAAAAAACAGTCCTACCGGTAGTCCCTAAAAATGGTGAAGATGGGTGGACAGTCCAGGAGCGCTCCTTTTCTTGCTGGAACGCCATGACCTCCTATCAGTCCTCAGCACACAGGTAGACAGAAGACAATCCAGACCTCAACATGGAAACAATCCAAGAAGCGACGACTAAATATGGTTAAAGAACAGAAGGCAGCCAGACCTGGTGCACAGAATATCACAAAAAACACCTTTTTTTTTCTTTAGACACCTTCCTTTTAAGCTACTCTGACCACTTTTGACCCCAACAGCCCCTGCAGAGACTGCTGGGAGATGTGGTTTTAACTAATAGTAGCACTGCTACAATGGCCTGTTCTCGTCTAGATTGTCCTAATATTCTGTGACATCCCGTGTAGTGGCAAGGTTGCCACCAGACCACACAGTGGGCGTCTTGTAGTGCAGAACCAACTGGGACCAGATATGAGAGAAGTCAGACGTGCAGACACAGACACAAAAAGGTGGCATTTCCAAAACAAGACTGGGTTTATTTACAGGTGCAACAAAACTACAAAAAAAAATGTCCCAGTCGAAAATTGTAAGCAATATATACAGTGAAGTTTCCAGTTCCCAAAACTGAAAAAGAAAGACAAAAATGTATATACTGTACACAAAAACTGCGTACCAAAATGCAAAATCTATATTAATATAAATACCTCCACCAAAATGAAGCTACATCAGGAGATATCTATAATATATACAAGAAATTTACAAAATAAGGAACAAGCTATGGTTTGGCATACTGAATGAAAAAAGATGTAGCAACCATTAGAGATGGGAAAATGACACAGAAGCGTCGAAGCTTGGGACAGTCAATTTGAAGCCTAGTGAGTCGAATCACTGTGTTGGAGTTTGTGATAAAACACCGCTGTCACGTGACCTGTGGCGTTTGAAGCTTTGAACGTCATCAGTGCTTCACAGTGCGCTTTATTGGTTTGACAGCATTTCATAAGTTCGACAGCTTTGCCGCTAAATTAACAGGTAGCCTTTATAAAAGGCATCATTCTCATTCAACAATGTTGGGTTGTGAGGAGAGAGAGGATTGGAGAGCTTTTGTGACAGATCGCGACTAACAGCGGAAAACGGCATTCAAAAGTTAAATAGTATAAATGGACAAGGACATTAGCAGAATGAAATGAACACAGACTTTACTGACATTTTACTGGTGACATGAGACTGAAACAGTGAGTGTCACTTTACTGGCGCTCTTGAGGGCTTGCCTTGACCTCAGTTAACCAACAGATGTCGCTGTTCATACTGGGGCTGAGGCTTCAAAGTTTCAAATTTTTATCGGCAGAAATAGAAAGAAAGCCTCAAAGCTTCACAAGGCTTCATTTTCCCATCACTAGTCCAAAGATAACCCTTAAGAGGCAGAAAGTGCCTCTTATAGTCGGGGCAGAAATCTTTATCCAATCCCGCAACATGTTCCTTCCTTTCACCAATCGCAACGGGTGCTCCTCTTAACCTTTGCAAGGCATGCATGAGCGCGAGTGAACATGAGCACGAACTGGAGCGCATCCCTACATGCTCCCTCGGAAGAGCCGATACAAAAAGTAAGTTTCTTTCTTCTTGGGAATTCCCTCTTTACACTAATGCATGCATGCATATTCTTAATTAAAATGCTTTACACCTTTCTTTACCAACGGCAGGACTAAAGAGACACTCGCTTTTTGAGCGGGGTACGTGCAGCGTCCTCCAGCAGGCCTCACCTGGAGGCGCACCTGACCAGTCGCTGGTGTCCTGCTGTGTGAACCTACTGAAAACAAAGTTAAAATGACTGTGAAAGTGCACCCTGCACTTAATGACTTAAACAAGTAAGTCCTTTAACATATATTTTGAAAAGTCGACGTTACCCTATTCATAGGACTTTCCTTTAAAGTGGTAATTCCTGGTAGGCGGTTTACCACATGTTCTAACAGTGGTGCCCACTCTTGGCCCAGGGTGGAACTGCTTACCTTCTTAGGACCCTGACGATGGTGCCTGACAAGATGTATCCGTGTTCCTTTCTAAATGTTGTGCCACAGGTGGACTCCACTCAAGTTCTAGACACATCTCATGAAGACTTTTAAAGCAAACAGGAGGCACCTGAGCATAACCATGGAGGGGCACAGCAACAGGTCTGAAAACTTTTATGAATGAGAGATTTCAGGTTTTGATTTTTAATAGCCTTTGTGAAAGCACGTTTTCACTTTATTGGGTTATTGGGTGTAGATTGACTGGCAAAAGTGGCAAATTTATCCATGTTGAATTACACCTACAACACAATAAAGTATGCAGCAAGTGGAGGCGTCTGAATAATTTGTGAATCCACTGTTAGACAAATGAAGCACTTGTCCTCTCATTCCTGAAAAATGCCGTCTGTTTTTTTAGTATATATTTATGGTGAAAGTAGTGTATTTCTAAGGTAGTAAAACTTCATAGTTGATGCTTATGTTTATATACTTATTCCTAAAATATATGCTTTGCAGTGTTATATGAGGTTTTTGCTCATGGAAGCTAGGCATACAAATTCCCTTTAATTTGCCTCCACGATTCTATTAATCATAAATGCAATCTATATTAATGTCACTCAGATAATAACAAATGACATTACTAAATTATATTAATAAATAATGAGGTATAAATATTTCAAAAACATAGAAATATAGCTCGCTGCATTTTTGGTATTTACCATTTTTATTGGCAACTGCTTTGAGAATATTTCAACAATGATAATTTAGCAGTGTAATTAAAGTGTTGGAGGAAACTTGCCTGCCTACAATTATTGCAATATATTGGAATAATGTAGTCGCTAAAAAAAGGCTTTATTAATATCCATCATTTTGTTCATTTTCTGTAACCCTTTTCCTCAATTCGCAGTTGCACTAAATGGGGACTGGACTTGGACTCAGTGCCAGGGCAGGGCAGGGCACATGCACACACACTTCCACACTCACTTTCTGTTGGCCAATTTTAATCAAAACAATTTTCACTTTTTTGTCTTTTTTGATTATAATTTCAATTATATGTACATTTTAACATATGCAACATTGACCCATTTAATACAATCGAGGGTCTTGGGCAGTGTAGTCGCGATGATTGAACTTGAGTCATGAATTACAATAGTACAGTATGAGAAAGGGTCATGAATGGGTTGCAGAATGCCTAGTGATGGATTGCCACGTGCAAGGGGAAGCCACCGCAACCCCCACAGGACGACAAGACGATTGTCATCGATTATCCATTGGTAACCCAGATTGTCCAAGGGTGACTCCCCCTTGCCAGATGAATTGGTGGCTATTATGCATTGAGGTGGGGAGAAGGTCAGCTACTGTCCCACAAGGTTTGGCAATGCCAGCAGGGGGCGCTTAACCTGTGATCAGAATGTGGATTCCAATGACCCAGTGCAATGACGGTGGACACTGTGCTGTAAAAATGGCGCAGTCCTCCAGATGAGAAGTAAAACTGAGATCATGACTCTCTTTGGTCATAAAAGATCCTTGACCTCGTAAAGAGTAGAGTGTATCTTAATGTTCTGGCTAAACTGACAACTACAGCCTAGTCATTCTGGCCCGCTAATCTTCCCCTGTCTCTAATTATCCCTGTAATCCCCTGTCCCCTGTAATCTTCCCCTGTCTTTAATTGGCAGATTCACATTTAGCTATTAGCCTTTAATGATCACTTAGGCACAGGCATCAGCAGTGTGTCTGTCTGAAGAGAGAGTGTCGACCTTGTTGAGAGGTTTACTTACCTTGGCACCAACATTCAGGTCTCTGGTGACTCTTCCTATGAAGTCAGTAGATGGATTGGAAGAGCATGGGGGGTCATGAGGTCGCCGGGAAGGGGTGTGTGGTGTTCCCGATATCTCTGCAAAAGGACGAAGGTCCAAGTTTTTGGAGTCCTGGTGCTCCCTGTCTTGCTATATGGTTGAGAGACCATTATCCATTGATCTGAGATGAAGACTGGACTCCTTTGGTACTGTGTCTGTTTGGAGAATCCTTAGGTACACTGATGTGACTTTGTGTTGATGAGCGGTTGCTCACGGGGTCTCAAATGAGGCAGATTACCTGCATTGTGAGGGAGCGTCATTTCCTAAATGGTCTCCCATCCAAGTACAGGCCGGGCCTGAGCAAGCTTAGCTTCAAGTGGATGACCTTTTCTGAAGCGCAGCTTCAAAAACCTCCAAAACCTCAAGAACTATAACTAAATTAATGTTAAAGGCGAAGGAACATCTGGAAAAAGATTAAAATCATAAGCCTGGTCATGTCAGGATGGATGGATGGCTCACAACATTCTAATGCTCCAGGACTCACTGTTTTGCTTTTTCCCTGGCTTTACTTTTACTAAAATTTTGCAACTCTTCAGAGGTAATTTCTGGGGTTTTCTGTATGCTGCAGATGCATTTGTATGTTTAAAGCTTTGTTTTATCTATAATTCATCTTTGAATAGCACTAAAAGAATAACAGCACATTTTCCAATATCATAGTTATATTTATAGTTCTTTTACATTCACATTCACACACCTATGGTTTTAAGTCAATTTGGATAAGAACAACTGCTAAATAAACAAAAGGAAACCATGAAATGCAAACTTTTAACTTGCTCAAGGCATAAAAAATTACTTTAATCTCTTACGAATCTAAACAAATCCCATAACAGTTCTCTTGCTGTGTAATAAACGAAACACAAGAGCTTTCATTTTTCTCTTTTATAATCTCTATTATTTTTTCTGCCTCAGTTGCTAATTTGTATGCTCTTTTTAAAAGATCACAGACATTGCAAACTTTATCAAATACAGCAGTGTAGATTTCCCCCAGCTTTACCAACTCAAACCCTTTAAAGCATCATTTTTGATTTTGACTTAAAATACTGTCAAATTCCTGCCATTAAGAAGAATTCAGTGTATATATATTTTTTTTATTTTTTAGAGCATTATAGCAGTCTGGAAGAGAACAGGCCATTCAGCCCAAAGAAACTCACCAGTCCTATCCATTTAATTCTTCCAAAATAACATCAAGTCAAGTTCTGAAGCCCCCCAAAGTCCTACTGTCTACCACACTACTTGGTCGCTTATTCCAAGTGTCTATCGTTATTTGTGTAAAGAAAAACTTTCTAGGTCTTCCTAGCACTGACCTAATCTTTGTGCGAAATTTACCCTTATCAAGTTTCCAACTGTGTCCCTGTGTTCTTGATGAATTCATTTTAAAGTCACAGCCTCGATCCACTGCACTGATTCCCGTCATAATTTTAAACTCTTCAGTCAGGTCTCCTCTTAATCTTCTTTTGCTTAAACTGTAAAGGCTCAGCTCTTTTAATCTTTCCTCATAATTCATCCCCTGTAGCCCTGAATCAGCCTAGTCGCTCTTCTCTGGACCTTTTCTTGTGCTGCTATGTCTTTATGGAGACCAAAACTGCACACAGGACTCCAGATGAGGCCTCACCAGTGTGTTATAAAGCTTGAGCAGAACCTCCTGTGACTTGTACTCCACACAGCAAGGCGCTATATAACCTGACATTCTGTTAGCCTTCTTAATGGCTGCTAAACGCTGTCTGGAAGTCGATAGCTTAGAGTCCACTATGACTCCTAAATCCTTCTCATAAGGCGGACTCTCGATTTTCCGACCGCCCATTGTGTATTCAGACCTTACATTTTTACTTCCTATGTGTAATTCTTTACATTTACTGACATTAAATTTCATCTACCACAAATCTGCCCAAATCTCTATGCTGTCCAAGTTCCTCTGTGATGACTCAATAGATTCTTGATTATCTGGCAATCCACCTCACTTGCTATCATCTTCAGACTTAACCAGACTTAAATATTTAATGTTCCCCTTTGATCTTATCATTTTGTTGCTTCCTCATAGAATTTCAGCATGTTAGTAAAACATGACTTCCCTTGTTCCTTATATTCCTATCCAATTCATTTCTATATATTAAAAATACCAGCGGCCCCAGCACTGACCCCTGCTGGTTTCCACTCTTAACATCAGGCAATTCTGCAGAGGTTCCTCGCACCATCACCCTCTGCTTCCTCTGTCTGAGCCAATTCTGCACACCCCAAACTTCCACTTCGTTTAGTTTGATGCCCAACCTCTCATGTGGCGCCTTATCAAATACTTTCAGGAAGTCAAGATAAATATCATCTGCTCCACTTTGATCATATCCTTTGTTGCTTCCTCACAGAATTCCTGCATGTTAGTAAAACATGACCTCCCTCTTCTGAGCCCATGCTGACTGTTCAGTGAATCTCCAGTGCCTGCCATGTGCTGCCTAACCTTCTACCTAATGACTGCTGATGGCCTGTGCGTTCAAGTTTTGGAGTCCTCTACAGCATATCTTCAACCTGAGCCTGGAACAGGGGAGAGTCCCGAAGCTTGAAAAACATCTTACATCACCCCAGTCCCAAAGGTATCACCCCCTTGAGCTAAATGACTCAATGCCCTGTCGCCCTGACGTCACATGTGATGAAGACCATGGAGTGGCTGCTGCTTCACCACCTGAGGCCACAAATCCACCACGCCCTCGACCCACTGCAGTTCACATACCAAGAGAAGGTGGGAGCGGAGGATGCCATCATCTATATGCTACACCGATCCCTCTCCCACTTGGGCAGAGGCAGTGGTGCTATAAGAATTATGTTTCTGGACTTCTCTAGTGCCTTCAACACCATCAAACCTCTGATCCTTAGGGACAAGCTGACAGAGATGGAAGTAGATTAATACCCGGTGGCATGGATTGTGGACTATCTTACAGACAGACCTCAGTATGTGCGTCTTGCGAACTGCAGGTCTGACATTGTGGTCAGAGGTACAGGAGCACTGCAGGGGACTGGACTTTCTTTGGTCCTGTTCAGCCAATAAAAATCAGACTTCCAATACAACTTGGAGTCCTGCCACGTGCAAACGTTCGCTGACGACACTGCTATGGTGGGCTGCATCAGGAGTGGGCAGGAGGAGGAGTATAGAACTTAATTGAGGACTTTGTTGAATGGTGCGACTCAAACCACCTACAAATGAACACCAGCAAAACCAAGGAGCTGGTGGTGGATTTTAGGAGGCCCAGGCCCCTCATGGGCCCTGTGATTATCAGAGGTGACTGTGTGCAGAGGGTGCAAACCTATAAATACCTGGGAGTGCAGCGGGATGATAAATTGGACTGGACTGCCAATACTGATGCTCTGTGCAAGAGAGGACAGAGCCGACTATACTTCATTAGAAGTCTGGCGTCCTTCAACATCTTCAATAAGATGCTGCAGATGTTCTATCAGACGGTTGTGGCGAGCGCCCTCTTCTACACGGTGGTGTGCTGGCGAGGAAGCATAAAGAAGAGTGACGCTTCACGCCTGGACAAACTGGTGAGGAAGGCAGGCTCTACTGTAGGCATGGAGCTGGACAGTTTGACATCCGTCACAGAGTGACGGGCTCTGAGCAGACTCCTGTCAATCATGGAGAATCCACTGAACAGGATCATCTCCAGACAGAGGAGCAGCTTCAGAGACAGACTGCTGTCACCGTCCTGCTCCACTGACAGACTGAGGAGACCCCACACTATGCGACAATTCAATTCCACCCGTGGGGGTAAACGTTAACAGTATACAAAGTTATTGTCTGTTATACCTGCATTGTTATCACTCTTTAATTTAATATTGTTTTTTATCAGTATGCTCCTGCTGGAGTATGTGAATTTCCCCTTGGGATTAATAAAATATCTATCTATCTATCTATCTATCTATCTATCTAATAATTCCTTCCATTAATTTTTCTGTGTCGTACGTTAAGCTTACTGGCCTATTGTTGCTTGGATCGGCCCGGTCACCCTTTTTATATAACGCTATAATATTTGCCATTTTCCAGTCCTTTACTGTCTGGATATGGGAATGAGGCCATCAGGTCTACAAGTGAAGGGGAAGAAAAGGTAAGTGACAGCACCCCCAGTCTCTCAGGAGGAGAACTACATGTGCCTTGAGAATCCACTAAGCACACGTGTCTAACAAACAGTAATAATGTTCCATGGGAGCTATCAGAAATCCTGAAAATTAAAAATATAATAATAAAACAAAGCATGCCCAATGATATATTAGGGCAACATTACTAATAGATAGATAGATAGATAGACAGATAGATAGATAGATACTTTATTAAAATTATTAGCTAAGCAAACAAGCGTGATTTACAGAAGAGTCAGTAGTTTGTAAAATGTAATATTTTCTGATTTTGTTTCCCTTTCACTCAATTTGTATGCCAGCACATCCATCTTCATTTTTTAGCAAACAAGTCCTTCATCTTATATCTTAGAAGACAGATGGAATTCACAGGTTTTCGAGTCCAAAAATCTGTTTGCATTTGAAATGATCGCTTGTCGTAATTTGTTCCAAAATACTTATTGTTACTGTTTATTTTTTAAATACAATTTTATCTAAAAAAGTTGCTGATTGAACAAAAAGCTATTAACAAAGAACACTACAATCATTTCAAATTGATATATGCAGACGGAAAATGAGAAACATCCTTATATTATTTTGCTTGTGTCCGTCCGTGCTCGATTTAAACAATGATTGCCACAATTTCTATATCCCTCCACCACAATAGTGAGGAATTCATGTTCCTGTCATAGTTTTGGTATCAGGCTTATCTTCAAGTCTTCAGTTCTTCAATGTGACCAATTATTGACTGTGGTATTTGACTGTTTATTTGGTGCATACTTTGTTACTGATTGAAACTGCATTATGACACTAACGTAAGCCTCCAGATAAAATGAAAAGGCACATACATCCTACTTGCGACCATCAGAAATGGCCTTGCCAGCCTACATACTCAGACCAACATACAAAAGCAGAAACATCGACATCATGCCAGACCAACCAGCACAGGCAAGATGCCTTAGAACAACAAAGACAAATTACGACAAACCACAGAGCGAAATTTTCCGAAGATCAGCGGCAGCAAGTCTTACACACACATCCTTTCTGAAGAGCAGCAGCAAACTGCCAGACAACAAGAAATATTACAACAGAAACACCACTGGGATTCCATAACACTGACATCTCAAATCAATATATTCCCTTTATATTACGCCATAGGCAATTCCCCATTCATCTAGCATGACTCGTATGAATGTCGCAACAAAAAACGATTAATAATTTAATACAAAAGTTTATTTGCCAGGCCCAGTTTTTACCCATGGCCAGTTGTACACTACATTTTCCAGAGTTACATCGCAACCCGGGTTACATGTACAGGTACTTGCGGGTTATACACAGGGGAATATTTTCGCTGACAATAACTATGGATGAAATTTATTAGAAAAAGAAACATCCTCTAACAGGACAATTCAGTAATCAGGCAGAAGAAAAGCTGCTCTTGATATCTTTTAATCACTCCTCAGCAAAATGACTTGTATGGAGCATTCATCAAATGTAGTTCATTACAGCCTGGTCAGAATGATCACAGAAACAAAGAACAGAGGTTCATTTTATTAACTATTGAATTTACATGATGTCAATCAATGCATACATTTTACTCTGGTTGGTTCATTGGTTTACACCCAAATGACTTACATAAAATTAAAGTCTATTTTATTATATTCTGGTTCTTCTTTTACCTTTTGAGATGAGCTACCACACTTGAAATTTCTGTGCATATCACAACTGTCCATTCTCATTGTTTATAGGACATCTGCTGATTTCTTAGTCATCCTTCAGTACATTTTTTATATTACATTAACCTTTCTTCTGGTACATTCTTTATTTACTTGACCATCTCAGTATTTTTCCTAAACCAATTCTTATATTTCAATGTACATTTTGTTGTTCACT
Source organism: Polypterus senegalus (assembly GCF_016835505.1). Classification (NCBI taxonomy): domain Eukaryota; kingdom Metazoa; phylum Chordata; class Cladistia; order Polypteriformes; family Polypteridae; genus Polypterus; species Polypterus senegalus. The sequence continues at coordinate 7,612,797 of NC_053158.1, forward strand.
TGACCCTTATCTGGTTTCCTGGTGTGCCCACATTTATTAAGCCTTTATGTTATTTCTTTAACACTAGAATTACCAGAGCCTACGAAAAAACTCATAGATCCAGCACACCTTAAATCCATTCACACCTCTCCGCAAGCGTCTTTTGTCCTCTAAATGTGCCGATAAAGACAAGCTGCAAGCAGCCGGCTATTCCATCCCCCCAGTGACTTAGAAAGTGCACGAACATCTCCCAGCTCATGCCTTGATTGATTATCTGGGAGTAAAGTGGTGTTTTAGAGTGGAAATAATAGATCGTTATTTGGAACACACGCATTTCATGTCTGTTCCATTTCTACAGTAGTCTGTGTAAACACATTTTTAAAACAGAAAAGCTTTTCATATTTTAGTAGTAAATGACAAAATGTAGGCATAAACTATATAATGTATGAAACCTGAAGTCCAAAGATCTCAGTTTACTTTCCTGGAGAAAGTGGCTGTCTGAAACAGAGGCTTATCGATGTAGAATCGTCCTTTTCTTTTTCCATCACCTTTTCTAGTAAGATGCGACGACGAAGTTTCTCTGCAAGCTGAGCCATGAACACTCATCTTTTCTCAGTGGCCATGTGCATGCTTTGCACAGTACATGTGCGTCGATCACCTCCAGCATGTTGTAGCACACAGCAACTGGCCACCTTCATGTTGTTGTGTGCACTGAATAAGCTCCTGATCTGACTCTAATTAACAGTGCCAGCATAAATTCACTCCCAATTTGACGTTGTTCATTTTCAAATAATACTGCATTAGTGCAATGATGTTTTCACATATATTGTTTCTTTCTTTCAGGTGTGTAATAGAAACCACAGCATAGAGAGAAGTGTGTACATTTTACCGGGTACACACGTTGTAAATGTAATGTAGGTAGGACGATCCTTGCGTGATCTGTTAACATTTGAATCTGATGATTGCATATAGCGCTGAACTTACTGCTCTGTATTATTCTTTCCTCTGCATGTCCTGGAGTACAAAAGAAACAGCACAGCAACATGTGGGGACTGGCAAGATCAGGGGAAAAAAACATGCGGTTACTGATTGTTATGTGAATGAATAATATGAATAACGTTGCATCCGTGCCAGCACGTGCTTACAGCTTCAAACAAAATATTGTGAAATATCGTGAGCCCATGTCTCAAAAAAAGAAATACGCACGTGGCTATTTGCCAGAGTATCTGAAGATGGGTTTCATAGAATCTGTTGCAAATAAACAACATCCAATGTGTTTATATTGCCATAAAACATTATCCAATGAGGCAATGAAGCCAAGTCAATTGCGAGAACATCTTTCTACAAAGCATCCAAATGACAAGGACGAGTGCATTTTCAGGAAATATGTAAAAAATTTCAAAATCGTTCAACTATCGTTGCATCATTTTAGAAACAACATACAACGAACGAAGATGGATTAATTGCCACTTATCGCATTTCACAATTAATTGCAAAAAGTGGTAAAAGCTATAATATTGGAGAAACTGTAATAATACCCTCTATAAAAGATTTTATCTCAACAGTAATGAATCAGGATATACCTCAAATTTTAAAAACGTTGCCCCTAAGCGATAGCACAGTAAAAACGACGAATTGATGAAATGGCAGTTAATGTTGAAAACAAACTTAAAAGTATTCTCAAAACTCTTAATTTTCCATGCAATTGGACGAATCTACCATTGCAGATAATGATGCTTTATTGATGGCATATGTACACTATTTTGATGAAAACAATACATTACGAGAAGAAACACTATTCGCAATAAATCTCATCACAGATAGAAAAGGATTATCTATGTTTAATACTGTGAGAACATACTTTACAAAAAATAATATTCCTTTGAATAATATTGTTGCATGCGCTACTGATGGAGCACCATCAATGGCAGGTCGCTATCGTGGATTTGTTGCTTATTTGAAGCAGGAAGTGCCAAATGTTTTATGCATTCATTGTGTGGTGCACAGACAACATCTTGTGGGAAAATATCTAAGTACAAGTCTCCATTCATCATTAACTATAATAATTTGAGCCGTAAACAAGATCAAATCCAATGCAAAGAATGATAGAATGTTTCGGCAGCTTTGCCAGGACAATAATAAATATTTTATTAAGTTACTTTTGCACACAGAAGTTCGGTGGCTGTCAAAGGGTACATCTTTGGCTAGATTTGTAGCATTATATGATAGTGTCATACAATTTTTTGAAAGTAATAATGAAACCAATCTGTGTCAACAGTTAAAAACAGTAAAGAATGATGCCTTTTACTTGGCAGATATTTTCAAGAGATTTAACGATGTCAATTTGCAGCTTCAAGGAGCTAATAAAACTCTTATAGGTTGCCAAAGTATTGTGCTATTATTTATTGACAAACTTGAACTACTTCGTCATAATGTATTGAAGAGAGAATTTCATCAGTTTCCTCAATTATCATCTATAAAAGATGATGTAACTCCAGAGGATATTGACAGATTCACTAGCCACCTCAACGAACTTAAATTGGACATGGAAAAACGATTTGAAGATATTTTGAAACTGAAGGTATATGACTGGATGAAAAATCCTTTTACCACAAATATTGAAGATGCTGATACAACTTGCCAAGAAGAACTGTTAGAAATTAGATATGATGAAGAAAGTAAACATAAATTCAACAATGGTGGATATGAAAACCTATGGCAAAATAAAAAAAAAAAATGCCAGTCTTATATCCAAATATGTGGAAAATGGTATTCAGTTTATTGATTCCTTTCCCTAACTCATATCTTTTGGAATCAGGATTTAGTGCTGTTAATCATATTATGACCAAAGAAAGAAACCACCTGAATATTTCCAAAAGGGGAGACCTTCGTTTGTTCCTCACAAAAATTGAACCGGATATTCAACATTTAGTTTCCCAGCATCAGCCTCAGGGATCCCACTAGTAATTCAATTAACTAATGTAATTTATATGTATGTAAAGTATAAATAAAAAGATAGATTTAACTATAGTAAGTTGTTTTATAAAGATTTATTCTGCCAAACTTAGCAAAAATCCAACATAAAGTACTTGGCAAGTAATTATTATTATATGCTTTAACTTGCTGTAACTCTGCTTTATAAATTTTATAAAGTAAAGTTACTTCCCTACTTTCTAAATCACCATTACTGTGGAACCGGTGGGTGGTTCGAAAATTTTACTACTAACAGAGATACAAAAGTGGGTGGTAGGTATAAAAAGGTTGACTACCCCTGGTCTACAGGAAGCACTTCCTGATCAGACAGGAATTTCACAAAGTAGGGACCATAACCCCCTGGCAGCACCCTCTGGTGGCACCCACAGAGCTCTACAGGGCTGTATTCCGGATCTCCAGTTCCCATGTGGGTATCCAAAGGGGACCCAAATCCTTCTAGTGAGGCAATTTTCAACCTTTTTTGATCTCATTTCAACTAATTACTAAAATTCTAAGGAATGCCAAAAAATATATTTTTTGCTGATCTGACAAAAAATGGGTATAATTTTGATTGATTTATAAAACAATAATAGTAATTACCTACCCTTTTTGTAATAAAAAAATAATACTCAAAATTATCAGGTGCCTTTACTTTGTGGAATTCTTCTTTGTAAATAAAACGAAGCGTCACCAAAAATACGTCCCCGTATATTGTCCATCGGACAAAAGAAAAACACAAAAGAAACGTTGTGTGATCAAAAGCAAAGTATTTTAAGCAGTTGATAATATACAGTGAACAAAATGGCGTTTATATACGGTACATGAAAATGAAAACAGGAAATGGCTGGCAGGATGTGACGTCGAAACGGGGAGACGGAATCGACGTCATCTCAACAGAAAACCGGAATTGATGCCATCAGCAGTGGCCAGAAGTAACGTTATGCCTGGCGCTGGAAGCGACGTCTCGGTGGCCATTTTAGAACCAGGAAGTATGTTGTTTCATTTGTCCTCAGTTTTCCTGCTGAGAAGAATGAGAGATTTGGGTAAGTACCATGTGACAACCCCTTGTCTCGCGATGTTTCACTCACCTTTAGGCTTTTTGACTGCCTCCTAGACCAGCGGTTCTCAAACTTTCATATTTCGTGCCTCCCCTTTTCTACCTGGAATAATTCTGTGCCCCCTGCATAATATAAGATAGATGAGAATAACCCAAGATACAACTAACAAAGGTATGATACTCGTGCAGTGTTGCGGTAGCCTATCATTTTTACTTCTATAAGATTAGCATGTGTTTGGCTATCTTCGATGAAATATTTGCAATTTTTTTTTTTTAAAATGCTGTAATAACTGTTAAAATGCCCCTGTGTGGTTTTTGGTAGTAATTCTAATCCCAAAAACAATGAATAAATTATTTATTCTTATTTAATTATTTTCTATGTAAAAAAATGATTAAATATGTTTTAATTTTTAAAAATCTCGTAAATGAGGACACCGATGAAGTCAATCTGCACGAGACAAACGTATTTTCGTCCGACCAAAATTATACCGCTGTTAGTTGTATCATGAAAATAACCCAATACACAGTAAATTATTTAACCCAATTTGGCAATATTGGCTACGCTGCCAATGTGGCGCAGTCGCGCTGCATTATCACCTGATCTACTGCTACCCGAAGGTTCGCGACAGATACTGATACATCTCGAACTTTCTGGATTGAAAATATGCGACTATAAAAACTGCTCATCATAGAAACAAACGTATAGAAAAGGAGCTCAGAGTGTCGTATCTCGAATATCAAACCAAACTTGGACAGGCTGTGTACTTTAAAGCAGGCACATATTAGTCATTAGATTGTGCCTTAGAAATGTTTAATTTTAATTTTAGTTATAATGCATTCATTGTGATTATATGCTTGCAAATTTAAATTTGAAATAAAATTGTAAAAAATTAATTTTGATGTCTTGTTCATTTATTCGACGACCCCCTTGTACAGCTTCAGCACCCCCCGAGGGGGGCGCGCCCCACATTTTGAGAACCGCTGTCCTAGACACATGTGTGTGACAACTTGTATTATGAGGAGGTGGCACAGTTGTAGTGTTGCTGCTGTAAGGTGATAACGAGTTCCCGTCCCAGGTCCTTTTTACAAAGCACTTTGAGAAGTGAGAAAAGCACCATATAAATGTTGTAAGAGACTGCCGGGACACCTAAGAAGTTGAAGGATGGGGAAAGGCAGCCTCTTTAGGGCACTGCCTCCCCCAGAATGCTAGATGGAAACTCCCCTGGATTACAGCGGTGCCCCGGATTCCCCCAGGGAACTATGGGACTCGGAGTTCGTTTTTCTGAGCCCTGTTTGGTACTGTGGGGGCTGCCAGGTGGTGCTGCAAAGAGGGAGGAGCCACGTGGCATGAGTTTCCACCTAACCCGGAAGTGTTTACAGATCACGTGGACGGAGGAACAGAAGCACTTCCGGGTTGGACACTATAAATGAGGTCAGCTGACTCCAATCATTCTTTTACAAAACATCTGAAAACTCATCTGTTCAGGAAGGCTCTGTCTTGATGCTCAGAATCATTTGTGTATGTGTGTGTGTGTGTGTGTTATAACACAAATGGTGTTATTTGCTGGGCTCTCTTTTAGTATTGAATTTGACATTTTACTCTGGAAATATTGTCTTTAATTCTGTTTGATGCCTTTGTCTATCCTGTAACTATCTTTTTAGTGTTCAGGAAACATCTGTATCTACGTATTGTTCCATATACCTGCTGTTTCTTTATGTGAGTCTATGAAGTGCCTTGAGCATGAGAAGGGAGGAGGAGGAGGAGGAGCTTGAGAGCTTGCGCTGATTGCACATTACCACACCCACCACATGACATCACCTGGTTTGGGACACATGGGTGACACCTCAGCACTACACTGATAGTATATAAATAAAAGTATTATTATTATTATTATTATGGTGATGCGACAGAGTGGGACACTCTCGACTGTGCTGACTTCTTTGGAGTGTTTTGTAGTCATCATATCTGTCACCAGTGTATTTTAAAAAAAACATCAGATTCATATCAAAAATGGTAAAACATCAAATAATGTGTTGTTGTAGTGTTTTCAATAGTGTACACAGTGAACAGAATTTAAAAATCACCCTTTCATCCTCTGTCCTAACATTTTTGGAACTGGGTTTGTACTTGCTCCTGTGTTATAAGCTGTAGAATCAGTAAATAACTCGTCAGTCATAAGCCATTTGAAAAATGATTTATCAAGACTGAAAACAGGCCTTCAAATGATTGATCTATAATTGGAAATCTAATTTAAGTCTAAAATGTAATAAAAATAAATATTTAAACACAGGATTATATAAAAAGTAAACTCTTGTGTTGAAAATTCAAAAATGTCATATTTCATTTATTCTGTCATTCTTTACCTTGAAACCACTTTACTGTCTGAGGGGTTCTGACTGTTGATGTAAAAGGGTGGACTCGCATTCTTTCAGGTTTGAATATTTTTGTTTTTCCAGAATCCAATAACCTATCCCTTAGGGGTCCAGATGCCTAGACACACCAAGGCTCAAAGACTCCCATACTATTATAATTAGAGCTTTGTTAGACTCCATGACTTGCTCAAGGTCACTGAAGGAGTCAATGGAGTTGACAGAATGTGGCAAGTTGGTGTTTCATAATCCACCCGTTTATCTGTTTTATTTAAGGACATTCAGTATGATGGCAATGTGATAGATAGATAGATAGATATGAAAGACACTATATAATAGATAGATAGATAGATAGATAGATAGATAGATAGATAGATAGATAGATAGATGTGAAAACAACTATATAAATATAATGTATTATTATATAAATAGATAGATAGGAAAGGCATTATATAATAAATAGATAGATAGATAGACAGATAGATAGAAAAGGCACTATATAATAGATCCTTTGAGTGTACTGGGCTAGCTGTTGTCATATAGATAGATAGATAGATAGATCTGCAAGGCACTATATAATAGGTAGATAGATAGATGTGAAAGCCACTATATAAATATAATGTATTATTATATAAATAGATAGATAGGAAAGGCACTATATAATAGGTAGATAGATATATGTGAAAGCCACTATATAAATATAATGTATTATTATATAAATAGATAGACAGAAAAGACATTATATAATAGATAGATAGATAGATAGATAGGAAAGGCATTATATAATAGTGTGGTGTTATGGGTCCACAGCTCGTTGAGCAAAGGCCATTCATTTTAAATAATCACCGTACCCGAAGCGGCTTCGTGAGGGGCGATGTTAGCGAGCGAGCAGGGGCGTCGTCGATGTGGGCGTTTCTCACCGTGTGCACAGGTGAGGAACTGCCCACATTCGTGATTGCTCCCGTGGCTAATGCTACAGCTGTGATGGCCCCTCACGTTTTAAAAAGAAGCGCGAGTCGTTTGTGGAGAAGAGGTGAAAAAGAAACGATCGGAGAGAAAAAAGGAAAGGAAAGAGGACAGAGGTTACAGGGAGCGAGGAAGCATGCGGAGCAAGAGAGACGGACAGGCGGTGCGTGCGTGTGGTGAGCGCACGATCGAGGGCAGCTGTAGGGAAGCTGGGTGTTAGGCCAACACCCAGACGTTTGAGTTGATGTTGCTCCTGCTGAGTGACCAGGTAGCGGGAGTGAGCAGGGAAGGCGACTGGCCGCAGAGAGGCCATGGAAAAGCAGCGGAAGTCGGGAGACTTGGTGGTTGGAATCCCCAACGTGGGCGACCTGGCCGTTGGTGGAAACCAAGTTCTCCGAGGCTGGGATGAGTGCCATACCGGAGCCAGGGTTCAGGAGGTCTCCAGTCTCATGCGTGTGTTTCAGGAGGGCAGCTGCAGAGAGCGTCTTGCCTGCTGCTTGGCCCAAACGGGATAAGCAGGTGAGACGCTAATAAACGATGCACCGGATTTGTTGTTGTTTTAAAGACTGCTTCCTAGAGAAGATTTTAACCTCTGGTTTTAAAGGATTGTTTTTTTCTTATTATTTTAACCTCCATGTTTTAATTTTATGGATTATTTGATGAAGAAAGAACTGCACTTTATGAACACTGTTTATTTTGTTGACTGTTATTAAATAAAAGCACTGTTTCACTTTTAACCATCCCCTTGCTCAGATGCTCAATTATTGCCTCCATTGACTAGCTCTCTCGGTTTCATTATCGATGGTGTTGGGTTCAAGGGTTCCCAAACAGCCATGGGAGCGTGGAGCCAGAACCCACATTGTCACAAATAGATAGATTCCCAAGGATCTTTAATGACCACAGAGAGTCAAGACAGATAGATAGATAGATAAATTGTGTCACACACGTGCAAGTAGGAGGCAGCTAAAGGGCTCAAGTAATTGTAATAAAACATTCAACCAGGGGGCGGCGGAGTGCGCTGACTGTCTTTCTCAGTTCCCTACAGACCTTTCCCGGGAAATCCTGCAAGGTTCCGGCACCTCTGAAGACGTCACTTCCGAAGCCGGCCCCTTTGATGACGTCACTTCTGGTTCCGGTCCCTTTGATGACATCAGTTCTTCTCAAGACCTTTAAAGCCTCCATCTTAGGCTACTATAGCAGTTATGTTTTGGACTCTGTGAGATGCACATCAATTGTTTGATAAAGGAAACCTTTTTGCAGCTAGGAAAAACAATATACAGGTGGCTGCCCCAAACCTTTATAATGTCTTGGACTCGTTTTTGTGACGATAGATAGATAGATAGATAGACAGATAGATAGATAGATAGATAGATAGGCACTATATAATAGATAGATAGATAGATAGATAGATAGATAGGCACTATATAGATAGATAGATAGATAGATAGATAGGCACTAAATACCTTTAGTACAGAAAAAAATTCTTCTATCTATCTATCTATTATATAGTGCCTATCTATCTATCTATCTATCTATCTATCTATCTATCTATCTATCTATCTATCTATCTATCTATCTATCTATCTATCTATCTATCTATCTATCTATCTCAGATGCAGTACACATCAGGCAGTCTTTGCTTTCCCTGTGACTTCTTCCAAGTTTACAGCATACCCAAAAGGCAGCTTAAAACAACCGACGCTTGAGTTAGTGATGACAGCAGCATATCTTGAATTTAAAAATATGTTTAAAAATTTATAGTGACAAGCCAGATGCCAGATCACATCTAATCTTAACATTAATTATTATTTAAATACTTTATTAATACTTTATGTTATCTGCAATTTTGAAGTTTTAGTTACATTGGAAATAATGACTATTCATTTTACCCTTTGTATTAACTGTTGTATGGTTTTGAAAGTAAATCTTTATTTTATGGTATAAGAGTAAAGATCAGTATGATACTGGGCAAAGGAAAACAGATTATAAACTATAAAAGGAATATTGAAGTTCCCGGCATGGAGAGCTGCAGCACGTGTGTGAGTGGTCTTTGAGGATAATGGAGGGTGCAGCATGAGAAGTGCAGTGAGATGAGCAAGGAGTGTAATATGCACGTAAATAAGCATTTGTTTTTTTTTTTCATCGGATCAACAAGCTCTTTTTAATAACAGGCTTCGCTATGGGATGTACAGTCCACTGGACCCCCTGAAGTTGTAGCAGTATTGAAATAAAACTGAGTGCCATTTTGAATAATACTGCACATCCTCTCTGTGACACACTAACTTTGAGGACTTTCAGCTAATGAATTTTTCAGCAGAAGTGTGTCAAGAAATGCAGCTGGGGTCCGATATACCAACAGTAATACATCTGTGTAGTGCCTCACGGGGACTAGTATTACCAAGTCAGAAGTTACTCCTACTTTTAAATTTTCTTGCTTTTTAGTCATTCTGGTGTGTGTTCAGATCAAAGAGTGTGTTTATGTATTTATTATTTATTTATATAATGAGCTTCTGTAAAAAAAAACAAATTTCCCCTGGGGGCAAAAAAAGTATGTCTGTCTATCTATCTAAATACAAGCCATTTATTTCACGGGGTCTCAATTTCCTCCTTTCTAGACTGCACAATAATTAATGTGTTTCTCCTTCTACGCCTCCCATGCAGTCTCATCCACCTCCTTCGGACTCTGACTTCCCAGTGGACAGAGGCAGCCTCTGAAAGTAGGGACTGCCCTTTCCAGCAGCTCTCCCTGTCAGCTCCAAGGGAACCTCAAAGAGCTGCCCCATGGGACCACAACTCCCAACATGCTCTGCAGTTATATGAATGGCTATAATGACCCAGGAATGCTGCATTCCAGTGTGTTGTGGCTCTTGGAAGGTAGTCCTGTCTGTTCATCAACTAAATTGGCCTTTCTGCCAGTTACGGGTATGGGGGTTTATCTTGGCTGGGTTGTCAACCCTGCCCTGCCATCCATTACACTATTCACTATTGAAAACCCGTGGCCTATGTATCATTTTGAATGATAGGATATATATATATATTTGGTAAAGGAATTATACTGCATATCCAAATTACAACAACAGTAACTGCAAGATTCAAATATGTCTTCACAAAAAACAATAAAAGAATTTACAATATTTAGAAATATATAATATAAACTCCCGTGACCCTGTAGCTAGGATATGGCGGGTTGGATAATGGATGGATGGATAATATAGACTAGGGGGTTCCCCTGCTCGCTTTGCTTGCCAACCCCCAGAGGCCTGCTCTACACGCCATCCACTTTGTGTCTCTGCCACTCATATTTTGAAGAGGGGGACTGAACGCACCCCAAGTAACGAGGTTGCTCCTCCGAAACCCCCTCTTAAATGGTGATACAATGGGAAACAAATACAGATTTTTTTACCTCCTCCTTACTCGATCAGCTGTAGGCTTGCTGCTGATGTTGTGCCATGTGATCTGCCACTCACATTGCGTTTCAAACATTTAAAAGCCTGTACAGCAGCTGTCCCACTCTTTGTCGTTTATTTCCGGCCCCAGGCGTGGTTAAATCTTTTGGCACAAAGTCTTGTCTCGTGGGATGTGAGTTCTTGATATTTTTTTAGTTTATAATTTAAAAACAGAATAAGAATCTGAAAATCGAACAACATCACATTAAAGTGCGATAAATTCTGAAAAGAATGATACCAAACATATATATATATATATATATATGTAGGTTTTAAAATAAGCCAGATTTAAAGCGTGACAAAAAACATGACATAAAATCGTTGCACTTTTAGGTTTAGGATTTTATATATCTTCTTCTTCTTTTGGCTGCTCCCATTAGGGGTCGCCACAGCGGATCATCTTCTTCCATATCTTTTTATCCTCGTCATCTTGTTCTGTTACACCCATCACCTGCATGTCCTCTCTCACCACATCCATAAACCTTCTCTTAGGCCTAAGGATTTTATATATAGAGAGTATATATATATAAGTGAAACAAAATATAAAGTGGAATATGGTGTCACTTGCAAATTGGAACAGCCCTCTCATTAAGTAGATAATAATCTGCTTGTTGAATTGTACAAAATGAAATCAGGACGTTTGAGAAGGCCATGGTGGTTTAGGGTCAGGTGTTGTGACAATTCGGCCATCTTTGAGTGAAGAAAGGAAAATATTGCAAAATGATGTTGGGATATAGAATATGGCATTTTAACAGCAAAGTTCCACACCACCTGCACTTCAGAAGATGTCTTCCACCTGAAGCTAAGTGTATTCAGGCCTGGCCAGTACTTGGAAGGGAGACCATAAAGGAAAAGCTTGGGTTGCTGCTGGAAGAGGTGTTGGTGAGGCCAACAGGGGACACTAACCCTGAGATCTGAATGAGGATCCCAATGCCCCAAGTGCAGTGATGGGGACACTGTGCAGTAAAAATGTCACTGTCCTTCGGATGAGACGTAAAATTGAGGTCTTGACTCTCTGTGGTCATTAAAGATCCTTGGGAATCCTTGGCAAATAGTAGGGTGCATCCTGATGTCCTGGCTAAACAGCCCACACAGGCCTAGTCCCATAATCCTCCCCTGTATCTGATTGGCTAATTATCTCTCACCCCTTCATCACCTAGTAGCTAACATGTGGTGGGTGTACTGGCACAAAGATGGCTGCTATCACATCCTCCATGTGGGTGCTACACCTCCCCATTCACTATGAAAAGCACTTTGAGCAGTGAGGAAAGTGCTATATAAATGCAAAGAATTATTATTATTATTATTATTAATATTATTACTAGGGGGCTCCACCCCCTGCTCGCTTCGCTCACCCAACCCCAGGATTGGTTTACCGGATATGTAATTTAAAGAGATCGTTAGTTTCATGGGAGTTGTTACATATGCATTATTTTAACTTTTATTTTAAAACAATACTTTATTTCCGACCCCGGGCGTGGTTACATCTCTTTCTTGCAGGACGTATAACACTGTGAAGGGGGTGCGGCTGAATGCACGTTAAGGAGATGCCGTCGGATCATCTGCTGTCTTTCTGCTGCTGGCGAGCTGCCTGTTCTGCTTGTCTCGCTGCCCAATCATTTCAAAGCCTGCACAGCAGCTGTCCTTTTGGCACTTCGCATCTCTGTCGGTCGCGTTGTGAAGGGGTGGGGGGCAAGGGTTATGTTGGCTGAACATACGCTATGGAGAAGCAGTCTGATCATCTGCAGGCTTTTTGCTGCTGGCGAGCTGCATGTTTTCCTTGTCTCTTGTCGTTGTTTTAAGAGCTGGGAGCACATGAAGCGTGTCTGCCAACAGCAATCCAACAACTGCTAGGTTAGATGTCTGTAGACTTGTTTTAAATGATGTCTCACTGCCTTGTCTCACGTGACATTGTAAAAACAATACTTGTCCTTTATTTCCGGCCCCGGGCATGGTTAAATCTCTTTCTCAGGACATATATTGCTGCTTGCATTGTGAAGGGAGGGACGGCTCAATGCACGCTAAGGAGATGCCGTCGGATCATCTGCTGTCGCGCTGCTATCAGTCTTCTGTGCTGCACTCCACCCTCCCTCAATCAGACCTAACATTCACTCAAAACAAAAAAGGCTTCAACCTGGCTGGGATGCTACAATACTTTCGAATTTTACTGCTTTCATATTCTTTACCTTTCTCTGCATGTGTATGGCGCCATTGCTTTTCTGAGCCTTTCGAATTCCACTACTTTCATAATCTCTTATCTGCCTTTTCTCTCCAACGCTTCTGGGTCTCTTTTTTCCGCGCTGCACTTTCTTTTTTGCTTAGTCGTTAACGTTTCATCTACAACATATTGTCCTTATACGCTTTATATGTGCTGAGAGCACAGGATCTGTGTGTGCTACATGCCTTTACACGACTGAGTGCTCTTATTTGATATTGTTTGCATCTCGCGGGTCTTTTAAGTGTCTTCCGAGAACTTCCAAGAAGATCACGTCTTGTTGCCCTGCTTTTCCTTTCCAGGATTTTTTTTATAATAGAGAGATTATTAATTATAGCAGTAAGCAAATTAATTGAATTATTAATTTTTTTCAAAAATTGTGCTTTATGGTTCAGTCCCACCAACGTGTCTAAAACAATGGAGCTGAGCTTAAAGGATTTAAAGGATAATAACATAATTAAAGACAAGACAGAAAATACATGAAAAATATTTATAAAAATGTTAATTCAAAATAACATTTTAAAATTAAAATACATATTAATACAAACCGTTACATAACAACATTCACTTATAAACATCAATGTACGAGGTGTGGCAGAAAAGTAATGAGACTGGCAACACTGCAAGCGTTCTGGCAACGCTGCGCTGTTGTCCTTCATAGAGCCCATGTATCAGTACCCTCCCATAGCTCAGTGCGAGTTTCAACTCCTTCCGTTAACTACGTGATTTTTGTGACTGCTATTAGCGAAGTTGTGTTTTTGGTTGTGCGTCACGCAAAATGGAACAGCGGAATTTGGAGCAACGTCGTGCCATAAAATTTTGTGTTAAGCTTGGAGAATCGGCAAGTGTGACGTTTGAAAAGTTAAAACAGGCCTATGGGGAACATTCTTTATCCCGAGCTCAAGTTTTTCAGGGAGGCCTTCAACTTCGAAAACCAATGAAAACATTGAACGTGTGAACACTCTTGTGAGATCAAACCGTCATTTAACATTAAGAATGTTGAGTGAACAATTAAATTTGAACAGATTTACCATTCATCAGATTTTGACTAAACATTTGCACATGCGAAAAAGGTCTGTGCCAAAATGGTGCCGAAAAACCTCACAATTGAGCAGAAGGACAATCGAAAAAACACATTCCTGTGGTTCCCCAGCTCCCTTATTCACCTGACCTCAGTCCGTGTGACTTTTTTCTTTTTCCTTAACTGAAAAATGTCCTCAAAGGACGTCATTTCGGGACTTTAGAAAACATCCAAAAGAGTGTAACGGACATGCTGAAGACCATACTGGTTGAAGACTTCCAGCGCTGCTACCAACAGTGGGAACAACGTCTCCATCGGTGTGTAGCTGCCCAAGGGAACTACTTTGAAGGGGATAACATTGATGTTTGAAAAAAATAAAAACTTTGGTAAATAAAAAATCACTCTCATTACTTTTCTGCCACACCTCATACATGATCTGCAGTGAAATTTGGCTCAATATCAAAGTATTTAATAATTAACAAGATTTCACATCAGTCAGAATCTTAAATGGATGGAGAGAAGGAAGTTTGTGTTTCTTCTGGAGAGTGTGTTTTTTGTTTTTTTGTACCCGCTTCTCTGTATAAATTTCAATATTGAAAGCAATGCCAAGCTGATTCCGACCTCAGAAAAGAGCAACAAATACCATCATATGAAGAAGTTTCTAAAAATAAAACGCACTCTTGTGGTCTTGTCTCTTTTAAGGTATTGTATCGCATTCAATTAAATTTGATTATGGCCTTTCTGTACCACCAGAGGCATTTACAGTAAACCTGATTTTGGCAAGGAATTCATGCATGACATCAGCTAATTAAAGCAAAGCTATTTCATTACCTCTTGAAGGCAGCACCATTGTCATACTTTGCTCTAAAATCCTTTGAACAATTAAAAGAAAGTAGGGCATTAAAAAATAGATCATACTTGGAGTTGGTGCCTTGGCAGTATGAGGAAGGGTGGGAGAAGGGGACAGACGGACGGATGGAGGGAGTGAGGTGGGAATCATAAATGTTTGAAAGTAGGGGAAATGATAAGGAGTTGGTCTCAGCATTAAGACACATGATGGAGAAACAAAAAAACAATAAAATAAATATGATACAAACCTATTAAAAATGTTGTAATCGCAAGTTGGAAAATGGGCCACACAAGTCAGTTTACTCGAAGGCCATTATTATACGACAAACTATAAACACAGTCTGTAAAGCTAATTCCGCTCCAAATGAGCCATTTCTATATGCAACTGGCAATAAAATGTGCAAATAATAAAACACAAATGCAAAAGCAAATTGATACTGTGAAGAATCCCATATCTACTATCAGGGCTCTCTGGAAAAATATAAAAATGGGCACATTTGTTGAAGGACATAAAAAAAAAATCTTTATTGCTTTTCTTGTTAAGTTAGTAGTTATGACTCCAATTTGAGAGACAAAAGTAAAAACAGTGAGAATGCATGTATCTAAAATAATATCAGGGTATAATCCCAGGAATGCAGGAAGAACTCGGGGAGGGAGTCTGAAGGACTGGTGCAGTCCTTCAGATGAGACATAAAAGTGAGGTCCTGACTCTTTGTGTTCATAAAGGATCCCTGGGCATCTTTTTTAAAGAGTAGAGTGTAGACCAATCTCCTGGTTAAACTGCCGATTAAGGCCTGGTCGTTCTGGCCCCCTAATCATCTCCAGTCTCTAATTGATTAACTATCTTTCAAGCGTCACTACCTAATAGTTAATGTGTGGTGAGCGTACTGCCACAAAAATGTCTGCTGTCACATCATCAGTGGATGCTGCACATTGGTCGTGGTTGAAGAGGCACCCCACTCACTCTGTAAAGCACTTTGAGTAGTGAGAAACATGTTATATAAATATAAAGCACTATTATTTTTGTTGTTGGAGTCTATTTCTATTAATTGACCTACCATAAATGACCTAAGTGCAGATGCCTGTCCTAAGGTGGCATCAGCAGTAGCCTTAATACACCTCACAATGCAAAAGAACTGAATTTTTTCTGATGGAAAAACAAGTTTCAACAGCTTCAGATAAAACCGGATAACTACAGTACAGGCCAAAAGTTTGGACATACCTGTGTTTTCTTTATTTTCATGACCATTTACATCGGTAGATTCTCACTGAAGGCATCAAAACTATGAATGAACACATGTGGAGTTATGTACTTAACAAAAAAAGGTGAAATCACTGAAAACCTGTTTTATATTCTAGTTTCTTCAGAATAGCCACCCTTTGCTCTGATTACTGCTTTGCACACTCTTGGCATTCTCTCGATGAGCTTCAACAGGTAGTCACCTGAAATGGTTTTCCAACAGTCATGAAGGAGTTCCCAGAGGTGTTTAGCACTTGTTGGTCCCTTTGCCTTAACTCTGCGGTCCTTCACTATTTTGAAGAAACTAGAATATAAAACATGTTTTCAGTTATTTCACCTTTTTTTTGTTAAGTACATAACTCCACGTGTGTTCATTCATAGTTTTGATGCCTTCAGTGAGAATCTACCAATGTAAATGGTCATGAAAATCAAGAAAACACATTGAATGAGGAGGTGGGTCCAAACTTTTGGCCTGTACTGTATATAATTCCACAGGCCTGCAAAATTAAACTCATTAAAATAGTTTTAATTGTGAATAGTTATTTTATTTGCATTTGTGACCATTCTAAAATAAAAAAAAATATATAATTGGAATGTTTCCATCACATAATATTCAATACAAAATTAAAAAGAAATGTTATTAAAATTGAACAAATTATATAGTTTATTTCCGTATTCAATGTTGTTCTAAATCAATTTAACGTGAAAATGCTTTGTCAATCTAACATTTTATAACATACAGTATATGTACAGACAACAACAATGCATATTCACTGACTTACACAAAGTTTCTTAAGTTTTTTTTTTTGTTTGGCGGCCCGTCATTTGTTCACTCTTTCCGTTGCGTCCCAATGATTCATGCAGCAGTAGTTCTGCCCCCTTACTGACATCCCTGCTAATATTCCTTCCGTGTCCTTCATATCCTGATGAAATCCTTCACCCAGGTCTTCAGTTCAAGATTTTCAGGGAAAAATTCCAAAAAGTAAACTTTGAGACTCAGGTTGCGACTAGATGGAGCAGATTCTCATGGTTCCAAACAAGCACTCAGTTTAATGACCCTAAGAATGTGCTAGACGCAAAATCAATCAAAGGATTGGAGTTTTATGTGTCTGTTAGAAAAATACAATACACGTGTAATTAGAGGGGGGTAACCCCCTTTGTGGTTTAGTTGTTTAAAAGCGGAACACTTTTGTTAAATTCTATGATATCCAGGAAGAAATGATGAAAACAGGAAGTAATGCATAAAACCATCACTGTACCCGGTTTAAACTGGAGACATCTAGTGACCTTAGATGCAACCCAATTCCTTAAATGTAATTAATACATTTTTCACAATTTCTTCACAATCTGGATCTTTATTACTGCCTGAAAACGTATAATAACCAAGCCTCTTGTTTCAGGTCATTTATTGCACCTTCAAATTCTCCATCAGAAATCAATTTCCTAATATCAGGTCTGGCAAAAGCGACCTCTTTCAGTGTAACCTCAAACAAACCCAGAAACCTTTGGCACAAATAACGGATAATTCCTCACTGGGACTGTGACAGCTAAGTCAGAAGTTTTCTTAATTCTTCATTTTCTTGCTTTTCAGTCATTCTGGTGTATCTATTGTCACACACGAGCAATTAGGGGGCAGCTAAAGGACCCGAAGAGACTCGTGAAACCACAAGACGGAGGACTAAGACAACGTGTTAACACTTCTCTCTCTTTTTTTTAACAGGAAAGATGAAGAACAAAAACCCACAGCACCTTGAATTTGTGTCAAAAGCCTCGTCCAGACATCCGAGCCGCTTCCGTATTACTACTAATACATCCTGATGACTGCATCTCCGGTTGCTTACAGCTGACGTTGTCACCATCCCAAGATCCTTCACGTCATCCTCCCAGCATTCCTACTTCCTTCCTTCTTCACATAAATTCTTCCGTGTTTCCACCATTCCCTGTCAATTGTATATTACAAACCTGACCATGACAGCAAACTCTCAAGTTCTTAATGTGCTTTACAGTATACGGGGGGACAGAATCCCCAATCCTTAAACTGTGCTTTGTGTTTTTCCTCACACTATTTATGTAGAATTTAACAAGCTTCTGTAAAAAGCCAAATTTCTTTCTATCTAGGGGGCGCTGCAGGAGCTGTTGGGCCTTTTGTTGCTGCACTTCCGTCACACCCTGAAATGCTGCCAGAAGAAGGACATCAAACACCGGGTGCCGTATAAAAGGAGCCAGCAGCCACTACACCGAGAGCCAGAGTCGGGAGGAAGGGAGACAAAGCTTCCTGGAGGAGGAGTGAAGGCAAAGAGAGGGAGAGAAAGAAGAGAGGACTCTGTATTATGCTGTATGGTGCTTGAACTGTGCTGTGGGGAACGGGAAAAAAGCGTCTCCCCACTGAAATAAGTGTGTACTGAGTGCTGGACTTGTGTCTCTGTCTGTCTGTGTCAGCTTTACTGGTATTTCACAATATGCAGTCATATAAATAAGTTTGGGAACCCCTCTCAGTCTGCATAATATTTGACTCGACTTTCAAAAAAAAGATAACAGTGGTATGTCCTTCATTTCCTAGGAACATCTGAGCACTGCGGTGTTTTCCGAACAAAGATTTTTAGTGAAACCGTATTTAGTTGTATGAAATTAAATCAAATGTGAAAAACTGGCTGTGCACAAATGTGGGTCCCCTTGTCATTTTGCTGATTTGAATGCCTGTCACTGCTCAATGCTGATTACTTGGTTGGATGAGCTCGTTAAGCCTTGAACTTCATAGACAGGAGTGTCCAATCATGAGTGGTCAAAGGTATTTAAGGGGGTCAACTACAAGTTGTGCTTCCTTCCCTTTGACTCTCCTCTGAAGAGTGACAGACAGCATGGGATCCTCAAAGCAACTCTCCAAAGATCTGAAAACAATGATTGTTGAGTCTCCTGGTTTAGGGGAAGGCTACAAAAAGCGATCTCAGAAGTCTAAACGGTCAGTTTCAACTGTAAGGAATGGAATCAGGAAATGGAAGGCCACAGGCACTGTTGCTGTTAAACCAACCCAGCAGGTCTGGCAGACCAAGAAAAATACAGGAGTGGGACATGAGCAGTATTGTGAGAATGGCTACAGACAACCCACAGATCACCCACAGATCAAAGACCTGCAAGAACATCTCACTGCAGATAGTGTATCTGTACATCGTTCTACAATTCAGCACAATTTGCACAAAGAACATCAGTATGGCAGGGTGATGAGAAAGAAGCCCTTTCTGCACTCATCCCACAAACAGAGTCGCTTGTTGTATGCAAATGCTCATTTAGACAAGTCAGATTCATTTGGGAACAAAGTGCTTTGGACTGATGAGACAAAAATGGAGTTATTTGGTCAGAACAAAAAGTGGTGGAAGAAGAACACCGCATTCTAAGAAAAACACCTGCTACCTACTGTCAAATTTGGTGGAGGTTCCATCATGCTGTGGGGCCTTGTGGCTAGTTTAGGGACTTGGGCCCTTGTTAAAGTCGAGGGTCGGATGAATTCAACCCAATATCAACAAATTCTTCAGGATAATGTCCAAGCATCAGTCACAAAGTTGAAGTAACGCTGGGGTTGGATATTCCAACAAGACAATGACCCAAAACACAGTTCAAAATCTACCAAGACATTCTTGCAGAGGGAGAAGTACAATGTTCTGGAATGGCCGTCACAGTTACCTGACTTGAATATCATCGAAAATGTATGGGATGATTTGAAGCAGGCTGTCCATGCTCGGCAGCCATCAAATTGAACTGAACTGGAGAGATTTTGTATGAAGGATGGTCAGAAATACCTCCATCCAGAATCCAGACACTCATCACAGGCTATAGGAGGACAGCGTTGAGAGGCTCAAAGGAGCAAAAAGAGGCTCAACTAAGTATCGATGTCATATCTCTGTTGGGTGCCCACATGTATGCACCTGTCTAATTTTGTTATGATGCATATTTCATATTTTCTGTTAATCCAATAAACTTAATGTCACTGATGAAATCCTACTGTTTCCAAAAGGCATATCGTATATTATAAGGAAGTTGCTACTTTGAAAGCTCAGCCAATGAAAAACAAAAATCCAAAGAATTAATTGGGGTTCCCAAACTTTTTCATATGACTGTATATACCTGAAGAGGCATTTCCCCTCCGCCTCTGCAAGAACATCACCAATCATAGCACTTGACCTTCTTTGGAGATTTTGCTTTCTGGTTTGCATATATTAACTCTTTCAGGGCTGATGTTGACTTTTGTCGAAATTCAGGGGAATAGAACGGTAATCGGCTGTAAACTGCGACAAAACTCTCCCCTATGTTTTAGTTCGACTCTCTTTGCTTGAAGAAAAGTTACGTAGCTTTGTTGATTTGACCTTGATTCCCTGCATGTGCAGGAGTAGTGACGAGCAAACAGCCTCTAAAATGGCAGCGACATCTGGAGAGACTAACCCAAATGTGCAAAGCAAAATACTCCATGGATGTTTTATGTAATATTGGACTTTGCCTTTTCGGACTCTGAGTTTGATGCATATGATCTGGAAATGGAAAACGGAAATGAAGTAACAGCATCAGCCTATCGATCCCCAGCTAATTGTGGTGATGAACTCGTTCGTGTAGCGGATACGCCTACAGCAGCGTTCGCCTGGTTAGGACCACCACAAGAGGTACAAACCATATTGGGTCACACTGCGACTGACACCGTCACCCACCTGCCGTGCGAAGACAGAGAGGTAGCCAGCCAGCTGTGCATTCCTGCTGGCCATCGTGCAGCCCCTGCGCAGCCACTGCTACCAGAGATGCCAAACAGATGCCAACAGCAGCCACAGCATGTAGCAACAGACGTTTTAGGTTGATTTATGTGTAAAACCAATGCATTGTGTGCTTTCAGAAAACTAATTTTCGTGGAAAAAATATTCAGCCCTCAAAGTGTTAAAAGATAAGACCGTGCATTATTAAAAAAAGGGGAGAACAGAAAGCAATGAAAAAAAAAAAAACGATCTGCCATAACAAACACCGAAAATATTTAATTGAAAGGAACAACAGATGATCACTTTTCAACCAGTTACTCACAGCGTGAGGTGTTTTGGACCTTTCATCATCCACGACCAATGGCTGCCAGAATAGCCCCCCTTTGAACTGTGTTTTGTTGTCATTTCATGATGTGGGACTTTGCCGGCCTTCATCCATTTCTCTATCTGTGCAGTTATCATGTCTTCACATTGTACATATGGATGTTTATTTTTCATTTTATAATTTCATAGATAAGACAAGGGAAGTTCTGTACATTGCATGTTTTTTTTCTTTTCTATCACTGTAAATATTTGCTTCTGCATCAGGATTGGGGGATTCAGGGTATGTGTATGATCTTTAATCCTCTTCTAACATATTCATTTTACACCTACTGAGCCTTTATATCTAATTTTGGTCTGTCAACTGGGGAGCTTGACTTAAGGGTAAGTACACTTTGACGTGGCCAAGTCCAGATTTTGCTCCTACATGGTGTGTAATTTGCCGGCATTCGAGCATGAGCGCAGTTGTTTCATATTGATCTGCAAAGATGTAATTGTATCCACTGTGCACAGTCTTGATTTTAAGTTGGTGCTCCGAATTGGTCAAATAACTTGCCTTGGGCTTTATAATAAAGTATAAAGAGACTGGACACAATGACCAATTTAGAAGATTCTAGGGAAATCTCCCAGAACACGTCTGTGTTCTTAGCCATTATTCACTATATATTTGTAATTAATTGTTTTCTTACTGTATGTAATGTTGAGTTTGCTGATTCATAAATTATTAATTATTGTAAACTACGGCTGATCTTTGTCTCTTGAAAAGGTATAATCCCTTTTCCCTGTGGAGACATGCTGGAAACTCGGCCTCTGAGGTTCACAGTGTGAATATTCCTAATTGACGAGTATTCTTTAATAGTTAGAATTCAGTGTAACGCACATTAAGTTAAGTTGCCTAGTCTGTAAGATTTTATTCTGAAAAAAAGCACTCTAAGGAATAACACTTAGCCTGTGAGGCTGCATGCGAACTATTATTGATGTAGCACATACTAAGAAAGCTGTTTAGCCACTGATGGTTTATTATAAAGTACACACTAGTTTAACAACGCTTAACCTCTGCGGTTAAACATAATCAGTGACTGTTACCCATAATCAGATTTCTTTATAATGAAATACAACCTAAACCTCTTTAGATTATAGCAATTTAATGCTAACTTAAATATTACATTAACTTGTAATCAATTAATAAATTAATTATGTTAAATATGTTATGCTATATTTTACAAACGCAGTTTCCGCAAGGCCTGCAGCATTGTTCAGGACCCATTACAGCCCTCACATGGACTTTTCACACTTCTGCCATCCAAGAGAAGATACTGCAGCATCAGAGCCAGATCTTACTCCCAAGCTGTCAGACTCCTGAACCCCAGGCTGCCCCCTGGGATCTTCCACAATTCCTCACCCACTTCTAAAAACAGAACTTTTATACATGCAGGCCACTGTCCTGTAAAGACGAGTGTGCAGGTAGAGAAGAACTGAAAAATCTCAGACTGACCTTTGTGGATTTTGCACACTGCACTTTGACATTCTTTGATATCCTTCAGCCGTAAAACATTCTGACCTATCATTGTTTACACGTCTTAAACAACTATTATCATACACTGATAATTTCTGTATTATCTTTATCTGTTATTTATTTATTATATTACATATATATTACAAACTTCTTGTGTGGAGTTTGCATTTTCTCCTTGTGTCTGCGTGGGTTTACTCCGGGTACTCCCGTTTCCTCCCACAGTCCAAAGACATGCAGGTTAGCTGCATTGCCGATTCTAAATTGTCCCTGGTGTGTGTGTGCGCCCTGCAGTGGGCTGGCACCCTGCCCGGGGTTTGTTTCCTGCCTTGCCCCCTGTGTAGGCTGGGATTGGTTCCAGCAGACCCCCTTGACCCTGTAGTTATGATATAGCGTGTTGGATGATGGATGGATGGATATTTATTGACTATATTTATGTATCTAGATTGCATAATACCATACATTGCATCAATGTTCATATTGCTTACTACACTTCAATATGGCTGCTACTTCTTTGTCTTGTCTTTGCACAATCTCTTGTCTTGTTTGTGTTCTAATTTTAAATTTAATTCTAATATTTAATTTTTTTATAATTTATTATTTGCACTTCATGTTGTTACACTGTGGACCCTGAGCTTCGCAATTTCGTCTATCTGTATACTTGTATATGGTTGAGATGACAATAAAGTTTGCTTTGACTTTTGACTTAAACTAATAGTAATATTTAAATACTAATAATAAATTGGAGTTACATCAAGAGACCAGCATCTGTATTCTGTTGTTGAATGCTGGAGAAATAAACAATCAAAATAACAGGCATAAATTCATCATTAATGCATACATAAATTATGAACTGACTAAAAGACCTATAGTGGCCCCCAGTAACTGGTCTGGGTGTTAGTTATTGATCAACAGATAGCCAGCAGCATAGAAGATTAGATTGTCGTGGGGCAACATAGGGTTTTTTTGTTTCTATGTAAGTATGTCCTGTTGAGAGTTTGTTAAATGTGATTGACAACACTGGGTGCACCGATTTCTGTTTGTAAATTGGGGTTGTGTCTTTAAACAGGTTTGCACTGATGCTGAGGGGCTTGTGGGATTTGTAGTTTGTGGTTTGTATGCACTGTACCAATAAAACTGGAAGAGAAGGATGTGGAAGGACTTTTCGAGTGGAGCATTTTACAATCAACATTATCCACAGCAGCTTCTTCTTCTTTTGGCTGCTCCCATTAGGGGTCACCACAACGGATAATCTTCTTCCATATCTTCCTGTCCTCGTCATCTTGTTCTGTTACACCCAACACCTGCATGTCCTCTCTCACCACATCCATAAACCTTTTCTCTATCCTTAGCATCCTTCTCCCGATATACTCAGCATCTCTCCTCTGCACATGTCCAAAGCAACACAATCTTGCCTCTCTGACTTTGTCTCCCAACTGCCCAACTTGAGCCGACTCTCTAATGTCTTCATTTCTAATCCTATCCATCCTCGTCACACCCAATGGAAATCTTAACATCTTTATCACTGCTACCTCCAGCTCTGTCTCCTGCTTTCTGGTCAGTGCCATCGTCTCCAACCCATACAGTATAACATAGCTGGTCTCACTACCGTCCTGTAGACCTTCTCTTTCATTTTTCCTGATATCCGTCTGTCACAAATCACTCCTGACACTCTTCTACACCCACTCCACCCTGCCTGCACTCTCTTTTTTCACCTCTCTTCCACAATCCTCATTACTCTGTACTGTTGATCCCAAGTATTTAAACTCATCCACCTTTGCCAACTCTACTCCCTCATCCTCACCATTCCACTGACCTCTCATTCACACACATGTATTCTGTCTTGTTCCTACTGACCTTTATTCCTCTCCTCTCTAGAGCATATCTCCATCTCTCCAGGGTCTCCTCAACCTGCTCCCTACTATCGCTACAGATCACCATGTCATCAGCAAACATCACAGTCCACAGGGACTCCTGTCTAATCTTCTAATCTCGTCTGTGAACCTGTCAATCACCATTGCAAAATAAGAATGGGCTCAGAGCCGATCCCTGATGTAATCCCACCTCCACCTTGAATGCATCCATCACTGCTACCACAGACCTCGCCACTGTCACACTTCCCTCGTTCATATCCTGTACAACTCTTACATACTTTTCTGCTACTCCCGACTTCCTCATACAATACCACAGCTCCTCTCGAGGCACCCTGTCATATGCTTTCTCCAGGTTCACAAAGACACAATGCAACTGCTTCTGGCCTTCTCTATACTTCTCCATCAACACCCTCAGAGCAATCATTGCATCTGTGGTGCTCTTTCTTGGTATGAAGCCACACTGCAGCTCAATAATCATCACCTCACTTCTTAATCTAGCTTCCACTACTCTTTCCCATAACTTCATGCACTGCAGCTCCTAAACATTTACAATTACTGCACAATCGTAGCAGAGAAGGATGGTACTTGGCCACCAGATGTAAGGACGGCGGTGGGTTCATTCCTCCCAATCCAGTCCTTCGTTGCTCTTGGATAAGAGGCGTGCCTCCAAAGAGTATTCTTCTGGACTCCGGTGGTAGGACAGAATTTCACTATCCATATTTTGGGAAGCCGTTTATTGAATAGGAGAGTTCCTCACTTCTTTCCATCATTTAACGCTTGTTTCCATTTCTAGAATAACCACCCATCATTTACAGTAATGACTTTTTCTTCCAGGACTGTAATCATCATCGTGTAGGGGTTTGTTTGTGAGGTATGTTTAGTATTTTTTGTATTTGTAAATAGTTATTCTAGCAAATATGGATCATTTTATATATTTCTGAGTTTTGTGTATTTAATTTTAAGGGGCTTTTTCTTGGGTGTTGTTAATATTCGGGTGGGAAGATTGGAAATTCGGTAGGGCTTAGGTGAAGGCCTGATTATATCCGTCCCTCATTTTAAAAGCATAGCGGCTTCCTTGCTATGCAGATCTGCTAACACACTCTGCACAGGCTATAAGCTGGGGGGTGTGCTACAAGATGAACAAAGTCGTTTAGAAGAAGGGTTTTCAAACTCAGTCCTGGGGACACACTGAGGTTGCAAGTTTTTGTTCCAAGCATCTCCTGTTTTTAATTGGACTGTAGAGCTATTTAAGTGAACTATTATTTCCCAAATTGTGTGTTTTGGGAACAATATAGAAATTAGAAAACTGAGTTTAGTAAAATATATATATATACTGTATATTGTCACGCATGTGCGAGTAGGAGGCCGCGGACGGACCTTAAACCACTTCGAAAGACGTTCGCCGGCAGGGTGTGGCGGGGTACTAACCTTTCTCCTTTGTCTTCCATGAAAAAAGACGCTCCGCCATTGTAACCTTCCCGCAGTACATCCACTTCCGCCCTTCCTCCGCAATCTTTCCTAACGTCAGCAGTCCCATCTTCCCTCACGGTTCCTTCCCAGCATTCCTCCACTTCCGGCTCCTAACCTATAAAATGGCCGCCGACGCCTCTGAAGGGCGTCGCGCATATGAACTGCTTTGTTTATATTTTGACCTGCTTTCTTTTTGAATTATTGTGGATTGTCTACAATATATGGGGCCGGAAAACCCCAAATCTTTATGCTGTTTGCTTCTACATCTTTTACAATATACACTGCTCACAAAAATTAAAGGAACACTTTAAAGAAACACATTAGATACATCAGATCTCAATATGAAGTTGGATATCTATACAAATAACAACAGGGCAATGTCTTAGGAACAAAAGGATGCCAAGTCTTTTAATGGAAATAAAAGTTTTCTGCCTACAGAGGGCTCAATTGTGTAGACACCCTAAAATCAGAGTGAAATGAAGATGTGGCAGGCTAGTCCATTTTTTCAAAAACTTAATTTCTGCTACTCAAAATGCTTTTCAGTATCTTGTGTTGCCACCACGAGCTTGTATGCATGCTTGCCAACATCGGGGCATGCTCCTAATGAGACGACGGATGGTGTCTTGTGGCATTTCCTCCCAGATCTGTATGAGGGCATCCCTGAGCTGTTGTACAGTCTGAGGAGCAACCTGGCGGCGCCTAATGGACCGAAACATAATGTCCCACAGATGTTCTATTGGGTTTAAGTCAGGGGATCGTGAAGGCCATTCAATTGTTTCAATTCCTTCATCCTCCAGGTACTGCCT
This sequence comes from Polypterus senegalus, assembly GCF_016835505.1. Classification (NCBI taxonomy): domain Eukaryota; kingdom Metazoa; phylum Chordata; class Cladistia; order Polypteriformes; family Polypteridae; genus Polypterus; species Polypterus senegalus. The sequence continues at coordinate 7,639,630 of NC_053158.1, forward strand.
GCATACTCTTGCCACATGAGGCCGGGCATTGTCGTGCATTAGGAGGAAACCAGGACCTACTGCAGCAGCGTAGGGTCTGACAATGGGTTCAAGGATTTCATCTCGATACCTTATGGCAGTCAGAGCACCATTTCCTACGCAGTAGATGTCTGTGCATCCCTCCATGGATATGCCTCACCAGACCATCACTGACCCACCCCCAAACCTGTCATGTTGAACGACGTTGCAGGCAGCATATCAATCTCCTTGTCTTCTCCAGACTCTTTCACGTCTATCACAGCTGCTCAGGGTGAACCTGCTCTCGTCTGTAAAAAGTACAGGGCGCCAGTGGCGGACTTGCCAATTCTGGTGTTCTTGAGCAAATGCCAGTCGAACTCCACAGTGCTGGGCAGTGAGCACAGGGCCCACTACAGGACGTCGGGCCATCAGGCCATCTTCATGAAGTCTGTTCCTGATTGTTTGGGTAGAGACATTCACACCAGTGGCCCTCTGGAGGTCATTCTGTAGGGCACGAGCAGTGCTCAGCCTGTTCCGCCTTGCCCAAAGGAGCAGATACTGGTCCTGCTGATGGGTTGAGGACCTTCTACAGCCCTCTCCAGCTCTCCTAGAATCTCCTCCATGCCCTTGAGACTGTGCAGGGAGACACAGCAAACCTTCTGGCAATGACACGTATTGATGTGCCATCCTGGAGAAGTTGGACTACCTGTGCAACCTCTGTAGGGTCCAGGTCTCGCCTCATGCTACCAGTAGTTACACTGACTGTAGCCAAATGCAAAACTAGTGAAGAAACAGTCAGAATAGATGAGGAGGGAAAAATGTCATTGGCCTCCACCTGTTAAACCATTCCTGTTTTGGGGGTCATCTCATTGTTGCCCCTCTAGTGCATCTGTTGTTAATTTCATTAACACCACAGCAGCTGAAACTGATTAACAACCCCCTCTGCTACTTAACTGACCAGATTAATATCCCATAAGTTTCATTGACTTTATGCTATACTCTGATTAAAAAGTGTTCCTTTAATTCTTTTGAGCAGTATATATATAATTTTTTCTATAATTTGATTGAACATTCCAGTTGATTTTGTGACTTCTCTCATCCCACTAAGTATCATAATTCGGTTGCAGCACTAATTTATTCACGTGAATCCGAGAGAGAGGCTGCGGGCTGAGGGAAGGTGGGCAGGACCTCAGGAGTAGGGAGCCAGGCAGGACCCTCCTCACTCATGCGCTAGCCTCCGTTCGTATCGCTCTACCTCTCGCCATGTGTTGGAGAGTAACTTGCCTCTGCTTAGCTAGCGATACCTGTTTGTTCAGCAGACATTATCATCTACAGATTGTTAAGGAGTAACAATTGACGTTTTTGAGAGAGAGATCAGAGCTACATGTGTTTTAGAGGGTACCTGCTGATTAGCAGAGATATCACGGCCATGTGCTTTTGTCCCCACGCGAGGGTTGCTCTCCTGTCAAAGCTGAACACGATCAGATACAGTGCCAATGTTTGACGTTAGAGTGTACCTTCCTTCCACTTGGCCAGAGATACCTTGGTAACTTTTTACATATTCGGCAAAGAGATCACAGGTACATTCTTTCCCCGATAGCAAAACCATAAATATTGTATATCAAAAGGCCCTCGGATATGAAAGCTATCAATATAAATTCTTCTCAATAGAAATTATTACATTTTTACATTTTTTATTGATTTTTAAAGTCTGTCCCACTTTACTACTACGTGGGTAGAGCCATGGTGAACAGCTGGTTATTATGACAATGAAGGGAGCAAACTGTATAGAGGAAGGGCAAAATATAATGAACCAAAGACAGCTAAGCATTTAAATGTTTAGGAAAAAGAGAAACATTTCTAAATGTCTTATAAATGTAAAAATACCGGCTAATTAAATGAGATTGGCATTATCGGTTGTTGTCACCGATTATGAATCTGCCTGGAACAAAAACCTTCAGCCACAGCGGGTCCTCAGAACCGAGTTTGAAAGCCCCTGGTTTAGAAGAATCATATTGTAGTACTACAGTATACAGGCAGTCCCCGGCTTAAGTACGTACGTAGGGACTGTAGGTTTGTTCTTAAGTTGAATTTGTATGTAAGTCGGAACAGGTACATTTTTTAACAAATGCTATTGTTGACCGACTGTAACCAAGTAATCTGCCAATGTATGATGGAGTTTCACCCCTCTCTGACCTTTTTATTATTTCTACTTTATTTTCCATGGTGATTGGTTTTCTCTTCTTTACTGTATCACCAGCACTTGCATCAGATTTGTGTTTCAGAGACATTCTTGAAGGGTGAAGAAGACAAAAGGTTAAGATGAGCTCTTCTGCACAGCACTGTACACGTTATCACAGCAGGAAGGCACGATTGGCGTACTGACGAGAGACAACTTCCTGCTATGAACGTAACAGTACAAGCAGGCTTGCTATTGAGAATAAATGGGGGCGGCGAGGAGTGATTTACTGTTTGCTCACCACACAGTCACCTCCACTTGCATACAGAATGCTGCCTGCAGCGTCTACCCACCGAGAACGAACAGGGTGCGGCCAAAGGTGGGTAGTGAATTGCCAACCACCAGCCCCATTCAAAAGGCAGCCGCCCAAGGCACACCATACAATGCTGCCCCAAGCCCCATTCACCCTCAATGGCCTCTGTTCAGCCACAACTGGGTCACTGCTTGTGGCATCACCAGCTGTCCACCGAGAATGAATGGGGCAGTCAGAAGCAGTAGCTGCAGCGGCATGGTGGGCGGGCAGCGAACCGCCCCATTAAGCCTCTATCCTGCCCACGAGTGGTAGCTCAGGCCAAGGCGACTATGGACCCCGGGTCACCACTTGCCGTGCACCCAGCCGCCCACTGAGAATGAATGGGGTGCGGCTCCCACCGCCCTATTCATCAACCGGAGCAGCTCGAGGGACACTACACTGTACTGCGTTTGCAGCGTCCCCAGGCTGAAGATGACGGAGCAGCAGATACTGAGGAGCCTGTGTTGCATCTTCCAGACAGATGAAGGAGCAGCTGTGGCCCCATTCGTAAGTCGTATGTTGGATGTCCATAACTTGGGGACTACCTGTAGATAAGAAATTTGACAAAAGACCGCTCAATCCATCAGGCTCTTATGTTTAGCTAATGGATCCTTCTTAAAGTTTTCCAAGGTTTCTGCTTCAACTGCATGTCTTTGCTGTTTGTTCCAGATTCCCACAATTCTTTGCGTATAAAGTGTTCCTGACATCATTCGTAAATGAACTTTCCATTAACTTCCTCTGATATCCTCAAGTACGTGATTCGCAGTGTAGCCAAATGGATCTGCTTTACTGATGTCTTAGAGAATTTTGAAGAAGGTCACCACTCGGTCTCCTCTGCTCGAGACTGAACAGGTTTAATTCTCTTAGTCTGTCAGAGTATGACATGTCCTGACTTGGGATGCACTTTGTCGTACAGCCTTAGGGCTCGTTTATACTTCACGCTCAGTATCATGGGTGCCACGCGTTCCCAGATTCATTTGACGTGACCTCCGAGCAGGTTATCAGAAATTAACGCGACGCGTGTGTGAGTTGCAGTACCAGTAAAAAGTCTGCAGTGTGATAAAAGTTGGAATGTGACATCAGACTCTCTGTTTACTATCTACATGTGACAGAAAGCCTCTATACAGATCCTACGGGATCGATGTTGGATGAATGGTTTGATGTGTTGAAGCAAAATGCTCACATACAGATGCAGTCGTGATGCTTTTACATTCAAGTGTCGCATATTCTCTATCGTAATGACACGACACATTATAAAAGTCTCAGATACCGTCTTTTGTGCTCTCTTTTTTTCCTGGGGCTTCCTCCTGACCTGACAGCAGCAGCAAACAGCAATAGATCACCACACAGAACACATTAAATGTATGATATTCCAACTCTCTGCACATTTAGAATCCTAAGATTTATACTTTATATCACTTTCATGATGAAATGCATTAACTCTTTGAGGGCTGAATATTTTTTTCCAGAAAACATAGTTTTCTGAAAAGCAATGGATTCACACAGAAATCAACATAAAACATCTGTTGTTGCATGCTGTGGGTGCCAGTTTGCCAAGAATGTGTGGCGGGCTCACTGCCAGGCTGTCTTTGCGTGGCTGGGGCGGCAGCAGCGGTCAATATCACAGTGCATTGCTATCTGGTTTCTAGCTCTTATTATTGTTAGATGGCAGTCCTCCCAGGAGAACCGCGCCATAGGCGTGCCATCTTCTTGAACCTGTTCAGCACCACGAATAGCTGGGGACCAATCACCTGAAGCCGGAACCTGACCTTCGTCTCCGATGGTTTGTATCAAAATAAGAGTCCGACAAGTCATAGTCCTGTTCAGCAAGAATAGGCAGAACGTCTTTTTGCTTCACGCATCCGCTTTGATCTCTCGCCAGGTGCCAGGGCCCTTTTTGTCATTGTTTATGCCTTGCCATTCATTGGAGTGTAGGATATCTCAGTCAAAACCAATAAAGCTAACTTTCTTTCTAGCAACAAGACTCCAACTAAAACATAACAGCTGGTTTTGTCACAGTTTACAGTTGATTATTATCATAAGCGCCTCCTTTTGACAAAAGTCAACATCAGCCCTGAAAGAGTTAAAGTATGTATGTTACATTTTACAGATAAATCGATAATTTTGTTTAAATAATTAATACTGTTAATAATTACACACATGGGGGTGACACAGTGGCAGAGCGGTAGCACACAGAGAGTCACGTTGCTGGTGTTCCCTGCCTGGAGTTTGCATGTTTTCCTGCTTCGTTTCCACAGTGAGCTCCGGTTTCCTTCCAAAGATATGCAAATTTGTTGACACTAAAATGATGCCACGGTATGTGTGTGCTTGTATTCACCTTGCGACGGGCTGATGCCCCATCTAATTGTTTCTGCCTCGTGCCCAATGCTTGTTAGAATGGACACATCCCTGGATTGATAGATTTAATCGTTAAACATCCTTTTCAGGGATATTGCGGTAAGGTGTCATCGGAATTTTTTTTTTTTTTTTTTTATTTATTAATTTTATTACAATCAATACATAGCAATCAAGTTTTACAAAAAAAAAGAATTATGCTAAGAACAGATCGATCCCCACCCTTGAGAGAGAGAGCAAGCCAAACGGTGTAAAATTTAAGGCTTGTAAAAATACCTAAATCAACAAATTCTCTGTGCTTTATAAAATCATTTCAAAATATTACTGATTAGATCCTGCCATGTTTTGAAAAAAGTCTGCACAGATCCTCTAACTGAGTATTTGATTTTTTCCAATTTTAAATAATATAACACATCAGTTTCCCACTGACTTAAAGAGGAGAGTTTGGGTTCTTCCAGTTTATCAGAATAAGTCTGCGTGCCAACAGTGTAGTGAATGCAATCACAATTTGTTTGTCTTTCTCCACTTTAAGACCCTCTGGAAGAACCCCAAACACAGCTGTTAATGGGTTAGGAGGGATTGTGAGTCCAAGACTGTCTGAGAGGTAATTAAAAATTTTTGTCCAGAATAATGTTAATTTGGTGCAGGCCCAGAACATGTGACCTAGTGAGGCTGGGGCTTGGTTGCAACGTTCGCAGGTTGGATCATGCCCTGGAAACATTTTGAGAGTTTTAGTCGAGACAGATGTGCTCGATATATAATTTTGAGTTGTATAATTGTATGCTTTGCATATGGAGCTTGAGTGAATTCTCTGCATTGCTACTTTCCACTCCTTTTCTGATATATTAATTGAGAGGTCATTTTCCCAGTGTCCTCTTGGATCTTTGAAAGGAAGGGATTGTAAAAGGATTTTATATATTGTAGAGATGGAGTCTAACTCCTTGAAATTGAGCAATAATTTTTCCAGCGTGGATGAGGGTGCAAGATGAGGAAAATCTGGAAGGTTCTGTTTAACAAAGTTCCTGATTTGAAGATAGTGAAAGAAATTTGTAGCTGGAATGTTAAATTTGGAATGTAATTGTTCATAGGATGCAAAGACGTTGTCTATATAAAGATCTCTAAGCAAGTTAATTCCAAATTTTTCCAGATATTAAAACTGCATATGTTTGTGAGGTTGAAAGAGGTGGTTCTTTGCAGGGTGCCACAGAAGAAGCTTCTCCGTCTTAAAATGCTTTCTACATTGGTTCCAGATTCTAAGTGAGTGGAGCACAATTGGGTTATTAGTGTATTGCCGATAACGTGTGTTTATTGGAGCACAGAGCAAGGAATACAAAGAAGTACTGCAGGATTTTACTTCTATTGCGGTCCATGCCTGTGTATGTTCTTCTATTTGTGTCCAGGTTCTTATCGACTGTATATTTGCCCCAGTAATAAAACTGGAAGTTAGGTAGAGCCATGCCGCCTTCTGCCTTTTGTCTTTGTAGGGTCGCTCTTTTGATGCGTGGATGTTTAGAATTCCAAATAAATGAGGTTATTGTTGAATCTAATTGCTTAAAGAACGATTTATTAATGTATATTGGTATGTTTTGAAATAAAAAAAGGAGCTTAGGAAGAATATTCATCTTAACAGTGTTAATTCTTCCAGCTAGTGTGAGATGAAGGGTTGACCATCTATGCAAGTCTTGTTTACTTTTTTCCATGCAGACGATAAATTTTGTTGATAAAGAGCTTTATGTTTACTTGTGATGTTTACCCCGAGGTATTTAAACTGTTCTGCAATGATAAAAGGAAGAAGGGTGTCTAATCTAATATTATATGCTTGAATTCACGGAAAGAGTACACTTTTATTCAGATTAATTCTGAGACCAGAGAGCTTTTGAAATTCTGTGAGTGCTGCTAAGACTGCAGGCACAGAATTTTCTGGGTCCGATATATACAGTACCATGTCATCTGCATATAATGAGATTTTCTGTTCCAGTCCTTCTCTGCTAATCCCCTTTATCTGATCAGTATTTCGACAATGTATTGCCAGTGGTTCAATGGCAATTGCAAACAGAAGTGGTGACAAAGGGCATCCTTGTCTTGTGCCACATTCTAGTTTAAAGTAGTCTGAGCAAATGTTATTGATGCAAACTGAAGCTTCTGGGTTAGTATACAGTAATTTAATCCATGCACAAATGTTCGGGCCAAACCCAAACTTCTCCAAAATAGTAAAAAGGTATTTCCATTCAATCATGTCGAATGCTTTTTCTGCATCCAATGATAATAATATTTCTGGGGTGTTTGATTTAGTTGGTGAGTATATTACATTAAACAGGCGTCGAAGATTTGAAGATAAGTGTCGGCCCCTAATAAATCCAGTTTGGTCTTGTGATATTACTGAGGGGAGCACTTTCTCCATCCTTCTAGCTATGATTTTAGAGAGTATTTTAACGTCGTTATTCAGAAGTGAAATTGGTCTGTATGATGCACATTGTAATAAGGTGTCATCGGAATTTAATGGCTGCTCCAGGCAATTCACAACACAGCGAAGCCGAACCTGTTCTCACCGTGATAATATCTTGCACTGCCACCTGGTGGATTCCACCAGATTTACGCACGCAAGTTTAAACAGTAAAACCCTTGCGTAGCAGGAGTGTCCACTGGAGTATGTGTCGCGTGAAGTATAAACCCGGCCTTAAGTGCCTTTCCTGTACTGTGGTGACCAGAATCGCATACAGATAAAAAATTACATTATGTGATATCATCTGCTGTTAAATTCTACTCCGTACTTCTAAAATGTTTATTTTTATACTGTATTGAGGATTTGCTGTGGTCTGTGTATTGTATTGTATTGTATTGTATTGACCCCCTTCCTTTTGACACCCACTGCATGGCCAACCCTACCTGGAAAGGGGTCTCTCTTTGAACTGCCTTTCTCAAAGTTTCTTCCATTTTTTTTCCTTACAAATTTTTTTTTGGGAGTTTCTCCTTGTCTTCTAAGATAGTCAAGGCTGGGGGTCTGTCAAGAGGCAGGGCCTGTTATAGCCCATTGCGGCACTTCTTGTGTGATTTTGGGCTCTACAAAAAATAAATTGTATTGTATTGCATACAGATGTGGTCTCACTAGTGCATTGTACAGCCTAAGCAAAACATTCCTCGATTTGTATTCAACAGTTTTTACAATATAATCTAGCATTTTATTTGCCGTTTCAGTAGCTTCCGTGCATCGTTTGGATGACAAAAATAATGTGTTAACATAAAACCCTTAACTCTTTTCAGTGGCTGCTTCCTGTAGGACAGTGTCTCCCATCTTATATTTATGTTTGACGTTCCTTCTGTCCACGTCTAGCGCTATGCACTTTTCTACATTAAACTGCATTTTCCAAATGTTTGTTTAGTTTTGAAGCTTGCCCAAGTGTTTTGTTTTTGATGCCTGCTCAGTGCCTGCCATCATCCCGGTTTTACTGTCATTTAGTAGGTCATTCACTATTCCATATGCAGGAATCAAAGAGTCCCCAAGCGCAGTTACTTAAAAAAACTATGGAGGACTGACTAGCTCTGAGTCACAAGCAGTCCCAAAATAAGAGCAGTTGTTAGTTCCTAGATCTTTATGGACAAGAAGCAGAGCTGAAAAGCACCAGAGTATCAGAATGGATTATGGATTGGGGACTCCAAGAACTTTATGGGGAAGATCATTCTAATGTAAAAGGATATAGAAATTGATTTTGAGGAAATTATGAAAATTAATTCTTTGAGGGCTAATTATTTTTTTTCCTATTGTCCCTGGACTGAATATATATTTCCAAAAAGTTTTCTCAGCTTTCTAAAGAGAACACAAAGTAGAGGTTGGTAATGTGTAGTGTTCACTCGCACGCCACGTCGTTTGATGAAGTCCTGTAGCCAGCTTGCCTCCCATGGATCTCTGTCTGTGTAGTCCTCCCAGGTGAATGTTGCCATAGGCACGTCATCTGAAAGATCAGTTAGGGACCAATCAGCCCATGCAGGTAACTGACTTTCATTTTCGATCTCCATATCACTTGCATCAAATTTGGAGTTCGATAAGTCATAGTCCGATTCCGATAATATGTAACAAGTATTTTGCTTTGCTCATTCTCTTCACTTTCTCGCCCAATTTCGATGCCGTTCTAGATGTTGCTTACTCTACGCTGCTCACACACACACACAGGTATTCAATGTTAAGTCAATGAGTCTAACAGTCCACCTAGCAAAGAGGGTCTATTTATAAATTAATGATTAAGTTTCATCAAGGTTTGCAGCTTTTTCTTGCCCTTTGCTCCTGGATGTCGACTTTAGTCAACATCTGCCCTGTGATGGACGGCCAGCAGCTTATCACGGCCGACACATCCAAGATGCTAGATGGCATCTTCCCTCCAGCCTAGAGGTGCCCCAGATTCCCGCAGGGCATCATGGAACATGGAGTTCAGCTTTACAGCCCTGCTGGGTGCCGTGGGTGCTGCCATGTGACGCTGCAGGGAGACAAGGGGTTGATGTTCCCTGTATAGCCCGGAAATACTCCTAAATCACGGGGACGGAAGAACAGAAGTACTTCTGGGCTGAAGAAAAATATAACTCTTTATCTGACCCAGAAGTGCTATGGAATCACATGGACAGAAGGACAGGAGCACTTCCGGGTCAAGGACTATTTAAAGGACTGTGGGAAACCCAGCAAGCGGAGCCGGAGTTGGGAGGTAGAGTGACAGAGCTGCTGGGAGGAGAGGAAGATTTATTGTATGATTATTATTGTTTATTGATTGGTTTATGGTGGTGATTGTGGTGCACTGTGGCACAATTTAGAAAAGAATATTTCTGGTACTTTTACCTGGTGTCTGAATGTTTGTCTGTGGGGTTTAGAGGAGCGACAGCTCCCTCTAGTGTCACAGCCCTCATTTCCTTGTGTCAACCGAAATCGACATCCATAAAAAAAGAGTTAAGGAGAAATGAGACAAGCTAATAGTTATCTCACTATACTTTTTCTGCACTTGCTTATTCCATCTTGGGGTTGTGAGATCCGAAGGCTGTTTTGGCCGCCTTAAATGTAAGGCTCCTCAAAGTCAGCATGAAACTGTACCCTCGTTGCCTTGTTTGGAATTGCCTGTAGTGGGGGCCTGTACATGAAGAAAACAGTATAAAGCCTTGGAAAACGGCCAAGCACACCTTTGAGATATCATCATCTCATCCTGAAAATGCCTTCCACTGCACCGGTGAACATCGACAGACTCAGACCTCAGGTCCCCACTCCCAGAATGGGCAGTGCAATGAATACACAGACTCATAGTTTTCCTCCTCTTTCTCTGTACGTTTATCATTCATTTGCTCAGAGTTTGATGCGTTTGCTGCTTCCTGAGCAGCTCTTCTTTTCTCCACCCTAGTGGTCCACTTTATCTCTTCTTTTGTCAGCATCTTTTCACATTAAAACTGATCAAGTCAGTGTTTGTGTTGCAATTACTTAGTATGTTTTCTTTATTTTTTTTTTACTTAAACTGGCACTTAAGTCTTCGATCTGCCTCATGAATGATTTAAGATATGAATAAGTAGGGGAAATGACGGCGAAGGTAGCAGGGATGAGAACGGCGCCCGTACACATGCGCAGCACAGCCGCCCAGCTGGCCACTGCCGAGAGTTGATTTTACAATAGAATAAAATAAAAAGAGGAATAACCTTGGAGGTCAATCGTCACCCCAAAAGCGCATAGCAAACGTCACATAGTATATGAGTGCCAAATTTCATGTCAATAGGTCAAACGGTTTGCATGCTACAGGTGATTTAAAATCCCGGACAGGCAAATGGACAGCCTGTAAGATAGGAAGAGGTAGAAGAAGTGAGGACGAAGGTGGTAGGGAATGAGAACGGTGCCTGTACGCATGCACTGAGAGTTGATTCTACAATACAGGGTGATCCAGATCTAATTATGCAATTTTCATTACGCTATAACTTATTACGTTTATTACTCTGAGCCTGTACCCAACTGAATGGAGGACAAGTGGGACATTATATGGAAAATCAGTAAATTAATTTCATGCAAGTTCATTTTCGTTTATTATAAGATATTTTGAACAATTCTTTTGTCTTGTATTGTTTTCCTGCATGGCATTAAAAGTTGCATAATATGATCTAGGAATAGGAGACGATTGCCCTCACGACACGAGAAGAGAGAGAGAGAGAGAGAGAGATGCGCGAGCAAGCGAGATAAGGAGAGAGAGAGATGTGCGCGAGTGAGTGAGATAAGGAGAGAGAGAGAGCTGCACATGTGAGCGAGATAAGGAGAGAGAGACAGAGACGCACAAGCGAGCGAGATAAGGAGAGAGAGACGCACGTGTGAGCGAGCGAGATAATGAGATAGAGAGACATGCGCGAGCGAAAGATAAGGAGATAGAGAGACGTGCTTGACCGAGCGAGATAAGGAGAGAGAGAGAGATGCACGTGTGAGCGAGCGAGATAAGGAGAGAGAGAGAGACGCACAAGCGAGCGAGATAAGGAGAGAGAGACGCACGCGTGAGCGAGCAAGATAAGGAGAGAGAGAGACATGCGCAAGCGAGAGATAAGGAGATAGAGAGAGAGACATGCATGAGTGAGAGATAAGGAGAGAGAAGAACCATCAACTCAGTTGTGATCACATGATGCTCAGCAGACAAAGTGTATCCATACTACTCGTATTGCAAGACATCGCTTGTTTATCAAGTCAATTTTTATTAGAAAATTTAGCTTGTCTTGCAAAACACTCGTAAACCAAGTTACTCACAAACCGAGGTTCCACTGTATATATGTGCCAAATTTCAGGTCAATAGGTCAAACGGTTTGCGAGCTACAGGTGATTTAAAATCCTGGACAGTCAAATGCACAGCCACGGTAGCATATTATTTGTAAAGATACAAGAAATAAATTGATGCTGTTGTTGTTGTTAAAGGCAATTGCAAATTTTGTGAGAAATGATTAAAGAGGTAATGTGGTCATTTGTGGATATGGTGTAATGTATGTAAGTCAAAACCAGAAAATTAAACTGGCTTGAAACGTCAAAATCAAAAGGAAAGAGCAAACACGAAAGACGGGAATTAAAACCAGGGTGAAAACTAGTGAAAAATGCTTATGTTGGGCATACTGGGATTTTAATCTCTCTATCACTAAGAGAAAATGTTGTACAGTATGCACGTCACCTGAGGGATGAGAAGCCTGCGGTGCGTTGTCATATTTACATCAGAAAACCCGATGACATTGTTAATCGCAGCTGGAAATGTAAAAAGGTTAACATGCCGTCAAGTAAATAAAAACAAAACAGTAACAAAAAGCTTTAACAAGTTCTGCTTCAATACCTCCACTGAAAGTGAGAATCAAAGATAAGAATATGTGAGGAAAATTGAAAATCAAAAATTATTTGTGCCTGAAATTAAAAAGGTAAACCATGAATTGGATTTGTCCATGGCAACGTGACTACAAGGTTTTGGCAGGAGCTGCTCTGAAAACTCTCAAATGTACTGTGATACTGGGGATAAAAACATTTTAAAACTCTAATGCTAGCCTGGAACATTGGTTTGAAAAGTAGAAGAGGAGAAGAGAGCAGGTAGCTTTAACGCCCAGAGCTGATTGAATTGAAAGTTGACCAGTTTGTACTGCTAGATATTAAGAATTATTTCCGTAATTAACGCTTCTGTAATATATTTTATACCAAGGACGCAGAAAATGTGAAAGAGAAAATGCCGCAGAAATAGTTTTGTGATGCAGAAGAATCAGGCAGTGCTGCAGCTGTGAGCCGGTTATGCATAATGCAAAAGGAACGCTTCAGTGAACAAGAAATCCCCCCCAAGTCATCGCTTCACAGAACTCTTTAGAGAGGTCAGCCCCGTCAAGCACAGCTTTTCAGAGATATTCCTTTATTTAGTTATGCAGTATATTGAGTAATGTTTTCAAATTATTTAGATAAAGAACTGTTACTGGAGCTTTTTATATTGGTATTTGTTCCATAAGTTCATGAACTGTGTGTATGGTGTAAAATTAATGATAATAAAAGTGAACATTGATAGTTTGTCATTGGATTTTTAATAAAAGCACTGTTCATCTTTTTGCACCTACCCCTTAATACAGGGAGGTCGAACTCCAGTCCTGGGGGGCCGCAGTGACTGCAGGTTTGCATTCTAACCATCTTCTTCATTAGGTGACCAGTCTTTGCTGCTAATTAACTTCTTTTTCTTTAATTTTAATTAATGTGACTCAGGCCCCTTAGCTGTTTCTTCTTCCTTAATTAGCAGCCAAACAATAAGGAGACACAAAACGCACCACCACGTGACCAGATCACCTGTGCACAACTTCTGAAAATAAAGAAAGGTGATGGTCTCGGCAAAGCTGATCTCCCAGGTCACCGAAACATTTAGAAATAAAACAGAAAATCAACAGTTTTGGAATTGCCTTCTGTGGCAGAATGAGAGCAGCAATACGCTATGGAATGAAATAATGGGTTTAATTAACAGCAAGAATAATCAGCTTCTCATTAAGAAACTGGTTGGAGTGAAATTGGTTGGAGTTTGAAATCCCAGTTTAGCTGTCCATCTGTTGGCTCGTTTCACATTTCATTTCTGTTCGGCTGCCATTTATTAGATAGACAGACAGACAGACAGCCAGATAGATAGATAGATAGATAGATAGATACTTTATTAATCCCAAGGAGAAATTCACATAATCCAGCAGCAGTATACTGATACAAAAAAAATAGTAATAAAAATGAAAAAAAATAAAAAAGCAGACAATAACTTTGAGTAATGTTAGCATGTACTCTCCCGGGTGGAATTGAAGAGTCGCATAGTGTGGGGAGGAACGATCTCCTCAGTCTGTCAGTGGAGCAGGACGGTGACAAAAGTCTGTCACTGAAGCTACTCCTCTGTCTGGAGATGATCCTGTTCAGTGGATGCAGTGGATTCTTCATGATTGACAGGAGTTTGCTTAGTGCCCGTTGCTCTGCCACAGATGTTAAACTGTCCAGCTTTACTCCTACAATACAGCCTGCCTTCTTAACAAGTTTGTCCAGGCGTGAGGCGTCTTTCATCTTTATGCTGCCTCCCCAGCACACCACCGCGTAGAAGAGGGCACTCGCCACAACCGTCTGGTAGAACATCTGCAGCATCTTATTGCAGATGTTGAACGATGCCAACCTTCTCAGAAAGCATAGTCTGCTCTGACCTCTCTTGCACAGATCATCAGTATTGGCAGTCCAGTCCAATTTGTCATCCAGCTGCACTCCCAGATATTTAAAGGTCTGCACCCTCTGCACAGTCACCTCTGATGATCACAGGGTCCATGAGGGGCCTGGGCCTCCTAAAATCCACCACCAGCTCCTTGGTCTTGCTGGTGTTAAGGTGTAAGTGGTTTGAGTCGCACCATTTAACAAAGTCTTTGATTAACTTTCTGTACTCCTCCTCCTGCCCACTCCTGATGCAGCCCACAATAGCAGTGTCATCAGCGAAATTTTGCACGTGGCAGGACTCCGAGTCGTATTGGAAGTCTGATGTATATAGATTGAACAGGACCGGAGAAAGTTCAGTCCCCTGCGGTGCCCCTGTGTTGCTGACCACAATGTCAGACCTGCAGTTCCCAAGACGCACATATTGAGGTCTGTCTGTAAGATAGTCCACGATCCATGCCACCAGGTGTGAGTCTACTCCCATCTCAGTCAGCTTGTCTCTAAGGAGCAGAGGTTGGATGGTGTTGAAGGCGCTAGAGAAGTCCAAAAACATAATTCTTACAGCACCACTGCCTCTGTCCAAGTGGGAGAGGGATCGGTGTAGCTTATAGATGATGGCATCCTCTGCTCCCACCTTCTCCTGGTATGCGAACTGCAGAGGGTCGAGGGCGTGGCGGACCTGTGACCTCAGGTGGTGAAGCAGCAGCCGCTCAGTGGTCTTCATCAGATGTGACGTCAGAGCAACAGCCCAGAAGTCATTCAGCTCACTAGGATGTGATACCTTTGAGACTGGGGTGATACAAGATGTTTTCCAAAGCCTCAGGACTCTCACCTGTTCCAGGCTCAGGTTGAAGATGCACTGTAGAGAACTCCCCAGTTCTAACGCACATGCCTTCAGCAGTCGTGGCGATACACCATCTGGACGCACTGCTTTGCTGGCACAAAGTCTTTTCAGCTCTCTGCTCACATGGGCTGCTATAATTGTGGGTGGGGATGTCTCACCTATGCTGGTATCAGCAGAAGAATGTTTGGAGGATGCAGTACTCCGAGGTGAGAGTAGGTTACTATGATCAAACCTATTAAAGAAGTTGTTCTTTTAGTTTGCTCTCCCCACGTCTGTCTCGATGGCAGCACCCCGCTTCGAGCTGCAGCCAGTGATAATCTTCATCCCATCCCACACTTCCTTCATGCTGTTGCTCTGCAACTTCCACATAAAAGAAAGTGGTAAAAGTGATCAGCGAATTGAGAAAAGAATCAATTCAGAGGACTGAATCTTTAGAAACAGGGCTATTAAAATGAAGGGAAAAGGAGTTAATTAGCCGTGAAAACTGTTCACCGATTAGGAAAAGGGTTTGAATGAAAACCTGCAGCCACTGTGGCCCTCCAGGCTTGGAGTTGGGCACCCGTGCCTTAATTAGGTGTATGTGTCCTCATCTGACCGGCTCATCTTGGTGACGTTATCGATGATGGTGGGCTCCAGGAGTGGGACCGTCACACACTGATACAAAGGATACAAGTTAACGTGATTCTGTGCTGGCTATGATACTTTCTATTTTTAACTCTCGTGAATGCATCAGTACTGTCTTAGACAGTGCGCCATTGAAGAATCTGAGATACCCTTGAGCGAGTGTTCTGAGATTTCATGAACATTCCAAGCACTACTTTGAATGAACATTTGTGTGTTCTGATACTCTTCGCCCATTGACTTGCTTACCAGCCAGATTTAGATTCAATTTTTGTTGAGAGGTTAGACTCTAATTCTTCACATCCATGTCCACATTGCTTAACATTCAGGTGAGTTCTGAGACTTGATTAGCTGCTGTGAAATTTGGAGCATTTTTCTAGTCATGTCATCAATGAGGTTGCTATCTTATTTACTGTTCATTACATGATCCGCAGAAAGCACAACCTGGACTCCAACCTGTCACTGACTTTCTACCACTCGTCCATCAAGAGCCTGCTGACGTATTATATCAGAGTACTAGGCTGACCCGCCTTTTAAGGTGACTGACTTTTAAGCTGACCACTTCTTAAGGCAATTCAATATGTAGATCAATTTGATATTTTATACAAACTCATTAATTTGGTTATATTGCATTTGAGCGGTATTACTTTAATACTCGTAGTTTCTGTTATTTTTGTGATGAAATTTAAACTTTTTCTATATTGAGGTCGCCCTTTTGAACCCCCCTGATATTTACTACGCGGTGAGGCATTTGTACTCCATCAACATTAATTATTTCCAGAGACATAATTTTGTTCTATTTTTCCACCGCATCGCGCACAAAAGCAAGGGAACGATGGGAGCACCAGAACTCTGTTCACATCATGTCGCTTCGTACCGCAAGCTGCAAGTAGTAAGTCTGTGATAAGCGGAATACCGCTACGCTTTCCACTCACGGGACGGAAGGACAATCCCGACCGCTTTTATATAGTAAGACAGAAGAAGATATCGCACAGTCTGGAGTAGAAAATCATCTTTTACCTGGAAAAACGAAACTACAAATCCCATCGTGCATTGCAAAATGGACGGGGCGTGGGTGAAACGCCGTGCTACTCGCACAGCCTGGAGTAGAAAATCATCTTTTACCTGGAAAAACGAAACTACAAATCCCATCGTGCATTGCAAAATGTGTGAAACTCCGTGCCTGCGTAGCACTCACGGGACGGAAGGACACCCGACCGCTTTTATATAGAAGGATGGTACGGCAGCTGCACCATGGCAGACAGGGAGAGGCTTCAGAGAGTAGTAAAGGCAGCACAGAAGATCATCGGCTTCCCTCTCCCCTCCCTGATGGACATTTACACCTCCCGCTGCCTCAGCAGAGCAAAAAACATCATCAAGGACAGCTCCCACCCTGGCTCTGATCTGTTTGACCTGATGCCCTCAGGGAGGCGCTACAGGTGCATCATAACTAGGACAAACGGACTCAAAAACAGTTTTTTTTCCAATATCCATAACCATTCTAAACTCACACATGCACTGACTACACAGTCTAACCCCTCAACCCCTGGACTTCCTTCTACCCATCAACTCTGCAATATCTAATATCTAAATGGTATTGATAATAACTGTGCAATATCTGTATACTGTACAATATCATTACTCTCTTTTTTGCAACTTTTTGCACCATTTGTTTATTTATTTGTTGTGTTCTACATATATGTTTGCACTGGAGGAGTTGCTTTTAATCTCATCGTACATGTGTATAGTGACAATAAAGAATTCTGTTCTATTCCATTTTGTAACAGTGCATAATATTCAAAAATACCTGTGTGATGGATGGCCAGGACCATTATCTCAGAAGGACTGAGGAAGAGAGCATGTTTGGGTCATTATCTCCCCCAAGACGCTAGAGGGAAGCACCCCTTCGGTTGCTACAGCATCACGGATCCCAGCAGGGCATGCCGGGAGTTGTAGTTTTGGAGCAGCAGCCCTGTTGGTTTCCGTGGGTGCTGCCAGGGGGTGCTACAGATACAACTGAGCCCTTTGTGGCACCACTTGCGCCACACTTGCTGCTAGAAGAAGGTCAAGAAACACCTGGAGCACTTCCGGGTGCATTTTAAAAGGAGCCGCCTCACCCCCAGTCGATGAGTAAGAGTCGGAAGGAGGAGTGGAGGTGGCAGAGTCAGAGAGAAAGAGGGAGGAAGAAGGAAGGACTGTGCTTGTTTGTACTGTACATTTGGCGCTTTGTACTGTGCTGTGTAGTGGTGAACAACAAAAAATCACTTCCCCACTTAAATAATGGCGTGTTGTCTGGCAAGCCTTGTGTCTCTGCCTGTCTGTGTCGGGGTTGGGGGGAGCTGAATGCTCCCTGGTGGTCCACACCTGATAATAGAATATAATTAAATGTATTAGTAGTAGGCAAGAGACAAAAGGTCATTGTATCAAATTCAGCAGTACAAAGTACTGCCAATGTGAAGCGTGGCCCCCTTTTATCGTGCATTATATGACACTAGACAGTAACGGCGCACTGCACAATACACTTGACTTGACCATACTCCATTGACCCTTGACCTGTGTTGACCGTATATGTATACAATAATTTAAGATATGATCTGGTACGGGAAGTGACGGCGAAGGTGGTAGGGTTGAGTATGGCGCCCGTACACATGCGCCGCATGGCCGGACTGCTGCCCGCTGCCGAGAGTTGATTCTACAATAAAATAAAATAAAAATAAAAAAAGTAGTAATTCCGAAACTCATTGTTTTTAATATAAAGCTGTACTGCAGTGTTTCAGCATAGTATAAGTGTATGAAATTTCAGGCTATAGGTTATTTGATTTTTGACCATGACCTTCCTGGGTTGACCTTTGAACTTGGAGGTCAATCATCATCTTGAAAGCGGATAGCAGACGTCACGTAGTATATGTGTACCAAATTTCAAGTCAATAGTTCAAACGGTTTGTGAGCTACAGGTGATTTAAAATCATGGAAAGACAAACAGACCGCCACGGCAGCATATTATATAAGAAGATCACCAGATGACTGAAAAAAAACACAAAAACAGATGAAAACGTCTTTCATCAGAAGAAGGGAATTCAAAAATCTGACTAGAAAATTAGAACTAAGGTAAAACACGACAAACTGTTGTAAATGAAACACAAAACAACGTCAAAGGATCCACCCCAAATACTGCAGAGAATTTGACAGCAAAGCTAAGCCTTTACAGACGTGAGTCCAAAACAGAACTGAAACAACAAAAATGGCTCTCATATATATAGGTGGCGGAAGGGAAATGATGTCATGGCAAGTGGCATTCGGGGACCAGAAGTGACATCAGCAGGAAGTGGGATCTTGAGGCCCGGCACCGGAAGTGATGTCATGGGTGTGTTTTCTGAGGAGCGGAAGTCACCATTAGTCTGAGGGGTCGTCAGTTGTTCTGCAGGAAGAGAGGAGAAAGAGTTGGAGGGCAGCGCCAACCCCTGGTCCGGCAGGAACATACACTTTTTTTGAACCTGTAAACTTTCTCCCAATCGCACGTGTGTGACGCTGTCAATCTTTCCACTTCATCTCCTTTTTATTTGTAAGTAGGGATAGTTCACTTTGAAATAATGATAGAAAGTACAGGTCAATACTGACAGTGCAATTTCTTTTTATGCAGGAGACAGGAGGTACATGTTTTGTGTGAGGGGGGCTGTTGCATTCGTTATGTTCGCTTACAGTCTGGTGCATCTGCTGAATTTCAGTTATATTCCTGATAGACTATATTGGCATAGAATTAACATATTCTTCAGGGATCCGCAGTCGGTACTAATCTCCACTATCGTCTGCTGTCTTTTCTGGTTCTTCTGTGGTGGCGATCTGTGCCACAATTACCACCTGATCAAGACACCATGCAGCCTCCTGAGATGATGGAATGAAGGTGGGTGTCTCAGCTGTCCACGACACCAACTTCATTATATCCTATTATGTGAAGCAAGAAAACTAGAAGGATTGATTTAGGAACATTTGTGTTAGATAGAATACCCAGTGAAGGCTTAGTGGTATTTTGATCTTGGAACCCCTGCAGATTTTATTTGTTTTCTGTCCTCCTGTCCATTTCTCCTTCCCTTCTTTTTTTGTTACGTATTCTTTAATATTATTGCCTTATCTTAATTGTTTTTCTTTTCTTGTAACTTTTTCTTTGTAATCTTATAAAGCACATTGGACTACATTGTTTTAAGAAATTATGCTATAGAAATAAATGTTGTTGTTCTCCAATCAAGATTTCTGAACTCTGTTATAAGCTTATAAGAACACAGACTTATACGCGGTTGGATGTTTCTTGAATGGATGTTATGCAGCATTACATTATGTGGTAGTCCAGCCCGGCCACAAGCAGACAGACACAGAATGTCCTGAATACACACACATTTAAGAGCAGTTTTAAGCACACAACACAGTGCCCATGTACCAAACTCCCTTCAAAAGTTCATCTCTTGCTCCCTTGGACTTTCTACTGCCACCTTTATTCCTCTCCTCCCAAGCTTTGTCGTCTTCCTCCCGACTCCAGCTCCTACTCAAGGGAAGCCACCTCTTTAATAGCCACCTGGATGTGCTCCAGGTACTCAGTCTTCCGGTGACATTTCCTGGTATTTCGAAAGTGCCGCATGAGCACCCGGAAGCGCTCCAGGTGTCCCTGGAATTCCTTCCAGGAGTACTTCCAGGTGTGGCGGAAGTGCTGACATTGAGGGCTTTCTACTCGTACAGGTACACCCTTGTGATGGCCATGGGCCCCAATAGGGTTGAGCTTCCATGCTTGGTTCCCTTGGCCCCCATACAGACCAGGGTAGCTACCCTCTCGTGGACCAGGGGAGGTATGGACCCTCTCCCTGTCTTTCCAGGCACAACCCCTAGCCATCTGCCACAACTATTATTATTATTATTATTATTATTATTATTATTACACACTACAGTGCTACTGCACTCAACTTAGATGCTGAGAACCACCCTACCCTGACCTGAGACCCATCCATATGGACAGTGACACTTTCATCAAACTATTTACTGGTCCAGATTCTGCCTAATATTCTTCTTTAAGCTCTATGCAGAGGATTATATGTGTTCTGTTTTGTGTGTTGTATTTATCCCATTTTTGATACCCTTTGCATGTTCAACCTACCTGGAAGGGGGTCTTCTCTCTGAGTGGTCTTTTCTGAGATTTTTCTTTTTTCTACCAGGTTTTTAATTTCATGTCTTCTTAGAGACTCAAGGCTGCGTGGTTGTCCAAAACAGGGCCTGTTAAAGCCCATTAAGGCATTCTTTGTGTGATTTTGGGCTATACAACAACAACATTTATTTATATAGCACATTTTCTTACAAACAGTAGCTCAAAGTGCTTTACAAAATGAAGAATAGAAAAGTAAAAGACACAATAAGAAAATAAAATAACATTAATTAACATAGAATAAGTAAGGTCCGATGGCCAGGGTGGACAGAAAAAACAAAAAAAAAAAACTCCAGACGGCTGGAGAAAAAAATAAAATCTGTAGGGATTCCAGACCATGAGACCACCCAGTCCCCTCTGGGCAATCTACCTAACATAAATGAAACAGTCCTGTTTGTAGATAGATAGATAGATAGATAGATAGATAGATAGATAGATAGATAGATAGATAGATAGATAGATAGATAGATACTTTATTAATCCCAAGGGGAAATTCACATAATCCAGCAGCAGTATACTGATACAAAGAAACAATATTAAATTAAATAGAAATAAAAATGAAAAAAATTAAAATAAAATTAATGTTAGCATTTCTCCCCCGGGTGGAATTGAAGAGTCGCATAGTTCTCACGGAAGGATTTGATGATGATGGTCACGTAGACTTCTGGCTTTCAGTCCATCAATGTTGGTGCATCATGATGCTTCGAGTAAGTGGTGGTGGCGCAGGACGCCACCACAAAGAAACCGGAAAAAGAAACAGAAGAGAGAGTAGGGGTTAGTATGGATTTTAGAATCACCATGAATAGTTATTATAATGAATTGAACATACAGAGTATCAGGATTAAGTTAAAGTGAAGTTATGAGAAGGCCATGTTAAAGTAATGTGTTTTCAGCAGTTTTTTTAAAGTGCTCTTCTGTATTAGCCTGGTGAATTCCTCTTGGCAGGCTATTCCAGATTTTAGGTGCATAAGAAACACGTTGTTGTAGGTGTTGTAAAGTGACAAGAAAGCCAGTCACTTGAAACCAGTTGTCCCTTTTAAGTGGGTCATATTGTAATAATATACAAATATATAAAAATACATTAATTTAGCTGCATGGCATCTAAACCTTAATACTTGCCTTGATCTTCTTTGCCTTGAACATCCTTGATGCCTGCTTCACAGAGTAGTCAGTGGGTCAGCACATGTGTATTTGGAGACACTGGTGAGGTGTTATGTTCCTTCTTGCCCAGTCAGTTCTGCCAGTGATGCCAACTCTGCTTGGTACCAAATCTCAATCCACTCCTAGTTGGTGGAACGAGCTGCCCAACTCCATTCGAACAGCTGACTCTTCAATGTGTTTAAGAAGCAACTGAAGACCCAACGCTTCTGTGACTATCTGTCAGATTGTCAGTACAGTAGATGTTTTTTTGCTGTACGGTCATCTGTCATTATGACTCCTTTATAGCTCTTAACTTGTGGGGATCAGCTAATGTGACCTGTCCGGCTACACCTGCCACTACAGTGAGAGTTCAGACTTTGGTGTGTAGATGAGTGCAAAATTGGCTCAGACACAGGAAGAAGGCGGTGATGGTATGAGGAACCTCATCAGAATTGGCTGATGCTAAGAGTGGTGTCCAGCAGGGGTCAGTGCTGCTATTTTTAATATATATAAATGATTTAGATAGTATTTGGGAAGTCGTGTTTAACTACCATGCAAGAATTTTATGAGGAAACCAAAGGATACGATTAAAGTTGAGCTGATGAAATTATTTCTCTGGACTTTCAGAAAGCATTTGATAAGGTGCCACATGAGATGGTGGGCATCAAACTAAAAGAAGTGGCAGCTTGGGGTGTGGTGTGCAGATAGGTGCAGAATTGGCTCAGACACAGGAAGCAGAGGGTGATGGTGTGAAGATCCTTATCAGAATCGGGTAATGTTAGAAGTGGTGTCCAGCAGGGGGCAGTGCTGGGGGCCACTGCTATTTTAATAAATGTAAATGATTTGGAAAGGAATATAAATAACAAGCTAGTTAAGTTGGCAGATGATACCAAGATAGGAGGATTGGCAGATCTTGAATCCACTGAGTCATCACAGAGGGACTTGGACAGCAGACTGGCTTGGGCAGATTTGTGGCAAATAAAATTTAATGTCAGTAAATGTAAAGTATTATGTGTAAGAAGTAAAAATGTGAGGTTTGTATATACAATGGGAGTGCTGAAAATCAAAAGTACACCTTATAAGAAGGATTTAGGAGTCGTAGTGGACTTGTCACTATCCACTGCCATTAAGAAGTCTAACAGAATGTCAGGTTATATAGCGCCTTCATGTGTGGAGTTCAAGTCACAGGAGGTTCTGCTCAAGCTTTATAACTCACTGGTGAGGCCTCATCTGGAGTCCTGGGTGCAGTTTTGGTCTCCAGGCTACAAAAAGGACATAACAGCACAAGAAAAGGTCCACAGAAGAGCGACTAGGCTGAGTCCAGGGCTAAAGGGGTTGAGTTATGAGGAAAGATTAAAAGAGCTGAGCCTTTACAGTTTAAGTGAAAGCAGAATAAGAGTAGACATGTTTAAAATTATGAAGGGAGTTAGTCCAGTGGATCGAGACTGTGACTTTAGAATGAGTTCATCAAGATCACAGTTGGAAACTCATTAAGGGTAAATTTCACAGAAACCTTTGTAAGTTTTTCTTTACACAGAGAACCACAGACACTTGGAATAAGCTAACAAGTAGTGTGGTAGACATTAGGACTTTAGGGACTTTCAGAACTCAACTTGATGTTATTTTAGATGAATTATGTGGGTAGGACTTTGTTGGGCTGAATAGCCTTTTCTCATCTCGATTGTTGTAATGTTCTGATCTCCTTGTTACAGTAACAGTCCCTAGACTAATGTTACTTAATTATATGAAAGTTGTTTTGGATTAAAGCATCTGCTGAGCAAATAAATATAAATGTAAACCTAAACTGAAATAAGAAACATATTACAATTTTCTGTATAAAACAGCTGAGGCAGTCTGGAATATTTTTAGGCTGTCGTCTTTGCAGTACCCATCTGGAGAATAAACTGTTGTTGGTGTTTTCCTGGTTTTTATGTGAAAAACACACACACACACACAGATTGGACTTATTTTTCTCTCCCTTGGGGCATATTTTAGCAGGTTACTCTCTGAACATTTAGTGGCTAGATAAACACAGCAGCTGCATGTACCGTACGTCCCCAAGCGTATTGACTCTCTTCTGTTCATCACCTTTAGTGGCCTGCACTCTTTGTGCCAGGAAGCAAAGTGTGATGTTTTAAATTGCCCTGAATTGTACTTAACTAGGTAATGCCTGTTATTATTCTGTGTCATTACCTGCTGCTTTTTTCTTCCACGTCGATGCCTTGAAGAAGCAGTACATGTTTTCCCCTCTGAGACCTCAGGAAACTCAGCAATGCTCACCGTCTTCAAATGACAAATGTTGCTTTTTTGTTTCTTTTCTTTTTATCTCATTTTTGTGTTCATCTTGCCACTTAAAAGCAGAGACTGGGTCTACAAAATGAATCTTTGCACACAACTCCACTTCACCATTCTGCATCTGTACAGCTGGTGTTTAAAACATTGATTTTGGACTATTGATGTAGACAACCACATTGATTTTGGACTATTGATGTAGACAACCATTTTTTTTCCCCTGAGTCTTCAAATACACTTCAAACGATTGACTCCTACCTTTTTATGATCCAGCCGTTTCCTTCATCAGTAAATACATCACCAAAAGCGAATGCTGCACTCCTTAAGTGGGAGTTGGGTTCAATTCTCTAGAAGTTTGCATATTCATGTGATGGTTCAGGTCAACTCCACTCTCCCTTGTCACATCTGAGAGTCTTCACAACCCAGAACCTCCGATAGTCATGAAGTGAGATGAGTCGGGCAAATGAGGACACACACGTCCAGCAAGAGGTTGGTGCTCATGTGCTCAGTGCTTTAGTTAAAACAACAATCAAATACGCCATGTCCAAACAGTGCAGTGATCAAAGTCTTCAAAGAATAATCCAAAAAATCTAAGGTGAATTTGGAGGTTAACACAATCCAATAAATAAATGATCCTTAAAAAATGAGGATAAAATCCCAAGGCAGGAGTCAGTTCTAAAAATAAATTATAATCCCACATGCATCTTTCTAAAATAAACGTCTCCTCTGCTAACCACAATGGCATCCTTTAGCTAGAGGAGATGTCCTGCCGACAGGCACATCTAACCTTTTATCACAGGTTTGGCTCACCTCTGTCACCGGCCGTGCCTCACTTCACCTCGTTCTTTCATCTCCCGCTTCCATTCCTCAGCCTTCAGGTCACTTCAGCTATCCCAAGAAATACTCAGATGGAGTGGCGCTCTTCAGTCCCCTTTAGCATCGGGCCTACTCTTCCCCTTGGTGCTCTCCTCCCGCCTGCCTACTTCCTTTGCTCTGCACCCTGGTGTCTTCTGATCCTTCCACGGTCATTCATTCTCTCTCTTTCCTCTTTAACCTCCTTCTCTCGTTTCTAATTTTCCATTTTGGGCTACCTCTGACAGATGCACTCAATGCTGCATTTTCAGATCTTCCAGCACAATCAGTGATCCCTCCCCTCCTTGTCTCATTTCTTATTCTGTGCTTATTTGTAACTCCTCATTTCTGCAACATCTAACTTTACCTGTACTCCCTTTACCTTTCATGTCTCTGCTCCATGCATCATCGCTTGTCTCATGATTGTCTAAAAGACCTCACCTTTAACCTTCTCCTTAATTTTTTGATCACGCAATACTCCTATTACTTTCTTCCATATATTAACTTCACACTACATCTAATCCATTATTTCGTGATACCGCTGATTTTAGATATTCAAATGTATTCACTCTTTTCAATGGCTTTTGATTTCTGATCAATTCAAATTCCATCTTCTTCCAATCTTTCTTCAACCCTGTATCTTCCAAAGCCCTTCTCCATTCTTCCAGCTTCCACTCCACTTCAAAAACAAACTAACAAACTCCATAATGGGTTTGTATGGAGAACAATGCTGGACCAGAGCAAACAATGTTAAAACATCAATTGCATAAAGTCATCTAGTCATATGCTCACAACAGGCAAAAGCTCATTTACTGTATTTTTCGAAAATATTCTTAAATGAGCACTTTGGGAAAATCTGCACAGAGATGACAGTGAGCTTTTGAATTAAAGACCCGCTTCTTCCCCTCATTCATTGGTCAAGAGTCCTGTCCCTTATTAAAAAACAATATCAAATAATAAATATGGTTTAGACTTTGAAGCTCCACGACTATCATGGTCAGCTATCACAGTTGTTCCCTGTGGCCTGCACTCTTGAATCAGCACTCATCAATGTTCCTAAAACAGCAGCAATATGGTAGAAGTATCATTAAAACTGTATGACATTTCCACATTTGAGACAATTACAATGTCTTTTTTTCACGGCATGCCCTAATATTGGAATTAATTATTCCTCAAGGTATAATATCCATATTAATCTATACAGTATCGTAAAATCCAACGTCTGTATGTCTGAATGTCTGTCCGCTTTTCACGTGAGAACTACTTAACGGATTTAGATCGGGTTTTTTTCTAGAATTTGCTTGATTTTGTAACTTCTCTCATCACTTATTTGCATGAAACTGAAAGATAGGCAGAGGTCCGAGGGGAGGGGGAAGTGGGACCTCAGGAGTGGAGAGGCAGGCGGGGCCCTCCTTGCTGACTCATTTGCCAGCCTCTGTTCAAGCTGCTGTACCTCTCGCTGCGGGTTGCAGCATATCCTGCCTCTGTTTAGCTAGCGATACCTGTTTGTTCAAGAGACATTATCATCTACAGATTGTTAAAGAGTAACCTTTGACGTTTTTCATAGAGAAATGTGTTTTAGAGGGAAGCTACTCGTTGGCGCAGAGATCACGGCCACGTGTTTTTCACCCCACGCGGGGAACGCTCTCCCAATCAGTGCTGAACACGATTAGGTAGGGTTAGGGTTAGGGTACCTACCTTACGCTTGGCAAGAATTACATCTTTTAATTTTTTTTATTGATTTTTAAAGTTTGTCCTGTTTCGCTACTTCATGGGCGGAGCCACAGAGGACAACTAGAAAATGCTAAAATCCACTATCCACACTATACAGTAATAATAAAGTATCTATCTATACAGTGATTGCTGTTTGCCAGGGTATTATCTAGCTAGCTTCCTCTCCATGATGATGATGCTACTGTGTTTAAATTTCACCTTATCCTCCTTCTGCTTTTGTCTTTGTTCATTCTATGCTATCATTCTTTGTTATCTTACTGTCTTCCTTCATTTCGGTGTCAGTGGGCTTCACAATAGACTCATTTTTTACTAAACTACAGCATTTTCCGCCAAATTAGTTTTTGCACTTGTTAGGGTAAGCTTCACATGATAATCTCAACCTTCTAATATCTCCAGGTTTGAAACTGTTTCTTACAAACATTTACCTATACAGTGTGGACAAGTGAGGAAGGGTAAGTCCAACTGATAGATGTTGGGGCAGCAAACCAGCCATCTCCATTTAATCAAAGTCATTAGAAAAAGAAAAATCAAAAGCAAACGCTCTGTGGTGCAGGACTGAAACAGAAACAAAACAGGGATTCAGCCTCCTAGAAGTTACAAGATAGGAGCTCCGTCCTATGGTGTGCTCTGCTCACAGAGTGAAGCCTCCTTCCCATGACCCTCTGCTTTATAGGTGGGAGACCGGAAGGAGGCCATATACAGAGTAGTCCCTGAAGAAAACCTGCTCCAGGGTGTTCGCAACCTTGATTCACCTTTTCAGTATAGCAATGACCTGAGGCACACTGTCAAGGCAATGCTAAAGTGGCTTCAGGACAAGTCCCTCCATAGGACTGAAAAATTAAAAAAGGAGATCTCTTTAATATCTTTTAGGTTTCTTCTAGACAACAATATAATACTAAAAATAAGTAACACTTAATGAGCGCCATTCACAAACCCAAGGTCGCTTTACATACAGGCTAGAAAATGATGTTTTAGGATTACAGGCATTGTGCTCACTTGATTTAGTTCTTATTTATCAAATCGATACCAATACATAAAGAAATGTGCTGTCAGGACTCCATCATTATACACAGAAGTTCAATATGGTGTCCCGCAGGGCTCAGTACTGGGACCTTTACTATTCTCAATTTACATGCTTCCACTGGGATCTATAATTAGAAAACATCATATTAATGTTCACTTGTATGCAGATGACACCCAGTTATACCTTTCTTTCAAATCAAATGAAGTTTCTCCAATGTTGTCTTTAATTAGTTGTGTTAGTGAATTAAAGGAGTGGATGGATGAGAACTACTTGTCTTAAAACACAGATAAAACAGATATGCTAATTGTTGGAGGGAATGACGCTGATCACTACAATATTCTGTCATCACTTAACACAGTTGGAATCATCATTAATTTTACTGAATCAGCCCACAATCCAGGAGTTATCTTTGACTATAGCATGTCATTTAAAGCGCATATTACAAAGTCGTCCAAATCATGTTTCTTCCATCTTAAAAATGTTAGGAAATTTAGGCGCTTTCTAAATAAATAGGATTCTGAGAAATTAATTCAGGCATTTATTTCTAGTAGGATTGATTACTGCAATGTGATGTTCACTGGCTGTTTAAACTGTTCTTTATGCAGCCTCCAGTTAATCCAATATGCTGCTGCAAGAATTATTACAAGAGCAAGAAAATACGAACACATAACTCCAGTTCTTAAATCTTTACACTGGCTCCCAGTTAAGTTTAGGGCAGATATCAAAATCCTTCTTTTAACATATAAAGCATTAAATGGCCAAGGTCCGGCTTACTTGTTTGAACTTATCATGACTTACAAACCTGAGCGCACATTAAGATCTCAAAATGCCGGTCTGCTTAGGATTCCAAGGATTAATAAAATAACAGAGGGAGGTCGAGCTTTTAGTTACAGGACCCCTAAACTATGGAAAGGTCTGCCTGCTACTATAAGAGATGCTCCTTCAGTCTCAGCTTTTAAATCCCAGCTGAAGACTCACTACTTCAGTTTAGCATACCCTGACTAGAGCTGCTGATTAACTGTACAGACAGCATCTCTGTTGTTAGTCATTACCACTAAAACATAAATAACATGATAGTTAGGATTTGTTACTAACCCTCACCTATTCTGTTTCCCTTCTCAGTACTCAAATGTGGCACTTGGTGCCACGGCCCACCTGTCAAGTTGTTCTGCCTGTCTAAGGTAAAATGATCCATGATGGAGTATCGCAGGAATTGTGGGAAAGAGGGGTCCTTTCATCGGATTACTGCTGTTTCAGCTGTGGAATGGCCAAATGGGGGAGGCAGCTTGATGAATGAGGTCTCCAGGACTCTCAACAAATCCAAATCATATTATGTGATATCATCTACTGTTACATTCTATTCTGTACTTCTAAAATTTTTATTTTTATACTGTATTGAGGATTTGTTCTGTTCTGTGTATTGTATTGACCCCCTTCTTTTTGACACCCACTGCACGCCCAACCTACCTGGTAAGTGGTCTCTCTTTGAATTGCCTTTCCCAAGGTTTCTTCCTTTTTTTCCCTACTGGGTTTTTTTTGGGAGTTTCTTCTTGGCTTCTTAGAGAGTCAAGGCTGGGGGGCTGTCAAGAGGCAGGGCCTGTTAAAGCTAATTGCGGCACTTCTTGTGTGAGTTTGGGCTTTATACAAAAATAAATTGTATTGTATTGTATACAGAGTAAAAAAATTGCACAGATGACAAAAGTTTGCAGAGGAACAATCTAGGAGAGACTGAGGAAGGGAGTTCCAGAGTTGAGGGGCTATAGGACTGAAGGACCTGACTCCCAAGGTGGAGAGTCTGATGCACGGGACAGTACAGAGTAGATTGCGCAAGTACCTTGAGAGCGACGAGGAGTGTAAGGAGCTGAGTGAGGTAGAGGGGGGCAAAGGTTATGTAGGGCTTTGAAGGTGAGAAGCAGAATTTCGAATTTAATCCTTGATGGAACAGGTAACCAGTGAAGCTGGGAGAGAACAGGGGAGATGTGAACAGAAGTCTTTGTGTGGCTGTGGAGTTCTGAATATACTGTAGCTTCTGCAGTAATCAATACGAGACATTAGGAAACAATGAAGCAGAGTTTGAGCTTCATTAAAGGACTGAAATGGACGGAGGCGGGCAATGTTGCGGAGATGATAGAATGAAATTTTGGAAAGTGACCTAATGTGTAGCTCAAAGTTAAATGATGAATCAAACAAAACACCAAGATTTCTAACAACAGGGGTAAGTTTGACAGTGCACCATCAGCAGAAACAGAGAAATTGGATGCCTTAGAAAGTTGGGATATCAGAAAGAAATAAAATGGAGATAGAGTGGGATGCAAAAGTTTGGGCAACCTTGTTAATAGTCATTATTTTCCTGTATAAATCGTTGGTTGTTACGATCAAAAATGTCAGTTAAATATATCATATAGGAGACACACACAGTGATATTTGAGAAGTGAAATTAAGTTTATTGGATTTACAGAAAGTGTGCAATAATTGTTCAAACAAAATCAGGCAGGTGCATAAATTTGGGCACCGTTGTCATTTTATTGATTCCCAAACTTTTAGAACTAATTATTGGAACTCCAATTGGCTTGGTAAGCTCCGTGACCCCTGACCTACATACACAGGTGAATCCGAGTATTTAAGTTTCCCTCCTCCTTTCATTTTCTCTGAAGAGTAGCAACATGGGGGTCACAAAACAACTCTCAAATGACCTGAAGACAAAGATTGTTCACCATCATGGTTTAGGGGAAGGATACAGAAAGCTGTCCCAGAGATTGAAGCTGTCTGTTTCCACAGCTAGGAACATATTGAGGAAATGGAAGACCACAGGCTCAGTTCAAGTTAAGGCTCAAAGTGGCAGACCAAGTAAGATTTCGGATAGACAGAAGTGACGAATGGTGAGAACAGTCAGAGTCAACCCACAGACCAGCACCAAAGACCTACAACATCATCTTGCAGCAGATGGAGTCACTGTGCATCGTTCAACCATTCGGCGCACTTTACACAAGGAGATGCTGTATGCGAGAGTGATGCAGAGGAAGCACAAACAGAGCTGCTTGAGGTCTGCTCAAGCACATTTGGACAAGCCAGCTTCATTTTGGAATAAGGTGCTGTGGACTGATGAAACTAAAATTGAGTTATTTGGGCATAACAAGGGCGTTATGCATGGAGGAAAAAGAACACAGCATTCCAAGAAAAACACCTGCTATCTCCAGTCAAATATGGTGGTGGTTCCATCATGCTGTGGGGCTGTGTGGCCAGTGCAGGGACTGGGAATCTTGTCAAAGTTGAGGGACGCATGGTTTCCACTCAGTATCAGCAGATTCTGGAGACCAATGTCCAGGAATCAGTGACAAAGCTGAAGCTGCGCCGGGCTGGATCTTTCAACAAGACAATGACCCGAAACACTGCTCAAAATCCACTAAGGCATTCATGCAGAGGAACAAGTACAACGTTCTGGAATGGCCATCTCAGTCCCCAGACCTGAATAGAATTGAAAATCTGTGGTGTGAGTTAAAGAGAGCTGTCCATGCTCGGAAGCCATCAAACCTGAATGAACTAGAGATGTTTTGTAAAGAGGAATGGTCCAAAATACCTTCAACCACAATCCAGACTCTCATTGGAACCTACAGGAAGCATTTAGAGGCTGTAATTTCTGCAAAAGGCGGATCTACTAAATATTGATTTCATTTCTTTTTTGTGGTGCCCAAATTTATGCACCTGCCTGATTTTGTTTGAACAATTATTGCACACTTTCTGTAAATCCAATAAACTTCATTTCACTTCTCAAATATCACTGTGTGTGTCTCCTATATGATAGATTTAACTGACATTTTTTATCGTAACAACCAACGATTTATACAGGAAAATAATGACTATTAACAAGGTTGCCCAAACTTTTGCATCCCACTGTATGTTCAATTAATATTCTCAGATGTTTCTCCTGAGACAAAACACCCTAGTGGTCTCACGAATATCTCCTCTTGAGTTTTAGTGGAGTTGTCACTCAGTGGGCTCAGATTTTCCAAGTACTGTCCTTACATTATTTTTTTTAACTATTTGAAAGTATTTGCATTATTTGCTCCATAATATATGGTGAAATATAAGGACAGTAATTTGTGTTAATAAAACACTTTACTATAATTTCCAAGCTGTAGTCCTTGTGTATAAATAATATTATTAGTTAGTCTAATTGATATTTTTTGTGTTGAATTTAAGCACATTTATTACAGAAGAAATGACCTGCAGTGTGGCATAGAAGACTTTGGACTTCAAACCGTGAGGTTGTGCATTTAAATCCCACTACTGACACCATATGGCCACAAGAAAGTCATCTGTCGATGCTCCAATTGGGAAAAACAAAAGAAATGTAACTAGTTACATGTCAAATGTTGTAAGTCACCTTGGATAAAGGCATCAGTCCCATAATAAGTAAAAGACATGGAGTCTTGAAAGAGGTTAAAGCAAGATTAGAATGAGCTCTCATAAAATATCACATGCTTTTCAAACCAAATTCTCAACTTTGACTCCATTTTTCTCAGTTGAATGTCTCATTTTCGTCTAAAGCCGTTTCTCCTAAGGAATTTTAGGAGACACATCTGTGACAGAGTTGACTCTTAAACGAAACATAAATGAGAATCTCTTTTAAGTCTTCTGAGCCATCGAAGATCAACCTTTGAGTGGTACATTTTTCCCAGGGATCTGACTGTCCTTGAGTGGGCACAGACTAGAACATCTAAAAATGGTGTCCTGAAATCTGGGGTGCATTTCAACAAAGTGTTGTCATTTCTACATGCTGTGGCCAAAATGTCTGCACACCCCCTTAAATGAAAATCAGCAATGTGCACTTTAAGCCCAATGTCTGAACTGATTGATTTGTAATTTTAAACTGTGGAGCAGAGAGGGAAATCAAGGGAAAGAATGGGCCTTTGTCCAAAACATTATGGAGGGCACTGTATATCCACATCCAAACCAAGCAGGGCTAATTTAGACTAACCTAACTTTTATGATTTCACGACTTGAGAGCAAGGTAAAATACTCTAAGAATTTATCGGTGGTGATGGTGAAACCTGCATACTCTATAAAAATTTGAAAATGCCCCCAAGCTGTTAGACAGCATCATCATCACCTCCCTTTGATTCATACGTGCTATAGCTTAAAATAATACCAGCTGCTTTATTCACATATATAGTTTAACACCCACAAGCAATTTTATACAAACAATCTGAGATCAAAACATTCTTCATATCTCCTCGCATGATACCTGCATATCCAGGGCCGACTTCACCTGGGCTGTAAATATAGCTCACAGTAAACGCCAAAGCAAACAGTGAATCCTAGCCAGAATCCCTGCTGCTAGCTGATACTTCTGTTTGGAAGAAAATTCACTGCTGTTCTTCGGGGACAGCCTCATCTTTATTAGAGGTAACGTGTGTGAGTAATACTTGGTGTGGTTTCAATTGATTCAGAGAGCTGTAGCCAAGAGAAAAGAGCAAAGTCAGCTAAAGAAACCCAAAATGTGATACCTCCAAGGAGTGGGGCATACATTACAGGAGCTTAAGTGTTGTGAGGGAATTTATGGCAATAACGAATGACAGTCTCATCACTTTTAAATAAAAAGTAAAGTATGGCTCTCTAACTTACTTTAAAAATTGCGTCTTAGTCTACAGTTTTCAGTATTGATTTTATAGTTTAGTTCAAAAGCTTTTTTTTTTTGGCTTTAACTTTTGCTGTGAAGACCTCACTTTTGCTAGAATTGTTAGGAGGGTGGATTAGAATATACGTTATTGTAGGCAGCAGTTATAATAATAATAATAATACCGTGTTTCCCCAAAAATAAGACCTACTCTGAAAATTAAGCCCCAGCATGATTTTCAGGCTGCTCTGTAATATAAGCCCTATCCCAAAAATAAGCCCTAGTCAAGATCGTCAGCTGAAAAGTAAGGTACCTAAGGCCGGGTTTACACTTCAAGCAATGTGACGTGTGTGCCCGAAACATCCATTAAACTCTGAGTACATCTTACCACAATATCTTTGAAAAGGATGTTTAATTATTACATCCATTAATCCAGGGATGCACCCATTCCAGAGAGCATCGGGCACAAGACAGAAACAAAATTCCTGGACGGGGCATCAGTTCATTGCAAGGTGAACACAAGCACACGCATACACTGGCGTCATTTTAGCATCACCAAATCCCCAAACCTTCATGCCTTTGGATGGAAAATGGAGCATGCTGTGAAAACCCACCAGGAAAACATGCAAACTCCATAAGGACGTGACTTCCTGCGAGATATGGAAAATAAAAATGTATGTATTAGCATAAAAGAAATTAACAGCTTCTGAAGCATTAGATTTAGCATAAATTAGAATGTCAAGCAAATAGTTAAATATAAAACATTAGTAAAATTGCATTTCTAGTTAGGCTTGAAGCAAAATTGCCAATATTGGGAAAGGAAGGGAAAAATAAGAAGAGAATGATGCACAGAAACTATCGAGGACAAAAGAAGGGGGAATGAGAACACCTGTTGTTTGAAGGCTAGGAAGCAAGGAACAATACCAATGACAAAATGCAGAAAAATGGTCATGGTAAGCACGTGAAAAGCTAGCTGGAATAGTGAGTCAGCAGAAACAGCAAAGGCATTGTTACAACGAGGTTGAAGATGATGTAATATATGAAAAATAAAATTAGTACATTCATGTATTAGCATAAATAAATATAGAAAAGTATATATAAGTATTAACCTTAGTGCAGATATTAATGCATGTCAGGCCTGCCAAGCAAATAATTAAATAAAGGCACATGACATATTTTTTTTTAATTAAAGCTTAGCTTTAGCCACCATATATAAAATAGCTTGAAGGCCAAGGAAAAGGAAATAAGAGAAAGCCCAAAAATGGAAGAAGGAAACATCTGCCTGGCTGAGACCAATCAAAATAAGCAAAACAGAAAATAAAGATGAACAATAGACAGTAAAAATACCGGTGGCCAGCTACAGAAGGAAGTCCGGAGATAATACTGGTTCCCATGAGAACTTAAAATATAGCAGGACAGGTGCAGAGGGCAGTCAGAGGGAATAACGAATGAGCTAATTTGAGCGAGGTCAGGATGATAAGAAATAATTATATAAACTTTGATTTCTGAACTGTTCGGGGCTCAGTCCAATTTGGCTGAATTGGGTTCAGTCTGTGTTATTGTTTTATTGCAATAAAGCTATAAACTTTGTTTGCCTATCCTTTGAGTCCTAATAGCCTTCATTTCAGGTAAAAAAAAACCTTTTGGTGACAATTTTTTGCCATAACAGAGACAGCAGCGCTACCGCTCTGCCACATGTGGAACTATTAACAGTATTCATTATTTAAACAAAATGAACGATTTATCTGTAAAATGTAAAATACATAACTTTAATGTATTTCATCATGAAAGTGATATCTATACTAATAAAAGGCAAAGCCCTCGCTGACTCACTCGCGGTCGACAATGTCCGCCATTTTGAACTTTCTTATTTATGACCCCATCTTCACGAAATTTGGTAGGCGGGTTCCCTGCGCTAACCGAAACCGATGTAGATACTTATTTCAGTGGTTTGATGCCACTGTCGGCCGCCATATTGAACTTTCCAACGCCACTAATTCTCCACCTTCCCATGTAGGTAGAAGGCTGACATTTTGCAGGCTCATTCCTTACAGCTTACTTACAAAAGCTAAGCAGGTTTCATTTCGAAATTCTATGCGTAACGGTCATAACGGTTGACAACGTCCACCATGTTGAACTTTCTTATTTATGGCCCCATCTTCATGAAATTTGGTAGGCGGCCTACCTGCGCTAACCGAAACCGATGTACGTACTTATTTCAGTGGTATGATGCCACTGTCGGCTGCCATATTGAATGTTCAAACTGTCTTTGTTACTTATGGGTCCATCTTCAAGAAATTTGGTTAGCGGGTTTCCAACACTGACTGAATCCTACTTACGTACATATATACGTCCATAGCCTGCAGCTCGGTCACCATGTGAGGCGGCGTTGGGTCCCACATCCCAACGCTTCCCACGTTGTTGGCTGCCTGCCTATATAGGGCTGTTCGTTGCTCCGGTCTCTACATTCCCTTCCTTACTTCACCATGGGATTCACATCTCCCTGCTGGTAACTACAGCATTTTTATTTAATCCATGGCTTCTCCACTGTTTTATTGTTTGTTTATTACAATTGTAGTTATTGTGTAGGTAGTTTAGACTTACTTTACATTGTTCAGGTACCCATTTCCTTTATTGTTCCAACCATACCCCTATTTAACATGTCTATCGAGGTGATCACCATCGATCAAAGAACTGTCACTTACCGAGTGGTTTCCATGTCCGGAGATGGCACCTACCTTTTCCATTCTCTGTGTTACATATTGCACGGCCATATCAGGCTCACTCTTGATATTCGGAGGAACATTGTGTCTTATGTATTGAATGACTGGGACAGGTTCAAGGTGTGGACTGATGACGGTACAGGAGATAATTAGACTACACAGGAGCACTAGAAGAGTGAAATGCTTAAGCCCTTCACCTATGGTTCTGCATGTGAGTTGATGGCTGTCGCTGAATTGTTTGGTTGTCGCATTCAAGTGTACCGAAATGGCCAAATATTTTACACCTTTGGACAACCACCAATGCCTCTTAAACATCTTAGACTGACAGATGACGATTTCAGTAGTGGACACTTTGATGTTTATGAATGTTTAAACTCTCAAAAGCTAGATGTGAAGTTATTGATAAAACCGGTTGTATGCTTACAACGCGTGATAGATGCCGAATGTCACTTCAACAAAAGTCCTGCAAATACAGTCGTAATTGAAACAAACCATTAAACTCAAACTGTTTATGACAGCAGCAATCCAAGCTGTGAGATTTGAAACAAGATTACTGTTCACATGGCCAACTGTACGTTGCATGCTCAAGAGTAAGCTCAGCGCACAGCTTGGTCATATTACAACCGAAGGGCCGAACTTACAATGTGGTATACAAAGAGATCCTTAACAAATAATTATTGGTATATTTTCCCTCATTTTAAAAAGGTTTAATTATCTTCTTAATAAAAATTTTAACTGATCACTTCGCCGCTGCGAAGCGCGGGTATTTTGCTATCAAGTATAAATCTAAGTATTCTAAATGTGCAGAGAGCTAGAATATCAGAAATGTAATGAGTTCTGTGTGGCGAATGCTGTTGTCAGTTCAGGAGGGAGCCCCAGAAGCACATAGTGTTTAACAACTTAGTCGGTTTTAAGATGACATTTGCAACGGTCTGCTTTAATGATAAAATAAACTACGAGGTTAAAGTGGACATTTCAAGGTTAAAACCAAAATTTCCACTTTATTCACAAAACAGACAATTTCACCACGTCCTTAATTTTTTTCTCTGTAGCTAAAATGTGCCAACGTACATTCTGATGCTATTGTGAAGGTAAAAAAAGACGGCACAGAAGCCGGTATGTGAGACTTTTAAAATGTGTTGTGTCATTACGATCAGGAATATGCGAAGCTTGAATATAAAAGCACCACAAATACATTTGTATGCTGGCATTTTGCTTCATCACATCGAAGCACACAAGTCAATCCGATTCCTGTAGGATCCTAAACGCGGCTGGAGAAGCAAGAAATTCAGGCTGGTATTCAAGGTTTTAATGTGGAGAGTTATGACGATGTTCCAGAAGAAGATGACATGACTGTATTTGGATAAATGTATATTGTTGTACCTGAATAAATATAAGACATCCCCTGAAAATAAGCCCTAGTGCATCTTTTGCAGTAAAAATTAATATAAGACCTGGTCTTATTTTAGTGGAAACACAGTAATAATAACCTTCTCCATCTTTTTCCATTTCTGTGTGGTGTCGATGTGCTTGATCAACAAGGTCTACAAGGTTATTTTTTTTTTCCCCGCAGTAGTCAGACTCCTTCTTCTTTTCTTCTTTATCTCCATCTTTGCCCACTTCTATGTGGGGTCGATGTGATTGATCAACCTTCTCCATACAGCTAAGCCCTGCATCTCCACCTCAGTCCAACTCTTTCACTTCAGATCTTCATTTACTTTATCCGTTGTTGAGTTGAATTTGAACCCTGGTTCAATGTGCACCTAGCATGTGTGTGAGTCTCATATCCTTCTGAGCTTATGCTTAAAAGCTGGTGCTGTTATTTGATTATTCACTATGATGAATGCATTTTTTGTTATTTTTATATAACCCTTAAGAGAAAATGCTATATTTTAAGGTAATCATTTTCTATATTTTGCTTAATACTAAGTTTCCTGTTGATGTACCTAGCTGGGTTATAAACTAGACCATTGTTTGACAAACCATAAAAATAACAGGATGAATGTGCAAAAGCTGACACATCTCTCTATTACAAAAGGAATTCCTGGGACGAGACTTTTTGGAGATGATTTCAACTCCCGTGAGAGATAATTTCAGGTCAAGATAAGACTTTTTGACAAGAGATTTTGACAAATCCCTCCCTCCTCTCAAACTTTTACAACCACTCCCACGGTCCACTAACTTCTCATTTGTGTGAATGCTATTGTCAAACACAGTTCCTGCACTCTCAGCTCTAAGTGGGGTCGAAAATACAAGACAAAGAGTAGAAGACAAAGTAGAACGTTGCAAAGAGGTTCAAAAATGTTGGCGTGATACACGTGCAGAGCAGGTTAGAGATTATGAAAGTTCTAAAATTTGAAAGTCTAAAAAACTGATAGTAAAGCTCTCATTAGCACTAAAAACTGAAATTATTATTCAGTGAAATAACGGAACAGTGAAAAAAGATCGAATATATGGACATAGGTGATGTGATAGAAGTATGTAGTTGTTGTTCGGCTTTAAACTTTAAGTCGGAGACTGGTAAATCATCTAATTTATGTTGCCATCAGGGAAAAGTAGTGTTTCTTCCCAATGAAAAGGCCTATCCACGAGAATTAAAACATTTGCTGTTTGATGAAAGTGAAATCCACATATTCAAGCGGCAGAGACGCGAAGTGGCTGGCGCATAGCGTAGGCCGGGTGGGTTGGCGAGTAAAGTGAACGGGTGTGAAGCCCCCTAGTCTCTTAAAGTAAAAATAAAAATAATACGTTTAAAAAGTCACAAACCCCCTAAGCTAAATGGACTATTAATCAACCTAGTGGACAGGGTTAAATTGTATTCATTTACAGTGTCAACGGTTGTCATGTCCCGGTATCAACTGGGTGTAACCAATCATGTTAAAAGTTTTCTGGTTATGTAATGAATTCCTTTTTGAGTATTGAGTATTTCAGTATTGTATAAATATAGCACAATATAGTGTTTTCTTTGCAACACTTGTAAATAAAATATGTTGTTTGTCTCTTGCAAGATTTAGATAAAGAATAATGATTGACGCTTTCTCCTGCCTGTGTTGTATTGCTTAAATCGGGGAATTTCATACCATCCACCTCTGCTTTGGCCTCCCTCGCTTTCTCTCCTCCTGGACTTCCATTCCCATCACTCTTTTGCCAACATATTCATGCTCTCCACCCATCCATCCATTTTCCAACCCGCTGAATCCAAACACTGGGTCATGGGGGTCTGCTGGAGCCAATCCCAGCCAACACAGCGCATAATATTCATGGTCTCTCCTCACCAAATGTCCATGCTACCTCCACCTACTTTCCAGTACTTTTCCACTTTTTGTGCACATTTGATTGTTACATTTCTTATTCTGTCCTTTTTTTGTAACTCCACATCCATCTCAACCTTCTCATTTCTGCCACATCTAACCTGGTCTCCCTTTGCTGCCCATGTCTCAGCTCCATAACTCATTGCTGGTTTCACCAAAGTAATAAAAGCCTTGCCTTTAACCTGAGTCTCATCCACACTGCATTCCTTGTGTTATCTCTGCATCTAGTTTTCCATCTTGGACTACCACTGATCCTAGATAATTAAACTCATCGACTGTTTTTAGTAGCTCACCCTGCAGGCTAATTTCTGAATCCTGATTATCATTAAACCTCATATATGCTGACACCTTCCTATTTATCCTAAACTCTCTGTCTTACAAAGCCCCTCTCTATTCTTCCAACTTCCCCTCTGCAATATCATCAGCACAAAACCTGCACCATAGGGATTGGTCTTTTATCCCATGACTTAACACATTCTTAACTAGATCAACAATGTAAGGATTTATAGAAGATCTCCGGTGCACACCTCCTCTAACTGGGATGTTGTCTGTTATCTTAACTCTGCTTTTAACCTGAGTCCTCAATCCTTCATACATATTCTAAAAACTAGCTAGGTACTTAAGTCCATACTATAAAAAGCCAGAGCTCCTAGAAACTGTTGAAATCATCAGAAAAAAAAATTAAATGCAGAGTCAGCGGTTTCTGTTTGCAGATGTGCTTTCTCCCCTTGTCTATTAGTGGCTAAGCAAGTTTCTCTCTTGTTTGTCTTTCCTTGGTGGTTTTACTTTGGAGACAGAGTTGCTTTCTTTCAGCTTCATGCCATAGCCTCATACTTCTTTCTAATTCCGACTCATTAACTTGGGGCTGCCATGCTGGCTCTTTGAGCTTCATGCTGTAGCCTCACACTACTGTGCTGGAAAGATACACACACTTCCACGCATAGATGTTTATATATAATAATAATAATAATAATAATAATGATAATAATCATAAAAATAATAATACATC
Organism: Polypterus senegalus; assembly: GCF_016835505.1. NCBI lineage: Eukaryota > Metazoa > Chordata > Cladistia > Polypteriformes > Polypteridae > Polypterus > Polypterus senegalus. Next base: position 7,680,034 of record NC_053158.1, read on the forward strand.
TTTACCAACATCTTCTGGCAAAAATTATCTTCCTGCCAGAACAAAAGGCTGTAGGAGATTAACACTAGAATCCCTAAAGTCTATGCAAAAAAAACGTAATCCCGGACCATCTTACATTCCCTCGCACCTCCTCATCAACGTCTTTGTTTTGCAAATGTGCCGATCAGCACAAGCAGTAGGCAGCCTGCTATCCCATCCCCACACTGCTGCAGCTCAAGTCTGTTTATCTCGGTGTGAGGTGCCTGGAGTATGGAGTTGTATAGGGTAAATAATATATTGTTATTTGGAATACAAGCATTTCATGGGTGCTCCATGTCTACAGCGATCTGGGTAAATATAGGATGACAGGAATTGCAAGGCAAGAAATGTTGAACACATAACTAAAAAAAGAAACTTTTTTTCATGCTATAGTACTAATGACAAAATGTTGACATGACATGTATCCAAATATCAAATAATCACTTTCACAAGAGGTACAGGTATAACAAAACAAGTACACTTTAATTCAAGAATATAACCAAAGAAAAATAAATTGGGTTAGGGTATGTCACAGACAGAACTGCTGTCTCATAGTCAAGAGGTTGCAGGTTCAATCCCGGGTCCTTCTTGCATTTACCATTTTGAATAGTGTGCTGCTATTATTATTATTATTATTATTACGGAATAAAAACATACATTTGATTTTACTCTGTAACAGCTGGTGTCAATTACCAGTTTTTACATTCTGCTAATTACATTCTAACAAAGTTGTAACGCTGTCCTATGTGGCTGATCATTTGGTGGGTCAGCATCAAGTTCATCATACCACATCTCTTCAGGCACGGGCAATCCACAATTGTGTGCCACATGCTACATGCTTGCACAATGCAACACACTTTCTGTGGACTATAGAGCAGCACATTAATAGAGAGTCAAGGCTGGGGGTCTGTCAAGAGGCAGGGGCTGTTAAAGACCATTGCATCACTTCTTGTGTGATTTTGGGCTATACAAAAATAAATTGTATTGTATTATTAGAGTGACAATGCTTTCTATTTACATAAGCAAATTCATTCTCTGAAGGCGCTTTTATAGTGTTGCACTGGCAAATATCACAATGGGTAGATTCTCTGCTCTTTACTTGGTTCTTTGAGGTGACTCTCTATACTTGAAAGGACTGCTTGCCTTTTGCCACACTAGTTGGAAAAATGTTTGTGTGACGGTGCAGATTTACCATTTTTATAGATTCTCCTTCTGCAAATGACATAATGCCAGCTAATTCTTTTGGTGATTGATTCATCCCTGGCTTGTCCAGTGCCATTGAAATAGCAATGTGCGTGCAGTCGGCCGCTCCAATTGCATTTGGAAAACCGGACTTTACTGCGAATTGTGCTTTGATGTTTCTCAGTTCAACCAAAGTATAGGGAAATCTTATATATCTGGATGACAAGCAGATAATACCATCCTATACAGCTGGCATGACATGACTCAGTGATGACTGAGAAATACCCGATCGGTCAGCCAATTCACGTTGAAAAGCTCCTGTGGCTAAAAACCCAAGGGTGGACAGAACTTGCAAAGCAGCAGGTACAGTAGAGCACAATTCTTCAAAGTCTAGTTTTATAAAGCTGGCACCAGTTCAGCACACAGCACCGAGAGGATAGCTCATGAAAAACAAAATCAACTTGGGAGCCAGTCATCGTCATCTGTAAATAACGCTCTCTTATAATTCTTCCATTTACGATGTCTTCTAACAATGCTTAAACAGCCATAGTAGTTGAAATAGTCGGTCCATTCTGTGCACCATTATATTGTTACAGAATGAATACAAACAAGTGAATTCAATTTGTAAATGATAGGCAATTAATTTCAGTGTATTTGATAAATCCTTCATCATGGATTCATAAAATGAATATGAAAGAGAAAGGAAGCGACACAGAAACAGTACCACTGCTTCGACACTGCTTGCCACCAGTTTGCAAAACTGAGCAGAAAAGCACGTAAGCACGGTGTAAGGCTGCCGTGAAAATGTGCGCGGCTTTACACAAAGTTTAATTTTTATATATCTTGAAGTGTATGTGGTAACGGGAGTACCTCAGCATAGTCAGAATGCTTAGTGAGAACATCTACATGAAATGCAGAATAGATAAGCACACCAAAGTAACCAAATAGGCACAAGGCTTAACATTGATATTGAGATTTGAAATCTTGATCAGAATGAGGTTACAATTATCTAGGAGAAGATCAGAGTGATGATTTTCAGCATGGACAGATGAAAAAATGAATCCAAAATGAATAGTATCACTGGATAAGACTTATCCTGGGCACTGAGCTCAACTTAAAGAACAAAATGTGAACAATCAACAGCTTAACAGTACAATTTCAGGATTATAGCCTAAAGATCACAGGAAATCCAAAGGATGCATTGCAAGACCAGAAAGCTGCTACGTACGTATTGTCTCCTGCGCCCAAAAGCTGATGTGGACCAAATGTACATCCCCAGAAAAACAGATGGCCATGGAGTTATTATTATATACATGAAAAACAGAGGAAGAAGTTCTTTTTCTGTCACAATTGGAAAAGAAGTCAAGCCCGATAATTGTCTCCAGACAACATCATCTAGTCTCAAGGCTATCAAGAGCAGGTTTAAAATTTCACTGATCAAAGAAAAAATAAACAACCTCTCATTGAATCCTCTTCACGGGCAGTTCTAAAGATCGACATCGAACAACTACATGGACAAGAAACTCACCTCTGGATAGTTTCATGGGAAGTGACATAGAGTCTCTACATGGCATCTTATGATCAAGCACTTAATATATACAGTCATATGAAAAAGTTTGGGAACCCCTCTCAGCCTGCATAATAATTGACTCTCCTTTCAACACAAAAGATAAGAGTTGTATGTCTTTCATTTCCTAGGAACACCTGAGCACTGGGGTGTTTGCCGAACAAAGATTTTTAGTGACGCAGTATTTAGTTGTATGAAATTAAATCAAATGTGAAAAACTGGCTGTGCACAAATGTGGGTCCCCTTGTAATTTTGCTGATTTGAATGCCTGTCACTGCTCAATGCTGATTACTTGCAACACCAAATTGATTGGATTAGCTTGTCAAGCCTTGAACTTCATAGATCAGTGTGTCCAATCATGAGAAAAGGTATTTAAGGTGGTCAATTGCAAGTTGTGCTTTCCTTTGACTCTCATCTGAAGAGTGACAGACAGCATGGGATCCTCAAAGCAACTCTCAAAGATCTGAAAACAAAGATTGTTGAGTCTCATGGTTTAGGGGTAGGCTACAAAAAGCCATCTCAGAGGTTTAAACTGTCAGTTTCAACTGTGAGGAACGGAATCAGGAAATGGAAGGCCACAGGCACAGTTGCTGTTAAAACCAGCAGGTCTGGCAGGCCAAGAAAAATACAGGAGCGGCATATGCAGAGGCAGGATTGTGAGAATGGTTACAGACAACCCACAGATCACCTCCAAAGACCTGCAAGAACATCTCGCTGCAGATGGTGTATCTGTACATCAGTCTACAATTCAGCACAATTTGTACAAAGAACATCCGTATGGCAGAGTGATGAGAAAGAAGCCCTTTCTGAACTCACGCCACAAACTGAGTTGCTTGTTGTATGCCAATGCTCATTTAGACAAGCCAGATTGATTTTGGAACAAAGTGCTTTGGACTGATGAGACAAACATGGAGTTATTTGGTTATAACAAAAAGCGCTTTGCATGGCGGAAGAAGAACACCGCATTCCAAGACAAATATCTGCTACCTCCTGTCAAATTTGGTGAAGGTTCCATCATGCTGTGGGGCTGTGTAGCTAGTTCAGGGACTTAGGCCCTTGATAAACTCGAGGGTCGGATGAATTCAAACCAAACCAAACTAAACAAATTCTTCAGGATAATGTTCAAGCATCAGTCACACAGTTGAAGTTACACAGGAGTTTGAAATTCCAACAAGACAATGACCCAAAACACAGTTTGAAGTCCACAAAGGCATTCATGCAGAGGGAGAAGTATAATGTTCTGGAATGGCCGTCACAGTCCCCTGACTTGAATATCAGCGAAAATCTATGGGATGATTTGAAGCAGGCTGTCTATGCTCTGCAGCCATCAAATTGAACTGAACTGGAGAGATTTTGTATGGAAGAATGGTCAGAAATACCTCCATCCAGAATCCAGACACTCATCAAAGGCTATAGGAGACATCTAGATGCTGTTATATTGGCAGGCTCAACTAAGTATTGATGTCATATCTCTGTTGGGTGCCCACATTTATGCACCTGTCTAATTTTGTTATGATGCATATTGCATATTTTCTGTTAATCCAATAATCTTAATGTCACTGCTGAAATCCTACTGTTTCCATAAGGCATGTCGTATATTAAAAGGAAGTTGCTACTTTGAAAGTTCAGCCAATGAGAAACAAAAATCCAAAGAATTAAGAGGGGTTCCCAAACTTTTTCAGATGACTGTACTATCATCAGAAGTATATTCTCAAGATGGACGTTGATAGTGCAGGAAATACCAGCAACAAGAAGAACACATCAGTCATATTGTTGCTGGGTGCTCACTGCTAACACCTGTTATGAAATTTGAGAGTTCACAAGCACAAGATACAAAGACTTTTAAAAATGCTATAGAAGAATATTATCATCAAAGCCAGACTAGTAATAAGGGTAGACACAGGATCTTTTAAAAATAAAGAACATTTTTTTCTTAAAAATATAATCTGTAATACAAGGGGGAGTCAGGCTAAAATTGGAAAATGAAATTTAATAGAAAATAGAACGAACCTTAACAAAAGTGATAATGTCATTTCTCAATGGAGTCTCCACCCTCCTCAATGCACTTGTGCCACCTGCCTGGAAGTGCCAGCAGAATAAAAGGTTTTGTCTTGCCCTCGCCAGCCACTCATGCACCCGAGTTATTATCGAACACTACATGCTGAGGGGTACTCCAGTCACTAGTGCAAGTTACTGTGACTTGCTGGAGACCAATGTGAAGCCTGCTATTTGATCCAAGCGGCAAGGACTGCTGTCTAAAGGGGTCCTTTTGCTGCCAGACAATGACGCATACACTGCTAAGAACACCAAGGCTTGGCTGGAGAAACTGAAGTTTGAGGTATTGCCACATTCTCCTTATTTGCCAGAATTGCCACCCATGTGATTTCCACATTTTTGGACCGTTAAACAAACATCTGGGTAGTCGTCGATTGAAGACAAATGCACAAGTGCATGAGTGGTTGGCGAGGACAAGACCAAACCTTTTATTCTGCTGGAATCCAGGCACTTCCTGGCAGGTGGTGCAAGTGCATTGAGAAGGGTGGAGACTCCATTGAGAAATGCCATGATTAGTTTTGTTAAGGTTCATTCCATTTTCTAATAAATCCCACCTTTTGGGGAACCACCTACAAAACACATGGTACATACAACAAGATCCACAGATACTTACAGCACTACCTTTGTGTACAGTATGGTTGTGAAGACTGACTGTAACATTGGAGCCAACCAACTGGACATCATACCCCATGACAGAATCGAAAGGAGATGATTGCCGAAAGTATTGGAGAAACCCTTCAAATCATTGAATTCAGTTGTTCCATGGCCACAGCTGTATAACATCAAGCACCTTGGCATGCAGATGGCTTCCACAAGCACTTGTGATAGAACAGGTCGCTCTCAGGAGCTCAGTGAATTCCAGCGTGGTACCGTGATAGGATGCCATCTGTGCAATAAATCCATTCGTGAAAAATTTCCTCGCTACTAAATATTCCACAGTCAACTGTTAGTGGCATTATAACAAAGTGGAAGCAATTGGGAACAACAGCAACTCAGCCATGAAGTGGTAGACCATGTGAAATCACAGAGCAGGGACAGCCCATGCTGAGGTGTGCAGAAGTCGCCAACTTTCTGCAGAGTCAATAGCTACAGACCTCCAAAAGCTCAAGAACAGTGCAGCATAGAGACAGAGCTTCATGCAATGGGTTTCCGTGTCTGAGCAGCTGCAGCCAAGCCTGACATCACCTAATGCAATACAAATGCAGTGGTGTAAAGTCCACCACCACTGGACTATAGAGCAGTGCAGACGTGTCCTCTCGAGTGACGAATCACACAATCCAATGGACGAGTCTGGGTTTGGTGGTTGCCAGGAAAATGGGACTCGCCTGACTGCATTGTGCCAAGTGTAAAGTTTGCTGGAGGGGAGATTATGGTGTGGAGTTGTTTTTCAGGGGTTGGACTTGGCCCCTTAGTACCAGTCAAAGGAACTGTTAATGCTTCAGCATACAAAGCCATTTTAGACAATTTTATGCTCCCAACTTTAACAGTTTTGGGGATGGCAACATGACTGGGCACACAACAGTGCACAAAGCAAGGTCTTTAAAGAAATGGATGAGCGAGTTTGGTGTAGAGGAACTTGACTGGCCTGCACAGAGTCCTGACCTCAATATGATAGAACAACTTTGGGCTGAATTCGAGCAGAGACTGTGAGCGAGCCAGGCCTTCTCGTCCAACATCAGTACCCGATCTCACAAATGTTCTTTTGGAAGAATGGTCCAAAATTCCCATAAACACACTCCTAAAACTTGTGGAAAGCCTTCCCAGAAGAGTTAGAGCTGCAAAGGCTGGGCCAACTCCATATTAAAGCCTATGTATGAAGAATTGGACTATTGGCAAAATAGTGTATCAACATAGCCATTCCAGTTGATGCAAATGTTTCAGTTAAAAAGGTAGAAAAACCTCGTAATCATTCCTCTTTGTTCCCTGCAAATCAGTCCACCTGCAAGTTCAAACGACAAGATACACTGATATTCAGGAACTGAATAATCAATAAGTGTAGCATAATCAAAGAAACCAAAAATGAACAAAACACATTAACAAAGCATTTGAACCCCAGCCAAGAGAGGAACCCTGGCTGAAATATAACAGTGTCACCCATCTACACAATCGGATAGCTAGCTACAGATAGCTGCTCATTATCATTTTCAGACATCATCTAACATGCTTAAACAGTTGAGGGTTGTTGGGAGCCAAAAATATTGGGTACAAGGTGGAGACCAACCCTGAACAGGAACCCAATCCATTGCAGGGCACGCTCACACTTCTCATGTATAGGTGATCCTTTGTGTTTTATGGTTTGAATGTGGTAACTATTTAAAAACTATCTGCTTGTTCTGTCAGAGGTGCTTATTTGTTGCCCTTGCCTCTTCGTTATGTTAATTAGATTAATTAGCTACCTCCTGCAGGCAGACGAGTAATTAGGCAGGTCATTAGAGTCATTAGGCTCACACTGTGTGAGCTGCTCCTTCTCAGCTGAAGAACCTGAGGTGAGATCTAGAGAAGAGCAAGTGGCAGGAAGGATTCCAAATATGATGTGAAATGTGTCTATGGGTGGGTGGGTAACATCATGTGTGCCAAAAAGGGAAGTGAAAGGAAAGACATCTGGAAAGGGAATATTTGGTTTGTCTTTGTTAACATTTTATTAGGCTGGCAACCTTTAAGTGTTATGGGCACGCCAAGGTTTCTGTCCTCATGTTTAAGGTGCTTCTCTTTGTCTTCTTCACACTCCTTTCACTGCCGTTCATTGTTTTCTATAGTTTTTTTTATAATATTGTGATTTTTTTTACTATTTTTCTACTGTCATGAGCTTGAGCATAGGGGACTCCGGTGATGATAATTCCCTGCTTCTCCTGGGATTGGCGCTAACACCTTTTCTCTTCCTCCCTCTGCATTCCAGAAAATTGATGGCTTTACTAACACTGATGTCACTCCGGTGTTCGTCCACCTGGACCCTCCGCTTCTTGCTGGAAATACCTGAAATCGGAAGGTCTGCCATCTTTAGCCAGACTGAGAAGACATATTTAACTCTTGTGTTTTTTTTTCAAACAATTATAAGGTTTGGGATTTAGGTTTGGGTTTGAGATTTTATCGTTCTCTCGTTGGATGCTTTAGCACTTTATGCTATTCTTCTTCTGTTTCTTACATTAGTCATGTATTTCATTTCATCACTTTTTCTGTCAATGCTTGTCTTGGTGAATGTCATGGTATAGCAGCAGGCCAATCAGGTCAGTCCAGACATCCCTGTCCCTCTCCATTACTGTACTAATGTAGATTTAGTGCACATCCTTTGTATGATAGCGTTTTAAGAATGTCACCAACACACAGCTCGATGTGGCAATCAGGACAGTAGATGCATCTTTCTTTGCGCACTTTTCTTATGATATTTGTTTCTGATGCTTTCATGACACACACAATCAATGTGCCCCCTTGTGTTCTTGTAGGCTACTACAGCTCACCGCTTAGTGACCTGATATGAACATTTATAGTTGCGACATTGTGAACACCACTTAAGGGATTAACTTTTTGCTTGTCCTTGCACTCGATCTTGATTTGGCTGCTTGGCTCTAGCTATGGGTTCCAGTCTTGCCTGGTGAACTCCCAAGCATTTACATGCCAGCCGAGATATATATATATATATATATATATATATATATATATATATATATATATATATATATACCAGTAATGGCACACTGCATGATAACGTGCAGTGAATACACTTGACTCGATCATTCATAGTTTTCATATTCTTTTTCTGTACGTTTAACATTCATTTGCTCAGAGGTTGATGTGCTTGCTGTTTCCTGAGCAGCTCTTCTTTTTTACACCCTAGCAGCCAGCTTCTTCTCTTCTTTCGTCGGCATCTATCATGTTAAAAATGATTAAGTCACTATTTGTGTTGTAATTACTTAGCACGTTTTCCTTAATTTTTCACTTAAGCTGGCACTTAAGTCTTCAATCTGCCTAAAGAGTGATCTAAGATATGAAAAGATAGGGGAAATGACGGCGAAGGTGGTAGGGAATGAGAATGGTGCCCGTACGCGTGTGCCACATGGCTGCTACCGAGAGTTGATTCTACACTAAAATAATATAAGCATTAAAAGAGGAATAAACTCGGAGGTCAATCATCACCTGAAAGCGGATAGTAGACATCACATAGTATATGTGTGCCAAATTTCAGGTGAATAGTTGAAATGGTTTGCGAGCTACAGGTGATTAAAATCCTGGACAGACAAACGGACAGCCACAGTAGCATATTTATTTATATATATATATATATATATATATTGTGGGGTACAGCCCGGACACAGACAGGCAGACATGTTGGTTCACCACACACGTGTTTATTTACAATACTATATATTACAAATAAGTGCACTAACCCAGTGCCGCAGCACCAATTACCCCTTACAGTCCTGGCCGCACTACAATGCCTTGCTCAGTGCTTCTGATCGCCTCTCCTCCGAGCTCCGTCCTCTTCCACCCAACTCTTGCCGTCGACTGGAGGGAGGCGGCCCCTTTTATGTACGCCCGGATGGGCTCCAGGTGCTTTCTGAGGAGCTTCCGTCGACACACCCCCGTGTGGCTGAAGCACCAGCTGTGTAGCTAGAAGTCCTCCGGGTGTTCCAGGTCCTCTTCCCCCAGCACTTCCTGGTGTGGCGGAAGTGCTGGGCTCCAGGTTTCTTGAGGCACTGAGGCACCGCCTTGCGGTGGCCATGGGCCCCTACAGGGCTGGGCTTCCAAGCCCTCTACCCGTGGCCCCCAATACAACCAGGGCGGTCGCCCCCTCACGGTCTGGAGGAGGCACAAGCCCTCCTCCGGTCCTCCTGGGCTTCCCGGCTGGGCTCCATCCCCAGCCGCCTGTGACAATATATATATATATATATATAAATATATACACGGTGGGTACGGAAAGTATTCAAACCCCCTTCAATTTTTCACTCTTTGTTATATTGCAGCCAATTGCTAAAATCATTTAAATTAATTTTTTCCCTCATTAATGTACACACAGCACCCCATATTGACAGACAAAAAAAAGAATTTTTGAAATTGTTGCAGATTTATTAAAAAAGAAAAACTGAAATATCACCTGGTCCTAAGTATTCAGACCCTTTGAAACCTCAGTATTTAGTAGAAGCACCCTTTTGAGCTCATACAGCCAGGAGTCTTCTTGGGAAAGATGCAACAAGTTTTTCACACCTGGATTTGGGGATCCTCTGCCATTCCTCCTTGCAGATCCTCTCCAGTTCTGTCAGGTTGGATGGTAAACGTTGGTGGACAGCCATTTTTAGGTCTCTCCAGAGATGCTCATTTGGGTTTAAGTCAGGGCTTTGGCTGGGCCATTCAAGAACAGTCACAGAGTTGTTGTGAAGCCACTCCTTCGTTATTTTAGCTGTGTGCTTAGGGTCATTGTCTTGTTAGAAGGTAAACCTTCGGCCCAGTCTGAGGTCCTTAGCACTCTGGAGAAGGTTTTTGTCCAGGATATCCCTGTACTTGGCCGCATTCATCTTTCCCTCGATTGCAACCAGTCGTCCTGTCCCTGCAGCTGTAAAACACCCCGACAGCATGATGCTGCCACCACCATGCTTCACTGTGGGGACTGTATTGGACAAGTGATGAGCAGTGCCTGGTTGTCTCCACACATACCGCATAGAATTAAGGCCAAAAAGTTCTATCTTGGTCTCATCAGACCAGAGAATCGTATTTCTCACCATCTCAGAGTCCTTCAGGTGTCTTTTAGCAAACACCATGTGGGCTGTCATGTGTCTTGCGCTGAGGAAAGGCTTCCGACAGGCCACTCTGTCATAAAGCCCTGACTGGTGGAGGGCTGCAGTGACGGTTGACATTCTACAACTTTCTTCCATCTCCTGACTGCATCTCTGGAGCTCAACCAAAGTGATCTTTGGGTTCTTCTTTACCTCTCTCACCAAGGCTCTTCTCCCCCGGTAGCTCAGCTTGGCCGGACGGCCAGCTCTCAGAAGGGTTCTGGTCGTCCCAAACATCTTCCATTTAAGGATTATGGAGGCCACTGTGCTCTTGGGAACCTTAAGTGCAGCAGAAATTTTTTTGTAACCTTGGCCAGATCTGTGCCTTGCCACAATTCTGTCTCTGAGCTCTAGATGAATTCTGCATTTACTTTCTTCAATCTTCAATGAATAACACCTTGAGTATCCAAAAAAGAAAAAATTAACATCATCTTCAATCATGATTTTTTAAATTGCAGTTTCTTTAGTTTTGGCGAGTTTTGCCCCACCCACTCTGCACTCTGTCGTTTGGTGGCCGGATTGTAGACGTAATATCATGTTTCATCACTGGTAATGATATTTTCCCAAAAACGTTCATCTTGTCCCATTAAAAGGTAATCCTGGCAGTTAACAACACGTTCTTGTTTCTGCTCTGTGGTCATTTTGTGAGGAACAAATCTTGCGCAGATCTTTCTTTTTCCCCAAGTCTTCAGTTACAATCCGGTAAACTGTCTCCTTACCAATATTCAAATGATCAGCAATCATTTCGGGAGCAGCTCAACGGTACATGAAGCATAGTACTACGTAGCTACGGTGTTGGCAGCTAAATGTAACACACAGTACTCTTTTAAAACAACTTGTCTAAAAACTTTTGGGTCTCGCTTGTACATATAATATCTCCAGAATGTCCTGGGTCTGTCACTGGGTTTCCTCTAAGTTGGTGGGACAGCTCTAGGGGGACATGTGGAGTTCCCCTCACTTCCCTTCTTCCAATGCATCGACTGCACTCATTTCATTCATCCATTTGTTATAAGTCCAATCCAGTATCAGGTCTCTACTCCCTCCTCTGGGAAACCTTCCCTCAAAGTTCTACCAGTCATGTCTAATTGGCTAACAAACCTTTCCCCTTCCTCATCTTCCTAAATATCATAAATTGCTCTAAAAATCCTAATCACCAGCACACACTATTTACATTTGTTTATAAGACTGTACCCTACTCCCCCGATGACGTTATCTAATGGGACAAGAATTAGATCCCTATGTCATTTTTGTCCTGGAATTTTTCTACACATGTTCTGAGAATGTCCTACAGCTGCAGTTCTCTGACACTCTGTGGCAGAATCCCTTTCTACATCTGTTATTTTCCTAATTCCTATGTGCCTGCAAGTTCTTCTCCTCCTAGACCTTTCTTCTCTTTCCTGTCAAGCAAACTCCTGTCAATCATGAATGACCCACTGCATCCACTTAACAGTGTCATCTCCATGCAGAGGTGTAGCAAAGCTTCAGTGACAGACTTTTGTCACTGTCCTGCTCCACTGACAAACTAAAGAGATCGTTCCTCCCCCACACTATGCGACTCTTCAATTCCACCCGGGGGAGTAAATGCTAACATTAATTTTTTTTTAAATTTTTTTCATTTTTATTACTATTTAATTTAATATTGTTTCTTTGTATCAGTATACTGCTGCTGGATTATGTGAATTTCCCCTTGGGATTAATAAAGTATCTATCTATCTATCTATCTATCTATCTATCTATCTATCTATCTATCTATCTATCTATCTATCTATCTTATTCTTCACTTTCCCTTTTTTTCTCCCAGTGGATTTTAATAAATGTAACCATTGCAGCTAAATTGCTTTTAGCCTCACGTTGAAAATCTCCAGCAATTCAGAAGTCTTCATTTTATAACCTTACCCTTCTTGTACTTTCTGCATTCTGAATCAACAACTATTGTGCGCTCTACTATTTGTGACACCCCATGGTGTCACCAGGCTACACACTGGACGTCTGGAAGTTTGGGACCGACTGGGATCAGACTTGAGAGGTGTCATACATGGAGACACAGACACAAAAATCTGGTATTTACAACAATAGTGGGTTTTCTTACAGGTTGTTTTGTCTTGGTAGAGTTCTGTATTACTCTGCTTTCCCATTTTGTATTATTAATATGTAGCCTTTGTCAGAATTGCTCAAATCTCACAGACTTACCACTCTTTATAAGGTATTATACTTTATAACTTTTCCCCACCTTCCCATCTACATCTATAACCTCAGGCAATTAGGTGTAGTAAAAGACAAGCAATTAACTTACACTTTAAATAATGTATTATTGATAATATTCATAAATAATCCATCCATTATCCAACCCGCTATATCCTAACTACAGGGTCACAGGAGCCAATCCCAGCCATCACAGGGCGCAAGGCAGGAAACAAACCCCGGGCAGGGCACCAGCCCACCGCAGAGCATACACACACACACACCCACACCAAGCACACACTACACTGTGTGCACAATTATTAGGCAAGTTGTATTTTTGAGGATTAATTTTAATATGGAACAAACACAGTGCTATCAGTCAATCCAAAATGTTAATAAACCTGAAACCTGAATGTTTCACAACGGAAATGTGAGTGTGAACATCATCAGGGGAATACATATGTGCGCACAATTATTAGGTAACTATCAGTGTGCAGATTTATTATGCAACTAAAGGAAAAATGAAAATTTTCCCATCTCACTTGTTTATTTTCATCTGTTATAGTGAGAATAATAAACAAACACCTCAAAATTTACAAATAAACATCTCTGACATTTCAAAAAAAATAAATCAGTCAATCAATGACCAATATAGCCACCCTTCTTTCCAATAACAGTCATAAGCCTTTCCATTCATGGAGTCTGTCAGTTTCTTGATCTGTTGACGATCAGCTTTTTGTGGAGCAGTGACTACAGCCTCCCAGACACTCTTCAGAGAGGTGTATTGTTTTTCTCCCCCGTAAATCTAGCGTTTAAGAAGTGCCCACAAGTTCTCGATTGGGTTTAGGTCAGATGAGGAAGGGGGGCCATGTCATTATTGGTTGGCCACGCAGTGGAGAACTTTTCCTGTATCACTGTTTGAAGAAAGTGTCTTCGAAAAACTGGCAGTAGGTTTGAGAGTTGATTTTGAGTTCATCTTCAATGCAAAAAGGTCCAACTAGCTCATCTTTAAAAATACCAGCTCATACCAGTACCCCACCTCCACGTTGGAGTGGAGCTCTGTGCCCATTACTGATCCACAGGTCCATCCATCTGGTCCATCAAGAGTCACTCTCATCTCATCGGTCCATAAAACCTTTGAAAAAAATCTGCCTTCAGATATTTCTTGGCCCAGTTTTGACGTTTCAAATTATGTTTCTTGTTCAGTGGTGGTTGGGTTTCAGCCCTCCTTACCTTGGCCATGTCTTTGAGCACTGAACACCTTGTACTTCTGGGCACTCCAGGTAGGTTGCAGCTCTGGAATATGAAAGTACTGGAGGATAATGGGTCCCTGGTAGCTTCACGTTTGATTCTTCTCAAATCTTTGGCAGCTAATTTGTGTCTTTTGTTCTCAACACGTTTCTTGCGACCCTGTTGACTATTTGCAACAAAATGTTTGATGGTTCTGTGATCACACACCAATATCTTAGCAATTCCAAAAGTGCTGCATCCCTCTGAAAGACTTTTTACAATTTTTGACTTTTCAGAGTCAGTTAAATCTCTTTTTTGGCCCGTTTTGCTGCCTAATAATTCTGCACACCTTGATATAGGGGGTTGATCTCCTTAGGGCAAACCCTCCCTCATTACACAAATACACATCACCTGACGTGCTTAAATCCAATAAGCATTCAAGTTAATACAGCTTGGAGTTGGAATATACGCATAAAAATGATGATATGGTCAAAATACTCACTTGCCTAATAATTGTGCACACAGTGTAGGGACAATTTTGAATCACCAATGCACCAAACCTGCATGTCGTTGGACTGTGGGAGGAAACCGGAGTACCTGGATAAAACCCACGCTGACACAAGGAGAACATGTAAACTCCACGCAGGGAGGATCCGGGAAGCGAACCGGGTCTCCTAACTGCGAGGCAGCAGCGCTACCCACTGCCACCATGCCACCCATTCATAAATAATAATAAAAACAAAAGTACAAGTGAATACTGGCAGCCATACAACCTGATAAATGCTGATATGTAGTTTCAAGCAGCACATGGACTTGTTAGTTACTTAAAATGTCTCTAGTTAAGTCCTCATTTTTGTCAGCTTTCTTCAGAACAGGCTGCATGTCTGTCTCAAAATGGCTGCCGAGTTCTGCGCATTGTGTTGTCCTTTTCAGTTCATGTTGTGTGAGATGCGCCTTCATCAGTTGGTAAGTGAGATAGAGTGGTAACACAGGGAAATTTATAGATTCTCCATCCAAACTCTACACCCAATAGGGCATCATGGTACTTAAAGACTTCTGATATGAGCCAATTCCAAACAGCCATACTTCAGACCAGTGGGGGCACAGAATACCTTCACACCTTCTCCCAAAACCATATGTTGAGGTGAAGCTTGCCAGCTAGACAGTCTGGCTTTCCTGTGGGGGTTGATTGAGAGGGTCCTACAGAGAAACATTTGCTTAGCTTGTTTGAGGCACTTCCTCTGACCCTGTTGTAACAATTCACTATCTTGACTTAGTCCTAAGGGCTAAACATGAATGCTTCTCACTAATGTAACACTAATATTACTTTGCTTTGCCTAAGTTCCAAATAAAGACATACAAAATATTTATCAACTTGTATGCAAAATTTCAAACCACAACGCAGGTGCACAAAAACACAAAAAGCAATGTCCCAATCAGAAATAGTGAATATTATTTACAGTTGTTTTTGCCAGTCCCAAAACGAAAATAATCCATCCGTCATCTAACCTGCTATATCCTAACCATAGGGGCCTGCTGGAGCCAATCTCTGCTAACACAGGGAGCAAGGCAGGAAACAAACCCTGGGCAGGGCGCCAGCCCACCACAGGGCACACACACACACACCAAGCACACACTAGGGAAAATTTACAATCGCTAATGCACATAACCTGCATGTCTTTTGGCTGTGGGAGGAAACCCACGCGGACAAGGGGAGAACATGTAAACTCCACGCAGGGAGGACCCGGGAAGCGAACGGGTCTCCTAACTGCGAGGCAGCAGCGCTACCCACTGTGCCACCATGCCACCCATTCATAAATAATAATAAAAACAAAAGTACAAGTGAATACTGGCAGCCATACAACCTGATAAATGCTGATGTGTAGTTTCAAGCAGCACACGGACTTGTTAGTTACTTAAAATGTCACTAGTTAAGTCCTCATTTTTGTCAGCTTTCTTCAGAACAGGCCGCATGTCTGTCTCAAAATGGCTGCCGAGTTCTGCCCATTGTGTTGTCCTTTTCAGTTCATGTTGTGTGAGATGTGCCTTCATCAGTTGGTAAGTGAGATAGAGCGGTAACACAGGGAAATTTATAGATTCTCCATCCAAACTCTACACCCAATAGGGCATCATGGTACTTAAAGACTTCTGATATGAGCCAATTCCAAACAGCCATACTTCAGACCAATGGGGGCACAGAATACCTTCACACCTTCCTCCAAAACCATATGTTGAGGTGAAGCTTGCCAGCTAAACAGTCTCGCTTTCCTGTGGGGGTTGATTGAGAGGGTCCTACAGAGAAACATTTGCTTAGCTTGTTTGAGGCACTTCCTCTGACCCTGTTGTAACAATTCACTCACACCAAGCACACACTAGGGAAAATTTAGAATCGCTAATGCACATAACCTGCATGTCTTTTGGCTGTGGGAGGAAACCCACGCAGACACGGGGAGAACATGCAAACTCCAAACATTCAGCCAATCGTGCGTCACGCCGCTCTCCTCTACCTATAGCGACTGACGCAGGTGTGTTCTGTGCACACATGCTATTCTCAACTCCTGTAAGGCATGTAATAAATAATACGGCAGCCTCATGTGTACACAAGCATAAACACACTCTCAATGTGCCCTGCAGGACAAGCTGATGCCTTTTCGGAGTTACTGAGGTAAAGTTACTTAGTATAACTTTGCCTTGGGATTTCATCTTGGGGATCCCCTTCTCGTAACTAATGCATGCATGCCCGAAATTAAAGTATACTAAACTAAAAGCTTCACACATCAGGCGGCTATAGAGACGCTCAGCTTTTCGACTGGGCACATGTGGTATTCTTCAGGCCTGAAGCTGACGAACGCTTCCCTGCCACCAGTGTCGCATTGCACTGATTTGCTGAAGCCAAAGTTAAAATCCTTGTGGAAGTCCACCCCTGCACTTTGATGATGTAAACAGGTAAAGTGCTTTTAATTTATGAAAAGTCAGTCATTTGTACACTGTTCTTCAGACCCTTTCCCTAAAATTGGTAATGCTTGGCAGGCAGATTTCTATACTACCGACAACTGGCTTCATGCTGTCCAGTTAGTAAAGAGCGGGTTCGGGGCTGCTCCATGAGGCAGTATTTCCTGTCCACCGTTCCTCATTTTGTTTTTTTGTTTTTTTCCTTACTTCACCTTGTGCTCCTGCATAGTGTGTCCTTCTTATTGCATTTTGCCAGTCGGGGTGTTTTGTTTTTTGTTCTTATTTAGCCAAAAAAATCAGCTGTTATTGCCAATTTTCATTTATTCATTTTTTGATTTTCTCGATACAAAATTCACAGCGTAGCAGTGACTCTGCTGTGAGGTTCTCCCGAATCGTTGAGCTTCACATCCTAATATGGAGCGTAAGCCCAGGCACCCTTTAAAGAAACTTCATCTCTGCCTCTTGTACTCTTAATCTTCTTCTTTCAGTCATTACCATAGGTAACGACAGTGTAACAGATAGCCTGGATCACAGACAGACACCACGCTGTTGTCACAAAACACACGTTTATTCAACGTACTGGCACAGCACACAATAGCCCACAGTGCTGACAATACCCTTACAGTACTCAGTCCTTTCTTCCTTTGTTCCAACAAGCTCCACTTCTGTGCTCTCCTCCTAGCTCAGTCCACTGCCACCCAACTCCAGCTTCAAGGTTGTGGCAACTGCCTCCTCTTATAGATGACCCAGAAGTGCTCCAGCTGTTCCCTGATTAGCTTCCGCCTGGGTGAGACGCCAGTCCCGCACAGTAGGGCTCAACCATTCTCCATATTCCCCCTGGTGGTGTTTGTGAGCCACAGCAGGGTTGAACATCCCTGCTCTGTGGCAGTGTAGCAAACCCGGAGGGTTGTCCTCCATCGTCCTGGCCTGGTGAGTATCACGGCCGCCCATTAAAACAGTAATGTAGGTTGACCGGTAAACCTAGAGTTTTGTCTTTAGACTCATCTCCCAGTTCACCACCACAGGCCAGTCCAGTACCCACAGAACAGCTGATGACCATCCAATCTGTTTTGTCAAACTCAGGTTCCCTTTTTTCATCATTCATGAACCAGATCCTGAGATAATTGAACTTCTCCACTAAGGATAGCTGATCCCTTCTTAATTGGAAAGAGAAATCCACTTATTTTTCCGAGAAAGAAACCATGACTTCAAACTTGGAAGTTCTGATCCTCATCTGAATTCACACTTTGCAGCGAATCGCTCAAATATGTGCCAAAGGTTACAGGCAGATGGCACCTGCATAAAGCAACGATGCTACCCCTAGCCTTCCCAACTGGACACCTTCACATCCTAGTGGCTGCGTTTTGACATCCTGTCCATGAAAATCACAAACAAGAATGGCTACCAGACACGGCCTCAATGGAGTACAATACTCACGGTAAACAGATTTGCTGCATTCATCTAACGAAAGGATAGCCCATTACCTCATATTCCTGCAGTACCTCCCACCACATGCCAAGTGACATGGTCATGTGACTTTTCCAAATTGACAAAACACATGTGTGCAAAAATTTCCTGCCTTACGTTCAAGCTGGGCAAGACACGGCCAGAGGGTCTCATGTGCATGAACGCTGTTAGTTTGTTCTGTGTATCCGGCATGCTCACAGACTTCATACTCGTTTATCCAACAAGATGACTTCTTCATTTATCTCCTTTGATTTTTAATTAACTCTACCTTTTTAATTTTTCAAAAAAATACCTTGATTTTTATAGAAGCGGTGTTTCATTTTTTTATGACGCAGCACCGTGCTTGACTTGATCGAAACAGCAGTAAATTGCTGAAGGATATATCTTAAAATTCAGGAGTATAATAATAGTATAATTGAAGTGATTAAGAATTGCAGCACTGATATTTTCTGTTCAATGAACTGCAGTGGAACACAGGGTCCCCGTCACAGTCTTCAAATAATGTTGAGGTTTTACTAACTACAAAATTATTAATTGCTGCATTTATGCGGAAGTTAGACGGAGATATTGCAGGCAACGTTGTTCAATAATCCCTTCTATTTGCAAATAACGAAAGGGAATTAATTGTGAAACTATTCTGGGATTTTGTTTTCAGAAGGTGTCATAATAGTAGCAGTTTTCTACACATGGCTGCCACTTTAAATAAGTAAATGTAAATAACAAGAACGGTTAATCTTTATTTTAATGAAAATGCTGTTTGTGGCATTCACTGAGATGACACAGCCAGTGAAGTAGAAAACAAATTCAATTAGCTTTGTTATCTACTAGACTTGATGTCTCCAGTTATGACCCTCATGAGGAACTGGCTTTAAATAATATTTTTGAATATAACATTGTTCAACCTCTTGGACGTTTACACCCATATCCTTATTTTATTATTAAATGACATTCAATTACAGTGGCTTTTTGACACATAAATTTAAGAGAAAAAGATTCTTTAAATGTCAAAGTGAAATAGAGCTCTGCAAAGTGGTTTAAATTAATGACAAATTTTAAATAGAAAATAATTGATTGCATAAAGAGAATTAATCTACTCTGCATTATCGTTAACTCAGACCAAAATATTTAAATACAGAAATGTCAACATAAAAAGAGTAGGAAAAGTATGTTGAGTATCCACCACTGTACTGATGCAGATTTAGTACACGTCCTTTGACCTTCCCAGCAGTAACAGGGACAACTAAGGAGGTACTCATCATAGAGGGTGAAGTGCTGCTCAGATTAAATAGGCTGAAATCAAACAGGCTGTAGGAAGTAAGTAACTAAATCCAAATAAATTGAACGTGAGTGAGAGAATAAAACTGCAGAAGCTGCCATAGCTGTACTTTGTATATAAGAGCCAGATCAAATGTTATTTATTTTGATTTAGTTACTTACTTCCTACAGCCTAAAGTCACAAGTGCACTGCAGAGCTTCCTATGTTTGAGTGACATGGGCATGCTCAGAAAATACACGAGTAATGCCACAAAAAGGGCACACAGACACTTCAGTTCACAAGCATTGGTAGGAGAATGTAGTCAGACTTCTTTTTAGGGCACATACACCATCCAGATGTAAACACTAGCGTGGAGAGTCGCTTGCGAACTGAAGAATCTATAGCTGCAGGTGGAAGCTGCTGTCGCTGTACTTTGTATATAAGAGCCAGATCGAATGTTATTTACTTATTTATCATGGTTTATTTACTTACTTCCTACAGCATAAAGTCACAAGCTGAATGCAGAGCTATAGTGCGTCTTTATGTGAAAACAGCAGTGTCAGATTGGGTTAGGGTAGGATTGTGAACGCGACTGAGAGAATGAAATAAAAATGAATAATAAAAAAAAAAAACTAACCTTTACAAATATCATACATTTACACCGGCTGTTACAGACTGAAATCAAATGTATGTTTTTATTCTAAAATAGTAAGAATAAAAGCATCTCACTTCTCAAAAGGACTCATCGGGGATCGAACCCGTGAAGTTTTTATTACCAGTCGATATTGTTGCGAAACCGAAGCAGTCATAGTAAATGATCAATGTCGCACCCTAACGCGTGCTGTTTTTCTGCAGGTATATTTTGGAATAAAAGCGCACTTGTTCTGTTATATTTGTACCTTTTGTGAAAGTGTATCTTTGATATTTGGACATCAGGCTTCACACATTATAAACTTCATGTCTACATTTTGTCAATTATTACTAAAACATGAAAAACATTTCTGTTTTAACGATGTGTTCACATAGATCGTTGTAGACACAGAACACACATGAAATGCATGTGTTCCAAATAATGATATAGTATTTATAAAAGGTGTGATTTTGCTTGACTTCTCACTCTAAGCAACTGACACGCACGTAAACAGACATGAGCTGAGAAAACTGTGTGCCGGTGGGGGATGTGATAGCAGATTGCTTGCTGTTTGCTGCTTATCAGCACATTTAAAGGACAAAAGACGCTGACGGAGAGGTGTGAAGCGATTTAAGTTGGGATGGATCTACAAGTTTTTTCGTAGGCTCCGGTAATTCTAGTGTTAAGAGGAGACATAACTGAAAGGTTAAATATTATGACGAGAATTAGTTCAGTGGATCAAGATTGTTATTTTAAAATGAGTTCATCAACTTTTTAAAGGTAAATTCACGCAAAATTTAAGGTGTTATTTGCCACAGAAAAACATTTAGACATAAAATAAGTGACCAAGAAGTGCGGTAGACAGTAGGACATCAGGGACTTTCATGGATAGGACTGGCAAGATTTGTTGGGCTGAATGGCCCTTTCTCTTCTAATGTTTCAATGTTCTAATGATACATTTCAAGATGGTCACCAATGTGTAGCTTTGTGCACTTTTCTTATATTTT
Organism: Polypterus senegalus; assembly: GCF_016835505.1. Taxonomy (NCBI): domain Eukaryota; kingdom Metazoa; phylum Chordata; class Cladistia; order Polypteriformes; family Polypteridae; genus Polypterus; species Polypterus senegalus. The sequence continues at coordinate 7,701,344 of NC_053158.1, forward strand.
GTCTGTTGCTTGAACACGAGATGATAAAATGTGTCTGATCTGCACGATGAAAGCACCACTTGTGATACTGCAGGCTACCAAAGTACAAGGCTTAGTGACATCCACGACACAAACATTGACAGTTTGCCTGTTGTCAACAGTGCTAAGGGAGTTAATATCTTGCTTGCACTTGCACTCAATTGCAATCATTTTGCCTGTTGGTCAGGTTGTTACTGTTGCACCACGCTGAAAGTTCAGATTCACCAAGCGTATCATCACAATGTCGTATCATACATCAGTTTCACTTTCCGTGTCAACATCTGATGACCAATTCACATTGTGATCACTCGATTCTATCAATGGCTAAGTTTCTGTTCATTCTAAAACTGCTTTTACGGGTTTTCATTTGCAGTTGTGTTTTTATTAGGATGTTCCTCCCCACTCATGAATATTGATGAGTTACTTTAGCGTGGCAAAACACATAGAAATATTTATGTTTTTTTTGCAGCATGATTTATTTCATCTACTAGATGGGAGCATTATTCATGCTTAAAAATGTAAAACGGATTATTACACCTCACCCCGAATTTGACTTGTGGTTAATCACAATAGCATAGAATTCGGAGCTCAAGTCACGCCAAGGAGGTTAATATCCATCCATCCATCCATTAACCTTACTACAGGGTCACGGGGGTCAGCTGCAGCCAATCCCAGCCAACACAGGGCACAAGGCAGGAAATAAACACCGGGTAGGCGCCAGCCCAGGAGGTTAATATGACAAGCCAAAATCATTGTTGGTGCATCATATTTGTTTTAAAAGTCACAGAATTAGTTTAATGGAGGTCCTGCCTGTTGGGGTAATTACAGTATTTACTAGATGGCAGCCTTGAGCCTGTGTGCACTGGTCCCTGTCTCGCTCAGGTCTTTCCTTATTCCTCTTCACAAAACTGATCAAGTTCTGTCAAATGTCATTTGAATCGTGACTGAGTAACTGTTTTTCAAGTCCAAGCACAAATTCTTAAATGAATTAAGATCTGGTCTCCAATCGCAGGACATTCACATTGTTGTTTTGAAGCCGCCTCTTTGTAGCTTTGACTTTATACTTGGGGTTGTTGTCTTATTTTAGAACAAATCTTCTCCCAAGGTACAGGTATCTTGCAGATTGCATTAGGTTTTCCTCCAGACGTTTTCTTATTCTTCTTCATTCACTTTATCTTCACAAGCCTTCCAGGGTCTGCCACAGAGAAGCATCCTCACAGTGTAATGCTCCCAACAACATGATAGATAGATAGATAGATAGATAGATAGATAGATAGATAGATAGATAGATAGATAGATAGATATGAAAAGCACTATATAACTCATAGATAGATACACAGATACATAGATAGATAAGGCACTGTATAATTCATAGATAGATAGATAGTTTTGTTAATATTCTCTCATTCACTACGCCCTCCAAGATATCCAAAGTGCATCTCATAACTGAGCCTGCCTTTTAAGTGAGGTTTAAGTGAAGTGAGGTTATTGGCTCAGCACACCACATCATATAAAATCTTACTGACCATCGCATAGTTGTAGACGACGTGAAGGATGTCACTACCCACAACTCAGGTATATTCCATTCTATTGATCATCATTGAGATGTTTCTTACACCATGTTTAGAGTCCACTTGTGGTCAATTAACAACATTGGACATAATTTATAAAAGCCCCACAGTTGCTCTAATACAAAGCCAGAAGGTTGAAGGAATTGTCTGTTGAGCTTAGAGACAGAATTGTGTCAAGACACAGATCTGAGGAAGCATATAAAAAATGTTGAAGGTTCTCGAGAGCACAGTGGCCTCCATAAATTTTAAATAGAGTAAGTTGAGAACAACTGTGAGTCTTACTAGAACTGACTTCCTGGTCAAATTAAGTCATGAGGTGTCATGATTTGGTATGACTTTGAGTCCTCAAAGGCTGCCAGTGTTTTGGCCGCTATTAAGTCCACTTCCAGCATTACTAGGGGTGTGGCCTCTGAGGTCGGGACCCATGCATAATCAATGCAAAAGGATAAAAGGTCGGCTATGTGTCCAAATTCTTACCCAATCTGTGGATACTTCATCTCTGAAATGTTCAGTTTACCTTTGTGCTCTCTTTTCTCACATGTACTTTGGGTTTTGACTCTCAACTATGATTATTGTCTCTCGTATTGTGCTTCAGAGAAACTTCACGAAGGACAACCACCGCCGTATCACTCCACCCATCGGGACTTTATGAAGCAATGGCCAGACAGAAGCCTCTCCTCAGGAAAAAACACATGGAAGCCCATTTGGAGTTTGTAAAAATAAGTCTTTCTTTGCATTTATATAACACTTTTTTCACTGCTCAAAGCGCTCAGCAATTGCAGGTTAAGAGCCTTGCTCAAGGGCCCAACAGAGCAGAGTCACTTTTGGCATTTATGGGATTCGAACCGGCAACCTTCTGATTGCCAGTGCAGATCTCTAGCCACAAAAGGCACTGTACTGGATTTCCAGGGCCCTTACCATGCCTATATAATAGAAGGACCTGGGGAGAGAATTTTCACAGGGCATTATCCCCTCCTGGAGCACTAGATGGCAACCCCACTGGATTACAGCGGTACCTTGGACTCCCGCAGGGCCACATGGGAGTTGGAGTTACTGAGCCCTTTATAGCAGCACTTCTGCCACACCTGATAGTGCTGCCGGGAGAAGATTACAGAACACCTGGAGCACTTCCAGGTGATTTATAAAAGGAGCCGCCTGCCTTTGTTACCCAAAGCCAGAGTCAGGAGGATGAAGAAGAAGCTTGCCGTGAGGAGTGGAGGTGTAAGAAAAGAAAGAGAGAGAAGAAAAGAGAGAAGAAAAAGTGTGCTAAGTGCTGTTGGAAAGGTGTTTCACACCAGAAATGACGTGTGTGCTGCATCTGTGTCGGATTTAGGGAGCTGTGTGCCCCCTGCAGGCCACAACACCTAAAATACTGTCAGACCATGAGATACAAAATTCTCTGCTCTGATTAAACCAAGATTGCCGTCTTGTCTGGAAGAAACCAGGCACCCTTCATCACCCAAAGGTGCCTGGGAAACGGAGAAAAGTACAGAGATGTCCTTAGTGAAAACCTGCTCCAGAGAGCTTTGGACCTCAGATAGGCATGAAAGTTCACTTTCCAACAGGACCGAGACCCTCATTAGCACAAATCAAAGACAATGCAGGAGAGGCCTAGGGCCAACTCTGTGAATGCTCTTGAGTGGCCCAGCCAGCGGCCAGACTTAAACCCAATCAGAAATGTCTGGAGACACCTGATAATCGCTGTCCACTGATGGTCTCCATCCATCCTGACAGAGCTTGAGAGGCGTCTGCAGGGAAGAATGGCTGAAAATCCCCCAATCCAGATGTGTGAAACTTGTCATGTCAAACCCAAACCCCGAAATCGCTGCCAAAGTTGCTTCAAGTGAGTCTTGAGGGAAGGGTCTGAATACTTGTGTCAATGAGATATTTAATTTATTTTTCAATTAATTTGCAAAAACGTTTAAAGTCCTGTTTTGGCTTTGTCTTTCTGGCCTATTACTTGGTGAGGGGGGAAAATGAATGGACTGCATCACAGCAAAGAGTGGGAGAAGTGAAAGGGTCCGAAGATTTTCTGAATGCATTGTATAAATTCAGTATAACCTCCCATGACTTCAAGGCACTATATAACCCAATGTCTCCCACCTGACTGATCCTTCTCTTGTAACTCTCCTATATAAATGACCTATGGCAACACCATGATAGGGGGGTCCCAACCCCAGATAAGAATCTCCCAGCCAGCCTGTAATATACAGTATATAAATAAATATAAAGCTCAAGTTTCAAAGAGGAACTGTTGTCACTCGGCTTCTAAATGATGGATATACCCCAAATTTATTCCATGTCTCATCCCTCATTTTTTTTACCCCTAGTCTGCACTGGCAGCTGTTTTCTCATTTCATCTTCCTTTTCACCTAATTCAATTCTAGATGCTTCTTGGGATTATTTTATTGCTACAATGAAGAATCTAAAATGGCACAGGCTAGGTAGAATGAAGCCAAATATGAAAAAAAAAACAAAAGCAGCAAGAAAAGATATGATAAAGTGAGTCTCCAGAGGTAACGCACAACCAGTATAGTACCTGGCAGAAAGTGAGATGATGAATTCCGAGGGGCTGTGGGCGTCGGATATTTGTAAAGAATCGCCGACTGTGCAGTGCAGGATTCAATTGATAACAGAGGCTTTATATAATTCTCACATCACTCACGCCAACCTTCCCGTTTCCACTCTTTATTAAACTGTAACATATCATTTTTAACATGTAAGGGTGTGTAAAGTATAGCTAACATATCTTAAGATTATTTTAATATATAGCTGAGGAAAACAGTTTAAAAATACACTCTTCGGCACTAAATAAAATGACGGCTCCTTTCATCCCTTGCCAAAAAATAAATAAAGTTTCTGCTCCGTTTTATGCCAACGCCTTGTAAGAAACCCATGCTGGCAAGACTGCAGTCTAAATCACAATGAAGAAAGGCCTCGACGGTTACAGGCAATGCTACATTGAGCACACCCCAGGCTCCAATCACTTTCTTTGTGAGGGTCTCGGGATAAGGGGGCTGTGATGGTGCTTCCTGAATTTCTGTATCCAAGTTTGCCATCCTAAAAGCCCCAATGACTGTAATTGTTTTATTCCTACATTTTCATATGTGTGTGCAGGTACCTGTCTAGTCATACAGTCAGTTACTTCTCTTTAAAGCATAGCAATCAAAGGCTTACTGGAGTTAAGGTTTATTTAATACATTTATATTTATACTATCGGAGTTTGGTCATTCATTTTCCACGAAATGCAACCATAGTCATCATCAGCTGTTCCACAAGGCGTATTATCACCTGGAAACACTCTGGATTCTGATTTCTGCAGTGCCTTCAATGCAACCCATGTTGAGGGGTCTGCACAGAGATATGCAGGTGGTTGAGCCTATGGTATCCTGGATGACAGATACTGTAGATAGATAGACAGATAGATAGATGTTGTGTCTCCTTTTACAATAGTAATAAAAATAACAATAGGCAGAGTTGTGACAAATTTAAGCCATTTTATGAAATCCTGAAGGTCTACTGTTACACATTAAATGTGTGAAAGCTCAGGCAGTGACAAACAGCTCACATAACACAGACATTTGAACTAAATATGTATGTGGCAGAGCTACAGATGAACAATGTGTTGTTGCAGGCGCCATATGTGCTCTATGTTCTTGACAGTTGCGACGAGAGTGTCGGAGTCGGCATAAGGTTGTAAGAATTGGACGATACATTTGTGAAAATATGAATTGCAAAATATGCCTTTGAAGTAAATGGTATGTCACATTCTGTCAAAAGGGGGTGAAAAGGACGGCGTTTAAGACAAGTTGATAACGAAGAGCCACAGAAGATGCTGAAATCAACGCTTAAAACATCCAAATTTAGCTAACAATTCTGACCCCACTCCAGCCGGACCACAGAGGAGGCTGCATAGCATCCACCTTCTGACTGCACCGATAGATAGATAGATAGATAGATAGATAGATATTAATCCCATAGATAAATTCACATAGATAGATAGATAGCATAGTATACTGATAGAAATAGATAGACAGATAGATAAATTACATAATCCAGCAGCAGTATACTGATACAAAGAAACAATGATTAAATTAAAGAGTAATAAAAATGAGAAAAAAAAAAATGAAAAAAATAAAAAAGCAGACAATAACTTTGAATAATGTTAGCATTTACTCCCCCGGGTGGAATTGAACTCTAAAGGAGTAAAGTTAGCTAACAGTAAATCTAATAGGAAATACAAACATGCAATGGCAGAATATCGCCGGTATCAGGTGTCAGATGAGCTGGCTCTAATACGCTGTGCTTACCATGTAAAACAGGCAGGGTTTTGTCTTGGTAGTTCTCTATTCTTCTCCTTTTCCCTTTTGTATTATTAGGGTGTAGCCTTTGCCAGAATGCCTCAAATCTCACATACTTACCACTTTTTATCAGGTATTGTACTTTATAACTTCTCCCACCTTCCCTTCTACATTTATAACCTCAGGCAAATAGGTGTAGTAAAAGACAAGCACGAGTTCCGTACTGACCCCTACTCTCTCTTCTGTTTCTTTTTTTCGGTTTCTTTGTGGTTGCGGCCTGCGCCACCACCACCTACTCAAAGCATCATGATGCACCAACACTGATGGACTGAAAGCCAGAAGTCTATGTGACCATCATCTTTAGGTCCTTCCATGAAAACCCTAAATACAAAGAGGACTGTTTGACTTATGTTAGGTAGATTGACCAGAGGGGACTGGGTGGTCTCGTGGTCTGGAACCCCTACAGATTTTATTTTTTTTTTATCCAGTTTTTGGAGTTTTTTTTTTTGTCTTTTCTGTCCACCCTGGCCATCGAACCTTACTTATTCTATCTTAATTAATGTTGACTTATGTTTATTTTTTATTGTGTCTTCTATTTTTCTATTCATTTTGTAAAGCACTTTGAGCTACATTTTTTTGTATGAATGTGTGCTATATAAATAAATGTTGATTGATTGAAATGTTGAGTTACATTACACTTTAAATAATGTATTATTGATAATATTCATAAATAATAACAATAAGTAAAATACAAGTGATAATTGGCAACCATACAACCTGATAAATGCTGATGTGTAGTTTCAGGTGGCACACAGACTTGTTAGTTACTTAAAATGTCTCCATTAAGGCTTTATTTTTGGTCAGCTTTCTTCAGAACAGGCTGCACGCCTTTCTCAATATGGCTACTGAGTTGTGCTCTTCATTTTGTTGTACTTTTCATAGAAATTGTGAGAGATGCTCCTTCATGATGATGGTGTGAGAGAGGGAGGGGTAAAGCAAGCAAATTTATAGATTCTCTGTCCAAACCCTACAGCCAATAGGGCATTGTGGTACTTAATGGCTTCTGGTTTAAAATCAAACATGGAACTTTAGAGCAACAGAACTCTGGTGCAACACAATGGATTTCACACCTGCCCCCAAATACCATTTCTTAAGGTGAAGCTTGCCAGCTAGTTAGTTGGCCGCCATGCGGGGGTTGATTGAGAGAATCCTGAAGAGAATCACTTGCCAAACTGGTTTGAGGCAGTTCCCCTGACCCCGTCTATAAAATCGATTGTTGACACACAGACATTGATAAATGATTCTTAACTATAGCTTTTAATTAATGTAAAATCATGTCAGTTTCTCATTAGGGTCTCTCAGTAACAGACAATATAGCTTTTTTTAAGAACTTCCCTTTTCCTTCTAAAATCCCACCCACTAACATTCTACTGGAAATTACCAACAACAGGAATGTCAATCAAGATCAATAGATCAGAGTGGTGGATCTGAGGCTAAGGCTCTGCGCTGGTATCCCGAAGGTTGCTGGTTTGAATCCCCATCACTGCCAAAAGAGATCCTACTCTGCTGGGCCCTTGAGCAAGGCCCTTAACCTTCAATTGCTCCAGGGGTGCTGTACAATGGCTGTCCCTGCGCCCTGACCCCAAGGGGTATGCGAAAACTAACAAATTCCTAATATGAGAAATTGCATAAGGCGAAATAAAGAACAAAAAAAAAAAAAAAATTAAACATGCAAATACACAACACTGTCATAAAATTACAAAGACTCAGCCCTAAAAACTGGGATGGGGTTTTTAACCATCAAACCACTGCTGTTCTTATCAGTAATGTAACACTAATACTACATCGCTTTTTCTAAGTTACAAATAGACATACAAAATATTTATCAACTTCTATACAAAAGTTCACACCACAAAAGGCCGTGACAAATGCCTCACGTAAGACAGACATTCGAACTGAAAATATACACTATGAGGCCGTATGTGCTCTGTGTGGCGACAACAGTCTCAGAGTTAGCATAAGGTTGTAAGAACTGGATGCTACGTTTGTGAAAATATGAAAGGCAAAATATGCCAATATGAAGTAAACGGTATGTCACATTCTGTCAAAAGGGGGTTAAAAGGACGGCGGTTAAGACAAGTTGATAACAAAGAGCCATAGGAGATGCTGATATCAACGCTTAAAACATCCAAATTTAGCTAACAGTTCTGACCCCACTCCAGCCGGACCACAAAGGAGGCTGCATAGCATCCACCTTCTGACTGCACCTCTAAAGGAGTAAAGTTAGCTAACGTTAATGTCTAATTGGAAATACAAACATGCAGTGGCACTTTAGATTGGGTGTCCCTAATACGATGTACTTGCCATGTAATTACTTATATAATAACAGAGTAACTGAGTGTTATTACCTTGTACTTACTGTGTAATACAGTGTAACGCTATAATTAATTACTCAATTGTAATTGTTATTCCACAATTTTTAAAAGTACGTATGTACAAAAACTGTAGTTTAACAATTAACAATTAACCACAGCATTACATTGCGTTACACAGTAAATACAAGGTAATAACACCTAGTTACTTTGTAATTATACAGGTAATTACATGGTAAGTACAGTGTATTAGGGACACCTAATGTGAAGTGATACCACATTTTAAAATGTTGTATATGCGTTGACCACAATGCTTATCTAAACTGTAAGGTTTCTAAACTTTTTTGGGACTCCCCCCAGTGGGACAACATGCCAAAGAACAACCCAAAGCGCGATCGCCATATCTGTGGAAAACTGCTTCTCCCTTCCCAGGGCAACCATAGGCTACCAGCACTACAGCGGCTCACCGCAAAAGCAAATCCGAGGCAACCGCGGTCACGTTATAAGCACCTGTCGTCGATGGGTGATGCAAGGAACATTATCAATGCAGGGAACAGTGTTACATGGCTACAACCCTGCCTGACTGCTGTGTCTGTGTATAGCAGAGTGGTAGATTCTACTACAATAAATAACCGTGCTGTTCCTGTTTCAAGCTGAATATAGCGTGTTTTGGGGTGCAAGACAGTGACTCACGCGTCACAAAACAGTGTTTGCTGTTGTTATCACAAACAGTAGTAAGATAGTCAGAATGGCAGAAAGATATCTTAGCAGACAGAAGCACTCTGCAAGTGCGTGGAGTCAAGGACCTGAAGTGGTCTAGGTGTATGTCTGTCTCATCATTGCAACCTACAAATTAATCGCTTTGCATACCTTGTGCTACCGAGCACCTGAATGGATAACAGCAATATTTACTTTTAGTTTATTCTCCAGTCTTCTGTTCGGTTTCTTCAGATCTTTCCCAAATCTTTTCATCCATCCATCCGTCCATCCATCCATTATCCAACCTGCTATATACTAATTACAGGGTCATGGGGGTCTGCTGGAGCCAATCCCAGCCAACACAGGGTGCAATGCAGGAAACAAACACTGGGCAGGGCGCCAGCCCACCGCAGGGCACACACACACACACACACTAGGGAGAATTTAGAATAGTTATATTATATGTTTTATAATACTGGAGTAAAAGGAAGACACTACAACCCTAAACATTTAAAATGCATGGATTGGAGGAAAGTGGAGATGGCTATTTAGTAAAAATCCCTGAAGCCTTTTCTTTTTCAGTGTTGGATTTTTGCAGCTGTACACAGCAAAACTTGGTAGTTTACGGGCAAGCGTTCTTGTTTGAGGATCACGTGTGGTGCAACGAGTCCATCTCTTGAAAACTGAATGTCAACAACTTGCCTTTGAAGTGGCACAGAAAATCAACCATGTTTAAATCCACTCCAGACATGTAAGAGAACCCCCCAGAAATCCCGTTTCTTGTTTACTCCTCCTCCATCTGAATATGACTGCAGTAATTTAGGTTTTATTCACACTTCTGCATTTCCCTGTCTTAAGACAGCATCCACGAGATTGCTACAGGCAGTCATGGGGTCAGAGGAAAGAACAGAGCCAGGAGATGAGTTCGAAGACAAGAAATGAGGTCAGGCAGTGTCATGATTACAGTTTTTTTTTTTTTTTTATCCTAAAAGAATACATTTTTCTCCAGTATATTAAACCTCCTTCACATCTTCTACAACTCTCTGATGGCCAGCACAATTTTCTGTGCTGTGATGTGCTGGGCTGATAACATCACACAAGAAACTCCCACCGAATCACATGAATTAAAAGGGCAGGGTCACCTAAGGGATGTACTTTGGACCCCCTGAAGGTAGTGGTGGAAGAGAGAATGAAGACCAGACTGAGTGAACAAGGCTGCAGTCTGACACTGAGGACTTTCAGTCAATGAATTATTCACAAGAAGTGTGTCAAGAAACACAACTGGGGCTCCTTTACACCGATGACAATACACCTGTTGTCACGCACGCGCAATTTGGAGACCACGGACGGATCTTAAACCGCTTCGGAAGACGTTCGCCAGGCAGGGAGTGGCGGAGTACTAACCTTTCTCCTTTAATTTCTTCCAGGAAAAAAGACGCTCCGCCATCATAAGCCTTCCCGCAGTACGCTTACTTCCACCCTTCCTCCGCCATCTTTCCTGACGTCATCAGTCCCATCCTCCCTCACGGTTCCTTCCCAGCATTCCTCCACTTCCGGCTCCTCCCTTATAAAATGGCCGCCGACGCCTAGAATGCTGTCACGCATATGAACCTGTTTGTGTTTATGTTTGACCTGAGTTTTTTTTGAATTGTGGATTGTCTACAATATACGGGGCCGGAAAACCCCAAACCTTTATGCTGCTTATTGTTGCATGTTTTACACTGTATACAGTAACACCTCACTGGGACTGACAAGTCAAAAGTTTTCCTTCTTTGTAATGTTCTTGATTTTTAGTCATTTGGGTATGTGTTCAGACCTTAGTGTGGGTCTATCTATCTATCTATCTATCTATCTATCTATCTATGATAAAGTGCCTTTCACTTCTATCTATCTATCTATCTATCTATCTATCTATTTCATTTCTATCTATCTATTTATCTATCTTGTATATTGCTATCTATTTCATCTATCTATCTATCTATCTATCTATCTATCTATCTATCTATCTATCTATCTATCTATCTATCTATCTATCTATCTATCTATCTATTTTATAGTGCCTTTCATATCTATCTATCTATCTATCTATCTATCTATCTATCTATCTATCTATCTATTTTATAGTGCCTTTCATCTATCTATCTATCTATCTATCTATCTATCTATCTATCTATCTATCTATCTATCTATCTATCTATCTATCTATCTATCTATCTATCTATCTATCTATCTATCTTATATATTGCCTTTCATTTCTATCTATCTATCTATCTAGAAAACCCACATAAAGATCAGTGGGACTGGGCTTCAGGATACTGTTGGGTTCTTCAAAAAGTTATGTAAGAGTAGAATCTTAGTGGAGTTTAATTTTTATAAATGTACAAAGAATTTGGAAAGGTTTAGGGTTATTTGGTGTGTAAATAGTGTGCTCTGTGAATGTGAAAATGATTAGTTACACTTGATGTTATATTTCCCCACATATGCTTAATTTGATTGTGTTAGGACATTTTTTTGACAATGTTTTCTTTATTTGTTATATTGAATAAGATTATTTTTATTTTTCTGTATATGTTTTTTATTGTCTGTTGGGTGATGTTATATACTGTTTTTTTAACAATTATATCAAACATTTTTAAAAAATAAAAACAAATATCTATCTATCTATCTATCTATCTATCTATCTATCTATCTATCTATCTATCTATCTATCTATTGTAAATGAGAGCAGAATACTCAAAAAGGTGATTTACTGAATTTCATCAATACTGTTAGTTGCACCTTGTATATATTGTATAATAATAGATTGTTACAGCAGGTTTTTTTTACTAGTTTTTACAGTTCATTGGCAGTGTGTGAAATGATCTGTGTTGCAGTAATTTTGATGCTCTTTGCATGAAAAAAAAAGTGTTCCATTAAAATTTCAGTTTTTCATTGTGAATTGTGACGTTTACTTAAAAAGTGCAGCAAAAAAAGTATTTGGTGTCCAGGGGTGCATTAAACCCCCAAGTATTTGGCAGTATAAGGGTTAAGAGTGTGTGTAGTTGGAAGTAGTAGTTGTTGTTGGAGAGAGAAAAAGACAGCATCAGGTTGAGAAGGGAGTTAAAGGGCAGGCAAGAGGTAGACAGGACAAAGGTGAATTACTTTTATTTTTTGGGAGGTGACCTCGTGACCCAGACAATGGGTTGGCAGTAGGGTACTGTTTATATCAAGGCATATCAAATAACAAACCAGTCGACATCTGGAAGACTGCTCCGGACAAGTGTGTTTTATTATTAATATTATTATGTTACGACAAACAATAAATTCCTCTCAGTCACAACCACACCACATGCACTTCAGAACAGGTCATCTGCCTGAAGCTTAGCATGTTCAAGCCTGGCCAGGACTTGATTGGTAAACCAATGAGGAAAAGCTTGGGTTGCTGCTGGAAGAGATGCTGGTAAGGCCAATAGGGGGCACTTACTGTACCTTGTGGTCTGAATGTGGACCCCAGTGCCCCAGTGCAGTGACGGGGACACTGTGCTGTAAAAATGGTGCTGCCCTTAAAACCAAGGTCCTGACTCTCTAAGGTCATGAAAGACCCCTGGACATCCTTCATAAAGGGTGGTATCCTGATGTCCAGGCTAAGTTGATCACCACGTCCTAGACATCCTGGCCCCCTAATCGTCCCCTTTCTCTAACTGGCTATCTCTTTCACTACGTCACCACCTAACAGGTACTGTGTGGTGAGTGTACTGGGCCAAAATGGCTGCCATTGCATCATCCAGGTGGATGCTACACATTACTGGTGGTTGAAGTGGCTCCCCACTCACTTTGAGTAGTGAGAAAAGTGCTATATAAATGGAAAGACTTATTATTGTTATTATTAATAATACAGCAGAATCATTTCAGATTTAATTCTTTCAATGCTGACTTGAATGCAGAGATGGTAAGATTGGCTCACAATTCTTTAGCATAACTTTTTTTTTTTGTTTTATTTAGATATTGTATTACAACTGTTTTAGTTGATGCTTTATCCAAAGTGACTTACAAATTACATTGGGACAATATAACTGTGTTTGAACCCTGACAACTAAGAGGTAAAACGAGTCGCTCAGAGGTTGTCTTTGGAAGTGCGGCAGAGGGGCAGTTCAAGTCCAGTAACTTCAATTATTTGCATCCACTTCCATTTTTATGGGTGATGTATGGCTCTGTAATGGAAAAAGACCTGGTGTCGGAAAATCAATATTCAGATAAAAGATCATGGTGCAGAGAAACAAATGCAATTATTTTAAGATACACAGATGATTGTTTTTCCCTAAGGTATTGATCTTTTGAGTAAGAGAATAGACACTTTTTAATTCTAGAGTTGGAAATCTTAGGCTTAATGGTGGTTTGTTGCAGGCTGTTTATTCATCAACACTTAATTCCTGTCCACGTGTTAAACCTTTGCATCATCAGCGCTTTTATTTATTTAATTTATTTTTGACCAACAATAGAATAAAGCAGCTTGTGTGTTGATTTTTTATGCAAAATGTATTATTGTATTGTATGTGTGGCCTGTAGGGGGCGCCTTGCAGCCCAAACTCCAGACACATCTGAACAGCTTCAAAAGGCTCCACCTCTCACTTCCGGGCTGGACAGACACACACACACACACACACACACACACACACACACACTTCCAAGCATAGACGTTTATATATAAGATGGAACGAACCTTAACAAAACTGATCAAGTCATTTCTCAATGGAGTCTCCACCCTTCTCAATGCACTTGCGCCACCTGCCTGGAAGTGCCGGGATTCCAGCAGAAATAAACGGTTTGTCTCGTCCTCGTCAACCATTCATGCACCGCTTTCTTCACGTCATCATCTCTCCTGAATCAACGACCACTCAAATGTATTTTCAGTGGTCCAATAAGGTGGAAGTCATAAATTTGGTGAATAACAAGATTGTGGCAATACTTCAGACTTCAGTTTCTCCAAACAAGCCTTGCTGTTCTTAGCAGGGTGTATGTCATTGTCTTGCAAAAAAAGGAGTCCTTGAGACAGAAGTCCCCGCCGCTTGGATCAAATAGCAGGCTTCACATTGGTCTCCCAAAGTCATAGTAACTTGCACTAGTGACTGTCATATCCCTCGGCACGTAGTGTTCGATAATAACTCGGGTGCACGAGTGGCTGGTGAGGGCAAGACAAAACCTTTTATTCTGCTGGCACTTCCAGGCAGGTGGCACAAGTGCATTGAGGAGAGTGGAGGCTCCACTGAGAAATGACATGACATCAGTTTTATGAAGGTTTGTTCCATTTTCTAAAAAATCCCATTTTCTAACTTTAGATTGACTCTCCCTCGTATTTGCACCCACTGTCTATTGCACCTTTGTCTACTTTTTGCACATTCTGGTTAGATGCTAAACTGCAGTTTGTTGTACCTTGTCACGCATGTGAGTCCGAGGATATCCTTGCTGGCTCATTCAAGGTAGGTAATAACCCGCTGGGGCAAGAGGGGGCACTGTTGCTAACCGTGTTGTCTCCTTTTCTCCCCGCAGCTCTGAGAAAAAACTCAGTGAGGGAAATTAGCTCCACCCCTTCCAGTCCACCTGTGATAAAAAGCCCAACTTCCTCCACTGAACTGTCTTGTTTTGGGATCGACTTCAGACAAGACCTCTCATTTGTTGTGACGGCTAAACCTGAGCTCTTATTTTCTTTTATGTTTTGCCCTATGGGGTTATGTTAGTGCCCTGCATTGGGCTGGCACCCTGCCCAGGGTTTGTTTCCTGCCTTGTGCACTGTGTTGGCTGGGATTCGCTCCAGCAGACCCCCATGTCCCTGTAGTTAGGATTTAGTGGGTTGGATAATGGATGGCTGGATGGGTTATGTTGGTTGTTGCCAGTAGGCACTTGTTTAAGCCTGAAGAAGTAAAGCAGTGAATTAAATGGGACGACCCGTCTGGTGTCCCAAATATTCTTCATTTGTCCTGATTCTTGTGCTTGCTGACCAGGGTGAGGTGCAGGAGATCGTTATGCATTCTTTGAAGGGCTTCCAGTATGCAATGCATTGGAAGTACCCCCAAGTCCAGCATAAAATAAGTTGAGTTTCAGAGATCGGAGGAGGTATATAAGACTACGTGGGAGGTGTGGAAGGAGAAGGAAAGCCCTATTATTTTTTTGGTCAGGATAGATAGATAGATAGATAGATAGATAGATAGATAGATAGATAGATAGATAGATAGATAGATAGTGTCATACACATGCACTTTGGATTAAGGTTACTAGGCTCAAATAATGTAATTGCTCAGACAGACCACGGGTTGACACTGTCGCTTAATCAGCTTTCCTTTAATCCCTCTGCCTATCAGCCGAAGAATCATGTCACCTTATACCTGCGCTCTGATGATGTCACTTCCGGCCTTTCCTGATGACGACTTCCTCCAGAACCCACCTTCCACAGATGTCATTTCCTCTTCTTCATCTTTGTCTTCTCCTTCCTTTCTCTGCCATATACTGTAAATGCCACTGCCTACCTGTTGTAATCAGTTCTGTTTTTGAGCTTGTTTTGTGAAACTGTGTTTTCTTTCAGTATATGGGGTGGCCATCCCCCCAACCCTTTTTGAGTCTCCTGCTGTCATTTACAATAGATAGATAGATAGATAGATAGATAGATAGATAGATAGATAGATAGATAGATAGATAGATAGATAGATAGACTCTAAAACCTGTAAAAGGAAGATTCAAGAGGCATCATGTTCAAGACCAACTTGCGTTTAGAGACTCTTTCCCCAATAGTTGGAGTACCCATTAAAGGTCACGCTAATGGAAAATATAGTACTGAAGGGCTGAACCTGGATCTTTTTGTTTTCAATGAATTTTCCCTGATATATTCCAGTCCCAAGCCATTAGCAAGCTCTGGTGGAAATAAGCAAGTTTCTTTTAATGACTTTTCCAGAAGGCACTTTAATATCAGCCTTGATGATGAAACCGATGTGAAATGTTTGACTGCAAGATTGCAGTAATTTTTCAATATTAAAGCACCAGATATCCAGGTGCTTTCTGCCACCATTGGATCAGTGACTCAAGACATAAAGCTGGATGGCAGTCAGTACTATGTAACGGGAAGCACAATGTTTGTTGATGAAGATTCATTTTTTGATCCTCAGTATGATTTTGATTTCACACTCATAAAAGACAGTAGAAGATTTGAACAGGGATGAGAAGAATTTGTGCGGCCATGTGTATGGATCCGAGTTGCACTCAAAGTCTTGGGAAAATATGAAGATGATAAGCGGCTTGGTGCTAGTAAAACAGGATATCGGCAAGAGTCCATAAAGTGTGAATGGCCAGTTTCCTATCATGATACAAGTAAACAAGGAAGTGATGGTATCATTCAAGGAGAATATTTAGCAGGTCCTCATGCACTGTTTGGATCTGGAGTCTATTCAACACCGGATATTGAAATCACAAGTAAATATGTCAAAATATTCACTGCGTCTAGTGGTAAAAAAATATAAAGTTGTTCTGCAAAACAGAGTTAATCCAAAATATTGTCAAATGATCCCACCGCTGTGTGGCGATGTGGGTTGTGGCTCCACACTCCCTTTGATGTTTGGAAGCACTTGAACCCAACACCGTCAATAATGAGACCGAGTGAGCTAGTCAATGAAGGCAAATAAACAATTGAGCAAGGGGTGGTGCAAAAAGTGAATAGTGCTTTTATTTAAAACAGTCAACAAAACAGGTGTTCAAATAGTGCAGTTCTCAAAGTTCTTTAAATAAATAAATAATCCATTAAAAGAA
Organism: Polypterus senegalus; assembly: GCF_016835505.1. Classification (NCBI taxonomy): domain Eukaryota; kingdom Metazoa; phylum Chordata; class Cladistia; order Polypteriformes; family Polypteridae; genus Polypterus; species Polypterus senegalus. The sequence continues at coordinate 7,718,075 of NC_053158.1, forward strand.
CATGGAGGTAAAACCAATAAATAGAAAAAAACAATCCTTAAAAACCAGAGGTTAAAATCTTCTCATGGAAGCAGTCTTAAAAACAACAAACAAGCTCGGTGCTTCTTTTCTGGTAGCGTCTCACCTGGTTATCCCGTTTGGGCTTAGCAGCAGGCAAGACACTCTCTGCAACTGCCCTCCTCTACACACTCGAGACTGGAGACCTCCCGCTCCCTGGCTCTGGTATGGCACTCATTCCAGTCCCCGAGACTTGATTACCCCAATGGCCAGGACGCACACATTGGGGACTCCACCACCAAGTCTCCCGACTTCCGCTGCCTTTCCGCGGCCTTCTGCGGCTCATCGCTTTCACCAGGTCACTCCCGCTACATGGTCGCTCAGCGGGAGCAACATCCAGTCAAACACCCGGGTGACGGCCTTACACCCAGCTTCCTCACAGCTGCCCTCGAGCGCTCGATCGCGCGCTCAGCACACGCACGCACCGCCTGCTTCCTCGCTCCCTGTAACCTCCGTCCTCTCTTTTCCTTTCTTTTTTCCTCCTCTCGTTCTTTTTTTCATTCCCCCAAAACCGACTCACGCTTCTTTTTAAATGACGAGGGCCACAGCAGCTGCACCATTAGCCATGGGACAATCACGAATGTAACCCTAACCCTACGGATCACCCCACGGCTCGCTATGGCCCAACGCCCCCTCGCTAAGCCGCGAGCACGGTGATCATTTATTTAAAATGAATGGCCTTTGCTCAACGAGCTGTGGACCCATAACACCACACGCTGCCACCAAAATATCACAAGCTACCTACGGGAGTAGGTAACCTGCTCGTAGTTTGTGACCAACCAGGACCGGGAGTTGACGCCAGCAGAGTCAAAACAAAAGAATTACGGCAGGGAGAAAAAAGTAAAACTGCTGTTTATTATAGCCGTCCTTTGGTAAGTAAAGTTCTGGGGCAGGAATATATAAAGTGTTCATACTCGCACACAAAAATCTTACAAAGGAAAACAAAAATAAATAAAAATCCCATAAACTTCAAGAACACACACGTTGTAAAAAAAAAAAAAAATGATAGAGAAAAAAAAACAACTAAATAATCAAAAAATGGCCTCATCTTCATCCTCATCTTTCCCTTTCTAGGAAAACATAAACTGCCTGACCATTAACTAACACATAAGGCTCTGAAGCAGTCTTAAATATTTGAGCTCCTCCAAATTCCAAAAAATCAGGAGCCTGAACTGACTAATAGGAGACTGTTTGGCTGGATTTATACTTTACACGATGTGATGCATGCTGCAGCGGACGCTACTGCTACACAAGCGGTTTACTGTTTATACTTGTGCACGTACTTTACATAAATCTGGAGGAATCCAGCAGGTGGCAGTGCAAAATATCACCACGGCGAGAACAGGTTCGGCTTGGCTGTGTTGTGAATTGCCTGGAACAGCCATTAAATTCCGATGACACCTTACCTTAATATCTCTGTGGATGTTTAGTGTTTAAATCCATCAATCCAGGGATGCACCTATTCAAGCTACCATCGGGCCCGAGACAGAAACAATCCAGGCGGGGAATACCAGCAATGTGACTCCATGTGAGACAGCTACGCTACCGCTCCGCCACCGTGTCACCCCCATGAGTGTAATTATTAACAGTATTCATTATTTAAACGAAATTAACAATTTATCTGTAAAATGTAAAATACATACTTTAATGCATTTCATTATGAAAGTGATATCAAGTATAAATCTAAGGATTCTAAATGTGCAGAGAGCTGGAATATCATACATTTAATGTGTTCTGTGTGGTGACCTATTGCTATTTGCCCCTGCTGTCAGGTCCAAGAAGTTCGCAGCGATTAAAAACTGGGATGACGTTTACGACGGTCTACGTTAATGATAAAGTAAACTACGAGGTTAAAATGGACATTTCGAGATTAAAGCTGAAGTTTCCACTTGAATCACAAAATAAACGTTTTCACCGTGTCCTTAATTTTTTTTTCTCTGTGGCTCAAATACAGCTCTGTACATTATGTTGCTGTTGTGAAGTTGCAAAAAAAAAGAAGACGGCACAGAAGTCCCTGCAATGCATACTGGATGCAGCCAGTAAGATTATTGGTGCCCCACTGCCCTCCCTCAAGGACATTTTCCACACCTGCCTCACCCGTTGAGCCATTAGCATTGTTGGGGATTCTTCCCATCCCTTACATTCCCTCTTCAGTCCCCTTCCCTCAGGGAGAAGGTACCGGAGCCTCTGAGCCCGCACCACAAGACTGTCAAACAGCTTCATCTACCAAGCTGTCAGGATGCTGAACTCTGTCCACTATCTTGCCCTCTGCCCCTGGACCGTAACAAGAGTTATTATCTACCAAGTACCCTACTTCAGCTGGTATTATATAAAGACTCAATATTACATCTGCTGCTAACTGTCTGTCTTTTTGTACATCTCATAAGCTTCTCACTTTTTACTGTAAGTGGCTTTTCCGCTACTGATTATTGCACATTGTGCTTAGGTTTACTTTACAAGTTCTAATTTTATTTATCTTATATGTTATACATTGTGAAATGCATGCCACCGGACACAGACAGACACCAGAATGTCCAAAATGCACACTTTTATTAAACACACCAAATACCAAAATGCCAATAGTCTCAGTCTCTCTCTCTTTCTCTTCTCAATGATCTCCACTCCACTTCTCACGAGCTTCGTCTTCTTCCTCCCAACTCCGGCTCAGCTTCTTGAGGGAGGCGGGCCCTTTTATAACGACCCAGATGGTTTCCGTCTGACGTCACTTCCTGGTGTGGCGGAAGTGCCGCCATCCAAGGTTCCGACCATGTCCGGGTGCCCCCTGGCGGTGACTCCGTCTTTGCAGAGGGTTGAGCTTCACAACTCCGTGACCCCCATGCATTCCAGGAAGGCTGCCCACTTGAGCTCAAGGGAAAATATTGTCCCATTTCCGGTCCCTTGCTCCTTCTGGCGTCCTGGCGGGACAATGTCCCTGGGCGTTGTCCCTATGACAACGTATATACTTTTTTCTATATTTTATATTTTATTGTACTACGAAAATGAGAGAGAAGCAGTATTTTGATTTTTCTGTATGTTCTGTACATATAGTGAATTGACAATAAAAGGCCATTTGATTTTATTTGATCAGAGACTTTTAAAATGTATCGTGTCATTACGATGGGGAATATGCAATGCTTGAATATAAAAGCACCACAAATGCATCTGTATGTCGGCATTTTGCTTCACCGCATCGAACCATTCATCTAACATCGAAGCACGTACATTGATCCCGTAGGATCCTCAAAGCGTCTTTCTGTCACATGACTCTGACGTCACATTCCGACTTTTATCACACTGCGTCCCCTGACTTTTTGCTGGTACTGCAACTCGTGCACGCATCACGTTAATTTCTGAGGACTTCCTCAAATGAATGCTGGGAACACGTGGCAGCCATGATGCATGCGTATGCGTTCTGAGCGTAAAGTATAAACTAACCCTTATTCTCCCCACAAGCAGCCCATGCACACCTCTGTAATGCTCAGTCAGTTAAATGACCCCCTCCTAGTGGTCAATGTCCCACACCTTATAAGGCTGCTGTCATTTCTTTCTCGGAGCCCACTGCTGTAGGACGGCACTAACCGTATTCTGTTTCAGGGGGCAAAAATTACCCAAAGGCTTCACAGCCAAACTAAACCTAACGCTTCTCAAAATAAACAATAACAACAAACCAATAGCGCTTTCCTACATCTGTGATCTCAGAAATAACAAACTCAAAAAAAGGTAAACTAATGACTCAATGACTTTTAAAAAACATCCCTCCCCTGTCTTTTCACAGATTCCTAAGCACGGCACAAGGGCCAGATCAAAGTGCCATGAGCCCATCTCAGGGTGGCGAAAGAGCAGTACAGGAGAAAGCTGGAGCAGAAGTTGCAGAATATGAAGGAAGTCTGGGATGGGATGAAGATTATCACTGGCTGCAGCTCGAAGCAGGTTGCCACCATCGAGAGAGACATGGAGAGAGCAAACCAAATAAACAGCTTCTTTAATAGGTTTGATCACCCTAACCCACTCTCACCTCAGAGAACTGCATCCTCCAACCATTCTTCTGTTGATACCAGCATAGGTGAGACATCCCCACCTACAATTACAGCAGCCCATTTGAGCAGAGAGCTGAGAAGACTTTGTGCCAGCAAAGCAGCGGGTCCAGATGGTGTATCGCCACGACTGCTGAAGGCCTGTGTGTTGGAACTGGGGAGTCCTCTACAGCGCATCTTCAACCTGAGCCAGGAACAGGGGAGAGTCCCGAGGCTTTGGAAAACATCTTGTATCACCACCCCAGTCCCAAATGTATCATATCCTAGTGAGCTGAATGACTCCCGGCCTGTTGCTCTGACGTCACAGGTGATGAAGACCATGGAGCGGTTGTTGCTTCACCACCTGAGGCCACAGGTCCGCCATGCCCTCGACCCTCTGCAATTCGCATACCAGGTGAAGGTGTCATCATCTATATGCTACACCTATTTCTCTCCCACTTGGACAGAGGCAGTGGTGCTGTAAGAATTATGTTTTTGGAGTTCTCTAGCACCTTCAACACCATCCAACCTCTGCTCCTTAGAGACAAGCTGACTGAGATGGGAGTAGACTCACACCTGGTGGCATGGATTGTGGACTATCTTACAGACAGACCTCAGTATGTGCATCTTGGGAACTGCAGGTCTGATATTGTGGTCAGCAATACAGAGGCGCCGCAGGGGACTGTACTTTCTCCGGTCCTGTTCAATCTATATACATCAGACTTCCAATATGACTCGGAGTCCTGCCACGTGCAAAAGTTCGCTGATGACACTGCTATTGTGGGCTGCATCAGGAGTGGGCAGGATGAGGAGTACAGGAATCTAATCAAAGAGTTTGTTAAATGGTGCGACTCAAACCACTTACACCTTAACACCAGCAAAACAAAGGAGCTGGTGGTGGATTTTAGGAAGCTCAGGCCCCTAATGGACCCTGTGATCATCAGAGATGACTGTGCAGAGGGTGCAGACCTATAAATACCTGGGAGTGCAGCTGGATGACAAATTGGACTGGACTGCCAATACTGATGCTCTGTGAAATAAAGGACAGAGCTGACTATACTTCATGAGAAGGCTGGTGTCCTTCAACATCTGCAATAAGATGCTGCAGATGTTCTACCAGACGGTTGTGGCGCCCTCTTCTACGTGGTGGTGTGCTGGGAGGCAGCATAAAGATGAAGGACGCCTTACGCCTGGACAAACTTGTTAAGAAGGCAGGCTCTATTGTAGGAGTAAAGTTGGACAGTTTAACGCGACGGGCCCCAAGCCCTTACAAAGTGTGTTCCCACAAGACTCCATACCAACACTGCTTCCACTCCCTACAGCCAGTTGCAAGACACGTCACAATATCATTTATCCATCCATCCATTATCCAACCCGCTATATCCTAACTACAGGGTCACAGGGTCTGCTGGAGCCAATCCCAGCCAACACAGGGCACAAGGCAGGAAACAAACTCTGGGCAGGGTGCCAACCCATCACAGGGCACACACATACCCCCACACACCAAGCACACAGTAGGAACAATTTAGGATCACCAATGCACCTAACCTGCGTGTTTTGGGACTGTGGAAGGAAACCGGAGCACCAGGAGGAAACCCACGCAGACACGGGGAGAACATGCAAACTCCACGCAGGGAGGACCTGAGAAGCGAACCCGGGTTTCCTAACTGCGAGGCAGTGTGACGCCCTTGGAGAAAGTGATCAACTGAATATCTCTCAACAATCAACGTCTCATCAGTATGAAGTTCTTTTGTTTTAATTTTATTTCATTTGAAGGAAATACCATTGCATAAAATCAAGTCGAATTTATTGTACAACTGACTCTACAGTCAAAAAAACAAAAAATATAAAAATAAGAAAGCAGGACCAAAAAAAGAGAAAAATAATGAAATAGAATTCAACCCCCAACCCAAACCACTATGAACAACGTTCAATTGCAACAATTTGTCTAACTTGTCGGATCCAGCCGAGTTATCATGCAAAGAAGTTCCTGTTCTGTCGGCCAACAGGTAACACAAATAGATTTTTTTTTTACATTGAATTTTGCCGAAAAATAAAATGCACTTAATTAGTGTATTAAAATAACACCTTGATTGTGTAGGGAGCAAAGTTACTGATTTTCACTGTGGCAGTGAACGTGTTAACCTTTCCAATCTTCCTTGGTGTTTCCTTCATGGGAGGAGTTTGACATTTGGGAAGGGGCGGAGCAAATGAATCATCAAAGAAATGTACACTTTTTTCTGTAGAGTAATAACAAGAGTATGGAGTATTGTTGCATATTTACAACATATCCCAATTCATCCATCCATTATCCAACCCGCTATATCCTACGTACATGGTCACGGGGGTCTGCTGGAGCCAATCCCATCCAACACAGGGACAAGCAGGGTGCCAGCCCACCACAGGGCACACACACACACACACACCAAGCACACACTAGGGACAATTAAGGATCACCAATTCACCTACTGTAACCTGCATGTCTTTGGACTGTGGGAGGAAACCCACGCAGATTCGGGAAGAACATGCAAATTCCATGCAGGGAGGACCCGTGAAGTAAACTGCATAAGGAAACCAAATGACAGGGTGACATGGCCATCTGTTGGAATGACAAATGCAATGCATATGTCTCTGTTATATACCATTTACTGTAGTATGGGTTTCTTAAAAGCAGTGCTAATGTCTGTGATGTGCCATCAGTGAGAATGAGAAATGCAATGCATCTTATTGCTACAAATGTTTGTGACGTGTCATCTGTTGGAATGAAAGAGACTAAACAACTGGACCAACACACAGACACTTATCAGTTTATTAACGTGGATATAGACTGTATTAAAATCTGCCAACTGTTAATAGTTGTTTATAATGGATACCGTAACTAAAGTGTCACTGTTTCATTTATGGAAGCGGAGCCTTGATGCATTACTCGATTGTTAGTTTCACAGTGAGGTAAATTAAAATCTTAAATCTTATCAAAAATATACCTAGATTAACTTTTAGTCATGCAGTGATAAATAAATAGATTTTCATTGACACGTAGTGATGCTTGGAAAATCATCCGATTAAGTATTTGGCAGCTGGAAATTAAAGGTTTAGAATATGAGGAATATCAGGCACATGTAGACGAATGCTATTCCAGTCCGATCTCATTTGTGATAAGGAACGCTATCAATAAAAGCTGACAGATGAAATATTGAAGCTCAATTCATCTCAATATCCTGTGTAATGACTTATCTGTCACTCTGGGACGATGACTTTGGAAAAAAAGGCTAAAAATTTAGAACAACTGTTGCTAGATATTGTAGGTTATGTAACTTTGCTTTAGTAACGTAACAGGTGTGAACTGCTGTAGTGGTCTAGCAGCCCATCCATGGTTGTTCTTTCACAGCGTGTTCTTTCACTCTCAGGACTGGATTTGAATTAACTACAGTACGTTTGGAAGATGGATAGAAGGAGAGACAATTGGGTTTTGTCACCAGTGATTCATATTTAAAGTGTGAAGGTTGGACTGTGTGGATACAAGCTAAATATCATTTAACAAAATGATGATACTTCTAATTGGAGACTTCTGCAGGCCATCCTATAATCTAATGGTGAATCAATGTAACCGGACTAAAGGTACCTTCAGAGCCACCCCTTCCTATACGCACATCATGCACGGTGTGGGGGCCCGTGATCCAAGGACTGCTGTTTCGTGAATAATCAAATTGACGCCATTGACAATCACCAGTTGTGATCATTTTCTGTTGATGAGCAGAGAGATGGCTTCAGGTCAACACCAGTCAGAGGGACAGAAAAGACAAAAAATAAATAAATGAAAACATGAAGAAGAGGGTCATTCTGATGCTAAGTTACTGAAGTAACATTGGAGTATTAATAGCATTCTGTGCAATAGTTTTAATATCGAGTGTTTAATGGATATTATCTACTATTATAGCACATGGTTGTGGATGATTTATTACCACCATAGGGACCTCTGGACCTACGCATGCTACTAACATTAGTCAACATATGAAGTCCTCTTGAGCGTTGCTGGTTTGAAGACACATTTGTAAATGTCACCAGCACACATGGGCCTACCTGTTTGTTATCAGTTGAATTCTGGGAAAACACCAGGCAAGTAACTGTGACATGCAAAAAAGAGCAATCGACTTAGATGAACTATAATTGTGGATTCATTGTTTGGATGGCTTGTTAACATTACTGATTCACAGCTCTCTGCTGTTATTGGAAGGACAAAACAAAATGTAGCTAAATTCATATAAGTACAGGTGATATATTCAAAAGTTCATTTTTAAAATATCTATCCATTCAGCTTGACTTTGACCCTGTATTGACTGCATTAAGCACACTTATTAATCATGTTTAGTAATTTAGAACATTAAAACACTCTAGACAAGAACAGGCCATTCAGCCCAACAAAGCTCACCAGTCCTATTTTCTTCTAAAATAACATCAAGTCGAGTTTTGAAAGTCCCTAACATCTTACTGTCTACCACACTACTTGGTAGCTTATTCCAAGTGTCTATCGTTCTTTGTGTAAAAAAAAACTTCCTAATGTTTGTGCGAAATTTCCCCTTAACAAGTTTCCAACTGTGTCCCCGTGTTCTTGATGAACTCATTTTAAAATACAAGTCTCGATCCACTGTACTAATTCCCTTCATAATTTTAAACACTTCAATCATGTCACCGCTTAATCTTCTTTTGCTTAAACTGTAAAGGGTCAGCTCTTTTAATCTTTCCTCATAATTCAACCCCTGTAGCCACTGAATCAGCCTAGTCGCTCTTCTCTGGACCTTTTCTAGTTCTGCTTTGTCTTTTTTGTAGACTGGAGAGCAAAACTGCACACAGGACTCCAGATGAGGCCTCACCAGTGTGTTATAAAGCTTCAGCAGAACCTCCTGTGACTTGTACTCCACACGTCAAGGCGCTATATAACCTGACATTCTGTTAGCCTCCTTAATGGCTTCTGAACACTGTTGGGAAGTTGATAGCTTAGAGTCCACTATGACTCCTAAATTCTTCTCATAAGGTGTACTCTCGATTTTCCGACCACCCATTGTGTATTCAAACCTCACATTTTTACTTCCTATGTGTAATTCTTTACATTTACTGACATTAAATTTCATCTGCCACAAATCTGCCCAAGCCTGTCTGCTATCCAAGTCCTTCTGTGATGATATAACGGATTCCAAATTATCTGCTAATCCACCTATCTTGGTATCATCTGTAAACTTAAACAGCTTGTTCCTTATATTCCTATCTAAATCATTTATATATATTAAAAATAGCAATACCAATGCTGGTCACCACTCTTAACATCGGTCAGTTCTGATGATGTTCCTCGCACCATCACCCTCTGCTTCCTGTGTCTGAGCCAATTCTGTACCCATCGAAAAACATCACCCTGAACTCCCACTTCTTTTAATTTGATGCCCAACCTCTCATGTGGCACCTTATCAAATGGTTTCTGAAAATCCAGATTAATAACATCATCTGCTCCACTTTGATTGTATCCTTTTGTTGCCTCCTCATAGAATTCCAGCCTGTTAGTAAAACACGACCTCCCTCTTCTGACCCCATGCTGACTGTTCCTAATAACTCCTGTCCTTGCCATGTGTTGCTCAATCTTATCCTTAATAATTCCTTCCATTAATTTTTCTGTGATGCTTGTTAAGCTTACTGGCCTATAGTTGCTTGGATCTGCCCTGTCTGCCTTTTTATATAATGGGATGATATTTGCCATTTTCCAGTCCTTAGGAATCTCTCCAGTGCACAGTGACTTCCTAAAAATATGTGTCAAAAATACACAGTACACATTAATACTAATAATAGTAATACTAATTATTGGTATTAATAGTTTTCATTTTATTATTATTAGTAGTAATAGTATTTTATATATTATTATTGTTGCTAGTAGTAGCAGTAGTCGTTGAAGTAGTAATGTTTTGTTATTTATTACTAGCTGTCTCCTATGGCTCAGCCCACGTAGTAGTGAAACAGGACAAACTTTAAAAATCAATAAAAAAAAAAATTATAAAATGTAATTGCTATTGAGAAGAATTTATATTGCCAGCTTTCATATCCAAAGGCCACTTGATATACAATATATTTTGTTTTGTTATCAGGGGTGAGGACATATAATATATATAGTTCTTGGGGAACTAACCCGGCTGGGCTGCCTGGAGGATTGTGGAGCCATTGATGCCAGCACTTCTGCCACACCAGGATATATATATTATATATGTTTGTAGTAGTAGTAAAAATGGTATTATTATTATTATTATTATTATTATTATTATTACTGGTGAAGTAGCATTAGTAGTAGTAGTAGTAGTAAGATTGCTGTTTTTGTTATTGCTTTATCACATGTCACAAGTGATACTGTTGGCTCTATCAAGTAACAAAGAGCAATAGAACATTGATACCCTGGTCTACTATGTTAGTAGTAGTAGTAGTAGTAGTAGTAGTTGTAGTAGTAGTAGTAGTAGTAGTAAGATTGCTGTTTTTGTTGTTGTATCATATGTCGGAAGTGATACTCTTGGCTGTATCAAGTAACAAAGATTAATAGCACTTTGATACCATGGTCTATTAATAATAATCTGTCTATTATATAAAAAAATCCTGAGATGAGATTTTTTCCAAGAAATTTTTCAAGTCCAGCGAGATGAGACTTTAGCCATGAGATTTTTTAAAGTCCCGTCCTCCTTTCAACCGTGTTCAAACACTCCCACGGATCTCTCACCTTTCATTCGTGTGCATGCTTTTGACAGATACAGTTCCTGCTCTCTCAGATCATATACATTTTTACGTTTTCCTTACTTTCAGTTCCAAAATTAAAGAAGATGTATTATGTCCAAATCTTATTGATGAATTTCATCACAAAGGGATATCAACAGAAGAAATGAGTACACGGGCAATCTTAGCACCGAGAAATGATGGTGTCAAACAAATTAACGTGAAAATTGTCTATCAGTTAGTTAAATGCTCAACTTATTTAAATGCGTATGAACAGACTACGCTGAAACAGTTGGTGGTGATGGTGTGGAATATGAAAATATCAACTTACAATATCACAAAGAATATCTACAACTGTTAACACCATCTGGTCTTCCACCGCACAAATTACTGTAGAAAGAAGGATGTATCCAAGAAAGGTAATGTAGTACATCTTCCCCGGATAACATTACAAAGCAAAGGAGATCTTGATACGCCATTCGTATTATAACGTTTACAGTTTCCCGTTAGAATAGCTTTCTAATCATAGAGGCAAACATTTGAAAAAGTCTATTTATTAAAGAGAAAGAAACGTAATTCTTTCACGGGCAGTTATACGTTGTATTTTCATGATGTAAGAATCAAAATGTAATGTGATATTGACAAAAAGTTCATTAAAAAAATGTCATTACTGAAGTTTTACAGTAAAAGTGTACATTTAAAAAATATTTGCATGTTAATTTCAAATCCAAACAGAATGTAACAAAAAACTCCAATACAACATGAAGCATAATTTACTTTCAAATTATTTCATTTTACTATTTTTAAATATGGTTAATTACTTGATGTAATGCAAAATACTTCTATTATGTATATGTAACTATTCCCATGAAAATAAGAATCTGTTCAAATTGTACATCTGCTTCCCCATACGTGAGCGGCAGAACCACACCAAATTAAAGCTGCTATAAGCAATGCTAATGTAGTGGATTCAGAGAGGGGTGAGCTGGGGAGTTTGGGGGCCCCAAGAAGAAGATTCTGCTTAGGTCTCCGGTTTGGCTAGGGGCTGCGCTGCTTTCCTGTCAATAGATGAGACAACATGTCTGTGCAACATACACAGCTGTACTGTGCCGTGTTAACAAAGAGAAACCAGTTAAAGGTAATCTGGTCAATAAATGTTTGTATTTTGAACCTGGGACTGTGTCTGTGAGATTGTATTTGGGATGCTGCAGCGCCCTCTAGTGGTCAGAGCATGTATATAGTCTATTAGGAGTACAACTAAAATGTAACAATGAAAAAGGAGGAGTTTTTTTTAATGTTCCACAGCAGTTACAGTTTTCTTCTCTGTAAAAGCAACCATGGAAAAATCATGTTCATTAATGTAAAGAATATATACATTTATTTCGTCTTTGATTCCAGTTATATGATTTGAATTTTGACTGCTTCTTCCTTACCGACTTCTTGCTTCTTGCTTACTCCTCTGCTAGCTGCTTTTTGTGCCTTCCACCTCCCAGCCTACTCCTTTTTCACTCAAAAATTCCCCTTGAACTCCCGTCTCTCTCTGTTTGGCATGCATAACAGACTTTTGGAGATTAACATATGTATCATGCAATATTTACAACAAAAATCTATGTATCAGACAAAATCTATGGATAAAAAATCCATTCATTATGAAACATTCTTATAGCTCTTTAATGTAGTCGACTGTAGGTGTGGAAGATAGGGGGCATCACTGAGCCCCAAACCCTGGACACACCTGACAAGAACAGTCATGGGTTCAAATATAATGATTTTATTTTGTCCAATTACCTTTACACAGCCCTGCATATACAGGGGTGGTGAACCCTTCCTCTTTCTTCTCTTCCTCTCGACTCCTCTTCCTACATATAATTGTTGTCCACTGCCTCCGACTTCAACTCAACTCTTGAAGTGAGATGGCTTCTTTATATTGTAGACCCAGGAACATTTCCAGAGCCACTGCCTCGTAAAACAGAAACACTTCCGGGTCATATGGAAGCCTCCCAAACCTGGGAAGTGTCTTCCCAACAGCACCTCCTGGTGGACCTTCACAGGGATGCCCTTCAGAACAGCTGCAGTTGTCCAGGCTGGGGCCAAACTAGAGGAGCATTTCCCACTCTTATACTGTGGAATGAACTGGTCAGAATCCCCTAGACCATCTATTATTCTGTTATTGTTACTGGTACAGGAATCAATAACTATTCTGGCTGGGATTGGCCTCCTCTCACGTTGCCCTTATGTTACAGCTTCCTGGCCAGGCAAAGATTCACCTTCCATCTCAGCTGAGACACCAGTTCACCCACCATGGCACTTACAAAGGGTATATTCACTCAGACACACATACAAACACACACACAACCACAACGACAATTATGAGTAGCAACCTGACATGCACATTTCTGCAGAACATGATGAATATCTTTAAACCAGGAGAAAAATCATTGGAATCAAAGTACAGTGTCCTCCATAATGTTTGGGACCAAGAGACATTTTGCCTTGATTTCCCCCTCTTGACTGAGTTGTTTCAAAAGCTTTGTAATCTTTTCAGCCAGGTAAGGTTGGGGAGCATGCAACGGTACAGCACACTGTTGCAGCCATCATTAAACAGCTTGGGAACCTGGTTGGCAACCCCCCAGGCAAACACGCAGTCCGGTCCCACCCTCTGGAAATGACTCTCTCTCTCTGCCGCAGCCAGGTGTTATGTGGACATCCCCTTGGCCTGGTCCAGCTGTTCGGTTCCTCAACAATGAGGATCCTGCGAGCCGGATCACCCTCAGGGAATTGCACCACATGGCCATAGTGTTGTAACTGACACTCCTTCACAATGTCGTAACTGACACTCCTTCACAATGCAGGTAATGTGCCTCATTCAGGACTCCATGAGCAACCGCTCATCTGACACAAAGTCAAACAAATGGTACCCAAGGATTCTCTGAAGAGACACAGTACCAAAGGAGTCCAGTCTTTGTCTCAGGTCACTGGATAGTGTCCATGTCTCACAAACTGGGAGCACAAGAACTCTAAAGACTTGGACCTTCGCCCTTTTGCTGAGATATCAGGAGTGCCAGACACCCCTTTCCAGCGACCTCATGATCCTACCATGCCAATCTGTCTACTGACTTCATAGGAAGAGTCAGTAAAGGCATGAATGTCTTTGCCGAGGTAAGTAAACCTCTCCATGAGGTCGACACTCTCTCCGCAGACAGACACACTGCTGATGGTTCTGCGTGCTTAAGAGGTCATTAAAGGCTTAATCTTTATAGTTGGCCAATAAAAGGTTTAATTTTACCTGACTTCTCATTGCATCCTTACTGGCTAACATGGTACAACACCCTAGTACTACAAATTAAACAGTTCAGATGTGATTAAAGTGCACATTGCAAACTTTAATTTCAGGAGATTTGTTCACATTTCCGTCACACAAAACTGTTTCTACAAGGCCTCGCCCACCCAATGTCCAGCACACAGTAATGGCAGGTCATTTAAGGCTGTTATAGTTAGTTTTTTGTCAAATATCCCTTGCGTTCAATGATTGCTTGAAGTCTGAGGTTCATCAACATCAGCAGGTACTGAAGATCCTCTCTGGTGATGCTCTGCCAAGCCTCGAATGCAGCCATCTTCAGCTCCTGCTTGCTTGGGGCCTTGTCCCCTTAAGTTGTCTGTTCAGCGTATGGAAGGCCAGCTCAATTGGGAATTACAATAATCGATGCAGAATGTGATAAAAGCAGGGACAAGTTTCTCAACTTTAGAAAAGGAGAGGAATGAGCGAACACGGGATATGTTACGGAGGTAAAAGTAAGAAAGATTCTTAATGTGATTTATGTGGACGGAATAAGAAAGAGAAGAATCAAAAATGACACCGAGATTCTTTGCAGTGGAGGCAGGTCTGATGAGATCACCGGCAAGATGGACTGGGAAGGAGCTCATTTTATTAAGTTGTACTTTAGTCCCAATTTGCAGGAGGTCAGTTTTGTTGCAGTTTAATTTTAAAGAGTTCTGCTCCATCCAGGTTTTAATTTCACTGAGGCAGGTTGTGAGCTGAGAAAGCTCTGATGAAGTTTCATTTTAACATTGAAATAGAGTTGAGTGTCATCTGAATAGAAATGATAACCCAGTCCAAAACTACAAATAATATGGCCAAGGGGAAGCATATAAATACAGAAGAGAAGAGGGCCGAGGACAGAGCCCTGAGGAGCGCCTTGTATGACTGGGGCTGAGCTGGACCTGCTGTTGCCAAGACTAACAAACTCTTGCCTATCAGTCAGATAGGACTTGAACCACTGGAGGGCAGTGCCAGAGATACCCAGCATGTTCTCCATTCTGGACAGTAGAATGTCATGTCTGACCTGAGTGTCAAATGCTGCACTGAGGTCTAACAGAATTAATATGCTGGTTTGTCCAGAGTCTGCTGCCATAAGCAAATCATTGGTTACCCGTAGCAGAGCAGTTTCACAGCTGTGCTGCACCCTGAAACCAGACTGAAAGGGTTCCATCAAATTATTAGAGGTTAAGTAATTGGTGAGCTGGGAGGCTACAACACGCTCAAGAACTTTTGACAGAAAAGGTAAGTGGGAAATAGGCTGGAAATTGTTAAGATTGTCAGCATCAAGGCCAGACTTTTTTTAACATTGGGGTTACAGAAGTGATTTTAAAAGTGAGCAGCACAGAGCCAGTCAAGGGATGAGTTTATTATTGTTGTAACAGTCAGGATTATGGCATAAAGGCAGGATTGAAGTAGTGTGCTAAGGATGGGGTTCAATAAACAAGAAGTTAAGCTCATCTTACAAAGCAGGTCATTAAGAAAAGCAGATGTGACTGGTGAGAACTTAGAGAAGGAGCTGGATGGAGTGGGGAAACAGGGAGATATATAAACAGATGATGTATTTATGTTTATGTTATGTTGAATTATTTAGATCTTTAATTTTGTTACAGAAAAAATTGAGGAATTTCTCACAGACTTTAGTAGAAGAGGTAGTTGGGCCAGATGCGAGTTCAAGCAGTTTATATAACTACAGAGAACAAAACCTTTGTGTTGTCATGGCCACTTTCTATTATTCTGCTTTAATAAGTGTTCTTGGCAGCAGTTAGTGCTTCTCTGTAAGCTCTTTGGTGGTCAGAAAAAGCCTGGATGTGCACAGTGAGGCCAGTCTTACGTGACATTCTCTCTCAAGGCATTGGCCAGCTAGCTAGCTAGAGATAGATAGATAGATAGATAGATAGATAGATAGATAGATAGATAGATAGATAGATAGATAGATAGATAGATAGATAGATAGATAGATAGATAGATAGATAGATAGATAGATAGATAGATAGATAGTGTGAATGCCATGCTGGATGTACCAGCATCTTGACCACGATGTGAGCTGGCTCCTTGCTGGGATAAGGTGGCTGTAATATAAGGACAGTGAAGGACTGGCACCCCGACTCAGATAGAAGTCACTTCCTTGCCAGGAAGGAAGGCCACAAAGGAAGGTTAGGGAAAGACTGGGATCCCAACCAGGATGGGCGCAAGTGCCATACCCGGAAGGGTACCTATGGAGACAGAGAGAGGGTGTCTGCTTTCTAAGGGCTCTCTCCCTGTAGTGGTAGCATCCCACTGATGGAACACCCATATGGATACTGGCAGCTCAGGCTGAGAATTGCAGTCTCATGGGACAAACCTGTCGAATGTTTTGGGTGCTGACCAGGGTGAGGTGCAGGAGATCGTTATGCATTCTTTGAAGGGCTTCCAGTATGCAATGCTGTGGCATTGGAAGTACCCCCAAGTCCAGCATAAAATAAGTTGAGTTTCAGAGATCGGAGGAGGTATATGAGACTACGTGGGAGGTGTGGAAGGAGAAGGAAAACCCTATTGTTTTTTTGGTCAGGACAGATAGATAGATAGATAGATAGATAGATAGATAGATAGATAGATAGATAGATAGATAGATAGATAGATAGATAGATAGATAGATAGATAGATAGATAGATAGATAGATAGAAAATAACTAATTTCATTCATTGTCTGGTTTTGTCCTTTTATAATTGTGTAACTACACCTATTAAAAACTGATAACGTCATAGCTGACACAATCATTAATTATTTGATTTTATAACACATACTTTTATAAACTTTCTCATAAGTGAAAGATGATATTAAAACTGTATAGAAGCACAAGCTATTACTTGCTCTAGAAAATATCATCTATCAAAATGTCCAGACCTGTCACAGTTTATGATAAGTGAAAAACATTATTGGAAATGTACAGACCCAAGAGTAGTCATTAAAAGCTGCAATAAAGTCACCTTCCCTTTCATTTTCCCTCATTAACATCTTTTTATTCATAGTCATTAAAAGACATCCAGGGCAAATGCTGGGAAATAGAAAGAAAAGCAGGCCAACTAGCAAAAACAATTAGTGAATACCTTTTTCATGTTTATATTTACATCATTTAACACATTGCATATATTTTTTAACATTTTTTAGTTTGACTCTTTAAAGGACTTAAAAATGTCCAGCAACTACTGATTTTAATTAACGATAGAGTGTACATGCAAGTGAAATCCAATTTGGAAGGTTAATTAAAAAGGATTTGGGAATGAGAGGATCCCAGGAACAGCTTTGGGTAATTGCTGACTGTCATAATAAGAGGCAGAAAATGACATCTGGGAGAATATTAAAATACAATAAATAAGTCAAACATCATTTATTAAAATACAACAGTTTAGTTTGTAGTTTATGCATTTAGAACCTCAAGTAACTTCAAACTAAAACGTTACATTTTTACTCTTTACTATTATTTCTGTTGAGCAGTCACACTAATGTAATCTAAACTGAACATTTCTTAATATTGCAATACACTGCATAATACAATCTATTCACTTATTACGCAGAACAAAGAAGGCAATTTCTAATCAATGTAGAATAGAAAATTTTTATAAAAATATAAATTATCTATCTATCTATCTATCTATCTATCTATCTATCTATCTATCTATCTATCTATCTATCTATTATATAGTGTCTTTACTATCACAACTATTTTTACAACATAACGTTCATTACAACAAATCTCTCACCACAGTATTACAGCTTCCCTTTCATCCATTCACAAAAATTAGAGAGATTTTTCATTCCTTACTTACTCACATGGCCCTTAACCTGCAATTTCTCCATCCTGGATAATGTATGTTGTTAACCTGCATCCAGCCCGGTAAGCAGCCGGGATGCCCAAAGAGGAGAAAGCAGCTATGGAGGGACGCTGTCTCCCCCAAGACAAAAGATGGCGATGTCCCTGCAGCATAGTGATACCCCAGATTCCTCCAGGGCACCATGGGATTTGGAGTCTTGCTACTCAGCCCTGATGAATGCTGTGGATGCAACCAGGAGATGCTGCAGAGAGACTTGGAGACTCATATCTTTTCCATAGCTTGGAAGTACTATCGAGTCACGGGGAGAGAAATTCCAAAGTACTTCTGGGCTGATAGAAAACTCAACTTCTCCAGCTGACCCGGAAATGCGGCAATGTCACATGGATGGAAGAACTGAAGCACTTCTGGGTCAGACACTTTACAAAGGACTGTTGGAGACCCAGTAAGCAAGCCGGAGTTGGGAGATAGAGGATAGAGCTTGCTGGGAGGTGTGGAGGAGAGATTTGTGATGATTCATTGTATTATTATTATTGATTTTGTCTGTTTAGGATGGCAGGAGGTGCTTTTGGACAATGTAACAAGACGAAAAAGAATTAAATACCTTCTTGGTCATTTTATCCTGTGTTCAGTGTATCTGTCTGTTGAGTTGAAAGGGGCAACAGTGACCCCTAGCATCTTACACAGGTCCTCCAGCTTGCATGGAAAACTCAGGGTTGGTGGCAGGATTGTCACTCCAGGCACTGTAAAAAAAAAAAACACACTGTTCAGTTTGGTGCTGAGGGCGATACCCATTGCACAACTTCACTCAGGTCCTAATTTAGGATCTAGAGGTGGTTCATCGTGTGGTGGGTACGACAACATGCCGTATCAGTGCAGGCTCCAAACCTCCTCCTGCTTGTTCACATTACTTACCAAGACCCTTCTCCCTACCTTATACATTTTGGCTAGACCTCGAACTCTAGGAAGAATCATAATTGTTCCACACAGAACTCCAGATGAGGCCTCACCGGTGTGTTATAAACCTTGAACATAACCTCCTGTGATTTGTACTCCACACATCAGATGAGCTATACTGTATAACCTGACATTCTGTTTGCCTTCTTAATGGCTTCTGAACACTCTCTGGTAATTGACACTGTTGAGCACTCTAAGACTCCTAAATCTTTCTCATATGCCAGTGGTTCTTAAACTGTGGGGAGGGCCCCCCTAAGGGGGGGCGCAAAGATGTGAAAAAATGAAAGCAAGAATCGAAAATATGAAAAATACATCTATTGAAACCAAAACAAATTAATTTAAACTACATTCTGATACTAGAAAAAGAAATATAGAGTTAGATAAATGTCAATAAAAGTTAAGTAGGTATAGTAAAATATGCATCTATGATATATCATTAATGAAAAAAGAACAAATTGGTATTAGTGGGGTCCTTTCAAAAAAAGTTAGGGTGGCGCGATTAAAACTGTTATGAAAACTCGGGTCGCAAATACGTAAAGGTTGAGAAATGCTATCATAAGGTGTACTTTTGACCTCCCATTATGTATTCAAACCTCACATGTTTACTCCCTGTTTGTATTACTTAATTTTTACAGACATTATATTAATTTGCCACAAATCTGCCCAAGCCCATGTCTCAATGGATTCAGGATTATCTGCCAATCCACCAAACTTAGTATCATTTGTAAACTTAACTAAGTTGTTACTTATATTACTATCCAAAGCATTTAAATATTTTAAAAAATAGCACTCACCCCAGCTGTATGCCACGCTTAATATCACCCACTTCTGACGGGGCATCAACACCATCTGCTTCCTGTGTTTGAGCCAATTCTGCACTCATTTACAAACAACACCCTGAACTTCCCCTATTTTATATTGATGCCCACAAGACCTTAACAAAGGCCTTCATAGCACTCATAAAACATCAGTTGATCGATTATCCATCTCTTTGTAGTGTGGGTTATTGACCTGCTGGTTAAATGACTTGTTAAAGGTGTTATACTAAATATGTAATATCAACAGAAGTGTTTCTCCGTTAATCCACTTCAGACCACTCCAAAGTGAAATTTTCTAAGTAAGTCAAATTGTAGAGGTGAATAAACACTATACTGATGTTTTAAAAGTGTTAGAAAGGTCCAAAGAAGTGTTTGCTTAGGTCTTGTTTCACGGGTAAATGAGTAATTGATGCATTTTTGCCGGACTGAAAATAAAGTGTTACTATATAATCAAATCAAATCTAATAGTGGTTAAGTGTCTACAAATACCATTTGACGGGTGTTCAATAATTTATCTACCTGTGTGTGAAAGAAAGTAGCAAGCTTCTTGAAACAAGTCTGGCGATGTTGTGTCAGGTCTCAAGGTTACCCCTGCACAGTTGTGGCTCATTGCAAGTCTAACATTTCAAGAGACAGGAGATCAGGAGAGTCCTCGTGTGAATTAAGTACGCTTCTTCACAACAATGCGTCGGTTCACATATCACATCAATTGCAAGCTGCCATCCGAGAATGTGGATTACACCAACTGAACCATCCACTCTACAGTCCTGACCTGGCTCCCTCAGATTATTTCCTGTTCTACCGAGTTTTGAAGAAATCTCTCCATGCACAGTGGTTTTCAGGTGATGAAGATGTCAGTTTTAAAAGGGGTTAAAGTCAGTGTGGGAAAAGTGGGTGGAGCTATCAGGGGACTATATTGAAAAATTGGTAGTACTTTATAATAACTTTCATTAATACAGTATTAACAAGTATTATTTAATTAACTTGTTCATGAGTACATGTTAATTCAAATAGCTATAAATGCAATTAAATGATAATTCATACCATAGGTAATGTACTTTTGCACATTTATAAATTATTTTACAAATGGTTAGTAAGGCACTTTTTACCGTTTGTTAGCCCATTACTTGTTTTGATACTGCATTCACTAATGTCTAGTGGATTAGGGACACATATCATTAACACAGACACAGCTGCTCCCTCAAAACCCCTGTTAAATGGTGATACAATGGGAAACAAATTCTTTTTTTTTCACCTCCTCTTTGCTCGATCAGCTGCTGGATTGAAGCTTCTGCCATGCCGTGGGATTTGCGCTTCGCTCGCCTGCATAACGCCCCTTTCCCCCCGCCCTCCCTCAGCCAGTGTTACATGCCATTGTGAAAAGGGGGGCTGAATGGACTCTAAGGAGACACGGTCACTCCTTTGAAACTCCTCTTGAACGGTGATACAATGGGAATCAAATAACAGTTGTTTTTTACCTCCTCTCTGCTCGATCAGCTGCTGGTTTGTCTCTGCTCCTGTGTGGTGTGATCTGCATTGCGTGCGGCACTTCGAGCATTTTAAAGTCACTGCCTTGTCTCCCTTCACCAACAAACATCCTCAAACATTATTCAATCTCTTTTCGATGTTCCGTTATTTCTCGGAGTAATATTTTCCGTTTGTTTGCGCTAATGTGAGCTTTACTCTCATTTTCTTGAGACTATCAAATTTTCCTACTTCCATAATCTCTAACCTGCTCTGCATGTGTATCACGGGACTTTCTTCCAAAAGTTGTAAGTATGACGTGACCTGCCCATCTCGCAGAAACTGAAAGTGTCTCTCTGTCTCTGTCTCTCGAAGATCTCTCTGAAAAAGATTATGTCTTGTTACAGTCTCATCCCAAGTTTTGTTTTTTATAATAGAGATCATGTATCATCTCCTTCCAAGCCTTCCAAGATTTTTTTTTATAATAGAGAGATTTGTCCCTAATCCGCTAGATATTAGTAAATGCAGTGTCAACATGAGTTAATGTGCTAACAAACGGTAAAAAAAAGCCTTACTAACCATTTGTTAAATCATTTTTAGATGTGGGCCTGCGTTGTTCCTGGGGTTTGTTTTCTGCCTTGTGCCCTGTGTTGGCTGGGATTGGCTCCAGCAGACCCCTGTGACCCTGTAGTTAGGATATAATGGGTTGGATAATGGATGGATGGATTTTTAGATGTGTAAAAGTACATTACCTAATGTATGAATTATCATTTAATAGCAGTTATAACTAATTGAATGAGCATGGAGTCATGATCTGTTAAACATTATATAATGCTTGTTAATGCAATTAATGAAAGTTATCATAAAGTGCTACCGAAGAAATAAACATTTTTCAAAAACTCTTTTATTTCCTACTGAGGTACAGTAGATAAATTATTGAACACCCCCAATATTCACATTGTAAATATTGAAAAGGTCTTGTACTGGCCACATCAGATGTTTTCGTCTGTGTGTATATTTTTCAATGCAATGTAATGAGAAGTCAAGCAAAACAACACCTTTTATTGGCTAACTAAAAAGATTATAATATACAAGCTTTCGAGGCAACTCAGGCCCCTAATCTGACATCTGGCCTGAAGAAGGGGCCTGAGTTGCCTCGAAAGCTTGTATATTATAATCTTTTTAGTTAGCCAATAAAAGGTGTCGTTTTGCTTGACTTCTCACTACATCCATAATGGCTAACACGGTACAAGACCCTAGTACTACAATGCTATATAATAACTTAATTTTTATAGATTTAACTTTTTTTATTTGCTTTATCTGCTTTGATGATATCGAACTGCTTTCATTTATTTTCAATTATGGAAATACAGCCACCTAAATTCAATATTTCTGAATGCATTTATTTGTCTTTCATAATGTTTGTGCTTCCTCAGCAAAGAGAGATTGTATTATACAGGAGGTTTTAGCTTGGGTAATGCTCATGTATTTCAGTTTGCAGCTTACCAGCCCTTCATTTTCTCCTGGCTTCTCAAATTCTGTTTTTTTTTTTTTTATTGAATCTTCTCCTCCTTCTGTCAAGCCTTCATCTCTGAAAGTATGCTTTTGACCTATGTCACCCAATTTTTTTTTGAGCAGTGGGTGGCCTTTTTTTTGTTATAACTCATGTCTGGTGTTTTTTTCTTTGCACTGAGGTTACACATAAAAGAGACCCGCAGTCATCAGGCAGTTCACCCCAATGCTGCATCTCTGAAATCCTTGCTGGGATCAAATTAGTATAGATCGCTACCTTCCAAACTTTAAGATTGTAGTTGTCACAACCTCAGGGGTCTGAGGCTGGTCTTGAAGAAAGGTAAAGTAACATTCATGCGAGAGTTTGAGGTATTATGTCCTGGGTAAAAATACTGGCATAACACTCAGGTGGGTTTGAAGACTTAGTTGGCTTAAAAGTTGGAGCATTTTAAAAATGTCTAGTCACTTTTAAAGCAACATCTCTTTCAATCTGCATGTAAGGGGATCATGGTATGGAAGACAAATGACGGCATTCCCGGGTCCATGTCATTAAGACCCACCCCTTCTGGGGACCAGCAAATAAAACCATAGGGGACTGGAAGTAGATGGTTAGTGCTATAACTCCAGGCAATTGAGATGGACTGCGCAGGAAAACATCTTGATTCCCACTGTTTAGTACCCTCACATGCTGTTTGTTTGACCTTTTTCCAACCTGCATTAAACAAGGGCCCACTGGATCCCCAACAATTCTCAGTGTCTGCTAGTTTCACACTATCTATCTATCTATCTATCTATCTATCTATCTATCTATCTATCTATCTATCTATCTATCTATCTATCTATCTATCTATCTATCTATCTATCTGTTGTGGACTGTACGAGGCACTCTAGCTCCCCAAGCACCCAACACCAACAGGCTCTGGACACAAGTCTCAATGAAACAAGAGGATTTATTGGTGTGAAACGCTTCCCATAAGCATTTCCCACAACATCAAATGCACAGTACAAAGCATAAGCAGCACATAGCAATTCTCTTTGTCTTTGTTTTTATCTTTACTTCATCTCTTCCTCCCCAGTCCCCACAACAACCCCTGACATCACCTGTGGAACTCAAAAGGGCCGAGTCCAAGAACCCCAGTTCCCATGATGCCGTGTGGAAAACTGTTGGGAGCTGCAATCTTGCAGTCCGGGGTAGACAATGCCCCACAGATGCTGTCTCCTGATATCATGACATCATGAGGGCATCCCATCCAGATAAGGATGCCAGCTACCCCTCACTCACTCACTCTATCTATCTATCTATCTATCTATCTATCTATCTATCTATCTATCTATCTATCTATCTATCTATCTATCTATCTATCTATCTATCTATCTATCTATCTATCTAAATGTAAACATTACAGCTGTTGCTCAGCTGACAAGATTCCCCTTTGGGTGTCCATGATGCACCCTCTGCTGTGTCTCCAAATCTCTGGCCATATTTTGGTGGTTTGTTTCCCATATGCCCTTTTTAACTTCATATGGTAAGGGCAGCCTTTACAGTTACAATGTTTTTATTTGGACATTTAAATTTCTAACATTGTAACATCTTTCTTGCTTTCAATTAACCAGATCTTTTTTTTTTTTAAGACATAAACTTCACTGATTACTTGCAACATTTTCAGCGCTTCATCTGTAACTTGAGGCTTTGTTCCTTTCAATGTTCTTTTGAAAAGACCATTTAGAGCCTTTTCTTTTCTTCTCCCTTTGTTTGATGGACAGCTCTCCATGGTTTTTGGTTAAGATTTGTTCTGCTTATTACCTCCTGTCATTTCCTACCAAACTCTCACTTGCGTGCCGAGGATGCTGGGAGTTTTTATTTCTTTTTTCTTTTCAATTGTGATTGTCCTCACTCAGCTGAACTGAGAGCAGCAGCCAATTCATGCCGGAGCTGTGTGTTTTTTTTTTTTCGTTTTTTTTTCTCCCCTAAGAATTGTGTTAGCTGCTACTGGCTTTCTTTCTTTCTTTCTTTCTTTTTTTTTTTTTGTTTTGAACTTTACTTCTTTATTCTCTTTAGCAGGAATGGCTTTGCTGCAGGGCTTATGCAGTGCATTCCACTGTGACAGACTTTTGCCTTTTATCTTTTGGTAGCCAACTCTGATTCATATTGGTGTTTGAATCCATGCTTTTTATGATTTCATATCAATTCTTTTAGAAAAATAAAACAAACACCATCTCCACACTTTTTAATATTCTGTTCATACACTGAAACACATTATGAACACTAAAATCAAAGTGTAATAGTGTGTGGCATGCCAAGTTCCAAACTGCGCTTCACGGCCATTTTTGTTTTGTCTGGTCTGATCTGTAGGTGAAGTTCAAACTCACATTCTGCTTTATTGCCGTGTGTCCACAGTAGAATGAGATTCTTTCTTGTGAGTGTCCTATAAACTATTTACAGTAGTAGAACTTGAACAAGCTATAAATACTGTGGAAGAATACGTTGTGACACAAGAAAAAGGTTTGGGGCAGCCACCCGTATACTTGAAATAAGGCCGCAATTAGATACAAGGTTCATTACAGAATTCCTGGAAGGTAGAAGGACCGGGAGAGGACCAATACCTCCCACGAGACACAAGAGGGCAACCAGCCTGGTTCACATGTGGGTCACACGTTCAGGGCTGGGAAGCTTCACCCGGTTGGGGCACGTGACCACCACCAGGGTCTACCCGGACATTCCATGAGACGTGGACTGCAGTACATCTACCACGACAGGAGGTTCTGCTAGGCCAGGAGGCAGATACACCCGCTGTGCTTCGGGGTGCTTATGCAGCACTTTCGCCACACCCAGAAGTGCTACAAGAAGATCATCAGGAAGCACCTGGAGTACATCCGGGTACTGCATAAAAGGGGCCGCCTCACTCCATTCGAGGCCCCAGAGTTGGGAGGGAGCGTGACAAAGCTTACAAGAGAGGAGTGGAGGTGGCAAGAATAGGAAGATGGAAGGACTGTGAGTGATTGGTGCTCTGTACTTATAAGCTGTCTTGATGTCTGTCTGTGTCTAGGCTGGTTCCCAGAAAGATGGCACTTTTACAGTTGGTTGGAGGAAGTGATGTCGTTAGGACCGGAAATAGAAGTGATGTTGCTTGAGCTGGAAACGGAACTGATGGGCTCAGATGAGATTTCCCTCAGTGTACACTGCCCCCCCTTGGTCAAATGTGGAATTACCATTGTTTAAGCCCTTTAGCTGCCTCAGATGTGCACGTGTGTGGAAAAAATAAATTTGAAACACGAAAAGAGACTATTCAGTCCATCAAGGTCATTTGTCTAGCTAATTGCTAAGCTGTGCCAATATCTCCTCCAGATTCTTCTTAAAGGTTGTCCCGGTTTCTGCATCAACTCCATGTCTTGGTTGCTTGTTTCAAATTCCCACGGCCTTTTGAGTTAAGAAGTTCCTCTTAGCATCAGTCTTCAAAGCACTTCCTACTAATTCCCACTGATATGCTCAATTACCTAAGTCATGTTCGAGGCTGTGTTTCTTCCATGAATCAGGTTCAAAGTTTTGTTTCCTGTCTGTTTTGTCCATTTTTGTGCCATTTATTTATGTCAATGCTCATTTTGTTTATCATATGCACTACATGTGACTATAAAATGTCTTTGTTAGGTCTCAAGTGTTTAATGGGTGGTCCAGAATGAAAGTGACCCAAAGCATACAGCCAAGTCAATGCTGGGGTGGCTACGACCCTGTGGACCTGGAAAAGCTCAGACTTAAATCCCATAAAACATCTCTGGAGAGACCTGAAGATGGCAGTTTACAGACACTTCCCACCCAATCTGATGGAGCTTGAGAATGGAATGAACAGCCAAAATCCAGGTGTGTAAAGCTTATGAACACAAAGTTGTTAAAGGGGCTCCTACAAAGTACTGAATTAAGGGTCTAAAAATCAATATCAAACAGAAATTTTTGTTTCTGATTTTTAAAAATCTGCAACACAATAAAGTGGGCAGAAAGTGAAGGCACCTAAATACTTTCTGATATCTGCTGTAGATTGGTAGATAGAGAGATTGCAAAGGCACTATATAATAGATAGATAGATAGATAGATAGATAGATAGATAGATAGATAGATAGATAGATAGATAGATAGATAGATATGAAAGGCACTATATGATAGATAGATAGATAGATAGATAGATAGATAGATAGATAGATAGATAGATAGATAGATAGATAGATAGATAGATAGATAGATAGATAGATAGATAGATAGATAGATAGATAGATAGATAGATATATAATAAACAGATAATAGGCACTATATAATAGATAGACTAGATAGATAGATAGATAGATAGATAGATAGATAGATAGATTGGCATTATATAATAAACAGAAAGGCACTATATAATAGATAGATAGATAGATAGATAGATAGATAGATAGATAGATAGATAGATAGATAGATAGATAGATAGATAGATAGATAGATAGATAGCATAGATATAATAAACAGAAAGGCACTATATAATAGATAGATAGATAGATAGATAGATAGATAGATAGATAGATAGATAGATAGATAGATAGATAGATAGATAGATAGATAGATAGATAGATAGATAGATAGATAGATGATCTATTTATCTATCTAAGTGTACAAACTGGGTATTTATGTAGACTAGAACTTTGGACCTTTCAGCTACTCATTTTACACTTCATGCTCTGTAAAGTGCTACCATAGGAATACTAATTAGTAGGCAATTTTATTAAAATAATGTTTACTGTTGAATGTTTAAAAGCAAAAAGAATAAAACATTGGTGGCAGACGCCTCATTTAGGAGCCTTCAATAATAATCATTTTATGTTTTGCTTTTGTTTGATTTTTCAATGCCTACCCATATAATATGAAAGCTGCATGCAAAGTGGTATAATCTAATTTACTTTGTAAGTGTTTCTGAACAATGATTCCTACATTTATTAAATAAAAAAACAGCTAGAATTCCAAATAAAGAGAAAATTACTTGTTGTGATAACCAATGTACATTACTTTTTATTTCATTATTCACAATAAGCTTTATAGGTGTAATTTAATGTAAAGCAAATGATAAACTGGCAACATGCATGCAACTTTAACAGAAGAGGCTTTAAAGGTTTAACATATTCATTATTACGTAAAAAATATCACACATGATGAAGAACGACTGCATGCATATTAAGGATTTTATATTTCATATTTTACAGTATATTAACCACTTAGGAGCTCTTTTTAATCACTTGTCTTTTGTGTCTGGCACCTCTTGTCATGATATGGCATTTGACTCATCCTGATCTCTAGTTCTGAAAGAAGTCAATCTTTTTGGGGCTCCCTCTATTTTTGACCTGTTAGGTTTGAAGAATTCTAATTTGAAGCCATTTTTGGACCAGTGCAGGAAGATACATCATTATGATAAAGAGTAAACCAATAGGTGTCTCAGAAGGAGTGTGTCCATGCCACATCAGCTGACCACAGGGGCCAACCCCTAATAGGTCACAAGGGGTTAAAGTTACTTCTTTTCCCAAATGGAGATTGGTAATACAGGCCCACTTGGCTGCCTCTACCTCGTGTAATGACCTTGTAAAATGTGCTACTTCATTTTGGCTCACTCGGTACAAAGTTGTACCGCTCCTCTGGCCCCTTCTCCTGCGCTGGGATGGCACGATTATACCGTATTTACGCGTGTACCACGCACACATTTTTTCCCGAAAATTAGCATTAGAAAATCAGGTGCGCGTCATATATGAGGAAATGCAATTCTGTAATGTTTACTTCTTCTGCTTGGGCTTGCTTGCTCATGCTCTCTCTCTTGGTCACTTATTCATGCACTCACGCTCTCTCTCTCTCTCTAAACGCTTCCTATAAAATCACAACGCACATCATACACGAGGCAAAACGATTTTCATGATTTTCTTTGTAAAAATGATGGAGCGCATCTTACACGAGGGCGTGTGGTACATGAGTAAATGCAGTAATATACGCTACTGATCCCTAGTGCTGCAGCAGAAAGAAAGCTAAATAAATAAATTAATAACCTGGAGCAGGAGTGACCAACAGTACTTCCCTACTAAAGTAGAGAGCACACCAACAGAAGCAGAATGACTGAAAAACAATTTACTATTGTGAACAAATAATCGGTTATTTACACAAATCTCGCTCTGTAGCACACCACCCACACTACAATACCAGACACTTCATTGATAAAACATGAATACACAAATAAAGCTTATCTTAGAGAACTGACTAAGTGAACAAAAGTCCCTTAAATATATTCATTTTTTCTTAATATTTGATATTGTAGTGACATTAAGGTCTCTGGTGACTCTTCTTATGAAGTCAGTAGATGGAATGGGAGAGCATGGGAGGTAACACTGGTGTGACTTCATGTTGCTCACAGATCTTGACTTTGCTGATGATACTGTGATCTTCGTGGAGTCAATGGAGGCTCTGATCGGGCCTCTCGACAAACTGAGTGAGGAGTCTGAGTGTCTGGACTTGCAAGTATCCTGGATAAAAACCAACATCTAGGCCTTTAATGACATCTTGGGCACAGCCATCAGCGGAGATGCAGAGCATAGAGCTTGTCGACCTTGTTGAGAGGTTTACTGACCTTGGCAGTGACATTCATGTCTCTGGTGACTCTTCCTATGAAGTCAGTAGATGGATTGGGGGGGTCATTAGGTCTCTGGAACCGGGTGTGTGGCACTCCCAATATCTTCGCAAAAGAATGAAGGTCCAAGTCTTTAGTATTCTAGTGCTCCCTGTTTGTGAGACATGGATGCTTAATTCAGTGACCTGAGATGAAGACTGGACTCATTTGACACTGTGTCTCTTCAAAAAATCCTTGGGTACCGCTGGTTTGACGTTGTGTTGCTCACGGAGTCCCGAATGATGTACATTACCTGCATTGTGAGGGATCATCAGTTACCGCACTACACCCATGTGGCACGATTCCCAGAGGGTGATCCAGCTTGCAGGATTCTCATTGCTGAGGACCCAAATGGCTGGACTAAATGGACACCCAGGTAAGACCTGGCTGCGGCAGATAGAGGGTCATTTTTGGAGGGTGGGACTGGACCGCATGTCTGCCTGGGGGGTTTCCAACTGGGATCCCAAAGTGTTTCGTCATGTTGTGGGTGCAGCAACACGCTGTACCAGTGGATGCTCCCTAATCTCAACTGACCTGACCTGATTGTTATTGAAAGGGTTATGTCAAGCCATTCCTTAATATGGGGAAACCTCCTCACACAGGTTTGTCAGGCCTTGTGATGAGTGATTTGTGGCGAAGTGCGATTTTTAAATAAATAAACACATCCCATGAAGTGCAGGCTTCAATCAGGTGTGGGTGTGTGTGAGTACACGTCACTCCGGGGTTGATTGGGGTTCTTGGCTGATCATGTCCAGAGCTGCAGAACAGCTCACCTTCCCTCATGCAACAAATACTACATGTGCAATGAAATTCTAGACAAGTCAGCCACCATTAAACTAAGACATCTTCCTCTCTGCACTCTCTTCACTTACTCCTGATTTTCACAAAATCTTGAATAAAATCAGACAAGTCAATGTTACCAATTAAAGACAAATGGACGCTAAATTTGATTCCTGTAATAAACACCCATGTGTCAAGTTATTTCTGGAGGAATACCGTGCCTACTTCATTTATTATGTACTGTGAATTTAAATAATGAATATGTATTTATTGTTAATTGTTAATATAAGAGTAGATTGGTCAGGTGTCTCGTTCCCAGCCTGGAGTGGGCAAGGAACCACATCTGTGCCGAATCAGGCAGGATAAAAAATGGAGCCTTCACGGTTGGAGAAACAGAACAGAAGATTAAAGTAAAGAGCACGATCGAGGTTAAAGAGGATAGAGAGAAGGGTAGGAATGGTATGGAGCCAGTTCAAGACTGAGCAGAAACAGGCATACGGGAAAGTGAGCCCAAGAGAGCTCAAAAGGGGGCTGAAGGTTACTCCTGTTGTGCCACCCAGGAGCAGGAGCAACCAAAATCACTCCAGGTGGACTCCCCTGCAAGGCCGGGGAATGGCAAAGGGAGTCGGGGGGAGTAAAGCTTACCATGGCGCCCTGTACTTGCTGACGGACTGGCAACAGGGGCCCAAGCGGGATCAAAGGGTTGTCTGCACCTGCCAGTTGATGTCTCCTCGTGCTGTGCAATCTAAAGAGGGCAAGCCAGGGAGATATTCAAGTTTAGAAAGCAGCAGCAAGGCTTGAGTTTTTTTTTTAAAGAAAATGTATTCCCTTGTGTTTTAACCTCGTTATGGAAATATTTATTGCTTTTAACTGCTATTGGACACTCAAGGATTTTATGGATTGCTTATATATTAATGATTGATTTAATGCACTGCACTTTTAAACACTGTTTGATTTTAATAAAAAGCACTGGTACTTTTTCCGCTAGCCCCTTGCCTAATATGTGTGTCCTCATTTGCCTAGTTCACCTCAATACATGACTATCGACGACTCCCGGATACGGCAAGAGAGTGTGGAGCCAACAGGACCTCATCCATTTTCTTCATAAAATGGTAAAATGATCCTTTATGTCATCTTGGCTTCCATGAACGAACCCGGGTTCATCTGACTCCTCCAGTGAGGTAGCGTAGTTTTACCCCCAACTAATATCCACAACCTTGTCTCTGGTGCTGTTCCTTGCCTATCTTCTCGCCCCTCTACTTTGCCACTGCACCTTCACCATTTTTGGGTATGGTCGGCCCCTCCCCTTTTTGATTTTATTGGCTCTCCGTGTCAGGTGCTCCTTTCCAGGTCATTCACAGGTTCCTAATACCTCTTCAGATTTGTCAACTGTAATGATGAAAAGTTACGACCCGACAATAACACCCACCACACATGACATTTGCTACAAAGTAGTAGCGTGTTTTGTAAGTTATGATAGCCTATGATTCAGGAAATTATACGTTACATTAGAAAAATGGCAGTACAAGTAAACCAGTCGTTCAGGATCAAGACCTTTAAACCGTATGTAAAGAATAGTAGGAAAGCACAGCAAGATACACACATAGTTTTACAAATGATAGGAAACCATTCAGTACATCAAGCTCATTTGTTAGCGAAGCTATCCCAAAATGAAATAAGCACTAATTTGGGGCCAGTTTACAAAACTTGCACATGCCCCTTTTTATGCAATCTACACAAACGTTAAGATTAAAGGAAGAAAACTTGATGGGAGAAAGTGCATATATTTATGGAAATTCTTACCCAAGTGTATACAGACAAACTGGGAAAGGACAGAACCCTTGATCAAGCAGGGAAATGACGACTCACATGCATAATAATTTTTATCATCAAGCCGTTATTAGAATGTGCATTGATGTATCAAACATTAAACCTCAAAAAAAAAAATGAATTTGATGTGCAGACTGCATTTTCTTTCCTTTTATGAGGGCCAATGCTGCGTATTTGTGCTGAAGAACTTTGGTTTTTGCGTCAGTTTGGCACCAGTTTTAGTGACTGGCAAAGGTGCAGCTCAGATCTTCTCGAATGATGGTGAATGCCCCAGCTGTCCATGAGACACACTGCATCAAATCCTCTGGGACAAAGCCTGGAAACAACGAGGAATGACTTAGGGACATGTATGTTAGGTAGAATGCCCAGTGGAAGCTTTACATATGGTGTTCACTAATTGGAAGAAGGCTTATGGTAGAGAAACCATGTCAAAAGGTTTGCAAGTGCATGAGAGAGAAAGGAGGACCAGAAAAGTATGTGAGGATATGTATAAGGGAGTGTTGGGGTAATAGACAAGACCCAGTTAGAGGAGGTCTGCACCAGGGATCTTCTTGAAGTCCTTATCTCTTTGATCTGGTTATGGATGTGTTGTGTCCTGGGAGTAAAGACCAATCCCCACATGTGCAGGCTTTTTATGTTGTGCAGAACTAAAAGAAAGGAGGTGGAGAGGAGGTTGGAGGAATGGAGAAGGGCTTTGGAAAATAAAGGACTGAAGATAAATAAGAAGAAGACAGACTATCTGAGAGTTAATGATGGATTCAGAAGTTAGAGCTATAAGTGAAAGTAGAGTAGAGTTGATAAATTTAAATATATAGGATCAGTGGTAGCCCAAGATGGAAAATTAGATGCAGAAACAACTCAAAGAGTGCAGTGTGGATGGAATAATTGGATGCAGGTATCAGGAGTATTGTGTGATTGAAGAATTAATTCAAAGGTTAAATATGAGATTTTTAAGAAAGTGTTAAGACCAGTAATGATATATGGAGCTGAGACACGGACAATAATGTGAGGGTAGGAGATGAAGCTGAATGTGGCCGAAATGAGAAGGTTGAGATGAATGTATGGAGTTACAAAGAAGGACAGAATAAAAAATGAGGCAATCAGAGGTACTGCAACAGTGGGAGAGAATATCTACAAAAGTACATAAAAGTAGGTTTAAGTGGTATGACCAAGTGATAAGGAGAGGCAATAAATAAGTCGATGAAAGAGTGATGTGAATGGAGGTCCAGGGGAAGTGGAAGCGAGGGAGGCTGAAGAGGAGGTGGACGAATGAAGTAAAAGAAGATCTGAAGGAAAAGAATCTGACTGAGGAGGGGGTGCAGGACTGAGAAGTATAGAGAAGGTCGATCAAGCACTTTGACCACATATTGAAGTAGGTGAAGAGGAAAAGGAAGATGATGAAGAATAACAAGAATGCCCAGTGGAGGCTGGGCAGTCATTTGCCCTTTAAAAACCCATCTAGATTTTATTTTTTCCCTCCAGCTTTATTCTTTATTTTTTCTGTCCTCCCAGCACTCTGACTTTATCATTCTGCTCATGTCTTTAGAGTTAGAATATGATATAATATATTAGAGTGGGCGGCATGGTGGCACAGTGGTAGCGCTGCTCCCTCGCAGTGAGGAGACCTGGGTTCGCTTCCTGGGTCCTCCCCGTGTGGAGTTTGCATGTTCTCCCCATGTCTGCATGGGTTTCCTCCCACAATCCAAAGACATGCAGGTTAGGTGCATTGGCAATCTTAAATTGTCCCTAGTGTGTGCTTGGTGTGTGCCCTGTGGTGGGCTGGCACCCTCCCCAGGATTTGTTCCTGCCTTGTGCCCTGTGCTGGCTGGGATTGGCTCCAGCAGACCACCAAGACCCTGAGTTAGGATATAGCAGGTTGGAAATGAAATGACTATGTTAGAACTCCACTTTCCTACCAATTACATATCTATGCAATGTAAGCTTATATTGATTTATTTTTTATTACTCATTCATTATTATTCTTACTCAATTTTATTAGTTTTTTGTTTCTTGCTACTATTTCTTTGACATCTTGTAAAGCACTTTGAGTCCCATCATGTGTATGAAGCCATTTGGCCTGCTGATAGCAAGATACTAAGTCTCTTTTCTTGAAGTAGTTATCCACGTATATGGTAAAGCTGTGATTTTATTAAAGTTAAAATAAATAGCAACCATTTTGATTTAAAATGAGCCATGTTCTCTATCGCTGTTCTCAAGAAAGACGTTGAGAAAAATAGTTTCTCTGGCAATTTCTTTGTGCCCCCGTTTTGATAGAACGTCCACCTTGTTTAATTCTTTTTTATTCAACTGCCATTTAGTAGACTTAAGTGCATCGACCCTGGCCTTGTCCTGAGGACACTACGTTTTGTTCTGTCTCAAAACAAAGACCGTCTTTCAGTGATTAAGACCTCTCTTCAGTCTGCTCTCCTAATTGAATTAATTGCTGAAGACAGCTCCTTTTTCTAATTAATATAGAAAATTAGGGATGATCCTTATATGTACTTGAGAACAAAAGTTTTCCTGACAAATAAGAAATTAAAACTGCCAGTTAACATTAGCAGTACAGCTCTCTTTACTAATTTGTGTCATTGAAACATGTATGTTTTTTGCTTTAGAAGATAAGCAACAAATGCTTTTCACTAGAATTTGCTTGAACGAATGTTATAAATTGAATTGGATTCATGGAGTTTTTTTTTAGATCTCATATGGTTACAGTGGCACAGTGATTCGCTGTTTAAAGCAGTGGTCTCAAACTCCAGACTTGGAGGGCCGCAGTGGCTGCAGGTTTTCATTTGAACCCTTTTCTTAATAGGTGAGAAGTTTTTGCTGCTAATTAACTCCTTTTCCTTTCATTTTAATTGACTTGTTTTTTAAGATTTGTTCCACTGAATTTTTTCATCGCTCCTGTGAATTGCTTCAGTTCTTTCTTTAAATGGCACCCAAACAGAAATGAAATGTGAAGTGAGTGAGCCAACAGAAGACCAACTCATTCAGGGCCTCAAACTCCAACCAATTTCACTCCAAGCAGTTGCTTAATTCGGCTCTGAGTCTTCTCGCTAATTCAACCCATTCTTCAATTCCATGGCTTTTTGCTGCTCTCATTGTGCAATAGCAGACATTC
Source organism: Polypterus senegalus (assembly GCF_016835505.1). Classification (NCBI taxonomy): domain Eukaryota; kingdom Metazoa; phylum Chordata; class Cladistia; order Polypteriformes; family Polypteridae; genus Polypterus; species Polypterus senegalus. The sequence continues at coordinate 7,753,158 of NC_053158.1, forward strand.
CTGAAATTGTGGATTTTCTCTTTTCTAAGGTCACTTTTAAAATGTTTTGTCGACCTGAGCAGAGCAACATTCCTGAGACCTTCAGCTTTCTTTGTTTTCAGATATTGTATGATGGTCACAGTTTTCTGGTTGCGTTTTGGCTCATTTTGTATCTCGTTATTGTTTGGCTGCTAATTAAGGAAAAAGAAACAATTAAGGGGTCAGAGTCTTCAAAAGCAAATCAATTAACATGAATTCAAAAGAAGTTAATTAGCAGCAAAAACAGGTCACTAAGAAAAGGGTTAGAATGAAAACCTGCAGCCACTGTGGCCCACCAGGACCGAAGTCTGAGACCACTGGTTTAAAGTATCTACAGTACACGTCCGTATTGATTTTCTCTGTGTCTCAGCTGCTGATATTCAGTGCTACACCCACAGACTTGCAAGAAGTGTTAATTTCTGGGTAATTAAACTGTTAACTAATATACACCACCTGTGACGGAGACACACCAAGTGAACATCCCATAGATGCTGTCACGCTTGCACATCGCAAGATCAGAGGTATGAACTTCCACTCCAGGACAGAAGGGGGCGCTCTGGCTCATCCACTACCCAATGAATGCAACTGGCCCCGCCGCTAAGGTCAGAGCCCTATAAAAGCTGACTGTCCCCAGAAGATGGGGTCTCATTTGGACTAGAGCTGGCCACAGGATGGAGCTCTGTGATGCTTATGTAGTGTAAAAAACTTTCTTCTGTTGTCAAAGAAGTCATTGACAAGACCAGATGAAAATGCACAATGGATCCTTATATTCACAGAGATATGCAGAAATATCTCAGTCCCCAGAGTGAGCAATCAATAATACAATTCATTCCCTTTTATACTTCCCTTATATATTAATGTTCTACACGTGGAAGTGTGTGTATCTGTCATACAGCATGAAGCTCAAAGAAATTGACTCTGTCACCAAAGTGAAACCACTGAGAAAAAAGAAACTTGCTTAGCCACTAATACACAGGTGAGGCGAGCATATCGGCAAAACGAAACCTCAGAGGAGAGAGAAACTCGCTTAACCACTGATACACAAGTGAGGTGAGCATATCAGCAAAAAGAAACCTCACAGGATAGAGAAACTCGCTTAGCTACTGATACATAAGTGAGGCGAGCATATCGGCAAAAAGAAACCTCAGAGGAGAGAGAAACTCGCTTAGCTACTGATACATAAGTGAGGCGAGCATATCGGCAAAACGAAACCTCCAAGGAGAGAGAAACTCGCTTAGCTACTGATACATAAGTGAGGCGAGCATATCGGCAAAACGAAACCTTCGAGGAGAGAGAAACTCGCTTAGCCACTGATAGACAACGGAGGCGAGCATATCGGCAAAAAGCAACCTCAGAGGAGAGAGAAACTCGCTTAGCCACTGATAGACAACAGAGGCGAGCATATTGACAAAATGAAACTTCTGAGGAGAGAGAAACTCGCTTAGCCACTGATAAACAACGGAGGCGAGCATATTGACAAAATGAAACTTCTGAGGAGAGAGAAACTCGCTTAGCTGCTGATAGACAATGGAGGCGAGCACGTTGGCAAAATGAAACTGCTGAGAAAAAGAGAACCTCGCTTAGCCGCTAATGCACAGTTGATGCAATTGATTGACTGAAGTGCCAAAATCCATGGTTTCTAGGAGCCCGGGATTTTTTACAGCATGGGCTTACACAGCTAGTCTATTATAATTACAGTCTATTATAATACAGTCTATTATAATTACAAATTTAATACATCACATCATCTGACTCTTAATAGACAGAATTCTATCATCTTAGCCAATCACCTACAGCCACCACTAACTTCGTACACATGTCAAAACATCACTTCATTAACAGGGGTGTCCTATGGGTTTTCCTATTGATCTTATCACCGTTTCATAATAGGGGTGTTTGGGCTTCCTCACTAGTGTGTTCTCACTTTTTAAGGGGCTGTTCACTATGACATTTGGAATTTGGCTCAGGTGGATCCCATTCTATTGTTCATCATTGAGATGTTTCTACACCTTATTAGGAGTCCACCTGTGTTTACTTCATTTAATTCAACAAGATTAGGAAAGGCTCAAACACCTTTCTATAGAAGGTCCCACCAAACCATAAGGTAAAGGAAACAGCCTGCAAAAAATGGAGACAGGATTATGTCGAGTTACAGAACTGGGAAGGGCTACAAAATATTTATAAAGGTTCCCAAGAGCACAGTGGCTTCCATAATTCTTAAATATAATAAGTTTGGAGCAACCACAGTTCTTCCTCCCAGGGAAGGAGAAGGATCTTAGTAAGAGAGCCGATGGTCACTCTGGATGAACTAACTTCGTCATAGAGACGGTGATTTGTCTCTTTTTTTTGGTGGGGATCCCAGGAGTGAACCCAGCCTTGACCCGACATGCACCACTCAAACAAAGAGACACAAAGTGACAGGATATAATCTAATAAAGCAGTATACTCACTGAGCAAAAATATGATCAACAAATAAATAGATTACCCTCCCTTTTCCCCACGCTGATATTAAATACTAACACAACAATAAACATTTAACAATTAACACTAACAACCAAGTCCATAAACAGTCCAAATGCAGCGGAAGTGGATGAAGTGGAATGGTGGAAAAGTTGATGATCCAGGGACGTGCTTTCTGTAAGTAATGTATTAAACAGTCCTATTGGTAGTCCTGATGTGGTGAGGGGTGGTGAGATTTGGGGAGCGCAACCTCAGATGAAGTACGATGACCAATCCAACACTACTTACACGAAAGGCAGGCACGAGACAGTCCATACATCCTTACAGGTTCGACAATCCAGGATAGAAATGATATTCCACAGGTGGTATTGTAGACAAGACAGATGGGTGAACTTACTTTACTGTTTAGCCTGTTTCTTTTAAAGATATCCACTGGGCCCTTTTGATCCCATTATCCCCTGCGTTCTCGTCAAATGTCTAATCAGGGCAATACAATACAATACAATACAATACAGTTTATTTTTGTATAGCCCAAAATCACACAGGAAGTGCCACAATGGGCCTTAACAGGCCCTACCTCTTGACAGCCCCCCAGCCTTGACTCTCTAAGAAGACAAGGAAAAACTCCTCAAAAAACCTTGTAGGGAAAAATGGAAGAAACCTTGGCAAAGGCAGTTCAAAGAGAGACCCCTTTCCAGGTAGGTTGGGCGTGCAGTGGGTGTCAAAAAGAAGGGGGTCAATACAATACGATAAAATACACAGAACAGAAAAATCCTCAATACAGCATAAAAATAAAAAACATTTAGAAGTACGGAGCAGAATTTAACAGTAGATGATATCACATAATAAGATTTGGATATTTTTAGAGTCCTGGAGACCTCAGCCATCAAGCTGCCTCCCCCATTTGGCCATTCCATGGCTGAAACAGTGCTGGGCCAGCCAATCCGATGAAAGGACCCCTCTTTCCCATGATTCCTGTGATCCTCCATCAGGGATGACTTTATCTTAGGCAGACAAAACAACTTGGCAGGTGGGCCGTGGCACCAAGTGCCACATTTGAGTACCGAGAAGAGAAACAGAATAGGTGAGGGTTAGTAACAAACTATAACTATCATGTTACTTATGTTTTAGTGCTAATGACTAACAACAGAGATGCAGTCTGTACAGTTAATCAGCAACTCTAGTCAGGAAAAGCTAAACTGAAGTAGTGAGTCTTCAACTGGGATTTAAAAGCTGAGACCGAAGGGGCATCTCTTATAGAAGCAGGAAGACCATTCCACAGTTTAGGGGTCCTGTAACTAAAAGCTTGACCTCCCACTGTTATTTTGTAAATCCTTGGAATCATAAGCAGACCGGCATCTTGAGATCTTAATGTGTGCTCTGGTTTGTAAGTCATGATAAGTTCAGATGAGTAAGCCAGATCTTGTCCATTTAATGCTTTATATGTTAAAAGGAGGAGTATGAAATTTCCCCCTTAACTTAACTGGGAGCCAGTGTAAGGATTTAAGAACTGAAGTTATGTGTTCGTATTTTCTTGTTCTTGTAATAATTCTTGCACCCGCATTTTGGATTAACTGGAGGCTGTATAGAGAACAGTTTGAACAGCCAGTGAACACCGCATTGCAGTAGTCAATCCTACTGGAGATAAATGCAATGAATTAATTTCTCAGAATCCTGTTAATTTAGAAAGTGCCTTAATTTCCTAACATTTTTAAGATGGAAGAAACATGTTTTGGACAACTTTGTAATATGCGCTTTAAATGACATACTAGAGTCAAAGGTAACTCCTAGATTGCGGGCTGATTCAGTAAAATTAATGGGGATTCCAACTGAGTTAAATGATGACAGAATATTGTTGTGATCAGCGTCATTCCCTCCAACAATTAACATCTCTGTTTTATTTGTGTTTAAAGACAAGTAGATCTCATCCATCCACTCCTTTAATTCACTCAACACAACTAATTAAAGACAACATCGGAGAAACTTCATTTGATTTAAATGAAAGGTATAACTGGGTGTCATCTGCATACGAGTGAAAATTAACATTTACCCTTGGGACAGCTGGGAAATGGAGTCCTTTAAGTTGTAGCATTGCTACAACCTGAGTGGAGATTGGAGAAACTTCTAGAAGGACAACTGTCGTTACAGCTTTATAACGCACTGGTGAGGCCTCAGCTAGAGTACTGTGTACAGACTACAAAAATGACATAGCAGCACTAGAAAAAGTCCAGAGAAGAGCAACTATCCTGATTCAGGGGCTACAGGGGATGAACTATGAGGACAGAGAAAAGGAGTTGAACCTTTTCTGTTTAAGTGAAAAGAGCTTAAGAGCAGACATGATTGAAGTTTTTAAAATTATGAAGGAGATTAGTTCAGTGGATCGAGGCTGTGACTTTAACATGAGTTTAAAAAGAAACGCGGGGAAGCATTTGGAAACTTGTTAAGGGTGAATTTTACACAAAAATTAAGAAGTTTTTCTTTACGCAGTAAACATAGACTATTGGAATAATTGAGCAAATAGTGTGGTAGACAATAAGAACTTTAGGGACTTTCAAAACTCGACTTGATGTTATTTTGATAGAGTTAAGTGGACGAGACTGGCGAGCTATGTTGGGCTGAATGGTCTGTTTTCATCTAGAATGTTTTAAGGTTCAAAACAGGAACACTCCTCCTATCTGGGCCTTATGGTCCATGAAAGCCTGCATGGAGTTTTTTATAAGGCACCTGAAGGACACCCTCACTCTGAGAAACAAATTTCTCTGGACTAATGAAACCAAGACTGGCCACAACTCTAAGCATCCTGTCTGAAGGAAACTAGACACCACTCATAAACACAACATCATTTCAATGGTGAAGTATGGTGGTGGCAGCATCATGCAGCATTTAGGAAAAGCTGAACAAAGCAAAGTATAGGGATATCCTTAATGAAAACCTGCTCTAGAGCTCTCTGGACCTCAGACTGGGCCGAAGGTTCACCTTCCAACAGGACAAATGATCTGAAACACAAAGTAAAGATAACACAGGAGGATCAACTCTGTGAATGTTCTGGAGTTGAATCCAATGAACACTTCTTAGGGGAGACTGGAAAATACAGTGGTGTGAAAACTATTTGCCCCTTCCTGATTTCTTATTCTTTTGCATGTTTGTCACACAAAATGTTTCTGATCATCAAACACATTTAACCATTAGTCAAATATAACACAAGTAAACACAAAATGCAGTTTTAAATGATGGTTTTTATTATTTAGGGAGAAAAAAATCCAAACCTACATGGCCCTGTGTGAAAAAGTAATTGCCCCCTGAACCTAATAACTGGTTGGGCCACCCTTAGCAGCAATAACTGCAATCAAGCGTTTGCGATAACTTGCAATGAGTCTTTTACAGTGCTCTGGAGGAATTTTGGCCCACTCATCTTTGCAGAATTGTTGTAATTCAGCTTTATTTGAGGGTTTTCTAGCATGAACTGCCTTTTTAAGGTCATGCCATAGCATCTCAATTGGATTCAGGTCAGGACTTTGACTAGGCCACTCCAAAGTCTTCATTTTGTTTTTCTTCAGCCATTCAGAGGTGGATTTGCTGGTGTGTTTTGGGTCATTGTCCTGTTGCAGCACCCAAGATCGCTTCAGCTTGAGTTGACGAACAGATGGCGGACATTCTCCTTCAGGATTTTTGGTAGACAGTAGAATTCATGGTTCCATCTATCACAGCAAGCCTTCCAGGTCCTGAAGCAGCAAAACAACCCCAGACCATCACACTACCACCACCATATTTTACTGTTGGTATGATGTTCTTTTTCTGAAATGCTGTGTTCCTTTTACGCCAGATGTAACGGGACATTTGCCTTCCAAAAGTTCAACTTTTGTCTCATCAGTCCACAAGGTATTTTCCCAAAAGTCTTGGCAATCATTGAGATGTTTCTTAGCAAAATTGAGACGAGCCCTAATGTTCTTTTTACTTAACAGTGGTTTGTGTCTTGGAAATCTGCCATGCAGGCCGTTTTTGCCCAGTCTCTTTCTTATGGTGGAGTCGTGAACACTGACCTTAATTGAGGCAAGTGAGGCCTGCAGTTCTTTAGACGTTGTCCTGGGGTCTTTGTGACCTCTCGGATGAGTCGTCTCTGCGCTCTTGGGGTAATTTTGGTCGGCCGGCCACTCCTGGGAAGGTTCACCACTGTTCCATGTTTTTCCCATTTGTGGATAATGGCTCTCACTGTGGTTCGCTGGAGTCCCAAAGCTTTAGAAATGGCTTTATAACCTTTACCAGACTGATAGATCTCAATTACTTCTGTTCTCATTTGTTCCTGAATTTCTTTGGATCTTGGCATGATGTCTAGCTTTTGAGGTGCTTTTGGTCTACTTCTCTGTGTCAGGCAGCTCCTATTGAAGTGATTTCTTGATTGAAACAGGTGTGGCAGTAATCAGGCCTGGGGGTGGCTACGGAAATTGAACTCAGGTGTGATACACCACAGTTAGGTGATTTTTGAACAAGGGGGCAATTACTTTTCACACAGGGCCATGTAGGTTTGGATTTTTTTCTCCTAAATAATAAAACCATCATTTAAAAACTGCATTTTGTGTTTACTTGTGTTATATTTGACTAATGGTTAAATGTGTTTGATGATCAGAAACATTTTGTGTGACAAACATGCAAAAGAATAAGAAATCAGGAAGGGGCAAATAGTTTTTCACACCACTGTAGCTGACAGAGGTTGAGAAGATCTGCTGAGATGAATGGCAGAAAATACCCAAATCCAGGTGGGCCGAGCTTGTCATGTCATTCCCAGAAGATTCCAGGTTGTAGTAATCACAGCCATTGGTGCTTTAACTAAGTGCTGAGGAGAGGGCCTGAATACTTGCGTTAATTCTATATTTCTCTTTTTTTAATAAATTGGCAAACACATATAAAATCTTTGTTTCAGTTTTTTATGTTGCTTGATGAGGGAAAAAAACATAATTTAAATAATTTTAGCATAAGGCTGCATGAAAATTTGTAAAAAAAAGTGAAGGAGTGTGAATACTTTCTGAAGGCACAGTACAGGCAGTTCTTCAATGGAGAAGAAAAACTGTGGATAATTACTAGATCTCTAGATTCAGTACTACTGGATGAAGTCATATCACTCCTTCTGCATACTACCTAAGCAATTTTCATTTAATTAGAGTGCAGGAAACTCCACCACTGAACCGTAAAATGAAACCAATAACCTGTCCTTTATCTTGTTAAAAGACTCAATTATCGTGCTTGCAGATCCCATATTTAATACTACAGATCGATTGTTAATGTTTAGACGGACAGCTCTGTAGACTGATTGTTACTGTGGTTAAGCATCATCGAGGAGGGAAGAAGGCAACAATTGACACCATTTTTGCAGAGTAACAGATCAGATATAGTTGGTCACCCATTGTTAAAAGTGACACCTTGAAACAATTTTTTAAATAGATTTTCAATGGCCAGTCTGCCCACACCATCCCTACTACATGAACAACCCCTTAATATGTCAACTGGAATGGCCAGTGCCAAGTCCATCTCTGACCACCAGTAAGAACTGGCCATGGTCTAAGACCAAATGAGGACACAACTGAGGATGCTACAAAAAGCAAAAGCCCCAAAGCCAGATGGAGTCAATCCTTGAGTTCTTAAGGCCTGTGCCTGTCTAGCTTTGTGGTGTCCTCTGTCACGTGTTCAGTCTGTCCCTAAGGCTCCAGAAAGTGCTGCCGCTGTGGAAAACAATGTTTCAATGAAGGCAGGCACCTCTTCAGCTAATGACTACAGACCAGGGGCACGTACGTCTCACATCATGAAGAACTTTGAGAGGCTGGTCCTGGACTATATGAGTCCCCTTGTGGTAGACCATTTGGGTCAACTGCAGTTTGCCTATCTGACAAAGACTGGATTGAAGGATGCACTTATCTCTTTGCCCCACAAGGCTTATTCTCACCTGGACAAAGCTGGCAGCACTGTGAGGATTCTGTTTTTTGATTTCTCCTGTGCCATCAATACAATCCAACTACAGTATCCTTGTTAAGGGATGCACAGGTAGATGATACTATGGTGACCTGGGTGATAGACTATCTGTCAGGAAGACTGCAAGTTTGTGAGACTCAAGCACTGCGTGAGCCACACTGGACCTTGTTGAAGCAGGCTGACATGGCAGGGGTGCCCTCAGCCCCAATGAAGGCGCTCGGAGACTGCAGAAGAGACAGAAGAACTGAGCTTTACATACAGACTCACTTAAGATGGAACAATGAGCAAACAACTAAAGCAACTCTTACATTTATTTTAATTCTTATCACACAAGTCATTATTCATCTTCATCTGACTCCACAATGTTTCACAGCTCAAATTCTGCCCCTAATTAATCTACCGTTATCTCTTTCGCTGTCCGTCATATGTTTCTGACAAGCCTACCTGCACCCCCCTTCTTTCCCAGCACTGGACAATTATTTACAACACCTTCTTATCATGGGGCCCATCTCCTCTCAACTCTCCTGCATGTCCAGACTTTAACTTGAGAGATAATGGTGGTCTGTGGCTTATACAGTGTAATAAAAATATAGGCATGAGCTTTTTAGCTCTAACTCTTACAACTTAATACTTGATGGAATATAGTGTCTGCTTTTTACTCATGTGCTTAGAATACTTCACTAATATGTAGAAATGACCAATTTTAAGCATACATTTTTCTATGAGCACCGCAAGGAACAGGCCTGTCTTCCTTTCTCTTCACTTCGAACACCTCCGACTATAAATATAACAGCAGATTGTAGAAGAATGTAAAATTCTTTACTGTCATTACGCATACACATAACAAAACTTTTTGTTGATAGGACTCGGCTTCAAGGCAGACTACTTAAAATCCACAATACACTATTGTGACGGACAGCCGGATCCCATGCCCGGCCGGGACGACCCTGCTGTGTATATTCCGGGGGAGCCACCATGGACAGCTCAGTACCTCCCCCGGGGCGCTTGGTGGCAGCCTACATGGTGGACAGTGATTCCCCAACCTCCATGGGAGATGGAGTCCTCCACAGCCTGGTTGGGGGCTCGGGTGGCCGCTAGGGGGAGCTGTATGGACTCCGCAGCCCAGCTGCTTGAATTCTCAGCCCCACCCAATTAGAAGGTGGTCAGCCACCTGGAACTCTTCCGGTGGGGTAGGGGCCGAATCGGAAGAGAGGAGTGTGGTGTTTAATTGGTGTTCTTGTACACTTGGGACTGTGTTGTGCCTGTGGGGATTACGGGGAAGACATACCCCACAGGTGAAGAACAATAAAAGTCAATTTATTTTATACGTGCCTCCCGTGTCCATCTGTGTCGGGTCAGGCGTTTATATAGCGCCTTGTTACACTGTGTTTTTGCTTACTGTGATGTTGTTGGCAGGATCCACAAACATTGATTTAATGACATACGACAGTCTAAGTATTAACTGCGTCAAGATGGTCTAAACAGGACGGGAGACAGGACAGTTCCCTGAGGTGCTCCACTATTGGACACCACCATTTCTGACACACAGTCCCTCAGCTTCACAAACTACCTGACTGTTGGTCAAGTAGCCCATGATCCAGGCGATTGTAGGGGGCATAAAGATGCATAGCCTTGAGCTTTTTCCCAAAATCAATGAGATAAAATGGTGTTTCAGGTCACCAAAATGTCTTGATGGTAGTCTTAGAAAAAGCAGAAATATCAACAGTCTTCTGTGGCAGAATAAGAGCAGCAACAAGTCATGATATTCAATAACGGCATTCAATTAACAGCAAGAATCGGCTTCTCATCGAGAAACTGGTTGGAGTGAAACTGGCTGGAGTTTGACCTTCCAATTTAGCTGGTCATACGTGGGCTCGTTTCACATCTCATTTCTGTTTGGGTGTCATTTAACAAATAAAATAATCAATTCAGAGGACCGAATTCTTAAAAACAGGGCTTTTAAAAGGAAGGGAAAAGGAGTTAACTAGCAGTGAACACTGCTCACTGATTAGGAAAAGGGTGTGATAGACAGCCAACTGTTCAATCCGGCAGTGACATCCCAGAGCAAGAAGAATAGAGGATGGCAGGCTTTTCTGGATATTGCCTCCCCCGAGACACTAGGTGGCAGCTCCCCTGGACGGCAACGGTTCCCTGGATTCCCTCAGGGAATCCTGGGACATGGAGTCCATTTTTCTCAGCCCTGTTGGGGGCCATGGGCACTGCCAGGGGGAGCTCACAAAGAAAGTGGGGATTTATATACTCAGCAAAAAAAGAAACGTCCTCTGACTTTCAACTGGTTTTACTTTCAGTAAACTTAATGTGTAAATATTTGTATGAACTCTAAAAGAGTCAACACCATAAGACATAAACTAAAAATGTTTCACAATGTGTCCCTGAATGAAGGGAGGCTCAAATTCAAAAGTACCAGTCAGTATCTGGTGTGGCCACCGGCTGCTTGAAGTACTGCAGTGCATCTCCTCCTCATGGACTGGACCAGATTTGTCAGTTCTTGCTGTGAGATGTTACCCCACTCTTCCACCAAGGCACCTGCAAGTTCCTGGACATTTCTGGGGGGACTGGCCCTAGCCCTCACCCTGCGATCCAACAGATCCTAGACGTGCTCAATGGGATTGAGATCCAGGCTCTTCCACTGCGAGGATGATCAGCTGTCCTTCCTGTCTCCCTGTAGCGCTGTCTTAGGCGTCTCACAGTGTGGACATGGCAATTTATTGCCCTAGCCACATCAGCAGTCCTCATGCCTCCCTGCAGCATGCCTAATGCACGTTCACGCAGATGAGCAGGGACCCTGGGCATCTTTCTTTGGGTGTTTTTCACAGTCGGTAGACAAGTCTCTTTAGTGTCCTGCGTTTTTAGAACTGTGATCTTAAATGCCTATTCTGTAAGCTGTTAAGGTCTCAACGACCATTCCACAGGTGCATGTTAATTAATTGATTATGGTTAATTGAACATGCATGGAAAACATTGTTTAAACCCTTTACAGTGAAGATCTGTAAAGTTATTTGGATTTTTAAAACATTATTGTTGAAATACACAGTCCTGAAAAAGGAACGTTTCTCTTTTTGCTGAGTATATGATTACTACAACCCGGAAGTACTTCAGAGTCACGAGGATGGAAGCCCACAGTACTTCTTGAGGACAAATGATGTGGTGTTTGACCCGGAAGAAGAAAAGGAACACTTCCAGGTCACGGACTATTTAAAAAACTGGTGAAAACATAGCAAAGGGAGCCGGAGTTGGGTGGTAGAGTGACGGAGCTGCTGGGAGGAGTTGAGGATTATTGTAATTATTGATTATTGTTTATTATTATTGGAGAATTGTGGCGAGTGTGGCGCTTTGTGCACTGTACTGGAAGAAAAATATTAAAGAAACCTGCTTGTTGCTTTTAAATGTGTGTCCTGGACGTCTGTCTGGTGGGTTTAATGGGGCAACAGTGCCTCTAGCGTCCACAAGGGTTTTAATGAAAATCTGCAGCCACTGTGGCCCACCAAGACCAGAGTTGGACTCCCCTTGTATCCTGTATCCCATAGGTATGAGAGAGGGGATATTTCCACTAACACTGCCGTTTCTTTTTTATTTATTAAACCCTGTCCCTTATGGCCGGAAAGCTATGAGAAACCGAATGAAGATGGAGCTCTGCCACTGTGACCGACTCTTACAAACCATTTTAGTAAAAGCCAAGAGGGCTATTAATGTTAAATTTTGTGTGCCTACTTTAGTTATTATTTGCCTGTACAAATTATAGGGGCTTCCAATTGGTCCTACCAACACTTCATAGAGTCCCATCCAGAGTAGTTAATCAACTTCAATAATTACCCATATTGCAATAATACATGTATATACTTCATGTAGAAGACAAAGTGATACAATATATAAATGCAAAGAATTATTATTATTATATGAATTTGTAAATTAAATATCACTGAATTAATTTGAACATGTTATTGTTTCATTTTCACATTTCCAAAAATGCTGATATTCTAGATAGAAAGGAGTCAGGGTAGTTTAAGCAAGTACTGTTTAATGACAAGTCACCAGACATATCCAGATTCAGTTTCCTCTCCAGTTTTTGTAGCACAATCCCTGGCAATCCCTGCACATGATTTTTAAACCATTTTCCCCTTGGGATTAATAAAGTATCTATCTATCTATCTATCTATCTATCTATCTATCTATCTATCTATCTATCTATCTATCTATCTGAAATGCCTATCGAAGTTTTGTTTTTGATTTACACTGAGACAGGAGTGTCTTTTTATGGGCCTATATGGTTGGTTTTTTAAATTTGCCTTAATTTGCTCTGTCAGCTGTCACTGATGACCTAAATCTGATCTGTACATGTTCATTGGTATTTGCGTTCTGTCTATGTGAAGAATGTTAGTGGCTTTCTAATGATAAGCCGCTCTGATTGTATCTGGGTAAGCGAGAGTGGCATGCCCTATACAGTTCTTACTGAATAATCTGTCTGTCTGTCTGTGTTTGTATAAAAAAAACAACTATTACAAAGACAGATAAACACGTGAGGTATGATTAATGACACAATGATCTGCTGAATAGTCCCCTAATGTATAGAATGGGCAGGTTCCTGATGCTTAATTTAAAAACCGTAAAAAATCAAAACTGTCTTTCCAGGCCTTGGTCGCACAATCTCCCTGTCAGGGATCTTTAGTTCCAACACACCCCATGACTCCAGACTTAAAAACACTTTGCATGAGTTGGATGTTAATATCCAGTAATAATAGTTATTTCTATGATACCTGTATTAATTTTAATGTTTCGCTGCAGCAACATAATATTTACATTTACTTATTCGGCTGACCGCATTTGCCTAAGGCGACTTATTTCGAGATACAATTGGTTAAATACCTTTTTTTTTTCTCAATTAGCAGGTGACGTGACTTCTCTCATAAAATGTTACTCTTTGACCTTGCATTCTTTAATTATTGCTTCATAAATTTTATGTTTCTATTTGTAAAGGTATATTCTTTTACATGTGCCATATTTTGTGGTCGGTATAGCAAAAGACGCAACCATTTTAGTTTTGCAGAGCCAGATGGGCAACTGTGGAAACAACAATTTTGCCTAAAAGAGGGTGGGGACAATTAGTCGGCTCACCGAGTGTCACATTTCGTAAACCAATAAAAATGCCTTATGAAGGTGGGGCTCAAAGTAGGGTGGGGATTTTGAAGTGAAAATATCAGTCCATTATTCCTTCCAGTATCCTAGCCAGGAAAGGAATTTTGGGGCGCCCCAGCTGGGAAATGTCTGTAAACATTATGGCTTCCTGGCGGGCAAGAAATACTCCTCCATCTTGGTAGAGATGCCCCTTCTGTTCTCCTGGGCACCACAATGATAAATCTAAATTCCATTTGCTGTTGTTATGTCTTGTTGTGCTGCAATATTCAAAATGACAGAAAGACATCATAGCAGACAGAAAGCCCTTCTCAAATACGTGGGGCCAAGTACCTGAAGTGATCCACATGTATTTGTGTGTCTGTCTCTTCTGTATCCACGCTCATTGCAATTGTACACATTTTTATTAAGCTTCAGTTATCTTATGCTACTGAGCTCTTGAATTTGTAACAGCAATTTGAGTTTTCTATTTTTTCTCATTCTTAAATTTTTTGTTCAGTTTATTTTACACTCTCCTTGTCTTTCTCTAACTATTTTATATACTGCTCAAAAGAATTAAAGGAACACTTTTTAACCAGAGTATAGCATAAAGTCAAAGAAACTTATGGGATATTAATCTGGTCAGTTAAGTAGCAGAGGGGGTTGTTAATCAGTTTCAGCTGCTGTGGTGTTAATGAAATTAACAACAGATGCACTAGAGGGGCAACAATGAGATGACCCCCAAAACAGGAATGGTTTAACAGGTGGAGGCCACTGACATTTTTCCCTCCTCATCTTTTCTGACTGTTTCTTCACTAGTTTTGCATTTGGCTACAGTCAGTGTCACTACTGGTAGCATGAGGTGATACCTGGACCCTACAGAGGTTGCACAGGTAGTCCAACTTCTCCAGGATGGCACATCAATACGTGTCATTGCCAGAAGGTTTGCTGTGTCTCCCTGCACAGTCTCAAGGGCATGGAGGAGATTCTAGGAGACAAGCAGTTACTCTAGGAGAGCTGGAGAGGGCCATAGAAGGTCCATAACCCATCAGCAGGACCAGTATCTGCTCCTTTGGGCAAGGAGGAACAGGATGAGCACTGCCAGAGCCCTACAAAATGACCTCCAGCAGGCCACTGGTGTGAATGTCTCTGACCAAACAACCAGAAAGACTTCATGAGGGTGACCCAAGGGCCCCATGTCCTCTAATGGGCCCTGAGCTCACTGCCCAGCAGCATGCAGCTCGATTGGCATTCGCCATAGAATACCAGAATTGGCAGATGCACCACTGGTGCCCTGTGCTTTTTACAGATGAGAGCAGGTTCACCCTGAGCACGTGACAGAAGTGAAAGGGTCTGGAGAAGCCATGGAGAACATTATGCTGCCTGTAACATCATTCAGCATGAGCAGTTTGGTGGTGGGTTAATGATTGTCTGGGGAGGCATATCCATGGAGGGTCACACAGACCGCTACAGGCTTGACAAAGGCACCTTGGCTGCCATTAGGTATCAGGATGAAATCCTTGGACCCATTGTCAGACCCTATGCTGGTACAGTGGCTCCTGGTGCACGACAATTCCTGGCCTCATGTGGTGAGAGTATGCAGGCAGTTCCTGGAGGATGAAGGAATTGATACCATTGACTGGCCACCACACTTTCCTGACCTAAATCCAATAGAACACCTCTGGGACATTATGTTTTGGTCCATCCAATGCCACCAGGTTGCACCTCAGACTGTCCAGGAGCTCAGTGATGCCCTGGTCCAGATCTGGGAGGAGATCCCCCACAACACCATCTGTCATCTCATTAGAAGCATGCACTGATGTTGTCAGGCATGTATACAAAAACACAGGGGCCATACAAAGTGCTGCGTACAATTTTGAGTTGCTGCAATTAAACTTTGGCAAAATGGACTAGCCTGCCACATAATTTTTTCACTCTGATTTTTGGGGCGTCTTTGAATTCAGGGCTCTGTAGGTTGATCATTTTCATTTCCATCAAACGATGTGGCATCCTTTCATTCCTAACACATTACCCAGTCTATATCAGTATAGATATCCAGGAGGATTTCTTTTTCCCATTGAGATCTGATGTGTTTTCAAAGTGTTCCTTTAATTTTTTTGAGCAGTTTATATTGGTTTAATACATGATTAAAAATGTGATACTGCCGTCCTGAATGTTTGAAGTGCATGGAGAGAAGGAATTGGAGGGAGGGATTTGGAAGAAACCCTGTAGGTTTAACCTTTTCCGGGGCAGATTTCTCAATGACATATGAGCTGACTGATATGTCACTGCTCAAAACGCGATATACAATAAAACTCATATCTCAGTATACAGCCATTATAGAAACAACGAACATGCTGGCGAGCTTTCCTGCCTCATCTCAGTTATCTACTTTAGTGCTGCCATCTAGTGGATAGCCATAGAATGTATTTATTTTTTGTTGGCGGCAACAGCTTGTGGAAAATAGTTCTACAAATTGACAGTCACTAGTAATGTGGTTGCGATAAAGGCATAAAGGTGCTGATATTTTGAAACATCTAGATTTGTTGGAAGATGAGTACATCGATGAGAATGACAGTGATTCGAGATAGTGACAATCAATTGGATGATGTGAAACCTGTAGATTCTGGCACTGATGCAGATCACTGCCCCAACTGTGTTTCTTCATTATAAGATGTCTAACTTGTCATGACTGTCAGGACAACACGACATGGACATTCTGCCACCCACTGAGAGCAATCAGTCACCAAATACATTGTGTGCACCGAGCATGGACAGCACTAAGAAATGAGCCTGCACTCTGTGTGGTGCCATGTTTCAAAGAATCTCATTCAAATGGAGACTATTAGGATGTACTCACACTAGGCACATTTGTTCTGTACCGTACCGAAGCGTGATTCTCCCCCCATCCCTACTCACCCGCTGGCTTGCACTCACACTGCCCTCAATTATCTGAGCCGGGCACACTTTTGTCATTTATGTGCGACGTTGTGTAAAGCCAAAACAAGACCTGGACACGGAGTGACAGCTTTCATGTCAAAATGATTTTACTTATTTTGTGTTTTTTTTTGAGTTGTGTAAGGCAGGATAACACTCTATATCCTCTTACAGATTTATTACGAGTGCAGCGCCGCATTTTGCTGTTAACATTGGAATCCCTGAAGCCTACGAAAGAATTTGTAATTTCGGGCCACCTTAAATTCCTTCGCACCTCTACCTTAAGCGTCTTTTGTTTTGCAAATGTGTCGATCAGCACAAGCAGCAAGCAGCCTGCTATTGCATCCCCCCAGGGACGGAGCTGAAGTTGCTCGCAAAATTCTCAGAGCTCAAGTCTCTTTATCATGGTGTGAGGTGCCTGGTGTTGTATAGGGTAAATAAATATATTGTTATTTGGAATACCTTATATACTTGCGGATAAGTTTACCCACGGATGAGTCAGGACTTGATTTTATTGTATAATTTCTGGTATTTTATAAAGCCTTATAACCAAAAGATTCTGCTTTCGAGTTCGGGCGTTCCATGTTTTGAGTAGTGAGCTGCTACTATTATTACCATAATATAAGAAAAACATACATTTGATTTGAGTCAGTAACACCCGGTATAAAGTTTTTCTAGCTGTAAAAGAACTCGCTGAAGGGATATAAGCAGACACACAAACACTGGCAAATCATGTAGTCTTGGTATCTTGCTGTCATTTGAATATATTGTTATTCAGTTTTGTTCTTGAATAAAAGCACACTTGTTTCATTATACCTTTGTGAAAGTGTTTATTTTATATTCCAGTAACCACTTGAATGAGGTCAAATCTGTCTCTGCCTCTCTCACACACGCACACACACATTCATACATGAAAACGTCACTATTTGAAAACGCTATGCCACTTGAACATGAGTTGTAATTTGAACATGTTTTTTTTTTTTTTTTTCGAACTTGTCTGTACTCTGCGTTTTTCCTCTTTTTGGGAGCATACACTGTCAGCATGGCACTGCCTGATCTAAACAGTTGCTCGCGTGCTGAACAGATGTTAGCTGCAGATGGAAGTTCCATTTTACTTCTGGTGCCAAGCAGAGATGTGTTGCGGTGCAGCAGTCTATTAACCAGCGAAAGTAATGGGAAGAAGCTCTCTGTTGTTATGGTTCTGCCTTTGTCCAGAAACGGCTTCATAAGACTTTGTTGTCAAAGTGCAAATGCCACATGGTAGTCGGATAGCGGTCATGGGACATTGTATCTTTGATTGCAACGAATAGTTCTGAGCAGGTATCAATCACAGCACTAACTGTGGTCATCACTGCTCTTGTGACAGAATGGAGATAAATGTCATCAACTCAGAGAGGGAGAGGCAAGTTCATTGTACCATGAGAGCGTCACTGAGAGAATAAAATTGAATAATAAAAAAAACAAGCACTAACTTTAACAAGTAGCCAAAATTTACCCCTGTTGTTACAGAATAAAATCAAATGTGTGTTTTTATTATATTATAGTAGTAATAATAGCAGCTCACTACTCATAACACAGAGCACCCAGACTCAAATCCAAACCCTTTTGGTTATAAAGCAGTAGTTCTTACCTCTGCACCATCCAAGAATATACATCAACATCCTGTCGACTGACATTTGAACTTGAGTTTGTAAGTCATTGACAGTAACATGTACTTTGAATTATTTTTTTCTTTAGTTATATTCTTGAATCAAAGCACGTGTTTATTTGACATTTGGACTAAAGTCTTCATATATTATACAGTTCACGTCATTATTAGTTGCCAAGCATGGGCGTCGGAGGACTCCTCTAAAGGCCGGGGAAAGGTACACAATAGCCCGCCAAGACGAGAGGGGGGGCTACCGCTGACTTTGTCCTGTTCTTCCTCTTCCCTCACAGTTCCAAGAAGCCACCTGGCAAGGGCATTTAACCCCACTCTTTCTGGAAATACCGCTATAAAGGAAGCGCCAGGAAACAGAAAGATGGCTTCTGCTGGGATACTGGAATGAGCCGCATGCTGGAGCCCATGACTTTCGAAAGGACTGATTGTACTGAAAGAGGTCCCTGTACGGGACAGCGCTGAAGTGCTATTTTCGTTACTTTTTGTTTATTTTGTCTGTTCGTCTCGCGAAGATTAAAAGGGATGACCTGGTTGGTGTCCCAACATTCCGACAGCTTCGAGTCTGTCCTTCCACTGCCCGACCACATAGTATAACATGGAAAAAGTTTTTGCTTTAACTATGTGTTCAACATTTCTTGCCTCACATTTCCTTTCATCCTACACTTACACAGATCGTTGTAGACACGTAACACATATGAAATGCATGTGTTCCAAATAACGATATATTAGTTACCCAATGCAACTCCAGGCACCTCACTCCCAGATAAACAGACTTGACAACTGAGAATTTTGCGACTGACTTCAGCTCCATCAGATGATGGGATAGCAGGCTGCCTGCTGCTTGTGTTGATCAACACATTTCCAAAACAAAAGACGCTAATGGAGAGGTGCGAAGGAATTTAAGGTGGCCCGGGATTATGAGTTTTTTCAAGGCTTCAGAGATTCTAGTGTTAATCATGCTGCACGTACAAGGAGATTTTTGTAAAGAACAAATGATGTCAAGGGAGGAATTTGCCCCTTTTTTGCCAAATGCAATTCACATTCACATATAAGGTGAGAATAGAAACCTGTTTATAACTCAAATGGTACTGCATGAAATGAGAATCTGACTTATCACATCATTGGCGTCATATCTGTTTAGCGATCACACTGTGACTGTCTATCAGGTGTGCCAGGGCATGGTATGGTAGGGCCTGACACTGAGTAATCACATTAGTCAAACAAACTAGACATTGCAGGGTTATTTGCGGACAAATGTGCTCGGGCACAGATACAAATTGCCTATGTGAGTACACCCTTAGTCATGTTGATGGTCAAAATAATGGTCAAAATAAAGCAATTACCAGTTATGATTGATAATAAAATAATTGCTTTTGAATACATTTCTGTATATTTTTTATGAGTTTATTATAAATGTAAAGACCAATACTGTAGCACTCCGGTAATAAACGGTCCAGAAGTCAATGTGTTAATCTGGATGAAGCAGGCCAGTGAAGTTCAGTTAGGTTCGTCAGGGTGAGGCCTTAACCAGGCTGGTAAATGAGGGCTGGCCTGGCCTTTAAAAGGCATCATATCCTCTTCTCACTTCAGTTCCAAGTCCATTTCACAACACTTAGTAAGTACGTGTGACACCAGGTCAGGTCAGGTTGGGGAGCATGGATTGGTACAGCGTGTTGCCGCAACGAAACAACTCTGGATCCTGGTTGGCAACACCCCAGGCAGAGACGTGGTCCAGTCCCACCCACCAGAATTTACCCTCTATCTATTGCAGCCAGGTGTTACGTGGACATCTCCTTGGTCTGGTCCAGCCACTTGGGTCCCAAACACTTGGGTAGGCTCACCCTCTGGGAATTGCACCACATGGATGCTGTGAATGTTCCTCATTTGGGATTCCGCGAACAACACAAAGTCAAACCAGCGGTACCCAAGGATTCTCCAAAGAGATACAGTACTGAAGGAGTCCAGTCTTCATCTCAAGGCACTGGATATCCAGTGATGGTACACCCTGCCTCATTTATCTTATATACTACCTTTAATATAATTAAATTAAACATCCTGTTCTATTTTCTTTCCAGTATATTTGTCCTCAGTTCATCAGAATGTAATCTTATATGAACTACGTTCAGTGATCCCTCCTCAATTGCGGGAGTTGCGTTCCAGAACCCCCCGCGAAAGGTGACAATCCGTGAAGTAAAAACCATACGTTTATATTGTTATTTTTATTTTGTCACACTTGGGTCACAGATTTGCACAGAACCTCTAGGTGGTTCTAGAGACAGGGACTTTAAAACACTGCAAACAAACATTTGTCTCTTTTTCAAAAGTTGAAACTGTGCTCCATGACAAGACAGAGATGACAGTTCTGTCTCACAATTAAAAGAATGCAAACATATCTTCCTCTTCAAAGGAGTGTGCGTCAGGAGCAGAGAATGTCAGAGAAAGAGAGAAAAGCAAACAATCAAAAATCAATAGGGCTGTTTGGGCTTTTAAGTATGACAAAGCAGTTGCAAGGAAGGGAGCAATGTGAAGGTAGTCTTTCAGCATTTTTTACCTCTATGCCAGTGTGCGAACAGCCCCTCTGCTCACACACCGTCCGTCAGGAGCAGAGAATGTCAGAGAGAGTGAGACAGACAGAGAAAAGCAAACAATCAAAAATCAATACGTGCTGTTCGGGCTTTTAGGTATGCAAAGAACCGCGTGGGAAGCATATCGTATATAATTGAGGAGTTTTATTTAATACATAATACATGCTCTGATTGGGTAGCTTCTCAGCCATCCGCCAATAGCGTCCCTTGTATGAAATCAACTGGGAAAACCAACTAAGGAAGCATGCACCATAAATGAAAAGACCCATTGTCCGCAGAAATCCGCAAACCAGCAAAAAATCTGCGATATATATTTAGATATGCTTGCATATAAAATCCGCAATGGACTGAAGCCGCGAAAGTTGAAGCACGATATAGCGAGGGATCACTGTATGTCCTAAATCTCTTCAGCATAAACTAACCTACTTCGAACAAAGCCACTTCTTTTTTCATACTTTATGATTCCAAGATTTTACTTGATTGACAATAAGTTCATCCATCCATCCATCCATTATCCAACCCGCTATGTCCTAACTACAGGGTCACGGGGGTCTGCTGGAGCCAATCCGAGCCAACACAGGGTGCAAGGCAGGAAACAAACCCCGGGCAGGGCGCCAGGACAATAAGTTCTATTTTTCTTAACCCTTTAGTTATTTTATATAAAAGCAATGTCCTGAAGAAGTTTTGTTTCTCAATATACAGTACATCTGCATTTTGGTATTAAATAATCTTGTTAAGGACACCACATATCCCAGACTGCCAATCGCTGATTAACACAAGTGAACTTCTCTTCCATTTTTCTTTTTTGGTTTGATATTCATCTTGTGCAGAAGTATCTCCTGAATATTTTCTATATAATTAGTCAGCCAGCTAGCATAGGGAGCAAACCTTAAACAGGACGTCAGACCAAACACATATACCCACACACACACACCCCAACCACACTCTTGGACCAATTTAATAATAATAATAATAATAATAATAATAATAATAATAATAATAATAATAATAATTCTTTACATTTACATAGTGCCTTTCTCACTACTCAAGACATTTTACACAGTGTGTGGCACCCACCTGGATGATGCAACAGCAGCCATTTCAGCACCACTATGCTCACCACACATTAGCTGTTAGGTGGTGAAGTAGATAGCCAATAACAGACAGGGGATGATTAGGGGGACATTTTAGCTTGGACATCAGGATACACCATACTCATTATGAAGGATGCCTTGTGATCTTTTCTGACCACAGGGAGTCAGGGCCTCTGTTTTACATCTCATCTGAAGGATGGCACCATTTTTACAGCACAGTGTTCGCGTCACTGCACTGGGGCATTGGGATACACGCTCACACCACAAGGTAAAGGCCTCCTGCTGGCCTCACTATTAACTCTTCCTGCACCAACCCCAGCTTTTCTTAGGTGGCATCCCATTCAGTTGCTGGCAGGGCCTGAACAGGCTTAGCTTCAGGTGGATGTCTTTATACTGTAGGACACAAACCCTGGTCTCTTTACTGCGAGGCAGCAGCACTACTGCTGTGCCACAGTGCCACCAATGTGTATTATTATGTCTTTTTACTTGTATTTCATTTATGTTTTTGCATTTATTTTCATTTTTTTATTTATACGGTGCCTGCAGAAAGTATTCAGACCTCTACATTGCAGCCTTATGCTAAAATCATTTAATTTTTTTTTTCCCTCATTAATTACTACTCAGTACCCCAAAATGATAAAATGAAAACAGGATTTTAGAAAATTTAACAAATTTATTCAAAAGTATAACAAATTTATAACACATAATATCACATGACTATGTCGTATCAATTATATAAAGTACTGTATATGATACGTGTAAATCACATATCCATAACACTAGCTGAAGTACCCAGCATTGTCCGGAAAGAAAATAAAGTGTTTTTATTTAATTGTTTGAGAAAAACAAAATTAAAAAAAAAAAGCTTTAAAAATAAAAATAAATTAACAAACAATGAAGACTCACTAATGTGCTTGTCTTGCATTCTTGTATGTATGTTATCATCCAGTTGACGCTTGGAACCAGCTTGGAATTTCAAAAGCAACAGGCGGGCACGGTGGTGATGCTCAAACATTAAGAAAGCTGGCAGTCACCTCCAGTTCTCCCTCTGGTGGTCATTCCGAGTGTCAACTGGATGATAACATGCATAAAAGATCGCAAGAACAACCCCCCCACGCCACCCAGAAGAGGGCGGGTTAGTGTTGATTTCACCCTACAGTATTTTTAGTCAACCAATGAGAAACACGTGTACCAAGTTTCATGAAAATCGCTCCAGCCATTCGGAAGTGATGCCGGAACATACATACCTACACACATTGACTTTTATATATATAGATTTGCACAAGAATTCAGACCTATTTCTTTGACTGTAGAAATTTGCCTTAGCTGCTTATTTCTCAATCCAGGCGGCAAAATAAAAAATCCCAACATTATTTTTGAATGGCAAGTGTTAACGACTCGCTTAAACTGTTTGAAACAACAATACAAGGATTCCTATCCAGAATGTCCAGTATAAATGAAGGTTATTTTATGGGGCCAACTACAATTCAGGAGCATGGGAGGTTAATTTTTCAAAATAAAATAAAATAAATCTATAAATCAGAAAGTTGTTCAATGGGGAAGTCATTATCAGTCTTGATATGCGACAAAGGAAACAGAAAAATGAAACAATAGGAGCCATCTTGCAGAACAGCAGGTGGAACAACCCAGATAGCCATCAGCCCTTAACAAGGCAAACAACTGGACAGTGACAAGACAGTCACTCACCACTCATTAGCTGGACGGCAGAAACAAGGCGGTCTGTGCTGGCATTAATTTAGAGGGCTGAACAAACTGAACAGACAAGAAGCGGCAGCCACCTGCTTGTGGCGCAAACAAGGGAGTGAGCGCTTAAGTGGTCAGCCAGTGCAGCAGACTGATGACAGACGTACAGTAAGTCAATTCAGGCCATCTCCAGGGCAGCGCAGTGTGTGATGTCACCGATGTAACCGTATAAAGGTCCTCGAGATCACTTTTGTTTTATCCACGTGTCACATGAACTTAGATCGCCCCTCCATAGATCAAATACTGCATCTCTGTTGTTAGTCATTAACACTAAAACATAAGTAACATGATAGTTATAATTGAATACTAACCCTCATCTCTTCTGTTTCTCTTTTCAGTACTCAAATGTGCCACTTGGTGCCACGGCGCACCTGCCAAGTTGTTTTGCCTGCCTAAGGTAAAGTCATCCCTGATGGAGGATCGCAGGAATCGTGGGGTAGAGGGATCCTTTCATTGGATTGGCTTGTCCAGTGCTGACTCAGCTGTGGAATGGCCAAATGGGGGAGGCAGCTTGATGGCTGAGGTCTCCAGGACTCTGAACAAATCCAAATCATATTATGTGATATCATCTACTGTTAAATTCTGCTCCATACTTGTAAATTTTTTATTTTTATACTGTATTGAGGATTTGTTCTGAAGCTTGAAATTAGAGGAGTGATGATGAATGTTGTTAGTGCATATGCCCCGCAAGTTGGGTGTGCAATGGATGAGAAAGAAGATTTTTGGAGTGAGTTGGATGAAATGATGAACAATGTACCCAAGGGACAGAAAGTGGTGATTGGAGCGGATTTCAATGGACATGTTGGTGAAGAGAACAGAGGAGATGAGGATGTGATGGGTAGGTATGGTGTCAAGGAGAGGAATGAAGAAGGTCAGAGGATATTAGATTTTGCCAAAAGGATGGAAGGAAGGAGAGTATACAGAGGAAGAGGATGGTAAAGAAAAAGTTGGATAGTCAGAGAGATGTAGAAAGTAGACAAGAGTACAAGGAGATAAATCGCAAGGTGAAGAAGGAGATGGCGAAGGCTAAAGAAAAGGAGTATGATGAATTGTATGAGAGGTTGGACACTAAGGAGGGAGAAAAGGACCTGTGGGCCAAACAGAGGGACCGAGCTGGGAAAGATGTGCTGCAGGTTAGGGTGATAAAGGACAAAGATGGAAACGTGCTCACAAGCGAGGAGAGTGTGTTGAGCAGATGGAAAGAGTACTTTGAGAGGCTGATGAATGAAGAGAACGAGAGAGAGAAGAGGTTGGATGATGTGAAGATAGAGAATCAGGAAGTGCAACAGATTAGCAAGGAGGAAGTAAGGACAGCTATGAAGAGGATGAAGAATAGATGTCATACCTGTGGAAGCATGGAGATGTTTAGGAGAAATGGCAGTGGAATTTTTAACCAGATTGTTTTAATGGAATCTTGGAAAGTGAGAGGATGCCTGAGTAGTGGAGAAGAAGTGGACTGGTGCCGATATTTAAGAATAAGGGGGATGTTCAGGACTGCAGTAACAACAGGAGGATAAAATTGATGAGCCACAGCATGAAGTTATGGGAAAGAGTAGTGGAAGCTCAGTTAAGAAGTGAGGTGATGATTAGGGAGCAGCAGGATGGTTTAATGCCAAAAAACAGCACCACAGATGCGATGTTTGCTCTGAGGGTATTGATGGAGAAGTATAGAGAAGGCCAGAAGGAGTTGCATTGTGACTCTGTGGACCTGGAGAAAGCAGATGACAGGGTGCCTCAAGAGTAGCTGTGGTATTGTATGAGGAAGTCGGGAGTGGCAGAGAAGTATGTAAAAATTGTGCAGGATATGTACAAGGGAAGTGTGACCGTGGTAGGGTCTGTGGTTGGAGTGACAGATGCATTCAAGTTGGAGGTGGGATTACATCAGGGATCGGCTCTGAATCCTTTCTTATTTGCAATGGTGATGGACAGGTTGACAGATGAGATTAGACAGGAGTCCCTGTGGACTATGATGTTTGCTGATGACATTGTTATCTGCAGCGATAGTAGGGAGCAGGTTGAGGAGACCCTGAAGAGGTGGAGATATGTGCTAGAGAGGGGAGGAATGAAGGTCAGTAGGAACAAGAAGGAATACATGTGAGTGAATGAGAGAAAGGTCAGTGGAATGGTGAGGATTCAGGGAGTAGAATTGGCGAAGGTGGATGAGTTTAAATACTTGGGATCAGCAGAACGGAGTAATGGGGATTGTGTAAGAGAGGTGAAAAAGAGAGGGCAGGCAGGATGGAATGGGTGGAGAAGAGTGTCAGGGGGCATTTGTGACAACGGATATCAGCAAGACTGAAAGTAAAGGCCTACAGGATGGTAGTGAGACCAGCTAGGTTATACGAGTTGGAGACGATGGCACTGACCAGAAAGCAGGAGACAGAGCTGGAGGTGGCAGAGTTAAAGATGTTAAGCTATGCATTGGGTCTGACGAGGATGGGCAGGATTAGAAATGAGGACATTAGAGGGTCAGCTCAGGTTGGACATTTGGGAGACAAAGTCAGAGAGATGAGATTGCATTGGTTTGGACATGTGCAGAGGAGAAATGCTGAGGTACAGTATATTGGGAGAAGGATGTTAAGGATAGAGCTGCCAGTGAAGAGGAGAAGAGGAAGGCCTAAGAGAAGGTTTATGGATATGGTGAGTGGGGACATGGAGGCGATGGGGGTGACAGAACAAGATGACAAGGACAGAAAGATATGGAAGAAGATGATCCGCTGTGGCAACCCCTAATGGGAGCAGCCGAAAGAAGAAGAAGAAGAAGATTGAGGATTTGTTCTATTCTGTGTATTGAATTGTATTGATCCCCTTCTTTATGAAACCCACTGCACGCCCAACCTACCTGGAAAGGGGTTTGTCTTTGAGCTGCCTTTCCAAAGGTTTCTTCCAGGGTTTTTTGGGGAGTTTTTCCTTGTCTTCTTAGAGAGTCAAGGTTGGGGGGTTGTCAAGAGGCAGGGCCTGTTAAAGCCCATTGCAGCACTTCTTGTGTGATTTTGGGCTATACAAAAAATAAAATGTATTGCAATTGTATTGTAAATATGGTGTAAATAATGGTGGGTAAATAATTACAGGTAGAATCCAAAAGGTGTTGGGGTACCAAAAAAAGTAACAGAGAGAGCCTTTAGGAAATAAACAAATAAAATAAATAAATAAATAAATCAAAGAATTATGCAGGGGTCAGAAACTAGAGGGTTCCTCCATGAAGCACACTTCTGCAATGAATACTTGGCTCACTCCTGATATTCTTGATGATGGAGAACATCATTCAAAAACAGACAGTCAAGTCAAGTTGGCTTTATTAAGAGAGTTCATTTAACACAACAGCAGTTGACCAAAGACTGACCAAAGACAGAGGAGAGTGACATGTTGACAGATCAAGTAGCTGTGACTTTAATGGTGAACCTGATGGAATGCATTGCATAATATGGGAGATCCTGGAAAGCTTTGGAGTTTTAGTTAGTTGTTCTAAAGCAAGAGACCACGTAACAGAGACAGCAGCTGAATGAAAATTATAATTCGATCTATAATAACACAGAAAGGAAATGTGTCCGCTATTAAGAAAACAGGAGGTGACTGGTGGCAGATGAAAATCTGACCAACGCCTACGTACATTATGGCTCTGAATTTATGCATTGCATAGTTAAAGGTTAATAACGTTATTCAAGGATTTCTTTGAATTACCCGGTTTGATTGAAAATGTACTATTTTGTGAATGTCACACTTCAAACACTTAAAACAATTATGTATTCAGTGGCAATGTGAGTGGCATACAGCGTACTTAGCAGAAAGTGAAAATTATATACAAGAGAATACTTCAGAATGACTAGAATACACATTTATATGCACACATGGATTGCTCTAGGAAACGCAAGCTACTGATTCCTCCACTGGTGACATGGGCAGCATCGAATGTCACGCCTGCAGAAGAGTCTGCCCTCATCAGAATGGCGGCCTCCACAATGTGACATGCCATTCACGTCATTTAAAAAAAAAAGTCTCAAGTCAGTGGCATATCACGTGACCTCTAGTGAGAGGGTGTGTCAAACTTGACGACTGTGGTTACTAGTCTCACATGTCAGATTATATGATTAGAAATCGCAGTGAATGATGAGTCACATGACTCTCTGACAGTTTCCATACTATCACTTCTTCTAAAAACTTATCAAGAATGGACTATTAGTTTAAATAGTTATTAAATACCAGCTGTGCAAGCCTGTTCTGTAAAAAACCTGGGGTCCTAGAAACTATTGAAATCATCAAAAAGAGATGTAGAAATGTCAGGTAATTGAAAGGAACTACTCTGGGTATCTCTCTCCTGGGAGAATTCGTTTTACCAGTGTGCTAAGGAAAAGTTAAGGGGATAACGTTTTGCCGATGTTAGCGGCTAAGCCACTTTATCTTTCTTCTGAGGTTTTGTTTTGCCGATGTGCTCACCTCGCTTGTATATTAGCGGCGGGAGGAAATGTTAAAAGGAATACCGTTTTGCCGATGTTAGCAGCTAAGCCACTTTGTCTTTCTTCTGAGGTTTCGTTTTGCTGACATGCTCGCCTCACTTGTGTTATTAGTGGCTAAGCGAGTTTTCTGTTTCCTCAGAGGTGGAGCCCCTACCCCAACTCCGCATCTCACTTCCAGGCCGGACAGACAGGGACGCACACTTCCACGCGTAGACATTTATATATAAGATATTTTCTAGAATCTTACTTAAAATAGGCTGACTAGAAACAGGTCTAAAGTTGTCTATGATAGAGAAGTCCAGGTTAGGTCCCCCAGAAAGAGAAAGATGAGTGCACTTTGTAGTACCTGGGAGGTGTTCATTGGACTAACACATTGGGAACTAAACTGTGTGTTATTTTAATTGTGAGAAGAAGGCTTTTTAAAGTGACTTTAAGCTAAATTGGAATTCAGTAAAGTGCCTTAAGATCTGAGCTTACCTGGCCATACTTCTTGATTGTGGGTCATGCATCAGAGTCTTGAATTATCTGTAGTCAGTGAACGATTCAATCAGCTTGACCACAGTGTTGCAATGCTTAATTCTGGTTGAGACAAATGAATGAACAAGATATGCAGAGAGGTTTCTGCTGATTGATTATGCACTTGTGACATAAATGACCCAATAAACTTATAAATATAAATGCGACTGGGACTCCTTTGTACCAACAGCAATATGATTATATAGCGCCTCACTGGGACTGAGACTTGGACTAGCGAGTCGTACATTTTCTTTATTTTCCAATATTCCTCTTTTTAGTCATTCTAGTGTGTATGTTTAGGCCAAAACGTGTTTGTATATGTATAGTGCTGTCCATGATGTTTGGGACAGAGACACATTTTTCCTTGATTTACCCCACTGCTTGACAGTTTCTGTACTTGTGGCAGTTTAGTAAGAAAGTAGTGTTAGTCGTTCATGCTCTAGATTATCTATCTATCTATCTATCTATCTATCTATCTATCTATCTATCTATCTATCTATCTATCTATCTATCTATCTATCTATTTGTTTGTTTACCTCTCGCTCTCTTTGCTGCTGCTCAAGGTTGGCAGCGCATAATATAATCGTGCCGGCTTAAAGTGTGGTGCCAATGTATTTATGCATTTAAAGAGCTTCAGTAAAAAGACAAATTTCCCCCTGAGGATAAATAAAGTTCTATCTATCTATAGTGGTCACAAAGCTGCTTAGATTCTCACTGCCTTTAAGCAGTGATTTATTCATTTCATTTAGGGGCACCAGGAACACACACAGCCTTGACCAAGGGTTCCATCGAAGCATGCTTAAGATTACTGCACATGCTCACAGCACAATTACGTCATGTGTCATTGTCATTGTGTTTGTTAACACACTCGTATGGGTTAATAACGGTTTCTTCAGCATTATGTTTGGAGATTTTGAATATTTACTGGAGAGTTTCAGCATCTGACTGAGTTTTTTAACAGTTTGCCTGCAGTTTTTGACCTGACATACTGCTTTATTGTGGAGGTTGATCTTGTCTGCTGTCTAACTCTGGTTTCGCAATTTCAATGTATGTTTTCTTGCATCTATGGATACTTGCTGATATTCATATTATCTAATCCAGCTTCTTGTTCAGTTTTTTCTCTTTGTTTGTCTAAACTTGATTATAAATAATAATAATAATAATAATAATAATAATTCATTACATTTATAACTGATTTGCCATATGCAAGCACCTAATTCATCTTAACAGCATTTTTTGTGGGTTGCCAAAAACATTACAAATGTAGCTGCTGGAAAGGTTTGAGTATTAGGTATGTGACATATACAGAAAATCCCAAGTATCTTTGTTTTAAATTAAGCAAAGCCTGATGTAAATTTTCCCATTAACTTATACATGCATTCTTAATTAAAATCATTATTGGACACAATTAGTTTCCTCTTTATTTTGCAAGGGATTTCTTTCAGCTGTTAAAGTTGCTGAAAACACTGTGCAGTAGTATTTTTCACTAGAGTGCTATAGATTGACAGACATAATTATCATTTTGTCCAACGGTGGTACAATTCAACAAAGCAGGACAGATCGATAGGACACCGGCATGCACATTCTCACACACAGAGACAAGTAATAAAGGGCCTTCAAAAGCGAGCTAAGAATGAAGAGTATATTAAACAATAAAGAAAGCCAAAAACAAAATTATTTAACAATGTGCAAGCAAAATCCTACCTAAATTTCCCCGACAGGGATAATAATTTAACAGACACTAGATACACTTAGGCCCATAATCATGTAGACAGTGATATAAAACTAAAATATATATTTTTAATTTATCTATTTATGCATTTCTTTTTTTGAAGAACTTATATCTATCTATTTATCTATCTATCTATCTATCTATCTATCTATCTATCTATCTATCTATCTATCTATCTATCTATCTATCTATCTATCTTTCTGCTATATAGTGCCTTTTATCTATCTATCTATCTATCTATCTATCTATCTATCTATCTATCTATCTATCTATCTATCTATCTATCTATCTATCTATCTATCTACAGTGCATCCAGAAAGTATTCACAGCGCATCACTTTTTCCACATTTTGTTATGTTACAGCCTTATTCCACAAAGGATTAACTTCATTTTTTTCCTCAGAATTCTACATACAACACCCCATAATAACAACGTGAAACAAGTTTACTTGAGATTTTTGCAAATATATTAAAAATTTAAAAATTGAGAAAGCACATGTAAATAAGTATTCATATCTTTTCCAGTAAAGCTCCAAATTGAGCTCAGGTGCATTTCCAGGTGTGCAGGTGTGTTTCCCCTGATCATAATTATGATTATTATCATTATTATTATTATCATGATTATGTGAATTTCCCCTTGGGATTAATAAAGTATCTATCTATCTATCTATCTATCTATCTATCTATCTATCTATCTATCTATCTATCTATCTATCTATCTATCTATCTATCTATCATCCTTGAGATGTTTCTGCAGCTTCATTGGAGTCCACCTGTGGTAAATTCAGTTGACTGGAGATGATTTGGAAAGGCACACACCTGTCTATAGAAGGTCCCACAGTTGACAGTTCATGTCAGAGCACAAACCAAGGATGAAGTCAAAGGAATTGTCTGTAGACCTCCGAGACAGGATTGTCTCAAGGCACAAATCTGGGGAAGGTTACAGGAAAATATCTGCTGCATTGAAGGTCCCAATGAGCATGGTGGCCTCCATCATCTGTAAGTGGAAGAAATTCAAAACCACCAGGAATCTTCCTAGAGCTGGCCGGCCATCTAAACTGAGCGATTGGGGGAGAAGGGCCTTAGTCAGGGAGGTGACCAAGAACCCGATGGTAACTCTGTCAGAGCTCCAGAGGTCCTCTGTGGAGAGAGGAGAACCTTCCAGAAGGACAACCATCTCTGCAGCAATCCACCAATCAGGCCTGTATGGTAGCGTGTCCAGACGGAAGCCACTCCTTAGTGAAAGGCACATGGCAGCCCGCCTGGAGTTTGCCAAAAGGTACCTGAAGGACTCTCAGACCATGAGAAACAAAATTCTCTGGTCTGATGAGACAAAGATTGAACTCTTTTGTGTGAATGCCAGGCATCACGTTTGGAGGAAACCAGGCACCGCTCATCACCAGGCCAATACCATCCCTACAGTGAAGCA
The DNA here is from genome assembly GCF_016835505.1 of Polypterus senegalus. Classification (NCBI taxonomy): domain Eukaryota; kingdom Metazoa; phylum Chordata; class Cladistia; order Polypteriformes; family Polypteridae; genus Polypterus; species Polypterus senegalus. The sequence goes on from NC_053158.1 coordinate 7,784,897, forward strand.
TGGTGGTGGCAGCATCATGCTGTGGGGATGTTTTTCAGCAACAGGAACTGGGAGACTTGTCAGGATAAAGGGAAAGATGACTGCAGCAATGTACAGAGACATCCTGGATGAAAACCTGCTCCAGAGCGCTCTTGACCTCAGACTGGGGCGACGGTTCATCTTTCAGTAGGACAACGACCCTAAGCACACAGCCAAAATATCAAAGGAGTGGCTTCAGGACAACTCTGTGAATGTCATTGAGTGGCCCAGCCAGAGCTCAGACTTGAATCTGATTGAACATCTCTGAAAAGATCTTAAAATGGCTGTGCACCGACGCTTCCCATCTAACCTGATGGAGCTTGAGAGTTGCTGAAAAGGGGAATGGGCGAAACTGGCCAAGGATAGGTGTGCCAAGCTTGTGGTATCATATTCAAAAAGACTTGAGGCTGTAATTGCTGCTAATTATAAAGTATTAAACAAAGGCTGTGAATACTTATATACTCGTGAGTTCTCAGTTTTTTTTTACTTTTAATCAATTTGCAAAAACCTCAAGTAAACTTTTTCACGTTGTCATTATGAGGTGTTGTGTGTAGAATTCTGAGGAAAAAAATGAATTTAATCCATTTTGGAATAAGGGTTGTAACATAACACAATGTGGAAAAAGTGAAACTGTGAATACTTTCTGGATGCACTCTATCTATCTATCTATCTATCTATCTATCTATCTATCTATCTATTATATAGTGCCTTTCAGATCTATCTATCTATCTATCTATCTATCTATCTATCTATCTATCTATCTATCTATCTATCTATCTATCTATCATATAGTGCCTTTCACATCTATCAATCTATCTATCCATCTACAGTCAGTTCCATAAATATTTTGACTGTGACACAATTTTCATAATTTTGGCTCTGTGTGCCTCCACAATGGATTTGAAACCAAGTAGTCAAGATGTGATTGAAGTGTAGTAGACTTGCAGCTTTAATTTATGGCTTTTAACAAAAACATTATATGAACCATTTAGGAAAAGACAGTATTTTTTATAAGTGGTCCCCCAATTTTCAGGGGCTCAAAAGTATTTGGAAAAACTAACATAATCATAACTATAATGATCATTTTCAATATTTTGTTGAAAATCCTTTCCAGTCAATGACTGCCTGAAGTCTGAAACCACGGCCATCTCCGTGTTGCATTTCCACTCCAGAGACGCTTTGCCAGGCCTTTACTGTCGCTGTCTTCAGGGGCCTCATGTATAAACATTGCGTACGCAGAAAAATGTTGAATAAGCCTGTTTCCACATTCAAATCGCGATGTAACCTAAACTTGGTGTAAAGCCACGCACATTTCCACAGTAGCTCATACCCTGTCGTACGCAAATTTTCCACTCGGTTTTGCAGACTGGCGACACCCAGCGTCAAAGCAGTGCTACTGTTTCTGTGTGGTTTCCCTTTCTTTTTTAGATCCACATCCCTGATGTGGCTTTATAAATACACTGAAATTAACTGCATATTGTTTATTAGTTTAATGCATCTGATTGTAATTAACCTGTAACAATATAATGATCCACAGAATGGCCAAACTTTTCCAAATACCATAGCTGTTTTTTGTTGTTACTCTCACTGCATCTTCTTCTTCTTCTTTCAGCTGCCACCGTTAGGGGTTGCCACAGCAGATCATCTTTTTCCATATTACTCTCACTGCACCACTCAGAGCAGCTGATCAGAAAGAGAATTATCGGTATACAGCATCAAGCACGTGCTGAGTCAGCTATGCTGCCTATTTGAACTGCTCTCACACGGCAAACACTTCAAAACTTTTCCTGTACGGACCTCGCGGTTTAGAAACAGTTTCATCCCAAGAACTATAAACGCACTGTAAAAGCTAGCCCGGCCACAGACAGACATGACAAAACGCAGTGTCCACCACACACACATTTATTTACAGAACCACTACTATTTACAGTCCTTGGTTCCTTCGGCCGCCTCCACTCCTGTCTCGCAAGCTCCGTCCTTCTTCCACCCAACTCTGGCTCCTTGATTGGAGTGAGGCAGCCCCGTTTGTCCTGTCCCGGATGTGCTCCAGGTGCCTGATGACGGACTGCTGCCCTTGCACCCGGAAGCACTCTGGGCTTAAACCATCCCTGGTCTGTCAGCACTTCCTGGTGTCCCGGAAGTGCTGTCCCCCACGGATCGAGGACCGGCCGGGTACCCAGGGAAAAGAAGTGCCGCTTTCCCGGTTCCTCCTTCCTCTAGGCATTCCGATGGGGGCAGGGTTCCTGGCCGTCTATCACAGCACTCAATCAGTCCATCAATTGCTCCGTCTAGAACTGCTTGTACTTATAAGTACAATCACCTCACTGTAAACTTGCACTACAGTTATACTATTGCACAACCTGAGCCACTTTATAAAGCGCGTATTTACATATGATGACGATATCATTTTTAAGATGAAATGCAGCAAAATATGTTAATTATATTATACAGATAAAACTTTAATTTCATTTACATAATCTATATTGTTAATAATTAAACATAGAGGACATGGTGTCGCTGCGCTAGCAAGGATCTTGCGCTCTGTTCACGGATTGTTCCTGCCTCGCACTGTATGCTTGCTGGAACTGGGGTGACACTGGAAGGATAGAATAATTGAACATGTACTACAAAGATATTTCAATGTTCCTTAAAAGTTTTGAAGAATCAGAGTTCTAAGCTTGCAGATCGCTTAACGTCTATTACAGAGATGATTGTGTGGTGATTAGGTATTTGAAGAAAGAAAAGGAAGGACAGGAATTGGAGGTTAGTACATTTGAAAGAGACAGTACTGCTGCAATAAAGTATTTCATCGAAGGTCACGCACAATCACTGCACCACCGTGCTCCCATGTTTAATTACGTACTTTAACTCCTATCATCATGAAAATGATATCAGGTATACATCTCAGTATTTTAATTATTCAGAGAGCTATAATATCATGAATGGAATGGATTCTGTGTCCTGTCGGAGGAAGAGAAAGCCTGTTTAAGAAGCACGTAGTGATTCACACACATAGCGCACATAGAAGAATACATACAAAACAAAGCATTTAAGGTGCTACTTTAGTTACGATGGGATTTGAAAAACAGGTAAATTAAATGATTTTAAGATGAAGTTTATGATGTTCTATTTTAATGACAAAATAAATTATGTGATTAAAGTGGAAATTTCGAGATTAAAGTTGACATTTTGTGCTTTTTCCCACTGTGTGCCTATTTTTTTTCTCTGTACCCTAATAAGCTTTCATATGACACTCAGACAGTGGGCTACGACTCGCCTTTTCATGGCGACTTTGATATCTGACGACTTCCTTTTTATTTCAGGCACTGTGCGACTTTGTGAAGTTGAGCTTTCGAGTTTTTCTGACACTCTATGTCACTCAATCAACTTCCTTTTGTTGTTTATACCACTGTTTAAACCAACAAATAGTACGTTTTTCTTTGTCTACTTGGTATTCGCTGGAATTCTTCTAATTTCCCCCCGTGGTTTTGCCATTGCCTTTTCACAGAATGCTGAGCTTAAAGGCTATTTATATTGATTTGCATATTCAAAGAGGCGTAATTCTGAGAGTCGACGGGGCGGGACAGCAGGTGCGTGCACGTGCGTTACTTTTCACGCTGACAGAGATTTATGGAGTGGAAGAACGTGGAAGTTGCCGTTCGCACAGATTTATGCATCTGGATGTTTTTTGTGCGTAAGCACATTTCCACTTTGTGCTTACACCATATTATAGTGTGAGTTCTTCTTACGGCGTTATGCATGAGGCCCCTGGTGTTGCTGGTTCATTGGACTTTCTGCCTTCAGTTTTGTCTTCAGTAAGTCAACTGCATGTCCAGTTGGGTTGAGGTCAGTTGATTGACTCGGCCATTGAAGAATATTCCAATACCTTGTGTTGTAAAGCTCTTGGTTTCCTCTCCCAATATGTTTTGTCTCGTTGTCCATCTGTACTGTGAAGTGTCTTCTTATTAGTTTTACAGCATTTGTCTGAATCTAAGCAGACAGTATAGCGCCCTCTACACTTCAGAATCCATCCTGCTACTTCTGTCAGCAGTCACCAATAAACACCAGTGAGTGACTTCCATTGGCAGCCATCCGTGATCAGGCCTCCACCATGTGCCACAAATGACATAGTGTTCATCGGATCATGAGCCGTTCCTTCTCTTCTTAATACTCTTTTCTATCCATCATTCTGGTACATACTGATCTTAATTGTATTTGTCCAAAGAAAACTGTTCCAAAACTGGACTTTTTTAAAAATATTTTTAGCCAAGTCTAATCTGTCCTTCAAGTGCTTGAGGTTCACCAGTGGTTTGCACCTTGTGGTAAACCCTCTGTCTTTACTTTCATGAAGTCTTCTCTTGATTGTAGATTTTGGCAATGACAGACCTTTCTCTCAGAGAGTGGTCTTGATTTGACTAAATATCATGAATTATTTTTTCTTCACAAAAGAAAGAATTCTGTCATCATCTAGCACTGTAGTCTTCCATGCTTGTCCAGGCCTTTAGATGTTGCTGAGCCAACGAGTGTGTTCCTTCTCTTTAAGAATCTGCCAAACGGTTGATTTGACCACTCCTGGTGCTTCTGCTGTCTCTCTGATTGGTTTGCGTGGTTTTCTCAGTCTAATGGTGGCCTGTTTTTACTTACATGGACAGCTCATATTGAGAGTTCACAGTGACAGCTTTCAAATGCGAATTCCACACTTGGAATCAACAGCAGATCTTATACCTGCTTAATAGTTAATTAAATAAAGAGGGACCTGCTCACACCTGGCTATAGACCAGCTTACCAGTCAAATGTCTAAATACTTTTGAGCACCTGAAAATGGGGGGAACCACATATAAAAATGTCTGTCATTCCTAAACAGCTCATACGATATTTCTGTTAAACCCTTTGAATTAATGCTGAAAGTCTACACTTCAATCATGTAATTATATCTTCATTTTACATCCATCGTGGTGGTGTACAGAGTTAAAATTCTCAAAATTGTGTCGCTGTCCAGATACTTTTGAACCTGACTGTAAATAACATTCGATGAAGCACTGACCACAAACAGTAAACTCGCACAATACAGTCCACAAACAGTTTGGTTCCTCAAATGCAGTGAGGATGAAAATAAATTGAGATGCCAAGTGAAACGTTTCACAAATGCTATGAAAGTTTTGTCCTACCGTGTTCCAGATTTTGCGTGAAGATGGATAAAGTTGAATGAAGAAGTCAACCAGCCAAGACAACATCACACAAATAAGCAGGCACAGGACAAGCACATCAATCCAAAAAGAAACTGTAATCCACCATGGTTGTATTTGTAGTACCAAAGAGTGGAAATCAAAGAAACAAATAGACAAAGAATATCGGCATCATTTTCCACATCTGAATTTCCCCATGGGATTAATAAAATGTATCTAATCTAATCTAATCTAATCTTCAGGCTCCTTTTTAAAGATAGCGCCTAATCATACTTCTTCCTGGGAACCCGTGTGCCACTCTGAAGCTGCCCAATGGTGTAATAAAACTGTGACTGCTGGGATTTGTAGGCCATTGAACACATTGGCTATTGGAATATTCATTACCAGGACACTGCAGTGTAGGTCTTTGCATATATGATAAATAAGGAACTCTATACCAAAATATGTAAAAAATGTAAAGACATTTTTTAGAAAGCAACAGTTTTATTATCAACAGCAACTGTAAAAATGTAAGTAAAGCACTTTTTGACCAGCAACACAACAACAATTCTGCATTTGAAAAAGAGTCCTTGATGGAAGGCACCACAAAGAGTGAAGGTTTAGAAGCACAAATATAACGTGTTTCTTTGCATTGTTCACACTTCACATATTTGGCAGTTGGTGACTGTTTTCTGTCAGTGTGTGGCAGAATGTCCATGGAGTGCTGTCCTGTCAGCCATGACAAGTCAGACACCCTGTGATGAAGAAACACCATTGGGGCAGCGATCTGCATTGGTGCCAGAGGCTGCAGGTTCCACGTCATCCAATTAATTGTCACTGTCTCGGCCACTGTATTTATCATCAAAATATTCCTCTTGCAACAAATCTAGTTCCTTCAAAACATTACAACTTTTGAACATTAGAACAATCTAGATTTGAACAGGCCATTCAGCCCAACAAAGCTTGCCAGTCCTATCCACCAGTCAAGTTTTGAAAGTCCCTACAGTCTTAATGTCTACCACACTACTTGGTTGCTTATTCCAAGTGTCTATCATTCTTTGTGTAAAGAAAAACTTCCTAATGTTTGTACAAAATTTACCCTTAATGAGTTTCCAACTGTGTCCCTTCGTTCTTGATGAACTCTTTTTAAAGACATCGTCTCGATCCACTGGACTAATTCCCTTCATAATTTTTAACACTCCACTCAGGTCACCTCTTAATTTTCTTTTACTCAAACTGTAAAGGCTCAGCTCTTTTAATTTTTCCTCATAACTCATCCCCGGTAGCCCTGAATCAGCCCAGTCGCTCTTCTCTGGACCTTCTTTAGTGCTGTTATGTCCTTTTTGTAGCCTGGTAACCCAAACTGCACACCAGACTCCAGATGAGGCCTCACCAGTGCTTTATAAAGCTTGAACAGAACCTCCTGTGACTTTTAATCATTAAATCTTGCCTGAAGAAGGGGCTTGAGTTGCCTTGAAAGCTTGCATATTGTAATCTTTTTAGTTAGCCAATAAAAGGTGTCATTTCGCTTCACTTTTCACTACTTCCTATCTGTAATTCTTTACATTTACTGACATCAAATTTCATCTGACACAAATCTGCCCAAGCCTGTATGCTATCCAAGTCCTGTAATGATATAACTGATTCCAAATTATCTGCTAATCCACTGAGATGGATGGCCGGGGCCCATGCCTGGCCGGGATGCCCCTTCACCACGTCTTCCAGGGGGACAAAGGTGGGAAGCCCAGTACCTCCCCCTGGATGCTAGATGGCAGCCTCCCTAGGTTGCAGCAGTGCCTCGGACTCCCCCAGGGCTTCATGAGGGTTGGAGTTTTGTGTAGCTCTGTGGGGTTCCACAGGCGCCGCCAGGGGGTGCTGTAACAGGAGCGGCAAACCCCTTTTGGGCACTGGCTTCGCCTTACAGTGCAGCTGGATTTTGGCAATCATCCACCTTGAGCACTTCTGGGTACTTAATAAAAGGGAGCCAGTGACCACCACTCAGCCGCCAGAGCCGGGATGTGGAGAACAAAAGCTTGCTGAGGAGGAGTGGTGGTAGAAGAAGGACTGATTTTGCGGTGGTGCTTAAGTACTGTGCTTGGGACTGTGTGGTGTATGTGGAGATTACGGGGAAGACGAGCCCCACAGGAGAAGAAAATACCAGTTTCTTTATTTCATACACGTGCCTCCCGTGTCCAATCTGTGTTGGGTTGGGAGCTATATAGCGCCTTTCTTACACCACCTATCTTGGTATCATCTGCAAACTTAACCAGCTTGTTACTTATATTCCTATATGAATAATTTATATACATAACATCTGCAGCTGTATACCTTTTCACTACGACACACAGTAACTGTCTATTAATTCCACTGTTTCCCCAAGTTTTGCCACCAGAACAAAATTCTATGGCAGTTATATAGTGGGTAACTGAGATGAGGCAGCAAAGCTGGCCAGCCTATAATGGCCCAATACTGAGGTACGAGTTCTCTCGTATGTTGCGTTTTAACAGGCTCAACGACTTACAACTCAGATCGCATGTTTAAAGTGTTAAATCGCATGGCTACATATCTATATGTCACCTTTTTATTATTTGCTAAATTCTCCAAATCATCAACACTAATTTGCTGCTTTACTAAGCAAAATCGCATTCGATAGAACTGTCAGATGTTCTATTTGGGTACAGAGCTACTTTGCTTGAAGCTAAGTGAGTACCAGAAAAATTATTTATTCATTATTTATCACAATTATCATACAGGGTTTTCCAATTTTTTTTCCACTATTGAATGGCATTGCTTGAATTTTTATTTGTTTGTTGTACAATTGCCTAGATGTGGATTAGCTAAATACAGTGCCAACTACTGTTAAGTGTTTCTATAGCCCGAGATGTCTAACTTACGATTTACCCCCACTGACCCTCCTTTATTAATGTGGTGAATTAAAGGGTAGAACAAAAAAAAAGATAAAAATAACATTAACCAAGTTTTCAATCTGAAAGCCATTTGAAATAGCCTATTATCCATGCTTATCTAATAAATTAGTATCACTAACGGTTGAGAAGATGTTTAACTACTGTATAGATAGAAATTTGATGATAGTTTTACTTTCTGATGGATCTAATTTCAGATAATTACTGCTCACCCATGACTTGATTTAATCAACCAGGCATTAGGACTATCATGCCCCCGTGGATTCTTTTGTGGATCGTAAAATGTATAGTTAGATGTAATCAGAATATCATCTGTAATGGATATTGATCTTTATAGCATTGTAATTTAAAAGCATTAGTTTCAGAGCAGTTCAAGGGATGCTAGCTGCGAGTCTCTATAATTTTGTGTTTTGTTTCTTAACTGCGGAACATGATTTAGTGACATTGAAATATTATCAAGTAAGTTGCAATTACTGAAAGGTAGCTGAGAAGTTCAAACAGATGGATAATTTCAGTGTCCACGTTGTAAAGGTAATTTCATCCAGAAAAAGTTAATGGCCAATGCGGCAGTCGCAGTGTACACACAAATTCACGCCAAGCCAGGTAAATGACCGAAGTATGCTAAGCTTGCAAAGCAGTCAAGAAAGTACAGGGTGATTCTAATGGACGGGGCCCTGAGTTATGATGCATTACTGTTGTCACGCACGTGTGCATGGGAAGACAGCTAAAAGGACCAAAAGAAGGCAATTCCATGCCAAGCCAGGGATGGCGGGGTGCAGTAAACCTCTTTCTTTAATTTCTGCAAACCAAACATAAACCAGAAATTCTGCCTGGACCTGGACACGTCACTTCCTGTTTTGGCACCCCGATGACATTACTTCTGATTCCGGCCACCGTTGATGTCACTTCCTGTTCCAGCCCCCATGACATCGCTTCCTGTTCCAGGCCCTGATGACATCACTTCCTGTTCCGGCCACGATGACATCACTCCCGTTAACCTGCCTTAAATACCGGTCAACTTTCGCTTGTGAACTCAGTTTCTGTTTTGGACTCAACCTGTACTACCAATTCTTTGCAGCCTTATTCAAGTATACGGGTGGCTGCCTCAAACCTTTTCCTGTGTCAAGGCGTTTCCTTTCACACAGTCTTAACAATGAAACAATCCAAACAAAGATCCCAGTATTCCCAGATAAATGTACGAATGAGTGAGGCCGGGTGCTCTTTTTGACTTATATGTGAATGAACTGGATGCCCGTGAGATCAGTGAAGGTTATTTCCAGCCAGACTGGGGCAACCTGTCACACATCAGCTCTCAGCATGGCACAAATTGAATTATTTTTTGGCTCAAATCGGATCATTTCAAAGTAACTATGGCCACCTCGTTCCCTAGACCTGTCACCTCTGGATTTCTTCCTTTGGAGATCGATGAGAGGAAAAGAATACAACACGGGTGTCGAATTCTGGTCCTGGAGGGCCGCAGTGGCTACAGGTTTTCATTCTGACCCTCTTATTCATTAGCGACCAGTTTTTTCTGCTAATTAACTTCTTTTGCCTTAATTTTATTTGACGTGACTCAGGCCCCTTAGTTATCTCTTTTTCCTTAATTAGCAGCCAAACAATACTTAGACAGAAAAGAAGCCGCCACATGACCAGCTCACCTGTGCCCATCACACAATATCTACTCTCTATATAAAGTGCAACGATTTTGTGCAACGATTTTATGTCACATTTTTTGTCATGCTTTAAATTGGGCTTATTTTAAAACCTACATATATATTTTTGGTATTATTCTTTTCAGAATTTATCGAACTTTAATATGATGTTGTTAGATTTTCAGATTCTCATTCCGTTTTTAAATTCTAAACTAAAAAATATCAAAAACTCACATCCCGCGAGACAAGGCTTTGTGCTAAGAGATTTAATCATGCCCGGGGCTGGAAATAAAAGACAAAGAGCAGGACAGCTGCTGTACAGGCTTTTAAATGCTCGAAGTGCCACGCGAGATGCAGATAACGTGAGACACAGTAGCAGCAAGCCAGCAGCTGATCGAGCAAAGAGGAGGTAAAAAAATGTATCTGTTTCCCAATGTATCACTGTTTAAGAGGGGGTTTCAGAGGAGCGACCGCGTCTCCTTGGGGTGTGTTCAGCTCCCCTCTTCACAATGCGACCAGCAGAGATGCAAAGTGGCTGCCACTTAGCACAGGCCGGGAGGGTTGGTGAGCAAAGCGAGCAGGGGGCAAACCCCCTAGTCTGAAAATAAAGAAAGGTGATGGTCTCGGTAAGGTTGATCTCTCAGGCCACCAAAATATTTTGACGGTGTTCTTAGAAAAAACAGAAAAACAACAGATTTGAAAATGTCTGCTGTGGCAGAATGAGAGCAGCAACAAGTCATGTGATTAAATAACGAGTTTAATTAACAGCAAAAATCAACTGCTCATTAAGAGACTGGTTGGAGTGAAATTGGTTGTAGTTTGACCTTCCAATTTAGCTCGTATCATATCTCATTTCTGTTTGGCTGTCATTTAATGAAGAATGGAATCAATTTAGAGGACTGAATCCTTAAAAACAGGGCTATTAACTCTTTCAGGGTGGATGTCGACATTTGTCAAAATTCAGGGGTAGGGGACAGTAATCAGGTGTAAACTGTGACAAAACTCGCCGTTACGTTTTAGTTCAACTCTCGTTAAAGTTAGCTTTATTGATTTGACCGAGATTTCCTGCACTCACTTGAGTAGCGAAGGGTAAACAACCTCTAAAAAGGCATCGGCATCTGGCGAGCGACCAAAGCAAATGTGCAAAGCAAACTACTCTGTGGACGACGTTTTGTGTATCGTGTCGCTGAATCAGACTCTGAATTGTCGGATTTCTGGGGATCGAAAACGAAAGGGAGGGACCAACATCATCTGACCGAGGTGCTTAACATACTGGTGTAGCTGATGTGCCTACGGCAGTGTTCACCTTTGAGGACCACCACTTATAACAAGAGGTACAAACCAGACTGTGTCACACTGTAACTGCTACTGCTGCGTGGTCATCGAGCAGCCACCGGAGACCCTGAAAAGGTGGCGACAGCTGCCATGGCACGAAGCAAAAGACGTTTTATGTTGATTCATGTGTTGAAACCATTGCTGTGTGTGCTTTTCAGAAAACTGAGTTTTTTGGAAGAAATTTTCAGTCCTCAAAATAGAGCTAAAATAAAGGGAGAAGGAGTTAATTAGCAGTGAAAACTGGTCACTGAACAGGAAAAGGGATGGAATGAAAACCTGCAGCCACTGTGGCCCACCAGGCCTGGAGTTCGACACCCCTGGTGTACAAGAACAAGCCTCGTACACCGGAACAGTTACAGCAAAATAGTGAACAGGAAATTGCTGCCATCATCCCTACAGTGCTTGAGGATACCTTTGCCAATGTCGATCTGTGTTTGCAAGAAGAAGGTGACCATTTCCAGCAGAAAATTTGATCGGTTCGTTTACACACCTGTCAAGGCACTATATTTATTTCATTTATATTGCTTCATTATTGCGCGACTGACTCATCATAAAATGGGGCCCCTGCCCTTTAGAATCTCCCAGTACAGACTGTGAGAATTATGTTTTCCTTATTGGAAATTAATTATATTTTAATCATGATCCCACTACCAAGAAAAGTAACTTAGTGGATTCAGTAAGTGCTAAAGTATTTTATCAGATGCAGCACCTTCATCCCCCTCTTGTTTTCACTTTTTCTTGTGTTTATGTGTAGTCCGTTTGCTTCATTGTACTGCTGATGACTGGAATGTAAAATACTTTTCACTTGAAAAACTTGCTCCTGGTGTTCCTATCAATATTTGTGACACCTCACTGAGTCCTCGCCTGCTTCAAAATACGACTATCCCTGCATCAAAAGATGAATGGAATGATCACCAACCAGTGGGAAGGACACCTGCAATTTTTACTGAACAGTCTGCATGGATTCAGAGAAGGATGGTCATGTTTTACCAGCATGCTGGACTTTTATGAGGAAGCAATCAAAAAAGGGATACAACCAGAGTGGAGCTCATGATATTATTGATCTTGACGTTCAGAAAGCATTTGACAAGGTGCCACATGAGAGGTTGGGCATCAAACTGAAAGAAGTGGGAGATGTTTGTAGACGGTGCAAAATTGGCTCAGACACAGAAAGCAGAGGGTGATGGGGTTGTAAACCTCATTAGAATTGGCTGATGTTAAGAGTGGAGTCCAGCAGGGTTCTGTGCTGGGGCTGCTGCTATTTTTAATATATATCTTACCATTAATGCGTGAAATTAGGCATTGTGTAGAATACCTAGGAAATCTATAGAATGCCGAAAATGGGACGTCAAAGTATAAGACGATTACAATTTTAAACATTTCCTAAGCATTCCATGCAATTCCAAAAGGAAAACCCGCAAGTCATTCTGTATAATGCCTAAGTTTTATATACAATGACTAGAGTAAGTATACAGCATTTTAAACTAACACAGGCATTTCATGCTTTGCCTGAAAACGTGACACATTCTATAGGATGCATAGGTGGTCTATGCAATACCTGCTTTTCACACATTGCCAGTAACATAGCTAAATGATTTAGATAGGAATAGACTTTGTGCCTAGAGATTTAACCCTGCCTTGGGCTGGAAATAAAAGACAAAGAGTAGAAGACAAAGTAGAACATCGTAAAGAATTAAAAAATGTTGGTGTGATACACATGCAGAGCAGGTTAGAGATGATGAAAATAATAAAATTCAAAAGTCAAAAAAAAAATGATAGTAAAGATCACATCTGCACAAACAACCTCTAAAAAGGCATCGGCATCTGGCGAGAGACCAAAGCAAACGTGCAAAGCAAACTACTCTGTGGACGACGTTTTGCGTATCGTGTCGCTGAATCAGACTCTGAGTTGTCGGATTTCTGGGGATCGAAAACGAAATGGAGGGACCAGCATCATCTGACCGAGGTGCTTAACATACTGGTGTAGCTGATGGGCCTATGGCAGTGTTCACCTTTGAGGACCACCACTTATAACAAGAGGTACAAACCAGACTGTGTCACACTGTAACTGCTACTGCTGTGTGGTCATCGAGAAGCCGCCAGAGACCCTGAACAGGTGGCGACAGCTGCCATGGCACGAAGCAAAAGACGTATTTTGTGGATTCATGTGTTGAAACCATTGCTGTGTGTGCTTTTCAGAAAACTGAGTTTTTTGGAAAAAATTTTCAGCCCTCAAAGAGCTAAAATAAAGGGAGAAGGAGTTAATTAGCAGTGAAAACTGGTCACTGAACAGGAAAAGGGATGGAATGAAAACCTGCAGCCACTGTGGCCCACCAGGCCTGGAGTTCGACACCCCTGGTGTACGAGAACAAGCCTCGTACACCGGAACAGTTACAGCAAAATAGTGAACAGGAAATTGCTGCCATCATCCCTACAGTGCTTGAGGATACCTTTGCCAATGTCGATCTGTGTTTGCAAGAAGAAGGTGACCATTTCCAGCAGCGAATGTGATTGGTTCGTTTACACACCTGTCAAGGCACTATATTTATTTCATTTATATTGCTTCATTGTTGCGTGACAAACAAACTGTAATGGCCTTTACTACACTATTGCCACGTAGACTTATCTTGCTCAACTGGAAGAATCCCAACACGGTACCTTTAAGTCAGTGGGTATTTGATGTTACAGTATATATTATTTGAAATTGGAAAAGATCAAATTGCCACTTCGAGGATCTGTGTGGAACTTTTTAGAATAGGCATTTATATCGGGGGATTAAAACTCCTTTCTCTCTTTACTACTCTTAACAGTTTTACTCTGGTTGTTGGCCTTCCTCTCTTTCTCATGGGTGGTGGTTGATTTTAGTTTTGCTAAGTTTGACTTGATTGTATGAAATGTTATATGCTTTTAATAAATTGAATAAAAGATAAAACCAAATGTATAAAAGCAAAGATGGAAAAATGGAAAAGGGCTTTGAGAGAAAGAGAACTGAAGATAAATAGGGGGAAGAAGACAGAGTATATGAGCTTTAACTATGATCAGAACTGAGACGTTATCCTGCAGGGAGAGCCATTGAAAGGAGGGGATAAATTGAAATGTCTAGGGTGAGTGGTAGACCGAGATGGAAAATTAGATGCAGAGATAATCCACAGAGTGTGGTGTGTGTGGAATTGGAAGAAGGAATCAGGAGTATTTTGTGATTGAGGAATTAAGGAAAACAATAAGGCTGAGGTTTAAACACAGTGGTGAGACCAGCAATGATGTATGGAGCTGAGACATGGGCAGTACAGGGAGAAGAAGTTGGATGTGGCAGAAATGAGAAGGTTGAGATGAATGTGTGGAGTTACAAGGACAGAATAAGAAATGTGACAATCAGAGGTATAACTAAAGTGATAGAGATGTCTAAGAAAGTACTGGAAAGTAGATTGAAGTGTTATGGACATGAGATGAGGAGAGACAAGCAATAGGTGGGCAGTGAGAAATGGGAGTGGAAGAACGTGGGAAGAGAAAAGTGAGGGAGGCCAAAGTGGAGGTGGATGGATAAAGTAAAAGAAGTTCTGAAGTACAAGGGTCTGAGTGGTGAGGAGGTGCAGGACCAAGCTGTATGGAAAGGTTTGACACCACATTGAAGTGGGAAAAGATAAAGAAGATTTTTTATGAGCACTTCCTGCAATAAAAAAAAAACTCAACTTGTTTTTTGCACCTTTGTCTGCGTTCCCTCATTCGTGCAGGAGTTCAAGAAGCATGCGGCATCACACCCTGGAAGAATTTTTGATTCTGTTTCCTACTAACATCTCTGCCAGGATAATTTAAGATTGGTCTCAGTTACCGGGATTTCCTCCAACACCTATAAATGGGGGCCCTCATCATAATTACCCTTGAAATACACATGTTCAATCGATACAGTGCCCTCCATAATGTTTGGGTCAAAGGCCCATTTTTCCTTGATTTCACCCTCTGCTTCACAGTATAAAATTACAAATCTAATCATTCAGATGTCATTAAAGTGCACATTGCAGACTTTCATTTAAGGGGATTTGCAGACATTTCGGCCACACAACACTTTCTCTACACGATCGCAAAATCCCCCACTGCAGGGTGCCATAATGTTTAAGATAATTGGTATCACTGGTGTTTGTGATTCCTCTGGTGTGTTTCATTGCATCATACGATAACTCCACTTGCTTCTAACCTTAGGAGTCTGTAGTTTGCCATTATTCAACATGAGGACAAGAGCAGTGCCAATGAAAGACAAAGAAGCCATCATGAGGCTGAAAATCAAGAATAAAACCATGAGAGATATCGGTAAAACCTTAGAATGAACAAAATCAACCATGTGGAATATCATGAAGAAGAAAGAACACACTGGTGAGCACCGTAATCATAAAGGGACTGGTAGGTCAAGGAAGAATCTTCACAATTGTAAGAAAAATCCCCCAACGCCTGTCTGACAGATCATACACAGTCTTCAGGGGACAGATGTGTGTGTCAGAGACGACTATCGGCAAAAGAAAGCATGAACAGAAACACATCTATCTATCTATCTATCTATCTATCTATCTATCTATCTATCTATCTATCTATCTATCATAGGCTACACTGCAAGATGCAAACCACTAGTTAGCCAAAAAAACAGGATGGCCAGATTACAGTTTGAGAAAAAGAACTTCAAAGAGTCTGCCAATTTCTGGGAAAAGGTCTTGTGGACACATGATCAGAGTGATGGGAAGAGCAAAATGTGGAGATGAAAAGGAACTGCTAAAGATCCAAAGTAGATCACCTCATCTGTTAAACATGGCAGTGCTGGGGGTATTATGGCTTGGGCATGTATGGCTGCCACAGGTCCTGGCACACTTCTCTTCATTGATGGAACTGCTGACAGCAGTCTGAGGTGTGTAGAAACATCTGAAATGCACAACTTCCAGTAACGACCTCCAAACTCACCGGACGGCACTTCATCCTATAACAAAATAATGAACCAAACACACTGCTGAGGTAACACAGGAGTTTATCAAAGCGAAAAAATGGAAATTTCATGAATTTGCCAAGTCAGTCACCTGATTTAAATCCAACTGAGCAGGGCTTCCATACGCTGAAGAGACAACTCAAGAGAACAAGCCTCCATAACAAGCAGGAACTGAAGATGGCTGCATTATCTGCCTTGGCTGAGCATCACAAGAGAAGACCCTCAGCACCTGCTGATGTTTGTGAATTGCAGAGTTCAAGCAGTCATTGCATGTGAGGGATATGTGACAAAGAACTAAATATGACGGCTTTAACAGACCTGCCATTGCTGTGTGCTAAACATTATGGCAGCCTGAAATGGGGTCACCCTGTAGAAAAACTATCATGTGACCGAAATGTCTGCAAATCCTTTTATATGAAAGTCTGCAATGTGCCCCTTAATCACAATGTCTGATTTGTTTGATTTGTAATTTTAAACTGTGGACCAGAGGGGGAAATCAAAGAGAAACGTCTCTAAGCTTACCAACAGCTCAGTGAAAACCTAAAGCATCGATACCCCTCCTGGTATCCCACCCATTTCCGAATCATTTTGAATGACGTCAGTTTTTATTTTTATTCCTGCCTTCGTCATAAGAGTGTCACCCTACAGGGAAATGATTGAAGCAGAGTATAAAGCATAAGGAAACTAAATCAAGAATATATTCAATCTGAATAACACTAGCAAATATGCTTCTAGTTTATTGCTTTGTATTCTGCACAGTTCCAAATTGAAGACAAATTGTTAAATTAGTACTGACAGTAATTAAGATAATTAAAAATACCTCTCATTTTGCCAAAATGCTTTATAATTAACCGAAGAGAAGGAATTAGTGTGCAGTTCATCAGACTAGCAGGCGATCCTGATATTTAGTGTGTGAAGTCGATCTGCATGCAAAATGAAACGGTCTCCTTATATCCCTTCTTTTATTAAATGTATGAGAAAAGAGAACTTCGCCTCCAATGCCTGCATTTCAATATTTCTACACTATCATTTGAAGACAATAGTGTCAAAAAGAGCATTTTTATCGATAAACATTATTGACAGGATATGTGTTATCAGACATTATTTATGTGTGCTGCTTAGAAATGGACTCCACAGGGCATAAGCAGCATGGAAATTATTCACCATGGATATTATTACCCCCTTGCTTCATCCTGGGAGCTCAGCTTTAGCAGTAGTAGTTGTACTAGTAGCCATACTGAATGTGGACTTGAACAAAGCTTTGGACTTTTAAACCATACACATACACACACAGAGTCGTGTGAAAAAGTAAGTACACCCCTTAGAAACTGTTGACTTTATCAACATATTTTACCAAGCAAATGTTAGATCTTCATCATACCAGCAGTGACATCCTGTGAAGGAATGTGGACACCACAGGACCAACTGGAAGGGTTTAAGACACAGAGCCACAGACAAAAATATTGTGTTTCAATATAAACATGCAGTGTTTTTACTGGTGTAGGGACATAACTGTGTCAAAGGGGCGTTGTAACACAGTCCATAGGCAAAGACGCAGAAAAATCAATGAAGAAAGAAATGGTGACAATTAACAGTAATTACAGTGAAAGCCAGTGTCACCAAAACAAAAAGAAAAACATATATACACCACAAAATGTTTTCTTTATCTTTTAATATACTGTTCAAGAAGTTTTTTCTTAAAACACAAAATTATTTACAGTCCCAAAAAAATTATCCACAAAAATATTTACAAAAGGAAGAATCAAGTGTATATACAACAAAGGCCAAAAAGTGTACCAAAACTAATCAATATAAAAATCTCCACCAAACCTTCACTATTATTAGGAGATAGATAGATAGATAGATAGATAGATAGATAGATAGATAGATAGATAGATAGATAGATAGATAGATAGATAGATAGATAGATAGATAGATAGATAGACAGGCACTATAAAATAGATAGATAGATAGATAGATAGATAGATAGATAGATAGATAGATAGATAGATAGATAGATAGATAGATAGATAGATAGATAGAAAAGGCAATATACACTCACCTAAAGGATTATTAGGACCACCATACTAATACGGTGTTTGACCCCCTTTCACCTTCAGAACTGCCTTAATTCTACGTGGCATTGATTCAACAAGGTGCTGAAAGCATTCTTTAGAAATGTTGGCCCATATTGATAGGATAGCATCTTGCAGTTGATGGAGATTTGTGGGAAGCACATCCAGGGCACGAAGCTCCCATTCCACCACATCCCAAAGATGCTCTATTGGGTTGAGATCTGGTGACTGTGGGGCCATTTTAGTACAGTGAACTCATTGTCATGTTCAAGAAACCAATTTGAAATGATTCGAGCTTTGTGACATGGTGCATTATCCTGCTGGAAGTAGCCATCAGAGGATGGGTACATGGTGGTCATGAAGGGAAGGACATGGTCAGAAACAATGTTCAGGTAACCCGTGGCATTTAAACGATGCCCAATTGGCACTAAGGGGCCTAAAGTGTGCCAAGAAAACATCCCCCACACCATTACACCACCACCACCAGCCTGCACAGTGGTAACAAGGCATGATGGATCCATGTTCTCATTCTGTTTACGCCAAATTCTGACTCTACCATTTGAATGTCTCAACAGAAATTGAGACTCATCAGACCAGGCAACATTTTTCCAGTCTTCAACTGTCCAATTTTGGTGAGCTCGTGCAAATTGTAGCCTCTTTTTCCTATTTGTAGTGGAGATGAGTGGTACCCGGTGGGGTCTTCTGCTGTTGTAGCCCATCCGCCTCAAGGTTATGCGTGTTGTGGCTTCACAAATGCTTTGCTGCATACCTCGGTTGTAACGAGTGGTTATTTCAGTCAAAGTTGCTCTTCTATCAGCTTGAATCAGTCGGCCCATTCATTCTCCGCTGACCTCTAGCATCAACAAGGCATTTTCGCCCACAGGACTGCCGCATACTGGATGTTTTTCCCTTTTCACACCGTTGTTTGTAAACCCTAGAAATGGTTGTGCGTGAAAATCCCAGTAACTGAGCAGATGGTGAAATACTCAGACCGGCCCGTCTGGCACCAACAACCATGCCACACTCAAAATTGCTTAAATCACCTTTCTTTGCCATTCTGACATTCAGTTTGGAGTTCAGGAGATTGTCTTGACCAGGACCACACCCCTAAATGCATTGAAGCAACTGCCATGTGATTGGTTGGTTAGATAATTGAATTAATGAGAAATTGAACAGGTGTTCCTAATAATCCTTTAGGTGAGTGTAGATAGATAGATAGATAGATAGATAGATAGATAGATAGATAGATAGATAGATAGATAGATAGATAGATAGATAGATAGATAGATAGATAGATAGATATGAGGATCCTGTGAGCTGAATCACCCTCGGAGAATTGTGCCACATGGCTGTAGTGTTGTAATTGACGCTCCCTCACAATGCAGGTAATGTGGCTCATTCGGGACCCCATTAAATTATACTGAGCCCTTGCATGCACACATGAGTGCACACACACTTCCTCCACACTTACTATATAGTAAGTTACACTTTTGTCTTAACTCAGGATCTCCCTTCACTGTAGTAATGCATACCTTACATTAAACTAACGCTCCAGGCTTCTTTTTCTGGAGGCTCGCGTTTTGGCCAGGCACAGGTGAAGTCCAGTAGGCTTTTCCTAAACCCACGTATGTCTGGCCATTGGCGTTCTGCTGCAACAGAATGAAAATGTCTGCTGAATCACACTTCAAACACTTAAAAAGGTAAGTGCCTTTACTTTAGTGCTTGTAAGTAGTTTCACAATGGATGAACTTTTTTTTTTAGCTGGCAATGCCTGACAGGCGCACCACCACACTGTTCCATCACTCAAGAACACATGATTTGTGCTTTTGAATTGAGAGCAGCTCTTGACCAAGAAATGACAGGGAGAAGCAGGTCTTCAATTCAAAAGATAGATAGATAGATAGATAGATAGATAGATAGATAGATAGATAGATAGATAGATAGATAGATAGATAGATAGATAGATAGATAGATAGATAGATAGATAGATAGATAGATAGATACTTTATTAATCCCAAGGGGAAATTCACATAAAAAAAGAGCGACGCCCTCAAAATTAAGCATAAAATACATGCTTTTTGAACATTCCAAGCACAGGACTGGATGATTTAATGTGTGGATTATGCAACACAAGTAACGTGAGTTTTTTTTTCGTGGATAATTTGTTTGCTGTTGTCCAGCATTGGTTACCATTGGGTGCCATTCTATAGAAAATGTTGTCATGTCCTTTCTCTGATTAGAAATTATCTTGGGCATCATGACAAATTACGTGGGTTATGTGATATAAAAAATATATCATTTTGGAGGAGTATTCCTTTAAATGTAATGAAAAAAAATGTTTAATTCAAGGGCAGTGGTCTTCCTAGGTGTAAACGTAGGTGGTGGAGGAGAGGAAATGGGGCTGTAAGAATGGAAAAAAAGGTCAGAGGCAAAATGAAACCACCAACTAGTCTCTGGAAGACGAGAAAGTGAACTTTTGAAGGGAATGTTTTATTAATTAAAGCCACAATCTTGTCTAAGTTAACCTTTTTTGGTACCGTCTTTTTACTTTTGAACAAAATGAATAAATAAAAGAAATTGAAAGACAGTGTTTTTATTTCTTCAGGAGCTCCCAACATGAAAGATCAGCAGGAAAAAAAATAGGTAAAGCATCAAAATAAGGAAGGTAAAGGTTTTCTTGATTCTCTGAGAATTCATTCATTCATTTCCCACTGCTTATCCGTAGCCGGGTTGCGAGGGCAACAGTTTTAACAGTAAGGTCCATACGTCCTTTTCCCCAGCCAAACTTGCCTACTCATACAGTGGAATCCGCAGACATTACCAAGCCATCTGGGAAATATAATCTTCCCATCAAGCCATGGGTCTTCTCCAGGGTCTCCTCCCAGGTGGTCATGCATGTAAAACCTCCACAGGGAGAAATCCAGGAAGCATCCATATCAAATGCTAGAACCACCTCAAATGACTCCTCTTGATGCAGAAGGTGAGTGACTCTCTTCTAAGCCTCTCCTAAATGTCTGCGCTTCTCACCCTGTCTCTAAGGGAGAGCCCAGCCACCCTGTGAAGACAGCTCATTTCAGTCCCTTGTACCCATAATCTCATGACTACCGGTGAGGGAAGGGACATGATCACCTGGTAGATCGAGAGCTTTGCCATCTGACTCAGAAACTTCACCATTATACCTTTTCTCCTCATTCGTGAACAACATCCAGAGGTACTTAAACTCTTCCTCTTGAAGCAGTAAATCAGATCCCACTCAGTGAGAACAATACACCTTTTTCCTTCTGAGTACAATGGCTTCAGATTTGGAGTTGCTGATCCTCATCCCAGTGCATGCTGGAGTTCACAGCCTGATGAAGCCATCGAGATCATGTCATCTGCATAAAAGTTGTGACGCAATTCTAAGGCCACCAAACTGGACCCTGTACCCTCCCTGGATGTGCCTTGATATCCATGAAAATCACAAACAGGATAGGAGAAAAAGCACAGCCCTGGCAGAGTCCCATACCCACCGTCAACGGTGCTGATGTATTCCCGAGTCTCACTGTGACTATAAAGAGACTGAATAGCCCTTATTAGGGGCTTCAGAACTCCATACTTTCCCACCACCTACCACAGCAAACCTCAAGAAACTCAGTCACATGTCTTCTCAAAGCCCACAGCATACATGTAGACCGACTGAAGCGTACTCCCATGCCCCTTCCAGAATCCTCATCAGGGCAAAGAGCTGGTCTATCATTCCACATACTTGCAAATTTCTCGCATAGGCAATGCAAGCTCCACATATCCCCCATTGTAATGACAGAATATATTTAAAGGTCTCACATAGCATCTTCTTTGTCCCTGTTTCTGTCCTATTTTTTTTTTTTTTTTGCATCTTTGCAACAACATCAGAAGGCAAAAAATGTTTCTCATCTTTTTTCCCTCAACTCAAAACAGTGAAGCTGGATGTCATTTTCTTACTGTGGCGATTTCTTGCACTGCCACCTGGTGGAATCCTCTAGATTTACTTAAAGTACACATGCAAGTATTTTTTTTATTTTTTTTTTTTTTGTTCTTTATTATTTCACAATATACAATTTCTTGATTCAGGAATTCGTTTTTGCATACCCCTTAGGATCAGAGCGTAGAGTTAGCCATTGCATAATGCCCCTCGAGCAATTACAGGTTAAATTAAGGGCCTTCACTCGAGCTCCATATGCGCAAAGCATGCAATTATACAGCTCAAAGTTGTATATCGAGTGCATCTGTCTCGACTAAAGCTCTCCAGGGTGTTTCCGGGGCATGGTCCAGCCTGTGGGCGTTGCGGCCGGGCCCCGGCCTCGCTGGGTCGCATGTTCTGGGCCTGCACCGAGTTAACATTGTTCTGGACAAAAATTTTTGATTGCCTCTCGGACAGCCTTGGACTCACGGTCCCTCCTGGCCCATTGGCGGCTGTGTTTGGGGTTCTTCCAGAGGGGCTTGGAGTGGAGAGGGACGGGCAGGTTGTGATTGCATTCAGTGCACTGTTGGCGCGCAGACTTGTTCTGGTAGACTGGAGGAACCCGGACTCACCTCTTTTGGGTCAGTGGGAGACTGATGTGTTGTACTATTTGAAATTGGAAAGGATCAGGTGCTCAGTTGGAGGATCCGTACGGACTTTTTTCGGAGCATGGCAGGATCTAGTCAGTAATATTTTAAAATAAGTTTATAAAGCACAGAGAATTTATTAATTTAGGTATTTTTACAAGCCTTAAATTACACCGTTTGGCTTGCTCTCTCTCTCAGGGGTGGGGATCGATCTGTTCTTAACATAATTCTTTTTTTTTTGTAAAAACTTGATTGCTATGTATTGATTGTAATAAAATTAATTTAAAAAAAAAATAAAAATAAAAAATAAATTAAGGGCCTTGACCAAGGGCACAGCAAATCAGGATCTCTTTTGGTGGTGTGGAAGAATAATTTTAGGGTAACATAGCATTCATTGGGCAGCACAGTGTCACAGTAGTAGCGCTGCTGCCTCGCAGTTAGGAAACTTGGGGTGTGGGTGTGTATGTCCTGCGGTAGGTTGGCGCCCTGCCTGGGATTGGTTCCTGCCTTGCGTCCTGTGTTGGCTGGGATTGGCTCCAGCAGACCCCTATGTTCAGATTCAACGGGTTGGAAAATGGATGGATGGATGATAGCATTCATCTTTCAAAAATAGCATAATGTCAAAGTCAAATCAAACTTTATTGTCATCTCAACCATATACAAGTATACAGATAGACGAAGCTCAGGGTCCACAGTGTAACAACATGAAGTGCAAAAAGTAAATAAATTAAAAATAGAATTCAAATTTAAAATTAAAACACAAACAAGACATTGTAGAAAGATAAGACAAAGAAGTAACAGAAATATTGACGTGTAGTAAGCAATATGAATATTGATGCAATGTATGGCATTTGCAATCTAGACACATAAATATAGTCAATAGATATGTAATATAATAAATAAATAAAAATAGATATAGATAATAAAGAAATTATCAGTGTATGATAATAGTTTAAGACGTGTAAACAATGTCAGGTCAGAATGTTTCACAGCTGAAGGATATCAAGAGTGTGAAAATCCTTAAAGGTCAGTATGAGAGTTTCAGTTCTTCTCAACATGCACACTCTTCTTTGCAGGAAAGTGGCTTACATGTATAAAAGTTCTGTGTTTAGAGGTAGCTGAGGTCGTGTGGAAGATCCCAGGGGGCAGCATGGTGTTAAGGAGTCTGACAGCTTGGGCGTAAAAACTACCTTGCAGCCTGGCAGATCTGGCTTTGATACTGCAGTATGTTCTCTTGGATGGCAGAAGTGTGAACGGTCCATGTGAGGGGTGTAAGGGGTCCTGCACAATGCTGCAGGCCTTGCGGACACTGCGTTTGTAAAATATGTCCTGTAGTGAAGGGAGAGGCACCCCAATAATGTTCTCTGCTGTCTTCACTATCCTTTGTAAACGCTTGCGGTCGGATACGTTGCAGTTGCCATACCAGACAGTGATGCAGCTGGTCGGAACACTCTCAATGGAACATGGTGAGGATTAAAGGTGGGAAGACTTTCTCACTTCAGCTGCCTCAGGAAGTATAGTCACTGCTGGACTTTCTTGATTAGTGATGAGGTGTTATGCATCCACGTAAGTTCCTCAGTTATGTGCACACCGAGGAACTTGGTACTCCTAACAGTCTCCACATTTAAACTGTTGATGCTGAGTGGGATGTGGGCAGGATGTGATTTTCTGAAGTCCACAATTATTTATTTTGTGTTGTCAACACTTAGAGATAGATTGTTGTCTTCACGCCATGCGGACAGCCGTTCCACCTCATCTCTGTATGCTGTTTTATCATCTCTGTTTATCAGTCCCAGCACCGTCATATCATCCACAAACTTGATGATGTGGTTGGTGTTGTGTGTGGCTGTGCAGTCATGAATCAGCAGGGTAAAGAGCAGAGGACTAAGCACACAGCCCTGTGGTTGTGGCCCATCCGAACTGACTGGGGCCTCTCTGTCAAGAAGTCCAGGATCCAATTCCAGAGGGTGGTGTTCAGGCCCAACCTCCTCAGTTTTACAATCAGCTTTTGAGGGATGATTGAGTTGATGGTGGAGCTATTGTCTATGAATAGAAACCTGACATATGTGTCTTTTTTATCCAGAAGTGTCAGGGAGAGGTGAAGGGCAGAGCATATGGAACAGGGGTCCTTTCATCGGATTAGCGCTATTTCAGCTGTGGATTGGCCGAATGGTGGGGGGTCAGCTTGATGAATGACGTCTCCAGGACTCTGAACAAGTCCAAATCATTTTATGTGATATCATCTACTGTTAAATTCTACTTCTAAAATTTGTATTTTTACACTGTATTGAAGATTTGTTTTGTTCTGTGTGTTGTATTGTATTGACCCTCTTCTTTTTGACACCC
The DNA here is from genome assembly GCF_016835505.1 of Polypterus senegalus. NCBI lineage: Eukaryota > Metazoa > Chordata > Cladistia > Polypteriformes > Polypteridae > Polypterus > Polypterus senegalus. The sequence continues at coordinate 7,809,944 of NC_053158.1, forward strand.
ACTGCACGCCCAACCTACCTGGAAAGGGGTCTGTCTCTCTTTGAACTGCCTTTTTCCGAGGTTTCTTTAATTTTTTTCCCCACTAGGGTTTTTTTTTTTTGGGAGTTTTTTCTTGTCTTCTTAGAGAGTCAAGGCTGGGGGCTGTATTGCAGCACTGTCTTGTGTGATTTTGGGCAATACAAAAAATAAATTGTATTGTATTGTGTTATATATGGCATCCTTATTTGACCTGTTTGAGCAGTATGCAAACCGAAGAGGGTCAAGAGAGGCAGGGAGATTCGTCTTTATGTTTGACATAAAGGGTTAAAATACTGAGATGGTCAAGTAAATAAAGAATGTACCAGAAGAACGGTTAATGTAATATACAAAATGTACTGAAGGATGACTAAGAAATCAGCAGATGTCCGATAAACAATGAGAATGGACAGCTGTGATATGGACAGACATTACAAGAGAGGTGGTGCAACTCAAAGGTATAAGAAGAAGAAGAAGAAGAACAACAACAACATTTATTTCTATAGCACATTTTCATACAAACAGTAGCTCAAAGTGCTTTACATAATAAAGAATAGAAAAATGAAAGACACAATTATAAAACAAAATAAATCAACATTAACATCGAATAAGAGTAAGGTTCAATGGCCAGGGGGGACAGAAAAACAAAAACTCCAGACGGCTGGAGAAAAAATAAAATCTGTAGGGATTCCAGACCATGAGACCATCCAGTCCCCTCTCGGCATTCTACCTAATATAAATGAAACAGTCCTCTTTGGATTTAGGATTCTCACGGAAGGGCTTGATGATGATGATGGTCACGTAGACTTCTGCCTTTTAATCCGTCCATCATTGTTGGAGAACTAGAATATAATATAACAGACTTTTACTTTATATAAATCATTTGGGTGTAAACTAATGAACCAATCAGAGTAAAATGTATGCACTGATTGACAAATACAACAGTTTATAAAATGAACCTCAATTCTTTGTTTCCCTGATCACTCTAACCAGGCTGTAACAGACTGCTTTTGAAGAATGTTCCCGCTAAGGCATTTTGCTGAGGAGTAATTAAAAGATACTTAGCCTCAGTACACTGCTCGAGTTGCAGCAGCGTCCTCAAGTGCACGCGTCGCTTAGCGTTAAGAATATCTGCGGCCACATCTCAACATAATTGGTCCACAAGGAAGACAGATAGACAAACCGACACGGGCTTTCAAAATTTGTGCTTCACACATTATCAGCAAACACATTTAAAAATGAATTTTGAATGATTTTAGCTGGATAGAGGAGGAGGTTGGAAGCAGGCGTTGGCTCACCCACTACACGACAAACCACCCGGATTGAGATACGAGTGCAGCCGTGCAATGGGTGACACCTCAGCACCACACTGAAGAGTGTGAGGTTTTTACAGTGGCTGGAATGCCAATCATGCCACCAACCCCAAGGTTTTTTCCCTTGCAAGTTAGAGGACCTACTTGCAGGGCTGGATTAAGATTAACGTCATCCCCGGGATGGTGCAATTGCAGGTTAAGGGCCTTACTCAAGGGCCCAATGGAGTAGAGTCATGTCTGGCATTTTACAATCTTCCGATTACCAGTGCAAATCCCTAGCCTCAGAGCCACCCCTACAATATAAAAAAAATGTTTTCAGATACTTTAAAAAAACCAAGGGGTCTGAATACCTTCTGAAGTCACTGTACACATGTGAGTTTGTGCAAATACAGATAAAATAAAACCAAGCAAGCCGTTCAATAAGATGCTGTGTGATAACAGAGAAAGAACAAGAAATGCACATGCCCCGTATCGGCCATTTTCTCACGCAGCAATGAGAAAGCCACTGTTGTTGCGCTTAATAAAATGAAGGCATCATTGGACTTGTTTGCTAGAAGAAGATACCCCTGCTGAAGGTCGGGGCGTTTGTGTTCATAAACACCTAACTCTTGAAAGGTTGTTGATTTGAATGACTTGACACTGGGAGGCAATGTTAGCATATTTTAATATATTTGATTTCACTTTTTTAACGTATAATGATTGCTTCCAATACTGTTTGCTGTTATGCTATATGGGATGCAGTGAACCGCACTGGATAAGCTGTCAGTGAGCGCTGTCACTTCAGAAGCCACTTTCAGCAGATTGTTCTTATTTGGAAATTCTTTGGACTGCGCTCCATCAGACTTCATTATACGGCCGACAGTAGACACGTCTGTGCATAACCGAGTTTGTCAGTCACTGTCGCCGTGCCTAATTGCTGTTTACCTTTTTATTATTACGCACCTCTTTACCATAGTTGGAAAAAAATCATTTGCCTGCAGTATTAACAATGCGGTTTGTTTTCCAAGGTCTTGTAACCTTCCCGGCATGATTTAGAAACTGTGAGTAATTTGCTGCAATTGTTTCCTATTATGTATTCAAACATATTTGCTCCTCTTTTATTGGTAAACATAAAGAATTAGTACATTTTCTTTCTTGTTGTCTCCATTGTGTGTTCCTTTATGCTCCAACATTGTTCCTTTTCCTGAATAATCTGCGTATTAAAGGTCAAGCCTTTCTTTCTTATGCAGATACCATTCATCTCTTCTTTTTCATGCCTAATGGGTGGAATGGAAATAAGAAATCAAACCATACTGTGAGGCAAGTGCACTATTTCTGCCATTCTGAATAAAAAAACTCACCCTCTTCGATGTTTTCATATTTTATCGTTAATTTGCATTGAATCCCAGTGGATTTCATTTTACTTTGTTCATGCCGATCACCAGAGAAAGACCAAAGTGAAAATGGATCGCTGAGGTCCTGGAGGGCCTGTGGTGTTATGGGTCCACAGCTCGTTGAGTAAAGGCCATATTTAAATAAATAATCACCGAGACGGCTTCGTGAGGGGCGTTGTTGTAGCGAGCCGCGGGGCAGTCGGCGATGTGGGCGTTTCTCACCGAGGGCACAGGTGAGGAACTGCCCACATCCGTGATTGCTCCCGTGGCTAATGCTACAGCTGTGATGGCCCCGCGTCATTTTGAAAAGTGCGAGGCGGCTGAGGGGGAGGATGAAAAAAAAAGACCGAGATAAGGAAAAGACGGAGGTTGTAGGGAGCGAGTGAGGAAGCAGGCGGTGCAGGAGAAACAGACACGTGGAACGTGTGGTGAGCGCGCGATCGAGCGCTCGTGGGCAGCTGCGAGGAAGCTGGGTGTTAGGCCGACACCCAGGCGTTTGAGTTGATGTTGCTCCCGCTGAGTGACCAGGTAGCGGGAGTGACCAGGTGAAAGCAAAAGAGCCGCAGAAGGCCGCAGAAAGGCAGCGGAAGTCGGGAGGCTTGGTGGTGGAGTCCCCAATGTGTGCGTCCTGGCCATTGGTGGAAACTAAGTCTCGGGGACTGGTATGAGTGCCAGACCGAAGCCAGGAATCGGGAGGTCTCCAGTCTCGCAAAAGTGCAAAGAAGAGGGCAGCTGCAGAGAGCGTCTTGCCTGCTGCTAAGCCCAAACTGGATAAGCAGGTGAGACGCTACCAGAAAAGCACCGGATTTGTTGGTTTTTAAAAAAACTGCTTCCTGAAGAACATTTTAAACCTCTCGTTTTAAATTATTGTTTTTTCTATTGTTTTAACCTCCACGTTCTTTTAATGGATTATTTATTTATTGAATTTTGAAACTACTGCACTATTTATGGAACACTGTTTTGTTTTGATGGACAGTTTTAAATAAAAGAACTATTGCACTTTTTGCACCACCCCTTTGCTCAATTATTGCCTTCACTGACTAGCTCACTCGGTTACGTTATCGACGGTGTTGGGTTCAAGTGCTTCCAATAATCAAAGGGAGTGTGGAGCCAGAACCCACACCGTCACAGGGCCGCAATGGCTGCAGGTTTTCATTCTAACCCTTTTCTTAATTAGTGACCTGTTTTTGCTGCTAATTCACTTCTTTTGAATTCATTTTAATTGACTTGCTCTTGAAGACTCAGACCCTTTAATTGTTTCTTTTTCCTTAGTTAGCAGCCAAACGATAACGAGATACAAAATGAGCCAAAACAACTGGTGTCCATCATACAATGTCTGAAAATAAACATGGTGGAGGTCTCAGGAATGCTGATCTGCTCAGGTCCACATAATATTTTGTCAGTGCTCTTAGAAAAGAGAAAATCAATAATTTCAGAAATGTCTGCTATTGTGCAATAAGAGCAGCAACAAGCCATAGAATTCAAGAACGGGTTTAATTAACAACGAGAATCAACACCTAATTAAGCAACTGATAGGAGTCAAATTGGTTGGAGTTTGAGGCCCTGACATAGTTGGTCTTCTGTTGGCTCCCACACGTCACATTTCATTTCTGTTTGGGTGACATTTAAGAAAAGAAATGAAGCAATTCAGAGCAACAAATCCTGAAAAAACAAGTCAATTAAAATGAAAGGAAAAGGAGTTAATTAGTAGCAAAAACTGGTCACCAATTAAGAAAAGGGTTAGAATGAAAACCTGCAGCCACTGTGGCCCTCCAGGGACCACTTGTCTAAATTTATTACAAATATCAAGCGTAAAAGTAATCAATTCAAGTTTAATTCTCCACCTGCTGGGCATCACTGCCTGTTGCACCTCCACCGGTGCCATTGGCATAGCTGCAGGGTCATCAGCTGGGAGCCACCCTTCTCAGATCTTTCTCCCCTTTAAACCTATCACATCTCCACATGATGGGGCAGCCACAATGACGTCTCCCTACTGCTCCCTCTAGCTGACCTTAAGACCCTTTCTTTATCTTCCTTCTGAGCCACAGTCAGAAACTCCCCAGCTCCGTCTCCTCAGCTAATGTCAAAGTCACTGTTGTTGCACTTAATAAAAAGAATGCATCGTGGGACTTGTTTGCTAGAAGAAGATACTCCTTGAATGTCTTCTTCTGTCTGGAATCAGTGAGTGGGTTTTCCAACTGCAGCCAACCTCTTCTGGGTAGGTAGATGCCGTCCATCCTGCTTCTGCGCATGCCATGGACAGCACACTGTACTTCTCCTTCTTCTTGTTAAATGGCTGCCTCCATACCTTCCTCCATTGGGACGTGAGCTCGGCCATGATCACTGCACTGGCACAGTTGGACCACAGAACAATATCTGGTTGTAAAGAAGTTGCGGTGGTCTCACATGGGAATTTCAGCTGTTGGTCCAGGTCCACTCTCATGTTCCACTTGTACCCAAGTGTCAGGACAAACCGCTTTTTCTTGTTCAGGTTGATGAAGTGTGTCCGCCACTGAGATGTTAACAGGCTGGTCTTATTCACTTTGCATCTGAATCCCTTCAAATCCTCTGCCATTTTTCTCTTTTTTTTCTCTCCCCCCTAGTCCCCCCATTTTGCCTCCTGACGTGAGGCTGGACCTAACTTCATAAAGTTCCAGTCCTCTAACATATCTAGAGACAGAGCACGTCCAAAACAAAACAACGGCATATAAGGATTAAAATAGAGATATCTATTGACAGTACAGTCCACATACTCTAAGTATTTACTCTACAGTATATATATATATATATATATATATATATATATATATATATATATATATATATATATATATATATATATACAGTCCTAAGCCTAAAAGTGCAGCGGTGATGTTTTTATGTCACTTTTTTGTCACACTTTAAATCAGGCTTATTTTAAAACCTACATACTGTATATATGTTTGGTATCATTCTTTTCAGAATTTATCAGACTTTAATATGATGTTGTTAGATTTTCAGATTCTTATTCTGTTTTTAAATTAAAAACTAAAAAATATCAAGAACTCACTGTGGTATAGCAGGTCCGTGGCTTCAATAAAATATGGCCAGTTTTTTAAATCCACTTAGCCGTGTCCGTCTCCGTGGGCGCAATTGCACGACCGTGGGGACTCGATGAGGTAATTGGGGCGAGTCAGACCTGCACGTGCTGGTGCGATCGTTCTCAATTGCTTCATCGACTTCCTGCGGTGTTTGATTAAGGTGCTGCACCTACAGAGACTTATATGTACGGACCGGCACAAGGGGAGAAAAGGGAATAAGAGACATGATAGAACACGAAAGAAGATGTAGGTTAAAAAAATGTGAAGGGCAGAAGATCCAGACATCTGGATGGAGAAGGCAGCACGAGCTGGAGCTCTGTGAGGAAATGCAGGATGTGGCACTCTAGGGGCTAGTTCGCCCCACTGAATAATTGAGTAGAGTGGGGGCAAGCAGGACTGAAGACCTTCCAATGGATCCGTGGGGCGGCCGAGTGAGCGTGAAGGAAGATGGGAGGTGAGCCGACCTCGGACAGTCTGGATGCGCAATGTGGGGGAAATCAAGACGGGGGTCGAGGGATGGGTGAGCTGAGGAGACAGAAGGAGGTGGGCTGAGATCGTGTGAACCTCTATTATAGCAGATGTATTTGTTATGGATTTTATCCCCAATTTTCACTGGTTTTATGGATTTGTGTACTGTTTTTTTTTTGGTTGAGAACTCTGCACCATGGACACTTTTGGTTTTGCTTTTGACTGTTTTTAATAAAAGCACTCGAGCACTATCCACCATCTCCTGGCTTCAATGAGATTTGTCCTCATTTGTCAGCTCATCTCGGTCATAACTATCAACGGTGTTGGTTCAACAGACTCCCTTGTGGGAAGACGGAGTCTGGAGAGACGAGAATTTGTGGCAAGGGATTTAACCAAGCCCAGGGCCGGAAATAAATGACAAAGAGTAGAACAGCCGCTGTACAGGCTTTTAATGTTCGAAGCGCCATGCGAGATGCAGATCACGCGGCATGGCAGCAGCAGCAACAGCAGCTGATTGAGCAAAGAGGAGGTAAAAAGAAAACTGTATTTGTTTCTCATTGTATCACTTTTAAAGAGGGGGTTTCGATGAAGCAACCTTGGGGTGTCTTCAGCCCCCCTCATCACAACGTGAGCAGCAGAGACGTGAAGTGGCTAGTGAGCGAAGCAAGCAGGGGCGACCCCCTAGTATAATATATTCTTAAACAATCTGGTGAGAGTAAACCCAGGGAATGATGTTAAGCAGTAGCCCTGGATAAGCAAATAAGATTCGAGAGTAAGCCATAATACAATAAACCAAGGATATGATGTTAAACAGTCCTCTGTGAAGAAAAATAAAAATTCCACATACAGCTGTGCTTAAAAGTTTGTGAACCCTTTAGAATTTTCTATATTTCTGCATAAATATGACCTAAAACATCATCAGATTTTCACTCAAGTCCTAAAAGTAGATAAAGAGAAAAGAGTTAAACAAATAAGACAAAGATATTATACTTGGTCATTTATTTATTGAGGAAAATGATTGAATATTACATATTTGTGAGTGGCAAAAGTAAGTGAACCTCACGGATGATCAGTTAGTTTGAAGGTGAAATTTGACTCCGGTGTTTTCAATCAATGGGATGCCAATCAGGTGTGAGTGGGCACCCTGTGTTATTTAAAGAACAGGATCTATCAAAGTCTGCTCTTCACAACACATGTTTGTAGAAGTGTATCATGGCACGAACAAAGGAGATTTCTGAGGACATCACAAAAAGAGTTGTTGATGCTCATCAGGCTGGAGAAGGTTACAAAACCATCTCTAAAGAGTTTGGACTCCACCAATCCACAGTCAGACAGATTGTGTACAAATGGAGGAAATTCAAGACCATTGTGACCCTCCCCAGGGTGGTCGAGCAACAAAGATCACTCCAAGAGCAAGGCACACGTGTAATAGTCGGCGAGGTCACAAAGGACCACAGGGTAACTTCTAAGCAACTGAAGGCCTCTCTCACATTGGCTAATGTTCATGTTCATGAGTCCACCATCAGAAGAACACTGAACAACAATGGTGTGCATGGCAGGGTTGCAAGGAGAAAGCCACTGCTCTCCAAAAAAAACATTGCTGCTCGTCTGCAGTTTGCTAAAGATCACGTGGACAAACCAGAAGGCTATTGGAAGAATGTTTTGTGGACGGATGAGACCAAAATAGAACTGTTTGGTTTAAATGAAAAGCGTTATGTTTGGAGAAAGGAAAACACTGCATTCCAGCATAAGAACCTCATCCCATCTGTGACACATGGTGTGGTAGTATCACGGTTTGGGCCTGTTTTGCTGCATCTGGTCCAGGAAGGCTTGCCTTCATTCATGGAACAATGAATTCTGAATGATATCAGAGAATTCTAAAGGAAAATGTCAGGACATCTGTCCATTAACTGAATCTCAAGAGAAGGTGGGTCATGCAGCAAGACAATGACCCTAAGCACACAAGTCGTTCTACCAAAGAATGGTTAAAGAAGAATAAAGTGAATGTTTTGGAATGGCCAAGTCAAAGTCCTGACCTTAATCCAATCAAAATGTTGTGGAAGGACCTGAAGCGAGCAGTTCATGTGAGGAAAACCACCAACATCCCAGAGTTGAAGCTGTTCTGTACGGAGGAATGGGCGAAAATTCTTCCAAGCCGGTGTGCAGGAATGATCAAAAGTTACGGGAAATGTTTAGCTGAGTTATTGGGGGGTCACATCAGATACTGAAAGCAAAGGTTCACATACTTTTGCCACTCACAAATATGTAATACTTGATCATCTTCCTCAATAAATAAATGATAAAGTATAATATTTTTGTCTCATTTGTTTAACTGGTTTCTCTTTATCTACTTTTAGGACTTGAGTGAAAATCTGATGATGTTTTAGCTCATGTTTATGCAGAAATATAGAAAATTCTAAAGGGTTCACAAACTTTCAAGCACCACTGTAGCACAGCCTTGTGGGAAACCACCCACAAAACACATTGAACATAGCACAAGCATAGTATACACTGCAGACAATACATATAAAATGAACAAACCTTAACGATTCAAAATTGAAGAAAAAGACATAAAACAATACTGGAAAAAAATATGGGAGACCCTCGAGATTAACAGGGAGGAGGGCAGTTCCTGCTGGTGATTGTCAGGTAGCTCCGCCTTGTGGGGAAACACCTACAAAACAAATGGAAAATAGCATAGGCATAGAAAACAAAGCAGACAGTAAATAAAACTAACCTTAATAAACCTCAACTCTGCAAACTTGAACAAAAAGACATAACACAATATTGGCAGGAAATATGGGAGACCTTCCATATTTACAGTGCAGATGTAATTTTCCTGGTGGTAACTGGCAGGTAGCCCCACATCTTGGGGAACAACGCACAAAATACATAGAAGAAAGTACAGGCATAGTAAATAGTGCTGATAATAAATAGAAACAATAAGAAACCTCAATGATTCAAAATTGAAAAAAAAGACATAAAGCAATATGGGAGACTTTCCATGTTTATAGCACGGATGGCGGTTCCTTTTGGTGATTGGCAGGTAGCCCTGCTTCTTGGGGAACCACTCACAAAATATATGGAAAAGAGCACAGGGATAGTAAACTACAGACAATGAATACAAAAAAAAGAAATAAATAACAAACCTCAATGATTCAAACTTGAATAAAAAGACATAACACAATACTGGCAGGAAATATGGGAGACCTTCCATATTTATAGTGCGGGTGTCGGTTGCTGGTGGTGGCAACCTAGGCCAGTACCCAGCTGGGACACCACCAGGAAAGTGCACTGGTGAGGCAATACCTCCCTGGGATGCTAGTGGGCAGTCCCCTTGGGCGGTTGTAGGCACCACAGATTCCCGCAGTGCATGCTGGGAGCTGGAGTTTGGTGCAGCCCTGTTGGGTTCCATGGGGGCCACCAGGGGGAGCTGCAGAGCCCTGTAGTGGACCTCTAACACACCTAGGAGTGATTCCAGGTAATACTGATGAGCCAGCTGGAACACTCCCAGGACCTGAATAAAAGGAGATGCCACACTCCATTAGGAGAGCCAGAGTTGGGAGGAAGGAAGACAAAGCTTGCTGGGTGTGGAGTGGAGGCGGCTAAGAAAAAAAAGAAGGAGAAGAAGGAAACGGGAGTGTGTTGTATTTTGGCCTGTGAGCTAAACAGTGTACTGTGCAAATAAAAAGTGTGTCTGCCTTGGCTGTACACGCCCTGGTGATCCACAGCAGGTAGCCCTGCCTCTTGGGGAACCACCCACAAAATACATGGAACATAGCACAGGCATAGTAAACAGTGCAGGCATTAAACAAATGTAACCTTGGCATACCTCAGAGATTGAAAATGAATCATAAAATGAGTCTTTCAACCACAGATATAACATTATTGAGAATTATTTATTGTGGGACTACACTTTTTTGGACTCTGTTTTCTTTGCTTATGATTAAAATGCACATGCAAAAGTACTGTTGCTCCAACATTGACGTCTGTGAGCTTATTGTCTTAGTCCATCCTCAGTACTGTACATCACTATTGATGTCCCAAAAATGGAAGATGCCAGGCTTGTGGGAAACCAGGGCATCAGAATGGCATAACTCAGTTTAAAACACATAATTCTATATATAAATAAGAAAAAAGCATTTCTATATTATTAATGATAAGAGTGATCTACTGGACACATAGGCAGAATCTCGAATATCAAATATATCTTTATAATCTGTTTGAAAGAATATAGCACACTGATACATTACCTTGTCGGTGCTTAAGAAGAATGGTCGGATCTGCCTTCAGAAAAATAGAGAGACACGAAATTCATCAGCATGCTTGTTTCGACAGGGCTGAATATAAGCAAGACATATCTTTGCAGACGGCATGCTGATAAAGTGAATAGAGGCTCATATCCAATGACAGCTTAATAAAAGCCTTCTTCAGAATCTCCTGCGATCTGCTGGTCTTGTATTTGCACTGTTGGTCTTACCAGTTAAAACTATTAAATGCTGACCCCACTTTACACTTTGTAAAAACCTTGCAATCATGCAGATACGTTTTGGCAAGGAGGAGGAAGAAGTGCATATCTTTGCCTGCTGAGAGAGCATCTAGTCATGTTTGTTTCAGAATAAAAAAAAAATACTGTTTTCTTTCCACATTTGAGCTCTGACAGGATAACTCTCTCTCATTGAAAGCTACTCCTTTCACTGGGGATAAAAAGGTAAATTTGAGTCATGGCTTCCATCAAAAGGGATGAAAGGATTGTCACCACTGCAGATTTCAGGCTTCAAGCCTGATTTGAAATGTGCTGTGTCAAAAAAGGAGCAAGCCTTCATTACCAGTGTTAAAAAGCGGTGGCTTTACCATTATATTGTGGAGATGAGAAAAAATAGCACTTGAGGCAATAAGGGAATGGGGTGTTTAAATCCTGCAGTGCAGCGTTTTACCCCTGTTGTTAGAGAAATAATGGAAGCATTGACAGATGGTTTATCTCGAAAGAAAGAAAGAAAGAAAGAAAGAAAGAAAGAAAGAAAGGGAAAATTACATGCATTGTTGTCCAGTCATTCCTTATCGTAAGCTTTACTTGAATCTGCTCCACGATGCTTCCACTTGCTGACTCCTGCACACGCACACTTCAGGTAAAAATGAAATAAACCTTTAAAGAAATTTAATGCAGAAGTGAAAAATTGTTAAACTTGAGACATGAGAAAAACTGGACGGAATGGGAACTGTGTAAAAAGAAATGTCTGCACATTAACAACAGCAAAACCAAGGAACTGCTTATTGACTTTAGCTGCGTCAAAGAGCCACTATGTCCGGTCACTATTCAGGGAATGCAATGTAGAGGTGGTGCACTCCTATAAGTACATGGGGGTCCACATCAATGACAAGTTTAAATGGTCACAAAACACAGAGGATCTGTATATGAAGGGGCAGACCAGGATCTTCTTCCTGAATACACTGAGTTGGAAGCAACATCCTTCACATCTTCTACAACTCTTCTGATGGTCAGTGTGATTTTCTACGCTGTGGTGTGCTGTGCTGGTAACGTCATTTCAGGGGATGCCCACTGAATTAACAGATTAATTAAAAGGGCAGGCACAGTTATGGGACATACTTTGGACCCCCGGAGGTCATAGCAAAGGAGAAAATGAAAACACATCTGACTGCCATTATGAACAATGCTGCACATCCTCTCTCTGACACAAAAACACTTTCAGCCAATGAAAAAGTCAGACGTGTGTCAAGAAAAGTGACTGGAGCTCCTTTATACCAACAGCAATACGCCTTTCTAGCACCTCACTGGGACTGGGACTTTTCTTTTCTTCCTTTATACATTTTTCTTCTTAGTCATTCTGGCGTGTGTTCAGAATCTAGTGTGAGTATATATGTATTTATATTTATTTATCTATTTATGTATTTATTTATTTAAAGAGCTTCTGTAAAAAGCTGGTGACAAATAAAATTCTATCTATCTATCTATCTATCTATCTATCTATCTATCTATCCTACCAACTATACTAAAATATCTATCTATCTATCCTACCAACTATACTAAAATATCTATCTATCTTTGTATTATATAGTGCCTTTCATATCTATCTATCTATCGATCTATACTAAAATACAGTATCTATCTATCTCTCTATCTATCTGTTTGTCTATCTGTGTACATATTATATAGTGCCTTTCATATCTATCTATCTATCTATCCTACCAACTATACTAAAATATCTATCTATCTTTGTATTATATAGTGCCTTTCATATCTATCTATCTATCGATCTATACTAAAATACAGTATCTATCTATCTCTCTATCTATCTGTTTGTCTATCTGTGTACATATTATATAGTGACGTTCATATCTATCTAGTTTGCATGTTTTCCTGGTGGGTTTCCATAGTGTGCTCCAGTTTCCTTCCAAAGATATGCAGGTTTGTGGATTTGATGACGCTAAAATGATGCCAGTGTGTATGTGAGTGCTTGTATTCACCTTGTGATGAGCTGATGCCCGATCCAGGGATTGTTTCTACCTCGTGCCCAATTCTTGCTGAAGTGGACGCATCCCTGGATTGATGAATTTAATCAGTAAACATCCATCCTTTTCAGAGATATTGTGCCAAGGTGTCCTCTGAATTTAATGAATGTTTCAGGCAATTCACAAAACAGAGAAGCCAAACGTTTCCTCACCGTGATGATATCTCACACTGCCACCTGATGGAATCTTCCAGATTTCCGTAAAATATGCGTGGAAGTATAAACAGTACAACGCTGGTGTAGCAGTAGCGCCCACAGCCGCACGCTTTGCATGAACTATAAACCCAGCCTTACTGTCACTGAATATCATCTGGAATCGATAGTGATGAGTCTAAAAGAACTTGTTGTACATCTCATCGCAAAACCAGGAGCAGACGCCCCAGTCCCCTCATACCCACCATAACAGCCTCCACAAAATTTTAGAATCTCTCTGTGAACATTTGTACCCATTCTGCCAAAAGAGAGTTTGTGAGTTTAGGTACTTATGTTGGACATTAAGACCTGGCTCTCAGTTGTGGTTCCAATTCATCCCAATGATGTTTAAAAGGGTTGAGATTAGGGTTTGTAGAAGGAAAATTTTTTATATTAGCATAGAGAATAGCAAATTAACATAAAGAGCCATAAAAAGTAATTAAAAGCTTCTAAAACATTAGAGTAAACATAAATTAGAATGTTAAGCAAATAAGATAGGTCAAGCAAATAGTTAACTAAAAATCAGTTATATTGCAATACTTTTAAGCTGACAGCAGAAATTACTAGTTTGGGAACGTACAGGAAAAAGAACAAAACATGACGTACAGAAACCAGATTGAACAGGATAAGAGGTTGAGAACACCTGTGTTCAAGACTAGGAAGCTAAAAAAACAATACCACAGATACAAAATGACTATGACAGGCATGTGAAGAAACCAGCCGGGCTGATGAATCAGCAGAAAGGCAACAAAAGGCTTTTGCTGTAAGCAAGGTCACACTGATGTAATGCATGAACAAAACACTAGTATATTCAGGCATTAGCAATAATTATAGAAGAATATATTAGAAATTAACTTTAGCATAGAAATTAAGACGAATCAAGTATGCCAGGCAAATGATTAAATAAAAACATATACCATATTTCTTTTTAATTAAAGCTTAGCTTTAGGCCACCATTATAACATAGCTTGAAAGGATAGAGAAGGAAGTGACACCATGAAAGACCAAATATGGAATAAAGAACATCTGCTCAAGCTGAAGAACCAATCAAGAATAAGCAAAACAGAAACTGAAATGAACAATTGACGGTATAGCCAGGGGCAGAATGAGCTAATTGAACGAGGTCAAACTGATAAGAAATTGTTATAAAAACTTTAATTGCTGCAATGTTCAGGGCTCGGCTCAATTTGGCCGTATTGGGTTGAGTCCTTGTTATTTTTTGTGTTGTTTTTATTGAAATAAAGCTTTAAAACTCTGTCTGTCTATCCCAAGTCCTAATAACCTTTATTTTTAGGTAAAAAACCTTCTGATGATGAATTTTTCGCCACCACAGGTTCTGTGCAAGTCACTCGAGTTCTGGATCTGGCTATGTGCACATGGGCACAGTCAAGCTAGGAGAGAAAATGGCCTTCCCCAAAGTGTTGTTACAAAGTTGAATGTGCACCGTTGCCCAAAATGTCTTTGCATGTTGTAGCATTAACAGTGCTCTTCATTTGAACCAAGGGGCTTAGCCAAAGTCCTACCATTACCCTTTCTCCACCAAACTTGAACTCTTAAACCAATGGAACCAGCTATTGTCAGTTTCCACTGCAATTTGCCAGTATACCGGAGCCAAGTATATTCTGCAATGTACATTCGTTGAATGCTGCAACTGGCTATAGTTGGTTCCCAGTGCAATTTGCCAGCACACCAGAACTGATCAGTCCATGCCATTCATTTGTTGATCAGCCAGCTCATGACCACTGGCGTCCCCTAGCGAATCAGCATCACTGTCCCTGGGATTCAGCCGCTGCTCTAGACTAGCCTGCCAGCATCAGCGTTGGCTACTGTGTGCTTGCATTCAGCCAGTTCAAGTGCAGTTGGCTCAGTGATTTACTAAACTTCATCAATGGCCTCATTTGCATCTTCTACATGTAATCATAGATTGTTGAAGCAGTTTTTTTAATTGTTTTTACAGTTCTTTGGCAGTGTGTAAAATGATCAGTGTTGCAGTAAACGTGATGCTCTTTGCATGAAAAAAATGTGTTCCATTAAAATTTCACTTTTTCTTTGTGAATTGTGACATTTCCATAAAAAGTGCAGCAAAAAAGTATTTGGCATCCAGGAGTGCATTAAGCACCCTAAGTATGTGGCAGTTTAAGGGTTAAGAAGGTTCTATGCAGTCCAGAAAGAAGCACTTGTGTGGCTTCTGCCAAACCCAGACTGAGCCATCAGAATACCATGTAGTGAAGCTTCATTCATCACTCCACAGATTATTCAGGAAAGCATGTTTCTACTGCTCCAGAGTCCAATGGTGGTGTGCTTCACATCTCTCAAGCCAATGCTTCTTGGCATTGAGTATAGTGGTCTCAGGCATGTGTGCAGCTGCTCAGCCATGAAAACCCATTTCATGAAGCTCCTGATGCACAGTTCTGGTGCTGAGGTTGCTTCTGGAGGCAGTTTGGAGCTCTGATGTCAGTGATGCCACAGAGGACAGGCCATTGTTATGTGCTTCAGCACTCAGCAGCCCCGTTCTGTGGGTTTGTGTGGTCCACATCTTCATGGCTGAGCTGTTGTTGCTCCTCAGCCCTTCCATTACACAATAATAGAACTTATTACTTATTAGACCGGATCAGATTTAGCAGAGCAGACATTTCATATACTGAATTGTAGCGTAGGTAGCATTCCCAAGTGGCAACATTAAGGCTGTTGTGGCTACCAAAGGTGCATCTACTCAATAGTGACTGTGAAATTATACATTCTATTTCCTTATCTGCCATTTTTATGTATTAATTACAATTATATATGTGTATGTTATGTATATACAGTGGTGCTTGAAAGTTTGTGAACCCTTTAGAATCTATATATATATAATCGACCAAGTCACACAACCATGGGGTACGTACGACGGAGCCCCATCCTCCAACTCTCACCCTCCTCCCGCGTCCACCCTCGCTCTCGAGGAATGCACACTGCCTGCTCATGTGCCCGCTCCCAACACCTCACCAAACACATGTTTACACACTGCATACAGTGATTCCCATCCGAGACAAACATGCTTCTTCTTAGATGGTCCTGCAGGAATAGGGAAAACCTTTGTCTACAAAACCCTGATTCATAGACTTGGATATCGATACGCCGACCAAGCCCTGGAGAGTGTTGTTCACTTGGTTGGCTGTTGTGAAGGGGTTTCTCTTCACCATTGAAATGATTCTGCGATCATCCACCGCTGTTGTCTTCCGTGGACGTCCAGGTCTTTTTGTGCTGTTGAGTTCACCAGTGCTTGCTTTCTTTCTCAGGATGTACCAAACTGTAGATTTTGCCACTCGTAATATTGTAGCAATTTCTCGGATGGGTTTTTTCTGTTTTCGCAGCTTAAGGATGGCTTCTTTCACCTGCATGGAGAGCTCCTTTGACCGCATGTTGTCTGTTCACAGCGAAATCTTCCACATGCAAGCACCACACCTCAAATCAACTTCAGGCCTTTTATCGGCTTAATTGATAAGACATAACGACAGACTTGAACACACCTGCCCATGAAATAGCCTTTGCGTCAATTGTCCAATTACTTTTGAGCCCCTGAAATAAAGGGATTTTGTTCAAAAATGCTTTAGTTGCCTCACATTTTTATGCAATCGTTTTGTTCAACCCACTGAATTAAAGCTGAACGTCTGCACTTCGACTGCATCGAGTTGTTTCATTTAAAATTCATTGTGGTAATGTACAGAACCAAAATGAGAAAAAAGTTGTCTCTGTCCAAATATTTATGGACCTAACTTTATGTATTTTTGTTCAAGTTTGAATAGTTGGGGTTTACTAAGGTTACTTCTGTTTATTGTCTGCTTTGTTTTCTAGGCCTATCCTATGTTCCATGTGTTTTGTGGGTGGTTCCCCATGAGGCGGGGCTACCTGCCAATAACCACCAGGAACTGTCCTCTGCCCTATAATTCTGGAGGTGTCACAAACTGGGAGTCTCAAAAGCACAGAATAATAAAAAGTACATAATTTCCAAAAATACTTCCAAAATTTCCCACTGGATGAGGGGGGTGGGGGGGAGGTCACCATCAAAACCCCAACTAGACACAAAAAAAGTCTCGAATAATCTTTTTAAAGTCAAAGATTTATTTTAAACAAAAATGCCCTGTAGGACAAGAATTCTGTACTGGGACTCTCTTCACCTTGGATTGCCCTCTTGTTATGGGCAATTTCATTTTGCCTTTGGGCTCCAAGGAAATTCATTGTGATTAAAATGCCTTTTTGTGAAGAATAGATTTTTATTACATAAAAATTTGGTTCTGACCCTTATTACTAGGCTGGGGTTAAACCAGGGGTGTCGAACTTCAGGCCTGGTGGGCTGCATTGACTGCAGGTTTTCCTTATAACCCTTTTCCTAATCAGTGACCAGGTTTCAATGCTAATTAACTCATTTTCCCTTCATTCTAATAGTCCTGTTTTTAAGGACTCAGTCCTCTGAATGCATTCCTTTCTTCATTAAATTACAGCCAAACAGAAATGAGATACGAAACGAGCCAACAGATGACCAGCTAAACTGGGATTTCAAACTCCAACCAATTTCACTCCAACCAATCTCTTAATGAGAAGTTGATTCTTGCTCTTAATTAAACCCGTTATTTAATTCCACGGCTCGTTGCTGCTCTCATTCGGCCACAGCAGACATTTCCAAAACTGTTGATTTTTCTGTTTTTTCTAAGAACACCGTCAAAATGTCTGGGTGACCAGAGCAGATCAACCTTACCAAGACCTTCACCTGGGCACAGGTGAGCTGGTCATGTGGCGGCTCGTTTTGTGTCTCATTATTGTTTGGCTGCTAATTAAGGAAAAAGAGGCAACTAAGGGGCCTGAGTCAAGTTAATAAAAACTAAGGCAAAAGAAGTTAATTAGCAGCAAAAAAATGGTCAAGAAGATGGTTAGAATGAAAACCTGCAACCACTGCAGCCCTGCAGGACTGGAGTTTGACCCCCCTGGGTTAAATGGTGGGTGACCTGACATTTGCGTGCCGACAAAATAGCGGCGATTAAAACGCACCATCAAAATCGCGCCGACAAAATCGCGAAAGTTTCATTAAATATGAATTACTAGTTTAAAGCATATATAATAATGTTTATTTTAGAAGCCAATATTATGAGATGCGGCATGCCATCAGCACACCACGCAGATAGTCCTTAAGATCACGCCCTGCATATGTAGGAAGAATTGCAGCAAGGGCGTCCCACTCTCTTGGCCTCTCACGATTTTGTCGTGATTTTGTTTTGTGTGCATTTGTCGAAAACCAGTTAGCGGGTTTGTCGGCGTTCATTTGTCGGTCGCGGTTTTGTCGAGGCGCATATGTCTATCGTGCTTTTGTCGGTGAACCTAAATGGTGATATCCCCCTCTAGTGGGAAGTATTGGAAGTGTTTGAAACTATTTTAATAGCTCTTTAATGCTTCATGACAGGTTTATGGGGTCTTAGTTTAATTCAAACATTGAACTTTATTTTCCAATATAAATATACAGATTTGCAATATATACACTAAAACAATTAAAAATATTAGAACACAAAGTTGACATTAACAGCATTTTCCTTACATTAGAGCAAAAAATATTGTACAAGGTGAGCCAAAATGAAATACCACATTTCTCAATGTCATTGCATGAGGTAGAGGCAGCCGAGTGGGTTGGTGTGGGGGTCCTTTGATAGGCGATCCCTTGTAGTTGTCAGTCAGCAACATGCCTTGGTTTGGTGCACACCGTGCTTTTGCTGTTGAAGCGTTCTTCAAAAATATCAACAATACGCAACATGCCTTTTATAGACACTTTAGCATTCCTCCTAACGGTGACGTTCCAAATCGGAAAACAATTCTTCATTGGGTGGCTAAATTCAGACAAACGGATACAACACTGAACATAAAATCTCCAGGTTGTCCTCGGACTGTACAGTATGAATGCCTGAAAACATCCAAGCTGTAAGAGCATCAATTTTGAAGTCTCCTAGACGTTCATTGAGAAAACCTGCTTCTGCCTTTGACATTTCCAACATGTGTTAGGATTTTACATGAGGACCTTAAGTTCCATCCATACGAAATGATGGTAGTGCAGGAACTCACTGAGAGAGACTGGGAGAGCCGTAGAGAGTTCTGCACCAACATTCGGCAAACCGTTCATCGAGATGCTATCGTCATGTGCACTGATGAGGCACATTTCCATTCCTAACCCTAACCCTAATTTCTTAAATAAGAAAAACTTTCACTATTGGGCATCAACCCTCATGAACTTCATCAGAAACCCCTGCACTGTGAACGTGTTACAGTTTGGTATGCCGTTGCAGAATTTGGCATTGTAGGCCCTTACTTTTTTGAGAAGGGAAGAGCAACGGTCACCGTCACTTCAGAATCTTACATTGAAATGCTAGAAAACTTTTTGTGGCCCCAAGTGGAAGAAATAGATGTGGTGGATGCCTGGTTTCAACAGGATGGAGCAACAGCTCATATGACATAGAGATCCATGCAAGTTTTGCAGGAGATGTTTCCAGGGAAGCTGATCTCTCTGAGTGCCGATGTTGGGCAGCCTTCATGTTCTCTTGCTCTCGCTCCATGTGATTTCTTCTTGTGGGGTTATCTCAAGTTGAAGGTGCACACACACCGACCTGAAAACCTTGAAGCCCTCAAGGATGCTATTCCCCTTGAAATGGCCGAATTAGTCACGTGAGCGTCTAGAAATCGTCTCAAAGAGTGTATCGCTAATGATGGTCACCACCTTGAAGAGATCATTTTTAAAACACAGTGAAAAAAATCTATTTTGTATACCCTTTCTTGTGTGGTAATGAAATTTATTTTATCTTGTAGTGCTTTTGTAGAAAAAACATTTGAAATGTGGTACTTCCCCCTGTACATACATTTGACTCGAGTCTTTCTAAGCCAGTGTCATTTTTAACATTCTCCTTGAGTCCTTTGGTTGCTGCAGGTACATCCTGAAAGTAAAGCTAGCCTCCAGAAGGCTTTTTTATGGTATTTGAATATATCTGCCATCTTAAAGTCTCTAGGTGCTCTCTTAAATAACTTATTCCCAAGACTTTGATATGCAATCTGTGCTGGATGACTTTATTTAGCTTTGTTGTCACTCTTAGCATATGTTGGCTCTCATTTGTTTATTAACTCCAAGCTTCACTGGGCTATGATTTATCACTGTGGAATAAACTATCCATCCATCACTTTTCTGAACCCACTCTGATGGTGTATGGTCACATAAAGATAGGAGGGTGCAAAGGCATGAACTAAACCCAAATGGTGTCTTATTTACATTTTCATTTACAGCCACACTGATTCAGACCAAGCCAATTCAAAGTCACCCGACAAACTACACAGCATATCTTTGGAGAGTGGGACATATGTATGTATATATACACCCTGCTCAAAAAATGAAGGGAACACATAATCCTCACAGTCTAACAGCAAGTCATTGGAGCTTCAGGGATATCAGTCTGTTCAGTTAGGAAGCAGAAGTGATTGTGAATCAGCTTCACCTGCTTTTGTGCAAATGAACGTGACAACAGCGGCACTTCAGAGGTGACAGCAAGACACCCCCCCAAAAAGTGAATGGTGGCCACAGAGAATTACTCTCTTCTTATCTTTCCTGAATGATTCTTCTCTACTTTTGCTAGTGTCCTTGTCACTACTGGTAGCAACATGTGGTACCTGTAGCCCATTCAGGTTGCCCAGGTAGTCCAGCTCCTCCATGGCACATCCATATGTGCCATCATGAGAAGGTTTGCTGTGTCTCCCAGCACAGTCTCAAGAGCAGGAGATACTAGGGGACTCATGTATAAACGGTGCGTACACACAAAAATCTTGCGTAAGCCTATTTCCCAGCCAACACAGGGCGCAAGACAGGAAACAAACCCTGGGTAGGGTGCCAGCCCAACGCAGGGTGCACACACACACATACCAAGCACACACTAGGAACAATTTAGAATCACCATTGTACCTAACCTGCAAGTCTATGGACTGTGGGAGGAAACCCACGTAGACACGGGGAGAACATGCAAACTCCACACAGGGTGGACCCGGGAAGTGAAATCGGGTCTCTTAACTGCGAGGCAGCAGCGCTACCCACTGTGCCACTCTTCATTTTGATGTATAAAACCAAAACTTGGCGTAAAGCCACGCGTATGCAAGAACTCCACTCGGTTTTGCAAAATGCCGGCACCCACCATCAAAGCAGTGCTTTTGTTTCAGTGTGGCTTCCCTTTCTTTTTTAGATCCACATCCCTGATGCGGCTTTATCATATACACTGAAATAACCGTAAATTGTTTATTAGTTTAAGGCATCTGATTGTAATTAACCTGTAACAATAAAATGGTCCATGGAATAGCCAAACTATTCAATCAAATCAAATAGCCTTTTATTGTCAATTCACTGTATGTACAGACTATGCAGAAGAATCAAAATACTGTTTCTCTCTCATCTTTGTAGTACAATAAAATGTAAAAAGTATAAGTATAACATAAAAGATAAATAAAATTAGAACTTGTAAAGTAAACCTAAGTACAATGTGCAATAATCAGTAGTGCAAAAGCCCCTTACACTAAAAAGTGAGAAGGTGCATTATAGAGTAGCTTATGAGATGTACAGAAAGACAGACAGTTAGCAGCAGATATAATATTGAGTCTTTATATAATACCAGCTGAAGTAGGGTACTTGGTAGATAATGACTCTTGTTATGGTCCAGGGGCAGGGGGCAAAATAGTGGACAGAGTTCAACATCCTGACAGCTTGGTAGATGAAGCAGTTTGACAGTCTTGTGGAGCGGGCCCGGAGGCTCTGGTACCTTTTCCCTGAGGGGAGGAGGCTGAAGAGGGAATGTAAGGGGTGGGAAGAGTCCCCAACAATGCTAATGGCCCTACGGGTGAGGCAGGTGTGTCCTTGAGGGAGGGTAGTGAGGCACCAGTGATCTTACTGGCCGCATCCACTACACATTGCAGGTACTTCCTACATGAGGCATTGCAGCCTCCATACCATACAGGGATGCAGTTAGTGAGGATGCTCTTGATTGTGCCCCGGTAGAAAGAGCACATAATGGGGGGAGGAACTTGTGCTGTCTTCAGTTTGCGTAGGAAGTAGAGGGGGGTTTGAGCTTTCTTGGCCAGAAAAGGTCCTCAGAGATGTACATCCCCAGGAACTTGGTGCTACGCAGCCTTTCCACAGCTACACCATTGATGGTCAGTTGGGGGTACTGTGGATGACCTCTTCTGAAATCGACCACAATCTTTTTGGTCTTACTCACGTTCAGAAAGAGATTGTTGTCTTTACACCACTGGACCAACTGGCTCACCTCGTTTCTGTAGTTGGCTATTATTGGTGATGAGGCCAATGACGGTTGTATCGTTCGCAAACTTGACAATGTGATTGGAACTGTAGATTGGTACACAGTCATGGGTCTGCAGAGTAAAGAGTAACGGGCTGAGCACACACCCTTGTGGGGCCCCTGTGCTCAACGTGATGGTCTTAGAGGTGTTATTGCCGACTCGCACATTTTGTGGCCTCCCTGTAAGAAAGTCCAACACCCAGTTGCAGAGAGAGGTCTTGAGTCCAAACACCATAGCTGCTTTAGCGTTGTTTCTCTCAGTGCACCACTCAGGGTATTTATATCACTGTATCTGAGTGTGGAATCACAGCTCTGGAGCAGCTGATCGGAAAGAGAATTATCAGTATACAGCATCAAGCACATGCTGCCTCAGCCATCCACACAGTCTATTTGAACTGCTCTCATATGATAAACTCTTCAGAGCATTTCCTGTACGGACCTCATGGTTAACAAACAGTTTCATCCCAAGAACTCTAAACACACTCAATCAGTCCATCAAGTGCTCCTTACAGAACTGTCTCTACGTATAAGTACAATCACCTCACTGTAAACTTGCGATACTGTTATAATATTGAACAACCTGAGCCACTTAATAAAGTGCGTATTTACATATAATGATGATATCATTAAGATGAAATGCAGCAAAATATGTTTATTATATTATACAGATAAAACTTCATTTAAATAATCTATATTGTTAATAATTAAAGATGTGAGGAAACGGTGCCGCAGCGCTAGCATTGAGCTGGCACCTCGTTCAGGGATTGTTCCTGCCTCACGCTGTATTCTTGCTGGGGCTGGCGAGACACTGGAAGGATAGATGGATAGAATAATTAAACATGCACTACGAAGATATTTCAATGTTCCTTAAAGGTTTTGAAGAATCAGCGTTCTAAGCATACAGATGGCTTAATGTCTATAACTAAGCTGATTGTGTGACGATTGGTTACTTGGAGAAAGAAAAGGATGGACAGGAATTGGAGGTTAGTATGTTTGAAAGAGACAGTACTGCTGCAATAAAGTATTTCATCGAAGGTCGCGCACGGTGCAGTAAGCTTCTTCCAGGTGGCAGGAACAATCTCTGGACGGGGCGCCAGCTTGTCACTATCACTGCGCCACCTTGTTCCCATGTTTAATAACGTGCTTTAACTCCTATCATCATGAAAATTATATCAAGTATACATCTCAGTATTTTAATTATTCAGAGTGGGACCTGTGCTCACAGTCCATCGACTGGCGCAATCGCCAAAGAATACCACAATTGCCAGCTCCGCCATTGGTGCCCTATTCTCTTCACAGATGAGAGCAGGTTCACACTGAGCACATGTGGCAGACATGAAAGAGTCTGTAGACGCCATGGTGAACTTTAGACAGCCTTCAATATCATCCAGTTTGACCGGTTTGGCTGTGGATCAGTTATGGTCTGGAAAGGCATATCTTTGACCTCCACGTGCTTAGGGTACAGTACTCTGACAATTGTTAGGTACCAGGATGAAAGCCTCAGAGCCATAGTCAGACCTTTTGCTGGTGCAGTGGGCTCTGGGTTTCTCCTGGTACAGGATGATGCCCAGCCTCATGTGGCCAGAGTGTATAGGCAGTTTCTGGGTGACAAAGGCATTGATGCCACTGACTGGCACGCATGCTCCACAGACCTGAATCCAATTGAGAACCTCTGGGACGTTGTGTATCAGTGCATTGGACGCCACCAAGTAGCACCACAGTCTGTCTGGGAGCTCACTGATGCCCTTATTGTGATCTGGGGGGAGACCCCCCAGGACACCATCCACCGTCTCATCAGGAGCAGGTCCAGACATTTTAGGGAGTGTATACAGGCAAGTGGGGGGGCATACACACTACTGAGTCATATTAAGAGTTGACAAAGTTGAATCAATCTGTGATTTCAATTTTTGAATTTGGTGTGATGTTCAGGGGGTTGGCGGTTTTGGTTTCCATTGACTGCTGTAGCGTCATTGTGTTCTCAATGAATTACACAGAATTACTCAGCAAAAGATTTTCCACTTTAACTTTTAAATAACATTTAAGACGTCATTTTTAAAAGCAAAAAGTAAGATATAAAAAAATCCAAAAACAGTTTTAAGGCCGGGGTTAGATTTCATTGGCATACATGTTATTTTCTGTAAGTTCCTGGAAATCATTTCACTTCTTAAACTGCCTGGTTAGTTAAAAAAATAAAAATAAATACATCAAAAATAAAATAAATCTGTCAAAAGTGCAGAGAAATGTATGCCTGTCTTCATGTGACTGTAATGGATGTTGACCACTTGCTGTTGTATTATTTTGAAAATGCAGATTTCAATTACAAATACTGATTTCAGAATGGGGGTGGCATGGTGGCGCAGTGGTAGTGCTGCTGCCATGCAGTTAGGAGACCTGGGTTCACTTCCCGGGTCCTCCCTGCATGGAGTTTGCATGTTCTCCCTGTGTCTGCGTGGGTTTCCTCCCACAGTCCAAAGATGTGCATTAGCGATCCTAAATTGTGCTTGGTGTGTGTGTGTGTGTGTGTGTGTGTGTGTGTCCTGTGGTGGGCTGGCACCCTGCCCGGGGTTTGTTCCTGCCTTGCGCGCTGGGATTGGCTCCAGCAGACCCCCATGGCCCTGTGTTAGGATATAGCGGGTTGGGTAATAGAAGGATGAATGGATTTCAGAATGTGAAAGTCCAGTTAGCAATGTTCTTTACATTGCTAATTTCTGACTAGTCACTCTTGAAAAGAATATATTATCTAATCACATATGAAATAATTACGTTCATTATTAAGAAAAAAAAGATGCAAATACCTTCATGCAAACAAGATGTTTATGCATAAAACTGTGTATTTATATGTAATTCTGCCAAGAAGCACATTAGATTTGTTCTTTTTAAAATTATTTCATATGACATTCTCCCACCCTTTTAAATAATATCATTTAAATTCTTTTAATATGTTGCCAAAAGAGCCATTTAAGTAGTGGGTTATATTTTTAAAGACACATAATGACATTTCATTGAATGCAAAATCCATTTGAGCTAATGAATCCTCCATTTGAGCCCATGCACGTCCAACTAAGACGTCAGATCATTGAAACTCATAAAACCATTTGCTGAAGGACACACACACTTGTGGAAGAAGATTTCACCTGCAAATGTATTTTCTCTTATTTAAATTAGCATTAGGCCATGTAGATAAGATGAGCTCGCATAAATCAGGTTGGCAAAGCTGAAATCATGAACTGGGGTTTTTGAATGAAAAACAGATTTCAGTTTATGCTTATTAAACTTGACTCATTTTATAAATTTAGTGCGCTATACTTAGGACTTTACTCTGGCATACCCTGACTAGAGCTGCTGATTACCTATGCATACTGCGTGCATTTCTGTTTGTTAGTCATTTGGGCATAAATAGAAGAACCACAAAATTTTAAACCATTTCTAACCCTCCTCTGTTCTGTTTTTCTTCTTGGTACCTGGCTGTGGCACTTAGTGCCTCTGCTCTACTGGGCTGGCTATTCTCCTGTGCACGGAAAAGTCATCTTTTTTCCATCTTGTTCTTTGTGGATGGAGCCCAAGAAGGCGGGTCCACCCTGACATCACCTCTCCTGAGCTCTCCTATTATTTATATTTAGGAAGACAGCTCAGACATGGGGGTCATTTATTATTTATAGGAGTTTCCTAATTTTCACTTCAGCTGTTTAGGTTTTCTAATTTTTGATTATTTTGTTCCCCTTTTATCTGCTCCAGGATTATGTATTGGGATCTGTTTGCTGAGGAGTATTTGCTCTATATTTTTCAATTTTTATGAAATAATCCATTTATTTATAATGATTCATCATTGACAATGCTTTACAAGCTGAAGGTCTAATGGTCATCCTTCTCCTTGTGGTGCATTGCGTATATGTTTTGATCATTGCTGGGTGTTTTGACAACTTTCCTATTTTTGGGGACTGTTATAGCTGAGGCCAGCAGGTACCTTGAAAGCCTAGCTGAAGCTTGATGAATGTCTGCTAGGCAGACCAGGTAAGATTATGACCTGCCCCTTGCTTCTTTTGGTGCCTTTACTTATTTTTTTTCTTGGAGAAATGTCTTCATTACACCATCAAAAGAAACTGCAAACTCACTTGAAGGTTCTAATGCAATATTACTTGATTAGTGTTAATGCTTTGTGATATACACAATTACAAAAATTGATGCAAACCTTAAACTATCCTGAACCAGATCAGCACTCGTTTGGTCTGGAAGCCAAAGTAGGCCTCACCACAGGCAACCTGACCACCAAATTAACTGGCAGGCTTCAAGAGCTTCAAGTTCAATGTTCCAATATCTACAAAAATGTCCTTTAAAGGACAAGAAAATATGAAAACCTCTGGCTTAAAGGACATAAATGATTTTTTTAATGAATAAGGAGTTTATGACTATTAACAAAAACAAATGCAAAAAAAGGCAAAAAATTGGCAAAATTAAAAAATAAAAATAAGTCCATAATCCAGAATCAGCAACCATGAAGAAACAAGCAAGAAATCAAATGGATAGATAGATAGATAGATAGATAGATAGATAGATAGATAGATAGATAGATAGATAGATAGATAGATAGATAGATAGATAATGTGGAACAGGACCCGGACACAGACAGGCAGACAACGGTTTATCACCCAGCACACCCATTTATTCACCACAACTATATACAATATTTGCAAGTTTAGTGCGGGTCCCAGTGCCTGCAGAACCAATTGCCCCAAAGTCCGGGCCTCTCACAGTCTTTCGTGCCCTTCTTCTGGCCGCCTCCAGTCCTCTCTCCAGCTCTGTCCTCTTCCACCCGACTTCCGCTCTCAAATGCAGGGAGGCGGCCCCTTTTATACCCCCCGGATGGGCTCCAGCTGTTTCCCGGCACTCCTCCTTGGACACGGCCCCGTGTGGTGGAAGTGTCGACTGCGCACCCAGAAGCCCTCCGGGTGTCTCCATTCTTCTTCCCCAGGAAGAAGCTCCAGGATTCTTCAGGCACCGCCTGGCGGTGGCCACGGGCCCCTACAAGGTTGAGCTTCCAAGCCGCCTACCCGAGGCCACCAACAAAACCAAGGTGGTCACCCCCTCGTGGTCGGGAGGAGGCACCAGCCCTCCTCCAGTACCTTTGGGCGTCCTGGCTGGGCTCCACCCCCAGCTGCCTGTGACAATAGATAGATAGATAGATAGATAGATAGATAGATAGATAGATAGATAGATAGAGTAGGCATGGAGCTGGACAGTTTGACATCTGTGGCAGAGTGACGGGCACTGAGAAGGGTTCTGTCAATCATGGAGAATCCACTGCATGCCCTGGACAGGATCATCTCCAGACAGAGGAGCAGCTTCAGCGACAGACTGCTGTCACCGTCCTGCTTCACTGACAGACTGAGGAGACCCCACACTATGCGACTCTTCAGTTCCACCATATGGGGTAAACGTTAACATTATACAAAGTTATTGTCTGTTATACCTGCATTGTTATCACTCTTTAATTTAATATTGTTCTTTATCAGTATGCTGCTGCTGGAGTATGGGAATTTCCCCTTGGGATTAATAAAGTATCTAGAATACAACAATGTAGCAGTAATCCTCAGAGATACTAAACTCCAACAACACTTAATGAACCACAGTTCCTCAGTGGTGATATCAAGGTGGGCCCACCTTTTGGGGGTTCCACCGTCAAAAAATAAGGAATGTGACTTCTAATAAATTACAATGAGTCAATATTTAAATAAAGCAATATAAACAACAAATACATAAAAACAAAAAATCACACAAAAAATAATTGAAAAACAACAATAACATGGAAAATACGTATACTTAAGCTGGGAAATAAATGATGTCTGAAACATAACAATCAGATGTGCAGTGAAAGTAAAGAAGGAAAAGACAGACAGCAGGACTTAAGGAGAGCCAACTAAAATTATTTCTGTCATTTTGAATCAATAATAACAGTAATAATACAACATATGTTTTTAATTAAACTGCAAATGATGGAGGATACCTATAGGGTAAACTATGTGGGCACAGTGTGGCCACATGGTATACACAGTTGTGGCCAGAAGTTTTTGAGAATGACACAAATATTAATTTTCACAAAGTCTGCTACCTCAGTTTTTATGATGGCAATTTGCATCGACTCCAGAATGTTAAGAAGAGTGATCAGATGAATTGCAATTAATCGCAAAGTCCATCTTTACCATGAAAATGAACTTAATCTCAAAAACACATTTCCACTGCATTTCAGCCCTGCCACAAAAGGACTTGCTGATGTCATTCAGTGATCCTCTCGTTAACACAGGTGAGAGTGTCGATGAGGACAAGGCTGGAGATCACCCTGTCATGCTGATTGAGTTAGAATAACAGACTGGATGCTTTAAAACGAGGATGATACTTGAAATCATTGCTCTTCCTCTGTTAACCATGGTTAACTGCAAAAAAAAAAAAACATGAAGTCATCATTGCTTTGCACAAAAAGGGCATCACAAACAAGGATATTGCTACTAGTAAGATTTTTACCTAAATCAACCATTTATCGGATCATCAAGAACTTCAAGGAGAGAGGTTCAATTGTTGTGAAGAAGGCTTCAGGGCGCCCATGAAAGTCCAGCAAGCGCCAGGACCATCTCCTCAAGTTGATTCAGCTGTGGGCACCATCAGAGCAGAGCCTGTTCAGGAATGAATGGCAGCAGGCAGGTGTGAGGGAGGCAAAGACTTTGGAAGGATGGCCTGGTGGGAGTCAAGAAGGGCAGCAAAGAAGCCAATAAAAACAGCAGGGACAGACTGATATTCTGGGATTGGACTTCTGAGGACTGCTGGGGTCAAGTCATTGTCTCTGAGGAATCCCCTTTACGTTTGTGTGGGGCATCCGGAGAAAAAAGAACAGGTGAGCAGCGCTACCATCAGTACTGTGTCATGCCAACAGTAAGACCATTCATGTCATGTGGGGTTGCTTCTCAGCCAAGGCAGTGGGCTCACTCACAATTTGGCCCAAGAACACAGCCATGAATAAAGAATGAGACCAAAACATCCTCTGAGAGCAACTTCTCCCAACCATGTAAGAACAGATTGCTGACAAACAATGCCTTTTCCAGCATGATGGAGCACTGGGTCATAAGGCAAAAGTGAGAAGTAAGTGGCTTGGGAAACAAAACATTGAAATTTGTGGTCCATGGCCAGGGTACTCCCCAGACCTTTAATCCCATTGAGAAGTTGTGGTCAATCCTCAAGAGGCGGGTGGACAAACTAAAACCCACCAATTCTGACAAACTCCAAGCATTGATTATGCAAGAATGGGCTGCCATCAGTCAGGATTTGGCCTAGAAGTTGATTGACTGACAGCATGCCATGGTAAATTGCAGAGACCTTGAAAAAGAAAGAAGGGCCAACACTGCAAATATTGACTCTCTGCATAAACATCATATAATTGTCAATAAAAGCCTTTGAAACTTATGAAATGCTTGTAATTCTACTTCAGTATACCATAGAAACATCTGACAAAAAGATCTAAAAACACTGAAGCAGCAAACTTTGTGAAAACCGATTCTTGGGTCATTCTCAAAACTTCTGGCCACGCCTGAATGTATGGGATGTGGCACATTTTCGGAATGGGTAAACACAGATAATGTGGTAAGTCCTCACAAACAGGTCCCAAGAACCAGTTTTCAGTCTCACAGCACTTCCGAAGTCCTCCACTGAGATATGTCAGAAGGGCGACCATCTCAGCAGAGCTCCATCAATCAGGTGCACATGAGAGTGTGCTTGGAGTTTGACAAATGGCATTGAAAGGACCCTGAGAGCATGAGGAAAAACATTCTATGGTCTGAAAAGACAAACATTGAACTCTTGGAGCAGAACTCAGAGAACTTTGTTTGGAGAAGACCAGGCACTGCTCATCACCTGCCTAATACCATCCTTACGATGAAACACAGTGGTGATGTCAACGTGCTATGAGGTTGCAGGGAAAGGAAGACTGGTCAGAATTGACGAAAGGATGAATGCAGCTAAATGCAAAGAGTTTGGGTCAGCTCAGACTGGGGTGATGTTTCATATTTTACCTTGACAATAAACTCGAGGCATACAGGCAAGGTAGCACTGGAGTGGCTTCAGGACAAGTTATGACTGTCCTTAATTGTCCCTTAATTGTCCCAACCAAGGCCCAGACTTAAACCCCAAAAACAAACATTTTTTCTTGTTCTCCTTAGTATAAAACCAAACCGTTTCTCCTCTGTGGTGGTCTCCTCCCCAAGTCTTCTCTCTATAACCCTTGTGACAGATGGCCTGGATTCGTTCCTGGATGGGACACCTGTCTAATGGAAGTACCGGGGAAAAGAATGCATACTGGACAGTATTTCCCCCGGAGTGCTAGATGGCTGCCCCCTGGGTTGAAGTGGTGCTTCATGGGAGTTGGAGTTTGGCACAGTCTTATTATGTTCCATGGGTGTCGACAGGGATTGCTGCAGGAACTACGGAGCTCTACTTTGTCAGGCTTCTGCCTCATCCAAACGTACTTCCAGACCACTCTAACGAGCCACCGGAAGTACTTACAGACCACGCAGGATAAAAGGATCCAACTGGCACTGCTCTGGGAGCCAGAGTCGGGATGAGGTGGGACAACACTTGCTGGAGGAGGAGTAGAGGCCAGAGAAAAGAAGGAAAAATAAAGTGCTTGTACCTGTGTTGAACTGGTGGAAAACGATTTGGGAATCGTTTCCCATGGAAAAAAATAAAAACTTGTACTGAACTTATGTCCCGTGTCTCTCTGTGTCGGGTTTCGGAGAGTTGACTGTCCCATGCAGGTTGCACCCTTTATAAGATTTTTATTGTGTATGACATCAGCTTTATCCCTCTATAGTTTCCACAATCCTGAATGTCACACTTATGCTTCATAAACTCTTTCCACCCATTTGGAGTGTTATATGATGAAGTTACATACACTCAGCAGCATCTTTACCATTAAAGGTGGAAATCCTGACCATCATTTTTCATCTCATTCAGTATTGCCATTTTGGATCATTTGTAAAACCTCACACAGCTGGCAAATGTTTAATTTCTTACACTGGGACCATTGAGCCTCATAGCTGCAGTAGTTCAAAGGCAGGTTTATTAGTCTTGCTCACAAGAAACTTGAAAAGCAAGTTGTTGATGCAAACTGGAAACCAAAAGTTACTTTAGATTCTCAGCCTTTAGAGAGACCATGAGGGAATTTTTTTTCCTAAGCACAGTTCTTCCATTTGGAGAATTCAGATATTTAAAAATAGGAAATATTTTCTCGCCATGCATTTCCAAATGTCCCCTTGGCTCAGCATCTGAACACAAATGAGCTGAACTGAATTCCTCTAATTGATAGTATTTTTACTTTTCAAACAAAAATGAATGAGAAATTGTGCAAGAGACTGACAAAGTGACGGATGGGCATCTGAAGAAGGCATTCATAATCTCAAGTATGCGAATTGCCAAGTCTGCCTAAAGCGTCTCATGAGTGACGATGACGACTGCTTTTACAGTATATGCAATAAAGGGGGCAGAAGGAAATATTCTCAGTATGATATATTGGGCTTACTGTACTTTGTAATTTAATGTTTGAATACAGAATGCTGTCGTTGTAGCGGCTGCTGATGTTGTTTCATATTTGTCTCATATTCCTTTATACTGAATTGCAGTAATTGCTTTTGCTTTGCTGTTACTAACTCTGTTCTGTTATCTCGCTTCTCTTGGTGACTGTGGTGGCCCTGGACTGATTTCATTGTGACATTTAATGGACCTGTCCTCAAGAGATCTGTTTGAAAGAAGTTGTCACCTATTTGCTTTTGGGATAATCCATTCTGAAAATGCAGCTGATCTAAGATAGTTAAGAGTTTAAACTTAACACCGCACATAAATGAGAACCTAAGAAATTTGACATACGAGAGATGAAAATTCATCTCGTTTGTCCAGCTAAATAGCTAATCTGTCCCAATATCTGATCCAGTCACTTCTTAAAGGCTATGACGGTTTCTATTTTGGCCCCTATAGTATGTGTGTTTTTTATTATTTTATTTTTACTTCCGTAATATTTGGGGTAGGGGGCACAAAAGTAAATTTCTGTTTAGGGCACCCATTTGGCCAGCAGCGGCCCTGCTCCCAATTCACAACACCCAAAGTCTCAGCTAGCAGTTGAGGGGTGGCTGGGTTGAGGTGATCCTCTTCTGGACTGGCCAATGAAGGTCCTGGCACTTTTGGACCCATTTTGTCATGTTTGTGACTCCTTCTTACAACAGGCTTTGCCTATGCTATTGTTCAATTGAACTGCTCACTCTTCAGTCTGGCATCATCATCTTTTTTTTTCCACTGCCTTCATTTCTTCTGTGGCAGAAAACTACCAACCCTGGAATATCGTCACTCAAACATTATGACCACCGCCACCACCATCTTCATCACCAGTTTAATAGCCATTTTCTGAGTTGATTCAGGTTAGACAGTTGCCTTCACATATTATTA
This sequence comes from Polypterus senegalus, assembly GCF_016835505.1. Taxonomy (NCBI): domain Eukaryota; kingdom Metazoa; phylum Chordata; class Cladistia; order Polypteriformes; family Polypteridae; genus Polypterus; species Polypterus senegalus. The sequence goes on from NC_053158.1 coordinate 7,842,732, forward strand.
GTTTGCCACCCATTCTTTTTATCAATGAAATGTTCACATAAAAGAAATGATATGACTTAGAGAGCTAATTATTGAAAAAATGAGCCTTTTGGGAAGCTGGCATAATGTTTGTTACCAGAATCTTCACACATGGGGAGAGTCCATCAAGCTCATTTGGCTAGAGAATCACTCTGTTCACCTAATATCGTTAAAGTTCTCTGGTTCTCTCCTTCAACTGCATGTCTAGCCCATTTCATCTTGATTCGTCTAACTATTGGAGTGATTTCTGTGCTGAATGGTCTGGCCCTTTAGGTCATTCCTAACCTGATGGCTTTTCAGCTTTGTAAAGGATGTCATTGACCCCCATTTACTTTTCCTTTGTGTCAGAAGTTTGATAACGGGCTTACCCATTTCATTTTTTTTTTTTTGTAACACACTATGAATCATCTCAAAATTTGCTTTAACTACTTTCTTTTTTTGTCTTCTTATCTCACATTCTGAATTATGCTGTGTCACCAGGCCGTGTATAGCATCACCACTTTGGAAGGTCACATATCTACTGCCATTGAACTACTGCAAATGGCAAATTGAGTTTTGAATTTGTTAAGTATTAAACTGGTACAAAAATATAGACTTTACTAAAAGAGAAATTTGCCACACGTCAGGAATATTTTACATATCATTGTGGCAGTAGGGGGCGCTAGTGCTCCCTTGAACCCTCAGGGATGACTCCAAACAGCAGGTAAAAGTCCAATACTTTTTATTTTCTTTTCCCACAGTGCACCAAGCACCCTCCACACTACTCATAAGCTATTAAATCACTATTAAACAATAAACCTCTATTAATAAACTCAATACTGTACTCCTTGCCCAGACACTTTGCTCCTCCACCTCCCAGCACAGCTCAGTGTCTGGACTGAGGCACCGTCCTTTTATAGCCCCTGACCTGGAGGTGTTCCTGTCCAATAAGACCACAGTTCCTTTTTCCTTCCGGGTCAGGGCAAACAGTCCTGTTCTTCACCCCGGGAGCACGTCGTTCCTTCCCGTCACGTGACCGTGACGTACTCCCGGGTTATAGGGCATCACAGAGCCCATAAGCCCCCCCACAGCGACTCCTGGTGGTCCCCAAGGTATCCAGCAGGGCTGTGTATAAACACTACAAAGTCCATAAGGCCCTGCTGGACCTCGGGGCACGATCCTGCTGTTGGGAGAGCTCTTCCTGGCGGCCTGGGGGTGAGGACCGGCATGGGAAGCCGGCAGTCCTCCACAATCATTTATAAAGTCTTTCGCATGGTGGATTCAGAAAGTATTCAGACCCCTTTACTTTCTGCACACTTTATTGCGTTGTAGTTTCAAAATTTCCCTTTGGAAAGCATTGATGGATTTGAAAGCTTGTCCATCTTAAAACAGGGAAACGTTTGGTACAACTTCAACTAGGACCGAGTTTACAGTGTCAATTTTACCTTGGGAGCGGTTGCTTGAACTTGAATATTTTGTAGATATTGCACTGTTACTCATTGGACAGCTGCTCAGATGCCCAATAGAAGTGAGTCAAATGCCAGGCACAGCGCCGCCCTATGCTGGTGCTTTAGGTAAGTTTAACTAGTAGAGTAGAGAAAAAAAGTCTCTTCTCTGGAAAGAAATGGAAGGGACAAGAAATTATGCAAGCCTATATAAGACTGAATTGATTAAACAATACAATCTGAAGATTATTATAGTAAAGAACTAACGTTATCAACCTGCAGCTAAATGGGGTTTGAACTCAAACACAGGAAAGGAGCAGCTGCCCTGACAGACATAAACACAGGATGGGTTTAAATATGGACCATGGCATCTTAAGGGATGAATGAATTAAGCCAATGATCTTTCAGCCCCAGAAATACACAAACAATCACTGCAATCCCTGATCTTCTCACACATCACGTGCCATTCACATTCCCATTATACAATAATCGGTTCCTTTCCAAGTTCTTACTTATTTATGTCATTTTAATGAAACACCGCGGTTTAACTATTATTAATAGCATGAAGAGTTCCTCTTCTCCATTCACAGAGTAATTGATAATAATATTATGCTCTGCCATGTTGTACAATTAGATATTTTTTTAATTGCTAATTACTAGATATGACTCTATTGAGTATACTTCCCAAAATGCTATTTTTAAGAAAAATGAACACCACTTAGTTACAGACCCTCCACCACTAACACACATCAGTTAATGCCATTGTTACATCACTTGTGTATGACAGCCATTGAGCCGCCATAGGCCTCTTTGTGCTCCGTTTTCAATTCCACTGTAAATTACCATTAAAAAGTGTGGATTTAATGGACTCTACTAACACACAGAATTGCATTCTATTATCGTTATTTCTGAATAAAACTCATTGATACAAAACAATTTAATAAACAAAAATGTTATAACTGAGTCTTGGATGAAGTGAATAATAAACATGAAATGATATCAGTGAACTTGCACCTGAATGTTATGCCATGCCGACATGGTCTAACATGTTTATTTTTGCTATTTTTTGTTGAATACAAACCCAGTTTATAAAGATTCCTGTTTGGATTTGTCTTAACAGGCCAGGGGCCTCATGTATAAACGGTGCGTACGCACAGAAATGTTGCGTAAGAACTTTTCCACGTTCAAATCGTGATGTATAAAACCTACACTTGGTGTAAAGCCACGCACTTTTCCACGGTACCTCATACCTTGTCGTACGTAAGTTCTCCGCTCGGTTTTGCAGACTGGCGGCACCCAGCGTCAAAGCAGTGCTACTGTTCCTGTGTGGTACTCTTTATTTTCTTGACGCGGCTTTATAAATACACTGAAACTAACCGCATATTGTTTATTAGTATAACGCATCTGATTGTAATTAACTCGTAACAATATAATGGTCCAGGGAACAGCCATAGTATTCCAAATACCATAACTGCTTTAGCGTTGTTACTCTCACTGCACCTTCTTCTTCTTTCAGCTGCTCCCGTTAGGAGTTGCCACAGCGGATCATCTTTTTCCATATTACTCTCACTGCACCACTCGGAGTATTTATATCACTGTATCTGAGCGTGAATCACAGCTGATAGGAAAGAGAATTATCGGTGTACAGACTCAAGCACGCGCTGTCTCAGCCACGGCAAAACGAACTACAAACGCAGTCAATCAAGTGCTCCTTGTAGAACTGTTAGTACTTATAAGTACAATCACCCCACTGTAAACTTGCACTATAGTTATAATATCGCACAACCTGAGCCACTTTATAAAGCGCGTATTTACATATGATGACGATATCATTTATAAGGTGAAATGCAGCAAAATATGTTTATTATATTATACAGATAAAACTTTAACTTCATTTAAATAATCCATATTCTACACTGGGACTGGCGAGAAGGATAGAATAATTAAACATGTACTACGAAGATATTTGAATGTTCCTTAAATGTTTTGAAGAATCGGCGCTCTAAGCTTATAGATGGCTTAATGTTTATTACAGAGCTGATTGTGTGGCGATCGGTTACTTGGAGAAAGAAAAGCAAGGACTGCAGGGGCGGCCACGCCAATATATATTGAATATAAAACAGAAAAAGAAAATAACAACACAGCTAAAAACGCAGCGGCAAATTTCGACAAAAGTTAAATGCTTGTGTCATGAGCACTAGGCGGCTATGCAGTGTCCTCAACGGACATGGCCATCCACCATGCATAAGATACCATATTGACATTGGCGGGCGAAGGGGCCACCGATTCTTTCTCTGCCTAGAGCTGCCCATGAGTACTGCTGCAATAAATAATTTCATTGAAGGTCGCACACAATTACTGCACCGTGAAACCCTTACTTTAACTCCTATCATCATGAAAATGATATCACGTATACATCTCAGTATTTTAGTTATTCAGAGAGCTGTAATATTACGAATGTAATGGATTCTGTGTCCAGTCGGAGGCAGAGAGCCGGTTTAAGAAGCAAGTAGTGATTCACACACATAGAGCACATAGAAGATCACATACAAAACAAAGCATTTAACGTGCTAGTTTAATTACGATGTGATTTGAGAAACTGGTTAATTAAACGATTTTAAGATGACGTTTATGATGTTCTACTTTAATGACAAAATAAACTATGTGATTAAAGTGGAAATTTCGAGATTGAAGTTGACATTTCGTGCCTTTTTCCCACTGTGTGCCTATTTTTTTTGTCTGTACCCTAATAAGCTTTCATATGACACTCAGACGATGGGCTACCACTCGCCTTTTCACGGTGACTTTGATATCTAAGCTTTTAAGTTTCTCCAACACGCTATGTCACTCGATCAACTTCCTTTTGTTGATTATACCACGGTTTAATTAAACAAATTGTATGATTTTCCTTTGCCTCTACTTGGTATTTGCTGAAATTCTTTTATTTTCCCCCGTGCTTTTCCCATTGTCTTTTCACAGAAGGCTGAGCTTAAGGGTGATTCATATTGATTTGCATATTCAAAGAGGCGTAATTCAGGGAGGAGCTGGGGCGGGACATAAGGCGCGTGCACGAGCGTTAGTTTTCATGCTGACTGGGATTTATGTAGCGGAAGAACGTGGAAGTTGGAGTACGCACAGATTCCTGCATCTGGATTTTTCTGTGCGTAAGCACATTTCAGCTTTTGTGCTTACGTCATGTTATAGTGCGAATTCTACGCACAGCGTTATACATGAGGCCCCAGGGGTTTTTTGGTTCCTCTCCCTTGAGTAGAGTTTTTGTGTATTTCTTGAACATTTATAGTAGAATGATGGATAAAAATAGCAAATGTATCCATGTAAAATTAAATCAGAATAATGTGAGCTGAAAGTGAACATTATCTACTAACATATGAAATTGCATTGAATATGATTCCTTGTTACAAAACTATTTATAAACAACAACAAAATAGAGTAATTGACGCATGGATTAAATAAATAAGAAATGTAAAATGCGTATTTATTAATTTGGTCACCAAATGCACCTGAATGTTATACTATGCTGACATCGTCTAACTTTTTTTTATTTTTGCTCAATACAAACTCAATTTATAAAAATTCCTGTTTGGATGTGTCTTTCAGGCCAGAGGTTTTCAGGTTCCTCTCTCTTGAGGAGCATTTTTGTGTATTTTTTGAACATTTATAGAAGAGTGATGGATTAAAATGGCAAATTGATCCAAGTAAAACTAACTCTAAAACAGAATAAAGTGAGCAGAAAGTGCAAGTTATCTACTAACACATGAAAATGCATCCTATTATTTCTATTAAATTTGAATATGACTGATTGTTGCTAAACTATTCAATAAACAAAATATAGTAACTGACAAATATAAAATGCACCACATATTGGTGAACTTGGTCACTGAACGTACCTGAATATTATGCCCTGCCGACATTGTCTAAACTGTTTATTTTTGTTGAATAGAAACTCAATTTATAAAAATTCCTGCTAGGATTTGTCTTACCAAGCCAAAGGTTTGCCGGTTCCTCTCCCTTGAGTAGAGTTTTTGTGTATTTCTTGAACATTTATAATGGAGTGATGGATAAAAATGGACAATCAATAAAGTGTGCAGAAAGTGGTGGATTCTGAATATGCTTCCTGACTCCTGTGTATACTAGAGAAAGCAGAAAATTTTACAAACATTGAATAGGACTTTTAAAATACAGGTGTAATAAAAATACAAGTAACTGATCAAAATAGCAAAGCCAACATCAATAAAGTATTTCAACAATAAAGTTTATTAATTTGACTTTTTATTTAGATGCTTTCATACCAGTGCCGCAATCTGAATTCTTATACTTCATACAGCGAGAATAAAAAAGCAACAGTGATGCACACTCTTTCAAAAGGCTGCTTCTAAATGTTAGGAGGCTGAATATTAACAGTCGTTTGTCCTTTTACAAAAATAATGGAAATTGTGACAAGCAGTGAAGACTGTTGACAACCAGAACAGAAGAACCATTACAGCACCCCTGAGGTGCCAAGTGAAATGGAATTCAAATTCTAAACTGTCAGTATGTAAGTGCTAATGCCAGATAATTTACACAAGTGACATTTATATAAATTTCCAACAAGTCAAATTATTTCATTTTTCATTCATCTTAACTTTAACATAGTTTCTATAGAAACCATTGATGAAGAAAAAAAAAGGCGATTTTTAAGGCAAACGTATGACAAAAACGCTTAAAAGTGTAAGGCATGGCAATGTGACATTTTAATGATAAACTAGAGATGTTCTCCCCAGGCAGCCAGAGTGATGAGGTGCTGGAATTAAATTGCGACTAGATTTGCTGATGATTGAGGCTCCAGTCTATGCAAATAAATAAATAAATGAGGGAAATGCTAGCTAAAGGTGAAAAGAAAATATTCAAATATCTCAACTCGTTGGTGGGGTCTGCAATCTGTAATCAACTCCAGCGACGTGCAGCGCTTTTAATAAAAATTTCAAGGCGATCATCGACCTGACCCGTTCGTTTCGGCTGCACCGTTGTTGTTGTTGTTTGCAAATCTCCCTTGTAAAGTAACATGGAGCAGATGGATAATTATTAAGAATCTGGCCTACTTCAGCACTTCTAGAAGCAAATGAATAAAAAAATACCATAGTAAAGATGTTGAAAATCACTTCCATACACCTCAATAAGACCTCAGCAGAACAAAGAACAACAATTTAAGCATTTGTGTTGTCACAGCATTTAGCCGAGTATTTATCAGACTCTGAACTTTGGCACAGTATTTGCACAACTCACGTTCTGATAAATACATTGCACTGCCACAGTACATGGACACATGAATAAATAAATTGGTCTTTTTTGAATATTATGGCAATACATCACACATTCTTTATTTCCTGATTCACGTGTTGTGGCCAAGTATTTATCAGAATGTAAAAGCCACAACAAAGAGCAATTTATTTATTTCTCTTTTTACACCATGTGGCAGAGCATTTATCAGGTTTTATGCTTCGGCATTGATTTAGTTCTATTTCAAACCTTGGATTCATCTACGTAAACTGTTATATCATGTGAACACGAAAATAAATGAATTAAGTTTTGTCTTTCTCTAACACAAAAGCAATTTATAACACTCGGAATTTATTTCCCTATTCATCAGGTGCTACGGCAACAAAGAATTTAATTCTTTCCTATCTTACATTGTGATATTTATCAGAATTTAGACTTTAGCATCAACTTGATCGGATCCAAAACTCCAGAGTTTAAATGCATTGTAGTGTTATGTTGTGATCCTGCCAGTTCTAAAATCTCAAAAAAACTCAAAATCCTAATGTCACACAGAGCAGGGGCCTCACATAAAAATATCATTCTGTAATAAAGAATTAAAGGAAGTCCAGAAAGCAACAAGATTTGGGGAATTGCCCTGTATAATGTCCAATGGATGTTATGAAAAAGTAATGCAAAAGCGATCAAAAACCAGAGCATTTGAAAATATACAGTTGAAAGATGGCGCTATTTATACAGAAAATGGTGGTCGGATGTAATATAGCAGGAAATGACGTCACAGACTGTTGGACGGAAGCGACGTCATCAAGTAGGGACCAGAAGTGATGTCATCAAAGGGAGATGGAAGTGACATCATCAGGTGTCGGAGGTGACGTCATCATCAGGAGCCGGAAGGCAGAAGTGACGTTGAGCGGCCATTTTGTGAATCTGGAAGTGGTGCATGTGAGTAAATGGGATCATAATTTCTCTTCTTTGGTTCTAATGAGAGAAGGAGAGGTGTTAGTACCACAAATCAACCCTTCATCTTGAGATGTTTCACTCACCTCATGGCTTGTTGACTGCCTCCTAAGCGCACGTGTGTGACAATGCGCATGCTCGGAATTTTGTGTAAGTCTCAACTTAGGCAAAAATTGGCATTTATAAAACACAAACCTTTAGCTTAATGTTACGGCAAGATTCCACAATCCTACACTGACTTTTTTGGGTGCTGGCATTCTAGCAATACCACACAGCGTGACAATGTGATTAGAGGTGCGAGGTGAAGCATGGTATTAGTAATTAATCAGCAGTCCCAGAGCGTGGAGGCTCCAAGTGGGTGCAGGTGCCGCTTTCTAGGCTGATTGGGGTGCCTGGTTGATCGCTATTCCAGGGTTACTAGTTTTCTGCCAAAAAATAACTGAAAGAAAAAAAAATATTTCTGAATGAAGTGCCTAGGCAAAGCCTGTTGTAAGAAGCATGACAAAATGGGTATGACTCCTCCAAAGTTGCCACAAAAACAGGCCTTTACTTCAGAAGAAGAAGATCACCTCAACCCAGCCAGCCTTCCAACTGCTAGCTGAGGCTTTGGGCGTTGTGAACTGTGAGTCCCAAGGCACATAAGCCCTAAAACTTTTGCCGAAACACTTCTAATAATGCCCACTAGAGGGGATTGTGATAACAGGTTTGATTTTAATTAAAAAATCGTGAGTCCCAGAGCTGGAAGGCTCCAAGCAAGGTGCCTCTGTGATCGTTGCATGCACCCCTCCGAGGTTGATTGGGGTGCTTGGCTGATTGTGCAAATGGGGGTGTTTCATTCACACCTCAGGGCAGGTGGAGGACAGCTCTTGCACCCAATCTTGGCTGTGAAGGGAGCCAGCACAACAGATGGAAAGGAGGAAAAGGATGAGAATGAAGGTATGGAGGTGAAATGAAAGGAAGGGAGGAAAGAGCAGGAAAGGGACGGAGGTCATTGGAATGTAAGAGGTGAGAAGCAGGTGGAATGGAGCAGTGAGCTCCTGGTGAGGAGCGTATGGCGAGACACTCAAAAGGCCATTCCTGCTGAGCACTCTTAATAACAGGAGCCACCAAGTGCCCCAGGTGGTTTGAGAAATGAGGAGCAAAGCTGCAAACACCAAGAGACAGGAAACAGGGGCCTGAACTGGATTAAAGGATTGCCTGTGCCTGTTGGTGGACGTCTCCACGTGATGAGGAATCTGCAAAGGGAAAAGCTGAGGAGATGTCGGATTTTAGAGAGAAGCACCAAGACTCGTGGTTTTAAAAGAGGATGTGTTTGTCTTTCATTTGAACCTTGTTTCCATGGATTTCTTTATTTGACAGTTTAACCTCCACCACTCACTTGATTTTTTTTCCTGGTTTATTTATTTCTTGAAGGAGAATTGAAATGCACAGCATTTTTTGGAAACCGTTTGTTTGTTAACTTAAATAAAAGCACTTGTACCAACCTCTTGCTGACTGTGTATGTCCTCATTTACCAGGCTCATCCTTGGCTATGTTATCAGCCATTCCAGGTTCAAGAGACTCCTGGAAGCAATGAGTTATGAAGCTGCGAAGGTACAAAAGAGCAGAGGAGTCCTCTTAAAAAGTCAGGGGACCCACCAGCCCACACCATTTAAGTTAAAGCCCAGAAAAGACAACTAAAAATAAAATTTTTAGGAGTGAAAACAGAAAATAGGAGTAAAGCGCTACCACACTGGCCTATTTGGATTCTGTAATGATCCTGTTGTGTTGCGCGGATCATTTGAAGACATCCAACATGTGATGACAACTGCTCTAAGTCTGACACCATTCCTTCCGGGGATGTTGGTATTTATAGTGCAGGACTAGAAGGGGCGGGGCTTCTGGCCAGGTCCCAGTTGCACTCACTGGACGGTTTCTCGGTGCTGCTGAGGTAGCTGTAGATAATACAGTTTACATGGGCGCCACCTCTCGCCCTGCAGTGGCACTGCAAGCTTCAACAAAATCTGATGGGGGATCCTCATGTGCCCATGCATGACAAAGTGAACAGGAAACCGCATAATAATTGCATATTTTAATTTCACATAATGGCATTCTTCAACTAATTGAATCACAGTTGACAGACATGTATTCTCAATACAGCTGTGTTCAGTGTTGGTAATAATGTCTAATGCGTAAATGTAATGTTATTTGCTTTTAGTGTGTGGCTTGCCTATTCTCGCACCATAACCAGATTACTAGACTGCGTTTTTCCGTTTAAGAAACATTTTAAAAGTCAGACCTCTTCTAACATTGCAAGATGATGAGAAATTAATTCATGTTTTTGGTTTTTCTTTGACTACTAGCAAAATACCCGCGCTTTGCAGCGGAGAAGAAGTGTGTTAAAGAAGTTATGAAAAAGAAAAGGAAACATTTTAAAAATAATGTAACATTTGCTTTCTATTCGTTTGCATAAGCACAGTCCTTCACCAGCAATTGTTTAATGTTAGCTTAGACCCGGCACTTAAAAGTTTGTCCCACTTTTGCTGAGTTTGTGCCAAACACTATTGTATCCCTGACCATCTAATTGTCGTTTGCATAAGCACAGTCCTTCACCAGCAATTTTAACTCTGTTACAAAGTGATGAAAAGTCTCGTTTATACCCTGTGTCTTCTCATTAAACTTGTATTTCGCAAATATAGTATTCGTCGTAGGCATGAGAAACGGCAGCAGTAGCGCGTTTATAAACTTAATTTAAATTTATGGTTTACACCGTGCTTTGTTTCCGCAGTAGCTGCACTTATGAATATGCTTGTATGCGTCACTCACTTCATATTCTTTTGCTGCCTTCTCAATTGCGTAATGCGTTGTTTGTTCAGAGCTCTTTGGAACTCTTCCTTGTTCTCTGCGTACTGCGTTCGCAGTCAGTTCACGTGAGCTGCTCGGAGTACATGCATCGAAGATTCTCAGCTGTGCTTGTGCTATCTCGTGCTATCTTGTGATGTCCACGCTTTATTTAATGTTAGCTAAGACCTGGCACTTAAAAGTTTCTCTCGCACTTTGGCTGAGTTTGTGCCAAACACTATTGTATCCCTGACCATCTAATTTTCGTTTGCATAAGCACAGTCCTTCACCAGCAATTTTAACTCCGTTACAAAGTGATCCAAAGTCTTGTTATACCCTGTGTCTTCTCATTAAACTTGTATTTCGCGAATATAGTATTCGTCGTAGGCATGAGAAACGGCAGCAGTAGCGTGTTTATAAACTTAATTTAAATTTATGGTTTACACCGTGCTTTGTTTCCGCAGTAGCTGCACTTATGAATATGCTTGTATGCATCACTCGCTTCATATTCTTTTGCTGCCTTCTCAATTGCGTAATGCGTTTTTTGTTCAGAGCTCTTTGGAACTCTTCCTTGTTCTCTACGTACTGTGTTCACAGTCAGTTCACGTGAGCCGCTCTCTTGTGTGATCTTGCGATGTCCACAGCTTAATTTAATGTTAGCTAAGTTTCTCTCGCACTTTCGCTGAGTTTGTGCCAAACACTAGACCATCTCATCTTCGTTTGCATAAGCACAGTCCTTCACCCGCGATTATTTACCTTATATGTCCAGGCACTCAATTACGGCACTCACACGGCGACCGAGCTGCAGGCTATGGCCATATATATGGTTGAAAGTAGGTTCCGGTTATTACCGTTACGTGTAGAATTTTGAAATGAAACCTGCCTAACATTTGTAAGTAAGCTGTAAGGAATGAGCCTGACAAATTTCAGCCTTCCACCTACACGGGAAGTTGGAGAATTAGTGATGAGTCAGTGAGTGAGTGAGTCAGTCAGTCAATAAGGGCTTTGCCTTTTATTAGTATAGATATTACTGTAATGCACTCCTAAAGGGACTACCCAATAAAGACACCACTCAGTTATAACTAGTTCAGAATTCAGCAGCAAAAATCTTAATTAGAAAAAGAACATCCGAGCACATTACACCAGTCTTAGCGTTATTGCACTGGTTACCCTTGTCATTTAGAATTGATTTTAAATTGCTGCTAATGCTAAGGCAGGACCTCTGCATTTTTCCCAGTTGATTCTGGGGGTCGTCAGGGGTCTGTTCTGCTCCCATTCTGTTCAGTGCTTGCATGGACTGGGTGTTAGGCAGGGTCGTGGGGTCCACTGACTGTGGGGTATCTGTTACTTAAGAAAGATTCACTGATCTTCATTTTGCCAATGATGCTGTGATCTTCGTGGAGTCAACAGAGGCTCTGATTGGGTCTCTCGAGAGACTGAGTGAGGAGTCTGAGTGTCTGGGCTTGCGATTAAAACCAAGATCCAGGCCTTTAATGAGCCCTTGGGCATAGCCATCAGGAGTGTGTCTGTCTGTGGAGAGAGTGTCAACTTCATTGAGAGGTTTAATTACCTCGGCAGTGACATTCATGTCTCTGGTGACTCTTCCTATGAACTCAGTAGAAGGATTAGGAGAGCATGGGGGGTCATGAAGTCACTGGAAAGGGGTGTGTGGCGCTCCTGATATCTCTGCAAAAGGATGAAGGTCCAAGTCTTTAGAGTCCTGGTGCTTCCTGTTTGTAAGACATGGACACTATCCAGTGACCTGAGATGAAGATTCGACTCCTTCATGTGTGTCACTTCAAAGAGTCCTCGGGTACCGCTGGTTTGATTTTGTGTTGCTCACAGAGTCCCGAATGAGGCACATGACCTGCATTGTGAGGGAGCGTTAGTTACAGCACCATGGCCATGTGGCGTGATTCCCCTAAGGTGATCTGGCTCATTGTTGAGGACCCGAGCAGCTGATCCAGGCGAAGGGGTCGCCCACATATCAACTGGCTGCAGCTGATAAAGGGTCATTTCCAGAGGGTGGGACTGGAGTGTGTGTCTGCCTGAGGGGTTGCCAACCAGGAACCCGGGCTGTTTCTTGTGTGCTGGGTGTGACAACACGCTGCACCAGTGCATGCTCTCCAACCTGACCTGACTTGACTAATCTGATATATAAATGTCTACACGTGGAAATGTGTGTATCTTTCTGTCCAGCCCGGAAGTGCGAGGCTACAGCATGATGCTCAAAGAAAGCGACTCTGTCACCAAAGTGAAACCGCAGAGAAAAGAGAAACTTGCTTAGCTGCTAATACAAAAGTGAGGCAAGTACATCTGCAAAATGAAACCTCTGAGGAGAGAGAAACTCGCTTAGCTGCTGATAGACAACAGAGGAGAGCACGTCGACAAAACCGAACTGACGATGAAAGAGAATCTCGCTTAGCTGCTAATGCATAACCGATGCGATTTATTGATTGAAGTTCCAGAATCCATGGTTTCTAGGACCCCGGGCTTTTTACAGCACGGGCTTACACTGCTAGTGGTATATAAAGATTTTGATAATCTATTGTTCCCTCCAATATTTTGGAGTACCTGACCTAATGGTGGTCTGCTTTTCATTCCAAGAGCCAAGTCTAAAAGAAGTGATGAGGTGGTCTTTTGATGTTAGGCACCAAAAATCTATATGTATAATTGACCAAGTCGCCCGACCTTGGGATATGCACAACGGAGCCCCTCCCACCAACTCTAACCCTCCTCCCGCGCCCACCCTCGCTCTTGAGGCATGTGCACTGCCTGCTCACGTGCTTGCCCCCAACACCTCACCAAACACATCCTCAGTCGCTTTAGTCTCTGCTACAGTCCACATGCACCTCTGAGCCACGTTGACTTTTCATTGTTCTTTTCGGTTCCAGCTGCTTTGCTTTGCTAACAGGTCTCTCTCATTGCTACCATTTTTGTTTTTCCCCGCAAACTTCTGTTCTCCCTGTTGTTTCTGTGCCCTTTCTTTTTTTCCTTTGTTAGACTGACACCGAACCCGGAGTGTTGGCTGTGCCCTTATCGTGATGCTGAATAGGGGATTGCTGAACTGTGTCTTTCAGGAAGTGTTCACCCATCAATGAATAATTATGCGACGGGTCAGCTAATTTGGAATATTTTACCAACAGAGATACACCAGGCTAATTCAGATCATTTTAGAAAAATCCTAAACAGTTACTTTTTTAATTTGTCTTTTTCATTGCAACATTTAAGTGGTACTCCTAATATATGGAGGAATATTTTGGACAAAATAAAATAAATAAATGTCATTCATTTTCTCACCTGCTTAGTCCTGAACAGGGCTGAAGGGGGTGCCAGAGCCTATGCCAGCTGGTATAGGGTACAAGGCAGGAACAAACCTTGGACAGGGTGTCAGACCATCACAGGATGATCACACACACACACCAACCATAATATAATTTTATTATTATTGAGCCAGTCCCCCCAACCTGAATGTCTTTGGACTGTGGGAGGTAACCAGAGCACCACGCAGACACGGGGAGAACATGCAAACTCCACGCAGGGAGGACCCGGGAAGCGAACCCGGGTCTCCTAACTGCGAGGCAGCAGCGCTACCACTGCGCCACCGTGCCGCCCAGACAACAAACAGGTGAAGTTAATGCAAGCGTTGTAATAAAAATGCATGTAAACATAAAAACAGAGCACTGAAACTGCACAACTTGTGAGAGCCTTCAAAAAGACAGATATGGATGGCATATCAATGGAGATCCCCTCTCGTGAGGTGCTCCGTGGTCCCGTCTTTCAGCCTTAACCAAGGGTGACAGATAAGCTGTGATAGTCGAAGGGCTCCGTTGGCAGGAACGCTAAATCCTTCAATAGCATGGAAGCACCAGCTTTTTTTTCATTTTTGTTCTATCCATGTCTACCAATTTGTTTATGCCTCCATTTTCTGAGGACGTCCTTGTGCTTCAAGGTGAGTGGGCCTGTCATAGATTTTCATTCAGGCGGTCCTGAATTAAGCATCACCCGGAGCCCCTTCAGTACTGTTTATCTTCTGATGTATTTCAAAACTGACTGTATGCAATAAAGCATTCTATTAATGAAACCATTCATCCACCCCTTGTACTCTTATACTTCTTCAGGCACAATAAAAAAATAAAATAAAACAAGTAATATTTTAGTTCTTTGGTTTTGGAAAAGTATCTATCAAAAATATTTCAGATCATGTGTATAGTTTTAGAAAGACAAAATTATGGCACACAAGGTCTTGTTGGACCTTTGACATTTTTCAGTGGTGGGCTCAGTCAGAACCTGAATTTTGTGGAAATCCTGAGTGCTGCAATTTTATCTTCAGGTGCCATTGTGGTTAGTGCTGCTGCCTCAAACCTCCAAATTCACAGGTTTGAATCCACACTTGAGAATGCCCTGTGTGGAATTCACACGTTCTTTATGATTTTTGCGTTGATTTATCTCCCACAGCTTACACACGTGCAGAGATGATTAACTGGCAACTCTACACTTGCCCAGCGTGATTGTGTAAATGTTGGTTCCTTCCTCCCTGCTGTCATGATAGGCATGGCTTCTCCGTGAAACTGAAATGGATGGATGGATGGATGGATAAATAATAAACCAAGAAGCTTTTTTGTGTGGGGTAAAATAAATAGTCTTGACACACAACAACAACAACAACAACATTTATTTATAGAGCACATTTTCATACAAACAGTAGCTCAAAGTACTCTACATATTAAAGAATAGAAAAATGAAAGACACAATTATAAAACAAAATAAATCAACATTAATTAACATCAAATAAGAGTAAGGTTCAATGGCCAGGGGGGACAGAAAAAACAAAAAAAACTCCAGACGGCTGGAGAAAAAATAAAATCTGCAGGGATTCCAGACCATGAGACTGCCCAGTCCCTCTGGACATTCTACCTAACATAAATGAAACAGTCCTCTTTGGATTTAGGGTTCTCACGGAAGGGCTTGATGATGATGATGGTCACGTAGACTTCTGCCTTTTAATCCGTCCATCATTGTTGGAGCATCATGAAGCTTTGAGTAGGTGGAGGTGGCGCAGGCCACCACCACAAAGAAACCGGAAAAAGAAACAGAAAAGAGAGTAGGGGTCGGTACGGATTTTAGAGCCACCATGAGTAGTTATTATAAGGAAATTGAACATACAGAGTATCAGGATTAAGTTAAATTAAATTAAATTGAAGTTATGAGAAGGCCATGTTAAAGTAATGTGTTTTCAGCAGTGTTTTAAACTGCTCCACTGTATCAGCCTGGCGAATTCCTATTGGCAGGCTATTCCAGATTTTAGGTGCATAACAGCAGAAGGCCGCCCGCCTCACCACTTCTTTTAAGTTTTGTTCTTGGAATTCTAAGGAGACACTCATTTGAGGATCTGAGGTTACGATTTGGAATATAAGCGTCAGACATTCCGATATATAAGATGGGGCGAGATTATTTAAGGCTTTATAAACCATAAGCAGAATTTTAAAGTCAATTCTGAATGACACAGGTAACCAGTGTAGTGACATTAAAATTGGAGAAATGTGTTCGGATTTTCTATTCCTAGTTAGGATTCTACAGAAGAAGGTTTGGGGCAGCCATCTGTGTACTTGAGCCCTGGCAAAATTAGTTGCACTGATGTGTACAGATTCGAGTCCACCATTGAACTGAGGAAACCTAGAAAGTGGTCTGGGTTTCAAGGCAGGAAACTGGAAGAGACGTCATCATAGCCAGACCTGAAAGTGATGTCTTCATAGACAGACCCAAAAATGATATCTTCATAGCTGGACCCGGAAGTGGCGTCATCATAGCCGGAATCAGGCAGAATTTACCATGTTTTGGTCTGCAGGGATAACAGAGAAAGGGTTAGCACACCCCTTCACCCCCTGGCCTGGCGTGGAATTAAATTCCTTTAAAGTCCTTTTAGCTGCCTCCCATGTGCATGAGTGGGACGGTGGAATTTACACATTCTTCTGATTCTGTGTTGATTTATCTTCCAAATTGTACACACGCACAGAGATGACTTACTGTCAAATGTAAACTTGCTTAGTGTGCTGGTGTAAGCATTGGTTCCTTCCTTCCATCCAATGCTACCATGATAGGTACTAGTTTTTTGTGAAAATGAAATGCATGGATGAAAGGATGGATGGATGGATGGATAATAAACCAAATATTGCAAGAAGCTTCCCTGTGTGAAATTTACACTCTCTCCCTGGTGCTGTGTTGATTTATCGCCCATATCTAACACAAGTGCAAAGTTGATTAACTGGGACCTCTACACTTGCCCAGTGTAATTGTATAAGCGTTGGTTCCTTCCACCATCTTGTGCTGCAATGATACGCCCCAGCTTTCTGTGAAACTGAAATGTATGTCTGGATGGATGGATGGATGGATGGATAAATAATAACCCAAAAATTACAAGAAGCTTCCCTGTGGAATGTACACATTCTTCTGATTCTGTATTGATTTATCCTCCATATCTTACACACACGCGCAGAGATGATTAACTGGCAAATGTAAACTTGTCCAGTGTGCTGGTGTAAGCATTGGCTCCTTCTTTCCATCCATTCTTGCCATGATAGGCACCAGTTTTTCGTGAAAATGAAATACATGGATGGATAAATAATAAACCAAAAATTGCAAGAACTTCCCTGTGTGGAATTTATACATTCTTCCTGATTCTATATTGATTTATCTCCCATATCTTACACACGTGCAGAGATGATTAAGTAGGAACTCTAAACGTGTCCATTGTGTTTGTGTAAGTGTTGGTTCCTTCCTTCTTGCTGCATGAATGAATGGATGGATGGGTAATAAACCAAAAACTGCAAGAAGCTTCCCAGTGTGGAATTTACACATTCTTCTGATTCTGTATTGATTTATCCTCCATATCTTACACACGGGCAGAGATGATTAACTGTCAAATGTAAACTTGTCCAGTGTGCTGGTGTAAGCATTGGTTCCTTTCTTCCATCCATTGCTGCCATGATAGGTACCAGCTTTTTGTGAAAATGAAATGTATGGATGGATGGATGAATGGAAGGATGGATGGGTAAATAATAAACCAAATATTACAGGAAGCTTCCCTCTGTTGAATTTACATGTTGTCCCTGATTCTGTGTTGATTTATCTTCCATGTCTTACACATGCACAGAGATGATTTACTGGGAACTCTAAACTTGTCCAGTGCGATTGTATAAGCATTGATTCCTTCCTTCCATCCATTGCTGCCATGATAGGCATCCGCTTTTCATGAAAACTAAATGCATGGATGGATGGGTAATAAACCAAACATTGCAAAAACTTGCCTGTGTGGAATTTACATGTTCTTCTGATTTTGTGTTGATTTATCTAACATATCTTACACACATGCACCGATGAATAACTGGTAACTCTGAACTTGCCCAGTGTGATTGTGTAAGCGTTGGTCCCTTCTTTCCATCTGGTGCTCCCATGATAGGCACCAGCTTTCCATGAAACTGAAATTTATGAATGGATGGATGGATAATAAACCACCCTGCCCGGGGTTTGTTTCCTGCCTTGCACCCTATGTTGGCTGGGATTGGCTCCAGTAGACCCTCGTGACCCTGTAGTTAGGATATAGCGGGTTGGATGATGGATGGATGGATAGATGGATAAATAATAAACCAACATTTTTAAGTAGCTTAAATTTTGGTATACACTTTTTAAAGCAGTCCAACTAGACAACAAGAACAATATGCACAAATTATTAAGAACTTTACGCTAATATGGAGTAGGGTCTCCTTTTGCTTTCTGCAACCTTAATTCTTCACGGCGTGGATTCCACAAGATGTTGGAAACATCATGTTCTCAGAAGAATGGAACACAACATAGTCTTCTGCTCATGTAGCCCATCTGCTGCAAGGTTCAATGTGCTGTGCATCCTTAGATACTTTTCTGCTCACCACAGTTGTACAGAGTTACGGTGGCCTTTCTGTCAGCATTGGCCATTCACTTCTGGCCTCTCTCATCGAAAAGATATTTTCGTCCTCAGATCTGCTGCTCGTGTGGTGGATGGCCCTTGCTCAGCCAGGATGCCGTCATACTGGAAGGACTGGGGCAGAGAACATGCACAGGGCATTATCTCCTCTACAGCGCTAGTTGGCAGCTTCCATGGGTTGCAGCAGTACCTCAGATAATCACAGGGCTCCATGGGAGTTCGCCACAGCCCTTTTGGGTTCTGTGGGTGCTACCAGGCGAGCTGCAGGGACTGTGGAGACTTCTTTGTCAGGCTTCTGCCTCACCCAGAAGTGCTAATGGGCCACCAGAAGTACTGCTGGGTGTAGAATAAAATAAGCCTGCTGCCACTGAGTCGGGAGGAAGAGGGGTAAAGCTTACTGGAGGAGGAGTGGAGACAGAAGGGCAGAGTGAGAGAGAGAGAAAAGAAGAAGAAAAGAAAGGGGTGTGGACTGTACTGGTGCTTTGACTATGCTTTATTGTGGGAAACGACGAGAAGCGATTCCCACAGCCAAATAAAAGCCTGTGTTTTACTTGAAACTTGTGACTGGTGTCTGTCCGTGTCGGGTTTGGGGAGCTGGTGCGCCCCCTGGTGGCTACATTTGTTTTTTGCACCATTCTGAGTAACCTCTACAGACAGTTGTACGTGAAGATCCCAGGAGGTCAGCAGTATCAAAAATACTCAAACCTCTTTGTCTGGTATCAACAGTCATGCCACGGTTGAAGTCACAAAATGCTGTCCAGTAGGACCAGGCCCAAAATAATCTCCAAAACAGTTTAAACATAAAAACAACTCTTTTAAGAATGTTCAAAGAAAAGGCAATGTATTCTCCTTTCAAGCCAGGTCAGACGAGATAGTGAGACAGGCTGTGTCACAGATTTAAATACTTTTATAGATTTATTAGCTGCTAGCTGTGCTACTCATCTAAGATCCGTTGAAATCTAAGTAATTATCTGTTATGCATGTGCGCAGAGGAGACAGTTTAAAGACTCTGGTAATGGTAATTCTTCGCCACTCCAGATGAAGGCTTTGTGTGATTATGCCCTCTCTTTTCCTCCTTCTGCAGACTGGAAGATTGACAGCTTTTGTACCACCGATGTCCCTTCCGGCCCTGTCTCTTCCTACTGGAAATCAAAGTAACTGGAAGATCCGTTATATTTGAGCAGCCTTTGTTGTCTCTCCTTGTTATTCCACATCATAGACCTAAGCAATAAGATTTTCAAACGCACTATATATAGGAATGTATGTTGTAATGCATGTAATTATATATAACGCATTGTATTTTTCATTCCAACAAATGGTGCATCACAGAGATGTGTAGTAATAAAAAGCTTAACAGATGCTAGCAATGCATTTTATTACTACACAAGTTTGTGATGTGCCATTTGTTGGAATGACAGAGACATTGCAACAGATAAGCACAGACACATACTTTTATCAAGGAGGATTTATAGCATTATGATAAAGGTATTACTAGTTATTTGAGGTAAATGGAATTGCCTGGCATTTGACAGAGGGGAAATACAGTGACTGTGCCATTCGAGGAGCTGTGAATGGGCTACATACACCTCAAGGTTCAAATGGACCTACCGGGTCTGTTGGTAGCAGTCCCTCAATGGTGACCTTGCCTTTTGGGGAACATTTTGGTAAGCACCTTGAGCTTGGGAAAGGCAATATGTATGAATAAAAAGGTATTATTATTATTTTTTTTTTAATTAAATTTCAGTTTCTGATTTTTAATAAATGTACAATTATTTCTGAAATCCTATTTCACTTTGCCCTACAGGTTATTGAGTGTATACTGATGGGCACAAAATGTCCAGTTTATCCATTTAAAATGAAATCTAAATTACAATAAAGTGTGCAGACAGTGAAGGGGGTCTTAATACTTTCTGAATCCACCGTAGGTGATAGCTTAGTCAGCACTTTGGCACCCAAAAGATTTTCATTCATTATTTTCAGGAGCATAATGAATTAATAATGGTGGCTTTGACAGCGATAAATTTCTTTATTTACTCCAAACCAAAGCCTTAGGCGGGAGCGTACCTCATGTCAACAAATAGTGAGTTAAGAAGCAAAATATGAGCAAAACAAAAGGAAAAGAAGAATAACAAGAGCACATTTGGTTCTGTCAGTCTTGTAAAAAGCCCAATATGAACTCATCATTTGCATGATTACCACATGGCGTCCCATTTAAATGTAAATGTCAAGGCACTGTGTCCTAATCAGCTTTAATTTCATATGCAAGGTAAATATTTTTTTTACCGCAGACTGTAGCCTTGCAATCCAAATACTCTACCTTTTATATTTTCAATAACATATTCATATTGGTTTAATTTTTAAGTATGCAAAAAATGCAATCTTCAAATTAGCGGCTCTGTACTTCAATTTTGCTTATGGTATAATTGTTCATCTCGCTACGTTTCAGGCGTTTCCAAGAAGATTTCTGATTTCTTTTCATGTCTGGAGAAACAGGCTGTGCTAGGAATGAATATCAGCGTTAATTAGAAAAAGACTTTAAAAAAAAAAAATAAAATAGAGATTTAATGTCAGTTGATCCTGTTGTGCAATGCTAAGCTTATAACGTTGATTAAGTAAAAGTGAAAATGTTAGAAGTTGGCACGATGGCACACTGGGTAACCCTGCTGCCTCACAACTCCAGGGACCTGAATGTGATTCCCGAATCGCTGTGTAGAGTCGTCAGGTTCTCTCTGTACCCCGATGGCTTGAAAGCATGAAAATTTTCACTCTTATTTACAGATGTGCATGATAATATTGATCAGACTGGATTCTGTTTTGTGGTGCAAAAGTCTCTACATATATATATTTTTTTTTTTGGTGGACACGTTATTACTGGAAATGCTTAAACTGTTAGCCTTAATTGAGATGTACGACTCGCATTATTTCCTTTTATAACATCCAATTATTACTCATATCTCAAAAAACCCAAATCAAGCGATATGGCCATGGCTGGTAATCTTAGCTTCAAAAAAGAGCAAGCAAGAATATCTTTACAGAGGTCAAAGGACTTTCACTGCCCCTTGGGCACCTCTGTTGAAAGGACTACACTTCAGAATGCCTTACCAAAAGCCAGGAGCCACTACAGCTACTCCTGTTGGGTTTTACTGTCTCGATGGCTACCTTTGAAGGGGCTACACAAACGAATAGAAGAACCACAATTTATTTCTTGTGTAGTCCAAAATCACACAAGCAGTGGCTAAGTGGGCTTTAAGAGGCCCTGTTTTTTGACAGCCTCACCCCAGCCTTGACTCTCTATCAAGACAAGAAAAAACTTTGGGTGTTATAAGAGATTTGTGGCGAAGCACGGTTTTAAATAAATAATCGAGACCCAGAGTGTGCAGGCTCCAAACTGGTGCAGGGGGTTTGTATGGTCTGGGGTTGATTGTGGTGCTTGGCTGATCGGGCATTCATGTGCAAATGTGAGCGGACCAGTCAGGTGCCTCATTCACAGCTCAGAGCTTCACCCAGTTGGGCAGTATATAAGGGAGCCAACATGACAGAGAAAGGGAGAAGAGAACAAAGTCAGATCAGATCAACGAGAGAAAGGAGATTAAGAAAGAAGAGAGAGGCATCACGATGAGGAGCGCGTGATGTTAAAGAGTGCAGGCAAGTGGTTGTGAGAACGCTCCGAGGGAGAGAACAGTAGGCCTGCTCTCGAGTGTGGGATGAGAAAAGAGGAGAACGAGTGGCCCTATTGTGGAGTGTCTCCCGATAGATGCTGACAAACTAGCTGAGGGAGATGTGAGTGGAGTACGGTGGGATGCCAACAGACAACTGAACCCAGGATTATTAGATGATTGCACTTGTCTCCTCGTGCTGCAAGTTCCTGATGGGATAAGCGGAGGAGATGCCAGATTTTAGAGAGAGACACAGGGGCTGGTGTTTGTTTATACGGAATAAATCTCATTTTAATGGATTATTTATTGAGTGCTAGGGGGCTTACCCCCTGCTCGCTTTGCTCACCAACCCCCCTTTTCTGCGCTACGCTTCAGTCACTTCGCATTGTGGCAAGTGGCTGGGGGTGGTACCCAGCTGGGACGCCCAGGAGGACCTCTTCCTCTTCACAGACCTGGATGACCAATCTATCATGGCCACCTCAGAAATACAACACAGCAGTACAAACGACTTTGTTCTAACACAGCGCTCCTCACCAAGTGCAGGTGCAGAGTGACACGACAACACCCAAGGCAGAATGCAAGAATAGATGAAACCACTCACTAAATACAGAACTATCATGTGTAAGGATCCAAATACATCAAAAGCAAAGTACAAACTAATGCAGTGCTTCTCAACCTTTAAGTATTTGCGACTTGAGTTTTCATAACAGTTTTAATCGTGCCCCCCCTAACATTTTTTTGAAATGTAGATGCATATTTTATTATACCTACTTAACTTTTATCACCATTTATCTAACTCTACTGTATATTTACTGTTCTAGTATCAGAATGTAGTTTAAGTTAATTTATTTTGGTTTCAACAGATGTTTTTTTCATATTTTTGATTCTTGTTTTCTTTTTTTCACATCTTTGCTCCCCTTTTTGTTACTTCGCACCCCCTAAGGGGGCCCGCCCCACAAGTTGAGAACCACTGAACTAATGAACATAAATGAAAAACAACAATGTCTGCCTATCAGCTGACTGGAGAACCACAACCAGATTGCAGAAAAGGAGGAGTCAGACAAGACAGACACAGTCTGAGTCTTGGAGACCTCAGCCAACAAGACCTCCTCCCATTGGTCGTTCTACAGTTGAGTTAGTGCTGAGCCGGCCTATCAGATGAAAGGACTGTTTTACCTGATGATTCCAGTGTTCCTTTATCTGAGATGATTTTCAATAGGCAGGCAAACAACTTGGTAGTAGAGCAAGGGCACTAAGTGCCAGATGAGGACACAGAGAAGAGAAATAGAATAGGGGATGGTTAGCAACAGTTTATAAATAAATATATTACTTATATTTTAATGCTAATGACTAGCAAACAGAGATGCAGTATGCACGGCTAATCAGCAGCTCTAGTCAGGGTGTGCTAAACTGAAGTTGTGAGTCTTTACCCTGGATAGAGAAGCTGAGACGGAAGGAGCACATCTTACAGTAGCTGGCAGACCATCCCATGGTTGTAATTAAAAGCTCGACCTCCCATTGTTATTTTATTAATCCATGGAATAATAAGCAGGCTGGCATCTTGAGATCTTAACACTAGAAACCCTGAAGCCTACGAAAATATTAAAACACCGGGCCACCTTAAATTCCTTCACACAGGGTCTTTTTTTTCATAAATGTGTTAATCAGTACTGGCAGCAAGCAGTGATCAAAGCACATAGAAACTCTCCCTGGTTTAATGAAAGGACTCGAGCTCTTAAATTAGATTGTCAAAAACTGGAGCACAGATGGAGAAGAACAAAGCTACATGTCTTTCAAATTGCATAGACAGAGAGTGTTAATAAATATAAAAAAAGCCTTTTTTAAAGCTCGCTCAGAATACTATTCTACAATAACAGATAGCAATAATAAAAATCCTCGGGTACTGTTTAGAACAGTTGCTAAATTAACAAATGGAAATTCGAATCTACAGTGCAAAATATCAACAGATAATAGCAGTATAGGCTTTATGAACTTCTTCAATGAGAAAATTAAAAATATAAGATCCCAGATCTCAGCATCACAGTACAAACCAAATGTTATCTTAGCAGACCCTGCCTCACATTGCATTCAGAATTTAATAATTTGAATCCTGTAACTGAGCAGGAAGTCTTAACTTTAATTTCTAAAATGAAACCCACTACTTGTTCCCTAGATCCAGTGCTAATAAAACTAGTAAAAAGTGCAATGGATGTTCTTGCAGCGCCTATTCTAAACATTATCAATAGTTCATTATTGCCTGGCACAATACCTGATGCACTAAAAGTGTCAGTCATTAAACCTTTACTTAAAAAGTCAGACCTAGACCTATACATACTAAATAATTATAGGCCTATTTCAAATTCACCCTTTCTTTCTAAAATGCTAGAAAAAGTAGTCGCCAATCAGCTTCAGCCACACCTTACGTATTACAATTTATTTGAGAAATTCCAGTCTGGTTTCCGCACTGCTCATAGCATAGAAACGGCGCTAACGCGAGTTGTAAACGACATTCTGATATCCTCCGATGAAGGAAACTCCACTTTAATTATGTTGGACTTAAGTGCAGCATTTGACACCATTGACAATTCTATTTTACTGCACAGGCTAGAAAATGATGTTGGGCTTACAGGCACTGTGCTCACTTGGTTTAGTTCTTATTTATCAAATCGATTCCAATACGTACAGAAATGTGCTGAAAGGACGCCATCATTACACACAGAAGTTCAATATGGTGTCCCACAAGGCTCAGTACTGAGACCTTCACTGTTTTCACTTTACATGCTTCCACTGGGATCTCTCATTAGGAAACATAATGTTAACTTTCACTCGTATGCAGATGACACCCAGTTATACTTTTCATTTTTTCAAGGGTAAATTTCGCACAAACATTAGGAAGTTTTTCTTTACACAAAGAACGATAGACACTTGGAATAAGTTACCAAGTAGTGTGGTAGACAGTAAGACGTTAGGGACTTTCAAAACTCGACTTGATGTTTTCTTGGAGGAAGCAAGTGGATAGGACTGGCGAGCTTTGTTGGGCTGAATGGCCTGTTCTCGTCTAGATTGTTCTAATTGTTCTAACTTATGTCATTTACTGTACATCAAATGAAGTTTCTCCAATGTTGTCTTTAATTAGTTGTGTTAGTGAATTAAAGGACTGGATGGATGAGAATTACTTGTCTTTGAATCCAGATAAAACAGAGATGTTAATTGTTGGAGGGAATGATGCTGATCACAACAATATTTTGTCATCATTTAACACAGTTAGAATCACCATTCATTTTACTGAATCAGCCCACAATCTCAGAGTTATCTTTGACTCCAGTATGTCACTTAAAGCGCATGTTACAAAGTTGTCCAAATTATGTTTCTTCTATCTTGAAAATTTTGGGAAATTAAGGTGTTTTCTAAATAAACAGGATTCTGAGAAATTAATTCATGCATTTATTTCTAGCAGTATTGACTACTGCAATGCAGTGTTCATTGGATGTTCAAACTGTTCTTTATACAGCCTCCAGTTAATCCAAAATGATGCTGCGAGAATTATTACAAGAACAAGAAAATACGAACACATAACTCCAATTCTTAAATCTTTACACTGGCTGCCGGTTAAGTTTAGGGCAGATTTCAAAATCCTCCTTTTAACATACGTATAAAGCACTAAATGGCCAAGGTCTGGCTTACTTGTCTGAACTTATCATGACTTACAAACCAGAGCACACATTAAGATCGCAAGATGCCGGTCTGCTTATGATTCCAAGGATTAATAAAATAACAGTGGGAGGTCGAGCTTTTAGTTACAGGACCCCTAAACTGTGGAGTGGTCTGCCTACTACTATAAGAGATGCACCTTCGGTCTCAGCTTTCAGATCCCGGCTGAAGACTCACGACTTCAGTTTAGCACACCCTGACTAGAGCTGCTGATTAACTATGCAGACTGCATCTCTGTTGTGAGTCATTAGCACTAAAACATAAGTAACATGACAGTTAGAATTTGTTACTTACCCTCACCTATTCTGTTTCTCTCCTCTGTACTCAAATGTGACTCTTGGTGTCACAGCCCACCTGCCAAGTTGTTTTGCCTGCCTAAAGTAAAGTCACCCCTGATGGAGGATCGCAGGAATCGTGGGGTAGAGGGGTCCTTTCATCGGATTGGCTGGCCCTGCACTGTTTCAGATGTAGAATGGCCAAATGGGGGAGGCAGCTTGATGCCCGAGGTCTCCAGGACCCTAAACAAATCCAAATCATATTATGTGATCCACTGTTAAATTCTGCTCCGTACTTGTAATATTTTTATTTTTATACCATATTGAGGATTTATTCTGTTCTGTGTATTGTATTGTATTGACCCCCTTCTTTTTGACACCCACTGCACGACCAACCTACCTGGAAAGTGGTCTCTTTTTCAACTGCCTTTCCCAAGGTTTCTTCCATTTTTTTGCATGCTGAGTTTTTTGGGAGTTTTTCCTTGTCTTCTTAGAGAGTCAAGGTGGGTGGCTGTCAAGAGGCAGGGCCTGTTAAAGCCCACTGTGGCACTTCTTGTGTGATTTTGGGCTATACAAAAATAAATTGTATTGTATTGTACTATTCTATCCCCACCGATGTTGCTAATGTCAGATGCAAAATTCTCAGAGCTCAAGTCTGTTTATCTTGGAGTTAGGTGTCTGGAATTGTACAGGATAAATAATATATTGTTATTTGGAATAAATACATTTCATGTGTGCTCCGTGTCTACAACAAACTAGGTAAATGTAGGATAATAGGAAATGTGAGTCAAGGAATGTTGAACACATAACTAAAACGGAAACGTTTTTTATGTTCAACTAATAATTAGCAAAATTCTGACGTGAAGTGTATAATGTGTGAAGACTGAAGTTCAGATATCAAATAAACACTTTCACAAAAGTTATTACAAAACAGGTGTGCTTTTTGTCAGGAATGTCACAGAAGGAAAATAAATTGTTCAATGTACATGCTGCTGTGAATGAGTAGACAATGAAACTCAACTATCAATCTGCTTGGCTGGTGCAACGGTAAGGACTGTTGTTTCATAATCAAAAAGTGGTGGTCTTGATCCCGAGTCCTCCTTACATTTATCGATTTGAGTAGTGAGTTGGTATTATTGTTACTGTTATACAATAAAAACATGCATTTGATTTGAGTCTGTAACATTACATTTATGGCACTTGTAAAAGTTATCACTGAAGGGATAAACGCAGACATAAAAATGCAGCTAAATTATTTGATCTTGGTGTCTTGTTGAGCAAACAGATATCTATCTATTGTCAAACACGAGCGACTAAGGAGCAGTTAATGTACCCAATGAGCAGCGTGAAACCGCAAGACAGGGGACAGCGATGGTGTTCTATAACTGCTCTCTCTTGATTTTAACAGGAAAGACGAGAAAACAACACGGTGAATTTGTCTCCAAAACCCTAGCTAGACATATGGGCCACTTCCTCCGGTCCTTCACTGATGACGTCACCACCATCCCAAGACCCTCAGTGTCTTGTTTCCCAGCATACCCACCTCTGTTCCCATCTCATAAAATGTCTGTGTTCTCCCTACAGGTTGTCTTTTGTGTAACCCATTACTGACTGTGTTATCTATCTATCTATCTATCTATTATATAGTGTCTTTCATATCTATCTATCTATCTATCATGAATTGCCTTTCACATCTGTCTACCTGTCTGCCTGTTTTTTAGACCAGATGAACTAAATAGTTATTGTGCAGTTATACTGTAGATGTTAAAAATATTGTTTTCTATTTGTTAAAAATATCCTTTTAATAACTGTAAACTTATCTCTGCCTAATGGAATAAACTTAGGCAATATTCCAAAGCCTGTGTAAAAATGTAAGTCTATTACTTAGTGCCTTTCATATCTATCTATCTATCCATCTATCTATTATATAGTGTCTTTCATATCTATCTATCTATCTATTATATAGTGTCTTTCATATCTATCTATCCATCTATCTATCATATAGTGCCTTTCAGATCTATCTATCTATCTATCTATTATATAGTGTCTTTCATATCTATCTATCCATCTATCTATTATATAGTGTCTTTCATATCTATCTATCTATCTATTATATAGTGTCTTTCACATCTATCTATCTATCTATCTATTTATTATATAGTGTCTTTCATATCTATCTATCTATCTATCTATCTATCTATCTATCTATCATGAATTCACTTTCACATCTGTCTACCTGTCTGCCTATTTTTTAGACAAGATGGACTAATTAGTTTTTGTGCAGTTATACTGTAAATGATAAAAATATTGTTTTCTATTTGTTAAAAATCTCCTAATAACTGTAAACTTAGCTCTGCCTAATGGAATAAACTTAGGCAATATTCCAAAGCCTGTGTAAAAATGTAAGTCTGATACAATTTAAATATTATTATATGATGATGATTTCTTCATTATGAAGTCAAACAGTATTGAGGCCACATTTCTTTTGCCTTTGGCAGAAAATAGTGTGAGACATCATGCGAAGTGTAATCTCCCCATGCCTCGGCACCCCAGGCGGAAAGCTTACTATTTCTTTGAAATGGATAAGAACTCCTGCTGAGAGAACCTATCAGCGAAGACAATGGAAGCAGAGCCCGGTCCTTGTGTCTTAATCTGCACGACAATCATGTGTCATGACATCCATCTTCATTGGCATTACTCTCCACACCCTCCTCTCCCACCCAGACGTGCTCCTCTAATGTAATCCTCAATGTGTGAAATCATCCAGTCAGGGTATTGAGACCACATGCTCACAATGGTTATAAAAAGATATGATAAAAAGAAGAATGTGCCATAGCGACAAACCGAAGCGGGGGGCTCCATGCCTTACAAAACTTCTACTCCTGTTCCTTCCCTGAGATTAAGTTTGCATGTTTTCTAAAGCTGATGTCACATTCTGTGACTCCTGTTCCGGGTGTGTGTGTCAGATTTGCTGACCGCAGTTTCTGATCTCATCACTGGATTGTGATAATTCCAAAAGTGTGCTGCGTGACGAAGTCGGTGCTGTACAAAGGGTTAACAGGTTTGTTGAGTTTAGTCGCAGTCTCTGCTCTTTTTTGTGATTTTTTTTTTATATTCTGTTGTGGTACATAAAACAAGAGACATCAGAGAGGTGAACTTCTTTTCTATTTCTGGTCCATTCCTTATTCCTCATCACTGCATTACATGTATTATACTTCTGGTTGAGCATTCTTTGGGTGTCAGCACACTTCTAGGAATAAAGACAAAATCAAACAAGTTTACGGCCCTTCTCTTTTTGTTTCTTGACTTATGCTGTCTGATGCACCTTTACAAGTCTCTTGTCACTTTCAAACAAATAAGCCTATGCTTCTTATGTTGAGCAAGCACAATGGCCCAAGAACAAGCGTACAAATGCTATAGTTTTGTTATGATCCTAGAAAATGTATTTTTGATTTACTGAAAGGGAGAAGGGGGGTAGTAACACTTTAGTCTTGAGTTTGAATCTTGAGTCTTGACCCGGTGGCTTCTCAAAGTTGTTTTTTCCTCCTACATCCTAGTGTCACAAGGCCAGACGAGATCTTGAAACGAGAATACACGTCTGGGGACATCCCGTTAAAAGGTGTGTAGTGAATAAAGGTGAAATCCTGCACTGCAAAAGCTCCACTGACAGGGCTTCTTCTTAAAACACCTACCCCCAATTTCTTCAGTCCATACATTTTAAATTACTGCCGGGGTTTCAGGAAGGGAGCAAAAGATAACAAACAAAAACTTGGTGCTGAGAGAAAATAAAAAGCTAAAATCGCCGTTATCCATTCAGGAGCTCAGCCTCACAAAGTAAATGAAGCTTAATAATTAATGTAGCACCCTGCTAGTTGGGTATAATAGTAAACTCAGAAGTGTTTACTTGACGCTAAGTGCGCGCACGATTTTTGGCGCCACGTTCGAGCGGAAGGGAACTCAGCTGCAAGCAGGTTCACGTCTCACCTGTGGAGGAAGAAAAAAAAAACGTGGCTGCACAGTTGCGCGCTCTCCCTATTTTTTAAGCGATACAGAGCTCGGTGATAAAGACTTTTTGGAGGACCGCCACAGCTGCATTCCGAGAGGCACAGCTGGCACGCAATACGTCTAACATGATTTATCCCAGAAGGAGAAAATGCAAATAAGCAGTGTCAGAAATATCACAGGAGGCAACAACTAATCAGGGAACGCAAATAAATCGCGCATCAAGACGAAGCTACTGGCGTCATCCCAGACTGAGCTGTGAGATTCCTGTGTTAACCAAGGAGGAAAGTGAGAAGTGTGGGGAAAAAGTTCTGGAAGGACACCGTGAGTACACGTGAAGTTATGTCCTGCATATGAGCTCCAACTAAGCGCGCGATATATATATATATATATATATATATATATATATATATATATATATATATATATATATATATATATTTATTTTTGATTTCTAGGTGTGGACCTTACTAGTGCTGAAACTCAGACAAATTTAAGTTGAACTGTGATAATATCCCATAAGCGGTGTGTTTATATAAATGTGTTTTATGTTTTTGTTTGTTTGTTTGTTTGTTGTTTTCTATCCATGATTGTGTGAAGTGCTTACATGGTGTTTGCATTCAAATAATTAATAAAAAAAAGGAGTGAGTGTTTATAAATCATTACTTTGAACTAGTGTAAAAATTATAAATAATAATTGTTTTCATTGGACCCATTGGTTATTGTAATTTATTGGGAGGTGTTTAATGTGGATCCCACCAGTGAAATTTCATCCTATGTCACAGGTAACGTGCCAGTTAAATGGTGGGAGGGCTACATTAAATTGTATTGAGCACTGCGACAGAGGAGGCAGACAGACTGACATACGCAAAGACCACTGCAGCTACTGGGCACAACACGTTTGAGAAGTGCCTCTGTCTGCTCCAATATCATTCTGTCACTTTAACTGTTACATCACAATATGACATAACAACAGCAAGCAGAGTTTAGATAAGCATTGTGGTCGGTGGATATTGTGGTCGGGAGGTGAAAGAACAGTCTCTAAAAGAAAGAATATTTGAGACGACAACCAGGTTGCCCCTGTAATTCATCTCCAGACGAAACTTAAAGTGAAAAAAAATGAAAAGAAAAGGGCTGCTCCCCAAACTGGGATTTTTTATAAACAACAAAAGTTTCTGTTCTTTTATTTGCAAAAGACAGTGCTCTGTCCTGCTCTGGACACCTTCCTCTGGGATATCCAGGTTTTATGGTGGTCTGACCGGAAGGGATACCCATACTGGGTGGTTTCTCTGTGCTGTGAGGGAAAAAGAAGAAGAAGAACAACAACATTTATTTATCTAGCACATTTTCATACAAATAAAGTAGCTCAACGTGCTTTACATGATTAAAATGAGAGAAATTAAATTAACATAGAATAAAAGTAAGGTCCGCTGGCCAGGTCAAGTCAAGTTAAGTTGCACAGCGCGCTGCCAAACCTACTACATAACGAAACAGCTCGGGATCCCGGTTGGCAATCCCCCAGGCAGACACACGGTCCAGTCCCACCCTCCGGAAATGATCCTCTATCTGCCGCATGCCAGGTGTAACGTGGGCAACCCCTTGGCCTGGTCCAGCCACTTGGGTCCCCAACAATGAGGATCTTACGAGCCGGATCACCCTCGGGAAACGCGCCACATGGCTGTAGTGCTGTAACTGATGCTTCCTCACAATGCAGGTAATGTGCCTCATTCGAGACTCCATGAGCAACACAAAGTCAAACCAATGGGATCCAAGAATTTTCTGGAGAGACGCAGCATCAAAGGAGTTCAGTCTTCGTCTCAGGTCACTGGATAGCGTCCATGTCTCATAACCATATAGTAAGAGAGGAAGCACCAGGACTCTAAAGACTTGGACCTTTGTCCTTTTGCATAGATATCAGGAGCACCGCACACCCCTTTCCAGTGACCTCATGACCCCACCATGTTCTCTCAATCCATCTACTGACTTCACAGGAAGAGTCGCCAGAGACATGAATGTCACTGCCAAGGTAAGTAAACCTCTCAACAAGGTCGACACTCTCTCCACAGACAGACACACTGCTGATGGCCGTGCCCAAGAGGTCATTAAAGTTCTGGCTGTTGGTTTTTTATCAGGACACTCACAAGCCCAGATACTCAGACTCCTCACTCAGTCTCTCGAGCATACTGATCAGAACCTCCATTGACTCCACGAAGATCAGAGCATCGTCAGCAAAGTCAAGATCCATGAATCTATCTTCACCAACAGATGCCCCACAGCCGCTGGACCCCATGACCTTGCTCAACACCCAGTAAATACAAGCATTGAACAGAGTAGGAGCCAAATACACAGCTGATGAACCCCAGAATCAACTGAACACACCAGGGAGGACAGAAA
The DNA here is from genome assembly GCF_016835505.1 of Polypterus senegalus. NCBI lineage: Eukaryota > Metazoa > Chordata > Cladistia > Polypteriformes > Polypteridae > Polypterus > Polypterus senegalus. Next base: position 7,875,223 of record NC_053158.1, read on the forward strand.
AAACAAAAAAACTCCAAATGGCTGGAGAAAAAATAAAATCTGCAGGGGTTCCAGGCAAGAACAAGAACACAAAGTTAGCGGTAGCCCCCCTCTCATCTCAGTGGGGTCTTGCATATTTGAACTGAGCCAGTGGAGGAGTCCTCCGACACATGTATGTGACAATATACGAATACTGTGGAAAAAGAATAAAGGAACCCTGAGCCTATAATCTGAGCCTAGCAGCAAGTCAAAGAAACTTGTGGGCTATTGATCTGGTCAGTTAAGTAGCAGAGGGGCTTGTTCAGTTCAGTTTCAGCTGCTTTGGTGCACTAGAGGGGCAACACTGAGATGACCCCCAAAACAGGAATGAATGGTTTAACAGGTGGAGGCCGTTGACATTTTTCCCTCCTCATCTGTTTTGTCACTCATTTAGCATTTGGCTGTGGTCAGTGTCATTACGGGTAGCATGAGGCCATACCTGGACCCTACAGAGGTTGCTCAGGTAGTCCAACTTCTCCAGGATGGCAAATCAATATGTACCATTGCCAGAAGGTTTGCTGTGTCTCCCAGCACAGTCTCAAGGGCATGGGGGATATTCCAGGAGACAGACAGGCAGTTACTTACTTAGGTCCTTAACCCATCAGAAGGACCCACCAGTATCTGCTCCTTTGGGCAAGGAGGAACAGGATGCGCACTGCCAGAGCCTACAAAATGACTACACGCAGACAGGCGACTGGTGTGAATGTCTCTGACCACACAATCAGAAACAAACTTCATGAGGGTGGCTTGAGGGCCCAACGTCCTCTAGTGAGCTCTGTGCTCACTGCCTGCCTGGCATGGTGGAACTCGATTGGCATTTGCGATAGAATACCAGAATTGGCAGGTCCACCACCAGCGCCCTATGCTTTTCACAGATGAGAGCACATGTGACAGACGTGAAGCTGTGGAGAACTTTATATTGCCTGTAACATCGTTCAGTGTGACTGGTTTGGTGGTGGGTCAGTGATGGTCTGGGGAGGCATATCCATGGAGGGATGCACAGACCTCTACAGGCTAGACAACAGCACCTTGACTAAAATTACGTATCGGGATGAAATCCTTGAAACCACTGGCAGACCCTATGCTGGTGCAGTGACTCCTGGGTTCCTCCTGGTGCACGACAATGCCCGGGCTCATGTGGCGAGGGTATGCAGGCAGTTCCTGGAGGATGAAGAAATTGATACCACTGACTGGCCCCCATGCTCACTCGCCTGACCTCAATCCAATAGAACACTTCTGGGTGTGACATTATCTTTCTTACCACCAGGTTGCACCTCAGACTGTCAGGAGCTCAGTGATGCCCTGGTCCAGATCTGGGAGGAAATCCCCCAGGACACTATCCGTCGTCTCAGTAGGAGCATGGCCCCCCATGTATAAAGCACGTTGGCATACAAACTACTGAGTACGATTTGGAGTTGCTGCAATGACATTTTGGCAAAATGTTCTCACCTGCCTGCCACTGCATCATTTTGTTCCCTTTGATTTCCGGGGTGTCTTTGAATTCAGCCATCTGTAGGTTGATCATTTTCATTTCCATCAAACAATGTGCCATCCTTTCGTTCCTCACACATCCCCATATCAGTAGAGATAGCCAGCAGGATTTTTCTCCCATTGAAATCTGATGTGTTTTCAAAGTGTTCCTTTAATTTTTTTGAGCAGTTTACTTGTTAAAATGTTGTGGCTACATTCTAACAGGGCATGTTTGCATCTCCAATTTGGCAGTAATGTTAAATTTCTTCCGTTAATCATTAGATGTGTATTCAGAAGGTGGATGTTGTGCGGCCTCGTCTTCGTATCTACTGGTGTCATTAGGCAGATTTGTTGATTTGGGTGTTATGAGCACTGAAATCTGCATCTCCTGTGGCTCTTCGTTATTTAATCTCTTAACAGCAGTCTTTTTGGTGAAGTGTGACACACCTTTTATTTCAAATGGCCATTTTGCAATTCAGATTTTCATGAATATGGCTGCCAATTCTTTCAAGCTTACACCGACTCCTACACTATCGTAACACTGAACAACAAAGAGACACACAGCATCTGTGACAACATATCATTCGCGTTTACCATTCGTCGTTTGACAACGTTGAATGCCAATGAATAATCTGATGCTACACAAAGGTTTTTCGCTTGCATCTGGTTATGCTTATTGTTTAAACATGTAATGTGTTCTCTGCCCATGCGACACACATTTATATGTTGTGGTGGACAGCTGGGGGTCTTGCCTGGCTGGGATGCCTAGAGGTTGAGAAGACCGGCAGGGGGCAATACCTCTCCCAGGGCACGGGAGGGCACTTTACAATTCTGGAGGCAAGAACGTCTTGATGTGGTGTAAGTGCTGCATGAAGGTTATCAAGGAGCGCCAGGAGCACATCCGGGGACAATATAAAAGGGGCCGCATCACTCTGTCCTGGGAGCTGGAGTTGGGAGGTGGAGGACAGAGCTTATGAAGGGAGGAGTAGAGGTGGCAGAAGACAGAATATGAGAAAAGAAAAAAAGGACTGAGCTATTAGTGGTGATTTATGCACTGTGCGCTGTGCAGAGAAGGAAATAAAAAGCGTGAGATTTATAAGTGTGCCCCTATCTGTGTCAGGTTAAGGGGCTTGTACGCCCCCATAAGTGTCACAATATCTAATTAGGTTTTTTTAGGAGACTTTTCCACTGTGACTGGTTTATTGTAAACCAAAAGCTTGCTGTCTGTCAGAACAGATTGTTGTTCATTCTCTCCTTTGCTACTACCCCAAGTGGGTCAGTTCTGTGAAATTCCTTGAGTGGCCTAGCCTGGGCTCGGACTTGCAAAAATCTCTGGAGAGTGGGAATAGATAGATAGATAGATAGATAGATAGATGTGAAAGGCACTATATAATAGATAGATAGATAGATATCAGAACAGGAAATGCAAGGCACTATATAATAGATAGATAGATAGATAGATAGATAGATAGATAGATAGATAGATAGATAGATAGATAGATAGATAGATAGATAGATAGATAGATAGATAGATAGATAGAACTTTGTACACACAAACTGTATAAAAGCGAACAAGCTTTGAGTGCCTACTGATTTGTGAAATCAGTTGTTTCCAGCCTGTCCTAGTTTACTAAAAGCTTTTGTTTAATGCACTGGGCTATAATCTACAATAAAACCTGCATAAATGACTACATCAAACCTTTTAATACAGCTTTAAACAGACTTAAAACAAGTCCCATTTTGGTGTGTGTTTATGAGTGTTCTTTTGTTTCTATCCAATATGACCTCAAGAATAATCTAGCTTTCATCTGAAATGTTGTTCATCTCTTGGAAAAGCATTAAGTACGACATGAGATAAAAAAAAATCAAAATTACTTTTTAATGCAAAAGCCTGCATACTGCACAGCAGCAAAGAGAAAATCTGAAAAGGGCAGGGAACCATTGTAAATCTAATTTTTGTTCATTTTAACAGTCACATGCAAACTTGTGGTTCCATTTAGCACCAGTTATGCCAGTCACAAAGTGTACGGGTCATTGCATTTGAGGCTCTGTGGATCACTGGTACACATACTTTAACTGCCAATGTGGAGTAACACAAACTGATCTTTATTCCTTGGTGGTCACACTCCAGGGGCCTCATGTATAACGCCGTGCGTAGAACTCACACTATAACATGGCATAAGCACAAAAGCGGGAATGTGTGTACGCAGAGAAAAATCCAGATGCAGAAATCTGTGCGTACGCAAACTTACACATTCTTCCGCTACATAAATCCCGATCAGCATGAAAAGTAACGCTTGTGCACGCGCCTGCTGTCCCGCCCCAACTCCTCCCAGAATTACACCTCTTTGAATATGCAAATCAATATAAATAACCCTTAAGCTCAGCCTTCTGTGAAAATACAATGGGAAAAGCACAGGGGAAAATATAAGAATTTCAGCGAATACCAATTATTTGTTGGTTTAAACAGTGGTATAAACAACAAAAGGAAGATCGAGTGACAGAGTATTGGAGAAACTTGAAAGCTCAAGTTCACAAAGTCGCACAGTGCCCGAAATAAAAAAGAAGTTGTCAGATATCAAAGTCGCTGTGAAAAGGAGAGTCGTAGCCCACCGTCTGAGTGTCATATGAAAGCTTATTTGGATACAGAGAAAAAAAAATAGGCAAACAGTGGGGGAAAAGCACGAAATGTCAACTTTAATCACAAAATTTCCACTTTAATCATGTAGTTTATTTTGTCATTAAAGTAGAACATCATAAACTTCATCTTAAAATCGTTTAATTTACCAGTTTCTCCAATCCCATCGTAACTAAAGTTGCACGTTAAATGCTTTGTTTTGTATTTGATCTTCTATGTGCTCTATGTGTGTGAATCACTACGTGCTTCCGCGTTTTCTTTTCCTCTGACAGGACACAGAATCCATTACATTTGCAATTTTACAGCTCTCGGAATAATTAAAATACTGAGATGTATACAGTGATCCCTCGCTATATTGCGCTTCGACTTTCGTGGCTTCACTCCATCGTGAATTTTAAATGTAAGCATATATAAATATATATCACGGATTTTGCGCTGGTTCGCGGATTTGGCGGACAATGGGTCTTTTAATCTATGGTACACGCTTGATTTCATACAAGGGACGCTATTGGCGGATGGCTCAGAAGCTACCCAATCAGAGCACGTATTACATATTAAATAAAACTCCTCAATGATATACGATATGCTTCCTGCGCGGTGCTTCGCACATTTCAAGCTCTAACAGCCCGTATTGATTTTTGATTACTTTTCTATCTCTCTGACACTCTCTGCTCCTGACGACACTCCTTTGAAGAGAAGATCTATTTGCATTCTTTTAATTGTGAGAAAGAACTGTCATCTCTGTCTTGTCATGGGGCACAGTTTAAACTTTTGACTAAAGGGTGTTATTTCATGTCTAGAGGGCTCTAATAATGTTAAAAAAACGTATTTAGAAAGTCTTAAACAGGTTTTCTGTGCTCTAACTGCGAAAATATTTATAAATAAAGATTTATAAATAAAGAATCCTACTTCATGGAAATTCATTTATCTGTCTGGAGCGGATTAACCGCGACAAACAAGGGTTTACTGTATAACTGTGTGGAGAATATTTATTAACAGTGTGGGAGAGTTTCTAAGTGCTTAAAATATATAAAAATAACCATACAAACATATGGTTTCTACTTCGCGGACTTTCACTTATCGCGGGGGGTTCTGGAACGCAACCCCCACTATCGAGGAGGGATTACTGTACGTCATGATGATAGGAATTAAAGCATGTTATTAAACATGGGAACACGGTGATGCAGTGATTGTGTGCAACCTTCGATGAAATTATTGTAGCAGTACTGTCTCTTTCAAATATACTAACCTCCAATTCCTGTCCTTACTTTTCTTTCTCCAAATACCCAATCACCACACAATCAGCTCTGTAAGAGACGTTAAGCCATCTGTAAGCTTACAACGACGATTCTTCAAAACTTTTAAGGAACATCGAAATATCTTCATAGTATGTGTTTAATTATTCTATCCATCTATCCTTCCAGTGTCACGCCAACCCATCAAGAATACAACACAAGGTATGATCAATCCATAAACTTGCTAGCGTTGCGGCACCGTGTCCTCACATGTTTAATTATTAACAAAACAGATTATTTAAATGAAGTTAAAGTTTTATCTGTATAATATAATCAACATATTTTGCTGCATTTCATCTTAAAAATGATATTGTCAACATATGTAAATACGCGCTTTATAAAGTGGCTCAGGTTGTGCAATATTATAACTGTAGTGCAAGTTTACAGTGAGGTGATTGTACTTATAAGTACTAACAGTTCTACAAGGAGCAACTGATTGAGTGTGTTTAAAGTTCTTGGGATGAAACTGTTTCTGAACCGCGTGGTCAGTACAGGAAAGGCTCTGAAGGGTTTTGCTGTGGCTGAGGCAGCGTGTGCTTGATGCTGTATCCCAATAATTTTCTTTCCAATCAGCTGCTGCTGTGATTCCCCATTCAGATACAGTGATATAAATACTCCAAGTGGTGCAGTGAGAGTAATATGGAAAAAGATGATCCGCTGTGGCAACCCTTAACGGGAGCAGCTGAAAGAAGAAGAAGGTGCAGTGAGAGTAACAACGCTAAAGCAGTTATGGTATTTGGAATACTATGGCTATTCCCTGGACCATTATATTGTTACTGGTTAATTACAATCAGATGCATTAAACTAATAAACAATATGCGGTTAGTTTCAGTGTATTTATAAAGCCGCTTCAGGAATGTGGATTTAAGAAAGAAAGGGAAACCACATAGGAACAGTAGCACTGCTTTGACGCTGGGTGCCACCAGTCTGCAAAACCGAGCGCAGAACTTGCATATGACAGGGTATGAGGTACCGTGGAAATGTGCATGGCTTTACGCCAAGTTTAGGTTTTATACATCACGATTTGAACGTGGAAAAGGGAGTACGCAACATTTCTGTGCTTACGCAACGTTTATACATGAGGCCCCAGGTGGTTGTAAATCAGTGGATCATACTACTAGTGGGTTGCCCATGAGTGTGTCACTGTGGGCCGCTTAAGACAGTGCCAACATCCACTGGGATACGATCTGTGTTACTGCCAGTGGGTTAAGGGTTGCTGTCATTGGTTCATGAGTGGTTCGCCATTTCTAAGTGAGCATGTTTCCCAAAGGTGGACCCCCAATCACACTCATTTCACAAAGGTGGATGTCAGTGGGTCGCCAATGAATTTAAAAAGGTAAAACTGAGGTGCTTGACCATAAAGGTTGAGAAACACTGGTGGAAGGAAGACCATGTAGGCTAAATATGTTAAAATTAGTCACATGATGCAACGCTAATCAAAACAAACCTTAAAGGGCCTCTAAGAGTCAGAAAACATATGAGACTTTAAAAATTTATAATAATAAGAATAAGAAAAAGAAGAAGAATGAAAGATTTACTACAGCGACTGGTTTTGGCAATTTCTCAAACTTTACTACTTTATTGTTTTCCTGTGGTCCTTATCTCCTTAACTCTGTCAGCCATAAATGGGTGCATTACTGTATTTTAATGACTTTTAAGGCTTTCAGGTGGATTAATAAATTCCAGATCAGTAAAGTCAGTCATGCAGTACATGATTTTCAGTCAGTGGGCATGTCAAAGTTAGGGACTGTGTTGGATTTTGTTGCCGGATTACTCGACTAGGATTCACAGGGCACGGTGGATTACATGACACCATCACAACTTTTCAGCACAGATTGAAATTCCCATTTTTACAGCCAATTCACACTTTGAACGTGATGCACAAGTTAAGTCAGCTCTGATACTGATGCAGATCGCTACCCCAAAGGCATTTCTTCATCATAAGGTGTGTGACTTGTTATGACTGTTCACTGCATGGACATTCTGAATGCCCACTGGGTGCAGTCACCAACTACCTAATATGTTGTATTGGGCTACAAAATGATGTTGGGCTTACAGGCACCGTGCTCGCTTGGTTTAGTTCTTATTTATCAAATTGATTCCAATATGTACAGAAATGTGCTGACAGTACTCCATCATTACACACAGAAGTTCAATATGGTGTCCCGCAGGGCTCAGTACTGGGACCTTTACTGTTTTCACTTTACAGACTTCCACAGGGATCTCTCATTAGGAAACATCATGTTAATTTTCACTCGTATGCAGATGACACCCAGTTATACCTTTCATTAGATCAAATGAAGTTTCTCAGATTTTGACTTTTATTAGTTGTATTGATGAATTAAAAGAGTGGATGGATGAGAACTACCTATCTTTAAACACAGATAAAACAGAGATGTTAATTATTGGAGGGAATGATGCTGATCACAAAATATTTTGTCATAATTTAACTCCGTTGGAATCACCGCTAATTTTACTTAATCAGTCCGCAATGTAGGAGCTCTCTTTGACATGTCATTTAAAGTACATATTACAAAGTTGTCCAAATCATAGTTTCTTCCATCTTAAAAATGTTGGGAAATTAAGGCGTTTTCTAAATAAGCAGGATTCTGAGAAATTAATTTATGCATTTATTTCTGGTAGGATTGACTACTGCAATGCGGTGTTCACTGAATGTTCAAACTGTTCTTTATACAGCCTCCAGTTAATCCAATATGCTGCTACAAGAATTATTACAAGAACAAGAAAATACGAACATATAACTTCAGTTCTTAAATCCTTACACTGGCTGCCGGTTAAGTTTAGAGGAGATATCAAAATCCTCCTTTTAACATACACTCACCTAAAGGATTATTAGGAACACCTGTTCAGTTTCTCATTAATGCAATTATCTAATCAACCAATCACATGGCAGTTGCTTCAATGCATTTAGGGGTGTGGTCCTGGTCAAGACAATCTCCTGAACTCCAAACTGAATGTCAGAATGGCAAAGAAAGGTGATTTAAGCAATTTGGAGCGTGGCATGGTTGTTGGTGCCAGACGGGCCAGTCTGAGTATTTCACAATCTGCTCAGTTACTGGGATTTTCACACACAACCATTTCTAGGGTTTACAAAGAATGGTGTGAAAAGGGAAAAACATCCAGTATGCGGCAGTCCTGTGGGCGAAAATGCCTTGTTGATGCTAGACGTCAGAGGAGAATGGGCCGACTGATTCAAGCTGATAGAAGAGCCACTTTGACTGAAATAACCACTCGTTACAACCGAGGTATGCAGCAAAGCATTTGTGAAGCCACAACACGCACAACCTTGATGCGGATGGGCTACAACAGCAGAAGACCCCACCAGGTACCACTCATCTCCACTACAAATAGGAAAAAGAGGCTACAATTTGCACGAGCTCACCAAAATTGGACAGTTGAAGACTGGAAAAATGTTGCCTGGTCTGATGAGTCTCGATTTCTGTGGAGACATTCAAATGGTAGAGTCAGAATTTGGTGTAAACAGAATGAGAACATGGATCCATCATGCCTTGTTACCACTGTGCAGGCTGGTGGTGGTGGTGTAATGGTGTGGGGGATGTTTTCTTGGCACACTTTAGGCCCCTTAGTGCCAATTGGGCATCGTTTAAATGCCAAGGGCTACCTGAGTATTGTTTCTGACCATGTCCATACCTTCATGACCACCATGTACCCATCCTCTGATGGCTACTTCCAGCAGGATAATGCACCATGTCACAAAGCTCGAATCATTTCAAATTGGTTTCTTGAACATGACAATGAGTTCACTGTACTAAAATGGCCCCCACAGTCACCAGATCTCAACCCAATAGAGCATCTTTGGGATGTGGTGGAACGGGAGCTTCGTGCCCTGGATGTGCATCCCACAAATCTCCATCAACTGCAAGATGCTATCCTATCAATATGGGCCAAAATTTCTAAAGAATGCTTTCAGCACCTTGTTGAATCATTGCCACGTAGAATTAAGGCAGTTCTGAAGGCGAAAGGGGGTCAAACACCGTATTAGTATGGTGGTCCTAATAATCCTTTAGGTGAGTGTATAAAGCTTTAAATGGCTGAGTGCACATTAAGATCTCAAGATGTCAGTCTGCTTATTATTCCAAGAATTAATAAAGTAACAGTGGGAGGTCGAGCTTTTAGTTACAGGGCCCCTAAATTGTGGGATGGTCTGCCTGCTACAATAAGAGATACCCCTTCAGTCCCAGCCTTTAAATCCTGGCTGAAGACTCACTACTTCAGTTTAGCACACCCTGACTAGAGCTGCTGATTAACTGTACAGACTGCATCTCTGTTGTTAGTCATTAGCACTAAAACATAAGTAACATGATAGTTAGAATTTGTTGCTAACCCTCACCTATTCTGTTCTTCTTCTTGGTACTCAAATGTGGCACTTGATGCCACGGCCCACCTGCCAAGTTGTTTTGCTTGCTTAAGATAAAGTCATCTCTGATTGAGGATTTCAGGGGCCCTTTCATCAGATTGGCTGGCCCAGCGCTGACCCAGTTGTGGAATGGCCAATAGGGGGAGGTAGCTTGATGGCTGAGGTCCTCTGGACTCTAAACAAATCCAAATCATATTATGGGATATCATCTGCTGTTAAATTCTGCTCCATACTTGTACATTGTTATTTTTATACTGTATTGAGGATTTGTTCTGTTCTGTGTATTGCATTGTATTGTATTGACCCCCTAACTGCATGCCCAACCTACCTAAAAAAGGGTCTCTCTTTGAACTGCCATTCCCAAGGTTTCTTCTATTTTTTCCCTGTTGGGGTTTTTTTGGGAGTTTTTCCTTGTCTTCTTAGAGAGTCAAGGCTAGGTGGCTGTCAAGAGGCAGGGCCTGTTAAAGCCCATTGCGGCACTTCTTGTGTGATTTTGGGCTAAACAAAAATAAATTGTATTGTATTGTATTGTGTGCTCCGACCTTAGAAGAATATTAAACAAAATGGCGGCACAGTGGCGTCACAGCGATAATCCTAAACATAAACAATGACAACAAAAACAATAATAATAACCCAGTTTAAATTTGGGTAGCAACATACAATAACCTTGATAACAACACCTTGATTGGACTTCTCGAGGTGAAAAGCATACGGAACTGCAGTCAACTGCTTCCTGGAAGAAAGACACAGTGATTCAAACCTGCGTACCAACATTAATTTAGAAAGTCGCCTTGAAATAAAATGTATTATTATTATTAATATAAGGTCTATTGTGTACAAAATTAAAAAAACAAAGAAAATATCAGTTACAATTTCTGAATCCTCTCCTTCCCTTGTTTGGAACCTAAGTAAGGACCTGCATGTGGAGAAGACAGTATTAAAAGACTTGGGCAGCAGCCTAACACTTTGAAGCCGATGGACGGATGGGTGATAACGTCATCCGTCCTGAAAATCCTTTCAGCGCAGTGACAAAGATGACAAACTTTACACAAAGTAAAGGCTTCCTCATCTGTTATGCTGCATAAATCGTCATTAAAGAAAGCTATTTTCTCTTATGTGATTTTTAAAGCAGTATCACTATGGGAGGGATATCGCCTTATTACATTATATCTATATAGTTTTCGGTTACTTAAAACGCCACAATTATAAAAGAACTTATATTCAGCTAGGCAGCTAGTGACCCCTATTGGAAACACCATAGTCATTCCATTTTTACATAAAACATTCGCTTGCAGAATCATAGATTGGCTACAAATTAAATGCAAACCTTTGCTAAAAACAAAGAGTCCCAAAGTGCTTAAATCTAAGAAAAAAAATCTTTCAACAGGGAATAGAGAACTTTACAAGCAGAGAGATATAACAATTGTTTGCCTTTATTTTTTAGAACTGCAGTACAAGGAGGTTAAGTACAGTAACTTACTCAGGGTCACATACTGAGGCAGCAGGGATTGAACCGTCAAGCTTGGGATTTAAAGTGCTTTAGCCACCAGAGCCCACCGCCTGCCTCTGTGCAACTCGAAAACAATTTCTACTGCGCAGACCGTCCCTTGCTATTATTTCATGACACCAAATAATAAAAATAAAAGCGGTTACTCGGCACTACATTTTTTTGCTTGTGTCTCATCTGTGTTTGCTGATCGGCCCAACTCTAAGTCTTGCTTTCAAAAGATGAGTAAATCCGGCTTGCTGCAGGAGTCCTGATATGGGCAGAACAATCAGTGACTGTACATCAAATGACCTGGCAACCTGTGAAAGTGAAAAGGAAATCAGATATTAGCCAAAATGACTAATCCTCACAATCTGTCAGATATGTATAAATATATATATATCAGATTAAGGAACGGGTCCCCTCCTTCATTTACGAGACAAAAGGAGAGCTGAAGGCAAAATGACAGTGAGCATCACCTGTTAGCAGCTGTCGGGATAAGCAGTGCAGACATAAATGCTTAGAATTTTATTTCATAGTTATGTTCCTGAGCAAAAGAGACTTTTGTAATATTTGGAAATTGAAGGAAAGTCACTGTAAATTTAGATTGGGGGAGCAGACTTTTGTATATGTACAGAATCATATTTTATGTTTGGTGTTCTTGGTTACTCCAATTTCATTAATGAATGTAGCAGAGAACATTTTTTCTAGACAGTAAAAGAGTGGTAGGTAGCTTTGAGGCTAAAGATCTGTTCCAGCAATCGGAAGGTTGCTCATTTGAATTCCATAAAAACCAGAAGTGATTCCACTCCATTGGGCAAAGGCCCTTAACCTGCAATTGCTCTGTCCTGTGAATGACGTTACCCTGCATCCAGCCTGGTAAGCAGGTCCTCCAACTTGCAGGAGAAACTTGGAGGTTGGTGGCAGGATTGGCATTCCAGATATCTTAATAAAATCTCACACTGTGAAGTGTGGTGCTGAGGTGTCACCCATTGCACAGCTGCACTCGGATCTCAGTCTGGGTGAACATCAGAACAATCTGGATAAGAACAATCTCGCCAGTCCTATCCATTTATTTCTTCTAACAAAGCATCAGGTTGAGTTTTGAAAGTCCCTAAAGTCTTACTGTCTACCACACTACTTGGTCGCTTATTCCAAGTGTCTGTGGTTATCTGTATAAAGAAAAACTTCCTAATGTTTGTGTGAAATGTACCCTTAACAAGTTTCCAATTGTGTCCCCATGTTCTTGATCAACTTATTTTAAAATAACGGTCTTGATCCATTGGACTAATTCCCTTCATAATTTTAAAGATGATGTTAGAGCTGTATGCAGCAGTACAATTGTGAGTCAGCAGAGTGAGCAGAAGTGGTACATAGCCCAAGGGGGCACCAGTGTTCAACGTGATGGTGCTGGAGATGGTGTTTCTGATGTGGTCTATCTGGGGTCTTTCTGTGAGGGAGTCTCAAGATCGAGTTGCATATGGAAGTGTTGTAGCCTAGCAGACCTAACTTCCCTATGAGCGTCTGAGGCATGATTGTGCTGAAAGCTGAGCTGAAGTCAATGAAAAACATGTTAATGTCTGTGTGAAATTCACCCTTAAGGAATTTCCAACTGTGTCCCCATGTACTTGATAAATTCATTTTAAAGTCACAGTATCGATCCACTGGAGTAATTCCCTTTATAATTTTAAAAACTTCAATCATGTCTCCTCTTAATCTTCTTTTGCTTAAACTGTGAAGGCTCAGCTCTTTTAATCTTTCCTCATGACTCATCCCTTGTAGGCCTGGACTCAGCCTAGCTGCACTATTATCAATTTAGACGAAAATGGGCCATTCAGCCCAGAAAAGCCCACCAGTCCTATCCACTTAATTCTTTCTAAATAATATCAAATTTAAATAAAGTCAAATATTAAAGGTCCCCAAAGTCCTGCTGTCCACCACACTACCTGGTCACTTATTCCAATTGTCTGTGGTTCTCAGTGTGAAGAAAATTTGTACAAAATTTACCCTTAAAAAGTTTCCAGCTACGCCCCTATGTTCTTAAATAACTCATTTTAAAATACAAGTCTCGATCCACTGGACTAATTCCTTCATCATTTTAAACACTTCAGTCAGGTCTCCTCTTAATCTTGTTCTGCTTAAAATGTAAAGGCTCCGTCCCTGTAGCCCTGGACTCAGCCCAGTCGCTCTTCTCTGGACCTTTTCTTGTACTGCTATGTCCTTTTTGTGGCCTGGAGAACAAAACTGCACACAGGACTCCAGATGAGGCCTCATCAGTGTGTTATAAAGGTTGAGCAGAACCTCCTGTAACTTTTACGTCACATATCAAGGCGCTATATAACCTGACATTCTGTTAGCCTTCTTAATTGGCTTCTGAACACTGTCTGGAAGTCGATATCTTAAAGTCCACTATGACTCCTAAATCCTTCTCATAGTGTTCTCTTGATTTTCAGACCTCCCATTGTGTATCCAAACCTCAATTTTTTACTTTCTACATGTAATACTTTACATTTACTGACAAATTTCATATGCCACAAATCCGCCCAAGCCTGTATGCTATCCAATTCCTTCTGTAATGATATAACAAATTCCAGCTATCTTGGTATCATCTGCAAACTTAACCAGCTTGTTATTTATATTCCTATCCAAATCATTTATATTTATTAAAAATAGCAGCAGCCCCAGCACTGACCACTGCTGGTCACCACTCTTAACATTGACCAGTTCTGATGAGGTTCCTCACATCGGTTCACTGACAAAAGCGCGATAGACATATGAGCGCCGACAAAACGGTGACGGACAAATGAGCGCCGACAAACTCGCTAACTGCTTTTCGACAAAAGCGCGCCGTCAAAATCGCCACGACAAAATCGCGAGAGAGGCCAAGAGAGTGGGATGCGCACGTGCGCATTATATACACATTATGTGCTAGGTTATAACTGTATTCCTTCCTCTGGAAGATGTTGGGTGAACTGAGCGAGAGTAGACCCGACAATCTCCAGAATGTTTATGATTACTGGGAGGACAATTACGTTGGTCGATTGAGATGCAATCGACGAGCCAGCCTGTTGTTTCCTATCACCATGTGGAACATGCGAGAACGTGTTGCTGATGGCATGCTGCGAACAAACAACTCAGTCGAGGGTTGGCATAATGCGTCGTATACAAAGCGGGATTACCAGCAGTCAGGCAGCCAGCAAGTCTAAATATGCTCAACTATCAAGACGTCTGGCTTCAATTCTTCCTACATATGCAGGGCGTGATCTTAAGGACTAGCTGAGTGCCATGTCTCATAATATTGACTTCTAAAATAAACATTATTATATATGCTTTAAACTAGTAATTCATATTTAATGAAACTTTCGCGATTTTCTCGGTGCGATTTTGTCTGCGTGATTTTGTCAGCGAGATTTTGATGCCGCGTTTTAATGGGTGCTATTTTGTCGGCGCTCATATGTCTATCGCGCAAATGTCAGGTCACTCCTCACATCATCACCCTCGGCTTTCTGTGTCTGAGCCAATTCTGCACCCATCTAAAAACCTCACCCTGAACTCCCACTTCTTTTAGTTTAATGCCCAATCTTTCATGTGGCACCTTATCAAATGCTTTCTGAAAGTCAAGATAAATAATATCATGAGCTCCACTTTGATCATATCTTTTTTTGGTTTGGCATGTGGTGGGTGCAGCAACGTGCTGTAATCAACAAATGCTCCCAACCTCTCTCTCTCTCAGGGCTGTGAAAGATAAGAGAAAAGACAGAAAACAGAAATGCTATTTTAAAAATTATCGATGGTAGATTAGTTTAGCGAATGTTCGTATTTATTTACAAAGCAAAATGATATTAACAGATATAGTTTTAACAAAATTAATCAATTCATATAATAATGTAACAGCCAGTGTAATAAGCAAATACAACTCAGAGGTACTGGAGTTTTCTGTTTTACTTGGAGTCTTTGTTCTTTAACAAACTGTGCCCCATCTTATATGTTATTCGGGTTATGGAGCTCACCTCCTAAACAATAACAGAAAGCTTTCCCAACCAATCAGCTGATCTCCTGTCACTCATGTTCTTTTTTTCCTCTATATCACAAACACTACTGCTTATTGTCTCCTGACTCCCTACTCAAAACTTCCTTCCGCCTCACCTTCCTTTATCTCACTTCTCCTAGCAGATGTGTCCGCCCATCTCAGAACAGATGCCTTTCACTCACTTACAGCATTCATTACACTCTTTCTGCTCCCACACAGCACATCACAAGCTGCCTGCACACCACAATATATTAATAAGACATAATATAACAGAATTAAAAAAGAAAATTACAATGCATAATAACATCGTCATTAATATAGAATAACATTACTGTCAGTGGTTTCCATTTTTGACACATTTTTCCATTTTTTCGCGATCACGCTTCATATCGTTCACTGTTGTTCTTCCAACTCCATAAAATGGAGCAAAACTTGAAACACTTTTGCCATTTTGTAAATGTTTAATAATTTCAATTTTTTGGAACAATCCCAACAATACACACATAAGTTTATCGGCCATAACAAAGTATAGTAGATTGATTATAACAAAAGAGAAAAGTTACGTAACACTATTAAAATTGAAGGTACGTAACTGACACTGTGTGCTGGTGGAGTAAACTATGCACTAGCACAAGGGAAAGTTGTTCCAATATTCAAAGCTCGAGGCATACTGCACAGCAGTAATAGTACAGTAATAGGTAGGTGGCCCTGACGTTTAATGGAGACTCACAGTTAATCGAGTGACAGGTAACCGAGGTTTTACCGTATTTAGATGACATTAAATTGGAATGTGTGTAGGGGTGCCAGTATACGGGTCACCACGATATCTCAATTGTCACTCATGCATGTCAGAGGGTCATCTTCCAAATTCTTCACAAGTATATGATATCACCCCAAGCCGAGAGGGGGCTCTATCTCTGTTAATTACCTTGTCTTTTCTTTATTCCATAGCAAGGGAAGGCGAGGAAATGAGGGCAACCTCTCCTGCTCCTGGTGCTATAAATTCAAGACGGCCCAGAGGAAAGTGTCATTTATGGAGTAAGCGACTGAGGAAAAGAGCTTCACCACCTCACCGACAAGACTCTTGAGAGAAGCCTGATCATTGTGGGACTACGTTAATTTGTTTATAAGTGTATTGGGTGCCATCAAGCTTTGTTTAATTTCTTTCATTTTGAAAAGTGAACAGGGACAGCCAGCTTGGCAGCCCAAAGAGCTGTGAATTGTACCGACCTTTAATTACTCGAATAACGACACAATCCAAACAAGGTATGAAGTTCAAAGAATGAATGTGTCATCAAAAAATTGGACACAGGTGGCCCAGCCCATTGCCCTTTCTGACCAGACAGTTTGCCACACTATCGTATGCTTTCCCAGATTCAAATCTTTTTCATTGTACTGAAGTGGATAGTGTATATATATATATATATATATATATATATATATATATATATATATATATATATGTATAACTTTTAACAAATGTAAAAAAAAATATTTGCCTTTTATTAAAGTGTTTGATGTTCGAAAGCATCTTATAAAGTGATGTTATCTCATTCAATTGAATTAGTGATGCAGAAATGTAATTGCTCTCTGCTCAAAACTGGTACACGTTTTTATTACGATTTCCCGCTTTCTGGCAATCGAAGATTTGCATGGAAATTGCACTCCGGTTAGACTAACTTGGGAAGTGACACCCAGTAATTTTATACTGCACTGGGGCTAATTAGTTTCTGCAGATGATTTAATTTCTTAAAACTGTTTCTACAGAAAGGACAGATTACAAATTGAATAATTGCCAGAAGCAGACACTACTCCGGCAGTTCTTGTTCATCGTTCTAATTAAAAATTGTCTCTTTTTTTGTGTGTAGAGTAAGAAGAGGAATCCATTTAACACATTCATGCTTTCAAACTTCTCAAGTCATACAGAATGCACTATTCCTTACATTACCTACAATGGAAAAACTGCTTTCATTGCCAATGGGTGTGAACTGCAGGGGTTGCTCTTGAGCAGATTCTGAATCTCAGTGAAGCCGTTGGGCAAAATTCTATAAAAGAAAAGGATTAATTATAGAACAACAAAGCATAGAAAAGAGCAGGAACTAGAAAAGTAACAAAAGATCGGTTTTAAGTTGACAAAAAACACACCCCGCTAAGGAGGATTCAGAAACTCACTTTATTCACACTTTATTGTGCTGTAGATTTAACTGGCAATTTTGACATTTTTGCCCATCAATATAGACACATGGCCGTCTCCTGTTGAAACTGTGCTGGGAGACACATCAAATCTTCTTGTGACAACACTTATGACTGTGCCATTGTGGAGGAGCTGGACAGGTAGCATCTCATGCTATCAGTAGTGACAAGGACAATAACAAAATACAAAACTAGAGATGTATCCATCAGGAAGGTAAAGGAGAGAGCAACTGTCTGTGGCCACCATTCCCTTTTTGGCGATTGTCTTGTTATGCCCTGTCCAGGTCACCTGTTGTCACTTTCATTTGCAGCAAAGCAGGCAAAGTTGATTCCTAATGGCTTCTGCTTCCTAACTGGACAGACTGATATCCCTGAAGCTTCATTGACTTGCTGTTAGACTGAAATGATTAAATGTTCCCTTCATTTCTTGAGTAATGTGTATACAGTAATCCCTCCTCGATCCCGGGGGTTGCGTTCCAGAACCCCCCACGATAGATGAAAATCCGCAAAGTAGAAACCATATGTTTGTATGGCTATTTTTATATATTTTAAGCCCATATAAACTCTCCCACACTGTTAACATTATTAGAGCCCTCTAGGCACGAAATAACACCCTTTAGTCAAAAGTTTAAACTGTGCTCCATGACAAGACAGAGATGACAGTTCTTTCTCACAATTAAAAGAAGGCAAATGTATCTTCTCTTCAAAGGAATGCGTGTCAGGAGCAGAGAATGTCAGAGAGAGACAGAGAGAGAGAAAAGCAAACAATCAAAAAATCAATACGTGCTTTTGGGCTTTTAAGTATGCCGAAGTACCGCGATAAAGCGGCATTTTTTAGAGGAGCGTCCGTATCTTCTAAGCAAACATCCTCTGTGCAAACAGCCCCTCTGCTCACATCCCCTCCGTCAGTCGCAGAGAATGTCAGAGAAAGTGAGAGAGACAGAGAAAAGCAAACAATCAAGCACTGCACGGGAAGCATATCGTATATCATTGAGGAGTTTTAGTTAATACGTAATACATTCTCTGATTGGGTAGCTTCTAAGCCATCCTCCAATATTGTCCCTTGTATGAAATCAACTGGGCAAACAAACTGAGGAAGCATGTACCATAAATTAAAAGACCCATTGTCAGCAGAACCTGCGAAAAATCTGTGATATATATTCAGATATACTTACATTTAAAATCTGTGATAGAGTGAAGCCACGAAAGTCGAAGCACGATATAGCGAGGGATCACTGTAATTGTGTTTGATAAACTAATTTTGACTTACATTAAACATCTTACAATTCCGTGTTTTCCACTCCCCACATATCAAACTTATGTAATTTGGATTTATGTCTCGGGACTCAGGAAGCCTTATGATATATTATTTACGATACAATACAATACAATACAGTTTATTTTTGTATAGCCCAAAATCACACAGGAAGTGCCGCAATGAGCTTTAACAGGCCCTGCCTTTTGACAGCCCCCCAGCCTTGACTCTCTGAGAAGACAAGAAAAACTCCTAATAAAAACCTTGTTGGTAAAAATGGAAGAAACCTCGGGAAAGGCAGTTCAAAGAGAGACCCCTTTCCAGGTAGGTTGGGCGTGTAGTGGGTGTCAAAAGTAGGGGGTCAATACAATACAATACACAGAACAGAACAATTCCTTAATACAGCATAATAATAAAAATTTTAGAAGTACGGTTTAACAGTAGATGATATGAAATAATTAGGTTTGGATATTTTTAGAGTCCTTTAGACCTCATCCATCTAGCTGCCTCCCCATTTGGCCATGCCACGGCTGAAAGGTTGCTCCGATGAAAGGACCCCTATTTCCCATGATTCCTGTGATCCTCCATCAGGGATGACTTTACCATAGGCAGGCAAACAACTTGGCAGGTGGGCCGTGGCACCAATTGCCACATTTGGTTACCGAGAAAAGATACAGAATAGGTGAGGGTTAGTATTCAAATATAATTATCATGTTACTTATGTTTTAGTGCTAATGACTAACAACAGAGATGCAGTCTGTGCAGTTAATTAGCAGCTCTAGTCAGGATATGCTAAACTGAAGTAGTGAGTCTTCAGCCGGGATTTAAAGGCTGAGACTGAAGGGGCATCTCTTATGGAAGCAGGAAGATCTTTCCACAGTTTAGGACCCTGTAACTAAAAGCTCGACCCCCCACTATTATTTAATTAATCCTTGGAATCCTAAGCAGACCGGCATCTTGAGATCTTAATGTGCACTCAGGTTTGTAAGTCATGATAAGTTCAGACAAGTAAGCCAGACCTTGGCCATTTAATGCTTTATATGTTAAAAGGAGGATTTTGAAATCTGCCCTAAACGTAACTGGGAGCCAGTGTAAGGATTTAAGAACTGGAGTTATGTGTTCATATTTTCTATTTTTGCTTTTACAAATTGTGTTCCTACCTTTATCTTAAATTTTTAACTTTTTAGACTCACAATCCCACCTATTATTCTTATCTTGAAATCACTTTACCTACCTAGCTTTCATACCCCTTTGTATTATAGTATATAGTATTATAGTATTTTATCTAACTCCTAATCTTAAAGTATGGATCTGAGCCCTAAAGTTAAGTATCCTTCCTAGGTCCCTAATTCCATGCCTAATTTTACATCCTATCTTTTAAGCCTATTGAGATGTTTCTATGCTTTCTTTGGAGTCCATCTGTGGTCATTTCAACCAACTTGCCTGATTAATAAAGGCACACACCTCTCTATACGAAGGTCCCAAAATTCAGCCAAAATCAAGGCATGAGCTCAAAGGAATTGCCTTCAGAGCTTACATCAAGGCACAGATCTGAGGATATTTCTGCAGAGCCCAGTGGTCTCCATAATTCTTACTATTTTTCTTGGTTGCTTTGGGCAGTTTCTCTAAACAGTCCTGAGGTTCTCTCAGCTGCTTGTAGATTTCTCAATACAGTTTGTACACTGCAGCACATTAACTCGGATAACCAGCAAAATGAAGTAATTCATTCATGTTTCAAAATGCAGTTCTCTTGTGAACCATTTAGTCAATACCACAAACATTTGAAATCTCTGAACCATTACCTAGAGACGTGCTAGTCAAAATGCTTACTCATACTGTTAACATATAAATATACTATGGAAGTATTTTAAGATTTTAAATTGATCAGCTGTTACTCAATAGACTTCACTATCATTTGTCTATTGACAGCTAAATTTGCTTGTACACCAAACCACATGGATTATTTGATTGAAGCCATTACAAGGTTCTACCACTTTGGTATTTTGTAAGGTGATTTTTTTTTTCTTTTTATTACAACTGAAATTTGCAGTGTTACACATAGAACCAAACATAAATCTGGAAGCCTTAAAAAAAGGAAGTTATAGGTGACAGTAAAAATGTACACAGGATTTTGTGTTATTACTGTAAGTTGGAAAGAACAAGGCCGGTTCTTGGGCTGGCCTGTTGCTCTTGCTGGTCTAGCCACATATTTTCTTCTACATCACATCTGAGGCATTACTTCGAGGAAGAAAATCTTCTTGTGTGCCTCAAACATCCTCTACAAGAATCTGCTGGGATGTCATCACAGGCCGCATCCATTGTAGTGAGTATAGAAGTGCTGTTGTGTAGCAGGTGTTCATATACGGTCTACCTCCATGCTGAAAAGTATTCTTTGATTGGATTCACAAATGGAGAATAAGGTGGAAGATACTCTATCTGTATCCTCTAGTGGGCATCAAACCATTCCCTTACTGCTTCTAGGCCAGGAGTCTCCAAAATGTTGCTTGCGAGCTACCAGTAGCTCACAACCCCTTTTCAAGTAGCTCGCCAAAGGGTTAATGAATCCTACATAATTTTAAAATTTGATTAGTCAAATTAGGACTGGACGATCATTCCAAAAAATCATATCACGATACTTTTAACACAAAATCACGATCCACAATCTGAATTGCAATCTTATCTTTTCATGTGGCATACATCATCAAGACCTAAGTAAAATCCATCCATTCATTATCCAACCTGCTATATCCTAATATAGGGTCACGGGGGTCTGCTGGAGCCAATCCCAGCCAACACAGGGCACAAGGCAGAAATAAACCCCGGGCAGGGCGCCAGCCCACCGCAGGACCTAAGTAAGACTTTATTTTAAATAATCAAACAAAGTTGAATTCGGCCCATTCCGGATCTCCGATTTGTGCAAATATATTAGCAAAATGAGGGAAGTCACAAAATCAACCAGAATGTTCAAGCAAAAAATCGAAAAAAACCCAATCTAAATCCGTTAAGTAGTTTTCTCATGAAAAGCAGACAATCATACAGACAAAGAGACATTGGATTTTATATATATTATATATTAGTAAACCTTCAAAATAAGGTGCAGTTAAAGTCTCAACAGTGTTCTCAGCATTTCTGGAGCTTAGTAGAGCCAGATAACTAGAAGAATCTTCACCAAGCAGCTCTGAAAATGTCTGCTTTGTTTGGGTCTCCATACCTCTGTGAGTCTGACTTGAATGTCATGAAATCAAAGTTGAGAACAAGACTGTGTCACACGTGCAAAGCAGCTGAAGGGCTTAGACAATACTGTTTATACATCTGCCCGGGCGGGTACGCTGACGCTCTTTCTGAGTTCTCTGCAGGTCTTACCCGGAAATCCCACCAGGAGCCGCCATTTCCAGGAAGGACACACCACCTCCGAAGAATGAGGTCTTAAGGGTGATGTCACTTCAGTTCCGCCCAGAGGACGACATGAGCTATAAAGCTCACTGCCTTTGCTTAGGCAGGCAGTTCTGTTTGGACTCTGTTGTGTAAACAACTGTTTGAAAATGCCTCAACCAGCCGGAAACCGATGTGGCTGCCCCAAACCTTTCCACGCAATTACAGTGGCGTAGTCGAATGGTGTCCCGAAGAACCCACGGACCTCAAGGAACCAGGTGGGTGAAATCCGGAGGGTCAGGAAGGACGCGGTGCAAGTAGTTCTTCCCACAGGCGTCTGGCTTCTGGGGAAACACACGAGTGAATGCTCTTCTGGGTAAAAGCCGAGCAGCCCATCGGGACCAAGGTCCCTGTTAACATGGGCTGTCCCCATAAAGAATATAATAGACTGGGAGTTTAACCCAGACAGAGCAGGCTATGGCTCTCTGGCAACAGGTGGGTGAGTGGCTACGCCATTTGATTTGACCCCTTGCAAATAGTGCAGCAAGTGGCCTGTTTTTGCTGCTACAGCATACCCCAGGAATTTGCCCAGCCGCCTGGGAGAATTCCATTCTGGACGAGCTGCTACAGCTCTTGCAACCCAGAGGCCGGCTGTGAAACCGGGAGGGCAGACCAGCCGCTCTGTGGACTACCCGGAGTTATGTCCTACAAAAGCAGTCCCTTCCACGCAATCCAGAAGTCGCCGGGCCGTCTGGCTTGACCTGTCCAATGGCGGGTTGTTTGTGTGCCCTTAGCAATAAGTAAAGAGAGAACAGTGGAATGACGACTCTCTGAAGCACATAAAGAATGCAGTGGTTCTCGTTAACGCCAACGACGCATTTGCCCATGCCACAGGGACCTCACTTTGACTGAGGGGAAGGTCCGAAGTTGTTGCTAGTCCCGCTGACCTACCGGCGGCAGGTTTGCGAAGTTAGCCCACTATTTTAGAGCGCAAAGCTCCGTTTTTTGGCCGGGATAGGAGGTTCGCGCTTTGCATTTCCTGCCGGAGTCAAAATTCCTAGGAAGGACCGTGCAAAGTTGAATTCTTTTCAATTTTCACCTCGGAAACGTCATTTAAAACCTCGTGTATCATCCTCAAACCGATGGGCTAGTGGAGAGATTCAATCAAACTCTCAAGCAAATGCTACGTAAGGTAGTCAGCAAGGATGGGAGGAATTGGGACCAACTCCTCCCCTTGTCCTCTTTGCCTACTATCCCTCAGCACAGGCCCGCCTGTATGACCCTCAGCCCAATCGCCACCAGCTGAGCGAATATATCATGTAAACCTGCTGAAACCGTGGAAGGAGAGGGATCATCCCTCCTCCGACAGCCCTGGATTAATTTCGCAACAGCTATCTCCCAGACAGAGACTATCCGCCGGTCCCAGAGGTGGTAAGTGAACCCGTGAGCGACCCTACAGACTCCGGAGGCAAAGAAAGTAGAAGTGGAACTGGATTGGCACTAGGAGTGATGTGCAAATATACTACACTTGACATGACAAAGGGGTACTGCAAGCGGACACTGGCAGTATCGTGTCCTTCCATTCGGGTTACAAACTATGATACTTAGCAAAATGAGGTCACAGCAGTATTACGTCACAAAATCAACCAGAATGTTCAAGTGTTCCAAGTTGCAAAAATCGAAAAAAGCCAAGTCCAATCTAAATCCGTTAAGTAATACGGTTTTCTCGGGGCTGCATTCAGAAAAAGGGCAGACAATCATACAGACAAAGAGACATTGGATTTTATATATATTATATATTAGTAAACCTTCAAAATAAGGTGCAGTTAAAGTCTCAACAGTGTTCTCAGCATTTCTGGAGCTTAGTAGAGCCAGATAACTAGAAGAATCTTCACCAAGCAGCTCTGAAAATGTCTGCTTTGTTTGGGTCTCCATACCTCTGTGAGTCTGACTTGAATGTCATGAAATCAAAGTTGAGAACAAGACTGACAGACGAGCATTTAAATGACTCCATAAGAGTGAACCTCAGTGGCTCCACTCCACCAGACACCTGCCTCTCTTGTTGACTCCATGCAGTGCCAGTTATCGAAACACATCAGACATGCAACTGGACATGTGAATAAAGTGAAACAGTGACATGTGACAAAATGACAAATAAGTCATATCGGCGGATTTGGAATTGCATTGTTTTGTTTTGACAGCATTCATGTTTTAATTCAATAATGTGAGATACACTAGAAAATGTATACAGACGTACAAAATGCACTTGCAAGTGAACAAAATATTTTTTGTGTTGTTTTAATGCAAAATGTGAATTGTGGATACCAACCTTTTGTAAATGTTCAGGCAAAGCAAGCTTATTTAGTTTGTTTGAGTTGAAATAAGCTATGAGAAAATAAACTGTAGAAAACATGAGGAACTCTCGGCCATTTTCATTTTGTAAAAGTAGTTCTCAGGGGAAAAAAGGTTGGATACCCCTGATCTAGGCAGTGGAAGCTTTCATTATCCCATACAACAACATAATTGGGCAAGTCAGGCTAAACCCCTCTCATTTTCAGGATTCAGAGTGCCCAAGAAGGCCTGTAGATGGTGGGTGTTGTAGGCTCCATGTACTGGACTGTGTGGACTCACACCATTTTCAGATATTGCGGCACACATAGGTTATATTCCATGCACACTGACAAGGGACATCCGCTGTAGCTCTCTGTGCTATTATATTCCATGCCTCCTAGATTTGGACAAGTTTTATCCACTTAAACCTTTATTTTGAAAGTGTTTCTGTTATACATCACCTCTGAAGGAAACCTTTCTAACAATGGCATTAACATTTTTGCATGTAAGGACTTACAGCACGGACACACGCCCATGCACAGAGTAGAACTAAACAGAAGAAAAAGTTTAATTCAGTATAGAGCCTGTGATGAAATATCCAAACGAATAAACTTAAAAAGAGTTGGGGAATTGCCCCTTATAATGTTCCAATGAGCAGTTGAATAAATCGTAGCAAAAGTGATCAAACATCAATGACATTTGATACAGATAGCAGTAAGTAGGGTGTTTTTATAGCAAAACATGGTGCCCGGAAGGAAGTATGAATGGAAGTGATGTCATCGATCTGGAACCAAAAGTGACATCATCGGTCTACGACCGGTAGTGACGTCATCATGTGGGGACTGGAAGTGACGTCATCTTGCTGAGCCAGAAGTGATGTCATCTTGAGGGGACCGGAAGTGATGTCATATGGGCGAGGCAGGAAGTGACGTCATCTGTATCCTGCTGGGGACGCTAGCTCCCTTGTTGGAATAAGTTCTTTTATAATTGTGGCATGTTATATAACCCGAAAACTACATAGATATTTCTGTATTATATAAAAAAAATCTTGGGTTGAGATGTGATTTTCTCTGAGACACTTTAACATCCTGCAAGACAAGGAGGACAACTGCTGTACAGGCTTTGAAATGTTCAAAGCACAACACAAGCAGCAGTAAGTCAGCTGATCAAACATCGAGGAGGTAAAACCAAATATATATGTTTCCCATTGTATCACCATTTAAGAGGGGGTTTTGGAGGAGCAAACGCATCTTCTTAGCGGGCATTCAGCCCCCCTCTTCACAACGCGAGAGGCAGAAATGTGAAGTGGCTGGCGCATAGCGTACCCGGGGTGGGCGAGCAAAGCAAGCAGGGGACAAAGCACCCTAGTAATATAAAAAGGTGATACCCCTCCCTTAGTGATACGGCGGTAAGAAATCACATAGGAGAAACAACTTAGCTTTTTCAAATGACGGTTTACGCTGCATAACAGTAGAGGAAGCCATGACAAAATCCCAGTTCGAGAGTGGGAGCCCGATGTGTATAGTCTGCCATTTTCGTCACTGCATTGGAAGGATTTTCCAGATCGGATGACGTTATCTGCCATCCATCTGTCAGCTTCAAAGGTGTGCCGGGCAATGTTCCAAGGCTTTATACTCTTCCTTCATGTGCAGGCCCCCACTTAGGTGAATCATGCCATTCCAAACAAGGTACAGAGGATACAGTTTCATGCTGACTTTGACACACAGAAATGCCCATTTCGCAGTTGCCCCTGTCTTGTCTTGTAATGCTTGCCTAGCAGTTTTTATATGGTAAACTCCTGTGTGCTAAATCTAGCCTTGTGTTAGCTGTACATGTGAGTAGAAAGAAAAGTGGCTTTACATTTATATATGTAATAATATAATATAATATATATATATATATATATATATATATATATATATATATATATATATATATATATATATATATATATATGTAAATATTACATTTAAAACCCAGCAGATGAAGAGGCAATAGGCACCCATTGTTTGGACTGGGGAGAGAAATTAAAAGGCAAATTTCCTGGGTTATCCAGTTACTGATTATTGTGATGGCTGTCTACAGGATATCAGTATTTGCTGTCTTGCAAAAGAATCATCGCTTTGAAGTTTTAACTGCTTAAACATACAAGCAATATAACATTGGGATAAAATAACTACTCCTTCCTTGGAAAATGTTTGTATTTACCTGCCTTGCAAATAACATGTCTGAGAATATTGGTTTCTAATCAGCTGTGTACTCATTGATAGTTGGTAACAATACATTTTGTTAACTTGTGTTTTCATTATTTGTTAAACCCAGGAAATTTAGATATGCCTTTGTTTAACCCGATTGTCCTGGACTGATAACGGCAGGGACTGAAGGAGATTTAAACTTCTGGGCAGGAGAAGGCAAAGAGGAGGGACAGTCCACTGAGAACGCTGCAAAGATACTCACAGAGAGTACAAGGACTCGCTGGCAGTCTGGCTGGTGTGACATGAGGGACACAGATGGCAACACTTATCCTGGGGGAGGAAGAGACAGCTCCACAAGAAGATGACTGAGGGTCCGGCGAGAGAGGGAAGCTGCATAAAAGGACTGAGCAAAGCTGGCGGACGAGAAGTGAGGTATGCCTAGGACACAGAAAACACAAGGAGCTCCGAGTGGAAAAAAAAGGAAAGACGAGGAGACGCTGAAAGGGATTCCACGATTTGACAAAACGTCTGTTGGGAAACGAGTGTCCGGTGAACAGACTGCACTGGTGGACAATAAGGACGATTAATTGTTGGGGGAACAGTACACAAACTAGACTCTGCACCACTAAAGGTTATATCGTCCAATTCTTGTTTTTAACGGGCTTTTAGAGTGTGAACTGTGTGTTTTCCTTTTTTAAAAAAGGAAATTTGTTCCTGATATTTTTAGATTTTGTTATATTCGTTTATCTTTTAAATGTACTTTACATTGTCTTGTGTAATAGAAGTTAGTGTTGCTTTTCCTGAAATTACTGTTGTGTCTTTCATTGTGTGTTTTCTCACCACCCAGTTTAAAGAACCCTGTGTGCTATTTTCTGTAAATCTTAAGAGTTCCCAGTCTCTTAATAAAACTGGGTGGCGTAGTTGGATATTTTAACAGTGTCTAAGTTAGATTACTGTAAGTGTGACCAGACACCTGTCACAGACATATTAAACGTATATGCTTATTACATCATCAATCTGAAGCCAGAAGTAGGTTTGTAGTTTGTTGATTTGGTAGGTGAAATATATCATTATTTGTCTTCAGAATTTCTGGTTGGAAAAGAGGAGAAGCATTAATGTGTACCGCCGCCCCAGGAGAACAACTAAACCCTGGGTTGCTGCACAACCAGAAAACCACTAGGGAAACGCAGTTTGTTATTGAAAATCTTTCGGGGTAACGTGACCAACGCTCTTCCTTTAATTTGACCCCACACCACAGCTCAGCATCAGACAGTAAACATTACCACAACGAAGAAGAGGAAGAAATATATACATATATATTTACATACAGACAGAAATCAAACAAACAAACGAGTACCTAACATAGAATCAAACAAGCTTTTACAGATTAGGGGGCAAGATGCTCTTGCTTAAGAGAAACCGGTTTCCCAAATTGGTTTCCTGTCTTTACTATTCTTGAGCAAAGTGGAAGCCTCACGGAATACACCCGCTATCGAGCCGATAACAAAAAAGTTCTGTCTTACCGGTCCAAAGAATTGCCGGCAAAATGCATCTCCCTTGTGTCTCTTCTTCCAGCAGGTGTATTCGTGGCACTACCTCGTTGCTTCCCCTTGCTCCACCGCACGATGTCTCTCTCCCAGTCTCCCCTTCTTTTCTGGTTTAAAGTCTTCAGCACCAGTTGTCTTCTCCATGTTGTGACCTCCCCCATAAAGGTGTATTTTCAGTAACCACTTTTCTTGAAGTGCACCCTAAGGAGCTGCAAACTGCCAACGGGACGATAGCACATGTGGCACCCGCTACAAATGCTCGATAATAGCCCTTCATCTTGTGAGAGTTCACTGACCTTAGGGCTTGTTGGCCGCATCCTAAGCGCTCGTGTGTGACAAACCTAATATTTAAGTTAACTCAACGTGAACATACAGCACTTATTTGAATACGGACCAAAACAAAACCATTTGTAACAGAATAAAAACAACGGGAAATGACATTCTGTTGTGAGAAACTGACTGGCTGTGCAGGTTTACATATGTGTTTATGAGAAGTACCGTTTTCATCTGAGGATTTGTCCAGAACAACCCAGAAATAACCGTAAACAGAAGAAGTTTGGAACAACCACAATTCTTTCTAGAACTGGCTGCTCTGCCAAAATGAACAATCAGGGAGGAGAGCCTTGGTAAGAGTGGTGACAAAGAACCTGATGGTCACTCGTGTTGAGCTCCAAAGAACTTGTGTGGAGATGGGAGAACCTTCACGCAGGACAACCATAACTGCAGCACTCTACTGATTTGGGTTTTGTGATCGAGTGGCCAAACAGAAGCCTCTCCTGAGTAAATGACACATGGAAGCCCACTTGTTGTTTGCCAAGAAAACACATAAAGGACTATGAGACTATTAGAAACAAGTTTCTCAGTGCTGGTGAAAACAAGATTAGCATCATGTATGAAGGAAACAAGGCACCGTTTATGAACAGTACATTATCATTCCAACAGTGAAGCATGGTGGTGGCAACATCATGCTGTGGGGTTTATATTCAGTGTTTGGGACAGGGAGACTAGAAGGAGTTAAGAGAAAGCTGAATGAAGCAAAGTATAGAGATATCCTTAATGGAAATCCACTCCAGAGGGATCTGGCTGGCTTGAAGATTCCACTTCCAACAGGACAGTGACCCTAAGCACAAGGCAAAGACAACACAGAAGAACGAATTACAAAGACTGCATTTGATGAAAACAGGGACTACATAACTTTTTTGTAGAACATAGAGCTCGTTATTATCCTGCGCTAAATATTCTTCAAATTCTAAAATTCTGTTTGTAATTTTAAACTCTCAAGCACAATATTATACCACAACACAATTACACAGCTGGGGCAATGATAGTGCTGCTGCCTCCCAATAAGGAGTTGCTGGGCTCACGTCCCAGGTCCTCCCTGTGAGAATTTACAAAACATTGTAAGGGAATTGCTATACAAATGTGAAAAATTGTTATTATTATACTTGACGAGTTTTCAGTTTCAAATTTAAAACGTTATGTTTTTTCACCAAACCAATAAAACGTGTAGTGCTAGGACTCTCGGCTGCTATTTACCGTTACAGTACCTTAGACTTGATCCAAACGCAAAGTATGTGTACCGCCGCCATTTTGTTTGCAAAAGAGTCCTTTCTGATCAGACATGTGGTGATTAACCCTTAAACTGCCACATACTTTAATGCACCCCTGTGGAGTCCAAGTCACAGGAGGTTATGCTCAAACTTTATAACACACTGGTGAGGCCTCATCTGGAGTCCTGTGTGCAGTTTTGGTATCCAGGCTACAAAAAGGACATAGCAGCACTAGAAAAGGTCCAGAGAAGAGCAACTAGGCTTATTCCAGGGCTACAGGGGTTGAATTATGAGGAAAGATTAAAAGAGCTGAGCCTTTACAGTTTAAGCAAAGAAGATTAAGAGGTGACCTGATTGAAGTGTTTAAAATTATGAAGTGAATTAGTACAGTGGATCGAGACTTGTATTTTAAAATGAGTTCATCAAGAACACGGGGACACAGTTGGAAACTTGTTAAGGGTAAATTTCGCACAAACATTAGGAAGTTTTTCTTTACACAAAGAACGATAGACGCTTGGAAAAAGCGACCAAGTAGTGTGGTAGACAGTAAGACGTTAGGGACTTTCAAAACTCGACTTGATGTTTTCTTGAACGAAACAAGTGGATAGGACTGGCGAGCTTTGTTGAGCTGAATGGCCTGTTCTCGTCTAGATTGTTCTAATGCCAAATACTTTTTTGCTGCACTTTTTAAGTAAACGTCACAATTCTCAAAGAAAAAGTGAAATTTTAATGGAACACATTTTTTTCATGCAAAGAGCATCACAATGACTGCAACACTAATCATTTTACACAGTGCCAATGAACTATAAAAACTATAAAAAATGACTGCAACAATCTATAATTATATGTAGAAGGTGCAACTGATGCCATTGATGAAATTCAGTAAATCCCCGACTGTGCCAACTGCACTTGAACTTGCTGCACCCAAGCACACAGAGGCCAACGCTGACGCTTGCAGGCTCGTCTAGTGCAGTGGCTGAATCCCAGCGACAATGAAGCTGATTCACTAGGGAGCACCAGTGGTCATGAGCTGGCTGCTCAACAAATATATGGCACTGACTGATCAGCTCCAGTGTGTTGGCAAATTGCTCTAGGAAGCGACTATAGCTGGTTGCGGTGTTCAATGAACGTGCGTCGCCAAATATGTTCGGCTCCAGCGTGCTGGAAAATTGCACTGAGAAACAACTTTAGCCAGTTGCGGAGTTCAATGAATGTACGTCGCAGAATATACTCAGCTCCAGCATGCTTCCAAATTGTACTGGAAGCCGACTTTAGCCAGTTGCGGCGTTCAATGAATGTACTTTACCGAATATACTCGGCTCCGGAGTGCTGGCAAATTGCATTGGGAACTGACTATAGCTGGTTCTGGCGGTTTAAGGGTTAAGAATGAACCTCAGTGTTACCTCAGGGTGCCATAGACGTTGTATTCATGTGTGCCCTTCACTGTTAATCACTTGTTTTGGGTCTGTGCACTGATAGCTTTGATAGCATTGATTGTTTCTTTTTAATCCTGCTAAACACACTTGCAAAAGAGAGACAAATGTTATTGCTAATATCGTACACCATTTTGTTTTTATGCATGTTGAGATGTGCCTAAGTCAGATATGACCAAAATGTTTATTTTTCAATTTCAAAAATGGGAAAAAAAAGTATTGCTACTACCTCAGATTCTGTTCAGTTATAACTTTTTTATGCTTTTTTTATTCACTTTTTCATGTGCCGGTGTCAGATGAGACCAACTTTCAAAGGGAAACAGTGACGAAACATTACTTTTTTTAAAATCCATTCATTTGTGTTGGTTTAAAATGTCTTATTACCTGCTGCCCACCGGACGCTGAAAATGTCAGGCCCAGCGACATTTTTTGGTTTGAAAATCTGACCCAACTGAATTTGTAATTTTGTCCTAAACCCTTCCACACTTCTGGTGGTCCTGTCGCCTTTCCATTTTTCATTCTTGTTGGCATCTCCTTTACTTCCACCCTCCCTCCCTTCTTCCTTATTCATGCTACTAGCCCTTCATTTGGGAACTGCATCTCCAAATATAACCCTTGGATTTTCTCAAAATTTTTCTTTTGTTCAAAAATTTACTGTTGATAAAATAGTGGTCACATCTCAGTGTCTTGTAAGAAAGCATAAAATGAGGTAAGCATATGACATGGAAACAGAAAAAGGTTTGGGGTAGCCGCCCTGTATACTTGAAACAAGTGGCAAAAGCTACGATCAAAAAGGTCTTTTCTGTCTGAGTTCAAAACAGAACTGAATTACTGGCAACAAGATAGTGTTTTTATAGTTTGGGTCGGAGGAAGTGATGTCACTGGGGCCGAAATCGAAAGTGATGTTGACAGGCTCAGGTAGGATTTCCCTTGGATGGTCTGCAGGAGAAAGAGAGAAGGGGTTAGCACACACTGCCACCCCCTGGTCTGGCATGGCATTACCCTCTTTTGATTCCAATGACTGCCCTTCATTTCATACTTGTGTGGCAACGATTTAGGAGTCAATCTGAAATATACATCAAATTTACATTAAAAAATATATATATTCCTGTTCTGCATCCATTAATGGAACTTTAGCAACCACAAACACAAAACA
The DNA here is from genome assembly GCF_016835505.1 of Polypterus senegalus. Classification (NCBI taxonomy): domain Eukaryota; kingdom Metazoa; phylum Chordata; class Cladistia; order Polypteriformes; family Polypteridae; genus Polypterus; species Polypterus senegalus. The sequence continues at coordinate 7,907,591 of NC_053158.1, forward strand.
TAAAACATTAACTTGTACATGTAGAGAAGCTTTCAATTTAGAATACAAGTTTCATTAAAATGGTAACCTGAATGATTTGCCTTACATCCGTGTGCATTGCTCAACTAGCATGAAATTAACACAGATTTAATAGTAAAGGCAATGAGCTGACATGAAGTGTATTCTAACAAAAGTATTATGGCCTTTAAAATCTCTTTTTAAATGTTAATCAGCACATGATTTATAATCAAACCAAAACCTGACACACTTTTTACTTATTTTAACACACCAGAACCAATTTTAAAGGTCTGCTATTGCACTTCAAGTTTGGATTAATAATTGAGTTGGAAATAAGTCAAATACAGTAGGTAACAGCAATATTTCCGTGCCGCAAAATCAATATGCTCTTTCCTGCACAAGAAAAATATTACCTCAGCTACGGGTGTCACATGGAGTCATAGCTACCCATCATTAATTCATCACATATTTATTCATGCAGCAGTTATTTGTCTATGTGCGTTGAACTATGTAAATCTGGGCCATATATCATAAGGTTTCAGTCGCATGAGCGTCGCCTTCTGTCTGTTTTTCCTTTTCTATCTAAAAAAGCAAGACGCGGAATGTTGTTTGTTTCACTCACAGTCCAACTTCATCAAGTACTTCTCCAGGAAAAGCAGATTCAAATAATTAGCTTCTATAGACTACCTTGGGTGAAGCTTTTTAATCTGTTTGACCGATCTCCAAAAAAATATTCATCTTTAGTCTTAGTGGCTAAATGTGCTGGAAATTAATTGCAGTGACTAACTGAAATTCAGTTGATAAGATGATATTTTCAAATAGCATATTTAAAGTACACTTATTTTTCATGATGCTAATGTAGCATAACCTTCTGCTTAGCAATTTTTCTTTTCAGAGCACATACAAACTATTAGATCTGGGTGGGAAAGAAAATCATGAAGAACTTTTCAAATTTAAAACTTCAACTGAAAGAAAAGTATATAATTAGTTTATTCATTATTTAAAGTCATTATATTTACTACTGTCATATCTTAAAAGTATACATGATTAGATTTTTGGATGGTCTAAAGGTAAACAACTCAACTTTGTAAAAAGGATTGAGGAAGGCCTGTTGTGTTTGTATGAAGTTTGCATGTTCTCACCATGTCTTTGGGAGTTTTCCATCCTGGATCTACGGTTTTCATTTAACAAAGAAATGCAGGTGACGTTAACCAGTGCTTATAAAAAGAAATTACCCGATTGGAAGTTTTTACATTGTATTTTTTTTTTTTTTATTACAGATTAGATAGATAGATAGATAGATAGATAGATAGATAGATAGATAGATAGATAGATAGATAGATAGATAGATAGATAGATAGATAGATAGATACTTTATTAATCCCAAGGGGAAATTCCCATACTCCAGCAGCAGCATACTGATAATAAAAAAACAATATTAAATTAAAGAGTGATAACAATGCAGGTATAACAGACAATAACTTTGTATAATGTTAACGTTTACCCCCCAGGTGGAATTGAAGAGTCACATAGTGTGGGGTCTCCTCAGTCTGTCTCTGAAGCTGCTCCTCTGTCTGGAGATGATCCTGTTCAGTGGATGCAGTGGATTCTCCATGATTGACAGGAGCCTGCTCAGCGCCCGTCGCTCTACCACGGATGTCAAACTGTTAAGCTCCGTGCCTACAATAGAGCCTGCCTTCCTCACCAGTTTGCCCAGGCGTGAGGCATCCTTCTTCCTTATGCTGCCTTCCCACTCGCCACAACCGTCTGATAGAACATCTGCAGCATCTTATTGCAGATGTTGAAGGACGCCAGTCTTCTAAGGAAGTATAGTCGGCTCTGTCCTCTCTTGCACAGAGTATCAGTATTGGCAGTCCAGTCCAGTTTATCATCCAGCTGTACTCCCAGGTATTTATAGGTCTGCACCCTCTGCAAACAGTCACCTTTGAAGATCATGGGGTCCAGGAGGAGCCTAGGTCTCCAAAAAACCACCAGCAGCTCTTTGGTTTTGCTGGTGTTCAGGTGTAATTGGTATGTGTCGCACCATTTAGTCATTTCCATGGTGTCTGGCTATGCAGAATATGACTGTGAGGACTTGTCTTTTCAGCTTGCTCCCCGAATGGCAGAATGCAGTTCAGAGCACAGCAGCTAGAATCTGTCTGTCTTGACATGGAGTCATGCTGTCCTTTTTTCATTTTCAAGGCATATGAACGTATCCAGAAAGACCAGAGCCTTGAACAAAAGGAGGAGGAGAAATGAGAGCCGACATTTTTTTTGTTTAAAATGAAATATCTAAAGTCAATATTAGCATACAGAGACGAGGTGGAATGGCCGTCATGATGGTGTGAAGACAACATTCTATGTCTGAATATCGACAAGACAAAAGAGATGATTGTGGATTTCAGAAAATCACATCCTGCTTACATCCCACTCAGCATCAACGGTTTAGATGTGGAGACTGTTAGCAGTACCAAGTTCCTCGGTGTGCACATAACTGAGGAACTTACATGGACGCATAACACCTCATCACTAATCAAGAAAGCCCAGCAGAGACCACAACACTTCCTGAGGTGGCTGAAGCGAGCAAGTCTTCCCCCTTCCATCCTCACTAGGTTCTAAAGAGGCACCATTGAGAGTGTTCTGTCCAGCTGCATCACTGTCTGGTATGGCAACTGCAACGTATCCGACCGCAAGCGCCTGCAAAGGATAGGGGAGACAGCAGAGAACATTATTGGGGTGCCTCTCACTTCACTACAGGACATATTTTGCAAACGCAGTGTCCGCAAGGCCTGCAGCATTGTGCAGGACCCCTGACACCCCTCACATGGACTGTTCACACTTCTGCCATCCAAGAGAAGATACTGCAGCATCAGAGCCAGATCTGCCAGGCTGCAGGATAGTTTTTAGCCCCATGCTGTCAGACTCCTTAACACCATTCTGCATCCTGGGATCTTCCACACGGCCTCAACCACCTTTAAAAACAGAACTTTTATACATGCAGGCCACTTTCCTGCAAAGGCGAGTGTGCATGTAGAGAAGAACTGAAAATCTCCTACTGACCTTTAAGGATTTTGCACACTGCACTTTGACATTCTTTGATATCCTTCAGCTGTGAAACATTCTGACCTGTCATTGTTTACATGTCATTTCTGTATTATCTATATCTATTATTTATTTTTTTATTATTTTACATATTTATTCCATCCATCGATTATCCAACCCGCTGAATCCGAACACATGGTCACGGGGGTCTGCTGGAACCAATCCCAGCCAACACAGCGCACAAGGCAGGAAGCAATCCTGGGCAGGATGCCAACCCACCACAGGACACACACAAACACCAAGCACACACTAGGGCCAATTTAGAATCACCAATCCACCTAACTGGCATGTCTTTGGACTGTGGGAGGAAACCCACACAGACACGCGGAGAACATGCAAACTCCATGCAGGGAAGACCCGGGAAGCGAACCCAGGTCTCCTAACTGCGAGGCAGCAGCGCTACCACTGCGCCACCGTGCCACCTATATCTATTATTTATTTATTATTTTACATATTTATTCCATCCACCCATTATCCAACTACAGGGTCACGGGGGTCTGCTGGAGCCAATCCCAGCCAACACAGGGCACAAGGCAGGAAACAAACCCCGGGCAGGACGCCAGCCCACCACAGACATATTTATTGACTATATTTATGTATCTAGATTGCATAATACAATACATTGCATCAATCTTGTCTTTGCACAATGTCTTATCTTGTTTGTGTTTTAATTTTAATTTAAATTTACATTTTAATTTTAATTTAATTTTAATCTTTTATTTGCACTTCATGTTGTTACACTACGGTCCCTGAGCTTCACAATTTTGTCTGTCTGTATACTTGTATATGGTTGAGATAACAATAAAGTTCGCTTTGACTTTGACAATGTTCAGATAACCTGGAAATCGTATGAACTGATGGATCTTGATCATCGGTAAAGACAGAATGAATTTCATGCAAACAAATATAAAGTGTCCACTTGTACATCCATATTGTGCTGCAATTGTCTTAAGTTTAGGCTACGGTGATGAGATGTTAACCCTTAAACTGCCACATACTTGGGGGTTAATGTACTCCCCCAGACGCCAAATATTTTTTTGCTGCGCTTTTTAAGGAAACGTCACAATTCACCAAGAAAAAGTGAAATTTTAATGGAACACATATTTTTTTCATGCAAAGAGTATCACAATTACTACAACACTGGTCATTTTACACACTGCCAATGAACTGTAAAAACTATAAAAAACTACTGCAACAATCTATTATTATACAGTATGTACAAGGTGCAACTGACACCATTGATGAATTTCAGTAAATCACTGATTGCGCACTCTGAGGAGAGGCAAGACACATGACAGCCCGCATGGAGTTTGCTAAATGACACCTGAAAGACTCTGAGATGGTGAGAAATAAGATTCTCTGGTCTGATGAGACCAAGATAGAACTTTTTGGCCTCAATTCTAAGCGGTATATGTGGAGACAACCAGGCACTGCTCATCACTTGTCCAATACAGTCCCCACAGTGAAGCATGGCGGTGGCAGCATCATGCTGTCGGGGTGTTTTTCAGATGCAGGGACAGGACGACTGGTTGCAATCGAGGGAAAGATCAATGCGGCCAAGTACAGGGATATCCTGGACAAAAACCTTCTCCAGAGTGCTAAGGACCTCAGACTGGGCCGAAGGTTTACCTTCCAACAAGACAATGACCCTAAGCCCACAGCTAAAACAACGAAGGAGTGGCTTCACAACAACTCTGTGACTGTTCTTGAATGGCCCAGCCAGAGCCCTGACTTAAACCCAATTGAGCATCTCTGGAGAGACCAAAAAATGGCTGTCCACCAACGTTTACCATCCAACCTGACAGAACTGGAGAGGATCTGCAAGGAGGAATGGCAGAGGATCCCCAAATCCAGGTGTGAAAAACTTGTTGCATCTTTCCCAAGAAGACTCATGGCTGTATGAGCTCAAAAGGGGGCTTCTACTAAATACTGAGGGTTCAAAGGGTCTGAATACTTAGAACCAGGTGAGATTTCAGTTTTTCTTTTTTAATAAATCTGCAACAATTTCAAAAATTATTTTTTTTTGTCTGTCAATATGGGGTGCTGTGTGCACATTAATGAGGGAAAAAATTAATTTAAATGATTTTAGCAAAAGGCTGCAATATAACAAAGAGTGAAAAATTGAAGGGGGTCTGAATACTTTCCGTACCCACTGTAGTTCCTCTGCATTCCTTGACCACTCCAACCTGCCACTGATGTGGACCCCCAAGTACTTGTAGGATCAGACCACCTCTACACCCACTCATTGAATAGAGCCTGGACATATTGACTGTTTGGTGCGACAAAAGTCAATAAGCTGGTTTACTAATGTTAACATTCAGAAAATTCTTTTTGCACCAAGAAACAAAGTTCTCCCCCTGATTCCTCTCCTCTGTCTCAGCCCCCTAATCAATACACCTCATAAGTGCAGAATCATCTTATCATTTCTGCAAGTGACATTATCTGCTGTTATATTTATAGACAGAAGTAAATTTTAGGTAGAAAGAAATGTGGGAAGAGATTACCTACTATGTGCATCGATTAGAGGAAGCTGGAATTCTGGGCTAAACCCCATGAAGAAATTAGGAGAATGTGGAAATTCTACCAAGATAATTGCTGAGCCTGTATCTGAACTCAGATCTCTTGGATTCTGTGATGTAGCAGAACTCGTCCAATCCCATAACTTTTGATTTGTGTAACTTGGTTGGATTAGCAAGTCTAAATTTCCTCAGTGTGAATGTGCCTTGCGATAGACATGTAAGCCATTCAGAGTTGGTTTGAGGAGAGTATGTGAATCTTTTTAAATTCTAAAATTGAATTATGCAAGTTCATTAAATGGAAAATGGGTGTTTTGCATTTGTAAATCTGTATATGTGCACTGAGCCTCTATTCTTAGAAGAGCACTTTATAAGAAAAAACTGAAATGATGTTGTGGCCTGTTAATTGCAAGAAGAATTTAGCAGTGATCAGGAACATTTGGAGGAGAGCCATGACGCTAATTGCAGGACTACTGGATGCAAGCTAAGCAGAGATTAAGAGGTGAGGTGATAGAAGCGCCTAAAAATTCTGGTGGGACCGAGTAGAGGGGATGCCAGCTGTTACCTTAAAATCTGTTCATAAACAAGAATGCAGATACACAGATGGTAGATGGTTAACATTAAGCTTCACAGAGGAATTATTTCTTCAAAAAGAGAACATGGGATACATGGAAATGATTACCAGGTAATGTAATTTGGCTGAAAGGGCAACAGTTTAGTTTAAGTAGAGATTAACTGCTAGCATGTTATAAAACTAATTATTAGCATTTTTAAGAAGGCTCTAATCCAATGTTTCTTAAACTGTGGGTCACAACCCAGTTTGAGTCGTGGACATGTCTGAGATGTTTCGGCACATGACTGTCCAAGCACAAATTCTTTGCCGCCTAATATAACTCTCTCTATTTAACACCATAAATGATATTTTAGTATGAGGGACGTTTCCGCACTTTTATATTTATGGAAACGATGAAGGCGGGAGGAGAAGTAATTAGGAATTACAAATTTGGTACATATTGTAAAGAAAGATGACTTTGTAGAAAAGTGATGTCATTTGTTTTTCCGTCCATCCATTATCCAACCCACTATATCCTAACTACAGGGTCACGGGGGTCTGCTGGAGCTAATCCCAGCCAACACAGGGCGCAAGGCAGGAACAAATTCCCGGGCAGGATGCCAGCCCACCGCAGGGACATTTGTTTTTGAAATTCTTAATAAATACAATTAAAAAAAAAAAACGTCCCTCATATTACTGAAGCAGATGTCCACTGCAGAATGGGAAAACCATCAGCAGTGTTTCAAAAGATGTGCTCCATCTGGTCAACGCAAACAATTACCATGCAGATGAAAACTGGGCTCTTCAACACCATTGTCAGTCCAATTTATGCCAATTTGAGTAATTTATGCCAGTGAGACATGGAGAATCACACAGAGAGACCGTTATCACACAGCGCCAACCGCTGGATCGACAGAGAATTACCATAGAAGTGAAAGGCACTATATAATTACAGTGCATCCGTAAAGTATTCACGGTGCATCACTTTTTCCACATTGTGTTATGTTACAGCCTTATTCCAAAATGGATGAAATTCATTTTTTTCCTCAGAATTCTACACACAACACCCCATAATGACAACGTGAAAAGTTTACCTGAGGTTTTTGCAAATTTATTAAAAGTAAAAAAATTGAGAAATCACATGTCCATAACTATTCACAGCCTTTGCTCAATACTTTTTCGTTGCACCTTTGGCAGCATTTACAGCCTCAAGTCTTTTTGAATATGATGCCACAAGCTTGGCACACCTATCCTTGGCCAGTTTCGCCCATTCCTCTTTGCAGCACCTCTCAAGCTCCATCAGGTTGTATGGGAAGCGTCGTTGCACAGCCATTTTAAGATCTCTCCAGAGATGTTCAATCAGATTCAAGTCTGGGCTCTGGCTGGGCCACTCAATGACATTCACAGAGTTGTCCTGAAGCCACTCCTTTGATATCTTGGCTGTGTGCTTAGGGTTGTTGTCCTGCTGAAAGATGAACCGTCGCCCCAGTCTGAGGTCAAGAGCGCTCTAGAGCAGATTTTCATACAGGATGTCTCTGTACATTGCTGCAGTCATCTTTCCCTTTATCCTGACTAGTCTCACAGTTCCATCCCCACAGCATGATACTGCCACCACCATGCTTCACTGAAGGGATGGTATTGGCCTGGTGATGAGCGGTGCCTGGTTTCCTCCAAACGTGACGCCTGGCATTCACACCAAAGAGTTCAATCTTTGTCTCATCAGACCAGAGAATTTTGTTTCTCATGGTCTGAGAGTCCTTCAGGTGCCTTTTGGCAAACTCCAGGCAAGCTGCCATGTGCCTTTTACTAAGCAGTGGCTTCCGTCTGGCCACTCTACCATACAGGCCTGATTGGTGGATTGCTGCAGAGATGGTTGTCCTTCTGGAAGGTTCTCCTCTCTCCACAGAAGACCTTTGGAGCTCTGACAGAGTGACCATCAGGTTCTCGGTCACCTCCCTGACTAAGGCCCTTCTCCCCCGATCGCTCAGTTTAGATGGCCGGCCAGCTCTAGGAAGAGTCCTGGTGGTTTTGAACTTCTTCCACTTACGGATGATGGAGGTCATTGTGCTCATTGGGACCTTCAAAGCAGCACAAATTTTTCTGTAACCTTCCCCAGATTTGTGCCTCGAGACAATCCTGTCTCGGAGGTCTACAGACAATTCCTTTGACTTCATGCTTGGTTTGTGCTCTGACATGAACTGTCAGCTGTGGGACCTTCTATAGACAGGTGTGTGCCTTTCCAAATCATGTCCAGTCAACTGAATTTACCATCAGTGGACTCCAATTAAGCTGCAGAAACATCTCAAGGATGATCAGGGGAAACAGGATGCACCTGAGCTCAGTTTGGAGCTTCATGGCAAAGGCTGTGAATACTTATGTACATGTGCTTTCTCAATTTTTTTTAGTTTTAATAAATTTGCAAAAATCTCAAGCAAAGTTTTTTCATGTTGTCATTATGGGGTGTTGTGTGTAGAATTCTGAGGAAAAAAATGAATTTAATCCATTTTGGAATTAGGCTGTAATGTAACAAAATGTGGAAAAAGTGATGCACCGTGAATACTTTACGAATGCATTGTAATTAATAGATAGATAGATAGTGTGGTGGATTGCCGGCATTTCACTCCAGCCCTCAACCCCAGGCCACCAGGAGGAGCTCTCCCGACAGCATGATCATGCCCCGAGTTCCAGCAGGGCATCATGGACTATGTAGTGTTTGTACACAGCCCTGCTGGATACCTTGGGGGCCACCAGGCGTCGCTGTAGGGGGGCTCGTAGGCTCTTATGTGCCCTATGACCCGGGAGTGCGTCACGGTCACGTGACAGGAAGAAACGGCATGCTCCCGGGTTGAAGAAAGTGTCTATTTACCCTGACCCAGAAAGAATAAGGACTTGTGGACTGTTGGGCAGGAACACCTCCGGGTCAGGGAATATAAAAGGACTGTGGGAGCTCCCAGACAATGAGCTGAGTTGGGAGGCAGGGTGGCTAAGCGTCTGGGAGTGGAGGATTGGTTTATTGTGATTTATTGGTGATTTAAGGAGAATTGTGGAGAGGAGCGTGCTTTGTGCACAATTATTATTATAATAAATAATTATTGGACTTTTACCTAGTGTCTGACGTGGTGTCTGAGGGTGCAAGGGTGCGAGAAAGCACTTAATCTGTCACAATTGGCATAGTCGGCAGGATTCTCTGGCCGTCAGTTTGGCAGAGGACCTGAATTAAAAAAAATTTTATTGTGGACAGTATACCCCAAAAAGACAGCGTCGACACACACAGGTAAAATCGCCAGCAACCCGATTTACCAAGGACGTCATGGGGAAGAAGAAGACAAAGCAGAGCGCCAGCAGCAGCGGAGGTCTAGCGCTCGGCATTGCCTGCGCTCAAGACGAGCCATGGAGCGGCTATGCGTTTCGGGAGAGATTTCCAGAGGAGGACGTCTCCGATGAGGTATGTGCGGAAAATGTACTTGGGAATCTTTTTAATTTAACACATGTTGTCCCGTGTACATACCTTCCAGATGTCCATCCGAAGGCTCTGCGGGAGGCAGGAGACATACCCGAAGGCGATAGCGCGCTCTCGTTCAGGCAACCGAGTAACCTGAAGGACTTCCGCATTACGGGTGCCGGCGAGGGACACGAGGCGTACCACGAGGGATTACAGGAAGGTGACGTTCCATGTCCAGCTGTTTGTGGCTTCGCCCAAGAAAAGACGGACTTGGTTTTTCCGAAAGGGAAAGGAGAGGCGAGCAAAGCACCGTTCTCCCTACAAAAAGGTAAGGAGGTCCGGGAAATGACTGATTGGTCCGTCGATAAATTGATACAGACAGATCGCAGTCGGCCAAAAGCGGCACCGTGGACCTCCGAAAAGAACTCTAAATCCCAGGTTCCCTTGCAGGACCTGTCTGAGCACGTGCCAGGAGCGGCCGTGTTTATTGGCTCCCAGCCAGAGCGTAAGGCTAATGATGGCTCGAGCTTGACTCCGGTTGAATTAAGTAACTTTTTGGACGTGCACGAGCTGGAGAAGTTGCTTCAGCCCGTGCACAAATTTCTACAGGTTGTGACAACAATAAAGAAGATCGTTGGGGACTTGGGAGCAGCGGCTGAAGCGCCTTTAAGAAAGGTGGATGAATACTTACGGCGATTTGGTCGGAGTCTCCCCTCATGATTGATTTGGCGGTACAGGTGAGTTTTACGGTGCCGTACAGAATAAGGGGACACAGAGTGGCGCGGGCCCTGGTTAATTAGTAGCGGTGCCAAGTCACTCAGCCCTAGCGAATGTGGTGTGATGACAGAAGGGGCGGTGGAAGCACTGATTGTACCAGAGCAGCTGAAAAGTACTGTCTCTCGGGCGATGCGGTGCTGAAGATGCCGCCTCTGGTTTCTTTAAAGTCAACGGGCATGCAAACAGCAAAGAGGCTCTCTTTTCCCAATAGAGACTCAAGCTGTCGCCGACAAGTAAGCAGGAGATCCCCGAAATACACCGTGGGTCTCCTGACAAGGTGGTAAAAAGGGCGGAGAACAGCGAGGCGGCCAGAAAACCCTCCTTAGCGGGGGAAAGGGTGGAGCTGACAGATTTCCCGAGATGTTTCAGGTCTCGGGAAGAGAGACAACCAGGAGGACGTCGGCGGTGCTACAACTGTCGGCAACCAGGACACGTGTGGCGAGATTGTTCCCGGAGGACAGGGGAGCAGAGGGATAGAAGATACACAGTTCCCCCAAGGTTCGCCAGGAGGTTTAAACAATACAGCCAAGGTCGGATGGCGCGTCCTCCTGGAGGAGGACGTCCCTCGCGGGGATCGACGCTCCGCCCCAGTTGTCGTCGCTAAGGGGGAACTGTGGTGGATTGCCGGCATTTCACTCCGGCCCTCAACCCCAGGCCGCCAGGAGGAGCTCTCCCGACAGCATGATCATGCCCCGAGTTCCAGCAGGGCATCATGGACTATGTAGTGTTTGTACACAGCCCTGCTGGATACCTTGGGGGCCACCAGGCGTCGCTGTAGGGGGCTCGTAGGCTCTTATGTGCCCTATGACCCGGGAGTGCGTCACGGTCACGTGACAGGAAGAAACGGCGTGCTCGGGTTGAAGAAAGGGACTATTTACCCTGACCCGGAAGGAATAAGGACTTGTGGACTGTTGGGCAGGAACACCTCCGGGTCAGGGAATATAAAAGGACTGTGGGAGCTCCCAGACAATGAGCTGAGTTGGGAGGCAGGGTGGCTAAGCGTCTGGGAGTGGAGGATTGGTTTATTATGATTTATTGGTGATTTAAGGAGAATTGTGGAGAGGAGTGTGCTTTGTGCACAATTATTATTATAATAAATAATTATTGGACTTTTACCTAGTGTCTGACATGGTGTCTGAGGGTGCAAGGGTGCGAGAAAGCACTTAATCTGTCACAATAGATAGATAGATAGATAGTGTGACCACAATGGGCCGCCACTGAACTCCCTAACCACAGACACAATAGTACTCCAGACAGTCCTAGGTTCAAAATAAGCTGTTTTATTACAAATAGTCACCCAATGTGCATAAACAATCAGCCACAATTACAATCAAGTGTCTCTTTCTCTCTTTCTGCTCTTCCTTTGAGTGTCGCCCACTGCTTCCTTAATCTGAGTCTCCGATGTGAGGCAGTGGGCTCCTGGATCCAGGAATGCTTCCGGTGCAGAAGCATTTCTTCTTGGAAGCACTTCCAGGTGACATTGAGAGCAGGGAGGTCCTCCCCTGACTGCGCCCTCTACTGGCACCCAAGGACCCCAACAGGGTTGAACCACCACCAACTCCCAAGCACATCCGTGAGTGTCGAAACTGGGATGCTACCTGAGGACCATTGTCACCAGCCATAAGGGGATGGAACTGTTCTCAGCCACCAACTTCTGATACTTCCTTTGTTCTTCAGATGCTGTCATTAATGAGCTGGTGCAGTGATGTTGCATATTTTTCTTACGGCTTCTGGAGATTGAAACACCGGTGGGAGAAGTGTGTTCAGCTTCTGTGGGACTACATTGGAAAACGCCTAAAACAACATTGTGCTGCCCCACTTCCCTCCCATACAGGCTAACTTCCCTCATTTATTACCAGGTGAATCAGTAAATCAGAGGTCCGGATTGCTGTCCCAGGAAGAAAACGAAACTGTGAGGCAGCAGTGCTAATCAGTGTGTCAGTGTGCTCTCCAATTTTTTTTCAGTACGTGACTTAGAAGGGGTTAACAGAATGGCAGCTTAGAAATGTACAGTAGTATTTTACAAAAATTGTTTTCATTTGTATTCAGAATTTAACAATAAAGTTTTTTGTTCTAAATACATAATCCTCTTGAGTAGAAACAGATTGCGAGATTACCATGTAACAGTTTTAGTGAAGATGGTTGGGTAAGAAAAGGGTTAAAGTATGACATGAAGTGCTGTAAATCAAAACATGCAGAATGCCTGCAGGCACAGGAAATGTTTCATCCGCCCGAGGGTGCACTGGGGTTTCATGTAGGCCAAAATCGAGATCATTAACAAGCAAAGCATAAACAAAGAACCCTAAGAACAGGCCCCAAGGCACTGCCTAGCTGATTGAAACAAACAAAAAAACAAAAACTTTTGATAAAGAACTCATGAGGTAACTTGTTTTTAAAACTCACCTTAGAACTTTGTTTACGTTGGCTCCACAGTTTAAGGTATCCAATGAAATAGGAGTGCTGGAGTCTCAGTGCCAAACGATTTAATGAGCGACATTGATTGACTTTAAAGGTTACAATACAGTCTTTGAAAGGCCAAAACAACTCAAAAGAAAGTGGAACTAATAAGCAATACAAAAAAAAATATATCTTCAGATGAAAGACAGGCTGTGAAATATATAATGGCACTTGAAGAACTGCATTGTTAGAATGACACACCGAAAACACTTCTTGATGAGTGGCTTCCATGAATTGGAATTTCAAAGGCCGCTTTGAAGTTTAAAGTTTGTAACAATATAACAGATGAACTGGTGAGTATGCAAAACAAATCCCAATTTGAAATCAGAAAATGAGGAGAAATGAACCTGCCTATGGACCTTCTTTATTCACTCAAAACATGGTTTGATAGATAGATAGATAGATAGATAGATAGATAGATAGATAGATAGATAGATAGATAGATAGATAGATAGATAGATAGATAGATAGGGTTAAGGCACTATATAACTAAAAGATAGATAGATAGATAGATAGATAGATAGATAGATAGATAGATAGATAGATAGATAGATAGATAGATAGATAGATAGGGTTAAGGCACTATATAACTAAAAGATAGATAGATAGATAGGGTTAGGGTTAAGGCACTATATAACTAAAAGATAGATAGATAGATAGATAGATAGATAGATAGATAGATAGATAGATAGATAGATAGATAGATAGATAGATAGTATTACTTTGCCCACCTTGTCCACTAATATAAAAGGAAGCTTTGAGGTTAAAATACCTTTCATGAACAGTTTTACACGATAAAACACAGGATGGTAGCAGAGCACCACATCCTGGAAGGAGTGCAGATCTTGAGTGACTTCTAAACTAATTTTTACGGTATTGACACTGAGAGAGTCAGCCTCAGTCCTTGCTGAGATGTATTGATGTAGAGGTAGCCAGAATCAGCCATCACAGAGATACTGAAGCTGAGGTTGCCAGCCTTGGCCCTTTCTGTCTATAATGAGAATGAGTAATAAGTGGATGTTAAGAGTTAAGCACTGTGCAGTGTACATGTAAATGAAGGCTAATAATTCAGGCATTTCCAGTCATACATTGTCAACCTTGTCCACCAATATAAAAATAATCCTAGTTGTTGGTCCTCCAACCTGCAGGGAAAAACTTAGGGGTTGGTGGCAGAATTGGCACTCCAGCCACCATCAAAAACCTCATAGTGTTCCACTCCATCTGAACTAATGTGGTGCTGAGGTATCACCTGTTGCATGGCTGCACTCGGGTCCTAATCTGGATCCTGAGTTGGTTTGTCATGTGGTGGGTGCGGCAATGCACTGTGTCAGAGCATGCCCCTAACCTACCTACCTACCTACCTACCTACCTACCTACCTACCTACCTACCTATCTACCTAAAGCACCTTTCCTGAACACCTTTACACAAGATGATAAGAATGGTAGAGGAGCACCACACCTGTGTATCCTGGAAGGAGTGCCGCTGTTTAAGTAGCTCTTGACCTTTGCCAAGGTAGTTTGAAAATGTAGCCCTTTCAGGGATAATGATCCGGGTATCCCAACAAGAGTGCAGTTTGTGAGTGTGATGACTTTTGGCACTTGCTAAGTATTGACAGTGAGGTAGCCAGCCTTATCTATCACAGAGATACTGAAGCTGAGGTAGCCAGCCTCGGCCTTTGCTATCTGCAGTGAGTGAATATTAAGAAGTAAATATTGTGGGCTGTACATAAAAATCTAATTTAATAATTTTGGAATTTTCAGTATTACTTTGGCCACCTTGTCCACCGATATAAAAGGAACCTTCGAGTTTAAGGTACCTTTCATGAACATTTTAACATGATTAAACACTTTGCAATGAGATTGGGAGGGGAGCCTACATCCTGGCACGGTGGCGCAGTGGTAGCGCTGCTGCCTCGCAGTTAGGGGACCCGGGTTCGCTTCGCGGGTCCTCCCTGCGTGGAGTTTGCATGTTCTCCCGTGTCTGCGTGGGTTTCCTCCGGGCGCTCCGGTTTCCTCCCACAATCCAAAAACATGCAGGTTAGGTGGATTGGCGATTCTAAATTGGCCATAGTGTGTGCTTGGTGTGTTTGTGTGTGTCCTGCGGTGGGTTGGCACCCTGCCCAGGATTGGTTCCTGCCTTGTGCCCTGTGTTGGCTGGGATTGGCTCCAGCAGACCCCCGTGACCCTGTATTCGGATTCAGCGGGTTAGAAACTGGATGGATGGATGGGCCTACATCCTGAAAGGAGTGCAGCTCTTGAGTGACTTCTAAACTTGTTACGGTATTGACACTGAGAGAGTCAGCCTCGGTCCACACTGAGATGTATTGATGTCGAGGTAGCCAGAATCAGCCAATGCAAGAATATTCAAGCTGAGGTAGCTGGCCTAGGTCCTTCCTGTCTGTGTTGGTAATGAGGACAAATGAATATTAAGGTATTATGGGGAGTGCATGTACAGTAAATCATGGCTAATAATGTAGGCATTTCCAAGATTACCTAGTCCACCTTGCCCAGCAAAATAAAAGGAAGCTTCGTGGTTAAAGTACTCTTCATGAACATTTTTACATGATAAAACACTTTGCAATGAGGATGGGAGTGGAGCACCACATCCCGGAAGGAGTGCAGCTCATGAGTGACTTCTGATGTTTGTTAGGGTATTAACACTGAGAGAGTCAGCCCTGGTCCTTGCTGAGATGTAATGATGATGAGGTAGCCAGGATCAGCCATCACAGGGATGTTCAAGCTGAGGTAGCGAGTCTCGGCCCTTGTTAACTGTGTTGGGAATGAGTGACGAGTGAATGTTAAGAGGTGAGGTATTGTGGGACATCCATATAAATCAATTTTAATAATTTAGGAATTTTCAGCATTACTTTACCCACCTTGCCCACCAATATAAAAGGAAGCTTTGAGGTTAAAGTATCTTTAATGAACACTTTTACATGATTTTACACTTTGCAACGAGGATGGGAGTGGAGCAGCACATCCTGGAAGGAGTGCAGCTCTTGAGTGACTTCTGATGCTTGTTATGGCATTGACACTGAGAGAGTCAGCCTTGGTCCTTGCTGTGATGTACTGATGCCAAGGTAGCCAGGAGCAGCTATTGCAGAGATATTGAAGGTGTGGTAGCCAACCTTGGCCCTTGCTGTCTGTGTTGAGAATGAGTGACAAGTGAATATTAAGAGGTGAGGTATTGTGAGATATACATGTAAATCAAGACTAATAATGTGGCCATTTCTGGGGTTACCTAGTCCACCTTGTCATCCAATATAAAGAGAACCTTAGAGTGCCTTTCATGAATGGTTTTATACGATGAAATACTTGGCGACTTGTGTGCAGCTCTTGGTCTTTGTTCAGACAGTTTGATTCAGGTATCCAGACAGGAGTGGGACTCCTGAGTAGAGCGACTTCTGATTCTCGGTAAGGTTTTGATGCAGAGGGAGTCAGCCCAAGCCCTTGCTGAAGCATATTGACTGTAACATAACAGTACAGCACTACCCACTGCACCACTGTGCCAACTGACATAAGCAGCAAATATTTAAGAAATCTCTGAAAAACAAAAGTATACATAATTACACAGCAGATTCTTACATAATGCTTCAAAGCTTGCCATTGTGGAGAGAAACATTTAGTGATAACATAAACTAATGCAGAATTATTAAGATTGACATCCCAACAATATTCAAATAGGCAGTGTGGCAGCTGTTACCTCCACTGAATGAATTCTGTTGAATATTATTATGGAAGCCTTTTTAAAATGTTCTTCTTCTCTGTCATCTGTATAATTTTGTATTTGATTATTTTGGGGGTAATTGCTTGGCTCATAAGCCCACACTCTGAGCGGAAGAAGAACAGCTCACACAAACAGAGCATCAAAAGCCGAAGCCTTCCCTTGATTTCATTATTAAACTGAAACCTTTCATCTCTTTATTAAGAGACTCCCATCTTTTTCAGGTTGGACATCATATTTAATTGTCGACATATGCTCTGATTTCCATAAACCTCCACTCTTATTTATTATTTACCTGAATCCTTTTATGCTAAGAGTCTAATCTTCCTCAATACGTTCTTGCTCTGACATCATTTCTCAAAAGTGTTTTTTTATTTTTTATTTAACATTATATTAATTTTATTAGAATCAAACAACAATCCATATAAGCAAGTCAAGTTTAAACTAGGTTCGAAATGAATCGACCTCCACCCATGAGAAATAGAGCCAGGCCAGCAGAGCAAAACTTTAACAACAGTAAAAATATGTCAATAAATAAATGAATAAAAATAAATACAATAAAAAAGAAGGGAGAGAATTCACTTCCTCAATTTAAATGATTCTTCTAAAACATTATTGATTAGATCGTATCAGGTTTTGAAAAAGTTTTGCACAGATCCTTTTAATTTTTTTCCAATTTTATATAATACTAGCAAAATACCCACACTTCGCAGCGGAGAAGTAGTGTGTTAAAGAAGTTATGAAAAAGAAAAGGAAACATTTAAAAAATAATGTCACATGATTGTCAATGTAACCTTTTGTAAGTAGTGCCTGGAGGATTCAGAGTGTGGAGAAACTCTAGAGACAGAGTGTGTATTAACTTGTGGATTTTTCTGTGAGTATTTGGTGGCAGCGTCACAAACTCGCTTCCGTAACACTACATTAGCTGCGGAGCTCAGCTCAGAGCGAAATGAGGTGAATGGGAGGGGAGATGATGACGTGACTCCCCCACCCGCCTCAACTGTCAATCCCCCCACAAACACAGTCTCTCATAATTTGCATAAGCACACCCCTTCACCTGCAATGTTAACTTAGTTACAAAGTGATCAAAACTCTCATTTATATCCTGCGTCCTCTCATTAAACTTGTATCCCGCATTACCCGTGGGCATGACAAACGCCAGCGGCAGCCTGTCTATGAACCTAATTTAAACTTTAGGTTTACACCATGCTTTGTTTCCGCAGTAGCTGCACTTATGAATATGCTTGTATGTGTCACTCGCTCGTTTCTTATTGTTTCGCTGCCTTATCAATTGTATAATGCATGTTTTCTTCAGCTCTTCCTTGTTTTCTTGCGCTCACAGTCAGTTCACGTGATTACGTGGGAGGCGTGATGATGTCACACGAAACACGAACAGTATATGGAGAAAAATAGGTTCCAGTTATGACCATTAAGCGTAGAATTTCGAAATGAAACCTGCCCAACTTTTGTAAGTAAGCTGTAAGGACTGAGCCTGCCAAATTTCGGCCTTCCACCCACACGTGAAGTTGGAGAATTAGTGATGAGTGAGTCAGTGAGTGAGTGAGTCAGTGAGGGCTTTGCCTTTTATTAGTACAGATATAACATCAGTTACTCACTGACTTAAAAGAGGAGAGTTAGGATTCTTCCAGTTGCGCAAAACAAGTCTACATGCTAATAGTGTAGTGAAGGCCATTACAGTTTGTTTGTCCTTCTCCACTTTAAGCCCCTCTGTGAGCCCACCAAACACAGCTGTTAATGGATTAAGAGGGATTGTGACTCCAAGGCTGTCTGATAGGCATTTAAAGATTAAATAACTTTAATTTGGTGCAGGCCCAAAACACGTGGCCCAGTGAGGCTGGAGCTCGATTGCAACGTTCACAGGTCGGATCTTGCCTAGGAAACATGTTGGACAATTTTAAATGAAACAGATGTGCTTGATATGTAATTTGAGGTTGGATAATTGTATGCTTTGTGCAAATGGAGCTCAAGTGAATTCTGTGCATGGCTTACCTTCCACTACTCCACTACTAAATCTGTTTTAGATAAATGTGATAATATTTCATTGACTTTGATAATTCTTTAATCTCTCCTTCCTCCCAGGTTAAGATCATAGGTGTTATTCTAGATCGTACCTTAAAATTGGAGGCACATATTAATAATGTTACTCTGTCTATGTAATATCAGCCGTTTACGTCTATCTCTTTCAGCTACCAGCACTGCTATTCTTGTTCATGCTCTGTTTACATCTCATATTGATTATTGTAATCCTTTCTGGTGTTCATCACAAACTCCTTTACAAACTCTCATATTGGTTCAGAATGCTGCAGCTCGTATTATTACCAGAATCCATTACTCCTGTCTTTCAACAGCTTCGCTGGCTCCCTATTAACACTTTCAGGGAGGATGTCGATTTTTGTCGAAATTCGGGGGTAGAGGACAGTAATCAGCTGTAAACTGTGACAAAACTCGCCGTTACGTTTTTTGCTAGAAGAAAAGTTAGTTTTGTGGATTTGACCTTGACTCCATGTGTGTGAGTGAGTAGCAAAGAGCAAGCAACCTCTAAAACTGTATCAACATCTGGTGAGAGACCAAAGCGAATGCACAAAGCAATATACTCTGTGGAGGATGTTTTGCTTATTATCGCTGAATTAGACTTGGGCTTGTTGGACTCCGATTTTGCTGCAAGTGATCTGAAGATGGAAATTAGAAATGACAGAGTGGTACCAGCATCGCTGATCAGTGCCCAGCTGATCACGGCGCTGAATGCATTCATGTAGCTAATGCCCCTACAGCTTGGGTGGACCACCACTTACGATGACAAGCGGTACAAACCAGATTGTGTCACACTACAAAAACAGCCAGGCAGCAGGCCCACCAAGTATTTCTGCTGGCCATCGAGCTGCCCACGCAGCCGCTGTTTCCAGAGACGCCAAACAGGTGCCAACAATGTGTGATATCATTGCTTTGTGTGCTTTTCAGAAAACTGAGTTTTTTGGAAAAAATACTCAGCCCTCAAAGGGTTAAATCTCATATTAATTTTAAGATTCTGCTTATTACTTACAAGACCCTTCATAATCTGGCACCTCCTTATCTTTCTGATCTTCTTCACAACTCCATTCCTTCTTGTGTCCTTAGATCTTCTTCCTCTATCCATGTTATTATCCATCCTGCTCGCTTCACTACCATGGGGTGTAGAGCTTTTAGTCGAGTGGCCCCTCGCCTCTGGAACTCTCTCCCACAAGACATTCGTAATATCGATTCTCTTCCTTCCTTTAAATCCCATCTTAAAACACATCTTTTTAAGATGGCTTATTTTGTCTGATAATTTTAGTTAATAAATTTTAAATTTAATGTTACTAGCAAACCCGCGGCGTACCATACGCCGCATAATCAGGACGTTTTTTTTTTATTATTTTTTAAGGACAGGGAGAAAATGAACATTTGAAAAATCGGTAATGTAATAAATCAGCAAGAAAAGCAACATTGTAACAATGCACGGAACGAACCAACACACAATCGTCCATGACTGAAAACTGGCGGACCACAGTCGTGTCTTCTCCTGCCAGACGGAGGGATGGGGGTACGCTCAGGCGCGGAGTGTGGAACGGGAGGAGAGGAAAAGGATGTCCATTCAGCTCCCTCTGTCATGCTGGTGTGCTGATTTCTCGTTCAGTATGTACTGCCCGCTCATGTGCCCACCTGTGCCTCACGTAGACTTTTCATTGCTCTGTGCGGCTTTGGCTGCTTTTCTATATATAATCCACCAAGACACCCGACCACGGTAGCAGCGAGGTGGGAGGAGGGTGTGTACAAAGGGTAGGGACGTAACCAGTGGGAGCGTATGAGTCGCACTTAGTGGCCCGAATGGGGTTCAACGGCTTACCCACGCCTCTCTGCGCCAGGCAGATACACGCTCCGTGTCATGCATATTTATTTATTGAATGCTAAACACTTCTGGAAAGACGCGGTTGTCTAAAGCGGGTTGGTGTGAGAATACAACAGTAAGTGAAGGAAAAGATGGAACTCTGGAGAGAGCAAAATACAGCACAACAGTGAACCCGCGGCATAACAAACACTGCATAATTATTTATTGATGGTTGAACACTTCTGGAAAGACACAGTTGTCTAAAAAGGGAGGGTTTGAGGATACAACAGAAAGTGAATGAAAAGATGGAACTCTGGAGAGAGCAACATATAATTGTCCGTGAGTGAAGAAGACGCATGTTTGTCGCGGATGCAAATTGCTGTATGTAGCGTGTAAAACAGTTTGCTATGGTGCACGAGGTCGTGCGTCGTAACCGAAAACTCAGTTTTTAAAGATTGCTTACTTCATTGTGTTTTACCCTCAGTTGTAAGGATTGTTTTAAGGATCCCATGGGATACCCCTCACAAACCGTTTTACACGCTGCATATGGCAACTCACCTCCGCGAGAAACTTGCCTCTATGAACAGTCAAGGGGGCTCGGCGGTACATGAGGCCTCTACAACAGCTGAATATAAATGACGCCATTCTTTCTGTGTCATCGCATCCAAATTGGTGGGCGTGGCTCTGCGAGTTGTCGTCGTATCTAATAGTCTTGGAGTTGGTGGGCGTGGCTCCTCCCTGCGTGCGCCATAGGTGTCTTACTTGTCGGCGGCTTAGTGAATCCACGCCCCTTCTGGCATGTTTTCCATGGGTATCTTGCCTTAGTGAATTATATATATAGATTATTGCATTTATTCTGGTTTTATTGTACTGTAATATTTTATTAATTTTATGTTGTTACTGTTTTTATTAATGTGCTCTGTAAGATGTGCCTTGAAAGGCGCTTATAAATAAAATAAATTATTATTATTATTATTACTCAATAGTGTTTTGAGGACGTGTT
Organism: Polypterus senegalus; assembly: GCF_016835505.1. Taxonomy (NCBI): domain Eukaryota; kingdom Metazoa; phylum Chordata; class Cladistia; order Polypteriformes; family Polypteridae; genus Polypterus; species Polypterus senegalus. Next base: position 7,929,027 of record NC_053158.1, read on the forward strand.
AAAAAAAAAAAAAATACATGCATTAGCAATTCCTATCTTTTGCTTTTTATTCCACATTAAATAATCTTAGCTGAAAGAATTAAAACCCCTTCACTTTCTGCACACTTTATTGTGTTGTAGATGTAATTTGAAAAGGATATGCTTTTGCTTAGAAATTCACGCTCAATAGCCCATAATGACAAAGTGAAAACATGTTTTCTGAAAAGTTTGCAAATCTATTAAAAGTGAAACAGTGAAATCTTTCATTTATAAGAAATCTGCTCTCTCTATATACAGAATCCTAAGCCTAAAACAATTTTATGTGATGTTTTAATGTCACATTTTTTGTCACGCTTTAAATTGGGCATATTTTAAAACCTACATATATATGTTTGGTATCATTCTTTTCAAAATTTATCAAGCTTTAATGTGATGTTTTTAGATTTTCAGATTCTTATTCCGTTTTTAAATTATAAATTAGAAAAAATTAAGAGCTCACGTACCGCAAGGCAAGACCAACAGATTTAACCACACCTGGGGTTGGAAATAAAATTCAAACAGTAGATGTACAGGCTTTTAAATGTTTGAAGCTCCATAAGAGATGCAGATCACACGACACGGCAGCAGCGGCAAGCCAGGAGCTGATCGAGCAAAGAGGAGGTAAAAAAAAAACTATTTGTTTCCCATTGTATCACTGTTTAAGAGGGAGTTTCGAAGGAGCGATTGCCCTCCTTTTCACAATGCGAGTGGCAGAGACGCGTAGTGGCTGGGGTGTAGCGCAGGAAAGGGGGCTGGCAAGCGCAGCGAGCAGGAGTTAAGCCGCCCAGTAATAATAATAATAATAATAGGGTGGCACAGTGGTAGTGCTGCTGCCTCACAGTTAGGAGACCTGGGTTCGCTTCCCAGGTCCTCCCTGCTTGGAGTTTGCATGTTCTCCCCGTGTCTGCGTGGGTTTCCTCCGGGTGCTCCGGTTTCCTCCCACAGTCCAAAGACATGCAGGTTAGGTGGACTGGCGATTCTAAATTGACCCTAGTGTGTGTTTGTGTGTGTCCTGCAGTGGGTTGGCACCCTGCCCAGGATTGGTTCCTGCCTTGTGCCCTGTGTTGGCTGGGATTGGCTGCAGCAGACCCCCATGACCCTGTAGTTGGGATTCAGCGGGTTGGATAATGGATGGATGGATAATAATAATAAATAGTTCCATTTATGTTTTGTTTTTCTTGCTACTCAAAACGCTTTACTTAGACAGAGGGGAGCCACTTCAACCACCTCTAATGTGTAGCACCCACCTGGATGATGCGACAGAAGCCATTTCTGCGTCAGTACACACACCACACATTAGTTATTAGGTGGTGAAGGGGTGAGAGAAATAGTTGGCCAATTAGAAACAGGGAATGATTAGGGGGCCAGAATGGATGAGGCCATGATGGGTAATTTAGCCTGGACATTGGGATAAACCCCACTTTATACTCTTTGCGAAAGATGCCCAGGGATCTTTTTTTGTGATTATTATTATTATTATTATTATTATTATTATTATTATTATGTATTGTAAGTTCAGTAAAAGGTACAGATTATCAGCAACAACACCCACATGACACCCGGCACCCTCCTGAAATTGCCCTGTAAAAAGAGTTCTAACTAGAAATGAAATTGAAAACCTGCCAATGCCCATGAAGACTGGCAAAAGAGGCCAGACAGACACTGGAGCAAACCAGAAGAAACCCACACAGACACAGGGAGAACATGCAAATTCTACATAAGGAGGACCTGGGACAAGAACCCTGGCCTCTTTACTTGTCTTTTTAGGCAACAGAGATACCACTGTGTCACCATGCCTTGCTGCTTGCAAACATTTGTCCAAATATCAAAAAGCTGGAGGATGTCCAGGGATCTTAAATGATCACAGAGAGTCAGGACCTTATTTTATACGTCTCAGTCAGAGAATGACGTTATATTTACAGCACTGCTTTGGGATCCACATTCAGACCACAGGGTAAGTGCTCCCTGCTGGCATCTCCAACACCTCTATTCCAGCAGTAACCCAAGCTTTTTCATAGATGTTCAGGCGGATGACCTCTTCTGAAATGCAGGTGGACACACCTAGGGTGAATTTAGCATCACCAGTTCATCTAGCCTGCATGCACCTTATTTAAATCCTTAATGCAGTACGTTGTTGAAGCTCCTTTTGGCAGCTTTGACTCTTCTTGGTTAAGTCTCTGCAAGCTTTGCACTCGCTGATTTGAACAGTTTCTCCCATTCTTCTAAGCTCCGTGAGATTGGATGGCTAGAACCTGTAAATGCCATCTTCAGGTCTCTCCACATGTGCTCTTGTTGAAGCAGGCTGACATGGCAGGGGCGCCCTCGGCCCCAATGAAGGCACTCTGAGACTTCAGAACAGACAGCAGAATTAAGCTTTATTGCTTGGTGCACCTACAGACTCATCTCAGGTGGAACAATGAGCAAACAACTAAAAGCAGCTCTTTCCTTTATTACAATCCTTATCACACAAGTTATTATTCATTCTCATCTGACTCCTAGAATTCCATTGCTCTAGTCCTGCCTCTAATTGATTCCACCAATAACTCTTCGTTGGTTGGGGCTCGGGATTGAGTTTCAACCAACAGCAAAGCAAAATGGTTGGTGTGAATTATCCGAATTAGCAGAGGAACAGGATTTCCAGTGGCCAGATTAGGGCTGTTCAATTTCCATTACAAAACAAAAAAAAAGACTGTCACGTCAGCCATGAATATTTAAAGAGGATCTTCTGGTCTACAGCATAGTTACGGTCCACCATCACTCCCTGAATTACCTGCTGTCAAAAGAAAATGCGAGCAATGGAAAGAATGTGGCTAACTGGACCAAGAGATGTGCATACATTGGAGAAATAGAAATCAGTCCAAGTGGGCTGTCAAATGACATTTACTTAAGAGTTGCTTCCGTCTAGCCATCCTACCACAGATATCAGATTGATGGAGTGCTGCTGAGTTGGCCATCCATTTGACAGATTCTCCCATTTGAATAAAGAACTTAAGAAGCTCTGTTAAAGTGACGCTCCCTGGGAATGAGTTATTTCGTGATTGTGGCGTGTTATGTAACATGAATCTATATAGATATAAAATTATGGGTGATACCCCTTCCTCGTGATACGGCGGTAAGAAATCATGCAAAAGAAATAACTTAGCTTTGTTTAATGTTGGCTTACACAAACAAAGGAAGCCAATGACAAAACCCAGTTGAGCAGAGGGGGCCTGAGGTGTTGAGTCTGTCGATGTTCGTCGGTGAAGTTCAAGGCCTTTTTGGGATCAGATGACGATATCTCCCATCTGCACACTTTTCATTTATTCCAATCTGTCTAATGTCAGTGCCAGGATGCGGTTGATGGTAGACTTCTTAGGTGTTAAACCAGACTTTTCCGGTCGCTGGTAGGTAAGCAAGTGATCACGGATCCTATTGAGGATGACCCTTACCTTACCTGGCACAGAGAGCAGTGTTATCCCTCTGTAGTTGCTGCAATCCAGATGATCACCCTTCCAAACGTGAATATCAGCAGAGTTTCTTTGCAGCCTTTGTCGATTTTCGCAAAGCGTTCGACTCAGGGGTCAAGGGATTCCCTCAAGGTTGCTGGACATCATTGCCGGCCTGTACACTGGTACTGTGAGTGCTGTACAGAGTGGAGGCAGAACCTCTATGTTTTTCCCAGTTGATTCTGGGGTTCGTCAGTGGTGTGTTCTGCTCCTACTCTGTTCAATGCTTGTATGGACTGGGTGTTGGGCAAAGTCATGGGCTCCAGCAGCTGTGGGGCATCTGTTGGTAAAGAAAGATTCACGGATCTTGACTTTGCTGATGATGCTGTGATCTTTGCGGTGTCAATGGAGACTCTGATCGGGGTGCTCAAGAGAATGAGCGAGGAGTCTGAGTTGTTTGGGCTTGTGAGTGTCCTGGATAAAAACTAACATCCAAGCCTTTAATGACCTCTTGGGCACGGCCATCAGCAGTGTATCTGTTTGCGGAGAGAGTGTCGACCTTCTAGAGAGATGTACTTACCTCGGCAGTGACATTCATGGTTCTGGTGATTCTTCCTATGAAGTCAGTAGACGGATTGGAAGAGCATGAGGAGTCATGAGGTCTATGGAAAGGGGTGTGTGGCACTCCCGATATCTCTGCAAAAGGACGAAGGTCCAAGTCTTTAGAGCCCTGGTGTTTCCTGTCTTGCTATATGGTAGCAAGACATGGACGCTATCCAGTGACCTGAGGCAAAGACTGGACCCCTTTGGTACTGTGCCTCTTCAGAAAATCCTTGAGTATTACTGGTTTGACTTTTTGTCGAATGAGCAGTTGTTCATAGAGTCCTGAAGGAGGCCCATTGTGAGGGAGCATCCCTACGGCCATGTGACGCGATTCCCTAAGGGTCATCTTGCTCACAGGATCCTCATTGTTGGGGACCCAAGTGGCTGGACCAGGCCAAGAGGATGCTCACATAACACCTGGCTGTGGCAGATAGTCATTTCCAGACAGTGGGACTGGACCGCGTGTCTGCCTGGGGGGTTGCCAACCAGGATCCCAAGCTGTTTCATCGTGTGGTGGGTGCGACAACGCACTGTACCAAGACATGCTCCCCAACCTGACCCAACCTGACCAGAGAGCTCTACAGGGAGTTCCTTGGACTTCATGGCTTGTTTTTTGTCTTGTGACTTGTGGGATCTTCTATACAATGGTACACATGAGCCTTCCTTTATAATTGATGTCCAATCAATTCAGTTTACCACAGGTGGACTCCAATCAAGTTCTAGAAACATCTCAAGAAAGATTAACGCAAACAGTACGCATCCGAGAACAAGTTGGAGTGCCACAGCACTGGGTCTGTACATCTAACAAAGTGAGAGATTTTAAGTGTTTAAAAATTTTGCACACCTTTCTAGAAACTGGTGTTCAGTTAGTCATTATGGGTTATTGATTGTGGGCAAAAATGGCAAACTGATCCACTCTAAAGTGGAAATTACAACTCAATACATTGTGCGGAAAGTGAAGGGACCAGAAGGCAATGTGAATCCACCGTACCTTCCACCTTTCACTAGACAGTTTCTCTGACATTAAGTAACCAGAACCCTTTGTGATCTTCAATCACTTTAATTAGACTTCCCTCTCCTCTCATCTGTCATCCTCATTTTCTGTGGGTTCCTTCATGTTCATATATTAAATTTTCCAGCTGGCCAACTCCATTTCATTTTGAAAAGTATTAAAATCCATGCCATGTGCAAACACCTTTATGCTTTTTTTTTTCTTGGTTAATTGTCCTTATTAACCACTCATTTCTTTTGCACATGCTTAACTTGCCTTTGTGCCGTACTTCCACTTCATTTCTCCTTTCTTCGATCAGTGAACCAAAGTCACTTAACCCACTTCACTCTGCAGTCCTCCATTATACCTTAGCTGTCATCTTTTTATTTCCCAAAGATCGCCATTCATCATCTTGCTGTTCATCTGCCTGCTATAGTCTGTCAGTGTCTTTCAGATTATTCATCATCTTCTCTAAATCATTAGCAGATCATCTTAATATTGGATGTCCTTCAGCAGTTTGAATACCTTGAATATTTTTCTCTCTATTTTCATTATTTTCATATTGTCTCTAAAGTGTAGAGATAAAAGGACATCTTCACTCACACCGCCTATCATTTTTAATTTCTCTCTATAGTTGTGATCACAGGATTTTCATACTTGGACATCTTATCAATCATTCTGTTATATGGGTGTGAAAAGAGACTCGTTAGATTTTTCGTTTTGAACATTAAACCTTTTAGGCAAGTGATAATACTTTCATAAAACATTAAGTTATCGCCTATTGCCACCTGAGCAAGAAATGAATTCAAAGAAATGTTCAAAATAAGGACAAGTCAGTAAAAGAGAGCAACCTCTGAAGCATTATAGGTCACAAACCACACTTTAAGAAACTACACTCACCAGCCACTTTATTGGGTACACCTGTTCAACTGCATGTTAACACAAATGTCTAATTAGCCAATCAGATGACAGCAACTCAATCCATGTCCACCTGTAGACATTGTCAAGGCGACCCACTGAGCATCAGAATGGAGAAGAAAGGAGACTGGAGTGATTTTGAACGTGGCATGGTTGTTGTCAGAAACTGCTGATTTACTGGGATTATCACACATAACCATCTCTAGGGATTACAGAAAATGGTCTGAAAAAGGGAAAAATACCCAGCGAGCAGCATTTCTCTGGGTGAAAATATCTTGTTGATGCCAGAGGTCTGAGAAGAATGGCTATAATGGTTTGAGCTGAAAGAAAGGCAACAGTGACTCTAAAAACCACTTGTTATAACCAAGGTATGCAGAAGAGCATCTCTGAACACACAACATGTTGAACCTTGAAGTTGCTGGGCTACAGAAGAAGGAGACCACACTGGGTGACACTCCTGTCAGCTAAGAACAGGCAACTGAGGCTACAAATTACATGGGCTTACCAAAATTGGACAATAGAAGATTGTAAAAACATTGCCTGGTCTGATGAGTCTCGATTTCTGCTGCGACATTTAGATGTTAGTGTCAAAAACATGAAAGCATGGATCCATTCTGCCTTGTATCAATGGTTCAGGCTGGTGGTGGAGGTGTGATGGTGTGGTTGATATTTTCTTGGCACACTTTGGGTCCCTTAGTACCAAGTAAACATCATTTAAATGCCACAGCCAGTATTGTTGGTGACCATGTCCATCCAATTTACGACCACAGTGTACCCATCTTCTGATGGCGACTTCCACCAGGCTAACACACCATGTCACAAAGCTCATCTCACACTGGTCTCTTGAACATAGCAATGAGTTCATTGCACTCAAATGGCCTCCACAGTCACCAGATCTCAATCCAGCAGAAAACATTTGAGTTGTGGTGGAGCGGGAGGTTCACATTATGGACGTGCAAGAAATCTGCAGCAACTGTGTTATGCCATCATCTCAATGTGGACCAGAATCACTGCATCAGGACAACATCATCAGGTTCAGTGATGACAACTGTGACATTGTCAGCATATGCGGCCACCTGAAAGGATGCAGTGGGACACACAGGCAATGACAGGCCATGAAGTAATTGGCGAAGTCTGCAGAACAGGGGCTCTATGGACAGCGAATATAACATACTGGAGAGTGCACAGCCCTGACGAATGCCCCTTGTAACCGAAAATGGGACTCCCAATCCTCCATTAATTTTTAAAACACTAAACACATTTGTGTACATTAATTTAATATATCCTACAAAGGTCTCACCGAAACCAAACCTCTCTAGAACTGTAAATAAATACTGGTGGTCTACCCGGTCAAAGACCTTCTCTTGATCCAATGAGATGAGACTCGCCTCAAACCCAAGAATCTCAAAGGGAGATACCAAATCCCGCACAAATAAAATGTTATCAAAAATGCATCATTCAGGGACACAGTATGACTGATCAAAGGCCACCAAGCTGATCATGACAGTCCTCAGAAGAAGAGCCAAAGCTTTGGAAAAGATTTTATAGTCTGAGCAGAGCAGGCTGACCGGTCGCCAGTTTTTAATGTTGCAGAGATCCCCTTTTTTTGGCAAAAGAGTCAAAACAGCTCTCTGACAACTCACAGAAAGTTCTTTATCCCTGATGTTCTCCACAAAAACAGTCAGGAAGTCCTTACCCATGATATCCCAGAAGGACTTGTAGAATTTGACGCGAAGTCCATCGATCCCAGGGGCTGTGTTCTGATTTAAACTCCCAAGAGCACTAGTGAGCTCCTCCAGCTATAGTGGCAGGTCGAGTACTTCCTTGATGGATGGAGTCAACTGTAGTAAGTCATTAAAGAAAAATTCAGTGTTTGAAGACAAGTCCACTGTGTCTGCAGAGAATAAGTCTTTGTAAAAGTTTAAGGCAAATTCCCGGATCTCCTCGGTCACCGTCATTTCAGTCCTATCAGCATTTTTCAGACAGTGAATGATTTTTGCCTGAGCAACCTCTTTCTTCAATGAAAAGAAAAACTGCGTTGGGGCGTCTATTTGGGAAATATTTTGGAATCTCCCCCTGACAATGGCGCTCTTCATCCAGCAGGGACCACAGAGAATCCTTTTTGTCTTGTAGGGACTCAAGCAAAGTGGCATCAAAAACGGTTTCCAGTTTGGCTTGAATTAGCCCAATGTCCTCTTCTAGTTCTTTAATGGCCATGGTGACCTTTCTAGAAGAATGTTCAGAATAAAACTGGCAAAAGAGTTTAATTTGGACCTTGGAGACGTCCCACCACTGTTTCAGAGATGAAAATTCACTTTTGCTGAGTCTCCATTTGTCCCAAAAGAGACGAAAGTGTTGAAGAAATAGAGAGTCTTTAAGAAGTTTAGTATTAAAGTGCCAGGAAGATTTAAAATTACTCTCAGACCCCAAAGAGAAACGAGTGAGAGTTAAACTATGGTCTGAAAGCCCTGTGGGCAGAAGACAAGAGCCCAAAATGAGGTTCAGATTGTGCCGTAAAGTATAAATTCTGTCCAGCCTTGCCATGGATAACATGCCACTGGAGGCCTTGAGCCATGTGTACTGTCTCGCTGCCGGGTTCAGCTCTCTCCACACATCCACAAGTTCTTGCTGATGAAGGGCCGACTGCAACACCTTGACTGACCCCGGGTGAGGCTCAGCGCCATTCCTGTCCATCTCTGCATTTTCTGTGCAATTAAAATCACCAGCTAAAAACACGACATCCTCTGAACTGCACTCAGCTAGTACGTCTTTTAACAAAATAAAAAAGAAACTCTCTCTTTGCCTTCATTTGGAGCGTAGACATTTAAGAAAATAATGTTTTTCCCCTGAATGTGTACAACGACCTTCATGAGACGGCCTTTAATTTGCTCAAAACAGTCTATGGACTCCGGGAGAAACTCCTTACTGAAGAGCACTGCCACTCCTGCACTGGCACTGGAGCCGTGGCTCAGAATCGATGTCCCACTCCAGTCCCTCTGCCACTCCGACTCATTCATTGGGTCAGTATGAGTTTCTTGAAGAAAAATAACATCAAGTTTTTTCTGTTCTAAATATTGAAAAAGTACGGCTCTCTTTGAGGAGTCTCTGCAGCCATTAACGTTCAAAGAGCCCAAAGAGAAAACAGGCATTAGAAGGAATAGAAACGGAGCAGCAATGACAAGAAGAACTTTAACTAATGAAAAAGAGAGGAGTTGGTGTGGAGCCATTATGTGCTGGAGGTGAGGGACTTTCTAACTTTACTGATAACATTCTTTAAACTCTTTTCTTTCCATCCCCAAAGGAACAGCATTATGCATAACTCGCTTGGCTGAAACCAAAAAAAGTTCCAGGTCAGGAAAATGTTCTACAAAATTCACCTTCCTTTTGCCTTCAAGAAAATCCAGGAAGCTCGAATGCTTTCAGTGCTGTACTCCATTTTTCCAAGAGTACCAGTTAAATTGTCACTTGACATACAAGTATCACTGTCATCGCCACCCTGCTGACTCCCCCCACACTCTGGGCTACTTGTCACCTCTCTGGTACTCAAAACTGATTTTTTAAAGACACGTCAGCCCCCTCTGTCAGGTTCATTTGGTTACTTCTCTTTGCTCCTACTCCACCGTCTGAGGTTTCTTTGCTCTTTCTGGGAAGTGTCGTCCATTCTTCTTCAACATTCATTTCCTCAACAACTCCAGCTTTCTTCCCTAACTGCGATAGATAGATAGATAGATAGATAGATAGATAGATAGATAGATAGATAGATAGATAGATAGATAGATAGATAGATAGAGTGCATCCGTAAAGTATTCACAGCGCATCACTTTTTCCACATTTTGTTATGTTACAGCCTTATTCCAAAATGGATAAAATTCATTTTTTTTCCTCAGAATTCTACACACAACACCCCATAATGACAACGTGAAAAGTTTACTTGAGGTTTCTGCAAATTTATTAAAAATTAAAAATCCCATGTCCATAAGTATTCACAGCCTTTGCTCAATACTTTGTCGATGCACCTTTGGCAGCAATTAGAGCCTCAAGTCTTTTTAAATCTGATGCCACAAGCTTGGCACAACTATCCTTGGGCAGTTTCGCCCATTCCTCTTTGCAGCACCTCTCAAGCTCCATCAGGTTGGATGGGAAGCATCGGTGCACAGCCATTTTAAGATCTCTCCAGAGATGTTCAATCAGATTCAAGTCTGGGCTCTGGCTGGGCCACTCAAGGACATTCACAGAGTTGTCCTGAAGCCACTCCTTTGACATCTTGGCTGTGTGCTTAGGGTCGTTGTCCTGCTGAAAGATGAACCGTCGCCCCAGTCTGTGGTCAAGTGCGCTCTGGAGCAGGTTTTCATCCAGGATGTTTCTGTACATTGCTGCAGTCATCTTTCCCTTTATCCTGACTAGTCTCCCAGTTCCATCCCCACAGCATGATGCTGCCACCACTGTGCTTCACTGTAGGGATGTTATTGGCCTGGTGATGAGCGGTGCCTGGTTTCCTCCAAACGTGACGCCTGGCATTCACACCAAAGAGTTCAATTTTTGTCTCATCAGACCAGAGAATTTTGCTTCTCATGGTCTGAGAGTCCTTCAGGTGCCTTTTGGCAAACTCTAGGCGGGCTGCCACGTGCCTTTTACTAAGGAGTGGCTTCCGTCTGGCCACTCTGCCATACAGGCCTGATTGGTGGATTGCTGCAGAGATGGTTGTCCTTCTGGAAGGTTCTCCTCTCTCCACAGAGGACCTCTGGAGCTCTGACAGAGTGACCATCGGGTTCTTGGTCACCTCCCTGACTAAGGCCCTTCTCCCCTGATCGCTCAGTTTAGATGGCCGGCCAGCTCTAGGAAGAGTCCTGGTGGTTTCGAATTTCTTCCACTTATGGATGATGGAGGCCACTGTGCTCATTGGGACCTTCAAAGCAGCAGAAATTTTTCTGTAACCTTCCCCAGATTTGTGCCTCGAGACAATCCTGTCTCGGAGGTCTACAGACAATTCCTTTGACTTCATGCTTGGTTTGTGCTCTGACATGAACTGTCAACTGACCTTCTATAGACAGGTGTGTGCCTTTCCAAATCATGTCCAGTCAACTGAATTTACCACAGGTGAACTCCAATGAAGCTGCAGAAATATTTCAGGGGAAACAGGATGCACCTGAGCTCAATTTGGAGCTTCAAGGCAAAGGCTGTGAATACTTACGTACATGTGATTTCTCAATTTTTTTATTTTTAATAAATTTGCAAAAACCTCAAGTAAACTTTTTTCACGTTGTCATTATGGTGTGTTGTGCGTAGAATTCTGAGGAAAAAAATGAATTTAATCCATTTTGGAATAAGGCTGTAACATAACAAAATGCGGAAAAAGTGATGCACTGTGAATACTTTCTGGATGCACTGTAGATAGATAGATAGATAGATAGATAGATAGATAGATAGATAGATCTTGTCCCTGGAGGGGAATTTGGCTTTTAACAGACGCTTAAAAAATAAATAAATACATAAATATATAAATAAGTAAGTAAATAAATTAATATACACACTTTGGTCTGAAGACACTCCAGACTGAGTATAAAACAAGAAAATTCAAAAGAAAGAAAAGTTTTAACTTGGCTGTCCCAGTTCAAGTGAGGTGCTCTGCAGTGATACTGCTGTTGGTATAAAGAAGTCCCCATCGCATTTCTTGACACATTTCTGCTAAATAATTCCTCAGAGTTACTGTGTCACAGAGAGGACATGAAGCATTATTCATGACGGCACTCAGTTTTGTCTTCCTGAGCTACGACCTCCGGGGGGCTGCAGAATGCGGACCTACAGTATAACTGAGCCTATTCTTTTAATGAGTTTGTTGACTCGATGGGCCTTTCTTGAAGTGATGTTACCAGCCCTGAACACCACATTTGCCTTCATAGAATTACAGAAGATGTGATGGATGTCACTACCCACATTAAAGGAATGCAGTTTCCTAAGGAAAATAGAGCCTGCTTTGCCCTTTCTTCTGTAGTTCCTCTGTGTTATGAGATCAGTCCAACCTGTCACTGATTTGGACCCCCAATTACTTGTAGGAGCGGACTACACCCACATCCACTCCTTGAACTGTGACTGAACATAGAGGCTCTTTGGTGCAGCGGATGTCAATAAGGAATTCCTTGTTTAAGATGCACACAATTCTCTTTGCACCAAGAACCAAACTTTTCCACCTTGCCTGTCTCAGCCCCCTTAGCAACACACGCCATAAGTGCTAAATCACCTGAGAATTTCTGCAAGTGACCGGACCTGCTTCTATATTTCTAGTCAGAGGTGTACACAGTGAAGAGAAAAGCAGACAGGACTGTTCCTTTGTGGTGGCCAAGTGTTGCTCACACGGTCCTTGAGTCTTACAAACTGTGGTCTACCTGACAGATAGTCCGTTATCCAGGGCACCACTGGCTCATCTATCTGCATATCTCTGAGTTTACTCCTTAACAGGGATGGCTGGATGGTATTGCAGGTGCCGGAGAAATCAAAAAACAGAATCCTCACAGTTCTGCCAGGTTTGTCCAGGTGAGAATAAGCTTTGTGGGGCAGAAAGATAAACAGGCAAAAATCAAATCAAAAGAAGTAGGAGTTCAGGGTGATGTTTTTAGGTGGGTGCAGAAAAGGCTCAGACACAGGAAGCAGAGGGTGATGGTGTGAGGAACCTCGTCAGAATTGGCTGATGTTAAGAGTGGTGACCAGCAGGGTCAGTGCATGCTAGGGTTGCTGTTATTTTTAGCATATATAAATGATTTATATAGGAATATGATAAACAAGCTGGTTAAGTTTGCAGATGATACCAAGTTAGGTGGATTAGCAGATAATTTGGATTATATCATTACAGAAGGACTTGGATAGCATACAGGCTTGGACAGATTTGTGGCAGATTAAATTTAATGTCAGTAAATGTAAAGAATTACACATAGGAAGTAAAAATGTGAGGTTTGAATACACAATGGGTGGTCGAAAAATCGAGAGTCCACCTTATGAGAAGGATTTAGGAGTCATAGTGGACTCTAAGCTATCAACTTCCCGACAGTGTTCAGAAGCCATTAAGAAGGTAAACAGAATGTCAGGTTATATAGCGCCTTGATGTGTGAAGTACAAGTCACAGGAGATCCTGCTCAAGCTTTATAACACACTGGTGAGGCCTCATCTGGACTCCTGTGTGTAGGTTTGGTCTCCAGGCCACAAAAAGGATATAACAGCACAAGAAAAGGTCCAGAGAAGAGCAACTTGGCTGATTCCAGGGCTACAGGGGTTGAGTTATGAGGAAAGATTAAAAGTACTGAGCCTATACAGTTTAAGTAAAAGATTAAGAGGTGACCTGATTGAAGTGTTTAAAATTATGAAGGGAATTAGTACAGTGGACTGTAATTGTAAAATGAGTTCATCAAGAACATGGAGACACATTTGGAAACTTGTTAAGGGTAAATGTCGCACAAACATTAGGAAGTTTTTCTTTACACAAAGAACGATAGACACTTGGAATAAGCGACCAAGTAGTGTGGTAGACATTAAGACGTTAGGGACTTTCAAAACTTGACTTGATGTTTTTTTGGAAGAAATAAGTGGAGAGGACTGGCGAGCTTTGTTGGGGTGAATGAGCTCTTCTCGTCCAGAGTGTTCTAATGTTCTAATGCAGTGGTCTACCACCAGAGGACTCATATACAGTATTCTAGGACCAGCCTCCTTCTAGGACCAGACTTTAGAAGGTAAAGTCATCCCTGATGGAAGATCGCAGTAATTGTGAGAAAGAGGGGTCCTTTCATCGGATTGGCTGGCCCAGCACTGTTCCAGCCGTGGAATGGCCAAATGGGAGAGGCAGCTTGATGGATGAGGTCTCCAGGACTCTAAACAAATCCAAATCATATTATGTGATATCATCTACTGTTACATTCTGCTCCATACTTGTACATTTTTTATTTGTATACTGTATTGAGGATTTGTTGTCTTCTGTGTATTGTATTATATTGGCCCCCTTCTTTTTGACGCCCACTGCACGCCAAACCTACCTGGAAAGGAGTCTCTCTTTGAACTGACTTTCCTGAGGTTTCTTCCATTTTTTCCCTACAAGGTTTTTATTAGGAGTTTTTCCTGGTCTTCTTAGAGAGTCAAGGCTTGGGGGCTGTCAAGAGGCAGGGTCTGTTAAAGCCCATTGCGGCACTGCAAAAATAAATTGGATTGTAATGTATTGTACTTTCAAGCTACTGGACATGGCAAGACAGGTCACTAACTGAGTATAATGTATAGTCAGAGAGATTAGAAATAATTAGAATATACCATTTCAATTCAACTTATGGGGGTTGTAAGAACCTCCCATAGACTATGCACTAATATATAGGCAAACATTTAATATAACATAAATAACTAGTGTGGCAGACAGCCAGGGACCTTGCCCCACCAGGACGCCTGGATCAGGGAAGGACCGGGAAAGGAGCAATAGGGACGCAAGAGGGCAGCCCTCCGGTTTCCAACAAGGGCCATGTATACGGAGCTTGGAAGCTCAACCCATTGGGGGTCCGTGGCCCAGACAAGGGGCTGCCTGGATGGTTCCTGAGCCCTGGAGGACAGCTCTTTCGCCACACCAGGAAGTGCTGCCACTCCAGGAACTGTATATGCCCGGAGTGCTTCCGGGTGCAAGGGCAGCACTTCCACCACACCAGGAAGTGCTGCTGGAAGACCATCACCAAACACCTGGAGCACATCCAGGGCATGATAAAAGGGGACACCTCACTCCCTTCGAGGAGCCAGAGTTGGGAGGAGAAAGACGGAGCTTGCGAAGGAGGAGTGGAGGCGGCCAAATAGAGGTGAAGGACTGAGCAATAGAGTGATCGAGAGGGGAACGAACTTGTAAATAAACCCGTGTGTTTTAGACATGGGTGTCATGTCTGTCTGTGGTTGGGCTAGCTTTTACACTAGCAAATAGCGTTTACACCTATCCAAATCATTTATAGATTTTAAAATAGCCCTAGCATTGACCCCTGCTGGACACCAGTCCCATAATCACACAATTCTGATAAGGTTCCTCACACCATAACCCCCCGCTTCTTGTTTTCGAGCAATTTTGCACCCATCTACATACTGCATACTGAATTCCCACTTCTTTTCAGTTTAAAGGTATTGGTGATCTGGAAACTTATGTCTTCCTTACCTGAAATAACTACCTGACCTTGAATGTTTGGTCCTCCTTAACTGAAAAATCTCAGAACTCATTTTACAACCTATCTACCATTAGGATGCATTAATTTAGCAGATTTTGGAAAATTATTATATAACAGTGTTTCTTAAACTATGTGTGCCATGATGTCTATAAATGGATCACACTGAGATGTGAATTACAATTGCACTCAATTCTAGAAGAGGGAATGGAATGGTGACCTGTTACAGGTCACAAAGACATGCAAGAAGCAAAATTGGATTGTGACAAAAAGGAGTTTAAGAGCCATTGTTACATAATAACAGTAATCAAAGTAAATATGTCCATTATCCACTCAGTCCTATCAAATGGTTAAAGAAGTTGTAGCAACTATCTATATTAAAACTAAGTACAATGCAATGTCTTTTTTACTGCACTTAGCCAAGGTCCTACAAACCTTCTATATCTATAAAGAATGTTGGATGTCACAATTCAACCTGCAAAAAAAAAAAAAAAATGAAGTCACAGAATGTCTCTGTGAGTCACCTCATCTTTACAGTAACACTGAAAGAGAAAAAAAAAAAAAAAAATATAGTGCTTAAAATTTCCAAAAAGTCCAGAACTCTTGCCTGACAAATTGGAGTTATTATTAAGGTTGAACTGGCAAGGACTTGCTTCACCCATTTGCTCTTACTAGCTTAGGAGGAGTACCTGCATAAACTGACTATCTTCCATTGAGCACGATGACACCACCAACCTGAGAGAGAAAAGAAGAAAACACTTAGGACTTGTACAATTGTAAAGGAAATCTCATTTTGTATTAAAATGTAACTTAAGTAGAGAAATAAGGTCTATTTAAGAACATATAGAAAACAAGAAATTTCACAAATCAGAGGAGTCCATTTTATCCATCAAGCTTGTTTGTTTAGCTAATAGCTAAGCTTTCCCAAAAGCTTCTCCTTAACACTATAATCCCTGAAGCCTACAAAAAAAAAAGTCGTAATCCTGGGCCACCTTAAATCCCTTTGCACCTCTCGATCAGCACAAGCAGCAAGCAGCCTGCTATCCCATCCCTCTCACCAATGCAGCTGAAGTTCTCCCAACTCAAATCTCTTTATCTGAGTGTGAGGTGCCTGGAGTTGTATTGGGTAAATAATATATCGTTATTTGGATAACATGCATTTCATGTGTGTTCCGTGTCTACAATCATCTGTGTAAATGTAGGATGACAGAAAATGTGAGGCAAGAAATGCTGAACACATAATTAAAACAGAAACTTTTTCCATGTTATACTAATAATGACGTGAAGTGCATAATGTGTGAACACTTTAGTCCAAGTCCTGCGGTGGGTTGGCACCCTGCCCGGGATTGGTTCCTGCCTTGTGCCCTGTGTTGGCTGGGATTGGCTCCAGCAGACCCCCGTGACCCTGTATTCGGATTCAGCGGGTTAGGTAATGGATGGATGGATGGACTTTAGTCCAAATATCGAATAAACAAATGCGCTTTTATTCAAGAATATAACCAAAGTAAAAAAATAAAAATAATTTACATGTTGCTGTCAATGAGTTAAGAACCCATGTTAATCAGCAGAAAGTCGATATGTCTTTTTGGACGGTGCAGAGGTAAGAACTTATAACCAAAAGGTTGTAGGTTGCTATTTCTGCAATGGCCACGAGTCTGACGTTAACAGCCCAACAGATTACAAGGTTATGCTCATACACACTTCACTATGTGAGTTTGTGGACAGAAAAACTCAGTTTCACTTCTAGTTTTTCCTATTGCTACTTCTTGATCTACGTGTATTTGACCTTGCTTTCTGCAGGTTCGATTTCGATATTTTTGTCTCACAATTTGGCTTTGTTATTATGCGCTCTTGTTTTACGATTTACACCATCTTCCCAATCTGCGTCATCATCCACCTTTATAGCTCAATATTTTTTATGACATGGCAGACTTAAAGGTCAGCGATTACCATGTTTCACTAGTTTTCAAGTTTGTTGATGAAAAGAACTTTTGGTGTGCTTCTCTCTTGTTGGTTTTTTTTTTTCTTGTTTAGAATTCATTTTTTGGATTTTGGTTCTCATTTCTATTTTGTTAATGCTTTTTTTTGATCTTCCGATTCAGACCATCGCATATTTTATTGACTTAAATTTTTACCATCACTGTTTTTTTGCCTATGTAGAGCATTCTTGTTTTATACATGCTTTAAAGACTTACATTTAGGAATCAATTTCTTGTTCATCGATTTAATTAACACTGGTTAAAAAAAAATATTTTTTGTTTGCTACTGGGAACTTCACACCAGCTCTTTATTAAGTTTTTTACACTGATTTCATATATAAGCTAGAACATCACATTTTTGAGATGCACATCATTGACGTTTTAACACTTTTCAATATCAATATAATATATGAACATAATATCTGGAGTATGAACTGTGTCCCACCAAAATTGTTTTATTCTGAAAATAAACCAGAAGACATTACCAGAGACTCTTTAAAACATGTTTATGTCAATTTGACTCATTATAAAAGCAATGTCTGCATGCTCAAAAACGTTTGAGGCACATGCTTTTGCCCTTGTACTGTATATTTGCAAGAACCAACTGTAGTCACCCATCATGCTCAGAGTAAGATTTCCGTGATATCGGTTTTCTATCACATTTATATCTTGAGGAAATTGTTCTCCAAACCAACAATATTCGTTATAGAAAAATAACAATCTGAATTAATGGTTTGTTGGTTCCTGCCATGCCATGGGTACAGCAAAAGGCATTTTTTTCTGCTTGCCATTCAGCCACTGTGTTAGACCCAAATAGCAAATAGTGCAGCACACATGAGGTGCCCACACTTTATCATGGTCATCAAATTTACAGCCAAAGTAACGCTTGTTTGCAGTTATAAGTCTGCCGGAAATATTTTTTCGCTGGTCTTGTGGAGTAAATTGTTGACAGACATAACAAAATTGTCAGGGTGGTTAACACAACTTCTTCTGGTCATGCCTGGAAACTAGTTTAAAAAGTCCACGGTAGATCTCTCAATTAATATATCAGAAAAGGAGTGCAAAGTAGCAATGCAGAGAATTCACTCGAGCTCCATATGCACAAAGCATACAATTATACAACTCAAAATTATATATCGAGCACATCTGTCTCGACTAAAACTCTCCAAAATGTTTCCAGGTCTTGATCCAACCTGCGAACGTTGCCACCAAGCCCCAGCCTCACTGGGTCACATGTTCTGGGCCTGCACCAAATTAACATTATTCTGGACAAAAATATTTAATTACCTTTCAGACAGCCTTGGACTCACAATCCCTCCTAACCCATTAACCGCTGTGTTTGGGGTTCTTCCAGAGGGGCTTAAAGTGGAGAAAGACAAACAAACTGTGATTGCATTCACTACACTGTTGGCACGCAGACTTATTCTGATAAACTGGAAGAACCCAAACTCTCCTCTTTCAAGTCAGTGGGAAACCGATGTGTTATATTATTTAAAATTGGAAAAAATCAAATACTCAGTTAGAGGATCTGTGCAGACTTTTATCAAAACATGGCAGGATCTAATCAGTAATATTTTAAAATAAGTTCATAAAGCACAGAGAATCTATTAATGTAGGTATTTTTACAGGTCTTAAATTTCATGCCGTTTGGCTTGCTCTCTCTCTCAGGGGTGGGGATCGATTTGTTCTTAACTCAATTTTTCTTTTTGTAAAAACTTGATTGATTTGTATGGAATACAATAAAATTAATAAAAACGAAAAAAAAAAAAGTCCACGGTAAACAAATCAGCAAAGGCAACTTTTTAACGTCAATTTTCAAAGTAATGGTGAATCTAATGAAACAAAATGTCCTGAAATGCAATGTTATGTTAAGGAAACAAAAATACCAACCACCTACTGCGGCGAGTTGTGTCATTATACTTTAGAGTCATATAAGACTTGATAATCAGTAACAAATATTCATTCATCCATCCATTCATTATCCAACCCGCTATATCCTAACTACAGGGTCACAGGGGTCTGCTGGAGCCAATCCCACCCAACACAGGGCGCAATGCAGGAAACAAACCCTGGGCAGGGCGCCAGCCAACCACAGGTAACAAATGTTATTTCCAATAATTAAAAATGAATAGTATATATATATATATATATATATATATATATATATATATATATATATATATATATATATATGTCCGAAAACATACACATTTATTTCTCTGAACACACCTGCACCCACAATACAGTGCACAAACCCCAATAGTATCTCTTGTTCTTCTCCTTCTCTTTCTCTTCTCTCGCCTCTACTCCCCTCCTCACAAGCTCCATCTCCTTCCTCCTGACTCTGGCGTGTCTACTGGAGGGAAACTGCTTTTTTTATAACAACCCTGAAGCACTCCGGGTGTCCCTGGAATTCCATCTTCAGCATAAAAAATGAAGACTAATGAGCGCACCTTTTGGAGGTCCACCAGGGTGACGTCCATTCTGGCTCTCTTAGACGATTCCACTTCCGGGTCCCTTTCAACCGATATCACTTCCATCCAAAATTGATGACTTCACTCCCGGTCCATTACCGTTGACTTCATTTACGGCTTCTGATTATGTTGTCATCTCTATCCCTTACTATCAACATTATTCCTGTTTCCTTTGCTTACTTCCCCTCCTTCCATGTATCCATTATCATAATAAATAGACACCAGAGTCATGAAAAGGTTTGGGGCAGCCAGGCTGCAAATGTGTAAATTGTTAGCACTGATGTGCTCAGAATGAAGTCCAAAACAGAACTGACTGTAGCCGCCCTTATATAAGGCGAAGTCAGGCACGGGTAAGACGCGTGTCAAAGAAATCTCTCAGTCCAAAAGTTCGTTTTAAAAATATTTAGTGAAAGTTAAAGGCAAATAATCCATACAAGAATAAAAAGAAAAATAGTTACACACAAAGAATAAAGGCAAAAAAAGGGAAAAATGTATCTTCTAAAAACTTAGTTTTTCTTATGAAGCTTTGGTTACTTCTGTACTTAAAGGTTATTTACTTCTTCTTCTGTATGCTTTAAACATACGGTTCAAAACTTAGATCTTTTAATTTACGAGTTACTTTACACTCAAAAGACCCTTAGGCCGTTGGCACTTAGATATGCGCCAAGCTCAGTACCGTGTATAAGCACGAACGCGAGCACAAAAAAGAATTCTTTCAAGGACACAGTTAAAAAAACGTATGCCTCTGTACCTTACACAAGGTAAGGCTAAACACTTACAAAAAACATTATTTACTCAAAAACTGTTAAGAAATGACAGGAAAATACCAACCATTCTATTCACGGGGGTTTTAGGAACCTCCCATATTTAATGCATTATCATCTAATAAATATTCATACATTTTATAGAACTAGGAGAATGGCTCTTACACTGACTAAGATAGTCAAATATGGTGGTCTTAAAGCCCAGAAAAGGAAGTGAAGTCATCAAGGGCAGAAGCAGAGGGGTCCTCTTCCATAAGCTCAGACCTGAACGTGAGGTCATCAAAAGGGCCAGAACTGAAAGTCACTTCGGCCATGGGTTCTTCACTGGAAGTGACATCATCTATGAGCCCGGAACCGGAAGTGTGGTCATCGGAAACGGAAATGACGTCATCAGGGCCAGGCGGAATTTCTTGTGAATAGAAAGTGATAAAAAAGGTCAGTGCCCTCCGCCATCCCCTGGTCTGGCGTGGAATTACTCTCAATTAGACCCTTTAGCTGCCCTCCATGCTCACGTGTGTGACAACATAAAAATCCTGCGGAACTTAGTTTGTTTGTCAAATATTCACTTTACTCATTTTGATCTTGATCTTAGTCACAATAGACTACTCGGATCATCAGACATTATACGGAGAATTCCCACAACCCTTAATCTGTGCTTTCTGTCTGTTTATTTTGTCACAGCACATATATGTTTAAATTTGTTATTTTCCATTTGTGTTGTCATTTTATTCATTAAAAACATTAATCCATCCCCTAACCCACTCTATCCTAACTACAGGGTCATGGGGGTCTGCTGGAGCCAGTCCCAGCCAACACAGGGCGCAAAGGCAGGAAACAAAGCACGAGCAGGGCACCAGCCCACCACAGGGCGTGCACACACACACCAAGCACAATTTAGAATCACCAGTGCACCTAACCTGCATGTGTTTGGACTGTGGGAGGAAACCGGAGCACCAGGAGGAAACCCACGCAGACACAAGGAGAACATGCAAACTCCACGCAGGGAGAACCCGGGAAGCGAACCTGGGTCTCCTAAATGTGAGGCAGTAGTGCTACCATTGCTCCACCCTGAAAACATTAATGTCAATAATAAATATAAAATTGTATATATTAAAAAATGCATTGCCTGTAAATGTAATATAGACTTACTGTATTTTGTCATGATGGATTATTCATTTGGATGCCTCAGAACATTTCTCATGTATTGACTAGATCTCTTCTTTCAGTTTCAATCTAATTTTTTTTTTTTTTTTGATAAACTCTTCTTAGCGTAGCAATGTGTTGTGCAAAAAAAGGCCCATCTGCAGTTTATTTGGTTTCAACACCAGCAGCATTTGTTTTATCTATTTTACATGTCAGCATTAGTTATGAGAGAGAACTGCTTGTTTCCAGCATACAGACTGCCATAATCCCAGCCAATTATGAGGTAATGAGTCATTAAAATGGAAAGCTACATGGCAGAGGCTCTGCTGGTACTCTTCTGCTCAAAGGTTACCCCATAATAGAATAACATGATGCTTGGAGTTTGAGCACTAAAACCATATGGTTTGGACAGCACTCAGCTCTAAGCTGGTTGGTGAAGACAAATATACTGTAACTTGTGATATCCTGTCAAACACATATGGATGGTGTGGGTGGTTATGCATCAGAGGGGAATGTTGGAATCATTTACTGTATTTTATACTAGGGTTTGCATACTGCACAATACAGCATGTGTTTAAATAATAATATTCTCTGTCTCTTGATTGCATGTGAAACGATGTGAAGCAGTCGGCCTAGGACAAGACTTTTTACATGTTTAGGAAACACTTGGAGGTGTAATTATAACTCCCGAAAAATACTTAGAAAAAACACAAAGAGTAGGGCGGCACGGTGGTGCAGTGGTAGCGCTGCCGCCTCGAAGTTAGGAGACCCGGGTTCGCTTCCCATGTCCTCCCTGCGTGGAGTTTGCATGTTCTCCTCGTGTCTGCTAGGGTTTCCTCCCGGTGCTCTGGTTTCCTCCCACAGTCCAAAGACATGCAGGTTAGGTTGGCAATCCTAAATTGTCCCTAGTGTGTGCTTGGTGTGTGTGTGCCCTGCGGTGGGCTGGTGCCCTGCCAGGGCTTTGTTCCTGCCCTGTGTTGGCCACGTGACCCCGTGTTAGGATATAGCGGGGTGGAAAATGACTGGCTGATTGACACAAAGAGTAGTAAGAAATATGCAGAGCAGGACTGGACAAAATCACAGAGATCAGCGGTCCTGCAGTGCTTTCTGGGTTCTAACATCTGACATCATCTGTGCAGCAATACAGGGGCGCCGCAGGGGACTGTACTTTCTCCGGTCCTGTTCAATCTATATACATCAGACTTCCAATATGACTCGGAGTCCTGCCACGTGCAAAAGTTTGCTGATGACACTGCTATTGTGGGCTGCATCAGGAGTGGGCAGGAGGAGGAGTACAGAAAGTTAATCAAAGACTTTGTTAAATGGTGCAACTCAAACCACTTACACCTTAACACCAGCAAGACCAAGGAGCTGGTGGTGGATTTTAGGTGGCCCAGGCCCCTCATGGACCCTGTGATCATCAGAGGTGACTGTGTGCAGAGGGTGCAGACCTTTAAATACCTGGGAGTGCAGCTGGATGATAAATTGGACTGGACTGCCAATACTGATGCTCTATGTAAGAAAGGTCGGAGCAGAATATACTTTCTGAGAAGGTTGGCATCCTTCAACATCTGCAGTAAGATGCTCCAGATGTTCTACCAGACGGTTGTGGCGAGTGCCCTCTTCTACGCGGTGGTGTGCTGGGGTGGCAGCATAAAGATGAAAGACGCCTCACGCCTGGACAAACTTGTTAAGAAGGCAGGCTCTATTGTAGGAGTAAAGTTGGACAGTTTAACATCTGTGGCAGAGCGACGGGCGCTAAGCAAACTCCTGTTAATTAATGAAGAATCCACTGCATCCACTGAACAGGATCATCTCCAGACAGAGGAGTAGCTTCAGTGACAGACTTTTGTCACCGTCCTGTTCCACTGACAGACTAAAGAGATCGTTCCTCCCCCACACTATGCGACTTTTCAATTCCACCCAGGGGAGTAAATGCGAACATTAATTTTATTTTAATTCTTTTCATTTTATTATTATTTAATTTAATATTGTTTCTTTGTATCAGTATACTGCTGCTGGATTATGTGAATTTCCCCTTGGGATTAATAAAGTATCTATCTATCTATCTATCTAGTCCGCCTCCAATCATGGACTTTATAAAATTAATCTTTGCATGTTTTATTGACTTCAATTTTTACCATCACTTTTAACGGCTGTCTCAGAAAATGAATTACTTAAATCAACAAACAAGAAATTGTTTCCTAAATATTAAGTCTTTAAAGCATGCGCAAAACAAGAATGCTCTAGATAGGCAAAAAAAGAGTAAGTTCAATATGTATAATAAAAATATGTTTTGTAAATGTAATATGTGTATTTCACCTACATTAGGGCTCTCAAACTTCAGTCCTGGAGGGCCACAGTGGCTGCAGGTTATCGTTCCAACCATTTTCTTAATTAGTGACCTGTTTTTGCTTCAAATTAACTTCTTTTGAATTAATTTTAATTGACTTGTTTTTTTTTAAGATTTATTTCCCTGAATTTCTTCAGTGGTGATTCCGAGCCACTTGGGTTTTTATAATCCAGTGGTTCTCAACCTGTGGGGTAGGCCCTCCTTGAGGGGGGCGCGAAGTAACAAAAAGGAGGGTGCGACGATGTGAAAAAAAGAAAACAAGAATCAAAAATATGAAAAAAACATCTGTTGAAACCAAAACAAATTAACTTAAACTACATTCTGAACAACAAGTATTGAGTTAGATAAATGTCAATAAAAGTTAAGTAGGTATAATAAAATATGCATCTACATTTCAAAAAAATGTTGGGGGGGGCGCAATTAAAACTGTTATGAAAACTCGGGTCGCAAATACTTAAAGGTTGAGAAACGTTGTTATAATCAGAAATGGGAGTTAAAGCAGGACAGTTGCCTGTGTTGTGGCTCCTAATAGTTCCCATTTCGACTGAAGTATTGAGACTGTACCTGCCTTCTCTATACAGTTATAAAGTGCCAATATTTTACCTGAAAACCTGGACTCACCTTTCTGCCTCTTGTGCAACTCTGTGACCAAAACTTGACAATATCTGTATAAAAAGTAGCTTAAACTGAGGGTGGGGAGTTAAGGGGGGAAGAGAAAGAGAGCAGGCTTGATCTATACCTAATCTATCATCTCAATCTTTATAATTATAACTATCAACGTAATAATAAGCTGCATGGCAACAACTCTTGGGGGAATAGGAAATTAAGACCTAAACTATTTCACTTCCAGTTAAGACTATAAAATGACATCAAAAACTCAGAATCAGTGTCTCCATGATGGGACAGTTAACTTCGTAAGCTGGAATGTTAATGGACAAAAATTTTTAATTACCTGTCAGACAGCCTTGGACTCACAATCCCTCCTAACCCATTAACCGCTGTGTTTGGGGTTCTTCCAGAGGGGCTTAAAGTGGAGAAGGACAAACAAATTGTGATTGCAGTCACTACACTGTTGGCATGCAGACTTATTCTGATAAACTGGAAGAACCCAAACTCTCCTCTTTTAAGTCAGTGGGAAACTGATGTGTTATATTATTTAAAATTGGAAAAAATCAAATACTCAGTTAGAGGATCTGTACAGACTTTTTTCAAAACATGGCAGGATCTAATCAGTAATATTTTAAAATAAGTTTATAAAGCACAGAGAATCTATTAATTTAGGTATTTTTACAGGTCTTAAATTTTACACCGTTTGGCTTGCTCTCTCTCTCAGGGGTGGGGATCGATCTGTTCTTAACATAATTCTTTTTTTTTGTAAAAACTTGATTACTATGTATTGATTGTAATAAAATTAATAAATAAAATATGTAACGCCAAAAAAAAAAAAAAAAGTAGCTTAAACTACAAAAAAACATTTTATTTAAAAATAAGACATCAGATGGAACTTCTTTTTTTATAGAAATACAGGTATAAAAATATAGAATGAAAACAAGACATTAGATGCAACTTTTTAAAAATAGTACAGGTATGGACACAGAATGAAAACGAGGTGTTAGATGAAGACGAAGGTGCGATTCTGAATGCTTTTGCCACATCATTTTTCTTCATTCTGGAATTAACATTTTTATCTCAGCATAAACTGATATCGTTTCTCACTTTTTTGTTCATCTCAAAGACAATTTTTAGAAGCGATATGAAACTCGAACAGTACGGTACCCACACACAATACGACATGCTACGTATGTGCAGTACTGACTCTGAATTCGGCTATTCTTGAATGATGTCATGCGTACACTCTTGCCGAGCTGATAATGCTCAACACTGGAAATTTCACAACAAACTGTCTCTTTCTTTGAGACAGCCTGTTGCAGGGTTCCCAAGGATCTGTGCAGAAAGTGTAGGTGCTGGCATTAAATATTTTTTGCATCGCATTATAATCTTTGATGGTTATTTTTGGTTGAAAAAACATTCGTTATTCTGAAATTTGCATTTCGTTAAAAAGAAATTTGTCCAACATGATGTTGTAGGAATATTTGTCCAGGCCTACAAAAATTATTGGCTATTCTGAAAATTGTGTTACTTCAGTATTCACTGTAATGGGATTTGACCTGCATTTTGTTTATAGTTACACTTAAATGTAACACATGTTAAGATAAGCTGCTTAGCCCCTGAGGTTTCATTCTGAAATACGTGCTTAGAAATACTGCTTAGCATCTGAGGTTGCATGTTAACTATTATTCATGTTGCACATGTGTGCTGTTATGGGTCCACAGCTCGTTGAGCAAAGGCCATTCATTTTAAATAATCACCGCGCCCGAGTCGGTTTTGTGAGGGGGGCGTTGTTGTAGCGAGCCGCGGGGCAGTCGGCGATGTGGGCGTTTCTCACGTAGTGCACAGGTGAGGAACTGCCCACATCCGTGATTGCTCCTGTGGCTAATGCTACAGCTGTGATGGCCCCTCTTCATTCAAAAAGAAGCGCGAGTTGGTTGTGAGGGTGGAAAAATGGAAAAAAAAAGGTCGAGATCAAAAACGAGAGGAAAAGAGGACGGAGGTTACAGGGAGCGAGGAAGCAGGCGGTGCGTGTGTGTGGTGAGCACGCAATCGAGCGCTCGAGTGCAGCTGTGAGGAAGCTGGGTGTAAGGCCGTCACCCGGGTGTTTGAGTGGATGTTGCTCCTGCTGAGCGATCACGTAGCGGGAGTGACTAGTAGAAGGCGATGAGCCGCAGAAGGCCGTGGAAAGGCAGCGGAAGTCGGGAGACTTGGTGGAGTCCCCAATGTGTGCGTCCTGGCCATTGGTGGAAACTAAGTCTCGGGGACTGGGATGAGTGCCAGACCGAAGCCAGGGATCAGGAGGTCTCCAGTCTCCTGTGTGTAGAGGAGGGCAGCTGCTGAGAACGTCTTGCCTACTGCTAAGCCCAAACGGGGTAAGCAGGTGAGACGCTACCAGAAAAGCGCCAGACTTGTTGTTTTAAGAACTGCTTCCTAAAGAAGATTTTAACCTCTGGTTTTTAAGGATTGTGTTTTTTTCTATTTATTGGTTTTACCTCCACGTTCTTTTATTGGATTATTTATTTAATGAAACATTTGGAGTACTGCACTATTTATTTAAACACCTGTTTTGTTGACTGTTTTAAATAAAAGCACGATTCACTTTTTGCACCACCCCTTGCTCAATTGTTTATTTTCCTCCATTGACTAGCTCACTCGGTTACGTTATCAACGGTGTTGGGTTCAAGTGCTTCCAAAAGTCAGATGGGAGTGTGGAGCCAGAACCCATATCGTCACAACATGCTACAGTAAGAGAGCTACTTATAAAGCATGTGCTAGTTAAACAGCGCTTAACCTCTAAGAATACATATAAAAGGTGAATATTAGCCACAGTCATATTCTATCTAAGGGTATACAACCTATAGCTTTGCAAACAATATTAAGTCAATGCTAACTCAAACATTGCATTAACTTATAATCAGTTCATATCTTACAATAAAAATAATCTTGAAATATGAATAGTAAATTGGAGTCAGATTAAGAGATCCACACTCTTTTTCTGTCATTGGTCAGATGGTGTGACAAGCTGTAGTTTAAAAGCTTGTAAAATATGCAATTCAAATAATGACCATAAATGACCATTGTTAAATGCATAAATTAATAGTATGGCGATGCAGGTTAGGGTCTGAGGTGTTTAGTGGCTTTCTAAATAAATAAATGGTATGCCCAGGCTTGGGAGAGGTGTAGATGTGAGCAAAAGTATGGCAGAGCGGTACCAGGGTGTTAATGAGTAATTGGCCAGCCAAGCACTATATATCTATTAATTAAAATATATTTCTCTTTTTGTTCGTCCTGCTTCCACTTCAAAACCAGTCCCACCCACGCGCAGCTGACACGTCATTTCTCGATTCCTATTTGTCCTCTTCCAAACCCTTCCCCACGCTGCCTGCGGCCTCCCACGCTCCTTGCTATTTTTGTTATACTGTGACGGTTGCTTCCTAAGCCTTTGTTATAAAATGAACGACAGTATCTTCTCTGTCGACGGGATTTTGTACAACGTCATCTCTATTCCGGGATCCGGACGCTGCCTGTTCCTATCAGTGGGTTATTTCTTGACACAAATGGTTCATGAAGGCAATGCACCGTTTTCCGTTCCTATTCTTACACCGCTGTATACTACGGCGGGCGTTGGCTATCTAGTATATATATATATATATGTGTATATATATATACAGTATATATGTATATATATATTGTAATAATCTCAAGAGGAGACAGCACAAAGGTTTGGGGTTTTCTGGCCCCGTATATTGTAGACGATCCACAATAAATCAAAAAGAAAAAGCAGGTCAAAATATAAACTAAACAGTTCATATGCGCAACGCCGAAACATGCCGTCGGCAGCCATTTTATGAGGGAGCAGTCGGAAGTGGAGGAATGCTGGGAAGGAACCGTGAGGGATGCTGGGATCGATGACGTCAGGACAAGATGGCGGAGGAAGGGCGGAAGTAATGTACTGCGGGCAAAGCCGGCTTATGGCGGCGGAGCGTCTTTTTTTCTGCAAGAAAGCACAGGGAGAAAGTTAGTACCCCGCCATTCCCTGCCGGCGAATGTCTTCCCAGGTGTGTTAAAATCCGTCCGCGGTCTCCTACTCGCGCGTGCGTGACAAAATCAATCAATCAATCAATCAATCAATCAATCAATCAATCAATCAATCAACATTTATTTATATAGCACATATTCATACAAAAAAATGTAGCTCAAAGTGCTTTACAAAATGAATAGAAAAATAGAAGACACAATAAAAAATAAACATAAGTCAACATTAATTAACATATATATATATAGCTCTGTCACCCCCTTGTCCGGCATGGAATTATTCCCTTTTGAGTCCTTCAGTTGACTTCCATACGCCCATGTGTGACAATAAATATATATATATATATATATATATATATATATATATATATATTAATATTATATATATATATATATATATATATATAGTCAGGGATGCCAGGGGCAATGACCCGGCCGGGACGCCGTGAGGGACCGGAAGAGGTTCAAAGCCCACCCTGGATCACGTGGGGGCCGCCTTCCTGGTTGCTTTGGGGGCCTCGAGTTGAGGGCATGGAAGCCCCACCCTGCAGGGGCTCGTGGTCACCGCCAGGAGGCACCCCAGTGCCTTGGAGACCTGTTGTCTCAGCACTTCTGCCACACCAGGAAGTGCTGGGGGGAAGAATTAAAAGGGTATCCGGAGAGCTGCCGGGAGGACGCGCTGGGGGATGGCCAAGAGGGGAATGCCGGGAACCACCTGGAGCTCATCCGGGAGAGAATAAAAGGGGCCGTCTCCCTTCATTCAGGGCTGGAGTCGGGTGGAAGACGGACAAGGCAAGAGAGAGCGAGAGAGAGAGTGAGTGTGGAGGCGACCCAAAGAAAGGCATTGTGAGGCCAAGACTGTGTGTGTTTGGGGTTTGTGAGTGTGCACTGGGCTATTATTCGGTGTCTGAGTGACACGTATATTTGTAAATATTGTAAAAAAAATGTGCGGTGGTGACAAACAATATGTCCGCCTGTCTGTGTCCGGGTCGGCTCCACAATATGTATGTATATATATTATATATATATATATATATATATATACTGTATATAAATAGATAGATATACATTTACTATGGTTTGAAAACACCCGAATAACTAAAAAGCAGGAAAATTAAAAAGAAAGAAAACTTGTGATTTGGCTGTCCCAGTCACCTAACACTAAAAGCATATAAAATTATATTGTATTTCAACAAAAGATTTTCAGCTCCATTAATTTGTTATGAATTTTAGCTTTAATAAGTCCTGTTAGATTTAATAGCTAAAGTATATGGTATTTATTGTAAAGATGCTAACCATTGGCTCACAGAAATAACTGATTTTTCCTTGAATTTATTAATGAAGTCAGTGGAGAGTTCTCACCACCACTAAATTGGGATATTGACAGCCACACCATCGAAGCAATAAAGCCGCAGCCATCTGGATAACGACATTGTTGCATGTAGCACAGGGATGTGTTGGAATTCTGTCGAATACACACAATAATAAAACACGAAGATGACTTGTGCATGCCAAGTATGCCTGGGCCATGTTTAAGGGTTGCTCTGAGCTTTCCGTTTCAGTGCACATTCTGAGTCGGTTTAAATATTCATGATTTATGGATCA
The DNA here is from genome assembly GCF_016835505.1 of Polypterus senegalus. NCBI lineage: Eukaryota > Metazoa > Chordata > Cladistia > Polypteriformes > Polypteridae > Polypterus > Polypterus senegalus. Next base: position 7,959,111 of record NC_053158.1, read on the forward strand.
AGATAGCTTCATTTAATGCTCACTGTAAAAAAAGCAAAAAAAAAAAAACCTTGCATTTTTAAACATAGGTTTCTCATTTAAATAGGACAAATCTACAGTTCCATTCCAAATGTTCAGTCCCCTTGGAAATTATGACCATGCTCTGGATTTTAAAAGATACAAACGCATATTGATAAGTATTTTAATTGACAGCCTACATATTCTAATAGTTTATTTTTAAAGCCAAACAATCTGCCAGAGGTTTTAGTGTGTTTAGAAAGTATTCGGACCCCTTCACTTTTTTACATATTGTTATATGGCAGCCTTATGCTAAAATTATTTCAATTAATTTTTTTCCTTGTCAAGCAACATTTAATACTCCAGAATGACAAAACTAAAAAAGAACTTTAGTAATTTTTGCAAAATGCTTTAAAAGCGGCGGCACAGTGGCGCAGTGGGTAGCACTGCTGCCTTGCAGTTAGGAGACACGGGTTTGCTTCCCAGGTCCTCCCTGTGTGGAGTTTGCATGTTCTCCCCGTGTCTGCGTGGATTTCCTCCCACAGTCCAAAGACATGCAGGTTAGGTGTATTGGCAATTCTAAATTGCCCCTAGTGTGTGTGCCCTATAATGGGGTGGCACCCTGCCCGGGGTTTGTTTCCTGCCTTGCGCCCTGTGTTGGCTGGGATTGGGCTCCAGCAGACACCCATGACCCTGTAGTTAGGATATAGTGGGTTGAATAATGGATGGATGGGTGTTTTAAAAATGAAAAACTGAAATATCACATTGACACAACATTCAGATCCTTGGCTTTGACACCTGAGATATGGCTAAGGTGCATTCCATTCTTTTGTTTGGTTTTGATATTTTTTTCGCTGTTTTCAATGCGATTGATTACATGTAATTACAAGAGGCCCACACACCTATCTGTGGAAGGTCTCACAGTTGAGCAAAATTCAAACCATGAGGTTGAAGGAGATCTGGAGGAGGCCTCAAGGAACATTTCTATAACATTGAAGGTTCCCAGAAGCACAGTGACCTCTGTAGTTCTTAAATGGAAAAAGGGTTGGAACACCTACGACTTTTCCACAGCCAAACTGTGCAATCAGGAGAGAAGGGCTTCTCTGTCATTTCTACGGTATACTGTATGTTTATATTTTTTGGTCATCTGAGTGATAGATGGTCATGACAACTAAAGAATTTTTGGGGTACCACACATCCCAGTTTTTAAAGAAAAAGAATGCATTATGGCGTAAACATAGCAACAATAAGCAATCACCACATAAAACGCGTGGCTTCTTGTTAAATCAACTCAGCCATTGAAACTCCTCCTGTCAAGTCTTCTCCGTGATCAGTGATGCCTCCTTCCGTGCGGTCAAAGTTCTGAAGCCCCGGGACCGGAATGGGTGGGGTCAGTTGCCCTCACTTGGCGGTTTCTCAGGACTGTGGAGGAAGAAAAGGACAAGAGAGTTAGTGGCAGCATCCCCTCTCAGCCTGGGGTGGAATCACATACTTGGAAAGAGCTTGCATGATGATCCTCAGGCATGCACGCATAACAATATATATACGGGGTGGGCAAAAGTAGATTTACAGTTGTGAGGATCCCAAACATAGAGGGTTATTTTTATATTATTATTTATTTATTAATTATTGTATTATTTATTTGTGTTATTTATCTTCTTCTTGCTATTATTAAAATCTGTTTCAGTGTAGCAAGTAAACCACAAGAATGTGTAAATAATGAAAACCAGCAATGTGTCATTGTGACATTCTTTTGCGTTAATACCACAAAGTTATTAAAGCTACTGAGTTAATAAAGCTATTGTAATAATCTTAACCTGCATGTCTTTTTCCAATTGTAAATCTACTTTTGCCCACCCCTGTATTTCGGGATTTGTTGTTTTTTACTTTCTCGTATACGAAGTATAGGGAAAGTATTGTAATCATACAAAAATTCAGTTTCGAGATTTTGATGAATCTCGACGTTATAGACCTCCCTGAGTCCGAAAATACCATTTCTGGAATTATGTCTGTGTGTCTATAAACATGATAACTTGAGTACACTTTCATTTAGGTCAAGCGAATTTTGCATGCAAGTATTACGTACAAAATGTAGATTTCTTTCAACTTTTGAGTTATTTCCGCTAACCGGAAGTGGTACTTTTTTATTCATACAGCTGTAGAGTCCGATTTATTCAACTTTACTTTTATAATAATTGTTCAATATATTATTAATTTCATTTGATTTGTTGTTGATGGTTCTTTAGTGTACATCTCTCTATTCTTAAAGGAAGTCTTGAAATGAGACTTTCGCGAAGATAATTTCAACTCCTGCGAGAGATAATTTAAGCTCCCACGAGATGAGACTTTTTGACAAGATATTTTGACAAGTCCCACCCTCCTCTCAAACATTTACAGCCACGCCCACCGTCCACTCACTCCTCATTCGTGTGAATGTTATTGTCAGACACAAGTCCAGTGCTCTCAGCTCCAAACAGGGTCAGAAATAAAAGACAAAGAGTAGACAAATTAGAACGTTGTAAAAAGGTTCAGAAACGTTGGTGCGATACACATGCAGAGTAGGTTAGAGATAACGAAAGTACTAAAATTCAAAAGTCTCAAAAAACTGAAAGTATGGATCACATTAGCGCTACAAAATGGAAATTATTAATCTGTGAAATAATAGAACTGCGAAAAGAGATTGAATATATGGACCTAGGTGATTTGACAGAAGTATGTAGATATTGTTCGGCTTTACACTTTAAGTCGGAGACTTGTAGATCGTCTAATTCATGTTGCCATCAGGGAAAAGTCATTTTTCTTTTCAATGAAGAGGTGTATCCATGAGAATTAAAAGATTTGTTGTGTGGTGAAAGAGAAATCCACATACGCAAGCGACAGAGACCCAAAATGGCTGGTGCATAGCACCCGCATGGGTGTTGGCAAGCAAAGTGAGCAGGGGGCTCTGTAAACAGGCAACATGCTATAAGATAGCACCATCGTTTTTGCTCAACGTTTTGTTTGTGCCTTATCTTTCCCTCTGCTCCTGTTCAGTCCATGAACTACAAGATATCCAAAGTGTAGTTTTGTGCCCTATTCACACTACACGGGGTATCGCAGCCCTAAGAACTGAGCTATAAGATGCCCAGGGTGTATTTGTGCTGGGGTTCAAGGAGCACAGGGCATCACAACACCAACACATACCAATCACTTGCCTCAGAAATGATTGGATGATGAAGTGAAAGAAATATGAGCTCAGCCTGGCTCAGCAAATGAAAGAGAAGAGAACCAACAGACAAGACCAAGCCATGCCAGAGATGCAGCTACATTTTGTCACATGACATGTGACTCCCACATAGGACTAGACAGCCATGGCAGATGATGCACAAATAGTGGTGTAAATACATGAATCATTGGGACTGAAATCGGCCAATATAATAAACCTATAATTAGGGATCACTGGTACACCCTACTAGATGGATTCTTATACATGCCACTTTACTCCTCTTTTTAAGCTATTGTAGGTGCCATGGATGAAAGGCAGGCATCCTACCTGGGATGAAGGATGAATTCTTGCCCGGCCAGTAGACCATATAATGGATGTACTGGGCAAACGGGTATACTGGGGGAAATTCATTCCCCCACACAACAGTTGGCAGTGTTCCTCAGGGCTGAACCCGATTAGGACACCTGCATGGTGGCACGAGAGTTGGAGTCCAGAAACGCAGTACCTGTCAGAAACTACCAGGGGAGGACTGCCCCAGTTTCCACGTGACCCGGAAGTGCTCCGGACGACCTGTGTGTGACACTGGAAAGAGTTCCTGGTTCAGAGTCAAAAGAGAGCCCCCAGCTTCACTTGACTGAGTCAGGAGGCAGGGGGCAACACACAACGGGAGGTGGAAGGTGAGAATTTATATTTGTGTATTGTGGAAGGTGCTGGAGGTGAATAAAAACCTTTTTATTGAATCTGGAATTATTGTGTCTGTGGTTTGGGACTCAGTGGTACCCCCTTGTGGTTACACTATGTTCAGACCATCTGTTTTATATAAATATTAAATTATTTTAGCTGGCTTTCAGCATGTTATAAAACACATACTAAACACATTAAATAATTTCTAAGAAGAAGCATGCACAGTTTTATTAATCTGATATATTGCACAAAAAGATCTTTATAATTGTATGTGCTAGGGAATAAAAATTGCAACCAAACCGTAGAATGTGAAAAAGCCTTTAGCATACTTGGTATTCACTTAACAGCCCTGTAATAATAGAAACATGATATGTCAGTTTTACATGTTAATACAAGCAAAATCGGGCCTGCATTTTAATTAGAATTATAGTGACTTAATCTCATGGATGAAAAGAAGCAGAATAGCTTCTCCTGGGAAATGATTCAACCTTTTAGCGGAAAGGGATAAGCTAAAGACCTCAAATATCCACTTCTCTAGTAGTGACCTAATTCTTTGCAGAAATTGAACAAAATGAAACGTTTCATCAGTATTGAGTCCTTTGTGTTCGCCAATCAAGTTTGGTTAAAACTAGGTTTTAAATTCCTATAATTCATTATAGTTAACGCTCATAGATGAAATAATTAAGGTTTTCTTTTCGTCAATTTGTATTATGACAATTAGAACAATAGTGATACTGACAATCCAATACTGTTAATTGCTGCAGTAGAACTGGAGATATTTAAACGCATGAAAAAAGCAGGAAAGTGAATTACTAAATGGATTTTTTTTACTATAGAAACTAAATTAATTGCCACCCTTTGCTTAGAGTCATAATGAATAACCTTATTCATTAGAAAGTAGGAGAGTGTAATACAATGAGTCATTTTTATGTATTGGAGAAATAAAAAAAAATTCTCATTGCTTAAAAGGATAGACGTAATTGAATATTGTAATATGGTGACCTGTAGAATAATCCCATCCTTCCATCCATTTTTTAACCCAATCGTGTAAAAATGTTCTTAGAAGGTACTTTAATCTCTAAGGTTCTTTTACTATTGGTGCACATGTTAATGCTGGATGTGCCCAAATTATTAGCCTATTATTTTACCTGTACATCCCACAATACCTGCTTGTTTGATATTCACTCATTCCTAATTCTTCTCACAAATAGTAATATCGAATGTTGGATATCTCAGCACAATTACCTTGGCAAGGTCTGAGACTGGCTACCTCAAAATTAATATCCGTTTTACATTGATTCACATGTTAATACCGGAAGTGCCCAAAGTGCTAGCCTTATTTTACCTGTACACCCTGCAAGTCATTCCTGTTTGATATTCACTCATTACTCATTCTTCTCACAGACGGCAAGGTCAGAGGCTGGCTACCTCAACGTCATTACCTTAAGAAGGTTGGAGGCTGGCTACCTCAGCTTTAATACCTTAGCAAGATCAAAGGCTGGCTGTCTCAGGGCAATTAAGTTAGTAAGGTCCAAGGCCAGTTACCTCAGCTTTAATAACTTAGCGAAATCCGAGACTGGCTACCTGAGCTTTAACATATTAGCAAGGTTCGAGGCTGGCTACCTCAGCTTTAATACCTTAGCAAGATGCAAGCCTGGCTATCTCATGTGCAATACCTTAGCTATAGCCAGATGGGAAACCTATATCCTTTGGTTCTAGGGGCCATCAGAAATACTTGGGGCCTCATGCATAACAACGTGCATAGAATTTACACTAAAACATGGCGTACGGACAAAAGCAGAAATGTGTGTACGTACAAAAAAATCCAGAAGCATAAATCTGTGCGTACTCCAACTTCTACATTCTTCCGCTCCATAAATCCTGGTCAGAGTGAAAAGTAACAGTCGTGCATGCGCCTGCCACCCCACCCCAACTTCTCCCAGAATTACGCCTCTTTGAAAAATCAAATCAATATAAATAGCCCATTATGTTTTGCTTGTGAAAAGACAGTAGCAAAGGCACGGGGAAAATGGAGAATTTTAGTGAATACCAAGTAGAGCCAAGGAAAAACAAACTATATGTTGGTTTAAACAGTGAAATAAACAACAAAAGAAAACTGATCAAGTGACAGAGTGGTGGAGAAACTCAGAGGTTCAAGTTCAGAAAGTCACACAGTGCCCGAAATAAATCAGAAGTGGTCAGATATCAAAGTCGCTGTGAAAAGGCGAGTCGTAGCCCATCATCTGAGTGTCATATGAAAGCTTATTAGGGTACAGAGAAAATTTAAAACACTGGGACAGAATGTGAAAAAAAGGTTGCAATTTCCATTTTAATCATGTAGTTTATTTTGTGATCAAAGTAGAATGTTACAAAACTTAATTAATTAATAGTTTCTCAAATTTCATTGTAACTAAAGTAGCATGTTAAATATTTTGTATTCTCTGTGTTCTTCTATGTGTTCTATGTGTGTGAATCACTGCTTGCTTCTTAAACGGGCTTTCTCTTAGGCCGACAAGACAGTGATATTCATGATATTACAGGTCTCTGAACAATTAAATACTAAGATGTATACTTGATATAATTTTCATGATGATAGAAATTAGAGCATGTATAAAACATTGAGGTATATTGGCACAGTGGTAGTGACAAGCTGGCGCCCCTTCCAGACATTGTTCCTTCCTCCCACAAGATGCTTGCTGCGCCGTGGGCGACCCTCAATAAAACAATTTATTGCAGCAATGCTGTCTCTTTCAAACGTACTAACCCTCAATTCCTGTCCTTCCTTTTCTTTCTCCAAATAACCAATCACCACGCAATCAGCTCTTTAATAAATGTTAAGCCATCTGTAAGCTTAGAACGCTGATTCTTAATAATGACAGTAGTCAGTTCAAAGCCGGTCATGTTGAAAGCTGCTGTAAGAATACACCACAAACAAAAGCATGCCAGTGCCGACTCAAACTGATGAAATCATCATGTGCTGCGCCAGCCCGCTACCTAACATTTCTTAACAGAACATTGAAATATCTTCATAGTACATGTTTAACACTAGAATTACCAAAGCTTAGGAAAAAACTTGTAAATCCAGCCCACCTTAAATTTGCTCGCACCTCTCCGTCAGTGTCTTTTGTCTTGTAAATGTGTCGATAATCCCAAGCAGCAAGCAGCCTGCTATCCCAGCCTCCCACCACCAGAGAAAATTCAAAAACCTCTCCCAGCTGAAGTCTTGATTATTAGGGAGTCCGTTAGTACCTAGAGCTGTATAGGCTAAAAATATATATCGTTATTTGGAACACATGCATTTCACGTGTGTTCCGTGACTACAAAGATCTTTGTAAGTGTAGGATGACAGGAAATGCACATACCTAAAGCACAAATAATTTTGTGTTTTCATGTTTTTCCTCTGTTTGATCGACAAGTTTGCAAAGCTGAGTGGAGAACTTTGCGTACGCAAGGGATTGAGCTGGCGTGGAAATATGTGTGGCTTTACGTCAAGTTTAGTTTTTATAGATCGTGATGTGAGTGTAGAAAAGGGCGCATGCAACATTTTTGTTCATACGCACAATTTGTACATGAGACCCCACAAGATTTCCCAGTGGACAGGTGACTTTTTTGAGCAGCCTGAACTGCCGTTCACAACCTTTCATATTGTTAAATAAATGCATACACATTTAGTAAATCCATGAAATTGTGGCCCTTCTGCAAGTGGTATAGCTCTACTTTGTGTGTAGGCATCTACTCTAGGCAAGTATATATGCCTGAAGCCTGGAACTTCTACCTTTGGATCTGTATGTAGGTGGAAATACACCTGTTATGTAGGGTCTTACACAAGTGACTAGGTCATCCAATTTCCTTTTCCTAACTCACATTCTTCGGCCCATTAACTGGAGAGAAATGCCGAGTCGCATGCGCCAGCACCCACCCTCCAACTCTCCCAGAGTGTCTCTTTGAAAATCAATCATAAGCCCATTTGTTTTGCGTGAAAGACAGTAGAATTCTCAGGCAATTGGTGAATTTATAATCCAGTGACCGTGAAAATCAAACTATATGTTGGTTTAAACGTGAAATAAACTAGAAAAAACTGATCAAGTGAGAGTGGTGGAGGCTGACGGTTCAAGTTCGAGCCACTTCGAGGCGTGAAAAATCAGAGGGTCGATATCAATGGCGTAAAGCGCAGTGGTGCCATCATCTGCTTCATATGAAACTTATTAGGTCACAGAAAAATTTAAACCTGGACAAATGTCAAAAAAGGTTGCAATTTCCATTTTATCAGTGTTTATTTTGTGATTAAGTGAACGTTATAAAACTAATTAATTAATAGTTTCTCAAATTTCATTGTACTAAAGTAGCATGTTAAATATTTTGTATTCTCTGTGTTCTTCTATGTTTCTATGTGTGTGAATCACTGCTTGTTCTTAAATGGGCTTCTCTTAGGCCAACAAGACACGGAATTCATGATATTACAGGTATCTGAAAATTAAATACTAAGATGTATACTTGATATAATTTTCATGATGATAGAAATTAGAGCATGTATAAAACATTGAGGTATATTGGCACAGTGGTAGCGACAAGCTGGCCTTCCAGACATTGTTCCTTCCTCCCACAAGATGCTTGCTGCCGTGGCACCCTCAATAAAATAATTTATTGCAGCAATGCTGTCTCTTTCAAAGCACTAACCCTCAATTCCTGTCCTTCCTTCTTTCTCCAAATAACCAATCACCGCATATCAGCTCTTTAATAAATGTTAAGCCATCTGTAAGCTTAGAACGCTGATTCTTAATAATGACAGTAGTCAGTTCAAAGCCGGTCATGTTGAAAGCTGCTGTAAGAATACACCACAAACAAAAGCATGCCAGTGCCGTCAAACTGATGAAATCATTATGTGCTGCGCCAGCCCGCTACCTAACATTTCTTAACAGAACATTGAAATATCTTCATAGTACATGTTTAACACTAGAATTACCAAAGCTTAGGAAAAAACTTGTAAATCCAGCCCACCTTAAATTTGCTCGCACCTCTCCCCAGTGTCTTTGTCTTGTAAATGTGTCGATAATCCCAAGCAGCAAGCAGCCTGCTATCCCAGCCTCCCACCACCAGAGAAAATGCAAAAACCTCTCCCAGCTGAAGTCTTGATTATCAGGGAGTCAGGTAGTACCCAGAGAGCTGTATAGGCTAAAAATATATATCGTTATTTGGAACACATGCATTTCACGTGTGTTCCGTGACTACAAAGATCTTTGTAAGTGTAGGATGACAGGAAATGCACATACCTAAAGCACAAATAATTTTGTGTTTTCATGTTTTAGTACTAAAGACAAAATTTTGACATGAATTGTATAATGTGTGAAGACTGAAGTCCAAATATCAAATAAGCACTTTCACAAAAGGTACAAGTATAACAGAACAAGTGCGCTTTTATTCATGACTATTAACCGAGAAAAAATAAATAAATAGTGTAGTTCATTGTTGTGACCTCTTTGGTAGTACAGCAGTAAGAACTGTGATTATCAGAGGTGATCATGGAGTGCAAAGGGTGCAGAACCTATAAATACCTGGAAGTGTAGCTGGATGATAAATTGGACTGACTGCCAACACTGATGCTCTGTGCAAAAGAGGACAGAGCTGACTATACTTCCTAGAAGGCTGGCGTCCTTCAACATCTGCAATAAGATGCTGCAAATGTTCTAAAAGACAGTAGCGGCGCTTCCTCTTTACGTGGTGGTATGTTGGGGTGGCAGCATAAAGAAGAGGGACATATTATGCCTGGACAAACTTTGAGGGAGGCAGGCTCTATTGTAGGCACGGAGCAGACAGTTTGACATCCGTGGCAGAGTGACTGGCGCTGAGCAGGCTCCTGTCAATCATGGAGAATCCACTGCATCCACTAGGTAGGATCATCTCCCAGCCAGAGGAGCAGCTTCAGAGACAGACTGCTGTCACCGTCCTGCTCCACTGACAGACTGAGGAGATTGTTTCCCTCCCACACTATGCGACTCTTTAAATTCCACCCGGGTTCGCGTTAACACTATACAAGATTATAGATTGTTATACCTGCCTCACACTCTCCAATTTGCATTTTTAACTTGCACTGCTTGCTTTTATTGCTCTTTAATTAATATTGTTTTATCAGTATGCTGCTGCTGGAGTATACATGTCAGAGACCTGGTTAAAGTTCAGAATTGAATTTAATTTCATAAATTGGCGCACTGGGCACCTCCACCACCACAATACTCAATAAATCAATACAAAAATCCAATAAATCTCTTCCACCCAGCAGCTCCGTCACACTTCCTCCCAACTCGGCTCTCCTGCTGGGGTTTCCCATTGTGTGTTTGTTTGTGGCGCGTTTACGATGATGTCACGGCAGTAGAGGCGCCGCAACTATAACGACACGTGAATAATCGCGCCCACTCTAAAGAGGTACTAAACTGCAGTCGAAACGCAAACCGAGCCAAAGTGAGCTGAACCAAGGTGAGCTGTACTGAACCGTGCTGTGCCGTACTATGCAGTGGAAAAGCACCTTTAGTTATCAGACTCACTTAATGATGACTGTCAAGTACATCATGTGACATAAACAGACAGACCAGTTAAGGTTGTGGGACGGTTATCAGACTCAAATAATGATGAATGTGAAGTAAACCATGTGATATAAATGTGTAATCCTGTGGGCAGGATTCCTCCAAGGGGGTGAGTCAACTTCACTTACAGGTCAGTTCCAGGGCAAAGCATCCAGGCTGTAGGGATGTTCCTTTCATTTTAGGTGGAAAAGGAGATGACCTCCTCATGAAATGACACAATCCCATATGTGTGAAATTGAAACTAACCAATCCATTCATCTATTTTATTTAACCTCCTTAATTTAAGCGTTAGAACCAAGCATCACTCAGGCTATAAAAATACTGCTAAAAGCATTAGACTCGAGTGTCACTCGGGCAATGGTTTAGACATGTCTGGCATATTAGGTTTGAATACACAATGGGCGGTTGGAAAATCGAGAGTACACCTTATGAGAAGGATGAAGGAGTCATAGTGGACTCTAAGCTATCAACTTCCCAACAGTGTTCAAAAGCCATTAAGAAGGCTAACAGAATGTCAGGTTATATAGCGCCTTGATGTGTGGAGTACAAGTCACAGGAGATTCTGCTCAACCTTTATAATGCACTGGTGAGGCCTCATCTTGAGTACTGGATGCAGTTTTGGTCTCCAGGCTACAAAAAGGACATAGCAGCACTAGAAAAGGTCCAGAGAAGAGCGACTATGCTGATTCCAGGTCTACAGGGGTTGAATTATGAGGAAAGATTAAAAGAGCTGAGCCTTTACAGTTTAAGCAAAAGAAGATTAGGAGGTGACATGATTGAAGTGTTTAAAATTCTGAAGGGAAATAGTACAGTGGATCGAGACTTGTATTTTAAAATGAGTTCATCAAGAACACGGGGACACAGTTGGAAACTTGTTAAGGGGAAATTTCGCACAAACATTAGGAAGTTTTTCTTTACATAAAGAACGATAGACACTTGGAATAAGCTACCAAGTAGTGTGGTAGACAGTAAGACTTTAGGGACATTCAAAACTCGACTTGATGTTTTCTTGGAGGAAACAAGTGGATAGGACTGGCGAGCTTTGTTGGGCTGAATGGCCTGTTCTCGTCTAGATTGTTCTAATGTTCTAATAAGCATTAGCCTGAGGATTACTCGGGATACAAAAGTGCCAATAGGGATAGTGCCGAGCGTTACCCGGGCAATGGTGCAGATGAGTCTTCTCCTAGTTTCATAATGGAGTATTGTAAGAAATGCCTCTGGTCAGCAGTCATAACGAGATGAATCTGTCTTCAGGCACTGAAACTGAAAACGGATGGTGAAACCGTTCGACTGTGATCGAAGAATTAAGATAAAGGTTAAAGGTGAGGTTTTTAAAACAGTGGTAATACCAGCAATGATGTATGGAGCTGAGACACGGGCAGTAAAGGGAGAGCAGGAGAAGAAGTTGGATGTGGCAGAAATGAGAAGGTTGAGATGGATGTGTGGACTTACAAAAATGGACAGAATAAGAAATGAGTCAATCAGGGGTGGAACTAAAGTGGCAGAGAATATCTATGAAAGGACAAGAAAATAGGCTGAGAAGGTTTGGACATGTGATGAGGAGAGACAATAAATACATGTGAAAAAGAGTGATAGGAACTGAAGTCCAGGAGAAGAGAAAGTGAGGAAGGCCAAAGTAGAGGAGATGGATGGATAAAGTAAAAGAAGATCTGAAAGAAAAGGGGCTGACTGGAGAGGAGGTACTGGACCAAGCTGTATGGAGACATTTGATCAAGCAAATCACTCAGCATAGAAGTGGAAAAAGATGAAGAGGATGAAGAAGAAGAAAAAAAATAAAAATCAAGATTAAAATCACAAAGTCTTTTCCATAAATTACAAATTTAACAAATTAAGTTTTGTAATTTTAGATGGATACAGTATCTATCTATCTATCTATCTATCTATCTATCTATCTATCTATCTATCTATCTATCTATCTATCTAACTGAGATATAATAGCTTGCTTAATATAATTAAGAAAGACATTCCATTAAAAGTAGATGTTGGGTGGAAAGCGAACTTGAGGTCCCTGTGGGACCCCTGGACTGAACTCGAGAGCCGCTGCAGTAGGTACAGTACAACTGATTCTCAAGTTAAGCCTGGAGGTCTGCTGCAGTGGTAGTTTTTGCTCCATCCTGTTTTACAGCCACTGAGTCATTTTATCTCCTGCTGACCTTATTGTTTAATTGTTTTTTTTTTTACTCTTCTATTAACACTGTATTCAGAAAGGTGCAGAAGTGGGAGATCTGCATTAAAATGATAAATATTTGTATTTTAAACATCGCCTTGAATACTTAACTCTATTTTATTGTTTTCTTATTAATTTGCCTCTTTATGTGGAGTTTGCACCTTTAATTGTATCCTAATGATGCCAATTAGGATTCGCTTACTTACCTCATTTAAGAGGTTGGTGATTACAGATAGAAACCCTTAACACCTATTTTTCAAATATCATGGCACACTGGGGAAATTCTTAAAGACTAAAATCTAGCAAATTTTATCCCATTAAATTAAAAGTGCATTGGGTTATTTCAAGTAACCGTACGCCAGTGAGCTTCAAATAGAAACAGTTACAGTCATTTGGGACAGGCCATTTGGTTGTATGACAGAATACCCCTATGTTGGTTGCAAAGTATACTGGTCATTGCAGTTGAGTCTCTGTGGGTCTGGTGTTGGTCACTGGAGGGCATATTTTAACAGGACAACAAAGGTTCAGAAACACTGGAGTAAGGAAGGCAGTGCAGGCCAAATGCATAAGAATTAGCCATGTGGAGTGACACCAATCAAAATAAAACTTAAAGGGCCTTTTGAGATCCAGTGAAATAATAATAATAATAATAAGAAGAAGAAGAAGAAGAAGAAGAAGAAGAAAGAATTTACTGTATTATGGTGACTTGTGTTTTAGCAATTTCTTGAACATTATTACCCTATTGTTTCCCTATGTTCTACAGCCATAAGTATCAATTGTCTTACCTCCCTCATCTGTAAAATGATGCATAAGGTTATTAAGGAAAGTGGGGAGCATCAAATGACAAAATCAAGCATGAACGAATACTCGGCATTGGTTCACATTAGGTTGTGTTTCATTAATATTCTGAAATTTTATGAGGAAGCAACAAAAGCAAGCGATCAGAGAAGTGCTTTATGATGTTATTTATCTTGATTTTAGAAGGTTGATGATAAGGTCCCACTTGGGAGGCTAGTGATCAAACTAAAAGAAGATGGGATAAAAGGCAGAGCGTATCAGTGAGGACAAAATTGGCTAAAATACCAGGAACAGTGGCTTATGTGGAGAGGAACCCTATCAGAATTAGCTGATGTTAAAAGTGGTGTCCATCAGAGGTCAATGCTATGGTTTTCTGCTCTATTTAATATACAGTATATAAATGATCTGGATATGAACATAAAGAACAAAGTGTTTAAGTTTGCAGATGATACCAAACTTGGTAGTCAGGTCAGGACAGGTTTTGGATCATGCACTAGTACAATGTGTTGTTGCACCCACCACACAATGAATTCTCGGGATTCTAGCTGGCAACCTCCCAGACAGATATACTGTGCATGTCCACCTCCTGGAAATGACCATCTATCTGCTGCAGCCAGGTGTTATGCCCTCATTCCCAAAAAATTAAGGGTGATTATGAGAGCCGGTGTGACACTTCATGTGGTAATCTGGGACAATGTAAATTTTCACCACTCCAACCATGAGATGGAATGGTTTGAAACCCACCAACAAATAATAATGGTGTTCCTGCAAATGTATTCACCATTCTTCAACGCAATTGAGAAATTATTTTCTGCTTGTAGGTGCAAGGTGTATGATGAACAGCCTCATAATCAGATTTCCCTACTGGAAGAAATGGATGCTGGCTTGAAGACATCACACCTGAGGCTTGTCGAGGCTGAGTGTGGCATACAAAAAGATTTTACCCTCTGTGTCTCCCAATTGAAGACAACAGGTGTGATGCAGACATAATAATGTGGCCCAATAGAGATGAGAGATAGGTTGTCCCTCAAGACATTTCATATTTTGCAAGTTATAGTAATTTTAGATTTATATGCATATATACATTCATAGATACCATACAATACCTTGCAAACAAGACAAAGAGTACACAACAAATGTTTTGCCCTGATTAGGGCTCATCAGGTGTACACGCCTTTTCTTCCCCTTGTAGGGATCAAACCTCGGGCGTCAGTGCCTGAAGCAGAATTTCAGACGTTGTGCCACGGTGGCTGGATCGCTTACTTGACAAGGTGAAGAGCGGAGTATTACATCCATAGATCTGATCTCAATCTGATTATTTGGGTAGTCACCTACCAGGTAATGCTTGTGGTTGGTCGGGCAGTCGGCAAACATCCGCCACTCAGATCAGAGACATACCACACAGTACCTGTCAACAATACAAAGAGTACACGACACGTGTTTCACCCTAATTGAGGTTCACGAGGTGTACAAACTTTTGGTTCCTCTTGCAGGGATTAGATCTCGGATGTCAACGCCTGAAGCGGAACATCAGACGTTGCGCCATGGTGGCTGGATCGCTTACTTGACAAGGTGAAGATCTGAGTATTACATCCATAGGTCTGATCACAATCTGATTATTTGGGTAGTCACCTACCAGGTAATGCTTGTGGTTGGTCGGCCAGTCGGCAAACATCTGCCACTCAGATGACAGACATACCATAAAATACCTGTCAACAATACAAACAGTACACGTTTTGGTCTAGTTGGGGCTCATCCAGTGTACGAACCTGTTTTGATTTGGGAAAATGGTTCAAGGGATTAGAACATAAGTAGGCAAAGAATCAGAGAGAAGAGGTCCAATACTTCTATTTTATTTACTTAATCAACTATAATAATCAAACACATATAATGCAGACATACAAAACAAAACAATACTTACAGACATATAAAAAGACACAGAGCCATCATCCCAGACCAGTAGACTGAGGGGGCCCGCTTGTCAGTCTTGTCAGAGGACCAACTCATTTGCCTTTCAAATACCGGGCGGTGCGCGCTGTCCCCACGGTTGAGCCTCCAAAGAAACTGAGGGCGGAACCTTCCCTTATATACTAATTAGGTGTCCTTACCCAAAAGCGGTCTACGTGGAAGCAGTGCATGCAGAAGTGATCAGTTTCTCACATCCCCTCCTTCCACGGGACACGGCGCTTTTTCCTTCTACTCGGCCTTGAGACTAGTGCCTGATACCAGAAGACACAGTAATATGCTTACATGTGAAAAAAGCCTCTCGAAGTGAAAAACAACTCCTTACATAGCCTTGGCTGTATCTTTAGAACATTCCCGGCTGTTTCTCCCAAAACATTAGTAGTGCAGCTGGGTTTCGCGCTGAAGCGACCAACGCCCATCTGCTCTCTTGATCCCCCCCTCTCTTTAGAAAAATCCTTCCATTACAGAACCTTAGCTTCCCCTTGAAGGGTTCAAATCTCGGATGTCAGCACCTGAAGAAGAACTTCATATGTTGCAACCACAGCAGCTGGATCACTTACGTGACAGGGAGAAGAATGGAGTATTACATCCATAGATCTGATTGCAATCTGATTATTTGGGTTGACACCTACCAGGTAACGCTTGTCAGTCAGCAAACAGCCACCAAGTCATCTCAGTTGTGAGAAGCAGATCATAGACATACCATACAATGCCTGTCAACAATACAAAGAGGATAGGACACATTTCGCCCTAATTAGGGCTCACCAGGTGTACACACCTTTTCTTCCCCTTGCAGGGTTCGGACTTCAGACATAAGCGCCTGAAGTAAAAAATAAAACGTTGCACCAAGGAGGCTGGATTGCTTACTTGACAGAGTGAAGATTGGAGTATTACATCCATAGGTCTGATCGCAATCTGATTATTTGTGTCGAAACCTTCCCGGTAACGCTTTTCAGTCGTCAAACATCCACCACGTCATCTCATTTGCAAGAAGCAGATCATAGACATACCACATATTACAAAAAGGACAAGATACATGTTTCGCCCCAATTGGGGCTCATCAGGTGTACACACCTTTGTTTCCCCTTTTTGGGATGGTACCTCACACGTCAGCACCTGAAGCACAACATCAGACATTAGGCTATGGTGGCTGGATCGCTTACTTGACAGTGTGAAGATCGGAGTATTAAATCCATAGGTCTGATCACAATCTGATTATTTGGATAGTCACCTACCAGGTAACATTTGAGCTTGGTCGGCCAGTCATCAAACATCCGCCATTCAGATCATACCATAAAATTCTTGTCAATACAAAGAGTACAGGAGACGTTTCACCCTAATTAAGGCTCATCAGGTTAGGGTTGCTTCCCCTTGCAGGGACCGAATCTCGGATGTCTATGTAGTGTGACTTTACTGTACTATACAGTAGTTGATGCTGTCTTCTAAGTTTGTGTATTTTTTCTTTATCCATTTCCTGATGATATACAGGGTGGGCCATTTATATGGATACACCTTAAGAAAATGGGAATGGTTAGTGATATTAACTTCCTGTTTGTGGCACATTAGTATATGTGAGGGGGGAAACTTTTCAAGATGGGTGGTGACCATGGTGGCCATTTGGAAGTCGCCATTTTGGATCCAACTTTTGTTTTTTCAATAGGAAGAGGGTCATGTGACACATCAAACTTATTGGGAATTTCACATGAAAAACAATGGTGTGCTTGGGTTTAACGTAACTTTATTCTTTCATGAGTTATTTACAAGTTTCTGACCACTTATAAAATGTGTTCAATGTGCTGCCCATTGTGTTGGATTGTCAATGCAACCCTCTTCTCCCACTCTTCACGCACTGATAGCAGCACCGCAGGAGAAATGCTAGCACAGACTTCCAGTATCCGTAGTTTCAGGTGCTGCACATCTCGTATCTTCACAGCATAGATAATTGCCTTCAGATGACCCCAAAGATAAAAGTCTAAGGGGGTCAGATCAGGAGACCTTGGGGGCCATTCAACTGGTCCACGACGACCAATCCACTTTCCAGGAAACTGTTCATCTAGGAATGCTCGGACCTGACACCCATAATGTGGTGGTGCACAATCTTGCTGGAAAACCTCAGGGAACGTGCCAGCTTCAGTGCATAAAGAAGGAAACACATCATCATGTAGCAATTTCGCATATCCAGTGGCCTTACAGTTTCCATTGATGAAGAATGGCTCCACTATCTTTGTACCCCATATACCACACCATACCATCATTTTTTTGTTCCAACAGTCTTGGAGGGATCTATCCAATGTGGGTTAGTGTCAGACCAATAGCGGTGGTTTTGTTTGTTAACTTCACCATTCACATAAAAGTTTGCCTCATCACTGAACAAAATCTTCTGCGTAAACTGAGGGTCCTGTTCCAATTTTTGTTTTGCCCATTCTGCAAATTCAGTATGCAGATCTGGGTCATCCTCGTTGAGATGCTGCAGTAGCTGGAGTTTGTAAGGGTGCCATTTGTGAGTAGCTAATATCCGCCGAAGGGATGTTCGACTAATGCCACTCTCCAGTGACATGCGGCGAGTGCTACGCTGTGGGCTCTTGCTGAATGAAGCTAGGACAGCCACTGATGTTTCTTCATTAGTGACAGTTATCATGTGTCCACATTTTGGCAAATCCAACACTGAACCAGTTTAAGGTGTATCCATATAAATGGCCCACCCTGTAGTTTCACGACTATCATTTTGCTTTTCTCAGTTTCAGCAGTGATATTGTGTAAAGTTTTCAAATAAATCCTTCAAATTTTATTTTTGTTTTTGAACATTTTTTACTCTACATTAGGCCAATATTTTTTCCAGTACTCTTTTCAAAGTCAGTAAGGTTTCGATAAAAGTATAAAAACATGTGGTGTCAAAGTCTTAAAACAGTGTTGAAAGTTTTTCATTCGTTGGTCACAGTGCTGAAGTGATCGATTGACTTTGCATGTATGAACACGCGTGAAAAGGGTTTTGATTGTTTTAGTGTCTTCTCTGTGTTACGAGAAATGCCTGAACTGTTCTGCGAACTGCATTAGGAGTGCTGAGAATGACGTTCCTAATGTGAGAACTGCATCAAAGCGATCGAGAAAATCTGTAAGAGGAGGCATAATTGAAGTGTTTAAAATAAAAGGAACTGGTATATCAGATTCAGGCTATTAATTTAAAATAAATTCTCCAACAAGAACACAAGCACATAATTGGAAACGTGCTAAGGGCAGATTCTGCACAAATGTTAGAAAGTTTTTCTTTACATAAAGAACTATAGGCACATGGAAAAAACTACCAAGTAGTGTGGTAGAGAGCAGGACTTTAGGGACCTTCAGATCGTAAAATGATATTATTTCGAAGTTATTAGGCGTGAAAGTTAATTTCTACTGATACATATCACTTTCACTACTTGATTATCTACTGATTATATAGAACACCTTATGCCCTTACAGGTGTAGCTGTTAACCATGAGCCTTTGTCTTTAGCACTCGTAGAAAGCATTTTAATTAAAGTCTGTTGACTCGCTTGCGTGTTTTTTTTTTTTTTGACAAGCAAAAAGAAAGCACATCGGGTCAAATCGAACATCAAGACAATGATGGTCGTGTTTTTTGACATTAACAGACTTGTTGATAATGAGTTTCCCCATGAACAGGCTGTCCTGTTATTAAGCAACATTACAATGAACTGCAAAGGCATCGATGGCAAAGCATCTGGTAATAGCAAACATTCAGAGAATGGCACACATCACAATCTGACAATACACCTGCGCCCATTGCTGTTGAGTCTTTTCAGAAGTTCAGCTTTATCTGGACAATGTACAGTCATGGCCAAAGGTTTTGAGAATGACCCAAGTATTGGTTTTCACAAAGTTTGCTGCTTCAGTGTTTTTAGATCTTGTTGTCAGATGTTTCTATGGTATACTAAAGTAGATTTACAAGCATTTCATACGTTTCAAAGGCTTTTATTGGTAATTATTTTACGTTTTTGTAAAGATTCAATATTTGCAGTGTTAGCCGTTCTTTCTTTTTCAATTCACCCTAGCATGCTGACTGTCAATCAACTTCTGGGCCCAATCCTGATTGATGGCAGCCCATTCTTGCAAAACCAATGCTTGCAGTTTGTCAGAATTGGTGGGGTTTTATTTATCCACCCGCCTCTTGAGGATTGACCACAAGTTCTCAATGGGATTAAGGTCTGGGGAGTTTCTTGCCGTGGACCCCAAATTTTGACGTTTTGTTCCCCAAGCCACTCAGTTCTCACTTTTGCCTTATGGCTCTGTGCTCCATCATGCTGGAAGAGGCATTGTTGGTAACCAAACTGTTCTTGGATGGTTGGGAGAAGTTGTTCTCAGGGGATGTTTTGGTTTCATTCTTTATTCGGAGTGAGTGAGTCCACTGCCTTGGCTGAGAAGCAACTCCACACATGAATGGTCTTAGGATACTTTACTGTTGGCATAACACAGAACTAATGGTAGCGCTCACTTGATGCCCCCAACAATTGGAAAGGGGATTCATCAGAGAAAATGACTTTACCTCAGTAGTCCAAATCCCTGAACCTTTTGCAGAATATCAGTCTGTCCCTAATGTCTTTCTTTGGCTTCTCTGGTTCCCTTTTTGACACCAGGCCATCCTCCAAAAGTCTGACTGCTGCCATTCCTGAGCAAGCTCTGCACTGGAGGTGCCCGCAGCTGAATCAACTTTAGGAGATGGTCCTGGCACTAGCTGGACTTTCTTGGGTACCCTGAAGCCTTCTTCACAACAGCAGTGGAAATGTTGTTTTTTTGGGATGAAGTTCATTTTCATGGCAAATAGGAACTTTGCAATTCATTGCAATTCATCTGATCCTCTTCATAACATTCTGGAGTACAGTGATCCCAGCTATATCGCGCTTCAACTTTCGCGGCTTCACTCCATCACGGATTTTATATGTAAGCATATCTAAATATATACAAAGTACACGGATCACGGATTTTTCGCTGGTTCGCAGATTTCTGCGGACAATGGGTCTTTTAATTTATGGTACATGCTTCCTCAGTTGGTTTGCCCAAATGATTTCATACAAGGGATGCTATTGGCGGATTGCTGAGAAGCTACCCAATCAGAGCATGTATTATGCATTAAATAAAACTCCTCAATGATATACGATATGCTTCCTGCACGGTGCTTCGCATACTTAAAAACCCGAACAGCATGTGATTGACTTTGCTTTTCTCTCTTTCTGACATTCTTTGCTCATGATGGAGGGAGTGTGAGCACACTGGCCTAGAGGAATACGGACGTTCCTCTAAAAAAATGCTGAAAGACTACCTTCACATTGCTTTGTCACGGTGCTTCGCATACTTAAAAGTCCCAACAGCACCTATTAATTTTTGATTGTTTGCTTTTCTCTCTCTCTGACATTCTCTGCTCCTGACGTGCACTCCTTTGAAGAGGAAGATATGTTTTCACTCTTTTAATTTTGAGACGGGACTGTCATCTCTGTCTTGTCATGGAGCACAGTTTAACACTAGAATTACCAGAGCCTACGAAAAAACTTGTAATTCCGTCCCACCTTAAACTGCTTCTTAAATCCCTTCACACCTCTCCACCAGCGCCCTTTGTCTTCTAAATGTGCTGATAAAGAGAAGCTAGGAGCAGCCGGCTATTCCATCCCCCACCAATTTAGAACGTGCACGAACTTCTCTCAGCTCATGCCTTGATTGAGTATCTGGGAGTGAAGTGGAGTTTTAGAGTGGAAATAATAGATCGTTGTTTGGAACACACGCATTTCATGTCTGTTCAGTTTCTACAGTAATCTGTGTCAACACATTGTTAAAACAGAAATGTTTTTTATATTCTACTAGTAGATGACAAAATTTAGGCATAAACTATATAATGTATGAAGCCTGAAGTCCAAATAGCAAAGAAACATTTTCACAAGAATAACACAATTGCACTTTTATTCAAAAATATAACTGCAGAAACAAAAGCCGCCTTAACAAGCGACATTGACACTAGTTTACTGTAACTGCTTCCGTGGTTCAATAGACTCAGCCCCCGCTTGGGAATCAAGAGATCACGAGTTCGGTCCTGCCCCTCCATTTTGAGAAGTAAACTGCTCTTAGTCTTACTGTTTTAGAATAAAAGCATACATTTGATTTCAGTCTGTAACAGCCGGTGCAATTTATGATCCTTGTAAAGGTTAGCTTTTTTTTAATTCACTTTTCATTCTCTCAGTCGCGTTCAGAATCAATCCATACAACCCCATCTGACACGGCTGTTTTCACTAAAGACGCGCTATAGCTCTGCAGTGTACCACGATGCATACTAACGCAAACACCCCGGGTTCTGACACACAAACGCTGGCGAAGCTGCCTTCTTCGTATCTCACCGTCACTTGCTTTTCTTTTATTCAGTTGAGTGTTCCTGCCAGTCCCCGCATTTTTTCTTTTGTACCCAGGACATGCAGAGGAAAGAATGGTAAGCTCCAGGACTTGAGTGTTCCTGCCAGTCCCGCATGTTGCTGTATGCTTTTCTTTTGTACTCCAGGACATGCAGAGGAAAGAATGGTAAAGACCAGTAACTTCGGCGCTATATGCAATCATCAGACACTCCCCATCTGCCCGTGTCACTCAAACACAGGAACATATATTGGTGTAAAAGTATAACAAAAGTGCACTTTTATTCAAGTGCACTTTTTCCATCGCCTTTTCCTGTAAGAAGCAATGTCTCTCTATGCTGTGGTTTCTATTACACACCTGAAAGAAAGAGACAATACATGTGAACATATCCAGCATACAGCAACATGCGGGACTGGCAGGAACACTCAATAAAACTGAATAAAAAGAAAATCAAGTGACGGTGAGATATGAAGAAGGCAGCTTCGCCACGCCTGTGTGTCAGAACCGGTGGGGGCGTTAGTATGCATCGTGGTACAACGCAGAGCTATAGCGCCTGTATTCTGTTTCTTTTGTACTCCAGGGCACGCAGAGGAGAGAATAGTAAAGAGCAGTAAGTTCGGCGCTATATGCAATCATCAGACACTCCCCATCTGCCCGTTGTTTTGTTATACTTTTCAATACTTTTATACTGCTCAAACGGGCATGCTCAAAAAATACACGTGTAATGCCACGAAAAGTGCACGCAGACACTTCATTTCGCAAACAAAACAAGTGCACTTTTATTCAAAACTACCTGTATAACCGAAGAAAAAGAAAGCAAGTTACAGTAGGCGATTGATACGACAGCTTGCATGGTGCAATGCTAAGAAGTGCAGATTTTCATTCCGTGCTATATAAAATCATCACATTCAAATATTAACAGTTCCCACACACCCAAGGACCGTCCTTCCTACATTTACGACACGTGTACTTGTTGCCGTGTACACACCTCTCTGTGCTATGGTTTCTATTACACTGAATGAGCACCTGACACTGTACTTTCTTCCCTGGGGGAAGGTCCCGCATCAGAGAATTTCCAGTTCCTGCATAAATTCACACCCGATCTGACGCTGTTCGTTTTCAAATAATATTGCATTAGTGCGATTATATTTTCACATATATTGTCTCTTTCTTTCAGGTGTGTAATAGAAACCACAGCATAGAGAGAAGTGTGTACATTGCTTCTTACAGGAAAAGCGATGGAAAAAGTGCACTTGAATAAAAGTGCACTTTTGTTATACTTTTACACCAATATATGTTCCTGTGTTTGAACGACACGGGCAGATGGGGAGTGTCTGATGATTGCATATAGCGCCGAAGTTACTGGTCTTTACCATTCTTTCCTCTGCATGTCCTGGAGTACAAAAGAAACAGCATACAGCAACATGCGGGACTGGCAGGAACACTCAATAAAACTGAATAAAAAGAAAAGCAAGTGACGGTGAGATACGAAGAAGGCAGCTTCGCCAGCGTTTGTGTGTCAGAACCCGGGGTGGGGGGTGTTTGGCGTTAGTATGCATCGTGGTACACTGCAGAGCTATAGCGCATGTTTAGTGAAAACAGCCGTATCAGATGGGGTTGTATGGATTGATTCTGAACGCGACTGAGAGAATGAAAAGTGAATAAAAAAAAAGCTAACCTTTACAAGGATCATAAATTGCACTGGCTGTTACAGACTGAAATCAAATGTATGCTTTTATTCTAAAACAGTAAGACTAAGAGCAGTTTACTTCTCAAAACGGAGGGGCAGGACCGAACTCGTGACTCCCAAGCGGGGGCTGAGTCTATTGAACCACGGAAGCAGTTACAACAAACTGCTGTCAATGTCGCTTGTTAAGGCGGCTTTTTGTTTCTGCAGTTATATTTTTGAATAAAAGCGCAATTGTGTTATTCTTGTGAAAATGTTTCTTTGCTATTTGGACTTCAGGCTTCATACATTATATAGTTTATGCCTACATTTTGTCATCTACTACTAGAATATAAAAAACGTTTCTGTTTTAACAATGTGTTGACACAGATTACTGTAGAAACGGAACAGACATGAAATGCGTGTGTTCCAAACAACGATCTATTATTTCCACTCTAAAACTCCACTTCACTCCCAGATACTCAATCAAGGCATGAGCTGAGAGAAGTTCGTGCACGTTCTAAATTGGTGGGGGATGGAATAGCCGGCTGCTCCAAGCTTCTCTTTATCAGCACATTTAGAAGACAAAGGGCGCTGGCGGAGAGGTGTGAAGGGATTTAAGAAGCAGTTTAAGGTGGGACGGAATTACGAGTTTTTTCGTAGGCTCTGGTAATTCTAGTGTTAAACTTTTGAAAAAGAGACAAATGTTTGTTTGTAGTGTTTTAAAGTCACTGTCTCTACAACCTCCTGTGTTTCTGTGCAAACCTGTGACCCAAGCGTGACAATAAAAAATTAACAATATAAACGTATGGTTTTTACTTTGCGGATTTTCACCTTTCGCAGGGGGTTCTGGAACGCAGCCCCCGTGACTGAGGAGGGATCACTATAGATGCAAATTGCCATCATAAAAACTTCAACAGCAAAATTAATATTTGTGTCATTCTCAAAACTTCTGGCCATGACTGTACAGTGTTTGTGCTTTACACCACAGCAAAACACTTTCTTAATGCATTTTGGACCGTGGCTGAAGCTAAATGTGAGCAGGTTATAATAATAAATGTAGGAAAACCAAGTAGGAATGGCTTGCCAGTACTTTTAACAAGTTTGCACCAACAGCCAATGAGCAATGATGAATGAAACCAATGAGCATCAAAAGAGTACCGGAAGACCTCCCCAGGAAATTTGAAAAGAAATTGTATCCGGATTAGTGGTGGAACCTGATTACCAGTGACCAGATTAGCGGTAGTCGACCAGCATTACAAAACATAAAAAACAACTGTCACGCCAGTCATGAATATCCAAAGAGGATCTTCTGGATGGCAGCATAGTTACGGCCCACCTTTGGCCCCTGAATTGCCTGTTGCTAAAAGGAAAAGTGAAGAATGTGGTTAACCAGACTTAGAGATGTGCATACATTAGAGAAACAGTGATCTGTCCAAGTGGACGGTCAATGGCCTTTTACTCCTGAGTTGCTTCCATCTCACTATCCTGATTGATGGATTGCTACTGAGTTGGCCATTCTTTGGACAGGTTCTCCCAGGGGCTCTCTTAGAATGACCATTGTTATATTTTCACTTCCATAACCAAAGCCCTTCTTGCCCTGTTACTCAGTTTAGCTGGACAGCCAACTCTAGGAAGAGTCCAGGTGGTTCCAGTCTTCTCCTTCTCCTAAACCCTGGTCGTTCTCAGAAAATAATATAACATGATATTATAAATTCAGGGCTGAAAGGACAAATATGAAGAAGAGAGTAGGATATATTCCTTATTTACCACATGTCTCTGGTGACTCTTCTATGAAGTCAGTAGATGGATTGGGAGAGCTTGAGGGTCATGAGGTCACTAGACAGGGGTGTGTGGCACTCCTGATATCTCTGCAAAAGGATGAAGGTCCAAGTCTTTAGAGTCCCGGTGCTTTCTGTTTGTGAAACATGGATGCTATCCAGTGTTCTGAAATGAAGACTGGACTCCTTTGGCACTGTGTCTCTTCGGACTCTTGGGTGCCGCTGGTTTGACTTTGTGTTGCTCACGAAGTCCCAAATGAAGCACATTACCTGCATTGTGAGGGAGCGTCGGTTACGGCACTATGGCTGTGTGGCATGATTCCCTGAGACTGATCCGGTTCGCAGGATCATAATTGTTGAGGATTGATCAAGGAGTTTAGAATTTGTTTATGCCACACCACATAACATAATATTGTAGAATATTAAAAATTCAGGGCTGAAAGGACAAACATGAGGAGAGAGTGGGATATATTTCTCACAGAGGTCTACAGGGAGTTCCCTGAACTTCAGGGCTTGGTTTGTGTCCTGACGTGCAGTGTGAATTGTGAGACCTTCCGTATACAGGGACACGTGTGCCTTTCTAACTGATGCCCAATCACCAGTTTGCCATAGTGGGACTCCAATCAAGTTCTGTAAAAACATCTCAAGGAGAATTAAAGCAAACACGAGACACCTGAGCGCAATTTGAAGTGACACAGCAAAGAGACCGAATACTTCTTTGGATGAGAGATTCCAGTTTTTGATTTTTAATAAATTTGCAATCATGTTTTCACTCTGTCATTATGGGTTATTCAGTGTAGCTTGGTGGGCAAGGTGGCAAATGTATCCATCTAAAATCAAATCTTTAACATTATAAAATGTGCAGAAAATGAAGGGACCATACCACATGTGCTTCAGAACAGAGCACCCACCTGAAGCTAAGCATGTTCAGCCCAGCAAGTACTTGGATGGGAGACCAACTAGGAAATACTTGGGTTGCTGCTGGAAGAGGTGTTGGTGAGGCCAGCAGGGGGTGCTTACCCTGTTGTCCATTCATGGATCCTAATTGCCCAGTTCAGTGACGGAGACACTTTGTGGCAAAAATGGCACCACCCTTTGGATGAGACGTAAAACCGAGTTCCTGACTCTCTGTGGTCATTAAAGATCCCTGGACATCTTTTCAAAAGTGTAGGGTATATCCCAATGTCCTGGCTAAACTGTCCATCATGGCCACATCATTTCTGGCCCCCTAATCATCTCCTGTCTCTAATTGTCTCTCTCCCTCACCCCTTTCACCACCGAACAGCTAATGTGTGGTGAGCTTACTGGCACAAAAATGGCTGCCATCACATCATCCAGGTGGGTGCTACACATTGGTGGTGGTTGAAGTGGTTCCCCTCTGTCTAAACACTTTGACTAGTGAGAAAAGTGCTATTTAAATGTAATGAATTATAATTATGATTATTACTACTTTCTGAATGCAGTGTATTTATCATTAGGACAGTGTGACTAGTCATGTGTAGAATGAGACGATTGCCACTATAGCGTTATAACACTGATGTATAACATGACCCCATTCTGTGGTCTAGCACTAGCTTGGCCACTGAAGCAGAAACCTCAACAACCTTTAAGAAGAATCTGAATGAGATATCGGAACAGCTCAGCTATTAGCTACACTGAATGGTCTCCTCTCGTTTGTCAAATCTCTTATGTATTCTTATGTTAGAACAATGTGGACGAGAACAGGCCATTCAGCCCAACAAAGCTCGGCAGTCCTATCCACTTATTTCTTCCAAAAAAACATCAAGTCGAGTTTTGAAAGTCCCTAAAGTTTTACTGTCTACCACACTACTTGATCACTTATTCCAAGTGTTTCTTTGTGTAAAGAAAAAGTTCCTAATGTTTCTGCAAAATTTACCTTTAACAAGTTTCCAACTGTGTCCCCATATTCTTGATGAACTCATTTTAAAATAACCGTCTCGATCCACTGGACTAATTCCCTTCAGAGTTTTAAACACTTCAATCATGTCACCTCTTAATTTTCTTTTTCTTAAACTGTAAAGGCTCAGCTCTTTTAATCTTTCCTAATAATTCATCCCCTGTAACCCTGAATCAGCCTAGTCACCCTTCTCTGGACATTTTCTTGTGCTGTTATGTCCTTTTTGTAGCCTGGAGACCAAAACTGCACCCAGGACTCCAGATGAGCCCTCACCGGAGTGTTATAAAGCTTGAGCAGAACCTCCTGTGACTTGTACTACACACATCAAGGTGCTATATAACCTGATATTATGTTTTCCTTCTTAATGGCTTTTGAACATTGTCGGGAAGTCGATAGTTTAGAATCCACTACGACTCCTAAATTCTTCTAATAAGGTGTGCTCTCGATTTTCTGACTGCCCATTGTGTAATCAAACCTCACATTTTTACTTCCTATGTGTAATTCTTTATATTTACTGATATCAAATTTCATCTGCCCAAGCCTATACTGTATGCTGTCTAAGTCCTTCTGTGATGATATGATGAATTCCAAATTATCTGCTAATCTTGACATCATCTGTAAACTTAACCAGCTTGTTACTTATATTACTATCTAAGTCATTTATATCTATTAAAAACAGCAGCTGGTCACCACTCTTAACTTCACCTAATTCTGATGAGGTTCCTCGCACCATCACCCTCTGCTTCCTGGGTCTGAGCCAATTGTGCACCCATCTAAAAACATCAGGGTAAGGAACTAATTGTTTACATGTTTCAAAATATTACTAAAGACAATCTTGATGATCATTATATGTTTTAGGATTTTGTTACTAAGACATTAGAAATTAGAAGAAGTACAATACAGCTGACAAAAAGCAGGCTGCACATTTATGTTGCTTTATATGTATCTAGGACATTCCATCACAACTGCACCTTTAATGAATGTATGTGCGCATTAGTTGTGTTTCTCTCTCTCGTTCTTTGCCTCCATGAAGCTATGGCCGACCTAGACTAATGAGCCTTCATCTATCAGCCACAGGGCGACTAAGAGAAACTAGTGAGGAAACATAATCAGATGGATTTCTTATAAAGCTTATGAAAGTGAGTGTGTATTTTGAGCAAATCATAAGAAATGAGATCTGTAAGGGCTGTACAGTTTATGTTTAGGTCTCGGAGAAGGAGCTGGTCCACAGTCTTACCTGTTAAAAACTTACATTTAATTGGATATTTTAATGAATCATCTCTACAAATATTGAATTTTCTGATGTTTTATCGTGTTATCAGACCACCTTACACAAAACGTACTGACTGACCTGTTAGGATCTTTAATTAATGGAGGACAGGAGGAAATGTCAAAATCATCTTGTGACGTGCCCACGCTAGACAGTGGCAGGCTCACTACCTCAACCTGCTGCAATGCGTCCTGCCTCAAAGACGAGTTTGCAGCCCCACTGCACAATGCGCCATTTGGCCACAGATTGATCGCCAATTCATGGGGTACTTTAATTTGGCCAATGACCTGCCCCACTTTTTCTTTGTCCCCTTTCCTCCAGGATGATCCAATCCCAGTCGTGGACCCACACCCTGATGAGGTGGATTATCAATGCCTGAACTGAAGGAAGGAGCTGAACCAGAATGACTAATGAAGTCAACACTTGTGTGTACTGGAGTGGTAGCTCTTGCGTCAATGTTCTTCTTTTAAGTTGATTAATAAAGTTGGTTGTTCTGAAGCCTGAAACTGAGCCTCATCTTTAAGGAAGCAAGACAGTGACTTACTCAAATGGACACAACTGACCAGAAGATCTAAGCACTCTAGATGGCTGGTGTAAAGCACACAATTTGGATAAATAAGCAGGAGCAATTTCCTGTCACCATCACCCTTTGCTTCCTGTGTCTGAACCAATTTTGTACTCATCTACACTCCACACCCTGAACTCCCACTTCTTTTAGTTTGATGTCCAGCCTCTCATGTGGCACCTTATCAAATGCTTTCTAAAAGTCAAGATCAATAATATCATCTGCTCCATTTTGTTCATATTTTATTGCTTTCTTATAGAATTCAAGCATGTTGGTAAAACGTGACCTGCCTCTTCTAAACACATGCGGACTGTCCAGTAAAACCATGTGTTGCTCAATCATATCCTTAATAATTCCTACTATTAATTTTCCTGGGATGCACGTTAAGCTTACTGACCTATAGTTACTTGAAGCTGCCCTATCACCCTTTCTGAAAAACAAACTCCTGTCCAGTCAAGTTAAAGAACATCTCTAAAGACAATTTGACTCCTTGTGTTTTTCACAGCAATGGGGAAAACAGCAGAGTTTCACTGGGAAATGACACTTGGTTACTGTTACTGGTAACCTTCCAACTATTATATACCACAGTACAAACAGAGGAGGGAAGACTACAGTCATCCATATACCCACAGTGAATTAGATTAGATAGAACTTTATTTGTCCCCATCGGAAAAATTGGCTTTTTACAGAAGCTCTTTAAATAAATAAATAAATGTCCACTATTTTCTGAATACACACCAGAATGTCTAAAAGGTCAGATCAGGTTAGGTTGAGGAGCATGCACTGGTACAGCGCATTACCGCACCAATCACACAATGAAACAGCTCAAGATCCTGGTTGGTAACCCCCCAAGCGGTCCAGTTCCACCCTCCGGAAATGACCCTCTGTCTGCTGCACCCAGGTTATATGTGGGCATCCTCTTAGCCTGGTCCAGCCATTTTGGCCCTCAACAATGAGGGTCCTGCAAGCCGGATCACCCATGGGCCATAGTGTCGTAACTGACGCTCCCTCACAATACAGGTAATATGCCTCATTCGGGACTCTGTGAGCAACACAAAGTCAAACCAGCGGTACCCAAGGATTCTCCAAAGAGACACAGTACCAAAGGAGTCCAGTATTCGTCTCAGGTTACTGGATAGTGTCCATGTCTCGTGACCATATAGCAAGACAGGAAGCACCAGGACTCTAAAGACTTGGACCTTTGAATGACTAAAAGGGAAGAAAATTTTAAAAAGACAGAAAACATCTGACTTAGCAGTCCCAGTCCCAATCTCTGGTTGTGTTTCTTGACACACTTCTGCTAAATAATTTGTTTGCTGAAAGTCCTCAATGTTGGTGTGTCAGAGAAAGGATGTGCAGTGTTGTTCAAAAAGTTTTGTTTTCATTCTCTACTCCTCAACGACCTCCATGGGGGTCCAGAGTGCATCCCCTAACTGAACCTGTCCTGTTAGCTTTCTGATTCTGTGGACCACTTCTGAAGTGAGATGACCAACCCAGCACACCACACTTTCCATCACAGAGTTGTAGAAGATGTGAAGGACATCACTTTCCACATTAAAGAAATGCCGACTGCCCTTTCTTCTATAGTTCTTCTGTGTTTTGAGATGGGTCCAACCTGGCATTGATGTGGACCCCCAAGTACTTGTAGAGTAGAAAACTTTGACAGTCTCTTTGGTGTGGTGAATATCAATAATACAGTCAGTCATTTTCTTACCTGCTTATACCTAACAGGGTTGCAGGAATTTTCTGCAGCCTATCCCAGCTACTATAGGGTGCAAGGCAGAAACAAACCCTGGACAGGGCGCCAGTCCATCACACACACACACCAGTCACACTCTAGGGCCAATTTAGGAACATCAATTCACCTAAACTGCACGTCTTTGGACTATGGAAGGAAACTGGAGCACCCAGATAAAACCCACACAGACGCAAGAGGAACATCCAAACTCCATGCAAGGAGGACCAGGATATAAACCAGTTTACCGCTATGCAGCTCAGGTCAATTACCAGTTCAAAGTAAATGTCAAAGAAGGTAAAATCATGCAACACATTGCATCCTAAATTCCTACTTAATTAATTGTGCCCAAATTTCAAACTGCATAATCCTTAATTTTAGATGCGGATTATTTTTCATTTGTCACTAAAAATATCAGAAAAATACCTCTTCACCTGGCTGATGGCATTTCTTGCCTATGCAGCTCACACTTGCAATAGCAGCTAAGTAACCAATTATTTTCATAACATTTGTGATTAGTCATGCGTCTTTCCAGCCAATTCTGTAGATCCTGAATTGAGCCAATTTATATTTTTCAGCGTAATTTTCTTGAACGGCGTCAATCACAGCACTCTACTCTTTACATTACTCTGATTAACTGGCGAGCCGTGTGGAAATGATAACCCATCTGCCATCATTGGCTGCTTTATCTTTTATCTTACACTTTAAAAAAAAAAAAAAAGATTTTTGGTGCTTCAAATGAAACTTCATAGCACTTTACAGTTGGACACACTAGTAGCTCTCAATTAGAAGTTTGTTTTCAATGATGTTTGAGTCCATTTTTCTCGTAAAACAGTTTTACTTCACATTATGACTTAATATTATTGAAATTTCCCAGTGTACTCCTTTGGATTAGATGGAGCTGGGGTCTCATTTGTAAAGCTCTCTTTTTCTTGTTTTCCTGTTTTTCTGACAGTATAAAGATCACATACATTAGTCCTTATGTATCTGAGCTTGATGAAAAAAATCTCATAATTGCTTTTCTAAACTAATATAATATATACTGTATATATATATATATATATTGTGAACGATAGGGGGCGCCCTCGCTCCCTTGAACCCCTGTCCACAACTCCAGACACCAGGTAAAAGTCCTCAAGTTGACTTTATTTTCTTGCCACAGTGCACAAAGCACACTCTCCTCCACAATACTCATTAAATTACAATAAACCAATCCTCCAGCTCCCAGACGCGTTGCCACCCTTCCACCCAGCTCAGCCCGCCGTCTAGGAGCTCCCACAGTCCTTTTATACTCCTTGACCCGGAGGTGTTCCTGCCCAACAGTCCACAAGCCCTTATTCCTTCCGGGTCAGGGTAAATAGTCCTTTTCTTTTCAACCCGAAGCTGCTCGCTCTTCCTATGACGAACTTCCGGGTCATAGGGCACAAAGAACTCTTCAGTCCTCCCTGCAGCTCCCTCTCGTGGCCCCCATGGCATCCAGCAGAGCGGTGCATAAAAACTCCATTGTCCGTGATGCCCTGCTGGTCTTCTGGGAACCTCCATGCTGCAAGGAGGGCTCCACCTGGCGGCTTGGGGTATTGGCCAGGATAAACAGCCGCACATCCTATATATATATATATATATATATATATATATATATATATATATATATATATATTAATATAAATGTATTATTATTATGGAGCCGTGGGGGACAGCTATATATATATATATACACACTGTGAGTGGAAAAAAAACACACCAAAATGTTTTTCATCACATCTTCAACAATAGTCGGCCGATTTTGATAAAATTTGGAACATTGTATAAACTTGTGTCAAAGCCTGGTCAAAGCAGTATAAGATCTTACTTATTTATAAATTTGGTTGCCATGGATACGTGCGAACGCAGACGATAAAGTTGGTAAACAAGTTTGACCCTTGCTAAATTTGCAGATAAAAATGGGTTTCAGTACAGAAGACCGAATTTTTATTAAGAATTTGGTTCTGCTAAAGGGTTACATGCACGGGACACTGTTGAGCAGCTACGTCGTGAAACTCCAGGTTTAATTGGACCAGACCTTTGGCCAGCAAACTCACCAGACCTCAATCCCGTCGACTATCGAATCTGGGGTTTGATGCAAGACCGCGTCTACCAGACTCCAATACGAGACATCGAAGACCTGAAGCAGCGCCTCATCTCTGTCTGCGCTGAACTGAAACAGAGTGTTGTTGACAAAGCAATTGATCAGTGGAGACCAAGGCTGAGGGCTTGTGTTCGTGCCAAGGGAAAGCACTTCGAACAACTTCTTTAATAAATCATAAAACGCTTATTAAAATTACTGTTCCACATTTTGTTGATAACTTTGAATGAAAAGGTAATCTCATTTTATTTATGTCAAAACACGAAGACTTAAGTTCAATAAGCTAGTGCAGCGATGTTGTTTGTTTGATGTGAGTAATTAATACAACTGTTGTTGGAAAACATATTACATACACTTTGTATCAAACATTAAGTAAATCAGCCGACTATTGTTGAAGATGTGATGAAAAACATTTTGGTGTGTTTTTTTTCCACTCACAGTGAATATATATATATATAGTTACTCCTTAACAATCTCTTGAACACACAGGTATCGCTAGCTAAGCGGAGGCAAGGTACGCTCCAACACGTGGCTAGAGGTAGAGCGACTCGAACGGAGCCTGGCGCGTGAGTGAAGATGACCAGCCCAGCTCCCTAATCCTGAGGTCCCATCTTCCCCTCCCCTTTTGCATCAATTACACTTTAAATTTACCTTACCAGCAAGACAAATTTTCTAATACTTTTAAATCAGAATTTTTTCTAAAGAAACCTACCCAGTTTTCCACACCTCCAACCCATTTCTGTGCCAGAAGATATACAGATCTGTCTTAAAGGCTCAAACAGCATTTCAGCAATATTTAAAAGCACCTTTTCTTTTCAAAGATCCTAAGGAATGATGGGGAAAGGATTTTTCCATCAATAACTCTAAAACGGAGTGGAAGGCAGCCATGCATAGAATATATTCCAACTCCATATGCGCAAAGCATTAAGTCATTCAACGTCAAATATTTTATCAATCACATTTATCTCATTTAAAATTTTCCAAAATGTATCCAAGGTAAGATCCAGGCCTTTAAGGAATGCTAAGCTAGCTCCAACATTACTGGGCCACATTTTTTGGGAATTTATATCATTTTGGATAAAAATCTTTGAAAGTTTATCTGACAGGCTTGGTGTCCCAATCACTCCCCTTCCATTGAGAGAAGGACTTTAAGAGGAAAAGAACAAAATGATTTTAATTGGTGACACCACACTAACAGCACGTAGACTAATCTTGCTTAACTGGAAGAATCCCAAACCCATCATTTATAAGTAGGTGGGTAACTGATGTTCTCTACTATTTGATCTTGGAAAAAAATGTAATTTTCACTTTAGGGATCTGTTCAAAACTATTAAAAATATGGTAAGATTTAATTAACTTCCCTAGCATTGGATCCCTAAATGTTGTACACCTAAGCAGTTTTCCTGTTCAAAGATATACCACACAAAAGACATATTTTGACAGTATTTACTGTATTACCATCATTATTATTATTCATTTCATATCTTATATATAAAAGTCTATGCGTGGAAGTGTGGGTTTGTCTGTCCGGCCGGAAAAAAAGAGGTGGAGTCAGGGTAAGAGCTCCGCCTCCAAGCAAACAGAAAACTTGCTTAGCCACTAATAACACAAGCGAGGCCTGCAAGTCAGCATAACTAAACCTCAGAAGAAAGACAAAGTCGCTTTGCCGCTAACATCGGCGAACAGGTATCCCTTTTACTTTTCCCCCTGCCACTAATGCAAGCACATCGGCAAAACAAATCCTCCTAGGAGAGACATGCAGAGAGTAGTTCCTTTCAATTAGCTGACATTTCTACATTTCAATTTTTTTCTGACGATTTCAATAGTTTCTAGGACCCCGGGTTTTTTACAGCACGGGCTTACACAGCTAGTTAATATACATTTATTATTATTATTTGTACCATTAATATAACTTTTACACTTCTGACCTTGTATTTTGACTTACAAACCAGAGTGCACATTAAAATCTCAAGATGCCACTCTGTTTACGTTTCCAAGAATTAATAAAATAACAGTGGAAGGTCGAACTTTAAGTTACAAGGTCCCTAAACTGTGGAGTGGTCTGCCTGCTACTATAAGAGATGCCATTTCATTCTCAGCTTTCAAATCCCCGCTGAAGACTCCCTACTTCAGTTTAGCACACCCTGACTAGAGCTGCTGATTAACTGTATTGACTGCATCTCTTTTGATAGTGATTAGCACTAAAACATAAGTAACATGATAGTTAGAATTTTGTTACTAACCCTCACCTATTCTGTTTCTTTTCTCAGTTCTCAAATGTGGCACTTGGTGCCACAGCTCACCTGCCAAGTTGTTTTGCCTGCCTAAGGTAAAGTCGTCTCTGATGGAGGATCGGGTCGAGGGGTCCGTTCATTGGATTGGCTTGCCCAGTGCTATCTCAGCTGTGGAATGGCCAATAGGGGGATACAGCTTGATCTCCCTGACTCTGAACAAATTCATATCCTACTGTTTAATTCTGCTCTGTACTTGTAAAATTTGTATTTTACTATTGTGATGTATTGAGGATTACTTGTGTTCTGTTCTGTGTATTGTTTTGCATTGACACCCACTGCACGCCCAACATACCTGGAAATGGGTCTCTCTTTGAACTGTCATTCCCAAGGTTTCTTCCATTTTTTCCCTACAAGAGTTTTTTTTTGGAGTTTTTTCTTGTCTTTTTAGAGAGTCGATGCTATGGGGCTGTCAAGAGGCAGGGCCTGTTAAAGCCCATTGTGGCACTTCTTGTGTGATTTTGGGCTATACAAAAATAAGCTGCATTGTATTGTATAGTATTGTATTGTATTGTATTGTATAGTACATGTAGTGTTTTTTACCTTTACAGTAGAAAGATGAGATTGAATAAAAATGTAATTTTTCAACCCAGATAATGCAATGCTTTTTATATGTCTTTATGGAGAAAAAATATAACAGTAAGGAAGCTAATACAATTGGCATTCATATAAGAGGAAAAGGATGCTTCCCTTTTTTGGCCCCTGCCCTTGGCTCTCTTTTCTTTTTCTTGGAGCTTGAATTCTGTTTGGTTAGGTTTTGTCTTTCTTTTTCATTCCTGCTTTCTTTTTTAACGTTCTGATTTTTTTTCTGCTTTGACTGTGAAATCAGTTGTTGTATAAGTTCGAATTACGTAATGTTATTTTCTACAAATAAAATTAATTCAAAATTCTTTAAAAAACTGCCTCTGTGCCATGTACTTGCCTTCTTTTCTCTCCACCATTAAGTTTCAAACCATTTAACACGGACTAGTACGCTACAGAAAGAATGTATAAGAAAGGATGCTTGAAATGTCTATAAGTAAAGTTTCAGTTCATCCTGCTTCATTTGAGCAAAATAATTAAACTGAAAATAATCATAATTACTGTGGTGGACTGGCGTCCTGCCCAGGGTTTGTTTCCTGCCTTGTGCCCTGTGTTAGCTGGGATTGGCTCCAGCAGACCCCCGTGACCCTGTAGTTAGGATATAGCGGGTTGGATAATAAATGGATGGATGGATGAATAATCATAATTAGAAAAGATTTTCCATTCCTGGACAAGTAGTATAATACACTATTAAAATATACTGTATTGTGTGTAATTATAAACCTAAAGAAAAGACAAGATACTAATAGAAATCACTAATTTCATTCAATATGAGTAAAGGAAGTGCAAGTTCTGCAGTGGGCTGGTGCCCTGCCTGAGGTTTGTTTCCTGCCTTGCGATCTTTGTTGGCTGGGATTGGCTCCAGCAGACCCCCGTGACACTATGGTTAGGATATAGCGGGTTGGATAATCGATGGATTGATGGAAGTGCAAGTTATCATTGTTTCGAACTGAGTAAAAGCACAAGAGAGTATAAATAAATTCTCAGAAACACTGGGGGGGTTTACCATCACACCCCAGCTAGAGCTAAGAGGAGAAATTAAACATTTACCCCACAAAAACCTCTGTTGGATGGCACAGTGGCGCAGTGGGTAGCGCTGCTGCCTCGCAGTTAGGAAACTTGGGTTCGCTTCCCGGGTCCTCTCTGCGTGGTGTTTGCATGTTGTCCCCGTGCCTGCGTGGGTTTCCTCCGGGCACTCCGGTTTCCTCCCACAGTCCAAAGACATGCAAGTTAGGTGGATTGACGATTCTAAATTGGCCTTAGTGTGTGCTTGGTGTGTGGTGTGTGTGTCCTGTGGTGGGTTGGCAGCCTGCCTGGGATTGGTTCCTGCCTTGTGCCCTCTGTTGGCTGGGATTGGCTCCAGCAAAGCCCCTTGACCCTGTGTTCGGATTCAACGGGTTGGAAAATGGATGGATGGATGGAAACCTCTGTTACAATGTGAAGCTCCAAAGAGCATAAAAGGTATTGTCATGCATGTTCACAGGTTAAGGGCTTTGGTGATGGTAATTCTCCACAGATCCAGGGGTTGGCGCTGTGTGATAACGGCCTCTCTTTTCTTCCTTCTCTAGACACTTCTCCCTTGATGTCACTTCCAGGGCCTGCCCATCTTGGCCCGCCTCTTCCTTCCTGATTACATCATAAATGAAGAACCGCCATCTTAGATGGATGTCAAAAGTGACTTGAGTCTGAAAAGACTTGTTTTTTTGCATTTTACATGTGTTTATTTTTATTTAAAAGTTCATTCATTTATACAGGGATTCCTGAAAGGTGCACAATCTAACCTTGTTTGTCTTGTTCTTACAGCATACAATTCCTCAAGAGGTAACTAACCTTAACCCAACCCAAAAGCAACTAATGGAGAATTCAAAGAATGGTCCGAAAACAGAACAAAAAGAAAAAAGGGTCAAAAATCCTGAAAAATCACTAAAGCACAGTAGACCAACAAAAACACTCACCAACTCTCAAGTGTATTTGAACGAAACCTCAGCTTTATAGGGCTAAGCGCAGTCCCTGGCGGTGATGGACAAGGTGGTCCCACCTTTTAGAGGGACCACCCACAAAACACAAGGCACATGACAAAGCCGTTGATATACAGACAAAATTCAAAGAAAAATGCAAAAAAAAACATAAATAAAATGATTACAAACAAAAGAACCAAAAATGAACAAAGAAGACATAAAACAAAGGACCCTTGGCTCCGTGCTCATGAGTTGGTTTTTAAAATCCAAAGGAGATTTACGAAGCATAAAAAACAAATTTGTACCTCTTACCTTTGTATTTGTCATCCTTCCATAAGTGAGTACATCAATGGGAAGGGATTTTACCAAAGCGGCCTCTTGTCATTCGTCTGGTACGTGACCTTTTTTTTATCAGTGGGCACATGAAACAGAACCACAGGTGCTGTAAAAGAAAGCAGAGGGAGCGAAGCGGGCAAGCTGCAGGCAGTGAGTTGGTTCTCTTTAAACTTTCTTCTTTGATTGTTCTCTTTTCCTTTAGCAATGACTGCCAGTCTGAAGCTACTTCTCTGGTTTTGACTGTTACAAAATGTAGGCATCCTCAGGTTGTACATTTCCTTTACAAAAAAAATCTAAAAGAGCAGAAATTGCCTAAACTGCATTTCTGTCTCGAGGGAACCTGCTGCCTCAGTGTACCACCTTGAGGACCAAGCAAAGTGAAGCTAGTAAGGTCTATTGTGAAATGAAAAAGAGACCGGGATACATTTAAAGAATTCAGACGCAAAATGTCTGGAGAAGAAGGATTGGGAAAAAGTTAGCTGTCCCACCAAGGGGGAAGTCTGATGAGAAAAATGCTGTATATTTTATTTACGTATTGCTATTTTGTGCCCACTTGTTGTTGTTTTTTTGTCTGTGGTGTTTGCTCCGTCTGTGTGTTTTTTATAGGTTGAGGCATCGTGGCAGAGATGTCAGCACTGCTGCCTCGCACCACAGATCACATTTTCATCCACAATAGTTGGTCCAGCATAGTTAGCAGATGCTTTAAACTCAAAAGATGCACAAAAGATGCCTGAACAAACATATCAAGAAAACCCGGACACACTAGAAGCTGTTGTGGAAGAGAGAATGGGGGCAAAATTGGATGCCAGTATGAAAAATCCACTCCATCCTCTCCAGGAGTTGCTCTCTTGGAGAACTTTTAGCTACAGGCTCATTCCACCACAGTGTGTTAAGAAGCACTTCGACGAGTCTTTTCTGCCCACTCCTATAAGGCAATTCAATGCTTCTTTATGGTCAATTTTGTCATTTCTTCACAATGTACATTTAATTATTGATTGATTGGCTGTGTTATTTGTCATCTGAATTTGCATCTTTGTGCTGCTGTATACTTCTAAATTTTGCCCTGAAAGAATAAAGTTTATCTAATCTAATCTAATCTAGTTCACTTTCTCCTTCCCCATTGACTTAATGACTTCAGTGAAGTTCTCATCTCCATGACTTACCAGACTCACAAAAGCAAATACAGCGGGGTTCATTCATCACTAATAATGACATCTAATAACGTTTATCAACACTGTGGATGAAAATGTTTTAAACATTTTAAGCAAGAAAACACAGACAGGAGAAAGCATCAATCATTATTCTTTATGGAAATCTTGCAAGAGACAACAGGCTCTCGTATTAGCAAGAGTTGCGCTATATTTATACAGTTTATACAATATTTATACAATTCATTGATTAGATCACTACTCAGAAAAAGGAATTGATGACATAATCAGAAAACGTTTAACTCAGTTGCTAATGGGACATGATACACCTTGATACCTTAAATGACCACAATTTAACTCCATCCACTAGTTTGATTGATAGTCCGGTTATTTTAGGGCATACATGACTTTTTAAAATGTATTATTTGAATTCTTATTTTAAGAGACGTGAGTTTTTGCATGTTCATCCTGTTTTCTTATGGATTCAAGAAAATGCAGATAATCCAGATGGGTACATCAACAGGAACAACATGGTACTAAGCAAAATATACGTAGAACAATAATTATACCATTAAGGGTTATATAAAATAACAAAAACACATCTTTCATAGTGAATAATAAAATAGCAGCATCAGCTTTTAAGCATCAGCTCAGAAGGATATGAGACTCAGACACATGTTAGGTGCACATTGGACCAGGGTTCAAATTTAACTCTTTAACACTGCACCCCTTCATCCCAATCACGTTACTGTTGCTTTATCCCTAGATTCCTTTGCACCCCAACTATTTTGTTTTATTGTTATGCATTGTATGGTGGACACTTTGAGGGAATCTCTAAGTATTTACTTATGTGAAGAGTTTACTTTATAGAATGTGACTGTTGTGTTGATATTTAAGTGTATTTACTTTGTGTACATTCTATTGGAAAAACTTCAATTAATATTGCTGTAGTGCCGTGGACCTTGCCCTGAAGATTTTCCCTCATCCGTACATTTGTGTTAACTGATGTCATATTAAAGTGACATCTAATATTCTAACATCATAATAATAATAATAATAATAATAATAATAATATATCCATTATATAAAAAAATCTTGGGTTGATCATCTCGGAGAGACACTTTGACGTCACGCGAGACAACCTTAGGAAGCAAGACCCGTGAGATGGTGACTTTTGCACATCATGCCCTACTTACAAACAATTTAAAACAAGTTCACGGACATCTAACCTCGCAGTTGTTGAAATGCTTTTGGCAGACACACTTCATGTGCTCCCAGCTCTTAAAAATGTTATACGTTCTAGATGGCATGTGAATGACTAAGTGAAGAAGAAAGAGCAGCATGTTGAAAAGATACTCAAAAGCGTTGGAGAGAAAAGTAGGCAAAAAAGGACGCACAAGAGAACAATGATAATCTATGTGCAAATTCAGAAAATAAGGAAAGTAATAATCAGCCCGGACATACCACGAGAGACACTTTAACATCCCACAAAACAAAGCAGTGAGACAAAAGAACAGCTGCTTTACAGGCTTTTAAATGATTGACGCGTAGAGCGAAGAGCAGAACACGCTGCTCGGCAGCAGCAGCAGAAAGACAGCAGCTGATCAGACCGCATCTCCTTAGCGTGCATTCAGCCCCCACATCTTTAACAACGCAAGCAGCAGAGACGCGAAGTGGCAGGCACTTAGCACGTTTGGGTTGGTGGGCTTGGGGGAGGGGGTAGTCGAGCGAAGCAAGGACAGCCGCTGTACAGGCTTTGAAATGATCGACGTGCAGTGCGAGAAGCAGAACACACAGCACGGCAGGAGGAGCAGTAAACAAGCAGGTGATCCATCCGCATCTCCAAAGCATGAGTTCAGCCACCCCATTCAAAACACGAATGGCAGAGATGTGAAGTGGCTGACGCGTAGCGCGCCCTGGGGTTTTGGGCTTGTGAAGCTAGTTGGGGGGCAAAGCCCCCTAGTAATAATAATAATAATAATAATAATACATTTTATTTAAATAGCACTTTTTCCATGCTGAAGGTGCTTGTGTGCATCATTGAGATGGGGGATGAAAACAATAGAATTCAGAAAAAAAAAAAAACAAGGCCATAAGAAGAATTTACAAATTCTATAAATAAAA
Organism: Polypterus senegalus; assembly: GCF_016835505.1. Classification (NCBI taxonomy): domain Eukaryota; kingdom Metazoa; phylum Chordata; class Cladistia; order Polypteriformes; family Polypteridae; genus Polypterus; species Polypterus senegalus. Next base: position 8,000,408 of record NC_053158.1, read on the forward strand.
ATCCCAGGCATGTGGAGCCAGGAGACAGTAGTGCTAATCACTATTTTGAAAAAAAAAAGTGTTACACAAGCCATGTAAAGAGCTTTGTAATAATAAAGGCACTATATAATATTATCCAATGGGAGTTAGTTTATTAAAGGGAGAATCAACAGTGTTTAAAAAAATAGTTTTTGCTTATTTTTGACATTGATGTATCGAGTTCATCTAAATTTTAAATCCACTTTTTTCTGCCTACAGCAACAAAAGAGTTTTATATATGCAATTTAATTTATAAGGAATTGCCGGCTCTAGAGTAGACACTGCTGAACTTGTTGAGGTGAACAGATTCAAGTTGCTGTTCTCAGTAAACATTATGCATTTCTTTAGCAGCTTTCAGCTTTCGTGAGGACCTCAATAGCTACTTTGCAATCAGGCAACATTTATTGGGCTAACGCAAATATTTGATCAATAACCAGTGAATATTAATGAAGACAGGTTGGGCTAATTAGCCTGCGATGTCAACCAAGGGGAATGAGAAAGCAATCTTAAAATGTCAGCTAAGTTGGTTGATTGATTTGTTGAGCCCTGGTTCACAGGCTGCTTAGAAATGAACTTGAGCTAATATAAAAGATCATGTTAGACAATGGCCGCATGAAATTTATAGATGATAAACTTCAATGGGTTTTTTCAACGGAAGTCCTAGGCAGGCAAAGTTAGGGTGGCGTATTTTATATAACCAATGCTTAAAATGGGCTGGTACTCATCACTTGTCAGTAGTCACTCAAAATGAGTATGAAGCCAATCAAGTTCTAAGATGACTGAGGAGTCTGCCTCTTGAGCTGCAAATATGGGAACATTCTGGAGCTGACTTCCACAAAACTGGGTTCTTCTCCTTCAATTTTCCGTCATTGACTTTGGTCTGATTTGACAGAAAGATGTTTGACCTCAAACTGAACAAAGGGGGTGTACTTCCCACTGGATCATCTACATTTTGCTGTTTGGAGTACTGGGTGTTTTTCCTACATACCAGCAGTGAATGAAGTAAGCCAGTACTCACTAGTATGCAGTTCCAGGACTTCTTCTTTGTTCTTCTCAGAGTGTGGTCACTCTTTCCTACTGGCACTTCTCACAACCTCTTGGCGCTATATTACCACACGTGTTAACCTGAATCTATCAGGAGGGAATTTTAACCATGGTATCCTACCAAAAATCTCTCTTTCACCTAGCAAATGCTGCAATCATATGCTGTCGGACTAGTCAGAGCTTATCAGTTGTGAGTTTCGAGTTGGGCTATTCATAGAGGTCAAACAAATGCTGGTGCTGCGGGTCCACTCCAAATGGGATTTAAGAAAAAGCAGCCATTAATGTGGTTGCTTTGCCATGAAGATTGTTTTCCTCACTTGTAACTTAATCTTTTCTCGTGTTATTGTGCAGCATGTCCTAATTTTCAGCCCTGCTTTTGAATTATTGTACTGCTTCTGGCTTTTGATTCACTTTTAGATTTTAGTATTAGGCAAACATATTTTGATTCTTTCCCGTTAACGAAATCCAGTTTTGCAATCCACCACGACCTGTCATAAGTACAACAACTGGTTTTTACAGAATACTATTTTTCTAAGTACAGGGTGAGGCAGAAAGGACAGACCTCTTTGAAATGGCTAGAACTCACCACTAGGTGGAGTGACAGATGTGCGGTAGGTGGCATTAGGTTCGCGAATTCTTAGCATTTTTTTATTTTCTGTTTAGTTGAAGCCATGGACGATACAACACCGCGTTTTTGCTCACGACTGTTTTGTCAAGAACAACCAATCTATTACCGCAGTTCAGAGTGAGTTTCGTTACCATTTCAATATCCACAGAAATAAAGCTGTTCCCGCTCGTAACACTATCCAACGTTGGGTTAAAGCACTTCGTACACGAGGTACACTAATGAACAAAAGACCGCCGGGAGCTACACAAATGGCACGTACCCCTGAAAATGTGGAAAGTGTACGACTGGCCCTGCTGCGCAGTCCAACTCGATCTGCTCGGAAGCATTCTTCTGAACTTGGCCTCAGTTATCGTTCGGTAAGGTGTATTTTGCATTTAGACCTGCATTTCCATCCCTAGAAATTGTCAAATGTTCTTTCAATATTAACTCAAATCTTTCAATAAATTTCTTTGTAAGGAAAAATTAACAATTCTGTGATTTTGTAAAAAAACGTCCGTCCTTTCTGCCTCACCCTGTACATATGTTTAACATTATATCATTACACCATCCTTATGGCAGTCATACAGATTAAGAATTGTGCCATGGGGCAGATCCAATCTACTAAGGATACAACTGCTACTAAGGATGAGTGTCACGGGATGTCTAACACATTATCTTTTAGAAACAGAGATTAGCTACAAACAATTATAATCCAAATTTAACTTTCCAGTAACACATTTGTTTTACTACCTTCAAATTAGGAACATTGCTAAACAAAACCTGCCCAATTTTCCTCACTCTCACGTACCTCTATGCCGAAAAAAATATTGATCAGTCTGTGGAAGCTGACACGGACAGGTAGACATGTTGAAAGCACCACCACACGCTTATTTACACAACTAATATTTACTAAAGCGCCACACAACACAAGTCCAGGCCTCACAATGCCTCTTTCACTCTACCTCCTCTCCTCTCCCCCAAGACCTTGCGCTCTGCATTCCTGACTCCAGCCCTCAAATGGAGGGAGGCGGCCCCTTTTATTCCCACCCGGACGTGCTCCAGGTGCCTCCTGATTAGCTTCCGCTGGCACTCCCCAAGGTGGCGGAAGTACCGGCTGCACACCCGGAAGCACTCTGGGTGTCCCTGCTCTTCTTTCCCCCAACACTTCCGGGTGTGGCAGAAATGCTGAGGGCCAGGGCTCCAAAGGCATTGGGGCACCCGATGGAGGTGACCACGGGCCCCTATAGGGTTGAGCTTCCAATCTCAGTTTCCATGGTCCCCAAAGCCACCAGGGTGGTCGCCCCCATGTGGTCTGGGGGAGGCGTAAGCCCTCCTCCGGTCATCCGGGACGTCACCGCTGGGTGCCACCCCCAGCCACCTGTGACAATTCCCTCCCTTTCAAAGATCCAAGAGTACAGAGGGAAAAGAATCTCTCACTCAACATCTGAGAAAAGGAGTGGAAGGCAGCAATGCACAGAGTTCACTCAAGCTCCATATGAGCAAAGCATACAATTATTCAACTTAAAATCTTTTATTGAGCACATCTGTCTCATTTCAATTTGTCCAAAATGTTTCCAGGGCAAGAGCCAACCTGCAAACGTTGCAATCGAGCTCCAGCCTCATTGGGCCACACGTTCTCGGTGTGCACCAAATTAACATCATTCTGGACCAAAATCTTTAAATGCCTTTCAGACACCCATGGTGACACAATCCCACCTAATCCACTAACAGCTGTGTTTGGTGGACTTCCAGATGGGTTTAAATTGGAGAAGGACAAACAAACTGTGATGGGCTTTAGTTCACTATTGGCACGTACACTTATCTTGCTCAACTGGAAGAATCCAAACTCATCCATTTTCGAATCAGTGGGTAACTGATGTTATATACTGTTTGAAATTAGAAAAAATCTAATTCTCTCTTAGAGGATTTGTACAAAACCTTTTCAAAACTTGGCAGGATCTAATCAATAACATTTTTAGAATAAGCATTTAAATTGAAAACGCAGATTCTATCCCCACTTTTTTATTCAATTTATTTTTATTCATTTTTAATTCATCTATTTACTTATTTTTACTAGTTTAAAGTTTTACCCTGCTGGCCTAGCTCTCTTTCTCATGGGTGGCGATTGATGTGTATTGAACCGAGTTTTGTTAAACTTGACTAGCTTGTATGGAATGTTATTTGATTTTAATAAAATCAATAAACTGCAACAATTAAATTAGGACATTAGGACACTCCAGACGAGAACAGGCCATTCAGCCCAACAAAATGAATCCATCCTATCCATTTAATTCTCCTAAAATAACATCAAGTCGAGTTTTGAAAGTCCTTAAAGTCCTACTGTCTACTACACTACTCGGCCACTTATTCCAAGTGTCTGTGGATCTCTGTGTAAAGAAAGCTTTCTAATAACTCATCCCCTGTAGCCCTGAATCAGCCTAGTCGCTCTTCTCTGGACCTTTTCTTGTGCTGCTATGTCCTTTTTGTAGCCTGGAGACCAAAACAGCACCCAGGACTCCAGATGAGGCCTCACCAGCATTTTATAAAGCTTGAGCAGAACCTCCTGTGACTTGTACTCCATACATCAAGGCGCTATATAACCTGACATTCTGTTAGCCTTCTTAACGGCTTCTGAACACTGTCTGGCAGTTGATAGCATCGAGTCCACTGCAACTCCTAAATCCTTCTTACTAGTAACAGTTGAGATACAGTTGGAGTTGTTGTTCTGTGGGTATGCTCAAGAACTACAGTCACATGTGTGGTCTAGCATTGCTCTGCTGGAAAATAACACCATGGCAGGTCTGACAAAAAAGTTCAGATGGAAAGCTATCGGATCCATTCAAAATATTTTTGCACTGTCAAAGTGCCCATAACTAGCAACACAAGTGATGTATTATCACAAGAGAGAATAACCCTCTCCATGACACTGGCTGGCATTGTCTTCAGTGCTGTCCATCCGGTGGGCATCAATCTCATTGAAGAAGCAAAAGTCATTGCTGAAGGTTATCTGACACCAGCCAATGACTCCACAGGGAGTCTACACTTGAAACCAGACCAGATGCTGTGAGGGATGCCAAGCAGTTACTGGCAGCCATCCTAATGAATGCCTGTTAGGAATGTGTTAGGATTCCACTTTCTTCATTCCATTTAGTTTCCTGAATATTTTCAAATTTTATTTTCCCAGGAAAGGTGCAAGGATGTGGACTGTTTCTTAATGTTTTGTTTTGGGAATGTTATACATTTTTGACCTCTTTATATTTTCATTGGGATTATGGTGACATCATCGTGTCACCATTTTGTGTTTTTGTTTGTGTGTTTGTTTCAAAGGACACCACCATTTGTGTGGTTGTATGCCATTTTGTAAGTCTGTTTGTTACCTGAGAGCAAGGCATGTGATGCATGTGCTGTTGTGACCAGTTCTGGCTCAAGGGGACATGGACCTCCCCAACCAGACTGTGATGGGTGGATGCTCCTCTTCGGAGATCTGAGCATGTTCATGTTAGTATATGAAATCGAGGGGCACGGGGAAGAGGGTGACCTCCTTGAATATCCACGTGAGTTAAAATTTGATTGTGACATTCAAGTGTAGGGGTGGGGTGGCATGGGGAGGTCCCACCTTGCAGATCTGAGTAAGTTCATATTAGTTAATGAAATCTAGGGTCCCATCACTTTTGTCCGTGCCGTTTTCATTGTTTGAAATATTCTGTTGAATCAAAACTCTAAAGCCAAGTCTCATTTTTGTTAAATACGGAAAAAAAACAATGAGGAGTGCCAGTTATTGTGGTCAGTTTTAAGTTTTTTCTTAGACATTTGTGGGGTCTTCTTTTTTCGTGGAGGGGTAATAGCACATTTGCCTATGTCTGTAACATAAAGATTTTTAATATAGATTTGATCCATAGTGTTATACTGTTAATAGTCAAATACATTTAATTTTGCATTGTATCAACTTAGGTGTTTCATTGCAGAGTTAGGAATATGAACTCTAGGATGTCAGGGAGTGCAGCAGATAGCCAAACCTGTTGAAGCCTCATCACCTGGCACTAGAACCAGAAGTCCTGCTGGGGCAGCAAGATGAACCTGAGGGGCTTCATGGCCCCCATGACCTCCAAATCTCTCATCCCTTAGACTGAGAAAGATGACCTGGCTGTCCCCCAGGCCTGGCTGTACAAAGTGAGAGAAATCACACACAAATAATGTATTAGGAAAATAATAATAATAATTCCAAATAAAGAGCATGAAAACACAAAACCCCTTGAGAGCAGAAGTACACTTCGAAATAATAGAATTGCAACATATGTCATATATCCAGTTTATATAACCAAAGACATAACCCAAAATTTGCAATTTGCATCCTATTCAGCAACTTGTCGAGTGGCCCTGAATGATTCATTTAAGTGGCCAGTACTTCAAATACAGAAATATGGAAAACAAAAAGTGTACAATTGTGACTTTGGAGACTCTTTGGGTGAAGCCATCGACAGAATAAACAAAGTAGGAAGCATTTTAATTTAAAAACACAATTTACAAATCTTGATTTTATGTGAATCTGTAGCGTTCTTTTCAGGATAACATGCTGAATATCTTGTGCTTCTCAGAGTTCGGCGGTGTATTATTTCATTTTTCAGTACTATCAATTTACCATGTGTAGTCCAATCAATATTCCTTTAGTATCGACAGAAATATTATATCTTAATTTGCATGGGTTGATGTCACACACGTGTTCTTGGGAGACAGCTGAAGGGCTCTACTGATGGTAGTTGCTCGCAGAACCAGGGGTTGGCGCTGTTTGCTAATGCCTTCTCTCTTCCACCCGCTGCAGAAGGGAAGATTGACAGTCATTCCACCTCTGACGCCACATCCGCTGTCTGTCCTCCTGGACCCATCTCTTCTCACCTGGAATAATAATAAGCTTAATAAAAATAACAGTAATAAATTGTATTTATATAGCACCTTTTTCCATTCTTAAGGCACTTCATAGAGTCTCATAAAGAAACAGCATGCATATGTAAATTGGATACAGTTGACATTAAAAGCAGATAAATACAGGACAGACAAAGCATTAAACAGAATAACAGACAATAAACCAGAGTAAAATACTAGGTATAACACTAAATGGAAAGTCTAGCAAATCATTTGTGATATAACACAAATACATACATACTGTACACACATTATACTGAGCATCTGAATAGAGAGGTAAAGTGAAAGAAGAGGTAGAATGTCAGGTTAAGTTAAAGGCCTTCCTGAGCAGATGAGTTTTCCGTTGTTTTTTAAAAGAATGAATGGAGTCAGCTGATCTCATTCATTTCGGCAGGTCATTCCAAAGTCTGGGCACTGTCAAGTTATTTAGGTTTACAGCATTAATGTCTGCCCAGGGTTTGCCTTCCCGGGTCCTCCCTGCATGGAGTTTGCATGTTCTCCCCGTGTCTGCGTGGGTTTCCTCCCACAGTCCAAAGACATGCAGGTTAGATGCATTGGCGATTCGAAATTGTCCCTAGTGGGTGCTTGGTGTGCGTGTGTGTGTGTGCCCTGCAGTGGGCTGGTGCCCTGCCTTGTGCCCAGTGTTGGCTGAGATTGGCTCCAGCAGACCCCCCGAGACCCTGTAGTTAGGATATAGTGGGTTGGATAATGGATGGATGTTATAAGTTAGCCAAATAATTACATGTAAATTTAGGCTCCAAATAGTTTTACACGACAGGTAAGCAGAAGAACGTATTATTATGCTGCTCGGAAATAACATTTCTATTCAAAAATAATTATGTTAACTCACCGGGAAGCTTAAACGTAATACAGCTAAGTGGATGGGTTTGAATTCTTGTTATATAAGAAAGCAGCAATAAGACAGCAAGCAACCTCTAACTGTACACATTTTCACATTTAATTACTGCTAATTGTATTAAAAAACGGGCGGCACGGTGGTAGCGCTGCTGCCTCACAGTTAGGAGACCTGTGGGTTCGCTTCCCGGGTACTCCCTGTGTGGAGTCTGCATGTTCTCCCCGTGTCTGCGTGGGTTTCCTCCCACAGTCCAAAGACATGCACGTTAGGTGGACTGGCGATTCGAAATTGTCCCTACTGTGTGCTTGGTGTGTGTGTGTGTGTGTGCGCCTTGCGGTGGGCTAGCGCCCTGCCCGGGGTTTGTTTCCTGCCTTGCGCCCTGTGTTGGCTGGGATTGGTTCCAGCAGACCCCCCGAGACCCTGTTGTTAGGATATAGCGGGTTGAATAATGGATGGATGGATAATTCTTTACATTTATATAATGCTTTTCTCACAACTGAAAATGCTTTACACATTGAGGGGGGAACCACTTGAACCACCACTAATGTGAACCATCCATGTGGATGATGCAGTGGCAGCCATTTCTGCATCAGGGCACTCACCCCACAGTAGCTCTTAGGTGGTGAAGTGATGAGAGAGAAAACCAATTAGAGAGAGGGGATCATTAAAGGGTCCATAATGACTAGATTGTGTTGGGCAATTTAGCCACGATATTAGGATTACACCCTACTCTTCACAAAGGATACCCAGAGATCTTTAATGACCACAGAGAGTTGAGACCTCAGTTTTACATCTCATCTGAAGGACGACACCATATTTACAGCACGGTGTCCCCGTCATTGCGCAGAAGGCATTGGAAAACACATACACATCACAGGGTACGCGCCCCCTGCTGGTCTCACCAACACATCTTCCAAAATTTGTCTGGTTGGTCTCCCATCCAAGTACTGACTAGGCCCAAACATGATTAGCTTCAGGTGGGTGACCTGCTCTGAAGTGCATGTGATGTGGCTGCTTTATCCATTTTGCACTGAGCACCCATTCAATTAGGGTTAGGGTTAGGATGCGCTGTTAAAATCATTTCACTCCATCTTATACTGTAAATCGGAATGTCTGACACCTTATATTCCAAATCGTAACCTTAGATCCTCAAATGAGTTTCTGTTCAGGATGCCAAGAGCTAAACTTAAAAGAAGTGGTGAGGCAGGCGGCCTTCTGCTGTTATGCACCTAAAATCTGGAATAGAATAGGAATTCATCAGGCTGATACGGTGGAGCAGTTTAAAAAACTGCTAAAAACTCACTGCTTTAACATGGCCTTCTCATAACTTTATTTTAATGTAATCCTGATACTCTGTATATTCAATTTATTATCATAACTATTCATGGTGGCTCTAAAATCCGTACTGACCCCTAACTTGCGCCACCACCATCTAATCAAAGCACCGTGATGTTCCTACATTGATGGATTAAAAGCCGGAAGTCTACATGACCATCATCATCAAGTCCTTCCATGAGAACCCTAAATACAAAGAGGACTGTTATATTTATGGTAGATAGAATGCCCAGAGGGGACTGGGTGGTCTCGTGGCCTGGAACCCCTGCAGATTTTTTTTTTTCTCTCCAGTCATCTGGAGTTTTTTTTGTTTTTTCTGTCCACCCTTGCCATTGAACCTTACTCTTATTCTATGTTAATTAATGTTGTCTTATTCTAATTCTTACTTTGTCTTATTTTTCTCTTTCTTCATCATGTAAAGCACTTTGAGCTACATTATTTGTATGAAAATGTGTTATAGAAATAAATGTGGTTGTTGTTGTTAAAGCTGGTTTCCTGTATGGGCAGAACATGGAAACCTTCTAACTCAAGTCTAGTGTGTATTAAGTATTTCAATCCTTCCTGAACAGACTTTTGTGAAACCAGTATCACTTGGATTAGCATTAACATTCCGGAGTCAAGGTAATAAAAGTTTAATTTTACTTCATACAATTTCTATTTGGTGTGTATTGTGTGGCTGACAAAAGAAGACACAGTCTAAGGGACAGCTACTAGGCTAATAAGAACAATAGCTGAAACACAACAATGTAAAGAATCAGAGCCAATACTAATAAACTGGAAAAAAATGAGATTTGTAATGTTTTGTAGTGAAACCTGAGAGACCAGGAAAGAGACATATCTAGTGAATTGAAATGCTTTGTGGCCGTGCCGGTATCAAAAATATAGTCTTTGTAAATGGAAAGAAATGAATGGTCAAGCATCCACTGAAAAGAGGGGATTTTCAGCTCAGGCGTTCTTAATATGCGGCAGCTTTTGTTCCATTCCAGGCGATGTTTTCTAATTCCATACAACAAGAGTGAATGCTTTTACAGATATAGAAATGAACTTAAAATATGTTACTTTGCGGGAAAAAAAAGCGTTTGATTTATGTCCCATTACTGTATTTACTATTGTGACTTCTAGTCAGACTGAATATAAATGAAAGCCTTTTCACATTCACATCCACTCCCAGCTTTCATTTGAAAATGATACAGATGTAGTCGATTCAAATTCTTTTCAGTTTAATCTCCATTCAGAAATGTTTCATGTCCCCGGCTCCCTCTGTAAGTCTGCTTGAAATAAACTGCAACCAAAAGATTTTTATCGAGCAGGATTTGTGGCGAGCAGCTGGAGGTCTCCTGTACGTAAAGTTCACTGCTTTGCACTTGATGTGACTTAGAAAATAAAAAAGACTTGTTAACTGGTGTGTGTGGCTTTGTGTTCGAGGGAGATGTGTAGAGATAAATTCATAAAAAAAAAAATATATATATATATATATATATATATATATATATATATATATATCTACACATAGAATGTGTTAAATTATTTTCTGAGGGGGTGAGATAAAAGAGCGTATTGAGACAAGCCGTCATCATTTAGGGCATCTCAAATTTAATGTTGTCATTTCTTAAGAGCTTATTGCTAGCTCCATGATTTCATAATGCTGCAGATGTCTTCTCCAATTTTGGAGTTTTTCTCTAAATTGCTGCAGATGAGCATCAAAAATTATTTGTGCTTCTCATTCCAAAATATATTATTAAAATTTTAATCAATGTATTAAAAAACAATTATAAATAATTAATCATCACTGGTGAGGCCTCATCTGGAGTACTGGGTGCAGTTTTGGTCTCCAGTCTACAAAAAGGACATAGCAGCACTTGAAAAGGTCCAGAAAAGAGCAACGAGGCTGATCGCAGGGCTACAGGGGATGAGTTATAAGGCAAGATTAAAAGAGCTGAGCCTATACAGTTTAAGCAAAGGAATATTAAGGGGAGACGTGATTGAAATGCTGCGGTGGGCTGGCACCCTGCCCGCGGTTTGTTTCCTGCCTTGCATCCTGTGCTGGCTGGGATTGGCTCCAGCAGACCCCTGTGACCTTGTAGTTAAGATATAGTGGATTGGATAACGGATGGATGGATGATTGAAGTGTGTAAAATTATGAAGGGAATTAGTCCAGAGGATCAAGACTGTGACTTTAAAATGAGTTCATCAAGAACACGGGAACACAGTCGGAAACTTGTGAAGGAGAGGTTTCGTACAAACATTAAGACGTTTTTCTTCACACAGAGAACCACAGACACTTGGAATAAGCGACCGAATCATTTAATAGACAGTAGGACTTTAGGTGTAGCACTGCCACATAAAGAGTGCAGTGAAATGACGTTTTACCTGTGTGTGTTGTATTGTATCTTGCCCGTCAGCACTGCCAGGGACTTCCACTCAGATTCAAGTTGAGGAGCCTTATGTAGTTTGGGATCGGGAGTTGCAAGGCAGTGATTGACAGCATAGCCTTCATGGGCAGGATCTGGAAGGTCCGACAAAAAAAAATGTTCCAGTTGAGAGCCAATGAAGGGTCGGAGCGTTGGAATTAAAACCGGCGAGAAGGAAGTGATCAAGAGGAATTGTCTCTTTGCGATATATATATATATATAAGTGTGTACATCGGTTTTGGTTAGTGCAGGGAAGAAGAAAGTTCAATAAGGTGGATGTTGTTGACCGTTATGACCGTTACGTGTAGAATTTCAAAATGAAACCTGCTTAACTTTTGTAAGTAAGCTGTAAGGAATGAGCCTGCCAAATTTCAGCCTTCATCTACACGGGAAGTTGGAGAATTAGTGATGAGTCAGTGAGTCAGTCAGTCAGTGAGTCAGTCAATCAGTGAGTGAGTCAGTGAGGACTTTGCCTTTTATTAGTATGGATTAGCACTGAAGTGCATACAACTGAGTCCAGAATAAGACTGATGGAAAAGGGGAAAAAGGGTAGGCTTTTAAAGGAGAAGACAGGAAGTAAGGTCATAAGGTCATTGATTCGAGCCCAGACGTGACATCACCGGGGCCGGAGCCAGACGTCAAGAGAGCCAGATGGAATCTCCCGGGAATGGCCTACAGGAAAGGGAGAAAAAGAGTCAGTGCACTCTGCCACATCCCGGCATGCCTCAGAACCGCCGACACTCAAGCCCTTTAGCTGCCTCCCATGCGCATGTGTGTGACAATATATATATATATATGTGTGGCTCACCTGAACAGGGACATATTTTGTTTCTTTAAGTCACATTGAGAATTTTATGTTTATTTACAGTATATATATATGTATGGGATGGGTGTTTGCTGGAGAGACAGTTAAAGGAGACTGTGTTTTGTTGGTGCTGTTGTTGTAAATAAAAGTGTGTAATTGTTTAGCTAAAACATATTTACATATGTAAATTTTTCTCTTGTGTTGTTCCATAACTGTTTCCTTTTGTTTTCTGTCTTTGCTTGATAATAAGCTTTAAGAGGAGAAGTGTCAGAACAGCCATGTCCAATGTGCTAATAAGAGCTCAACAAGTTTATCGTTAATGTAGCATTAGGGTAATCATTGCCTAGGGACTTTCAAAACTCAACTTAATGTTATTTTAGAAGAATTAAGTGTATAGAAGTGGCAAGCTTTGTTGGGCCGAATAGCCTGTTCTCGTCTAGATTGTTCTAATGTTTTAAACTAGAATGTTCTACTAGAGTATTGTGCCCCCGGGGTCACATTTTCTTTTAAGTCATGTCTGTGGAAGGATTAAGAAAAAAAGAATTGCAATGGAGGACATACACTGACCACACAAATTCTTAGAAACGCCTGAACACCTGCTTAACGGTGCAACATTCTAATCAGTCAATCATGTGGCAGCAGTACAGCAGCAGAAACAGGTCAGAAGATTCAGTTCACAGCAAACACCAGAATGGGCATAAACGAGATCTTAGTGATTTCAACTGTGGCATGCTTATCGGTGCCAGATGGGGATGGTTGTAGTATTTCTTTTATAACCACAAGGGGGTGCCACAGAGTCCCTAAGTACAAACACTACAATTCCCCACATGTTTGTAGTGGTCGGACGCCACTAAAATTCACACCGTCGATAAGATGGTGATTTATTTATTTTTTTGGTGGAGATTCCAGGGATGCACCCCACCTTTGCCCGACCTTCACACAACTCCCTCACAGAGACAAAAAAGCAACCTGTACTAAAACAACAATTAAAGAATGTATTTAACAATATTAAATTAAATATAAGCAAACTACAACAATCCTTCTCCAATTACCCTTACGGTGATGTACAATAAACATGAATTCAATAATAATAAACCACTAACAAAAACCACACACTATAAAGTCCATGAAAACGGCACCTGGCGAAATGAAATGATGGTAAAGAGATGAGAATCCCGAGAACGTCTTCCGTAGAAAATGAGTGAAACCGAGCGGCAAGGGGTGAGATTTCCAGGAGCGCTTCTTTTGAAGACGCACAACGATTCATCCACAACTATACACATGACAGGCAGGCACGAGACAGTCCATTCATGCTAACAGGAAACAATCCCAGGCACGTTGGACAGGATACACAAAAACACCAATCTCCAACTTCAGGTCCCCCTTTTCAACCTTGGGCTGGGAAGAAGTGGATTTCCTAAGGATTTCCTTATTCCTTCCTAAGGAATAATTATTCCTTAGTGCACCTTTACAGATCTCCTTCCAGTAATATGCCACAAATCTCTTATATATATATTTCTCTTCTGGTTTGTTCTGCTTCTACTTCAAAACCAGTCGACGCAGCCGACATGGCATTTCTCGATTCCTATTCGTCTTCTTCCAAACCCTTCCCCACGCTGCCTGCGGCTCCTCTTCAAAACCAGTCCCAACCACACACAGCCGACACGCAGTCCCCCAATGCAGTCTCAGCAGACATACAGTACACATAATCCTCTTCCTGTTACCACAGGTACTTCTTCACCTCGTTCCTGTCTTCCCATCCAAGAGTACAACATTGGTACTCCAGACCAGAAGTGCAAACAATATCATGCACTACACTGGCCTGTTGAGAGTAATACATCCAACAAGTACTCGAGGTGCTGCCATGACGGTAAAGTAGCTTTACCATCTTGGCGGGAGCCACCTGTTTTGTTTTTTTTTAACAACAGTTTCTTACACAGCAAACATCAGAAGGTAAATATTATCGTGAACACATTTGAGAATACAACTCTTCTCTAGCGTTTGCTTCCATGGGTGCACAGATTACTCAACTTCCTGGCCACGGACCATATTGTTTTAAAATACACGGGCAAATTTATCACCAAATCTCTCCACTATACGCTAACACTTCTACCTCTACAGGATATGGACAGTTGTATGTTTTTGACACACTGCAAGCTACTGAAGTACGCTTACAAAATAAAGCAAACTCTGCATGCAGTGAAAATTTTCTTCTCCAGCTAGATTCCATGCTCAGAACCATCAACTCCTTCACTAAATCATACAAACACATGCATGAAATCGCTCAGTCCAATCCAACAGCATCTGTACGAATGTTTTTCAAGGAAAACCCTTGGCAGGACTTACGATGATACAATACCCCGACATGTCACACCAATGTTGCAGCGATTTTCGTCGGAGAAGATGGCGAACCCCCTGCTGAAAGGGACATTTGCATTTATCCCAGAGGCAACTCCTGTAAACTCCTGATTTCCACACTCAATATGAATTGCGATCCTATGGTTTACCCACTTTTATTCCCTTACGGAGACATTGGTTGGCACACAGATTTACAACATGTTCCCGATAAAAGAACCGCCAACCGAATCAGGCTTACTCAATGCCAATTTTATGCGTACAGATTATCAATGAGGTATACATTTAGTATTTTACATTCCAGCGGCAAACTATTCCAACAGTACGTCGTAGATGCGTATGTTAAAACAGAGGGTGCGCGTCTCAACTATCTCAGATTACATCAACAAGATCTGCGGGTGGAACAATACAAAGGACTATCAGACGCACTTCAAGCAAAGGCAGAAAATAACAACGTACGTGTAGGCAAAATGATCATATCACTGTCCACATTTCCAGGAAGTCCAAGATACATGCAACAAAACTATTGTTGTACGTGGTTTTTTTCTAGGGTTTGATCTTTCGACTCATTATCTGTCATCTCCAGCAAAACACCTATTCACAACTCCGTATTTCAAGAAGTATTTCTTTCTTCTTGATTTCTGAATTCCTTTCTCACAGTTTTCCATTTCTATTCTTAAACTGCCGTATGCTACGGCAGGCGTTGGCTAGTATATAATAAATGAATACAATAAATCACAGATTTTTCCTCCTTCTCTCCTCTGCTGACTGTTGCCCGCTGCCTTCCTGGAACCCCCAGGGTCAAAATTTTTGTTCCAAAGTAGTCTGTCTTGTCCATTTGATCCTAGAGAGCAACCGTGCATCATTCGATCTAAGTCGCTCAAAGGGTGTAGAATTGTATAGGAAGCACACAGACAGACTGTGTGGCAGCAGGCATCCTTTTATGCCAGATCTGGGAATGCTTCCGATGCCATTCTTTCTCCTCTAGGAAGCACTTCTGGACCATAGACAAAGTAGCCTGGTCTTCCCCCAACTGCACCCTCTAGTGGTCCCATGAAACCCCTACAGGGCTGCACTTCTGGACTATCATTTCCCTAGCACCCCTGCAGGTGTCCCAACTGGTATCTCATAATAGGACTACTGCCACCTAGTGTATAGGGGATGGAACCTCTCCCTAGTTACAGCTTCCATCCCTTATTTCACACCAGCTGGGCACAAAATTATCCTTTCCCCCAGCCGGTCCAATCAATCCACTGTTCCTCTTGGGCATCCTATCCAGATAATAATCCATGTTCCTCCCTGACACTGTAAATGCTGATCTCTTGGAATTTTCACACACAACAGTCTGTACAGTTTACTCATAATGGTTTGAAAAAACAAAAAAACATCAAGTGAGCAGTAGATCTGCAAAAAGAAACACCTTGTTGATGAGAAAGGTCAGAGGAGAATGGCCAGACTGGGTCATCCTGACAGGAAGACTACTATAACTCTGATAAACACTCATTACCACTGTGGTGAGCAGAACAGTTTCTCAGAATACACAACACGTCAAACCTTCGGGTGGATGGATGACAAAAGTAGAAGACCGCCTCGTATTACACTCCTGTCAGCCAAGACCTGAAAGTCGAGGCTACAGTAGGTGCACACTCACCAAAACCATCCAGTTGAAGACTGGAATAATGTAGCCTGGTCTTGTCAATCTCGATTTCTTCTGAGGCACACAATATGGTAGGATCAAAATTTGGGTTACAGAAGCAGAAGACCACGTTGTGTTCCACTCCTGTAAGCCAAAAACTGAATTGTGAGGCTGCAGTGGGCAGAGGCTTGCCAAAACTGGACATCTGAACATTGGACAAATGTAACCTGGTCTTATGAATCTTGATTTCTGCTGAGGCACACAACATGGTATAATCTAAATTTGGGTTACAAAAGCAGAAGACCATGTTGTGTTCCACTCCTGCCAGCCAAGACCTGAAAGTCAAGGCTACAGTAGGTGCAGACTCACCAAAACTATCCAGTTGAAGACTGGAATCATGTAGCCTGGTCTTGTCAAATTCTCGATTTCTTCTGAGGCACACAATATGGTAGGATCAAAATTTGGTTTACAAAAGCAGAAGATCACATCAGCCAAGAACTGAATGCTGAGGCTGCAGTGGGCAGAGGCTCACCAAAACTGGACAGTTGAAAACTAGAAAAACATAAACTGGTCTTGTGAATCTTAATTTCTGCTGAGGCACACAACATGGCAGGATCAAACTTTGTGTCACCAACAGCATGAAACCATGCACCCAACCTGCCTTGTGCTGGCAGTCAAGGCTGGTAGTGGTGGTGGTGTAATGGTGTGGGGAATATTGTGACCTAAGGGCCTTGAACGTTCATCCTGAAGTTCTAGACCCCTAGTGCTACCTCCTAGTGATAAGGACTGAAGGGGTTTGGTTACCTGAGAAAGGCCTGAGGCGCCTGTTCTCCCTGCTTAACCTTTCGATGAAACTCCTAGGTTGAAACCTCTGAAACCAAATTGATTTTAATACATTTTATTTTATGCATTAAATCACAAAGCCAAATACAATAATACAAGGTTAGATAAGAATAATGCACACTGCAATATTCAGCCTTGTTACTGGCTTTAGCTATTCGACTCTGTAATGCAGTTAAAGTACATGTAACAAGTAAGATAAGGGTCTTACAACATTTCAGCAGCACTGACACAGATTCTGCCCTTTTCTTCTGACTTCAAGAGATTGCACTCTTGTTAATTCTACTGCCTTATTTAAATTTGATTTTTAATCCCGCCTGTTGGTGCCCCCTTGTACTGATCCACCTCCTGGGCACAAGGCTGTAAGAGACCTCTACCTTGTGGTAATGCCATACTGCCTTCTCTAATTTTAGAATTATATATCACATAATAAGGTTAAAAATCACATTTCATCTTTGAATTATGTTCTTACACTTTCTTATACTACAGTCAATCAAATCTTGAATCTTTATTCTGCGGTTATTTAAAAAAAATCAAAGAAGAAGACATTGCCATCATATAGCACTTTTCAAGGCACACGGAGGAGGGGGTGGACTTCATTCACCACCAACGTGCAGCATCCACCTTGATGGTGCAACGGCAGCCATTTTATATGAGTACACTTACCACACATTAGCTATCGGGTGGTGAAAGGGTGAGAGAGAGAGAGTTAGCCAATAAGGGACAGGGGATGACTAGGGGGGCCCTTATAACTTAAAAATATAAAAATAATTTGATACTTTTGTTTTTAGTCCATTCGATTACTGTAACTCAAGTTAGAGGTGGGATTTCATCAGGGATCGGCTCTGAGCCCTTTCTTATTTCCAATGGTGATAGACAGGCTGACAGACAAGATTAGACAGGAGTCCCCGTGGACTGTGATGTTTGCTGATGACATTGTGATCTGTAGTGAGAGTAGGGAGCTGAGTGAGGAGACCCTGGACAGGTGGAGATATGAGAGGAGAGGAATGAAGGTCAGTAGGACCAGCAAGACAGAATACATGTGTGTGAATGAGAGGGAGGTCAGTGGGACAGTGAGGATGGAAGGAGTAGTTGACAAAGGTGAATGAGTTTAAATACTTGGGATCAGCAGTACAGAGTAATGGGGATTGTGGAAGAGAGGTGAAAAAGAGAGTGCAGGCAGGATGGAGTGGGTGGAGAAAAGTGTCAGGAGTAATTTGTGACAGACGGGTATCAGCAAGAATGAAAGGGAAGGTCTACAGGACGGTAGTGAGACCAGCCATGTTATATGAGTTGAAGATGGTGGCACTGACCAGAAAGCAGGAAACAGAGATGGAGGTGGCAGAGTTAAAGATAATAAGATTTGCATTAGGTGTGATGAGGATGGACAGGATTAGAAATGAGGACATTAGAGGGTCAGCTCAGGTTGGACGGTTGGGAGACAAAGTCAGGGAGGAGAGATTGTGTTGGTTTGGACATGTGCAGAGGAGAGATGCTGGGGATATTGGGAGAAAAATGTTAAGGATAGAGCTGCCACAGAAGAGGAAAAGAGGAAGGCCTAAGCAAAGGTTTATGGATGTGGTGAGAGAGGACATGCAGGTGATGGGTGTAACAGAACAAGATGCAGAGGACAGGTAGAAGAAGATGATCTGCTGTGGCAACCCCTAATGGGAGCAGCAGAAAGAAGAAGAAGATTACTGTAACGCACTCCTCTCAGGAACCCCCAAGAAAGATATAAATCGATTGCAATGAGTGCAGAAAGCAGATGCCAGAATCTTAACTAGGAAAAGAAAATCCGAGCACATCACACCAATCCTGATGTCACTACACTGGTTACCCGTGCCATTTAGGATACACTTTAAAATACTGCTGATGGTTTACAAACCCTTCAATAATCTGCTCCATCCTATATCTCAGAATTTCTTTCACTTTTCACTCCAAATCTTAACCTTAGATCTTCAAATGAGGGTCTGATTAGAATTCCAAGAGCTGAACTTAAAAGAAGTGGTGAGGCGGCCTTCTGCTGTTATGCGCCAAAACTATGAAATAGCTGACCAATAGAAATTTGCCAGTCTAATACGATGGAACATTTTAAAAAACTGTTTAAAACCCATAATGTTAACGTGACTTTCTTATAGCTTCATTTTAGTTTAACCCTGATACTGTGTATTTGCACTGAATTATCATTTTTATCATGGCCCTGCAATCCGTACTAACCCCTACTTTTTTTGCTGTTCTTTTTCCCGTTTTCTGTAATGGCAATCTGTGCCCTCACCACCTGATCAGGGCACAATGCAGTTTCTACATTGTTGGATTGAAGACCAGAGGTCCACATGACCATCATCATCTAATTTCTTCCACGTGAAGCCTAAAAACCCTGAGGACTGATTGAGATCTTTGATGTCGGGTAAAATGCCCAGTGGGGGCTGGCTGGACGGTCTCCTGGCCTTCGAACCCCTGCAGATTTTTTTTTTTTTTCTCCAGTCAGTTTTTTTTTGTTTAGTTTTTTCTGTCTTCCTACCCATTGGACCTTATTTAATACTTTGCTACTTAGTATTGCCTTAGTATTGCCTTATCTTCTTCTTATATTTTTATTTTTTTAAAAACTTTTCTTTCTTCATCTTGTAAAGTACTTTGAGCTACATCATTTGTATGAAAATGTGCTATAGAAATAAATGTTGTTGATAGTAACTACTCTCGGGTCAGACATCCTAATGTGGTCCGTGGCAGAGTAAAGGGTCCTCATCATAGATCTTACCATCCACTGGAAATAGGTAGCAGATGTGGGTGGACCTGAGGAGACAGTTGGTCTTCCTGAGTGAGATAATAGTAACTACTGTCTGGCCAGGCATTTTAATGTGATCTGCAACAGATTAAAGGGTCCTGATCGTAGAACTTACCATCCCCTGTGTCACACACACACGTGAAACAACGAAAGACAGGGGGATAAAAAGAGGTACTAATGCTTTACTACCTTTAAATCCACAGAATGACAACAGAATAAAATGGCCATACCGGTCATCACGTTCTGTTCCCACAAAAGACTCCTTGGCTGGCTCTGTGGGGTCGCCATATTTCTGGATGGCCCCAGATGACTACAGTCCATCAACCTCACTCCTGACGTCATCTCTGGCCACTACGTTTGACGTCAGCTTCAGCCTCCCCTGCACCTCCTCCCCATTAATTGCACTTCGTTGTTTGTTTGTATATAAGAACCAGAGCAAATGTTTTACTTTGAAATTGACCCTTATTCTATACTGGACACTACACCCAGTATACTGGGAGGATCCTCAACTCTTAACCTTAGTTTCTGTGTGTTTATTCTTTCACACCTGAGAAGAAGGCATTACTGCAACTAATGAGAGGAAGAGCCTCAAATGCACCAAGCTGGCAGCGGAATGCCAAGATGCGAGGTGGGGTGTCTGCCCCATTGAAGGTTGGTGTAGGGTGAAACAACGGTTCAGTTTCTCCACGGTCGTTGGCACGTTGAAATCAAACCTAGTGAGAGTAGAAAAAGAGCTGGGAGAGAAGACAGCGAAAGCCAGCTTTTGGAGGAGAGACACTTTGGAATATCACTACTGTAGGGTCTGCAATGTGATACTGTCGGGGGGGTACTCGAGTGGGGAGGCAAAACATCTGTGAATGGTGGCCTCCAGCTGCAGTTGACCCAATGGCACCAGAGGAGGTGTAGCAGGCAGAAATGTCCAGGTTAGAGGAGGTAACATCTCACCTGTATAACAGATTGGCCAGTTGTCATTGACGTTTTTCCTGGTTGTATGGCTCAGGACATGGGGCCGCAGTTGGAGAGATACTCGTAATTGAGAGGCGCTGTTGAGTTTTTTTCACGTTGATTTATTTTTATTCAGGTATAGTGATCCCCCGCTATATCGTGGTTTGGCTATCACGCCCCTGCTATATCGTAGATATTTCTGGGGAACATATCTAATTTTCCATCGCGGAAATCTGCAGTTTTATAGTGATCATTTTTTATGGGTTTCTGACAACTTTTTTACATTGAAATAAGCATTTTTCTATGCTAAACTAATAATGACAACAATGTATTACTCTAATTATAACATACTAGGGGGCTCTGCCCCCTGCTCGTTTCACTTGCCCACCCCCAGGTTTGGTTTACCAGATATACAATTTTAAGACATTGTTATTTTCATAGGAATTGTTACATTTGCATTATTTTCACTTTTACTTTAAAACTTTTTGTAAAAACTATACTTTATTTCCAGCCCCGGGCGTGGTTACGTCTCTTTCTCGCAGGACACATAACGCTGCTCATGTTGTGAAGGGGGAGCTGAACGCACGCTAAGGAGTTGCAGTCGGATCATCTGCTGGCTTTTTGCTGCTGCGTCTGGTGAGCTGCGTGTTTTCCTTGTCGCTTGTCGTTGTTTTAAGAACTGGGAGCACATGATGTCTGTCTGCCAAAAGCATTGTAACAACTGCTTGGTTAGATGTTCGTGAACTTGCTTTAAATGTTGTCTCACTGCCTTATCGCGCGTGACGTTAAAGTGTCTCTCGTGGGACGTCAAATTGCAATCTCTTGGCACCAAGTCTCATGATTAAGGTCCTCGCAAGACGCTCCGTGGCCAATCTCTTTCATCTTGTGGGTCTTTAAAGTGTCTTCCGAGAAGATCATGTCTTGTCTCCCTGGTCTCCCTTCAACCAAGATTTTTTTTTATAATAGAGAGATATATACCTGTACTGTATATAAATAAAAATGAAGTAAAAATTCAATAAGTACATCCTACCTGTAGTGTACTTTGCACCCAGTTCATAATAAAGCATACACTTTTCGTTGTCACTGTGCGTGCTAGGCAAGAGTTCATTAGAACAATAGGTATTATAATTTATAATAACTGTTCTGCCCCACATCTTGTTAGTTAAGACTTATTTGCTGAACTGTGCTCCCCCATCATCTTGTCACTTATTAACACACCAGTCAGTCACGTCCCACACTCACAGTGATGCTATAAAAGTCTATGAAACTCACGTAAAGCCCATAATAAACATTTGAATACAATACACCCTATGTCTCTCATGTAGGCACCCCTTTATCTGTTGTTTCTGTCACGTCCAAAATGTATCCTTAGGGTATATAAACCCCTGGGTCTGCTTAGTTGTGGTATGCAGCAATTCGAACCTCTGTCTACGCGCTTCTCTTTGTCTTGATCCAACCGTGGAAATCACTCGCCTTGTAAGTGTCTTTTAAAGCTTTATTGTTTAATACATACTGTCTGCTATGTATTGCTTTGTAAATCATTCTTTATTGTCTTTGATTGTACACCTGTATATACCTGTATATTTCTTTTGTATATATTTCAGTTTACAACGAAATACGTCCAGTAAAAGCCTTCAAGAAAGCTCGCTCACCCCTTGTCTATTTTTATGGGGATGTGCCGAGATGTTTAAGCTCTCTGCGGCCGCATTGCACAGACAGCGTGGAGTGAAGCAGAAAAATAACTATAAAATTACTGTAAATATTGACTAAAATGCATTAAAAAGTCAATATGTATAAAAAATGATCATTTAAGCAATACAGTACAGTAAATCATTAAATATACATACATTGTACACTACGGTAGACAAAGAGTTTTGCGCTACAGTACTCAGATAATTTCTTACAATTATTGTCTGAAAGAGGAGACTCAACCAATCAGAGTGGGACTTTCATTCTCTTCGGCTCTGATTGGCTGCTGCCAACGTGGTGTAATCGCACAAGTACAGCAAGCGTCGGTTCCCGACGCATCTCAGTTCTCTGCGTATCGCGTACCTTGCTTGTGGTCTGATTGTTGTGAGCAAACTTTTCGTGAACTTTTCGTTTTGTTTTAAGCCCTACGATGGCTCCCAAGCATCCTGCATCTTCTAAGCCTTCTGGTAGTAGCGAGCCTAAGCACCAGAGGAAGACCTTGACCATTCAGGAGAAGGTAAAACTCCTGGATATGCTTTGGCGAAGGAAAGCGTTATGCGGAAGTCGTTCGCCATTACAAGTGTACGTGTGTTTAAATCATATGGGAGGGGTATTATAAGGCTTAAATTATAAAAAAAAATGGCCTTTCTATAGCGCGGATTTTCACCTATCGCTGATGGGTCTGGAAGGTAACTTCCATGATAGGCAGGGGATCACTGTATATTGATTTTTTTTTAACACTAGAATTACCAGAGCCTACGAAAAAACTCGTAATTCCGTCCCACCTTAAATCGCTTCTTAAAATCGTTCACAGCTCTCCACCAGCGTCTTTAGTCATCTAAATGTGCTGATAAAAATCAGGCTGCAAGCAGTCGGCTATTCCAACCGACCGACTCAGAACGTGCACAAACTTCTCCCAGCTCATGCCTTGATTGATTATCTGGGAGTGAAGTGGAGTTTTAGAGTGGAAATAATAGATCATTATTTGGAACACACGCATTTCCATGTGTTCCGTTTCTACAGTAATCTGTGTAAACACATTTTAAAACAGAAACGTTTTTCATATTGTAGTAGCAAATGACAAAATGTAAGCATAAACTATATAATGTATGAAGCCTGAAGTCCAAATATCAAATGCTTCCACAAAAGGTACAAATATAATAGAACAAGTATTTTTGAATAAAAGCATATTTGTTCTATTATATTTGTACCTTTTGTGGAAGCGTTTGATATTTGGACTTCAGGCTTCATACATTATATACTTTATGCCTACATTTTGTCATCTACTACTAGAATATAAAAAACGTTTCTGTTTTAACAATGTGTATACACGGATTACTGTAGAAACGGAACACACGTGAAATGCGTGTGTTCCAAATAATGATCTATTATTTCCACTCTAAAACTCCACTTCACTCCCAGATAATCAATCAAGGCATGAGCTGAGAGATGTTTGTGCCCGTTCTAAGTCGGTGGGGGGATGGAATAGCCGGTTGCTTGCAGCCTGATTTTTATCAGCACATTTAGATGACAAAAGACGCTGGCGGAGAGGTGAGAACGATTTTAAGAAGCGATTTAAGGTGGGACGGAATTACGAGTTTTTTCGTAGGCTCTGGTAATTCTAGTGTTAATCACAGTAAAAAAACAAACACAAAGAGAAGCAAAGACAGACCTAACTAATGCCACTCCATTTAAAGAGTGTCAAATGAGAAAAGTTTTTTTAACCCTCAGCTTGTGGAGCACGACCTGAAAACAGAACCAGAGGACAATTATCTAATCAGCACAACAACACCTAATTACACTGTTGACAAACAGGGAGCAAAACACTCAACAAATGCAAAGCATTAAACTAAAACAATGAACCAAAACTACACTGAAATGAGAAATTATAAAGCAGGCACAAAAATCAAACTGCAAACAGACGGAATTCACAGTCGAACATAAAATTTCCAACCATAAACTTAAGTCAAATGGTAGAAATCGTAAATGATTGTTGTGCAAAATGTAATAAGCATTCAAAATACGGTAATCACATTAGACATAACTCAGAATTGTCCTTGTGCTGAAAGAGGTCAAAGATTATCCCTTTCACATTATTTATTCCTGTATTTTAATTTTAATGCCGCACTCTATCAATCCAAAGCAGAATGCAGACTTCTAATGGTTAACAAATCAAATCAAAGTAAACTCCTCTCAGTATTTGGCTTACAAGTATTGTCTTTTGAGTGATGCTTGCTTTTATAGATTTTGTTGCTGGTAGACAATAAAACACATAGATGTACGAGAGGCTGGCGGCTAAAAAGTAACATGACATGCAAGCGTAAGCAGTTCTCAGCAATTTCTATCCTGTAACTTAATTCATGGCTTCCTCTTTCAAATTCATTATTTTAATTTGTCAGCTCGGAGATTTAGGATCACTGATACAATTTAATTGATGTGTAATAAAATAGAGTTTAATGACAAAGGTTAGAGGCGCAAAGTGGAGTCCTGTTAATGTTGTGCCTGAGCCAAACTAAAATAAAGAATGTTGTAGATGAAGAAGATTAGAAAGTGATCAACCATTTTATTTAACTACAATGTGTCCTAAATAAAGTGTACCACGAAGCTGAATAGGTCAAGGTCTGAACAAGATAACAATGTAATTATATTATGATCAAAAGTAATTAATGCATAAGTTCTAATATTACTGCTCAAAAAAATGAAGGGAAACCTTTTTAATGAGAGTACAGCATCAAGTCAGTGACACATGTGGGCTATTGATGCGGTCAGTTCAGTAGCAGAGGGGCTTGTTCATCAGTTTCAGCTGCTTTGGTGCAATAGAGGGGGCAACAATGAGACGGACCCCAAAACAGAAATGAATGGTTTAACAGGCGGAGGGAGGCCACTGACATTTTTCCCTCCTCATCTGTTTTCTTACTAGTTTTGCATTTGGCTACAATCAGTGTCACTACTGGTAGCATGAGGCCATACCTGGACCATCCAGAGATGGCACAGGTAGTCCAACTTCTCCAGGATGGCAGGCACATCAATACTTGGCATTGCCAGTAGGTTTGCTGTGTCTCCCAGCACAGTCTCAAGGGCATGAAGGAGATTCCATGAGACAGGCAGGCAGTTCCTCTAGGAAAGCTGGACAGGGCCCTTTGTAGAAGGTCCTTAACCATCAGCAGGACCCACCAGTATCTGCTCCTTTGGGCAAGGAGGAACAGGATGAGCACTGCCAGAGCCTACAAAATGACCTCCAGCAGGCAGGCCACTGGTGTGAATGTCTCTGACCACACGATCAGAAATAGACTTCATGTGGGTGGCTTGGGGGCGCAATGTCCTCTAGTGGGCCCTGTGCTCACTGCCCACCCGACACCATGGAGCTCGATCAGCATTTGCTATAGAATACCAGAATTGGCAGGTCCACCACTGGCGCCCTGTGCTTTTCACAGATGAGAGCAGGTTCACCCAGAGCACATGTGACAGACGTGAAAGGCTCTGGAGAAGCCGTGGAGAATGTTATGCTGCCTGTAACATGGTTCAGCATGACTGGTTTGGTGGTGGGTCAGTAATGGCCTGGGGAGGCATATCCATGGAGGTATGCACAGATCTCTACAGGCTAGACAATGCCACCTTGACTGACATTAGGTATCGGGATGAATTTCTTGAGCCCATTTTCAGACCCTATGCTGGTGCAGTGGGTCCTGGGTTCATCCTGGTGCACGAAAATTCCCGGCCTCATGTGGCGAGAGTATGCAGGCAGTTCCTGGAGGATGAAGAAATTGATACCATTGATTGACCCCGATGCTCTGCTCACCTGACCTCAATCCAATAGAACACCTCTGGGTGGGACATTATGTTTGGACTCAATCAACACCGCCAAGTTGCACGTCAGACTGTCCGGGAGCTCAGTGATGCCCTGGACCATCTCTGGGAGGAGATTCCCCAGGACACCATCTGTCGTCTCATTAGGAGCTTGCCTCCCCACCCCAACATTGTCAGGCATGCATACAAGCAGGTGTGGAGGGCAAACAAACTACTGAGTATGATTTGGATTTGCTGCAATGAAATTTTGGCAAAATGGACTCACCTGCCCATCGCGTTATTTTTTCTCTTTGATTTTCAGGGTGTCTTTGAATTCAGCCCTCTGTAGGTTGATCATTTTCATTTCCATCAAACAATGTAGCATCCTCTCGTTCCTAACACATCATCATGCCAGTCCATATCAGTAGAGATAGCCAGCAGGATTTTTTCCCCCATTGAGCTCTGATGTGCTTTCAAAGTGTTCCTTTAATTTTTTTAAGCAGTTTATTTCGAACATTAGAACAATGTAGACAAGATCAGGACATCCGGCCCAGCAAAACTCACCAGTCTTATCCACTTAATTCTTTCAAAATTACATCAAGTCGAGTTTCGACCTCAAGGTGAGTTTTGAAGGTACATAAAGTCCTACTGTCTACCACACTACTTGGTCACTTATTCCATTTATTCCTGATAAGTTCATTTTAAAGTCATGTCCCAATACACATTACTAATTCCCTTTATAATTTCAAACACTTCAATCTGGTCTCCTCTTAATCTTCTTTTGCTTAAACTGTAAAGACTCAGCTCCTTTAATCTTTCTTCATAATTCAACCCCTGTAGCCCTGGAATCTCCAGGGGCCTCATGTATAACGCCGTGCGTAGAACTCGCACTATAACATGGCGTAAGCACAAAAGCCGAAATGTGCTTACGCACAGAAAAATCCAGATGCAGGAATCTGTGCGTACTCCAACTTCCAAGTTCTTCCGCAACATAAATCCCGATCAGCGTGAAAAGTAACGCTCGTGCACGCTTTATGTAACACCCCAACTCCTCCCCGAATTATGCCTCTTTGAATATGCAAATCAATATAAATCGCCCTTAAGCGCAGCCTTCTGTGAAAAGACAATGGGAAAAGCACGGGGGAAAATATAAGAATTTCAGCGAATACCAAGTGGAGGCAAAGGAAAAACATACTATTTGTTTAATTAAACCGTGGTATAATCAACAAAAGGAAGTTGATCGAGTGACATAGCGTGTTGGAGAAACTTGAAAGCTCACGTTCACAAAATCGCACAGTGCTGGAATTAAAAAAGAAGTCACATATCAAAGTCGCCGTGAAAAGGTGAGTTGTAGCCCACTGTCTGAGTGTCATATGAAAGCTTATTACGGTAAAGAGAGAAAAAAAGGCACACAGTGGGGAAAAAGCACGAAATGTCAACTTCAATCTCGACATTTCCACTTCAATCACGTAGTTAATTTTGTCATTAAAATAGAACATCATAAACGTCATCTTAAAATCGTTTAATTAACCAGTTTCTCAAATCACATCGTAATTAAAGTAGCACGTTAAATGCTTTGTTTTGTATGTGATCTTCTATGTGCTCTATGTGTGTGAATCACTACGTGCTTCTTAAATCGGCTCTCTTCCTCTGACAGGACACATAATCCATTACATTTGTGATATTACAACTCTCTGAATAACTAAAATACTGAGATGTATACGTGATATTATTTTCATGATGATAGTTAAAGCATGTTATTAAACATGGGTTTACTGATTGTGTGCGACCTTCGATGAAATTATTTAATGCAGCAGTACTCAGGGGCGGCTCTATTTCCAATAGAGAAAGTGCAATGTCAATATGGTATCTTATGCACGGTGGATGGCCACATCCGTTGCAGACACTGCATAGCCACCTCGTGCTCATGACACAAGCGTTTAAATTTTGTCGAAATTTGCCGCTGCGTTTTTAGCTGTGTCGTTATTTTCTCTTTCTGTTTTATATTCAATATATATTGGCATGGCCATCCCTGCAGTCCTTGCTTTTCGTTCTCCAAATAACCGATCCCCACACAATCAGCTCTGTAATAGACGTTAAGCCATCTGTAAGTTTAGAGCGCCGATTCTTCAAAACGTACAGTTTGAAGATACAATGATATAAATACTCCAAGTGGTGCAGTGAGAGTAATATGGAAAAAGATGATCCGCTGTGGCAACTCCTAACGGGAGCAGCTGAAAGAAGAAGAAGGTGCAGTGAGAGTAACAACGCTAAAGCAGTTCTGGTATTTGGAATACTATGGCTATTCCCTGGACCATTATATTGTTACAAGTTAATTACAATCAGATGCATTACACTAATAAACAATATGCGGTTAGTTTCAGTGTATTTATAAAGCCATGTCAGGAAAATAAAGAGTAACCACACAGGAACAGTAGCACTGCTTTGACGCTGGGTGCCACCAGTCTGCAAAACCGAGCGGAGAACTTGCGTACGAAAAGGTATGAGGTACCGTGGAAAAGTGCGTGGCTTTATGCCAAGTGTAGGTTTTATACATCGCGATTTGAACATGGAAAAGTTCTTACGCAACATTTCTGTGCGTACGCACCTTTTATACATGAGGCCCCAGATGAGGCCTTACCAGTGCGCTATAAAGCTTCAGCGATGGTTGAACTTCTAGAAGGTTCTCCCATCTTCCACACAGGTTCTCTGGAGTTCATCAGGAGTGATCATCAGGTGCTCATTCATATCTCCTACCAAGACCCTTCTCAATCCCTTACACAGTTTGGCCTGACCTCCAGCTCTAGAAAGAATCACAGTTGTTCCAAACAGGACTCCAGATGAGGCCTCACTAGTGTCTTATAAAGCTTGAGCAGAACCTCCTGTGACTTGAACTCGATACACATTGGTTGCTATATAACCTGACATTCTGTTAGCCATCCTAATGGCTTCTCAACACTGACTGCTACTTGATAGTGATGAGTCTACTACAACTACTAAATCCTTCTCATAAGGTGTACTTTCGGTTTTCCAACTGCCCATTGTGTATTCAAACCTCACATTTTGACTTCCTGTATGTAATACTTTGCATTTACTAAAATCCTGTTTCATCTGCCACAATTCTGCACAAGCCTGTATGCTGTCCAAGTAGCCTCTGTAACAATTCAACAGACTCAAGGTTATCTGCCAATCCACTTAGTTTGGCATCATCTGCAAACTTACAATGTCCATCCATCCATTATCCAACCCGCTATATCCTAACTACAGGGTCACGGGAGTCTGCTGGAGCCAATCCCAACCAACACAGGGTGCAAGGCAGGAAGCAAACCCCGGGCAGGGCGCCAGCCCACCGAAGGACGAGCTTACAATGTGAGTTCTGAAAATCAAAAGTACCCCTTATGAGAAGGATTCAGGAGTCAAAGTGGACTCTACGCTATCAACTGCCAGACAGTGTTCAGAAACCATTAAAAAGGCTAATAGAATGTGTGGCCTGCAGAGTGAGCTCCTGCCACCCAAACCTGACACAGACAGATGCAGGACACAAGTTATGTACACACACATTTTTTCATTTTTTCATTTTCCCTCGTGGGAAACACCTTCTCCCATTTCCCACAGGTATAACACAGTTCACAGCACAACACAATACAAATCTCTTCTTCTTTCTTTTTCTCTTTCTCTTTCCTCCAGTCCACCGGGCAAGCTTCATCTACCTCTCCTGACTTTGGCACTCAGAGTAGTGGCTGCTGGCTCCTTTTATAAGTCACCCAAGAAATGCTCTAGATGCTCATTGACCCACTTCTGGCAGCACTTCCAGGAGTGGCAGAAGAGCTGCAAATAAGGGCTCAACAGCAGCTGCAGCACCTCCTAGCAGCGCCCACAGAACTCAACAGGGCTGCACCAAACTCTAGCTCTCATGGAGTCCTGCGGGAGTCTGAGTCACTGCTGCAACCCAGGAAGGCTGCCACCTAGCACTCCGGTGGCAGCAATGCCCTGGATATGCTCCCTCCTCTGGTTCTACCAACGTGGAGGCTTCCCGGCCTTATGCCTCAAATGTCATGTTATATAGTGCTCTGGTGTGTAGAGTACAAATTGAAGAAGGTTTTGGTGAAGCTTCATAATGCACCTGCGAGACCACATCTGGAGTCCTGGGTGCAGTGTTGGTCTCCAGGCTACAAAAAGGACATAGCAGTGCTGGAAAAATTCCATAGAAGAGCGACGAGGCTGAGTCCTGGACTACAGCGGATGAGTTATGAGGAAAGATTAAAAGAGATGAGCCTGTACAGTTTAAGCAAAAGAAGATTAAGAGGAGACACAACAAGTGAAGGAAATTAGTCCAGTGGAGTAAGATGTAAATTTAAAATGAATTACTCAAAAACACAGGGATTATTACAGTTGTAGACTTGCTGAGAGTAAATTTTGCACATACATTAGGAAGATTTCCTTCACACTGAGAACCATTGGCACATGGAGTAAGCGACAGTAGGACTTTATGAACCTTCAAAACTTGACTTGATGTCCTTTCAGAAGAGGTAACACTAGAGCTTCACACATTATAAACTTCATGTCAACATTTTGTCAATTATTACTAAAACATAAAAAAAATATTTTTTAACGATGTGTTTACATAGATTGTTGTAGACACGGAACACACATGAAATGCATGTGTTCCAAATAACAATATAATATTTATAAAAGGTGTCATTTTGCTTGACTTCTCACTCTATACAACTCTAAGCAACTGACATGCAGGCAAACAAACTTGACCTGAGAAAACTGTGCGGGGTGGATAGCAGGCTGCTTGCTGCTTATCAATACATTTAAAGGACAAAAGACGCTGACGGAGAGGTGCGAAGCGATTTAAGGTGGGACGGATCTACAAGTTTTTTTCATAAGCTCTGGTAATTCTAGTGTTAAGTGGATCACTGTCAAGTTTTGTTGGGATGAATGGCTTGATCTCCTCTAGAGTGTTCTAATATCCTAATCCTGTGAATGACCTTCAGTGGTCCAGCCATAGCATGAACTTAAACCCAACTGAACATCAATGGCAGAAAACACATAATCTAGCCTTGTCACATCAGCCCCAAGAAGATTCCAAGGTGGAATCATTGACAAGGGGGCTTCAACAGAGTAAAACGTCTGTGCCAACGTGACATTTCATTTTTTTAAACTTATCTCTCTATATATAAAATCCACCGTCTGCCTGTTTGTTTGTATGTCTGTCCATTTTTCACGAGAGAACTACTTAACAGATTTAGTTTGGGTATTTTTTCTATAATTTACTTGAACATTCCGGTTGATTTTGCGACTTCTCTGTAATCACATTATAAGTTTAATGTCACTGTGCTCTGTACAAAAATTATATTATAAATCCACTTACATGTACAGGCCAGGCCAAAGTTAGCACACAGGGGCTCTCAGCATTTAGAATTGCTGGGCCAAGCATAGGACGAGATGGACAAAGACAGCTGGAGGAATGTATAGTCAGCCTAAAGACTATTATGTATACTATTTTGTCCTCAGTTAAAAGTCAGCACAAAATCTTTCCTTGTTTGGAAATGGAATATTTGCCGACGTGGGGGCCTGCACGTGGAGAAACCAGTATAAAAGACTTGGACAGCAGCCAAATACTTTGAAGCCGATAGACGGATGGGTGATAACGTCATCCGTCCTGAAAACCCTTCCAGCGCAGTGATGAAAAATGGCAGACTGTATAGATCAAGATCCCACCTTGGTAATGTCTTGTTATGACTTCCCGTCTGTAATGCCGCTTAAATCGTCATTAAAGAAAGCTAAGTTATTTTCTCTTATGTGATTTTTACCGCCATATCACTATGGGAGAGGTAGCGCCTTTTAATATCATATCTATATAGTTTTCGGTTACTTAAAATGCCGCAATTACAAAAGCTATCACCCCCTACAGGAACATTCTCCCATCGCGCTATGTATCATAGTTCGCTTGCAGACGCGATATATTCACGCTACTCCGAGACAGAGGCTGCAGGACGAGTGGAGGGGAAAGTGTGATGTCAGGAGTGTGGAGCCGGACTGGGCCCTCCTCGCTGTCCTGTTACACTACTACACAGGCAAAGCTAGTCTTCTTATATAATATGCTACTGTGGCTGTTCGTTTGTCTGTCCAGGATTTTAAATCACCTGTAGCTCACAAAGCATTTGAACTATTGACCTGAAATTTGGTACACATATTCTATGTGACCTTTACTATCCGCTTTCTTGGTGATGATTGACCTCCAAGGTTATTCCTCTTTTTATTTTTATTTTATTTTATTTTATTGTAGAATCTATTCTCTGCAGCAGCCAGAAGGGATGGCCATGTGACGCATGTGTACGGGCTCCGTTCTCATCTCTACCACCTTCGCCGTCACTTCTCCTACCTCTTAATATCTTAAATCATTCTTGAGGCAGATTGAAGACTTAAATGAAAAATTAGGGAAAAGCGTATTAAGTAATTGCAACACAAACACTGACTTAATCAGTTTTAGCGCAAAAAGATGGTGGCAG
Source organism: Polypterus senegalus (assembly GCF_016835505.1). Lineage (NCBI taxonomy): Eukaryota > Metazoa > Chordata > Cladistia > Polypteriformes > Polypteridae > Polypterus > Polypterus senegalus. The sequence continues at coordinate 8,032,958 of NC_053158.1, forward strand.
AAGAAGAGAAGAATCTGGCCGCTAGGGTGGAGAAAAGAAGAGCTGCTCAGGAAGCAGCAAGTGCATCAATCTCTGAGCAAACGAAAGTTAAACGTACAGAGAAAGAGGATGAAAACTAAGAATGGTCAAGTCAAGTGTATTCACTGCACGGTATTGGGCAGTACGCCGTTACTGGTTTTTAATAATTTTGTAAAAATGTCTTGTTTTCGCTTTGTCATTATAGGTTGTTGCTCAGTGTGGGAAAAATATGAATTTAAATAATTTTAGCACAGACCAGCAGCATAATGAAAGGTGTAAAAAAGCGAAATGGCCATGAATACTTTCTGAGCTCACTGTATATACTGAAGACACCGATGCATTTGAATGGCACCCCTCCTCGAGCACCTTAGGGCCAGCACCATAAGGACTTGATTCCACCGTCCTGGGTGTTTTACCTGTAACTCCCACAAGTCTCATTTGAACACTGAGCCTCACGTCAAGTCAGGAATAGTTACGTTCTTATCTGAACGAAACAGCAGGTGACGTCCCCTCAGTGAAAGTCGAGATTTTCAGTCACCAGATTTATGCTGCCGTGTGGGGGACATCTGCTGCAGATAAAACAAAATTGGAAGCACAGCCTCTCAATTCTGATTTCCACATGTTTCATTCCTTTGATATACAGTGTTTTTTTTTTCCAAATTGTCCTCTGTGGAAAAGTATTTGACCTCCATCACCAACATCTCAGGATAAGAAAACATATTATTGATATATACGGTAAGTTCTCAACTGCTAAAAATATTGACCAGTGTGTTCTTTCATTTGAAATTACTGCACTGCTGGTATAGCAATACACCTCAAAGTCAATAAAGAAGTTGATAGACGGAAAAAAAAAAATGAGGTGTTCCTGAAGTTGGAGCGCAGGGTACGCTTTGCAGGCCGTAAAGTGGTGGCTGGGTTTGTGCAATTTACATCCAAATTGGATTTGATCGATGTCTTCTTGTACGTAATTTCATCAGCTTTGGCCCACCCAGAGCCGAGGTGCTTGATGTGTGCAAATGAGGAGGACAGAAGGACACGATGAAACGAGTACATCCTCGCACTATGGTGAAAGAAATAAATAAACAAGACTTTAGAAACTAATCCCTTAAGCTGAAGGCTGCTGACTATGAAGGACATCTGAACAACACGCACAGCAGGAAAGCGGGTGGGGGCAATGGCGACAGAGACTGCCAGAACCCATCAAATATACTGTAGTGGAGCGTTTATAGAAAAAGAAGTCAAACTCCAGCCCTCTGTGCACAGCTTTTCCTGAGCATCTGCTGAAACCGTTCCAAGAAAAGATCATTCAGCTCTGCTTAAAGGACGAAAGGGTACAGGGATTCCGGAGGGCAAAATCTGACCTTGGGAAAGAGAGATGCTTTTTGTTTTTATCCGTAACAGGCATTTCATTATTTTCGTCTTTATCCAAATTGACTTCCAAGATCGATAGATTGTGCAATTATTTAACTCTTTGAGGGCTGAATATTTTTCCAGTTTTCTGAAAAGCACACAAAGCAGTGGTTTCACACATAAATCAGCATAAAGCATCTTTTGACACATGCCGTGGCTGTTGTCGGCGCTCGCTCGGTGTCTGTGGGGCAGCTCGATGACGAGCAGGAATACGCACAGCAGTACCAGTAGCAGTGTGACGGAATCTGGTTTGTACCTCTTGTCATCATAATAGGCAGTCCTCCAAGGTGAACATTGGTGTAGGTGCATTAGTTACAGGGACATGTTCAACACCACGATCAGCTTATGCTGGTCCTTCACTTTCATTTTCGATCAGATCAGATCATCCATCCATCCATCCATCCTCTTCCACTTATCCAAGGTCGGGTCGCGGGGTTAGCAGCTTAAGCAGAGAAGCCCAGACTTTCCTCTCTTCGGCCACTTCTTCCAGCTCTTCCGGGAGAATCCCAAGGCGTTCCCAGGCCAGCCGGGAGACATAGTCCCTCCAGCGTGTCCTGGGTCTTCCCCGGGGCCTCCTCCCGGTTGGACATGCCCGGAACATCTCACCAGGGAGGCGTCCAGGAGGCATCCTGATCAGATGCCCGAGCCACCTCATCTGACTCCTCTCGATGCGGAGGAGCAGCGACTCTACTCTGAGCCCCTCCCGGATGACTGAGCTCCTCACCCTATCCTTAAGGGAAAGCCCAGACACCCTGCGGAGGAAACTCATTTCAGCCGCTTGTATTCGTGATCTCGTTCTTTCGGTCACTACCCATAGCTCATGACCATAGGTGAGGGTAGGAACGTAGATCAACTGGTAAATTGAGAGCTTTGCCTTATGGCTCAGCTCTTTTTTCACCACGACAGACCGATGCAGAGCCCGCATCACTGTGGATGCCGCACCGATCCACCTGTCAATCTCACGCTCCATTCTTCCCTCACTCGTGAACAAGACCCCGAGATACTTGAACTCCTCCACTTGGGGCAGGATCTCCCCCCCAACCCTGAGAGGGCACTCCACCCTTTTCCGGCTGAGGACCATGGTCTCGGATTTGGAGGTGCTGATTCTCATCCCAGCCGCTTCACACTCAGCTGCGAACCAAACCAGAGAGAGCTGAAGATCACAGCCTGATGAAGCAAACAGGACAACATCATCTGCAAAAAGCAGTGACCCAATCCTGAGTCCACCAAACCGGATCCCTTCAACACCCTGGCTGCGCCTAGAAATTCTGTCCATAAAAGTTATGAACAGAATCGGTGACAAAGGGCAGCCCTGGATGAGTCCAACTCTCACTGGAAACGGGCTCGACTTACTGCCGGCAATGCGGACCAAGCTCTGACACCGGTTGTAAAGGGACCGAACAGCTCTTATCAGGGGGTCCGGTACCCCATACTCCCAGAGCACCGCCCACAGGATTCCCCGAGGGACACGGTCGAACGCCTTTTCCAAGTCCACAAAGCACATGTAGACTGGTTGGGCAAACTCCCATGCACCCTCCAGGATCCTGCTAAGGGTGTAGAGCTGGTCCACTGTTCCGCGACCCGGACGAAAACCACACTCCTCATCTACAGATCACTTACATCAAAATCCAACAACTCTACGATATTGTCCACAGAGTATTTTGTTTTGCACATTCGCTTTGGTATTTCACCAGATGTCGATCTCACTTGAAGGGTTGTTTGCTCTTTGCTACTCATGCACGCACAGGAAATCCCAGTCAAATCAACAAAGCTAACTTTAAAGAGAGTCAAACTAAAATATGATGGCGAGTTTTGTCACAGTTTACAGCTGAGTACCATTCTCTACCCCTGAATTTAGACAAAAGTTGACATCCACCCTGAAAGAGTTAAGCATAACACAACATTCCCAAAACTAAATTCAGGGTTGTGGGGACCCACAAAACCGGATTCAAAGATTCAGGATTAAGCCCTGGACAGTCGCACACGCACACATACACACACACATCTAGATTTACAGTGTCTTCAGGAAGCCTTCACTTTATCAACATTTTTATTACATAATGTTTGGGACAAAGACACATTTTTTTTCTTGATTTGCCCCCTCTGCTCTACAGTTTAAAACTACAAATCGAGCCATTCAGACGAGACTAAAGTGCACCTTGCAGGCTTTCATTTAAGGGGATTTGCAAACACAACACACTTTTTCTTCATGATCCCCCCATTTCAGGGCACCATAATATTTGGGACCCAGCCATGGCAGGTCTATTAAAGCCATTGCCATATTTAGGACTTTGTCACATATCGCTCACATGTAATGACTGCTTGAAAACTGCGATTCGCTGACATCAATAGGTGCTGAAGGTCTTCTCTGGTGATGCTCTGCCAGGCCTCTCAGGCAGCCATTGCCAGCTCCTGCTAGTCTTATAGTCTCGTCCCCTTAAGTTTTCCCTTCAGCACATTGAAGTCCTGCTCAGTTGGAATTAAATTGGGTTGCTGGTTTGGCCATTGAAGGGTTTTCCATTTTTTAGCTTTGATGAACTCCTGTGTTACCTCAGCAGTGTGTTTGGCTCATTATCTTGACATAGAATGAAGGGGTGTCCAGTGAGTTTGGAGCCATCAGCTGGAACTTGAGCAGATCAGATGTTTGAACACACCTCAGAATTCACTGTGCCACTACAATCAGAAGTCATGTTGTCAACAAAGAGAAAAGTGTACCAGGACCTGTGGCAGCCATGCAGCCATCTTCAGCTCCTGCTTGTTTCAGGGGGGTGCTTATCCCCTTAAGATTTCTCATTGGTATATGGAAGGCCTGGGTCTTTGCGCCGTATGAGCAGTTGCTCCATCCTGTTGAAACCAGGCATCCACTACATCCATTTCTTCGAGGTGGGCCACAAAAAGTTCTCTAGTATTTCAATGTAACGTTCTGAAGTGATGGTGACCATTGCTCCCCCATCCCCAATTAATCTTTGTCTTGTTTGTCCACAAGACCTTTTCCCAGATTTCTGCAACTCTTCGAAGTCCTTTTCCTCAAACTGTAATCTGGCCATTCGGTTTGTGTGGTTTTTATCTTGCAGTGTGGCCTCAGTATTTCTGTTCCTGAAGTCTCCTGCTGACACTCACCTCTGACACGTCCACATCTGCCTCCTGAAGACTGTTTCTGATCTGCTACATATGCATTGGGGGGGGGGTTCCTTTACCATAGTGAGAATTCTTCTGTCCTTCTTGGTCAAGCAGTGATTTGTGATTACTGAGCCAACCAGTTTGTTCTTTCTTCTTCATCATATTTCAGACAACTGTTTTAGGTCATTCTTAGTCTCCAATGTTTGTACCCTTGTTTTTCAATCTCATAATGGCTTCTTTTTCTTTCATGGTCACAGCTCTTGTCCTCATGTTAAACAATGGCAACTACAGATTCGAAAGGGGAGAAGCAAGCCGAGGTGTCTTATGAAGCCAAGAAACCACCCTGAGGAATCACAAACACCTGTGACGCCAATTATTCCAAACATTATGGTGCCCTGAAGTGGGGGGACCATGTAGAAAAAGTGTTGTGTGACCCGAATATCTAAAAATCCCCCTTAAATGAAACTCTGCAATTTGTACTTTAATCTGATATGAATTTCAAGGGGAATAGCGGTGATTTTGTGGTGAAAAGCATCCTTGAGGGCTTCAAGGTTTTGAAGTCGATGTGTGTACACCTTCAACTTGAGATGGCCCTACAAGAAGAAATCGCATGGAAAGCGAATATTAAGGCCACCTGACATCCCCGCACAGGGAGATCAGCTTACCCGGAAACATCTCTTGCATGGGCCTTCACGACGTATGAGCAGTTGCTCTATCCTGTTGAAATCACGCATCTACTACATCCATTTCTTCCAGGTTGGGCCACAAAACTTCTCTAGCATTTCAGTGTAACATTCTGAAGTGACGGTGACCATTGCTCCCCCATCCTCAAAAAAGTAAGGGCCTACAATGCCAAATTCTGCACACCAAACTGTAACACGCTCACTGTGCAGGGGTCTCTGATGAAGTTCACGAGGGTTGGTTTCAGTTTAGTGGACATTTTACTTATTTACATAACCATTCAAATGGAAATGTGCCTCATCGCTGCACATGACGCTGGCATCTTGATGAACGGTTTGCTGAAAGTTCGCACACAGATCTCTACGGCTCTCCCAGTCTCGCTCACTGAGTTCCTGCAATACCATCATTTTGTATGAATGGAAATGAAGGTCCTCTTGCAATATCTTCCTCAAACACGTGTTGGCAATGTCTAAGGCAGAAGCGTGCTGAAGCGTATAGGAGATTGCAGAATTGATGCCCTTACAGCTTGGATGGTTTCAGGCATTTGTACAGTCCAAGGACGGCCTGGAAATGTTCTTTTCAATGTTGTACCTCTCTATCTAAATTTAACCACACATTGAGGAATTGTTTTCTGATTTGGGACATCACCGTTATGAGGAATGCTGAAGTGTGTTCGGAGGGAGCGTTGTGTAGTGATGATTGATTTGTTGTTTTTGAAGAACACATTGACAGCAAAAGCACGGTGCCCAGCGGTCCAAGGCATGTTGGCGACTGAAAACTACAAGGGATCGCCTATCAAAGGACTCCCACACCAACTCACTTGGCTGCCTCTCTACTTTGCGCAATGAACCATAAACATAAAACATAAAACATAAGTAACATGATAATTATAATTATATTTGAATACTAACCCTCACCTATTCTGTTTCTTTTCTCGGTACCCAAATGTGGCAATTGGTGCCACGGCCCACCTGCCAAGTTGTTTGCCTGCCTATGGTAAAGTGATCCCTGATGGAGGATCACAGGAATCATGGGAAAGAGGGGTCCTTTCATCGGAGCAACGTTTCAGCTGTGGCATGGCCAAATGGGGAGGCAGCTAGATTGGATGAGGTCTCCAGGACTCTAAAAATATCCAAACCTAATTATGTCATATCATCTACTGTGATACCGTACTTCTAAAATTTTTATTATTATGCTGTATTAAGGAATTGTTCTGTTCTGTATATTGTATTGTATTGACCCCCTACTTTTGACACCCACTGCACGCCCAACCTACCTGGAAAGGGGTCTCTCTTTGAACTGCCTTTCCCGGTGTTTCTTCCATTTTTCCCTACAAGGTTTTTATTGGGAGTTTTTCCTTGTCTTCTCAGAGAGTTAAGGCTGGGGGGCTGTCAAAAGGCAAGGCCTGTTAAAGCCCATTGCAGCACTTCCTGTGTGATTTTGGGCTATACAAAAATAAACTGTATTGTATTGTATTGTATTGTATTGTAATGACATTGAGAAACTTCATTTTGGCACTCCACATGTTGCACTTTGCACTTTTTTACATTAAATTCCATTTTTCCGTTGTTTGCCCATTTCTGAAGCTTGTCCAGATCTTTTTGAATTCTTTTTGCTGCCTCCTCTGTGTCTACCATCTATCCAATTTTAGAGTCACCAGTGAATTTGAGAAGTTTACTAACTACACCAGAATCAATGTCATTAATATAAATCAGAGAAGGTAATGTGCCAAGGACAGACCCCTGAGGGGCTCCACTGATGACATCACTCCATTCTCCTCTTATCTGTACTCTTTGTCTCCTACTGGTTAACCAATCACAGCTCCAGTTGTGTAGGTTACCTCTGATCCCTGCAGCTTCTAGTTTCAGAATTCATCTTTAGTGTGGGGTGACTGAGTTAAAAGCCTCTTGAAAGTCTCGGTTAATTATACTGCATGCTTTTTAATTTGTTAACTATTCTAGGTTCTTCTTCAAAAAATATCTAAAAGATTGGTTTGGCAGGACCTCCCTCTAATAACCCCATGCTGGCTTCTGTATTAGAATATTATTTTTGTCTAATTTATTTGTTACTATAATTTTGAATGGCACAAAAGTAAGACTTACTGGCCTATAATTTACCCAGGATCCATTTTGTCTTCCATCTTAAAGATTGGAGTCACTCAGGTACTTCTCCTTTCTAAAGTGACTGCTCAAAGATGCCTAATATGGGTTTATAGATGACATCTTTCATTTCTTTCAACACAATTGGTAAGATCCCATCAGGTCCGGGGGGTTATATTACTCTTCAGCGTATTCAGGGCTTGAGGCACATCTGACTCTTCTGTTTTAAAGTCTATGAATTCACAGTTTGTTTTTACTTCTGGATCAGGCGTTCCCCTTGCTTCTTCCTTTATAAATTCTTGGTTGAAATATTTGTTCAGTCCATTTGTTATTTCCTTCTCATTTTCAATGATTTCTCCTTCATGTCCCTAAGATTTCTTAAATTCTCTTTTATCGTCTTTTGACTTCAGACACGGTTCAGAAACACCTCAACAGTTATCAAAAGGGTGAAATGCACCTGAACCAAATTTCAAGTGACATAGCAAAGAGCTTGTGTCAATATGATATTTCAGTTTTTTTAATTTTAAATACACACGCAAAAATCCTTAAATCATGCTTTCGCTTGGTCATTTGCAGAGAGATATTACCATAAGGCAGCAACATAACAAAATATATGAAAAAGTAAATGAGTCTGAATGATTTTTAAATTCACTGTATGTTAGTAGACCTTTAACCTTGAAGACATAGAGATTTGTGGTGGTGCATTAGGAGACACTCCCTCGCCTCCCTGCTGGCTCTGTTTGGAGGACCTTTATCTGACTACCCTGTGGAAATGGATGCCCGCTTCTTATACTCACTAGCTGTGCTACCGATCCAGATCCAGGGTTTGAAATCAAATAAATCAACATAGACCTCAGTGTTAATTCTTGCAGTTCACCATCTGTGGGAATGGATTTTATAATGCATGCAGTAATAAAATGTACTGTGTTTGACATTCCAACAGATTGTCCATCAGAAGCACTTGTAGTAATAAAACAGGTGGCAAGTATGGCAGACAACCAGGGATCCTGCCCCACCGGGACGCCAGAAGCAGGGAAGGACTGGGAGAGGGGCAATATATTTCCCTGGGCGCAAGAGGGCAGTCCCCTCTGGATTCCTTCTGGGCCACGGATACGGAGCTGGGAAGCTCAACCCTGGATGACTGGACGATCCTGGAGCCCTGGAGGACAGCACTTCCGCCACACCAGGAAGTGCTGCCGGTAGGAGAACCAAAGGCATCTGGAGTGCTTCTGGGTGCCCATGAAGCACTTCCGCCACACCAGGAAGTGCCGCAGGAGGTCTGTCAGGGTGTACCTGGAGCACATCCGGGTGCAATATAAAAGGGGCCGCCTCACTCCATTCGGAAAGCCGGAGTTGGGTAGAATAGGACGGAGCTAGTGACAGTAGGAAAGAAAGGCAAAAGGACTGTGAGCAATATTGGGGTTTTGTCCACTGTGTGTGTCATGTAAAATGAACGGGTGTGCATTTAGACATCTGGAGTCCATGTCTGTCTGTGTCTGGGGCTTATACACAAGGTATAAGAAGTACATTGCATACTATTGTGCTTATGGCATGTTTTATATATATGTTTTCAGGCTCGCAGACCAATCACCCATGCAATCAGATTGTGATTCAGACTACGAATGCCATGAATGTAACTACCCCGATCTACATACTGTCAAATAAACAAACCACACGCAGTGGCACAACGCATGAGGCTAAGCCTCTAGTGTTGACGTCTGAGGTTCGATTCCCCGAGAGGGGGTGCAGTAAGTGTGTACACCTGATGAGCCCAGAATTAGGGCAAAACATGAGGCGCGTACTCTTTGCATTATTTGACAGTAAAACTATTCAACCATTCTATGATCTGCTTCTTGCAACTGAAAGAGGGCACCGTGGCGGATGTTTGCAGGCTTGCAGATCAACCACAAGCGTTACATGATAGGTAACCACCCATACAATCAGATTGTGATTCAGACTACAAATGCTATGAATATATATATATATATTTAAATAATATTTTAATAAAAATAATATATATATATATTATGAATATTTATAGTCACATATGTGCGATTGGGAGGCAGTTAAAGGGCCTGAATAGTAGTATTCCACACCAGACCTGGGGGCGGTGAGGTGCACTGACTTTCTTTCTCAATCCATTGCAGGCCATCTCTGGGAAAGCCTCCACCTTTTCCCTATTCCCTCAGTTCTGTTTCGGACTCATTTTTGTGCACATCAGTGCTGTATACCTTTTTTCAAATTACACAGGTGGCTGCCCCAAACCGTTCTATGTCTCTGTGTCAAGTTTGTGACAATATATATATATATATATATATATATATATATATATATATATATATATATATATATATATATACGTTACCTGGTAGGTAACCACCCAATCAGATTGAGAGTCAGACTACGGATGCTATAAATATATACTGTATGTGTGTATGTATATATATATATATATATATATATACAGTGCATCCAGAAAGTATTCACAGCGCATCACATTTTCCACATTTTGTTATGTTGCAGTGAAAAAAGTTTACTTGAGATTTTTGCAAATTTATTAAAAATAAAAAAAATTGAGAAAGCACATGTACATAAGTATTCACAGCCTTTGCCATGAAGCTCCAAATTGAGCTCAGGTGCATCCTGTTTCCCCTGATCATCCTTGAGATGTTTCTGCAGCTTCATTGGAGTCCACCTGTGGTAAATTAAGTTGATTGGACATGATTTGGAAAGGCACACTCCTGTCTATAGAAGGTCCCACAGTTGACAGTTCATGTCAGAGCACAAACCAAGTATGAAGTCAAAGGAATTGTCTGTAGACCTCCGAGACAGGATTGTCTCGAGGCACAAATCTGAGGAAGGTTATAGAAACATTTCTGCTGCTTTGAAGGTCCCAATGAGCACAGTGGCGTCCATCATCCGTAAGTGGAAGAAGTTCGAGACCACCAGGACTCTTCCCAGAGCTGGCCGGCCATCTAAACTGAGTGATCGGGGGAGAAGGGCCTTAGTCAGGGAGGTGACCAAGAACCCGATGGTCACTCTGTCAGAGCTCCAGAGGTCCTCTGTGGAGAGAGGAGAACCTTCCAGAAGGACAACCATCTCTGCAGCAATCCACCAATCAGGCGTGTATGGTAGAGTGGCCAGACGGAAGCCACTCCTTAGTAAAAGGCACATGGCAGCCCACCTGGAGTTTGCCAAAAGGCACCTGAAGGACTCTCAGACCTTGAGAAACAAATTTCTCTGGTCTGATGAGACAAAGATTGAACTCTTTAGTGTGAATGCCAGACGTCACGCTTGGAGGAAACCAGGCACCTGCTCATCACCAGGCCAATACCATCCCTACAGTGAAGCATGGTGGTGGCAGCGTCATGCTGTGGGGATGTTTTTCAGCGGCAGGAACTGGGAGACTAGTCAGAATAAAGGGAAAGATGACTGCAGCAATTTACAGAGACATCCTGGATGAAAACCTGCTCCAGAGCGCTCTTGACCTCAGACTGGGGCGACGGTTCATCTTTCAGCAGGACAACGACCCTAAGCACACAGCCAAGATATCAAAGGAGTGGCTTCAGGACAACTCTGTGAATGTCCTTGAGTTGCCCAGCCAGAGCCCAGACTTGAATCTGATTGAACATCTCTGGAGAGATCTTAAAATGGCTGTAAACCGACGCTTCTCATCCAACCTGATGGAGCTTGAGAGGTGCTGCAAAGAGGAATGGGCGAAACTGGCCAAGGATAGGTGTGCTAAGCTTGTGGCATCATATTCAAAAAGACTTGAGGCTGTAAATGCTGCCAAAGGTGCATCGACAAAGTATTGAGCAAAGGCTGTGAATATTTACAGTATGTACATGTGATTTCTCAATTTTTTATTTTTAATAATTTTGCAAAAACCTCAAGTAAACTTTTTTCACGTTGTCATTATGGGGTGTTGTGTGTAGAATTCTGAGGAAAAAAAATTATTTAATCCATTTTGGAATAAGGCTGTAACATAACAAAATGTGGAAAAAGTGTGAATACTTTCCGGATGCACTGTATATGTATATATATATTTTCCATATGCATGTTTTCATGCCATATGAGTGTTTCACACTCAAATCCAGTTTTATAAATGATCCACATTGGAGCATTTTCCACAAGATCAAATGCGAAGCCAATGCTGTGTTTGAGTCTGCGTGTTTTCCTTCACATTCCAGAGTCTCTTTCACTAAAGTGCACCACAAGAGTGTGAATGGAGAGTTTTGAAGCATTTGTCTTTAATTACTTTGCTACAGTATGAGCTGGCATCATCAACCTGTGTTTAAAATCTCTTCCCAATTTTCCTCTTGTAGTAACCAAGGGAAAGCTCCACCACATCCTACTACAGGCACTCTAATGGTTATTGATTAAAATCCAAATCACTCAACAAAAGCATCCACTGGTAGGACTAATTTGCAGACATTAGCTTAACTAACTTGTAACTGAATCAAATTGGTCCTGCTGTTTGCTTCATGAAGCTTCTTGTAATGAAGTGCCCTGTGAAATGTGATTGATTGAATGAATTGTGCAAGGGATTTACTACTTAAACAACATGATGGTTGTATAGAAACTGTTTTAATGGGTGAGTGTTTATCAGTTGAATGACTGATCATGGTTCAGTTTCAAATAATCAGTGGTATCTAGCTATTTAAGAACACATCCTTAATGATCTTAATGAATCTACATGGCATGAGTTGAGGTAAGGTAATTAAAAAGAACTTGTCTGAGTGTGGTGACATGTTGAATAGCACACATAAATAAGAATTTCACTGTACTCTGTATACATGATAACAACAACCATAGAAATTTAGAAAGAAAATCCATTTCCAAAGTTTTTTCCTAGTAGCAGTCAAATATTATCAGCCCAGGATGAGATGCAAGTTCATTTCAGGGGAAACAAAAACTAACCCATCCATTAATCCAATTTCGAAGTGGACACTGACAAAGGAAGCTCATAGTCAATCCTGATAACAATGAAATCAAGACAGGAACCGGACCTGAGGGACAATGCATGAAGCAGGCTAATGAAACTGAGACTTAGTTGATCTCCAATTGCATGCAGTGTCAGAAATGGAGCTGCTTCTGAGGGCCTTTGTTCTTTAGACATTGGAGATTTGCAGCTTGCCACTTGCAGTAACCACGGAGCATATGTCTGAACTGGAACAGATCATGGTATGATTCCATGACTAAACAATTGGTGTAGTCGGCAAGATTCAAGTTGTGGGTGGATAGAATGTAGTGGCGATGCTGTGTATAATATGGGAGCTGAATGAGAGAGAGCTTAACCAAACATCTCAAAGAAGGGGTCCGATATAGAAAATGGAGCTGCTTCTGAGGGCCTTTGCACAATTAAACATCTAAGGTCTGCACCTAACTACCTGCAGTTACCACAGTGAAGGGTCTGAACTGGGACAGACCATTTTATGATTCCATGACAAAACAATTGGTGTAGTCGGCAGGATTCACTTTGTGGAAGGGGGGAGTGTTCCGGCGATGCTTCGTAAAATGTGGGAGCTGAATGAGAGCTTAGCCTAACAACTCAAGAAAGTGGTCCAATGTATAAAATGAAGCTGCCTCTGTGGGCCTTTTCAAAATTCAACATCACAGGTCTGCACCTAACTACCTGCAATTACCACAGTGCAAATGTCTGAACTGGGACAGATTATGGTGTGACTAAAAGACAAAACAATTGTTGTAGTTGACAGGATTTTCTCTTTGGAAGGGTGGAGTGTAGGGGCGATGCTGTGTAAAAAGTGGGGACTGGATGAGAGAAAGTTTAGCTGAACCATGGTCAGAAAGTGGTCCAGTGTAGAAAATGGAGCTGCTTCCGAGGGACCATTGGAGGTTTTCAGCTGTCCACTTGCAGTTACCACTGAGCAAATGTCTGAACTGGAACAGATCATGGTGTGATTCCATGACAAAACAATTAGTGTAGTCGGCAAGATTCACCTTTTGGATGGGTGGAATGTAGTGGCAATGCTGCGTAAAAAGTGGGGGCTGAATGAGAGAAAGTTTAGCTGAACATCAGCAGAAAGTGGTCCAATGAGGATCCTGTGAGGTGGATCACCTTCGGGAAATCGCGCCACTGTAGCGTAAAGCCGTAACTGACACTCCCTTACAATGCAGGTAATGTGCCTCATTCGGGACTCCATGAGCAACAGCTCATTCGACACAACAACAACATTTATTTCTAGGCTATATTTTCATACAAATGATGTAGCTCAAACTGCTTTACAAGATGAAGAAAAACAAGAAAGATAAAAAGAAAATTAGGCAATACTAATTAACAAAGAGGGTGGCACAGTGGCACAGTGAGTAGCGCTGCTGCCTCACTGTTAGGAGACCCGGGTTCACTTCCCGGGTCCTCCCTGCGTGGAGTTTGCATGTTCTCCCCGTGTCTGTGTGGGTTTCCTCCAGGTGCTCCGGTTTCCTCCCACAATCCAAAGACATGCAGGTTAGGTGGATTGCCGATCCTAAATTGTCCCTAGTGTGTGTGCGTGTGTGCGCCTTGTGTTGGGTGGCACCCTGTCCAGAGTTTGTTTCCTGCCTTGCGCCCTGTGTTGGTCCAGCAGACCCCCGTGACCCTGTAGTTAGGATATAGCAGGTTGGATGATGGATGGATGGGTGGATGGAAGAATAAAATAAGGTCTGATGGCCAGGGAGAACAAAAAATGCAAAATAAAACTCCAGACAGATGGAGAAAAAAACTAAATCTGCAGGGGTTCCATGGCCACGAGACCACCCAGCCCCAACTAGGCATTCTACCTAACATCAATGATCTCAATCAGTACTCATGGTTTTCAGACTTCATGTGGAAGAATTAGATGATGATGGTCATGTAGACTTTCAGTCCATCAATGTAAGGACTGCATGATGCCCTGATTAGGTGATGGGGGCGCAGATCACAACAGCACAGAAAACAAGAAAAAGAACAGCAGAGAAAGTAAGGATTAGTACGGATTGTGGAGCCATGATAAAAATTATAATTAAATACATATTCAGAATATCAGGGTTACACTAAAATGAAGCTATGAGAAAGCTTGTTAACATAATGAGTTTTAAACAGTTTTTAAAAATGTTCCACCGTATTAGCCTGGCGAATTTCTATCTGTAAGCTGTTCCAGATTTTAGGTGCATAACAGCAGAAGGTCACCTCACCATTTCATTTAAGTTTAGCTTTTGGAATTCTAAGCAGACACTCATTTGAAGATATAAGGTTACGATGTGGAGTGGAAGGTGAGAGGCATTCCAAAATATAGGACGGAGCAGATTATTTAAGGCTTTGTAAACCATAAGCTGTATTTTAAAGTCAATTCTAAGAGGCACGGGTAACCAGTGTAGTGACGCTCAGACTGGTGTGATGTGCTTGGGTTTTCTTTTTCTAGTTAAGATTCTGGCAACTGAATTATGCGCTAGTAGCAACAAAGTCACAGTACCAAAGGAGTCCAGTCTTCACCTCAGGACACTAGATGGCATCCACGTCTCACAATTAAAGGCATCAGCCCAATAAGTACATGTAAATCTAATGAAAAACCCTCTGCAGTGCCATATGATAGGAAATGATGTTTGAGTCACCTGGAGATGATGTTGAGGGGCTCAGTAAATGCATCTCACAGACTATATCAACTTTTGTGTTGACACTTGTGCAATGATTCAAGCTACACAGGAAAAGGTTCGGGGGCAGACTCCCGTATACTTGAAATAGGCCACCAAATATGATGGTTTGGTTCAAAATGAGAAGGTCTTGACAGACTTCAATCCAAAAACAGAACAGGTCAGATAGACAAACATGGCGGTATGAAAGTCGGGCAGAGGAAAAGACGTCATTCTGGCAGGAACCGGAAGCAATATGTCATTGGGCCTGGAGCCAGAGGTGATGTCATCAGGGCTACAGCCCGGAAGTGACATCATTAAGTCCAGGTGGGATTTCCTGTGGTTGGTCTGCAGATGAAAAGGAAAGGATCAGTGCACTCTGCCACCCTCGGTCTGGCATGGAATTATCCCTTTTTGAGCCCTTCAGTTGCCTCCCATGCGCACATGTGTGACACACTGTAATACCCTCAAAGACAGGGTGTTGCTCTACAAACAACAAACCCTGGATTACTAAAATGTTCCACCAGTCCATAGTAGCCACTGTGGTGTTCTACACTCCGGTTTCCTAGGGAAGCAAGCTGAGCTCAAAAAAAGCACAACACCTGAACAAACTTATCAGGAAGGCCTGCTCCATCACAGGGCAAACCCTGGACACAATGCAAGTTGTTGTGGAAAAGAGGAGGGTGGAAAAATTGGATGCCATCTTGGAAAATCCCCTCCATCGCCTGCAGGTGACTTTCTCTTGGAGCACTTTTAGCCATTGGCAACTCCCCTGTTGTAGGGCCTGTATGGGAGAAGCAGGGGAGCTGCCAGTTGAACGGAGAAGGCATCAGGCTTTTTTTCAAAAAAGGGACTGCCTCCAGCCCGCTGATTTTAAATTATTTTATATCATTTAATTGATTTTTAACCTCCAACTTATTGCACCCGTTTCTATGGATTATTTATGAACTTTGAGCACTGTACTATGGAGACCGTTTTGGTTTTGTTTCAGTATTTTTAATAAAAGCACTAAACACCATTTTCACCATTTCCTTGCTCCCAGTGTGATTTGTCCTCCTCATTGCACAGCTCATCTGGTTACATTACCGACAGTGTTGCGTTCAAGGGGCTCCAAAAATTGGAAATGGGAGCACGGCGCAGGACCCACACCACCACAGCCAGTTCACTTGACTTGATCGGCCCACGACCGTCAAGATTAACCAGCCATTCTCTAATGAACATTTTATCTTTAATAGGGATCAGACGATTTCACATACACCATGCGTGCGTTTATAGTCTGAACACACACTATTTTAGCCAAGTACTCAGGGTCAGTGTCTGGGTCTGGTTTTCGAACCAGAGCTTTCACGGTTTAAAGTTCAGTTGCTCAGCCATTCTGATCTCCACACTATGCAGATAGTTTGTAGCTTTTGCAGCAATCTTCTTTAATTCCAAATATTGCGGGTGTAAATTCTAGCTTTATAAATGGAGCTGTCAGGCCTTTTTTTCTGGAACATTACCCATGATGCAAAGTCATTTGTTCAGACTTTGATCAAGCTGGCAATCGCAAAATAAAACACCAGCCTGTCACTTCACTAACTTTCAAATGGCCTTCATGCGCATGTTTTGAGTTTCTCTTAAAGGTGAAGGTTTGTTCTTATAAGAGACATTTTTTCCAAAGGGATTTCCCATTACTTATCCTGCTTTTTTTGTATATGAATACACAAAATGAGTAAAGTGCTTCAGACCCTTAAGTAATTGTTGATTTGTATTGCTCATGGCACACTTAATAATTCTGCAGCTTCACTGGTTCCAGGTTTGCCTGTGGAGTTTTTATACCACTTTGGGATTTTATCCTCCTACATCCCCCAAAAATATCGATCCATCCATTATCAAACCCGCTATAGCCTAACTACAGGGTCACGGGGGTCTGCTGGAGCCAATCCCAGCCAACACAGGGTGCAAGGCAAGAAACAAACCCCAGGCAGGGTACCAACCCACCGCAGCCCCCAAAAATATGTTCTTTTTAAATTTTAGATTATATAGGACTGGTGCCTTATTCAGGGCTAGACTGCACCGTGTAGCCAATGCTGTCTAAATAGGGTCTGTCCCACGTGACCCTGCTTTGGATTAAGGGGGCTTGAGAATGTTAGGTTATGTTTGATTTTCCCATTGAAGGGAATGTCAATGATTACAACTCTTTGACCAGCTGTTGTGGTGTGAAATTTTGCATACAGGTTGATAAATATTTTGTATGTCTTTATTTGTTACTTAGGCAAAGCAACGTAATGTTAGTGTTACATTAGTGAGAAGCGTTTAACCCCGCTAGGACTAAGTCAGGAAAGTGAATTTTACGACAGGGTCAGGGGAAGTTTGGCAAATGTTTCTCTGCAGGACTCTCTCAGTCAACCTCCACAGGAAAGCCAGACTGCCTAGCTGGCAAGCTTCACCTCAACAAAGGGTTTTGGGGGCAGGTGTGAAGGTATTCTGTGTCCCCATTGGTCTGAAGTATGGCTGTTTGGAATTGGCTTGTATCAGAAGCCTTTAAGGACCATGATGCCCTATTGGCTGTAGGGGTTGGACAGAAAATCTATAAATGTGCTTATTTAACCACTCTCTCTCTCTTACCGAATGATGAAAGACCACCTCACACACCATGAACTGCAAAGAACAATACAACGAAGAGCACAACTCGGCAGCCATATTGAGACAGGCATGCGGCCTGATCTGATGAAAGCTGACCACAAATGAGGACTTAACTAGAGACGTTTAAAGTAACAAACAAGTCTGTGTGGCGTCTGAAACTACACATCAGCATTTATCAGGTTGTATGA
Source organism: Polypterus senegalus (assembly GCF_016835505.1). Lineage (NCBI taxonomy): Eukaryota > Metazoa > Chordata > Cladistia > Polypteriformes > Polypteridae > Polypterus > Polypterus senegalus. The sequence goes on from NC_053158.1 coordinate 8,050,704, forward strand.
TTGCCAATAATCAAATGTACTTTGCATATTGTTATTATCTCTCTATTCTAAAAAAAAAATCTTGCGATGAGGCGTGATCTTTGGAAGAGAGACAGAGACACTTTCAGATCCCGTGAGACGAACAAGTCACGTCATACAACCTTTGGAAGCAAGTCCCGTGATACACATGCAGAGCAGGTTAGAGATAATGGAAGCAGGAAAATTCGAAAGTCTCAAAAAAATGAGAGTAAAGATCGCATTAGCACAAACAAACGGAAAATATTACTCGGTGAAATAACATAACAGCAAAAAGAGGTCGCATAGTGTTTGAAGATGTCTGGGGGACAAGAAGGTGCTGTACAGACTTTGAAACTATCATAGTGCCGCACGAAATGCAGCTCACATGGCACGGCAGAAGCAGCAAGCCAGTAGCTGATCGCTCAAAGAGGAGATTAAAAAAACAATGTATTTGTTTCCCATTGTATCACAGTTTATGAGGGGTTTTGGAGGGGAGGCTGCATCTCCTTGGAGTGCATTCAGACCCCCTCTTCACAATGACGAGTAGTGCTGACAGGGGAGTGAAGGGGTTGGCGAGCAAAGAAAGCAGGGGGTGAAGCCCCCTAGTTATGAACATTATCAATGATACATTATTTAAAGTGTAAGTTAACTCCTGCTTGTCTTTTACTACACCTAATTACCTGAGGTGATAAATGTAGAAGGGAAGGTGGGGAGAAGTTATAAAGTATAATACCTTAGAAACAGCGGTAAGTCTGTGACATTTGAGGCATTCTGACAAAGGCTACACATTAATAATACAAAAGGGGAAAATACAGGAATATAATACTCTACCAAGACAAAACACCAGCCAAATACAATTACATACAGTGCCCTCCATAATGTTTGGGACAAGGTTACATTTTTCCTTAATTTCCCCCTCTGCTCCACAGTTTAAAATTACAAATCAAACAATTCAGACATCATTAAAGTTCACACTGCTGACTTTCATAACAGGATTTGCAGACATTTCAGTCACACAACACATTTTTCTATATGGTCTTCACATTTCAGGGCACCATAATGTTTAGGACAATTGGAATCCCAGGTGTTTGTGATTCCTCAGGTGGGTTTCATGGCTTCATAAGATACCTCAGCTTGCTTCTACACTTTGGAGTCTGTAGTTGCTATTGTTCAAAATGAGGACAAGAGCAGTGCCAATGAAAGTCAAAGAAGCCATCATTAGGCTGAAAATGAAGAATGAAACCATCAGAGACACTGGTAAGGTAAGGTAAGGTTGACCTAAATCAACTGTCTGAAATATCATGAAGAAGAAAGGACACACTGGTGAGCTCAATAATCAGAAAAGGAATGGAAGGCCAAGTAAGACCTCCACTGTTGATGACAGAGGAATCCTCACTATGGTCAAGAAAAAGCCCCAAAAGCTTATCTGACAGATCATTAACAGTCTTCAGGGGGCAGACGTGTGTGTGTCACAGATGACTATCTGCAGAAGACTTCATGAGGCCAAACTTCAGGATGCAAACCACTATCTAGTCACAAAAACAGGATGGCCAGATTACAGTTCTTAAAAAGGGACTTCAAAGAGCCTGCAGAATTCTGGGAAAAGGTCTTGTGGACCAACGAGACAAAGATGAACCTGATCAGAGTGATGGTGAGAGCATAGTGTGGAGATGAAGAGGAACTGCCCAAGATCCAAAGCAGACCACCTCACCTGTTAAACATGGTGGTGATGGGGGTATTATGGACTTGGGGATGTATGGCTGCCACTGATCCTGGCACACTTCTCTTCATTGATGATAGAACTGCTGATGGTAGTGGCACATTGAATTCTAAGGTGTGTAGAAACATCTGATCTGCTCAAATTCCAGTCAATGTCTCCAAACTCACTGGACGGCATTTCATCCTACAACAAGATAATGAGTCAAACACACTGCTGAGGCAACACAGGACTTTACCAAAGCTAAAAAATAGAAAATTCTTGAATGGCCAAGCCATCCACTTGATCTGAATCCAAATGAGAAGGACTCCCATATGCTGAAGAGAAAAACTAAGGGGGCAAGCCCCCGAAACAAGCAGGAGCTGAAGATGGCTGCATTAGAGGCTTGGCAGAGCATCACCAGAGAAGGCCCTCAGCACCTACTAATATCTATGAATGGCAGACATCAAGCAGTCATTGCATGTGAGGGATATGTGACAAAGTGCTAAATATGAGAGCTTTAATAGACCTGCCACTGCTATGTCCCAGACATTATGGTGCCTTAAAATGGAAGGACAGTGCAGAAAAAGTGTTGTGTGACCGAAATGTGTGCAAATCCCCTTAAAAATCTGCAATGTGCACTTTAATCACAATGTCTGAACTGTGTGATTTGTAATTTTAAATTGTGGAGCAGAGAGGACAATCAAGGAAAACGTTGTACCTCCACCCTGGGAGATCAACTAAACCCAGGGCCGCTGCACAATCAGAATACTGCTAGAGAAAAATAGTTCATTATTAAAATCTTTCAGGGTAACGTAACCAACGCTCATCCTAATTTTGCCTCACTCGCCACACTCCCCAGATCAGCATAAGATATCAAGCATTAAAGCAAAGAAAAAAAAAGAGGCTATAGTTACATATTGACAGACAAGACAGTTTATGTAATTCCCCAAAAAAACATGTATATAACAAAAATCAAAGACAAACTTGTACAGATTAGGGCGTGAGATGTTCTCACTTAGTTTCCCCAAATTGGATCACTGTCCTTACAGCTCATGAGCACGGTGAATTGCTGGAAGCCCTACGGAGTACACCATCAGCAGATGCCAACAACAAAAATGTTGTGTCCTACTAGTCTCAAAGGTCAATCTCTCTGGTGAAACCATGAAAAAGTTCATCTTCAGAGATGCGTCTCCCTTGTATCCCAGAGTAAAACAGAACCTTATTCCAGCAGGTGGCGCTAACTTGTTGCTTCTCCTATCTCCACCGCCCGAGGTCACTCTTTCTCTCAGTTCCTTTCCGGTTAAATTGTCTTCAGCCCATTTGTCCTGTCCGCACTGTACCTTTTCCTTAAAGGTGCAGTTCTCCATTTTTGGGGAACGCCTTAGCAACCCATTTCCTGATGTACACCCTAAGGAGACTCAAACTGACAAAGGGACAATAAGACAATTTGTCTTTATCCCAAACATTATGTAGCTGATGCGCCTGAAATGTATGGCACTAGACTCAGCACACTTTATTCATGCTAGGGGCTTGACTTGTTTTAGTGATAAGTTGTAATAAGTAGTGATTTAATATCAGGTATGCTTAATGAGGTCTGATTCAAAAAACATATTTTAGTGAAAATTCAAAATAGATAAATTAGCCAGTGTGAAGAAAAGAATTGAAGACTACAGCGTGTACAAGAAAAGCACTAAGAATAATTCAGAAGTAACGCCGTCTCCTGGCCTGTGGCTTATGAGGCCTGCAGTGCGTATGCTGCTTCTAATTCCAGGGCACTGAACACAATCCATCTGGCCAACACTGTCATCGTTAATTACACTCACCACTGTGCCCATATCGCATCTTAATACGATGAGTGGGTGACTTCATTGTACCTTGAACATCAAGCCCTTTCATTGCTTGCCTACATATTACTCATATGACTAGATTTCCCATTTTCTAAAGTAGGTCACACATGTATATTACATCAAACATATTTTGTTTGATCCTTTCGTATACTGGATTTCCCACATATTGCCTTGCTTCTTGAAGGATGGAACTGTGGGATTATTTTTATAATCAGCAAACCAATTTAGACAACACCATTTGGCGTTAGATGAGCCTGATGGCAAAGTGGTTAGTGCAGCTGCATCCCTATTCCAGAAGAGTGGATTTCAATTCAGGATCTTTTAGTTTTTAATGTCCTTCTTTGTGCTGGTGTGGAGTTCATCATGAAATATTTAAAGCTGAATGAGTGTGTTATGTGATGGGCTGACCATCATGGACTTGCATGACAATTAAGTGGGATTGTGCATTATACCCAATACAGCCCAATCAACCTGTAATTCAAACAATATGTCGAGGTGAACCTGCTTACTAACAATGAATCAAGAAAATAAGCAAAAAAAAACACAACTAAGTAAAGTCCACAAATAGTGGAAAGAACTAGAAAAACAAAGAGTAAAAGAAACCAAGTAAAATACAGTGAATAATATTGTTCAGTGGCAACTGGGCGACAGACAACTCGGCGAAAAGACAACTCGGTGACAGACAACTTGGAGAAAGACAACTCAGTGAAAAGACAATTGGGCGACAGATAACTCGGCAAAAAGACAACTCGGCGAAAAAACAACTAGGCAAAAAAACAACTCGGCAACATCCTTTACCAGTTTGGTAATAGGTTCAAAGACATTTTATAATGATATTTAAATGACAACGTAAGGCACTGGAAAATCCACAGAATCACCTGCTTTATGAGAGTCCCAATAGATAGATAGATAGATAGATAGATAGATAGATAGATAGATAGATAGATAGATAGATAGATAGATACTTTATTAATCCCAAGGGCAAATTCACATAATCCAGCAGCAGTACACTGATACAAAGAAACAATATTAAATTAAATAGTAATAAAAATGACAAAAATTAAAATAAAATTAATGTTAGCATTTACTCCCGGGTGGAACTGAAGAGTCGCATAGTGTGGGGGAGGAACGATCTCCTCAGTCTGTCAGTGGAGCAGGACAGTGACAAAAGTCTGTCACTGAAGCTACTCCTCTGCCTGGAGATGACACTGTTCAGTGGATGCAGTGGATTCTTCATGATTGACAGGAGTTTGCTTAGTGCCCGTCGCTCTGCCACAGATGTTAAACTGTCCAACTTTAATCCTACAATAGAGCCTGCCTTCTTAACAAGTTTGTCCAGGCGTGAGGCGTCTTTCATCTTTATGCTGCCACCCCAGCACACCACCGAGTAGAAGAGGGCACTCGCCACAACCGTCTGGTAGAACATCTGCAGCATCTTACTGCAGATGTTGAAGGATGCCAACCTTCTCAGAAAGTATAGTCTGCTCTGACCTTTCTTACATAGAGCATCAGTATTGGCAGTCCAGTCCAATTTGTCCTCCAGCTGCACTCCCAGATATTTAAGGTCTGCACCCTCTGCACACAGTCACCTCTGATGATCACAGGGTCCATGAGGGGCCTGGGCCTCCTAAAATCCACCACCAGCTCCTTGGTCTTGCTGGTGTTAAGGTGTAAGTGGTTTGAGTCGCACCATTTAACAAAGTCTTTGATTAACTTTCTGTACTCCTCCTCCTGCCCACACCTGATGCAGCCCACAATAGCAGTGTCATCAGCGAACTTTTGCACGTGGCAGGACTCGAGTCATATTGGAAGTCTGATGTATATAGATTGAACAGGACCGAGAAAGTACAGTCTCCTGTGTTGCTGACACAATGTCAGACCTGCAGTTCCCAAGACGCACATATTGAGGTCTGTCTGTAAGATAGTCCACAATCCATGCCACCAGGTGTGAGTCTACTCCCATCTCAGTCAGCTTGTCTCTAAGGAGCAGAGGTTGGATGGTGTTGAAGGCGCTAGAGAAGTCCAAAACATAATTCTTACAGCACCACTGCCTCTGTCCAGGTGGGAGAGGGATCGTGTAGCATATAGATGATGGCATCCTCCGCTCCCACCTTCTCCTGGTATGCGAACTGCAGAGGGTCGAGGGCGTGACGGACCTGTGGCCTCAGGTGGTGAAGCAGCAGCCGCTCCATGGTCTTCATCAGATGTGACGTCAGAGCAACAGGCCGGAAGTCATTCAGCTCACTAGGACGTGATACCTTTGGGACAGGGTGATACAAGATGTTTTCCAAAGCCTTGGGACTCTCCCTGTTCCAGGCTCAGGTTGAAGATGCGCTGTAGAGGACTCCCCAGTTCCAACGCACAGGCCTTCAGCAGTCGTGGCGATACACCATCTGGACCCGCTGCTTTGCTGGCACAAAGTCTTTTCAGCTCTCTGCTCACCTGGGCTGCTGTAATTGTGGGTGGGGATGTCTCACCTATGCTGGTATCAGCAGAAGGATGGTTGGAGGATGCAGTACTCGAGGTGAGAGTGGGTTACTGTGATCAAACCTATTAAAGAAGTTGTTCATTTGGTTTGCTCTCTCCACGTCTGTCTCGATGGGCACCCGCTTGAGCTGCAGCCAGTGATAATCTTCATCCCATCCCACACTTCCTTCATGCTGTTGTTCTGCAACTTCTGCTCCAGCTTTCTCCTGTACTGCTCTTTCACGCCCTGAGCTGGACTCGAGTTCCTTCTGCACACTTGAGCTCATGCTGATCACCACCTTTAAAAGCCCTTTTCTTCTGGTTCAAAAGGCCCTTGATGTCACTTGTAATCCATGGCTTGTTGTTAGCATAGCAGCATACTGTTCTTACTGGAACTACAATGTCCATACAGAAGTTGATGTAATCAGTTGTGCATTCAACAGCCTCTTCAATGTTCTCACTATGTGACCCAAGCAATATATCCCAGTCTGTAGTTCCAAAGTCTCTCAGAGCCTGCTCTGCCTCAGGGGACCACTTCCTCTCTTCCACTCTTGGTTTGTATTGAGGCTGAAGCAGAACCAGGTTATGATCTGCTTTCCCAAGCGCAGGCAGCGGGGTGGCGCTGTATGCGTCTTTAACGTTTGCATACAGTAGGTCGATAGTCCTGTTTCCCCGAGTGTTACAATCCACATACTGGGAGAAGGCAGGTAATGTTTTGTCCAGCGTTACATGGTTAAAGTCTCCAGCGATTAGCACAAGTGCCTCAGGGTGCTGCGTTTGTAACTTAGCAACTGCGGAATGGATGATGTCACTCGCCATCTCGCGTTCGCTTGAGGGGATGTAAACAATAACAGCAATCACGTGTCCAAACTCTCTGGGCAAGTAATAGGGCGCAGACTTACGGCCAACAGTTCGATGTCCCTGCAGCAGGTGGAGATTTTAACGTTTACATGTCCTGAGTTGCACCACTTTGTATTGACATAGAGAGCGAGTCCTCCTCCTTTCTTCTTTCCACAGGTACTTGCGTCTCTGTCCGCTCTAACTGTGCTAAACCTGGGTAGCTCCACGTTAGCATCTGGGATGACAGACGTTAGCCACGTTTCACTAAAACACAGCAAGCTGCATTCTCTGTAGGTTCTGACATTTTTCACCAGCACAGCCAGTTCGTCGATCTTATTTGGTAGTGAGTTTACATTTCCCAGGATCACAGAAGGCACCGAAGGTTTATAACGCCATTTTCTCTCAAGTTGTCTCGATTTAATCTTATCTTTTATCTTTGCGCCGGCTCGGCTGCCCGATATCGTCTTCTTACCTCATCATGAGCATTTCTTCTCAGTGCTTTAAGCTGACTACTTGAATAGGCGATTCTCGGAGTGTAACAATCCATGTCAAATAGTAAAATAGTAAAAAGTGTCCAGGGAGCAATTCCACATAAAAGAAAGTGGTAAAAGTGATCAGTGAAATAGTGAAATAGAGAAAAATAGAGATAAAAAGGTAAAAAAATAAAGTCATATACGGAGCTGCTGGAAAGGTTGCCACCGGGATGCAGCGCTGGAAATATGAAATACATCCATCCATTTTCTAACCCGCTGAATCCGAATACAGGGTCACGGGGGTCTGCTGGAGCCAATCCCAGCCAACACAGGGCACAAGGCAGGAACCAATCCCAGGCAGGGTGCCAACCCACCGCAGGACACACACAAACACACCCACACACCAAGCACACACTAGGGCCAATTTAGAATCGCCAATCCACCTAACCTGCATGTCTTTGGGTTGTGGGAGGAAACCGGAGCGCCTGGAGGAAACCCGCGCGAACCGGGGAGAACATGCAAACTCCACGCAGGGAGGACCCGGGAAGCGAACTCGGGTCTCCTAACTGCGAGGCAGCAGCGCTACCACTGTGCCACCGCGCCGCCCATGAAATACATTGAGAGTAAAAATATTTCTTAAGCCGTATTCGCACGTCACCTTTTGTATTCTAAATAACGTTATCATACGATTACAATCAATACAATATATATAAAGGATTAGCAATTTTGGTTGCAGAAGATAATGTAAGATAGAGTTTAGTCAATTATATAAATTTATTTTTGACATTTTAAATCACGTTGTCATTTAAATATAAGTTGTTCCTTCGCCGAATTGTCTTTCGCCGAGTTGTCTTTCACGACTTGTCTTTTCGCCGAGTAGTCTTTCGCCAAGTTAACTTGTGTGTGAAGTCATTCTCAGCTCTAAGATCCGATTTTCAAGGTAAACGAAATGCAGCTGAAGCCCATGATTGGAAAGGCTGTAAATAGTATTTGACTGAAAAGCCCGAGGCTACGTGCACGAAGGGATGAAAAGGGTAAGAACTCAGTACAAAAGATGTTAGAAGAAACAGGAAACATTACGTAAAGATAATAAGCGAATGAAACAACCTATACATCACAATGTCCATGCAGAACACAGAGGAGCCTGTAACTGTCTGAGGGGAAATGAAAGCAGGAGAGGAGTGAGAATTAGAAATAGGTGAAAGAAAACACACCCAGTCAGGTGATTCATTCTGACCAGTCAGAATCAGGGCATTTAATTTAGACACATAACTCTAAAAAAGTGTTAATATACACCAGTCATATGAAAAAGTTTGGGAACCCCTTTTAATTCTTTGGATTTTCGTTTATCATTGGCTGAGCTTTCAAAGTAGCAACTTCCTTTTAATATGTGACATGCCTTATGGAAACAGTAATATTTCAGCAGCAACATTAAGTTTATTGGATTAACAGAAAATATGCAATATGCATCATAACAAAATTAGACAGGTGCATAAATGTGGACACCCAACAGAGATATGATATCAATACTTAGTTGACCCTCCTTTGAGCCTCTCGACGCTGTCCTCCTATAGCCTGTGATGAGTGTCTGGATTCTGGATGGAGGTATTTCTGACCTTCATACAAAATCTCTCCAGTTTAGTTCAATTTGATGGCTGTCGAGCATGGACATCCTGCTTCAAATCATCACATAGATTCAAGTCAGGTAACTGTGACGGCCATTCCAGAACATTGTACTTCTCCCTTTGCATGAATGCCTCTGTAGATTTCAAACTGTGTTTTGGGTCATTGTCTTGTTGGAATATCCAACCCCAGCATTACTTCAACTTTGTGACTGATGCTTAAACATTATCCTGAAGAATTTGTTGATTTTGGGTTGAATTCATCCGACCCTCGACTTTAACAAGGGCCCCAGTCCCTGAACTAGCCACACAGCCCCACAGCATGATGGGACCTCCACCACATTTGACAGGAGGTAGCAGCTGTTTTTCTTGGAATGTGGTGTTCTTCTTCCGCCATGCAAAGCGCTTTTTGTTCTGACCGAATAACTCCATTTTTGTCTCATCAGTCCAAAGCACTTTCTTCCAAAATTAATCTGGCTTGTCTAAATGAGCATTGGCATAAAACAAGAGACTCTGTTTGTGGTGTGAGTGCAGAAAGGGCTTCTTTATCATCTCCCTGTAATATAGATGTTCTTTTAGCAAATTGTGCTGAATTGTAGAATAATGTACAGATACACCATCTACAGTTAGATGTTCTTGCAGGTCTTTGGAGGTGATCTGTGGTTGTCTGTAGCCATTCTCACAATCCTGCCTCTTCATATGCCGCTCCTGTATTTTTCTTGGCCTGCCAGACCTGCTGTGTTGGTTTAACAGCAACTGTGTCTGTGGCCTTCCATTTCCTGATTCCATTCCTCACAGTTGAAATTGACAGTTTAAACCTCTGAGATGGCTTTTTGTAGCCTTCCCCTAAACCAGGAGACTGAACAATCTTTGTTTTCAGATCTTTGGAGAGTTGCTTTGAGGATCCCATGCTGTCTGTCACTCTTCAGAGGAGAGTCAAAGGGAAGGAAGCACAACTTGCAATTGACCACCTTAAATACCTTTTACCACTCATGACTGGACACTCCTGTCTGTGAAGTTCAAGGCTTAACGAGCTCATCCAACCAAGTAATCAGCATTGAGCAGTGACAGGCATTCAAATCAGTACAATGACAAGGGGACCCACATTTTTGCACAGCCAGTTTTTCACATTTCAAACTAAATACTGCTTCACTAAAAATCTTTATTCGGAAAACACCCCAGTACTCAGATGTTCTTAGGAACTGAAAGACATACCACTGTTATCTTTTTTGTTGAAAGGAGAGTCAATTATTATGCAGGCTGAGAGGGGTTCCCAAACTTTTTCATATGACTGTACATCTTGTAAAAAAGGAGACATGACTACATAAAAGATTTGGGGTATCACCTTGGTGACGCCTGTATAATTAAGAAAGTTGAAAGTAATAAAGGATGCAACAAATTGCAGAGTATGACTTTTCACACGGGAGCTCCCAATTGAACTGGAGCAAGATGGACGGTTCCAGGTTTATATGGGTGGGCCCAGGAGCACAGATAATGGGAATGATATCAACGGTGGAGTGGCTGCCAGTCTTGGAGGAAGAGAGAGAAGGCATCAGTCCACAGTGCCAACCCCTGGTTCGGAGGGTAATTACCATCACCAGAGCCCTTAAGCTGCCTCCCATGCCCTTATGCTTGACAATATTTAATGTATAATTTCTTAGTCTTTTCTTGAAAGTAAAGCTGATTTTTTTTTGTCTTTTTCAGTCTCACAACCTTGTTTCCTCATGAATTATAATCCATTGAGGTTTAGTGCCTGACATGTAATTGCTTGAGTCTTATAGTAACAACTCAAATGCCAATCGTAATCTTTCCTTCTCGATTGGTAGCTGTGCTCTTGTTATCTAATGCTTCCACAGTTTATGTATTCAGAGCTACCTTTCTCCATTTATTTATTCCTCTAGAAGCCATCCTATAAATCTCTTTCTAATTCTACTTTCACCTTTCTTTGCTCAATAGTGAACTATGCTGGGATTCTGCCTGGCACAATTTCCTCCTTCCCAACATCAATTTTCTCTCCATAGATTATATCTTACTGGCCATAAGTGCTGGGCTACAGGTCTCCATGCTGACCCTTGATGTTATTCTCTGTACGCTTTTATTGCCTTGTCTCACTTATTTCTCTTTCCATCCTCTACTTAATATTTCTACTAAAAGGGCGAGTCAATAATTATCTGTACTTTTTTGATAATTTTGTTTTGGTTGGCAGTACAGCTTTACCCGTGCATGATGCGTCTGTCGTCACAGTGGTAAAGTTTCGACTTTAGTCACTCAGGTCCTCTTATTGTTTTCTAGAAGTAAACATGGCCACTTTTATCTCCTCCTTGCTCAAAGAGGATCAGTGTGCAGTAATCTGCTGAAGGTTTTCCTTAATGCGCAATATGGTGACAGGGCTTTACCATGGAATGGTCTGAGAAGTTTCAAAAACAGTCAGACAGACGCTAAGCACAAAGAAGGAGCAGGGAGGCCCATCCACGTCCACTACCGATGGCATCATTTAACAAGTCCATGGCCTGATTATAACAAACCAACGAGGATATCGGCACCTACTACACCTTCACCCCATAAAAAGTGGATCACTGCTAGCTGGTCGGAGAATTTAGAGGCCATGTTTAACCGTAGGGCGTCTCCAGAGCCCAAACACCAGACACAGTTCAAGATAAAATGTTATAAATTATTATTTATTGGATAACAATACCTTATTATAATAACAAATCAGTTCAGCACCATACCAGTAGGCAATAAATAACCTCTGTGAATGTCGTCCAGCTTCCTCCCGTGTGAGACAAGGCACCTCCTTTTGTGTCAGACCTTGGAGCACTTCTAGTGTTGTGGCATTGCATGCTGGAAGCATTCCTGGGTCGTAATGAAGCTCGCCAAAATAGGGAGGACCGTTTTTTTGTCCTGACCTTATTGTCGGACTCAACTTTAGAGACTTACATTATGATATTTCATCAGATTGTCCAGCCCAGCACTAATTCAGCTGTGGAATGCCCAGTAGGGGGGAGGCAGCTTGATGACCGAGGTCTTCAGGACTCTGACTTTGCCCAGAGGGGACTGGGCGGTCTCTTGGTCTGGAATCCCTACAGATTTTATTTTTTTTTTCTCCAGCCTCTGGAATTATTTTTTTTTTTTTGTTTTTTCTGTCCACCCTGACCATCGGACCTTACTTATTCTATGTTAATTAATGTTGACTTATGTTTATTTTTTATTGTGTCTTCTATTTTTCTATTCTTCATTTTGTAAAGCACTTTGAGCTACATTTGTTTGTATGAAAATGTGCTATATAAATAAATGTTGTTGTTGCTGAACAAATCCAAATCCTGTTATGTGATATCATCTACTGTTGAATTCTGCTCTGTACTTGTAATATTTCTGTTGCACTATTATATTGTATTGAGGATTACTTGTGTTCTGTTCTGCGTATTGCATTGTATTTACCCCTTTTTTGACACCCACTGCATGCCCAATGGATCTTTCTTTGAATGGCCTTTCCCAAGGTCTCTTCCATTTTTTTCCTCTTCAAGGGTTTTTTTTTTCTGGGAATATTTTCTTGTCTTCTTAGGGAGTCAAGGCTGGGGGCTGTCAAAAGACAAGGCCTGTTAAAGCCCATTGCAACACTCCTTGTGTGATTTTGGGCTATACAAAAATAAACTGAATTTTATTGTATTGATATTGCGTAGGGCAGCACGGTGGCACAGTGATAGCGGTGCTGCCTCGTAGTTAGCAGACCTGGGTCCTCCATGCGTGGAGTTTGCATGTTCTCCCCGTGTCTGTGTGGGTTTCCTCTGGGTGGTCCGGTTTCGCCCCACAATCCAAAGACATGCAAGTTAGGTGCATTGGCGATTCTAAATTATCACTAGTGTGTGTTCCCTGTGGTGGGTTGGTGCCCTGCCCAGGGTTTGTTTCCTGCCTTATTGGCTCCAGCAGACCCCCCATGACCCTGTAGTTAGGATATAGTGGAATGGATGGATGGATGATATTGTGTATGCCACCCTTCTACCAATTACATGTTGTGAAGCCCAGGTGCGTGTACAGCTGCCCTCTCTCTGACACAGACAGGCAGAACACGATTTTGACACACAACACTTGGTTTATTTACAGTCCAGCACACAATGCTCACAGGGAAAAGCACAACACAGTCCCTTTGCTGCAGTCCTTCCACCTCCACTCATCCTAAAGAGCTTTGTCCACTTCCTCCCAACTCAGATCATTGAGTGGTGGTGACTGGCTCCTTTTATAGGGCACCCGGAAGGAGTCCAGGTGTCCAGGTGTCCTGCCAGCTTTTTCCAGTAGCACTTCCGGGTGTCGTGGAAGTGCTGCCAAATAGGGTCCTGTAAAAGTCCATGGGCCCCAGTACGGTTGAGCTGCCATGCTGAAAACCAAGGGGGCTGCCCTCTATTAGTCCAGAGGAGAAACTATACTGGAAGTACTCTCTACCCCGGTCCGGATCAAGGTTCATGTTTTATAAGATTGTATAGATTTGTCTGCTTTTAATTTGTTACTTATTTATTCATTTTCTTACCTAAACTTATTTGTTTTCTTCTGACTTTCTCTTTGTGCAACACGTTGACCTACATTGTGTGTATGAAAACATGCTATAGAAGGAAATGCTGCTGTTATTCACAGGGCCCCTCTGCTGCACCCAAAGACCCTGACAGGGTACACCCTTCAGTACTACAATTCCCAGGCAACCCTGCAGGTGTCCTGACTGTGTTCTGAGTTGCAAGATCACTGCCTCCTTTCATGCCGGGCGATGAACCATTCAAAAAATCAATTTGTATCTCATCCATCCATTATCTGGGCATCCAGACTGGTACAGAAACCGTGACCCATCCCAGTTGGGTTACGCCTCCATTCATGTACTCAATCCATTACAGCCTCCCGGCCAGGTAGGAACACTTCCTCCAACCCATTTGGAATGCCTGGCACCAAGAGAACCAGATCAATCAAGGCTGAAACAAGGTGACCAGAGACACACCATGCCTCCACATGTGTATGGGGAAATCTATACAGTACATATAACCCAAAAAAGTTATCAACAAAGTGTGGCTAATCATTAATTTATCCTCATATCTTTATTCATCCCCTAGGGAAGGGGTCCTCAATCACAGTCCTGAAGGGCCGCAGTGGCTACAGGTTTTCATTCCAGCCAATTTCCCAATTAGACCTCAGTCCTTACTGATAACAGAAACTTGGTGTTTAACTCTATGCCTTGTTAGCACTTTCATTCATCAAAGACAAATTTAATTACATTGTAGACCAGAGGTCCTCAATAACTATTAAGAAGGCAAACAGAATGTCAGGTTATATAGCGCCTTGATGTGTGGCGTACAAGTCACAGGAGGTTCTGCTCAAGCTTTATAACACACTGGTGAGGCCTCACCTGGAGTCCTGGGTGCAGTTTTGGTCTCCTGGCTACAAAAAGGACATAACAGCACAAGAAAATGTCCAGAGAAGAGTGACTAGGCTGATTGAGGGCTATAGAGGATGAGTTATGAGGAAAGATTAAAAGAGCTGAGCCTTTACAGTTTAAACAAAGGAAGATTAAGAGGAGACCTGATTGAAGTGTTTAAACTTATGAAGGGAATTAGTCCAGTGGATCGAGACAGTGACTCTCGGACACCGTTGGAAACTTGTTAAGGGTAAATTTCGCACAAACATTAGGAAGTTTTTCTTTACACAAAGAACGATAGACACTTGGAATAAGCTACCAAGTAGTGTGGTAGACAGTAAGACGTTAGGGACTTTCAAAACTCGACTTGATGTTTTCTTGGAGGAAATAAGTGGATAGGACTGGCGAGCTTTGTTGGGCTGAATGGCCTGTTCTTGTCTCGATTGTTCTAATGTTCGAATTACAGTCCTGGAGGGCTGCAGTGGCTGCAGGTTTCCACTTCAACCAATTTATTAATTAGAACCCATTTATTTACTATTAAAGCAATATATTTTTGGGCTTAATTTTAGTTTAGTCTTGCCTGTTACAATTCAGAACCCGTGATTGCCTATTTTAGTTTTCGCAGCTGTATTAAAAATTTAAATTGTTGCCTGTTTTGTTAAGGCGGCACAGTGACGCAGTGTTAGTACTGCTGCCTCGCAGTAAGGAGACCAGGGTTCGCTTCCCGGGTCCTCCCTCCGTGGAGTTCACGTGTTCTCCCTGTGTGGGTTTCATCTGGGGGCTCCGGTTTCCTCCAACAGTCCAAAGGCATGCAGGTTAGGTGCACTGGTGATCCTAAATGTGGGCTGGTGCACTTTCTGGGATTTGTTCCTGGATTGGCTCCAGCAGACCCCCTGTGTTGGGATTTAGCTGGTTGGAAACTGACTGACTGACTATTTTGTTAATCAGACATTAGTTAATAATAATAAAAATGAAGATAACCAATAAATCTGCAGCTCTCCAGCTAACGTGCCTCCTTATAAACCTGTGTATAGGCACCATTAAAAGTGTCTGTTGTGAAAAGATCAGACTCGACACACTTAAAAAGGTTTGGGGCAGCCACCCGTCTATTATCCCTGGCTGCAGTGGGTTGATTTTTTTAGTCAAGTGTCTTGATTAGAGTCCAGACATGAACTGCTGAAGGTTTGGCAAGAAAGAAGTTTTAAGTGATCACAGCGGAAGTGACGTATGGGAACCAGAAGTGACCTTCTTATGACGTTAGTCTAGGTGCCGGAACCAGAAGTGACATCATCCTACTTGCCAGAACCGGAAGTGATATCTTCAGTGTTGAGTCAGACAGGTTTTACCGTGGCTTGTCCATAGAGAAAACGTGTAGAAGGTTTAGTGCATGCCACCACCCCCTGGCCTGGCATGGAATTACCTTTGTTTAGTCCATACAACGTCCTCCTACTCACACGTGCGTGACACTGTGTTTAAAAAAAATGTTTAGAATTGGAAGGATTGTTAAGTTAAATTCTGTTCTAGTCCACAAAACATGTGGATAATGCTCTCAGGTAAAGAAACTCTACAGTGCAATTACAATTTCTCTTGGATGAATGAAAGCACTAACAAGGCATACAGTTAAATACTAAGTTTCATTATCAGCAAGGACTGAGTTTTAATTAGGAAACCAGTTGGAAGTAAAACCTGCAGCCATTATGGCCCTCCAGGACCGTGATTGTGGACCCCAGCTCTAGGGGTTGGCACAGGGCTTCTCATTTGTGGGTAAGTGTGTCATTTGAATGGCCACTATACCACCGTGAACCTTATAGTGCTAAAATAAGCTCTGTCCCCTTGTGTCCATGAAATGGAGTAATGTGAGAATGTTATTTTATTCAGTTTATTATTATTCTGTCCCGTATTCTGTTTTTTTAGTGAAATATGGAAAAGTAACAGGGGGTACCAGGTCCTCCACGGGGTACAATAAATTGCTGGTACAGTCAATAAATATTTTCTCCAGGTGAATGAATACATTTTTACTCCAAACCAAAATTTCACTAACTAAACGCACCATGCCACCTTGTTTATCTGTGCCAAGTCCCATTTTCCTAATAAAAAGCATTTAGAATCGCTAAATTAAGTTCCCCAAGGGAAACCATTTCAGAACAAAATACGGCCTTTATGCCTTTCTTTGTACAAATAGAAATCTGTGTAAAATTTGACCTTCAGAAAATATTCAGACCCCTTCGTTTTGTTTTTTTTTTTTCACATTTATTATGCTGCAGAGTTATGCTCAAATCATTTAAATTCATTTTTTCCCCCTCATCAAACAACACTCAAATTCCCAGCATGACAAATTAAAAACAAGATTTTAGGACTTTTTGCTAATGTATTAAAAATCCCAAATGGATTTATCACATTCATGGTAGTATTCAGACCTTTTGCTATGATATTTCAAATTTGGTTCAGGTGCATCGCATTCTATTGACCATAATTGAGATGTTCCTACAGCTTGTTTGCAGCCCACCTCCAGTCAATTTAATGAATTGCACACGATTAGGAAATGTATGCATCTGACTACAGAAAATCTCACAGGTGGCAATGTGTATCAGAGCAAAAGCCGAGCCATGAGCTTGAAGGAATCACCTGCAGGATTTTGTTGAGACAAAGATCTGTGGGGAATCCTACAAAACATTCTGTGACTTCCATAATTGTTAAATGGAGTGAGTTTGGAACAATTCTGACTCTCGCATGCCCGGCCAAACAGAGCATTTAGAAAAGAAGGGTCATGGTAAGAGAGGTGACTAAGAACCTGGTGGGATCTCCTTAAGGACAACCGTCACTGCAGTACTGTAGTAATGTGGGCTTTATGACAGGATACAATGCAATACAATACAATACAATTTATTTTTGTAAAGCCCAAAATGACATAAGAAGTGCCACAATGGGCTTTAACAGGCCCTGCACCTTGACAGCTGCCCAGGCTTGACTCTCTAAGAAGACAAGAAAAAACTCACAAAAAAGGGGAAAAAACGGAAGAAACCTTTGGAAATGCAGCAGGTCAAGAAAGGATGTCCAGAATGAAGTGTCACCTGAGTAAAAAACACATGAAAGCCTGTTTGGAGTCTGCAAAAAAGGCACGTCTTCTCAGTCCATAGGAGCAGCAACTCTATTCTGAGGGTGTCCCGAATCTCTGAGCTTCTCACCCTATCACACAGTATGGGCTCAGTCCCACTTGTGAAGATCTCTCATTTTTGACACTAGTATTCACAATCTGATTCTTTCGGTCATTACCCCCATCTGATGACCATAGGTGAGGGCAGGGGTGTAGATTGATGGGTAAACTAAGATTTCTGTCTACAGATTCAGCTCCCACTTCATCCCCATAGACTTGTACAACATCTGCAGAATGGCTACCAACACTCCAATCTGCTCGTTGATCTCATATTCCCTTTTTCTGTTACTCAAAAACTCAAGATACCTGAACTCCTCACCTGGACAGAGCAATCCTCTCATTTCTGAGTTTACCTTGACCACAGACTTGGAGGTTCTGATCCTCATCTCAGCCGCTTCACACTCGAATGTGTGCCGAAAGTCACAGTCAGATTAGGCAAAGAGGACAACCGCATCTACCTAAAGGAACAATGCTAGCCCTAGCCTCTCCAACTGGACATCCTCCCAACAGCTACCACCACTCCAATCTGCTCGTTGATCTCATGTTCCCTTTTTCCATTACTTAAAATCTCAAGATACCTGAACTCCTCAGCTGAGGAAAGCTATTCCTCCCTCACCTGGATAGAGCAATCCTCTTATATCTGAGATAACCTTGACCTCAGACTTAAAGGTTCTGATCCTCATCTCAGCCGCTTCACAATCGAATATGTGCCGAAAGTCACAGTCAGATTAGGCAAAGAGGACAACCTCATCTACCTAAGGGAACAATGCTACCCCTAGTGTCTCCAACTGGACACCCTCCTTCACATCCTCGGCTGCGAGTTGATGTCCTGTTCATGAAATCTACAAACAGGAGTTACGAGTGGAAAAACACTTTCTTCACACTGTGCAGGAAGCCGTCTATGGATTTGAGCCCCCGGTACACTGGATTATAGCTCACTACTCTTCTTTGGTGTAAATGGAGAGTGCAGTGGCCATGTTGGCTCCTAGAAAACAACAAGAGAAACTGAATGATCAATGTTGAAACTTTATCACTGGGACCACAGACACATCGTGTTTCCACGTATGTGCAAGGAAAGCTGTACTACCAACCCAAACAAAATGATCACAAAATTAAGGATAATGATTGACTTGACTCTTACTGTATGTTTAAATATCACCATCTTCTGTGATCTTATAGTTAGGCCATCCTAAAATAATTCCCTTTTACGCCTACATTCATATTTTGTTTCCATATGTTTAATTTTATCCTACTTCCATAGGAATGAGAGATGAAAGAAGAGAGCTCCTTAATCTCTTTTGGGTTTCTCCTCAAAAACAATGAGATCAGAAAGAAATAAAATGGAGACATTGTCTTTTGTCTCCAACATCTCAGCTTTTTATCCTCAGACAAAATGCCCCAGTATTCTCACAAGGGTCTCATCTTGAGTTTCAGCAGAGATCTCAGCAAAGTCGTACAATGGGCTCAGATCTTCCATGTAGTTCCTTAACATTTTATTATTTTTTTTTTTTTGCAATTTGAAATTATTTATACTGTGTGCTCAATAATATATTTTGAAATGTATGGGTGCTAGTAATGAAATACTTGGCTGTGATTACAAAGCTTTAGTCCTTCCTTCAGAATTATGCTATTAGTTGCTCTAATTTATACTGCTGTGCTCCTGTTAGATCCTACTCATTCAAGAAGAAAAGTCAGGCAGTGTGGCATCGCGGTTAAGACTTTGGATTTTAAATTCTTATGTTGTGGGTTAAAATCCCACTTCTCACACCACTGTGTGACCGTGAGCAAGTCACTTTATCTGTCACTACTTCAATTGGATAAACAAAAGAAATGTCACCAATCATATCTCAAAAATTGTAAAATACCATAGATAAAGGTATCAGTCCAATAATAAGTAAAAAAAAGTATGAAGTCTTGGGAGGATCTCATAAAATACTAGCTGTGTAAGCCCGTCCTGTAAAAAACCCGGGCTCCTAGAAATGATTGAAATCTTCAGAAAAAAAAAATTTAAATGCAGAGTCGACGATTTCGTTTTGCCTTGTCTAGCAGCGGCTAAGCAAGTTTCTCTCTCCTAGGATGTTTTGTTTTTCCGATGTGATCGCCTCACTTGTGTATTAGCAGCTAAGTTAGTGTCTTTCGTTGGCAGTTTCACTTTTGTGACGGAGTTGCTTTCTTTCATCTTCATTCTGTAGCCTCGTACTTCTTTCTTTTTCCAAGTCATTAACTTGGAGCTGCCTTGCCAGCTCTTTGAGATTCATGCTGTAGCCTCGCCCTTCTGAACAGGAAACAGACACACACATGACCACATGTAGACGTTTATATATAAGATACGATACATTGAAATCCCACTTCTGACACCATTGTGTAACCATGAGAAAGCAACTTTATCTTCCTCTGTTCCAATTGGAAAAAGCAAAGAAATGTAACCAATTACATAAAAGAGTATGTGACTCTTTATATGTTATAAAAATAATATGCTATGTACTTGGCATGCACGTCCATTTCAATCTCAATGCTTTATGTGACCAAATATTTCCATTTTAGTTTGTCAACAGAAAACTTAGCCTGAGCATAACAATAGAGTTTTTAAATTTTAACTCCTGAGGTAGTGGGTTGAAATCCCACTGCTGACACCATTGTGTAACCATAAGCAAGTCACTTTATCTTCCTCTGTTTCAACTAGAAAAAAATGTAACCAATTACATCTCATATTTGGTAAGAGACCTTGGATAAAGGCAACAGTCCAATAGTAAGTAAAAAATAGGAAGTCTTGAAAGAGCTCTCACAAAATATCTTATGCTTTTACAAACCAAATTCTACATTTTGGCTCCTTTTACCTCATTACTTTCTCATGTCTCCTTTTTGTCTAAAGCTGTTAAGCCTAAAGAATTTTAGGAGAAATGTCTGTGACAGAGTTGATTCTTGAATGAAAATTGAAAAAAGTTTCATGAGCCATCAAAGATCTACCTTTGAGAACATTTATTTCTATAGCACATTTTCATACAAATGATGGAGCTCAAAGTGCTTTACATAATGAAGAAAGAGAAAAAAAGACAAAATATATAAAAAAAATAAAATTAGGCAATATTAATTAACATAGAATAAAAGTAAGGTCTGATGGCGAGGGAGGACAGAAAAAAAACAAGAAATTAAAACTCCAGATGGCTGGAGAAAAAAATAAAATCTGCAGGGGTTCCAAGGCCACGAGACCACCCGGCTCCCTCTAGGCATTCTACCTAATATAAATGACCTCAATCAGTCCTCGTGGTATTCAGGGTTCACATAGAAGAACTTGATGATGACGGTCATGTGGACTTCTGGCCTTTAATCCATTGATGTAGGGACATCACGGTGCTTCGATCAGGTGGTGGGGGCGCAGATTAGCACAACAGAAAACCGGAAAAAGAACAGCAGAGAAAGTAGTGGTAGGTACAGATTTCGGAGCCACCATGAATGGTAATGATAATTATTCCTATGGGTTGATGGCATGGATTGCAAAAAGGAGATAAAGAGAGAAAATAATGAGGGACAAAGCAAAAGGACAGGCCAGAGAAACTAAAATAAAATGTCAAAAGTTTGTGAAATTTCAAGCTAACTAAAAATGAAAACTCTGATTAGTGTGTCTATTGTAAAACCAAACTAGCCTACCATCATATCACAACGTTGATGCTTCAGAATCTCAATAGGAAGCATCCAGTCTATGCATCCAGTCCACCGAGAGTATTTAATGTAAAACAATGTGATTGTTAGTGTGGAAGAAATTTACTGTACCCCCAGTGGGTGTCTCGTATGGGCAATAAACACAAGCAAGAGAAAACGTCAATCAGTCTTCTTTATTAGCCAAGTGTTGCAAGAAGTAACCCTTATTAGTAAGTGTTACAAAATCTATTTATAGATTTCATTGAACAGATCACAATTCCGAGGAATTCATTACATAATCAGAAAACCTTTAACATGATTGGTTATAACCAGTTGCTAATGGAAGGTGACAAAACATTGATACCTTAAAGTCCACTGGGCTGATTGACAGTCGTGTTAGCTTAGCAGTATGTGACCCTTTATATGTTATAAAAATAATATGCTATGTACTTGGCATGCACGTCCATTTCAATCTCAATGCTTTTTGTGACCATATATTTCCATTTTAGTTTGTCAACAGAAAACTTAGCCTGAGCATAACAATAGAGTTTTTGAATTTTAAATCCTGAGGTCGTGGGTTGAAATCCTACCTCTGACACCATTGTGTAACCATGAGCAAGTCACTTTATCTTCCTCTCTTTCAACCGGAAAAAGAAAAGAAATATAACCAATTACATCTCATATTTGGTAAGAGACCTTGGATAAAGGCAACAGTCCAATAGTAAATAAAAAATAGGAAGTCTTGAAAGAGCTCTCACAAAATATCATATGCTTTTACAAACCAAACTCTAAATTTCAACTCCTTTTACCTCAGTAGCATCTCATGGCTCCTTTTTGTCTAAAGCTAAGCTATTTATCCTAAAGAATTTTAGGGGAAATGTCTGTGACAAAGTTGATTCTTGAATGAAAGATAAATGAGAATCTCTGTGAAGTTTCGTGAGCCATTGGAGATCAACCTTTGGGAAGTAAAATTTTCCGATGAGTTTATGGCATGGATTGCAAAATGGAGATAGAGAGAGAAAATATTGAGGGGGCAAAACAAACAGACAGGCCAGAGAAAGTAAAAGAAAATGTCAAAAGTTTGTGAAATTTCAAGCTAAAAAAATGAAAACTCTGATTAGTGTGTCTATTGTAAAACTGAACTAGCCTACCATCATAGCACAACGTTGACGCTTTAGAATCTCAGCAGGAAGCATCCAGTCTATGCATCCAGTCCACCGAGTGGACAAGGTAACGCTAAAGTTAGTATTTAATGTAAAACAATGTGATTGTTAGTGTGGAAGAAATTTATGGTACCCCCCAGTGGGTGTCTTGTATGGGAAATAAACACAAGCAGGAGAAAGCGTCAATCAGTCTTCTTTATTAGCCAAGTCTTGCAAGAGATAACCCTTACAGGAGCACAAGCACCTTATTAGGAGGGGTGCCTGAGGGGCTCTATTTATACACTTCATGGATTAGATCACAATTCTGAGGAATTCATTACATAATCAAAAAACCTTTAACATGATTGGTTATATCCAGTTGCTAATGGAAGGTGACAAAACATTGATACGTTAAATAACAACAGTTATCCAAGTCCACTAGGCTGATTGACAGTCATGTTAGCTTAGGAGTATGTGACTCTTTATCTATATATGTAATATTCTTTTCGCGTTTGAAACGGAAATTGCGTATGACCACAGAACATATTATAATACAGGAACTAATCACTTTGTTTGTTGACGCCATTTTTATATCATCTTTACGAATTGTTATTATTTGTGTGAGAGTTATTTTAATGATATTGAAAAGAAGTAAACACAAACATGCCACTCTATCCCATAGAAGTGCGCCCTGTGTCGCCCTCTCCCAGCCCACCTCTCTGGACTCCAGCGCAGAGCCGTCCGCCACCAGGAGTGTTCTGACAAAGAAGTTTTATTTATTCGTCCAAGTGGCTGTCGCGGAAACTGCCATATTCTAACTTTTTCTTAATTGCCAGTACTTGATAGTAGAAGAGATGAAGAAGACAGCTTTGTATATCTACTTTTTAACTGCGCCGAGCTGTAGAAGACCGTCTTCAGCGGCGAGGGGTCGTGACAACAAAGTGGACGCTGGAAGGTGCGGAATGTCGGGGTGCTCTGCTGGGTCGACAGCTTCGCAGTTTCGGGCAGCGTCCTCTCTTCTCGCACCATTTGTGACACTTCAAATGCCCCATCGGCTCCTCGGACAGTGGAAATTTTTGCAAATAAGTGTAATGGCGCCATCGAAGCGTGACTCTCTTGGTAAATTGCGGTGCACAGCTACTTACTGTCCCTTAAGGTGAGTTCGGGTCACTAAATCCCCGCAACGTTTAAGGTTGCTTTTGTGATGAATTCTTTTAAGAAGATGGAGGGTTTACATCTAAGAATATGTACCGACCTCTTTATGATAAGTTTTGGACTTGGAAATTGTTTGGACCGTCTGCCCGTTAAGCATGGAAGGGCAGCATCCACATTTCTCAGAATAATTTTTCTCTTAAATCACAGGCACTTAGTGCAAGGTTGTCAAGCAGGTAGTTTACCCGAAACCGCTGCAGTAGTACTCAATGTATCTTTACTTCTTAAATGTTAATGTTTTACTGTTTAATAATTTATACACTTCTTATATATCATTCAAATTCTCTTATGGAAATATTTTACTGTTTAATAATTTATACGCTTTTTATATGTTCTTCAAATTCTTTTATCAAAATGTTTTACTACTTAATAACTTATTTTATAAATACTACATTTTATTTTTTTCCCTTGCTCTCAGTGAGCGAAACCACTGGATAATCAGCTAGCATGTTATAAAAATAATATGCTATGTACATGGCATGCATGTCCATTTCAATCTCAACGCTTTGTGTTTGTCAACAGAAAACTTAGCCTGAGCATAACAATAGGGACTTTGCATTTTAAATCCTGGGTCGTGGGTTGAAATCTCACATCTGACACCATTGTGTATCCATGAGCAAGTCACTTTATCTTCCTCTGTTTCAAATGGAAAAAAAAAGAAATGTAACTAATTACATCTCAGATTTTGTATGAGACCTTGGATAAAGGCAGCAGTCCAATAGTAAGCAAAAAATAGAAAGTCTTGAAAGAGCTCTCACAAAATATCATATGCTTTTTCAAACCAGATTCTAAATTTTGACTCCTTTTACCTCAATTGTATCTCATGGCTCCTTTTTGCCTATAGGGAATTTTATGAGAACCATCTGTGACAAAGTTGATTCTTAAATGAAACGTAAATGAGAATCTCTGCAAAGTCTCATGAGCCATCAAAGATCGACCTTTGAGAAGTAAAATGTTCCTATGGGCTGTCTTACACTAATGTTTCATTCCATGTGAATCTCCATACACCCGAGGAATCCAATTCATCCGGTGTTAATTGCATGGAACTCCACATTAGGGGCTGAGCTGGGAAGAATAACCGCAAGGCTCGGCATCTCAAAGATTGGGGTGCTGACCCCCCATGTAATGAACTGAGCAGCAGAGCATTAGTGGTAAAGCTGATAACACAGAGACTGAACCTATAATAGTGTGATATTAGGTTTGTGACCGCAGTAAAATTATGGGATTGGCATACTTGTAAAAGAATGAATATATGAAATATGAACCCAATGCAGTTAGAATGAATCATTAACCATTTATCAATCTCTTCATCCAGGTATATGCATTTTGCAAAGTCACTTTTTTTAGTATAGACAAGGGCACAGTGATCATCGGCGATATCTGGAGATTTCTTCATTCTTCTGGGGCATTGTGCTGCTCTGCACATCTATTCAAATACAGCTATAAATTAAAACTTACTTAATTTTTGTATGGTGATCTTCATGGATTACAGGCACAGAGCGCTCTCAACATTTCACAGTTAAAATACAAGTAGAGATGACATTAGTTTCTAAATACAGAAGTGGCCTTTCAAGGCCCATGTTGCTATGGATCTCTTGGTCTTCTAGATTCACTTTGTACAATTTCTGTAAGGTCAGACCATATTTGACAGAGTATACAACTTCTTGCAATAGAACAAAACATATTTTTGTATACCCCTCTACACTGAGTGCAGATGTAGACTGCTGTGAACAATTCTCTGTTAAAATACAAGTATAGATTATAATGATCACTAAATACAGAGCTGATACACATATGGGCTGCATCAGGAGTGGGCAGGAGGAGGAGTATAGAAACCTAATCAAGGACTTTGTTAAATGGTGCGACTCAAACCACCTACACCTGAACACCAGCAAAACCAAGGAGCTGGTGGTGGATTTTAGGAGGACCAGGCCCCACATGGACCCTATGATCATCAGAGGTGACTGTGCAGAGGGTACAGACCTTTAAATACCTGGGAGTGCAGCTAGATGATAAACTGGACTGGACTGCCAACACTGATGCTCTGTGCAAGAAAGGATAGAGCCGACTATATTTCATTAGTAGGCTGCCGTCCTTAAACATCTACAATAAGATGCTGCAGATGTTCTATCAGATGGTTGTGGCGCCCTCTTCTACTTGGTGGTGTGCTGTGGAGGCAGCATAAAGAAGAGGGACGCCTCATGCCTGGACAAACTAATGAGGAAGCGACTCTTCAATTCCACCCGGGGGGGTAAACGTTAACACTACACAAGATTATAGACCGTTACACCTGCCTCTCACTCTCCACCTTGCATTTTTTAACTCGCACTGCATTTTTATCACTCTTTATTTAATATTGTTTTTATCAGTATGCTGCTGCTGGAGTATGTGAAGTTAATAAAGTATCTATCTATCTATCTATCTATCTATCTATCTATCTATCTATCTATCTATCTATCTATCTATCTATCTATCTATCTATCTATGTTTAATCTGTTTCTTCTTTGTTTCCTGTGTGTTTTGTCAAATCTGCGTTTATAGATAGATAGATAGATAGATAGATAGATAGATAGATAGATAGATAGATAGATAGATAGATAGATAGATAGATAGATAGATACTGCGGTGGGTTGGCACCCTGCCCAGGATTGGTTCCTGCCTTGTGCCCTGTGTTGGCTGGGATTGGCTCCAGCAGACCCTCGTGACCCTATTCGGATTCAGCGGGTTAGAAAATGGATGGATGGATAGATAGATAGATAGATAGATAGATAGATAGATAGATAGATAGATAGATAGATAGATAGATAGATAGATGTGAATGGCACTATATAATAGATAGATACTTTATTAACTTTATTATTTACTCTAGCAGCAGCATACTGATGAAAACAATATTAATTAAAGAGTGTGGTCCCTGGCCGGGGCCGGAGCCCGGCCGGGACGCCCAGGGGGACCAGAGGAGGGCTTGTGCCTCCTCCAGACCATGAGGGGGCGTCCATCCTGGTTATGTTGGGGGCCTCAGGTACAGGGCTTGGAAGCCCAGCCCTGTAGGGACCCGTGGCCACCAGCGCCCCGGTGCTGGAATATCCCGTGTGGTCCCCGGCCGGGGCTGGAGCCGAGGAGCAGAGGAGGGCTTGTGCCTCCTCCAGACCACAAGGGGGTGATCGCCCTGGTTGTATTGGGGGCCACGGGTAGAGGGCTTGGAAGCCCAGCCCTGTAGGGACCCGTGGCCACCGCCAGGCGGCGCCCAGGTGCCTGAGGAACCCTGGAGCCCAGCACTTCCGCCACACCAGGAAGTGCTGGGGGGAAGAGAACAGGAGACACCCGGACGGCTTCCGGGTGCACAGCCAGCACTTCCTCCACACAGGGGTGTGTCCAAAGGAGAGTGCCGGGAAGCAGCTGGAACCCAGCCGGGTTCCCATTTAAGGGGCCGCCTCCCTCCAGTCATTAGTGGATGTCGGGTGGAAGAGGACAGAGCTGGAGAGAGGACGGGAGGCGGCCAAGAGAAAGGCATAGTGACGGAGAAACCTGGACTTTGGGGAATCGGTGCAAGAGGCACTGGGGTTCGTGCACTGTACATATTGTAAAAATAAACGTGTGTTGGGTGAACTTATGATGTCTGTTTGTGTGTGTCTGGGTTCAAGTTCACAAGAGCAATAAAAAAAAGCAGTAAATAAATTAAATAAATAAAAGCAAGATAAGTGGAAACCAAACAATATCTGTCCCACACTTAACTGATGTGAGCTTTAGCCAGCTGACAATGGTGGAGAATGAAATTATAAGAGAAAGTCAAAAATAAAGTCATAGTGCTGGAGACCCCAACCAACTGACCACCTACACCCTCCTGGGTTTTCTGTGGAGTGGAGTCTGTGGAGTCTGGGCTGGCCGTCCACTTCGATGTGAAAATCTTTCCATGCGATGATTCCAACTAAGGCTGCAGCAGTCGATTATTTAAGTAATTGAGTATTCTACAATTACAATTAATCGAGTAACTGGATAAGAAATACTTTTGCTTTATTTAACCCTCACCTATTCTGTTTCTCTTCTCGGTACTCAAATGTGGCACCCGGTGCCACGGCCCACCTGCCAAGTTGTTCTGCCTGCCTAAGGTAAAGTCATCTCTGATGGAGGATCGCAGGAATCGTCAGGTAAAGGGGTCCTTTCATCGGATTGGCTGTCTCAGCTATTGAATGGTCAATTGGGGGAGGCAACTTGATGGCCGAGGTCTCCAGGACTCATGTTATGTGATATCATCTACTGTTAAATTCTGCTCCATGCTTGTAATATTTTTATTCTTATACTCTATTGAGGATTACTTGTTCTGTGTATTGTATTTACCCCCTTTTCTTTTTGACGCCCAATGCACGCCAAACCTACCTGGAAAGAAGTCTCTCTTTGAACTTCTTTTCCTGAAGTTTCTTCCATTTTTTCCCCACAAGAGTCTTTTTTGGGAGTTTTTTCTTGTCTTCTTAGAGAGTCAAGGCTGGGGAGCTGTCAAGAGGCAGGGCCTGTTAAAGTCCATTGCGGCACTTCTTGTGTGATTCTGGGCTATACAAAAATAAATTGTATTGTATTTTATTGTATTGTATTGTATTGTACATCAGCTGATGGGTCCCCAGCTAATTGTAGTGCTGAACACGCTTGTGCAGCTGACGCGTCTACTGTAACATTCATCCTGGGACGACTACACAAACATCGATCGGTGGAGGCAAGCTGGCGACTGGACTTCATCAAACAACATGGCGTTCTGGTGGACATTTTGAATTGCCAGCCACTTGACTACTTCAGCTGTGTTTTTCCAGAAAGTGCCTTTCAGCTTATGAGTGTTTAGACAAACAAGTATGTGATAAGTATGTGAATTGACATACTGTAGGGGCTCATGGAACACTAAACAGAGTGACATTTGTGATAAATATTTTATTTTCATTTATGTGTGTGGCAGAGTGGTGGTTCCGAGGCTAGGGAATTGCACTGGTAATTGAAAGGTTGCTGGTTCGAATCCTGTAAATGCCAAAAGTGACTCTACTCCATTGGGCCCTTGAGCAAGGCCCTTAACCTGCAATTGCTCCGTCCTGGCTAAGATGTTAATCTGCATCGAGCCCTGAAAGTAGGACCTCCAACCTACAGGGAAAAACCTGGGGGTTGGTGGCAGAACTAGCACTCCAGTCTCCTTAAAAAACCTCCCACTGTTCCATTCCATCTGAACTAGTGTGGTGCTGAGGTGTCACCCGTTGCATGGCTGCACTTGGGTCCTAATCTGGGATCCTGAGTTGGTTTGTCATGTGGTTTGTGCAGCAATGCGCTGTATCAACGTGGGCTCCTAACCTCTCTCTTCTCTCTATGTGTGTGTAAAGGAATGGCCGGCAGCTCAACCTGTCTGGGATGCCCGAGAATGGAAGGATGGGAGTAGGCAACTACTTTTAGACACTGCCACACCCAAGATGCTAAATGGGGACTTCCCTGCAGCATAGAGGTTCCCCGGGTTCCTGCAGAGCACTATGGGATTTGGAATTCGGTTTCACAGCCCTGCTGGGTACCGTGGATGCTGCCAGGAGACGATGCAGGAAGACCTGGGGAGTCATACTTCCCTCATAGCCTGGAAGTACTAGTGAGTCACGAGGACGGACATCCAGAAGTTCTTTTAGGACTGCAGAAAACGCGAGTTCTCCATCTGCCTAGCATATCATTGGCTGTTCTTTACCTTCTCTGGATGAATTGCACAGCTCTCACTGCCCCAGGAAAGCAGAAAACATCTTAAAAGACTCCTCACACCCCGCTCATGACATGTTTCAACTGTTGCAGTCAGGCAAAATATATAGGAGCATCCAAACAAAGACTAATAGACTGAATAGCAGTTTCTGCCCTGTTGCTATTAGGGCACTGAATGCCACTTAATCACCTCCAATACAACAGTGCAATAGATGACATCTTGTGGAATAGTGTTTCATGTGCAATTAGGTCTTATGTTGAATGTTTGTGTTCTACCTCATTTCTTCTTATCCTTTCCTATCCTTTTGTCTATCCATCCATTATCTAACCCACTATATCTTAACTACAGGATTACGGGGGTCTGCTGGAGCCAATCCCAGCCAACACAGGGTGCAAGGCAGACAGGGTACACACAGTAGGGACAATTTAGGATCACCAATGCACCTAACCTGCATGTCTTTGGACTGTGAGAGGAAACCCACGCAGACACGGGGAGAACATGCAAACTCCACGCAGGGAGGACCCGGAAGCGAACCCGGGTCTCCTAACTGCGAGGCAGCAGCGCTACCCACTGTGCCACCATGCTGCCCTATCCTTTTGTAATTATATTTATTTATATTTTGACACCACAGGGACACCTAAATTTATTGTATCTGTTACAATGACAATAAATATATTCTGATTGGGATTCTGACCTGGAAGTGTTGGCAAGTCAGAAGCACTTCCGTGTCGGACACTATATAAAGGACTGCTGTGTACCCAGAAGGTGAGACAGAGTCGGGTGGAGGTGGACAAAGCTTGCTGGGAAGTGTGGAGGAGAGAATATTTATATATATATATATATATATATACTGCTCAAAAGAATTAAAGGAACACTTTTTAATCAGAGTATAGCATAAAGTCAATGAAACTTATGGGATATTAATCTGGTCAGTTAAGTAGCAGAGGGGGTTGTTAATCAGTTTCAGCTGCTGTGGTGTTAATGAAATTAACAACAGATGCACTAGAGGGGCAACAATGAGATGACCCCCAAAACAGGAATGGTTTAACAGGTGGAGGCCACTGACATTTTTCCCTCCTCATCTTTTCTGACTGTTTCTTCACTAGTTTTGCATTTGGCTACAGTCAGTGTCACTACTGGTAGCATGAGGCGATACCTGGACCCTACAGAGGTTGCACAAGTAGTCCAACTTCTCCAGGATGGCACATCAATATGTGTCATTGCCAGAAGGTTTGCTGTGTCTCCCTGCACAGTCTCAAGGGCATGGAGGAGATTCTAGGAGACAAGCAGTTACTCTAGGAGAGCTGGAGAGGGGCCATAGAAGGTCCATAACCCATCAGCAGGACCAGTATCTGCTCCTTTGGGCAGGAGGAACAGGATGAGCACTGCCAGCGCCCTACAAAATGACCTCCAGCAGGCCACTGGTGTGAATGTCTCTGACCTAACAACCAGAAAGACTTCATGAGGGTGACCCAAGGGGCCCATGTCCTCTAATGGGCCCTGAGCTCACTGCCCAGCAGCATTCAGCTCGATTGGCATTCGCCATAGAATACCAGAATTGGCAGATGCACCACTGGTGCCCTGTGCTTTTTACAGATGAGAGCAGGTTCACCCTGAGCACGCGACAAAAGTGAAAGGGTCTGGAGAAGCCATGGAGAACATTATGCTGCCTGTAACATCATTCAGCATGAGCAGTTTGGTGGTGGGTTAATGATTGTCTGGGGAGGCATATCCATGGAGGGTCACACAGACCGCTACAGGCTTGACAAAGACACCTTGGCTGCCATTAGGTATCAGGATAAAATCCTTGGACCCATTGTCAGACCCTATGCTGGTACAGTGGCTCCTGGTGCACGACAATTCCTGGCCTCATGTGGTGAGAGTATGCAGGCAGTTCCTGGAGGATGAAGGAATTGATACCATTGACTGGCCACCACACTTTCCTGACCTAAATCCAATAGAACACCTCTGGGACATTATGTTTTGGTCCATCCAATGCCACCAGGTTGCACCTCAGACTGTCCAGGCGCTCAGTGATGCCCTGGTCCAGATCTGGGAGGAGATCCCCCACAACACCATCTGTCATCTCATTAGAAGCATGCACCGATGTTGTCAGGCATGTATACAAGAACACAGGGGCCATACAAAGTGCTGCGTACAATTTTGAGTTGCTGCAATTAAATTTTGGCAAAATGGACTAGCCTGCCACATAATTTTTTCACTCTGATTTTTGGGGCGTCTTTGAATTCTGGGCTCTGTAGGTTGATCATTTTCATTTCCATCAAACGATGTGGCATCCTTTCGTTCCTAACACATTACCCAGTCTATATCAGTATAGATATCCAGGAGGATTTCTTTTTCTCATTGAGATCTGATGTGTTTTCAAAGTGTTCCTTTAATTTTTTTGAGCAGTTTATATATATGGAGAGAGAGAGAGAGAGAGAGAGAAGAGAGAGAAAGAGAGAATTGTGTTTATTATTTTGATTACTTGCCTGGTAATTTGTGGCTGTGGTGCTTAGGGCCAGAGATTAAAAAATACTTCTTGGTGCTTTTACCTGGTGTCCTGAGTGTCTGCCTGTTGGGTTTAAAGGGGCAACAGTGCCACCTAGCGTTCAAAGTGTGAAACCATTGCTTTGTGTGCTTTTCAGAAAACTGACACAGAACATGACATTCTAAACCAGGGGTGTCGAACTCTGGGCCTGGAGGACCACAGTGGCTGCAAGTTTTCATGCCAAAAGTTTTCCTAATCGGTGACCAGTTTTCACTGCTAATTAACTCCTTTTCCCTTCATTTTAATAGCCTTGTTTTTAAGGATTCAGTACTCGAAATTGATTCCTTTCTTTGTTAAATGACAGCCAAACAGAAATGAGACGTGAAATGAGCCAACAGATGACCAGCTAAACTGGGATTTCAAACTCCAACCAATTTCACTCCAACTTAATGAGAAGCCAATTCTTGCTGTTAATTAAACCCGTTATTTAATCCCATGACTTGTTGCTGCTCTCATTCAGCCACAACAGACATTTCCAAAACTGTTATTTTTTCTGTTTTTCTAAGAGCACCATCAAAATGTTTTTGTGACCTAAGAGATCAACCTTACTGAGACCATCACTTTTCTTTATTTTCAGATATTGTGTGATGGGCACAGGTGAGCTGGTCATGTGGCGGCTCATTTTGTGTCTCCATTATTGTTTGGCTCCTAATTAAGGAAAAAGAGACAACTAAGGAGCCCGAGTCAAGTTAATTTGAACTAAGGCAAAAGAAGTTAATTAGCAGAAAAAAAACTAGTCACTAATGAATAAGATGGTTAGAATGAAAACCTGTAGTCACTGCGGCCCTCCAGGACCGAAGTTTGACACCCGTGCTCTTAACAGATCTCAAGGTGAATGCCCAGTGATATCACTCCAAATCAGGTAGGGCCACCCCACCAATAAACCTGTCCGGTGCCAAAATGGAGTCTATTGCCATCACACAGTAATCGAGAGAGGAGAGATTGAACCTCTCGCCAGCACTTTAGGTAGGAAGGAAGTAAAGCACAGAACTAAAGAAAATGAGGGGCAGTACTCTCTTTAATAATATTTAGTCTAGAATGGAACAAAAAGGACACTTGACTGTAGTACTCTTAAAAACATGTCGATAATTTGTTGAAATACGAGATGCTGTTTGCACATGGGACAGCCTATAAGGAAAATAATTCAATACTTGAAAGCTTAAGAGAGAGAAATATCGCTCACACATTTAACACTTCTTCATCCTCCGTCACTCTCTGGTCCAGACGATCTCAGGCTCCATGCAGGTCTCATTTCGAAACTCTCTTTGGTGTCAGCCTGGAGAGCTCATTTCTGGTTAAGGCAGTCCCTTAATTCCCTTGATGCTCACAAGCACCCTGCTCTTAATCGATCTTCATAAATAAATTCTTAATTATATTTTACTGACTGAAATATGGGAGTCTGAAATGCAAATCAGCAACGTTGCATATGAATCTTAGTATTTTTCACATAAATGCCTTCTATAAAGTAAATCTGGGGAATGTAATGCAGAATTTCACTAACAGGTGTCTCTCATATTCAGGTGATCCACTGTTAAATCTCACTTTAGCAAAGCAGTCCTCGGTTCAAAACTCTATGAGCACCACTGCCCTCTTTGATTACCTCAATGCCAAAGCAAATCAAAGTAATGGTGACTGGTTATGTGGAATTTTAGAGGCAAGCAATCAATATGAACTGAATCCTTAGCTTCATAAAATGATTGTGCACATGGTCATGATGCAGCTGGCTTTTGTTTGTTCTCATAGTGCTGTTTCCAAATTTCTTCCCCATTTATGAAACGCTTCTTCAATTCCTCCATGTCTGAACTCATTATTGATTCGACATTGACTCGACTGTCCCATAACCAATTCCTGAGGTATCTGCTACCTCACTTTTTGATTCTTCATCATGATTTACTAAATAGTAAGAACATTTTCTTCTGTCATTGATGTGTAAGCACAGCCAGACACCGTAAGTCATCTTCGGCTGGTGTCCTGCCAAGATGGAATTCTGCAGCCCATCTCTTCTTTGAGGAATATGGAAGGGAGGGAGAATGAATCCGAAGGCATGCTATTTTCTAGCATTAGAAAGTGAGTCAAATCACAATACTTGATTTCACACTTCTTGGCCACTCATTATGACCTGGTTCTGAAACAAGAAAAGTACAATATGAAAATGTGAAAAACATTAAAAGCTCATATAATTTAGCACAAAGAAGCTAATTTTTGGCCCCTTACAAAATCTGAAATTTAGAATACTCTCTTCAAGTTCAAGATCAACACTTTTTGATCACCCTTTAGATAGATAGATAGATAGATAGATAGATAGATAGATAGATAGATAGATAGATAGATAGATAGATAGATAGATAGATTAGCGTACTTGGCTGGATTAGACAGACAGACAG
Organism: Polypterus senegalus; assembly: GCF_016835505.1. Classification (NCBI taxonomy): domain Eukaryota; kingdom Metazoa; phylum Chordata; class Cladistia; order Polypteriformes; family Polypteridae; genus Polypterus; species Polypterus senegalus. The sequence continues at coordinate 8,084,832 of NC_053158.1, forward strand.
ACAGATCGATTGATTGGAAAAGGCACTAAATGATAGATAGATAGATAGATAGATAGATAGATAGATAGATAGATAGATAGATAGATAGATAGATAGATAGATAGATAGATAGTGCACATGGAAGATAGCTTAAGGGCCTGACTCTTTGTCTGACTTCTCTGTAGACAAGTTACTAGAAATTTCACCTGGTCCTGATGACGTCACTTTTGGTTCCAGGCCCATGGATGACGTCATTTCCTCTGTTGACTTTAAAACCACAATTTTGACCCTCTCTAATCCAGTTCTGTTCTGGACCCCAATCTGACACATCAGTACAATAATTCATCAAATTTTGCAGCCAGGAAATAACCTTTCTGTGGCTTTTGTCGAGTTTGTGACAATAGATAGATAGATAGATAGATAGATAGATAGATAGATAGATAGATAGATAGATAGATAGATAGATAGATAGATAGATAGATAGATAGATAGATAGATAGATAGATAGATAGATAGATAGATGTTCACAGAGTTTCCGCACTTTTATATTTTCTTTGGAAACGGTAAAGGCAGGAGGAGTAGTGATTGGTTGTGTCTAGGTGTGTCATGTGACTAGTTCTGTCTGGCAGAGCTGGCTGCCCTTGCAGTTTAGTATCAGAGTTGTCACTATGTGGTGAAGATGGTTGTGAAACATATAAATTGCACCAAAGAGGAACAACGTTCTGTCATATCAAACATACATTGTTGTGGGGAGAAGGTGTGATGGAGCTCAAATTTATCGCCGCATGTGTGCTCAGTATGAGGATAGAGTTCTCTCTCGTACAGTCGTCTACCAGTGTGTTGGATGCAGAGCGCTCTGGATATCCAGCTACAACCACGACCATGAGGAATGAAGAAAGAACCCTGGAAGTGATTTACGAAAACAGAAGGAGATTTTCCTGATGGCATTAAAAAGTTGGTACGACGCTGGGAAAATTGCATCCCAAAGGAATGTGACCATGGAGAAAAGTGATGTCATTTGTTTTTAAAATTCTTAATGAATAGTTAAAAAAATGCAGAAACTTTTTGAACATCTCTCGTCGATATTTATATATATACAGTAGAGTCTCGCTTATCTGACCTTCGCTTATCCAACATACTGTATTATCCGACGTCCACAAAAAAAAACAGCAAAAAAAACACATCAATCGGCAACAAGAACTGCAAGTTGCGAGCGTGAGTGTATTCTATTTTTTGTTGCTAAGTTCATTTTTTCAGTAAAATTTTTCTGTTGTTTTGTTGTAAAACATGACTACAGTGGATTATTACAGCCCACATGTGTCTCTCTCTCTTGTGTCTCTTTCTCGCGCATGTGTGTGTGTGTCTCTCTCGCGTGCGTGTGTCTCTCTCTCTTGCGTGTGTGTCTCTCTCTAGCGCGCGCGTGTGTGTGCGTGTGTCTCTCTCTCGTGTGTGTGCGTGTATCTCTCTCTCACACGTGCGTGTGTCGCTCTCTCTCTCTCGCTACACAGGGAATGTACAGGGAGAGACTGAACACGTGCGGAAATCATTGGCGCGCACAAACCGAAAGGGAAACTGGCTTGTTCCTATACTGAGTGTGTGGTCATGAACAGAGGCAAAAGTTTGGCGAACGTTTTGGTCAAAACCTGATTTGTACATGTTCAGAGACGTTCGTGAACCGAGCCACAGTATTAGGTTCGTAATGTTTAAAATTATAACATAGTTTGACGTTTAATAGGCTTTTTCTTAACACCTCCCATTATCTGACATTTTCGCTTATCCGACGTTCTGCCGGCCCGTTTATGTCGGATAAGCGAGAGTCTACTGTATATATAGTGGAAGACGCCCGGAACACAGACAGACATGCAGACTCAGAGGTCCCAAAAAACACACGCTTTTATTTACAGTTCTTCCTTTAATTACACACAATGCACAAATCACCAGTAAACAACTCTCTGCTCAGTCCTTTCTTTTCCTTTTCCTCTCTTTTCCTTTGCCACCTCCACTCCTCTCCTGCAAGCTCTGTCCTCTGCCTCCCGACTCTGGCTCCCCAAATGGAGTGAGGTGGCTCCTTTTATGTGGCACCCGGATGAGCTCCAGTTGCACCCTGATGATTTTCCTGCAGAACTTCCTGGAGTGGTGGAAGTGTTGCAGTCCAAGGCTCAAGGATTGTCCAAGCAAACCCTGGTGGTGGCCACGGTCACCAACAGGATTGAGCTTCCAAGCTCCAGTCCCTTGGCCCCGATGCAAACCAGGGTGCTGCCCTCTTGTGTCCCAGGGAAGGTATTGCTTCTCTCCCGGTCCTTGGGAAAAGGTCCTCGGTCGTCTGTCACACTATATATACACATACTGTAAATATATATATAAAAGAAAGAAAACTTTTGACTTGGCATTCCCACTCCCAGTGAGGCGCTAAATAAGCATATTGCCATTGATAAAGGAGCCCCAGTCATGTTTCTTCACACACTTGTGTTGAATGATTTGTTAAAATCCTTCCTAGGCGCATTCACATATATTGTGTAAAGCACCTACTATAATTGCCATATCTGTCTGTCTACATGAAACAATCCTGCCCCATGGACCAATTTTATTGAATTGTGGCACATTTATTCTTCAAGTCAATTTGTTAGGGCAATTCAGCTTCCGTTGACATGTCTTGAACAAATCACATCCTACATAGTTTTAAAATTTCAGTCTCTCCCATAGTACTAGGGTGTTGTACCGTGTTAGCCATTTTGAATGTAGTGAGAAGTCAAGCACAATGACACCTTTGATTGGCTAATTAAAAAGATTACAATATGCAAGCTTTCGAGGCAACTCAGGCCCCTTCTTCAGATAAGATGTAAGCCTCAAAAGTTTGCATATTGTAATCTTTTTAGTTTTTAGCCAATAAAAGGTGTCATTTTGCCTGACTTCTCACTACAGTCTCTCCCATTGAAAAGTATTGGCGAATTTACAAAGTCATCTAATTTAAAACAGAGCAAAGATTCTGTGAGACCTCAACTAAGATTCAGTTTTACCTTGAGAGCGGTTACAGCAACTTGTGTATTTTGTATATTTTCTACCTTTTCACTTCCGAGAGATGCTGCTGATGGCAAACAGCTCCTCAACACAAGTTGATGAAAAACCAGCAGACTCAATGTATGGGGTACCAAGTCGCATTCACTACCCATTGCTTGTGTGCGTGCACAGGGTGGCAATCCACTTATCAGCAAGTCCAGTGTGGCGCGTGCAGAAACCGCTGCATGCATCGTCATCCTCCTGATGCTTTAGTTACTAACAAGAAAGCTTAATGATCTTACTAACCATAAAGGTATAAAATGCAAGCAAGGAAAACAAAGTGTTATCTACTTAAGCATGAAGTGCTCTGTGGTGTGTGAGCCGGTGTACACCGATCAGACTAATATTTAGTCAGTACTATTTTCCTTACACTAAACCAAGTTCACAGCTCCATTATCTGCACATTATACTGTCACGATAATTTACTAGGGTGGTCCCAATTTTCAGGCAAAGCGTCCCGATAAGTAACTGAAGAATATCAAAATCCCCAGTCTTAACCGGCTCCCCACCTAATATAACATTTCCCCGTTGAAATCAGTAAAGTCACAATATATTTAGGACAGCACGTACAAATCTCCAAGGGGTCAACAGAGGACAATACCCATACCCTGTACCCCATTTCGATATAATATATGTATAAGAGCATGGTCAAAACTCTGACAGTAAAAGCCTGATTAAGAACTTGTGTATAATTTGAACAGCATTTCCAAGATGACAAAGAAAACAGGTAGTACTGTCTGTATTTATTTGTTTCCATTTCATTCATTGTGTGGAATCCTACAGCATGTGATCTTTTGTGAAATGGCCCTTGATTTTTGTTTTGTACCTGCCCTGAATCCCCAGTGTCGAGAATGAGATAAAGCAGCCATTAAACAAATGATGTTGAGCTTTATACATGGGCATACTTGCTCTACAAGCATCCTGGTTTAAGACCTTGAAAATCTGGAGACCCTATAATTCACTGTCAGAGTGCCACATTCACCTGATATCTTTAATGGTCACTCACTTTTTGGAAATTACTAAAATCAGACATGCTTAAGCAAATGAGGAATTAATTACAGAGGTCCTCATTGCCCTGGCTCATCTCGGTTTATGATCATCAATGGTCTGGGTGCAGCAGATAGCTTCACCTGCCAAAAATGTTTAGTTAATTTAGAGTTGGTCGGGAAAATACGCGAATTGGAGGACCGCGTTAGGAATCTGATAGCGATTAGGCAAACCGAAAATTGGATCGACTCGGTTTGTTTAGACAATTCGGCTACATCTGATTCGGCTTCAGTCTCTCCAGGTCCCACTGTAGTCAGTGCGAGGCCGAAATCAGCAGCACCAATTCAGCCACAGGGCGAGTGGGTAACAGTAAGACGGGGGTCTAAGAATCCAAAATTTAGTCCCCCAGCACCCAGGTCACCAATTCGGACCCAGAACAGGTTCTCAGCTCTCCAGCGCCCTGTGGAAACTGAGAATAATAAAGTGCTCATAATTGGCGATTCCATAGTGCGGAATGTTAGAATTCCAAACTATGTTAAACCAGCAGTTAATGTTAAGTGCCTTGCAGGGGCCAAGATTTCTGGCATAAAGGCCGCATTGGACCGTGTTGCCGACGATGAAGTATCTACCTTATTGCTGCATGTCGGCACTAATGATATTTATTTACAGCAATCTGAGGTATTAAAGCGGAACTTCATCTCTCTATGCACCAAAGCTAAAACAAAATGTCGGAATTTAATTGTATCTGGTCCCTTACCAAGATTGTATAGAGGGATGTGATTTATAGCAGATTGCATTCCTTTCACTGCTGGCTAGAAACCTGGTGTGCAAATAAAAGCATAGCATTTGTGAACAATTGGGATGATTTTTGGGAAAGGCCTGGATTTTTCAGAAGAGATGGTCTTCATCCTAACTGGAGGGATCTTATGTATTATCCCAAAATATGGCAGCAAAACTGCCTGGTTGACTGATTAGAGCACCATCCAGGCCGCAGTCATGTGATCTTAAATCACAGGCTGTTGTTTATCCCACCTGTTATTTTCCTGAAGCTGTTACCCATAATCCCTGTTGTGGGGCATCCAGTAAATTTAGTCTTGATACAAACCATAAATTAATTGATAACCAAAAATAAGGTGTATAATTAGACCAAGGGATAAAACCAGACACTCCACCAGGGGCATCTGTAATAGAAATTTAATTCAAATTAAAACAAAAAATATATCAGCAGTTCAGAAAGAACCATGCAGTTTTAAATGCTGTTTATTGAACATTCGCTCTCTTGGCACTAAAGCTGTTTTGGTAAATGATATAATATTAAGTACAAAATCTGATCTGTGTCTTCTTACTGAAACCTGGCTTAGTAAATGTGACACTGTTCCCTAGCTGAGGCGTCACCAGATGGATACTCGTTCCTTCATAAGTCTAGAGATTCTGGTCGAGGAGGAGGCCTTGGAATAATTCATTGTAACAAAATGCAAATCACTCCTAAAAATTTAGGCAACTTTACATCCTTTGAGGCATTCATTTTAAATATTAAAACAGATTCCAACACAATTATAGTGCTAGTCTACAGACCACCAGGGCCATATTCATTGTTCATGACTGAATTTAGCAACCTTCTGTCTGATTTGGCTATAAATTATGATCATGTAGTTCTGATGGGGGATTTTAATGTACACATTGATGTGGAAACTGACACTTTTAGCAAATGTTTTACTTATTTGTTAAATTCAGTAGGATTTTGTCAGATTGTCAAAGGTCCAACTCATAATCATAACCATACATTAGATTTAATTATAACTTACAAAGTTGAAATTCAAAATTTAAATATTACTCCATTAAATGTAGTTATTTCCGATCACTTCTTAATTACGTTTGATTTAGTTCTGCCCATGCCAGCGCACTCGCAGATTAAAACAAAGACAGTGCGACATCTAGATTGTAATTCTGCTTCAAAATTTATAGATACCTTGAGTAAGTCGAGTGTAATTGTGGAAAACCATTTAGATCAGTTAACATCAAATGTAAACGTGGAAAACAATTTAGATCAGCTAATCACATTATAATGTGACCTTGAGAGATGCTCTGGACACAGTGGCTCCCCTAAAACAAAAGTGATCAAAGCACATAGAAACTCTCCCTGGTTTAATGAAAATACTCGAGCTCTTAAATTAGAGTGTCGAAAACTGGAGCAGATGGAGAACAACAAAGCTACATGTCTTTCAAATTGCATGGACAGAGAGTGTTAATAAATATAAAAAGCCCTCTTTAAAGCTCGCTCAGAATACTATTCTACATTAATAGATAGCAATAATAAAAATCCTAGGGTACTTTTTAGAGCAGTGGCTAAATTAACAAATGGGAATTCAGATCAACAGTGCAAAATACCAACAGATATTAGCAGTACAGACTTTATGAACTTCTTCAATGAGAAAATTAAAAATATAAGATCCCAGATCTCAGCATCACAGTACAAACCAAATACTAGCTTAGCAGACCCTGTCCACATTGCATTCAGCACTTTAATAATTTTAATCCTGTAACTCACAGGAAGTCTTAACTTTAATTACTAAAATGAAGCCCACTACTTGTTCCCTAGATCCAGTGCCAACAAAACTAGTAAAAGTGCAATGGATGTTCTTGCAGCCCTATTCTAACATTATCAATAGTTCATTACTGCATGGCACAGTACCTGATGCACTAAAAGTGTCAGTCATTAAACCTTTACTTAAAAAGTCAGACCTAGACCCACACATACTAAATAACTATAGGCCTATTTCAAATTTACCATTTCTCTCTAAAATACTAGAAAAGTAGTCGCCAGTCAGCTTCAGTCACACCTTACGCATTACAATTTATTTGAGAAATTCCAGTCTGGCTTTCGACTGGTCATAGTACAGAAACGGCACTAACACGGGTTGTAAATGACATTCTGATATCCTCTGATGAAGGAAATTCCACTGTAATTATGTTGTTGGACTTAAGTGCAGCATTTGACACCATTGACCATTCTATTTTACTGCACAGGCTAGAAAACGATGTTGGGCTTACAGGCCCGTGCTCGCTTGGTTCAGTTCTTATTTATCAAATCGATTCCAGTATTTACAGAAATGTGCAGACAGTACTCCATCATTATACACAGAAGTTCAATATGGTGTCCGCAGGGCTCAGTACTGGGACCTTTACTGTTTTCACTTTACATGCTTCCACTGGGATCTCTCATTAGGAAACATAATGTTAATTTTCACTCGTATGCAGATGACACCCAGTTATACCTTTCATTTAAATCAAATGAAGTTTCTCCGATGTTGTCTTTAATTAGTTGTGTTAGTGAATTAAAGGAATGGATGAATGAGAACTACTTGTCTTTAAATACAGATAAAACAGAGATGTTAATTGTTGGAGGGAATGACGCTGATCACAGCAATATTTTGTCGTCATTTAACTCAGTTGGAATCCCAATTAATTTTACTGAATCAGCCCGCAATCTAGGAGTTATCTTTGACTCTAGCATGTCATTTAAAGCATATTACAAAGTCGTCCAAAACATGTTTTTCCATCTTAAAAATATTAGGAAATTAAGGCGCTTTCTAAATAAACAGGATTGTGAGAAATTAATTCATGCATTTATCTCTAGTAGGATTGACTACTGCAATGCGGTGTTCACTGGCTGTTCAAACTGTTCTCTATACAGCCTCCAGTTAATCCAAAATGCGCTGCAAGAATTATTACAAGAACAAGAAAATATGAACACATAACCCCAGTTCTTAAATCTTTACACTGGCTCCCAGTTAAGTTTAGGGCAGATTTCAAAATCCTCCTTTTAACATATAAAGCATTAAATGGCCAAGGTCCGCTTACTTGTCTGAACTTATCATGACTTACAAACCTGAGCACATTAAGATCTCAAGATGCCGGTCTGCTTAGGATTCCAAGGATTAATAAAATAACAGTGGGAGGTCGAGCTTTTAGTTACAGGGCCCCTAAACTGTGGAATGGTCTTCCTGCTTCCATAAGAGATGCCCCCTCTGTCTCAGCCTTTAAATCCCGGCTGAAGACTCACTACTTCAGTTTAGCATATCCTGACTAGAGCTGCTGATTAACTGTACATACTGCATCTCTGTTGTTAGTCATTAGCACTATAACATAAGTAACATGATAATTATATTTGAATACTAACCCTCACCTATTCTGTTTCTTTTCTCGGTACCCAAATGTGGCCATTGGTGCCACGGCCCACCTGCCAAGTTGTTTGCATGCCTATGGTAAAGTCATCCCTGATGGAGGATCACAGGAATCATGGGAAAGAGGGTCCTTTCATCGGAGCAACGTTTCAGCCGTGGCATGGCCAAATGGGGAGGCAGCTAGATGGATGAGGTCTCCAGGACTCTAAAAATATCCAAACCTAATTATGTCATATCATCTACTGTTAAACCGTAATTCTAAAATTTTTATTATATGCTGTCTTAAGGAATTGTTCTGTTCTGTATATTGTATTGTATTGACTCCCTACTTTTGACACCCACTGCACGCCCAACCTACCTGGAAAGGGGTCTCTCTTTGAACTGCCTTTCCCAGGTTTCTTCCATTTTCCCTACAAGGTTTTATTGGGAGTTTTCCTTGTCTTCTCAGAGAGTCAAGGCTGGGGGGCTGTCAAAAGGCAGGGCCTGTTAAAGCCCATTGCGGCACTTTCTGTGTGATTTTGGGCTATACAAAAATAAACTGTATTGTATTGTATTGTAACAGGGGCTTGGCAGCTGCTGCCAAACCGGACCACCACATTTTGATTTAGTTTATTTTATATGGTTATGTTAATTGTCACTGTGTTCGAATATAAGGGGTGTGTGTGTGTGTGTGTAAGAGACAGTGGTCCTTGTGACTGACTAGAGTCTTATCCAGGGGTCTTTTCAGCTTTTTGTCCACACCTGGTGAGATATCCTTTGCTCCCATAACACCTGAAATCCCGTAGGAAAATGTAACTTCTCAAAGGTTGATCTTCGATGGCTCATAAGATTACACAGAGATTCTCATTTATGTTTTATTTAAGAATCAACATTGTCATGGATGTTTCTCCTAAAATTCCTTATGAGACAAAGCTTTTGACAAAAAAGAGACAAAAGTAAAAAATGAGAATTTGGTTTGAAAAAGCGTGGCATATTTTGTGAGATCTCTTTCAAGGCTTTATATTTTTTTATTTATTATTGCACTGATGCCTTTATCCAAGGGGTCTTACAACATTTGCAATATGATTGGTTGCATTTTTACTTTCACATATACAAATTATAGTAAAAGTATTGTAATATTCCAAAAATTAGATTTCGAGATTTTAATTAATCTCAATGTTTTAGACTTCCCTTACTTTCTCATATATGGAGTATAGGGAAAGTATCGTAACCATCCAAAGAAAGATTTTAGACCTCCCTGACTTTCTTGTATACGAAGTATAGGGAAAGTATTGTAATCGTCCAAAGATTCGATGTTGGGAATTTGATGAATCTTGACGTTTTAGACCTCCCTGACTTTCTTGTATATAAAGTAAAGGGAAAGGATTGTAATCCTCCAAGAATTCGATTTCTTGATTTTGCTGAATCTCGATATTTTAGACCTCCATGACTTTCTCGTATATGAAGTATAGCAAAAGTATCGTAACCATCCAAAGATTTTAGACCTCCCTGATTTTCTTGTATATGAAGTAAAGGGAAAGTATTGTAATCCTCCAAGAATTCGATTTCTTGATTTTGATGAATCTTGATATTTTAGAACTCCATGACTTTCTCGTATATGAAGTATAGCAAAAGTATTGTAACCATCCAAAGATTTTAGACCTCTCTGACTTTCTTGTATATGAAGTATAGGGAATGAATGAATTGTAATCGTCCAAAGATTCAATGTCGAGATTTTGATGAATTTCGACGTTTTAGACCTCCCTGATTTTCTTGTATACGAATGATATGGAAAGCATTGTAATCCTCCAAAAATTCGATTTTTGACATTTTAAAGAATTTCGATGTTTTAGACCTCCCTGACTTTCCCGTATACAAAGTATAGGGAAAGTATTATAACCGTCCAAAGATTTTAGACCTCCCAGACTTTCTCGTATACGAAGTATAGGGAAAGTATGTTAATCACCCAAAGATTTGATGTCGAGATTTTGATGAATCTCAATGTTTTAGACCTCCCTGAGTTTGAAAAATACCAATTTTAGAATTATGTCTGTGTGTCTGTCTCTGTGTGTACGTGTGTGTATGTAAACATGATAATTTGGGTATGCTTTCACTTAGGTCAACCAAATTTTGCATATAATTATTAGATACAAAACGTAGATTTCTATTAAGTTTTGAGCAATTTCTGCTAACTGGAAATGGTACTTTACCTTTTATTCATGCAGCTGCAGAATCTGATTTGTTCAACTTTACTTTTATAATAATTGTTCAATATATTATTAATTTAATTTGATTTGTTGTTGATAGTTCTTTAATGTACAGAATATAAAAATATAATTATTGTCTTGCGGTTTACTCCTCAAATATCCATCCCTATATCTGAGTATATGACAAAGTCTAAGGGGAGACCACTCCTGATTTTTTGTTTTCCCAACTGGAGCATAGGCCGATGAAATGACTTTCTCATGGGTCACACACTGGTGTCAGCGGTGGGATTTCAACCCACAACCTCAGGATTTAAAATTCAAAGTCTGAACCACTGTGCCACACTGCCTGCCTTTTTGTTCTAGAAAGAATAGGATCTGACCGGAGCACAGCAATATAAAGTGGAGCAATTAGTAGTATAATTCTGAAGCAAGGACTACAGCTTTGTTATCATAGTAAAGTGTTTTATTACTACTACTCATATATTATTAAGCACACAATTGAAATAATTTCAAATTGCAAAAAAAATAATAAAAAACAATGTCAAGACACTACTTGGAAGACCTGAGCCTAAATGTGTGACTTTGCTGAGATCTCCGCTGAAACTCAAGAGGGAGACCCCTGTGAGAATATCACGGTATTTTTTCTGAGGAGAAAAATCTGATGAGCATGAGACAAAAAAGTCTCCATTTTATTTCTTTCTGAGCTCATTGTTGTCGAGGAGAAACCAAAAACATATAAAGGAGATCTCTTTTCTGATTTTTCATTTCTATGGGACTGGCAGAAAAGGTGGCAGAGCTGACCTAGTGAACTCAATCCATTGAAGGCTGCAGTGTCTGCACTGCCCTCAAACGCACCTGAACTTTATGCCACACATATATTCTTAAACTTGTATCACTTTTCCATTCTGTGGTGTTGAGTGTTGTTTTATGTAGGGAAAAATGAATCTGAATGATTTTAGCACAAAGCTGCCACCGCACACAGAATACATGATGTTATATGATTCATAAAAAATGACAAAGTATTTGGTGGTGATAATTACATTTTTGTGAGGGGTGCATATCAACACCTACGAGCGAGACAGAGAGCGCAGGAGAGAAGTGCTTTCAGAGAGAGAAATCTCAGAAGCAACACACTGAGAAATGAGTAGGAGCCGGGATGACTTGCTTTGTGGCCTGGCAAAGTGGTTTCATATTATTCAAATGAAATGAATAAATCAAAAACATGAGCAACATCAGACAGCATTTTGTTCATATAAAAAAAAAAGAGAATATCATTCACAAATAATGAGGTAGAATAAAAGGAGTTGTGCACCATGACGGAGATTAACAGAATATGCCATGCTCCGGCATTCAATTCAGGGGGAGAATGAAAACCGAGGGTGGAAGCGGGTGGGGGGAGAGGAGTTGGCTCATCTTTAAGGCCGATGGATTATTTTGTGCACAAAGACACCATCTACAAGACCCAAAGAGAAACCTGCAGTGACTCTGGTTCTGATGAAATTCCTTTACTAGCAATCGTTTGTGATGTTTTTCATAAAAGTCTACACGCCACCGTTACCTGACATGACGTTTCTTTTTTTTTTTAACATTTTATTGAATTTATTAAAATCAAACAACATTCCATACAAGCAAGTCAAACTTTCCAAAACTAGGTTCAAATCAAGTCAACCCCCACCCAGAAAAAAGAGAGCTGGGACAACATAGTGAAACTTTAACGGTAGAAACAATAAAAGTAAGTAAATAAATAGAATAAAAAGGGGAAGAGAATCCGCCTCCTCAATTTAAATGCTTATTCTAAAATGTTATTAATTAGATCCTGCCAGGTTTTAACAAAGTTTCGCACAGATTCTCAAAGTGAGTATTTAATTTTTTCCAGTTTCAAGTAGTATATAACATCAGTTACTCACTGACTGAAAAGAGGGGTGAGTTAGGATTCTTCAAGTTGAACGAGATACGTCTACGTGCCAATAGTGAAGTAAAGGCAATTACAGTTTGTTTGTTCTTCACCACTTTATTTATTTATTTTTTTTTTGTAACTGTATTAATTTTATTAAAATCAAATAACATTCCATACTCATAACTCAAGTTTTACAAAAAAGAAATAAGAAATCAACCCCCACCCCTGAGAAAGAGAGCTAGGCCAACAGTGTAAAACTTTATGCTAGTGAAGATAAGTGAATAGATCCTTCTATATAAAAGCGGTCGGGATTGTCCTTCCGTCCCGTGAGTGCTACGCAGGCGCGGAGTTTCATACACGCCCCGCCCATTTTGCAATGCACGATGGGATGTGTAGTTTCATTTTTTCCAGGTAAAAGATGATTTTCTACTCCAGATTGTGCGATATCTTCTCCTTCTTTCTTACTATATAAAAGTGGTCGGGATTGTCCTTCCGTCCCGTGAGTGCTACGCAGGCGCGGAGTTTCACACACGTCCCGTCTATTTTGCAATGCATGATGGGATTTGTAGTTTAGTTTTTCCATGTAAAAGATGATTTTCTACTCCAGACTGTGCGATATCTTCTTCTTCTGTCTTACTATATAAAAGCGGTCGGGATTGTCCTTCCGTCCCGTGAGTGGAAAGCGTAGCGGTATTCCGCTTATCACAGACTTATTACTTGCAGCTTGCGGTACGAAGCGACATGATGTGAGCAGAGTTCTGGTGCTCCCATCGTTCCCTTGCTTTTGTGAGCGATGCGCTGGAAAAATAGACAAAATTATGTCTCTGGAAATAATTAATGCTGATGGAGTACAAATGCCACTACACGTAGTAAATATCAAGGGGGTTCAAAAGGGCAACCTCAATATAGCAAAAAAGTTTAAATTTCATCACAAAAATAACAGAAACTACGAGTATTAAAGCAATACCGCTCAAATGCAATATAACCAAATTAATGAGTTTGTATAAAATATCAAATTGATCTACATATTGAAAGTGGTCAACTTAAAAGTCGGTCGCCTTAAAAGGCGGGTCAGCCTAGTAAATTAATAAATGAATAACGATAAATGGAGTAAAAGAGGAGAGACAACCTGCTACTTCAATTTAAAAGCTTATTCTAACATGTTATTGATTAGATCCTGCCAGGTTTTGAAAAAGATTTGCACAGATCCTCTAAGTGAGAATGTGATGTTTTCCAATTTCAAATATTATATAACATCAGTTACCCACTGACTTAGAAGAGGTGAGTTAGGATTCTTCCGGTTGAGCAAGACAAGTCTATGTGCTAATAATGAAGTAAAGGCAATTATAGTTTGTTTGTCCTTTAAGCCACTTTAAGCCCCTCTGTAAGCCCACCAAACACAGCTGCTAGTGGATTAGGAGGGATTGTGACCCCCAAGGCTGTCTGAAAGGCATTTAAAGACTTTGGTCCAGAGTGATGTTAATTTGGTGCAGGCCCAAAACATGTGGCCCATTGAGGCTGGAGCTCGATTGCAACGTTCGCAGGTTGGAAACATTTTGGACAATTTTAAATGAGAGAGATGCGCTCAATATATAATTTTGAGTTGGATAATTCTATGTTTTGCACATATGGAACTCGAGTGAATTCAGTGCATTGCTACTTTCCACTCCTTTTCTGAGATGTTAAGTGAGCGATCCTTTCCCCACTTTCCTCTTGGATCTTTGAAAGGAAGGGACTGTAAAATAGTTTTATATACTACGGAAATGCTCTCTGAGTCCTCAAGACTGATCAATCTTTTTTCTGGCATAGAGGTAGGTGAGAGGTGAAAAAGGTGAGGTGTCCTTCTCCACTTTAAGCCAATGTGGAAGTACACCAAACACATCTGTTAGTGGATTAGGAGAGATTGTGACACCTAGGATGTCAAAGATTTTGGTCGAAAATTATATTAATTTGGTGCAGGCCCAAATCATATGACCTAATGACTTGACATTTCAAACACTCCTTTCTCAAAGACTGTATCTCATTTCCTTCAGATCCTCACACTTACGAGTGATGAAAACTTTAATACTGGGTCCAAAAGTGATGTCGTCTGAAGAGAAACAAAGTGCTGCCATCATGCCGCAATTGAAAACAAAGCTAGAGAATGGCGTAACATTCAGGTGTACTTGTGGAGTAAGTCAAATGATATGAAAGTTGGGGCATTTCACATTTTATTAGTTACTTCATCCAAGAGTCACTTATCACAATTTTGTGTACTAAGCATTTTTTAACAATGAGTCATGCTCAAAAGTAGCACAGGTACAGTAAATTAATGGAAGCAATAATTAAAGCAAAGATCGAGCAACTCATGGGATCAGCATCAAAAAAATAGAAAGGTTTGTATATGGCGTTGATTGATTTGGTGAAGGCCTATGATAGAGTGCCACGTCAAGAGGTCCGGAGGGTGCCATCCAGGATCCCGAGCTGTTTCATCATGCGGTTGGTGTGGCAAGGGTATGTCACACGTGCGCTTAGGAGGCAGTCAACAAGCCACGAGGTGAGCGAAATATCGCGAGATAAAGGGTTAACTTATGGTACTAACATCTCTCTCTCTTTGTCATCAGACCTAAAGAAGAAAAATAACTCACCTGCAATACTTCTGGATTCACAAAATGGCTGCCCAACAACACTTCTGCATTCTGGTAATGGCACCAATTCCGGTTCCTTTTCTCAATGATGTCACTTCTGGCTCCTGATGATGACTTCACTTCATTCACTTCAGGTTCCTTCAGAATGATGTCACTTCCGTACAACAGCTTTGATGTCATTTCCTGCCACATCATTTCTGACCACCATTTTCTCTGTATAAATATCGGCATTTTCCAACTGTCTGATGTCAAATGCTTTGGTCTTTGATCATATTCATGATTAATTCTATAACGTCCATTGGACATTATATGGGGTTATTCCCCAACTCTTTTAATTTTGTGGACTCCATTCTTTATTTGCAGATGGAGTCCCCAATGAAGGGAGAGTACCAGGAATAAGGAGGGAGGAAGTAAAGGATGCAAAGAAAAGAATGAAGAATGAAAAGGCAACAGGACCAGATGAAATACCAACAAAGTGTGAAAAAGCTTAGGAGGAGAGGGAGTAGATGTGTTGTGAGATCTAATGCAGTCTTACAGGCCTCCGGCGTCCCTGAAGGAAGTCCACGAGCAGGTTAATCAGGCTTGGAGAACCAGCCCTCCATCTAAGGACTCGCCCGATTCCCTTGGGCACCTGGATCCTGGTTGAGACACCGGAGGAAACATTGGCATCAGCCTAGGTGGAGAGGACCGTTCCAAGTTCTTTTGTCCACACCACACGCTGTAAAGGTTGAAGGATTGCTTAAGGTCTAAGAGTTGCATTGTTCCTCTTACAATGGAACAAGAAGTTACAAGTGCCCAACTGATGACCTTTAAAATTGTGTAACTACTGATCCAAACAAAACTATTGTAAAGATGTAATGTCAGAATAGGAAATGACACTAGAGAAAAAGTGTCCACAAAGCTTAGGAGGAGGGGAGTAGATGTGTTGTGAGATCCAGAGGAGTGGAGGGACAGTGGGATTGTACCCATTTATAAGAAGACGATTGACAATCAGGAATGTGGAAACTATAGAGGGATAAATGTGATGTCACACACAATGAAAATTTGGGAAAAGGTTATAGAGAGAAGGCTTAGGGACAAGACCACCATAGAGGAAGAACAGTTGGTTTTATGCCAGTGGATTACCAGAAACATTTGTGAGGATTCACCAAGATATGTATGAGGGAGTGAGGACTCAGAGGAACAACTGATGCAGTCTTTGCATTGAGACAGCTGTTAGAGAACCATTAAGAAAATCAGAAAGGCCCGTAAATGGCGTTTATTGACTTGGAGAAGGTTTACAATAGAGTGTCATGTCAAGAGGTCTGGAGGTGTCATGAGAGAGAAAGGTGGACCAAAACAGTGTGTGAAGTTTGTCCAGTATAAGTATGAGGGAGTCAGGACTAGGATTAAGTGCTAATGGGGGTAACAGACAAGATCTCAGCTAGAGGAGGTCTGAACCAGGGGTCTTCATGCAGTCCTTACCGCTTTGATTTGGAGATTTGTCCCAATAAGGATAGCATGGCATGGGCACACTCATCTACATATAAAAAATTCAATTTGGTTCCTGCACCCAAGAAATATAATACTAATTAAAACAATTACAAACCTATACTTTAAAAATTCCTTTATAATTGCTGATATAAAATGTAATATAAATATTAATACACGGGTTAAAAAGGTTCCAAAAAAGTAATTTTGAAATCCCAAAGCTAAAATGATAAAAGTTTTCAGGATGTTTAAAACATTGTTAAAGAACCTGTAAACATTTTTTCAAGGGTATTTAAAAGGCAGCAAAAAATAGGATTTAAATAATGTAAATCTCTCTATTATCTATAATAATAAAAGGCAAAGCCCTCACTGACTGACTGACTGACTGACTGACTCACTCACTCACTCACTCACTCATCACTAATTCTCCAACTTCCCGTGTAGGTAGAAGGCTGAAATTTTGTACTTATTTCGGTGGTATGATGCCACTGTCGGCCGCCATATTGAACTTTTAATGGAAACCAATATTCATACTTATTTTGTTGGTATGACACCACTGTTGGCCGCCATATTGAACTTTCCAACGTCACTAATTCTCCAACTTCCCGTGTAGGTAGAAGGCTGAAATTTGGCAGGCTCATTCCTTACAGCTTACTAACAACAGTTAAGCAGGTTTCATTTCAAAATTCTACGCGTAACGGACATAACGGTCAACAACGTCCGCCATGTTGAATTTTCTTATTTACGGCCCCATCTTCACGAAATTTGGTAGGTGGCTTCCATGAGCTAACCGAAACCAATGTATGTACTTATTTCGGTGGTATGACGCCACTGTCAGCCGCCATATTGAACTTTTCAACAGTCTTTGTTACTTATGGGCCCATCTTCAAGAAATTTGGTACACGGGTTCCCAACGCTAACTGAATCCTACTTACGTACATATACAGTAATCCCTCGCTATATCGCGCTTCGACTTTCGCGGCTTCACTCTATCGCAGATTTTATATGAAAGCATAACTAAATATATAACGCGAATTTTTCGCTTCATGGTTTTATGGACAATGTGTCTTTTTACTTCCTGTATATGCTTCCTCAGTTGGTTTGCCCAGTTGATTTCATACAAGGGACGCTATTGGCGGATGACTTAGAAGCTAACCAATCAGAGCGCGCAGTTAAGTTCTCCTGACTGAGAAGCTAACCAATCAGAGCATGCAGTTAAGTTCCTGCCTGCTGAATGCAGTGTTAACCAGGAAGTCTCGTCTCGCTCATTCGGCATCAATGTGTTTCTCTGTGTAAAGAGTTGTGCTCTTTTGTGTTTATCTTTGTGCATAGTCAATCCCTTCATTATGGCTCCAAAACGATCTGCTACTGCTTCAGGGTCCGTGCCCAAGCGCAAACGGAAGATTATAACGATTGCCGAAAAGGTAAACGTTTTGGATTTGTTGAAGGCTACAATTCTTTTTATTTAAAAAGTAGGAAAGTAATATAAGATATACGGCCGCAGTGTCCTTTTAACCAGGGTGCAAAACGAGTTGTAAGTGGATGTAATAAGGCAGTAGTCTGGATGGAATCTGCTTTAGGGATTTGGATTGAAGACTGCCGGAAGAAGAACAACGGCAGTGCTACACAATCGCCAGTGGCTCCTTTGGAAGAACTGTAACACTCTCCTTTGTTGTGCAGTAAAATTAAACTCATTGTTATCGGACAAGTCATCGTGTCATTGTTGGTGAGTAACCATAATTAATTTTCTACTTACAGTACTTAGTACATGTACGTATGTTTAGTGTCACTGTACACACACATTTACTGTATACTATTTTTCTTGCATTGTACGTATTTATTGCTGGTGGCCTGTCTATCGTTATGGCTGTAACATATGTGATATCGGAAACACTCAATATCTTTAAAATAATATTTAGGTTTTACTGTATATAAACAGTGTGTTTATATACATAATTTCAATTTACCTAATATCTAAGAGAATACAAAAGGGATTATTCTGTATAACTCTGCGGGGAATATTTATAAACAGTGTGGGAGAGTTCATAAGGGCTTAAAATATATAAAAATAACCATAGAAACATATGCTTTCTACTTCGCGGATTTTCACCTATCGCGGGGTTCTGGAACGCAACCCCCGCGATCGAGGAGGGATTACTGTATACATCCATAGCCTGCACCTCGGTCACCGTGTGAGGTAGCGTTGGGTCCCCCATCCTCACGCCTCCCACGTTGTTGGCTGCCTGCCTATATAAGGCCGTCCGTCACTCCGGTCTCTACATTCCCTTCCTTGCTTCGCCACGAGATTCACGTCTCCCTGCTGATAACTACAGCTTTTTTATTTAATCCACGGCTTCTCCGCTGTTTTATTGTTCGTTTATTGCGATTATAGTTATTGTGTAGGTATTTTAGACTTACTTTACATTGCTCAGGTACCCATTTCCTTTATCATTCCAACCGTACCCCCATTAACATGTCTATCGAGGTGATCACCATCGATCAAAGAACTGTCACTTACTGAGTGGTTTCCATGCCCGGAGATGGCACCTGCCTTTTTCATTCTCTTTGTTACATATTGCACGGCCATATCAGCCTCACTCTTGATATCCGGAGGAACATTCTGTCTTATGTATTGAATGACTGGGACAGGTTTGAAGGTGTGGACTGATGACGGTACAGGAGATAATTAGACTACACAGGAGCACTAGAAGAGTGAAATGCTTAAGCCCTTCACCTATGGTTCTCCATGTGAGTTGATGGCTGCCGCTGAATTGTTCGGTTGTCGCTTTCAAGTGTACCGAAATGGCCAAATATTTTACCCCTTTCGAAACCGCCAATGCCTCTTAAACATCTTAGATTGACAGGTGACGATTTCAGTAGTGGACACTTTGATGTTTATGAATGTTTAAACTCTCAAAAGCTGGATGTGAAGTTATCGATGAAACCTGGTGTGTGCTTACAACGCTTGACAGATGCCGAATGTCACTTCAACAAAAGTCCTACAAATACTGTCGTAATTGAAACAAACCATGAAACTCAAACCGATTATGACAGCAGCAATCCAAGCTGTGAGATTTGAGACAAGATTACTCTTCACATGGCCATCTGTACGTTACATGCTCAAGAGTAAGCTCAGCGCACAGCTTGGTCAGATTACAACCGGAGGGCCTGCAACTCACAACATGGTATACAAAGAGATCCTTAACAAATAATTATTGGCATATTTTCCCTCAGTTTAAAAAGTTTTAATTTTCTCTTAATAAAAATTTTAATGCAGTACTTCGCACTGCACGGGTATTTTGCTATATATATATATATTGTATATATATGTGTGTATGTATGTATGTATGTATGTGTATACTGTATATATATATATATATATATATATATGTGTATGTGTTTATATATATGTACTGTATATTTATTTGTATGTATGTATGTATATGTATGTGTGTATATATGTTGATAGGTGTATATATGTACATATGTAGATGTGTATATGTGTATATATATATATAGATATGTTTATATGTATATATGTATATGTTGTCAGGGATGCCAGGGGCCACGACCCGGCCGGGACGCCTTGGAGGACGTGGGGGCCACCTTCCTGGTTGCTTTGGGGGCCACGGGTGCAGGGCATGGAAGCCCCACCCTGTAGAGGCCCGTGGTCACCGCTAGGAGGCGCCCCAATGCCTTGGGAACCCTGGACCCCAGTACTTCCGCCACACCAGGAAGTGCTGGGGGGAAGAGAAGCAGGGACACCGGGAGAGCTTCCGGGAGAACAGCCGGCACTTCCGCCACACTGGGGCGTGTCAGCGGAAGATTGTCGGGGAGCACCTGGAGCTCATCCGGGTGCGGATAAAAGGGACCGCCTCCCTCCAGTCGACAGCAAGAGTCGGGTGGAAGTGGATGGAGCTCGGAGTTGCATTGTAGTGCGGCCAGGACTGTAAGGGGTGATTGGTGCTGCGGCACTGGGTTAGTGCACTTTTGTAAATATAGACTTTGTAAATAAATACGTGTGTGGCGAAACATCATGTCTGCCTGTCTGTGTCCGGGCTGTACCCCACAATGTATATATGTTTATATGTGTGTATGTGTGTGTCTGTGTGTGTGTGTGTGTGTGTGTATATATATAATATATATATATATATCAGCAACACTCATAACAGTGACAAAACAATTACATTGACAATCATGTTACGTTATTTTTAAAATGTTTCCTTTTCTTTTTCATTACTTCTTTAACACACTACTTCTCCGCTGCGAAGCGCGGGTATTTTGCTAGTCTTCTTTTATAATACGCTACTGTGGTTGTTCATTTGTCTGTCCAGGATTTTAAATCACCTGTAGGTCTCAAACCATTTGAACTATTGACCTGAAATTTGGTATGCATATACTACGTGACGTCTACTATTCGCTTTCGGGGTGATGATTGACCTCCAGAAGGGCGGCCATGCGCCGCATGCCATACTGGCGCCGTTCTCATTCCCTACCACCTTCGCCATCACTTCCTCTACCTCTTCATATCTTAAATCATTCTTGAGGCAGATTGAAGACTTAAGTGCCAGCTTAAGTAAAAAACGTACTAAGTAATAGCAACAGAAACACTTACTTAGTCAATATTAACGCACAAAGGTGCCCACGAAAGAAGAGCTGCACAGGAAGCAGCAAGTGCATTAAGCTCTGAGCAAACAAATGCTAAATGTACAGAGAAAGAGGATGAAAACTAGAAATGCTCAAGTCAAGTGTATTCTCTGCATGTTATCGTGCAGTGCACTGTTACTGGTAATAAAATAATCCTGGGACAACACATGACTTTTTCAGAGAGATACTTTCACATCCCGCGAGATGAGACTTTGTGCCAAGAAATTTAACCATGCCTGGGGCCGGAAATAAAAGTCAAAGAGTAGATGACAAAGTAGAACGTCGTAAACATTTCAAATATTGGCGCGATACACATGCAGAGTAGGTTAGAGATAATTAAAGTACGAAAATTAGAAAGTCTCAAAAAAATTATAATAAAGACCGTATTAGCACAAACAAACTGAAATTATTACTTGGCGAAATAACGGAATAGCGAAAAAGAGATTGAATATCTTGTTTGGATTTAAACTTTAAGTCGGAGACCTGTAGATCATCTAATTTGTGTTGCCATCAGGGAAAAGTAGTGTTTCTTACCAATGAAGAGGCCTATCCATGAGAATTAAAAGATTTGTTGTTTGGTGAAAATGAAATCCACAAACGCAAGTGGCAGAGACACAAAGTGGCTGGTGCGTAGTGCAGGCAAGGGGGGTTGGCGAGCAGGGGGTGAAACCCCCTAGTAAATAAATAAACAAAGCCTTAATAGTAATTTATAAATAGTATTGAAAGTTATTTAAAAATAGATAACATTATAGGGGATAAAATCCATCCATCCATCCATTTTCTAACCCGCTGAATCCAAATACAGGGTCACGGGGGTCTGCTGGAGCCAATCCCAGCCAACACAGGGCACAAGGCAGGAACCAATCCTGGGCAGGGTGCCAACCCACCACAGGACACACACAAACACACCAAGCACACACTAGGGCCAATTTAGAATCGGCAATCCACCTAACCTGCATGTCTTTAGATTGTGGGAGGAAACCCACACACACACGGGGAGAACATGCAAACTCCATGCAGGGAGGACCTGGGAAGCGAACCCGGGTCTCCTAACTGCGAGGCAGCAGCGCTACCACTGCGCCACCATGCCGCCCTATGGGATAAAATGTAGGACCCAAATCAATTTTATTAAGATCTGAGCCCTATAATACTAATTTTAATGATAGGGCTATAAAAGACAATAAAGAAACCAAAAGGCTCTGGTTAGGTCATAGATGTGTTTATTTTTATTTACTTATCCAAAGCAGCTTATAACATTTGAGATACAATTGGTTACATTTGCTTTCTTTTTCTAGTTGGAGCACAGACAGGTCAGGTGTCTTTCTTATGGCGCTTTTCCACTGCATAGTACGGTACGACACGGCTCAGTTCAGCTCACTTTTGGGGGTTTTCCACTGGGAACAGTACCTGGTCCTTTTTTTAGTACCACCTCAGCCGAGGTTCCAAGCGCGCCAAACCGTTACCAAAACGTGACATGTAAACTCTGCTGGTCACTGATTGGCCGGAGAAAATCGTCATTACTGCGTCACTGAACTTGTGACACGAGACACAACAGACCCACTAGATTTTTAGCACAGCCAGTGAAGGTTCGGACGCACCATTTTGTTTTAACCAAAAATGGCTGTTTCGTGGTCTATTGAGGAAGTACAGACGTTCCTGTCGTTGGTAGCCGAGGAGCGGACCCAGCGAGAGCTGGATGGGGTGACGCGGAATGAAAACGTTTTTCAGGAGGTCACTTGTGGCGCATTTACGATGATGTCACGGCAGTAGAGGTGGCGCAACTATAACGACACGTGAATAATCCCGCCCACTCTAAAGCGGTACTAAACTGCAGTCAAAACGCAAACCAAGCCGAACCAAGGTGAGCTGTACTGAACCGTGCTGTGCCGTACTATGCAGTGGAAAAGCGCCATTAGGGTCACACAGTGTCAGCAGTGGGATTTGAACCCACAGCCTCAGGGTTTGAAGGTCAAAGGTTTAACCACTGTACCATACTGCCTGGATTGAGCCATGGAATAAAAGACAAATCCTTCTGGTGAAGGTTGTGTGCTGATAAGATTATGTTGCGTAGCACTAGGAAAGAAGAAGTGGAGAGGAAGTTGGAAGAATGGAGAAGAGTTTTGGAAGATAGAGAGATGGAGATAAATAGGAAGAAGAAGACACAATATCTGAGCTCTAATGATGATCAAGATTCAGAAGTGAGCCTGCAGGGAGAGGTATTGAAAAGAGTGGATGAGTTTAAATAACAAGGATCATTGGTAGCTCAAGATGGAGAACTAGACTCTGAGATAACCCACAGAGTGCAGTGTGGACGGAACAATTGGAAGATGGTATCAGGAGTATTGTGTGATGGAAGAATTAAGGGGAAGATTAATGGTATGGTGTTTAAGACAGCTGTGGTGGGCTGCCCAGGGTTTGTTTCCTGCCTTGTGCCCTGTTTTGGCTGGGATTGGCTCCAGCAGACCCCCGTGACCCTGTAATGAGGATATAGCGGGTTGGATAATGGATGGATGGATGTTTAACACAGTGGTGAGACTGGCAATTATGTATGGAGCTGAGACAAGAGAAGTAAAGGGACAGCAGGAGAAGAAGTTGGATGTAACAGAAATGAGAATGTGTGGAGTTACAAAAAGAGACAGAATAAGAAATGAGACCATCAGAGGTACAACAAAAGTTGGAGAGAATATCTAAGCATGTCCAAGAAAGTAGGTAGAGGTGGTGAGGGCATGTGACAAGGAGAGACAATAAATATGTGGGCAAAAGAGTGATGGAAATGGAAGTCCATTGGAAGAGAAAAATGTGAGGGAGGCCAAAGCAGAGGTGGATGGATGAAGTAAAGGAAGACCTGAAGGAAAAGGGCTTGACCTGTGAGGAACTGCTGGTTGATCAAGCACATAAAACACAAATAGAAGTGGGAAAAGATGAAGAAGAAGAAGAAGAAGGTTAAGCAACACATGACAAGAACAAGAGTTTTATTGAAGAGCCATCATGGGTAAAGATGAGCGAGGTCATGTTTTACTAACAATAAAAGTGGTGCAAGCGATATTAATTTTTTTTGATTTTCAGAAAGGATGTGATGAGGTGCCTCGTGAGAAGTTAGGCATCAAGTTGAAAGAGGTGGGAGTTGAGGGTGCCGTGCGTAGATGGGTGCAGAGTTGTCTCATACATAGGAAGAATTTATACTTGGATGATGCCTTGTCCAATGAGACTTACAGCATTCGTGATACAAATGGTTTCATTTCTTTTTTGGTTTTCCAATTGGAGCACAGGCAGGTCATGTGGCTTGCTCACAGTCACACAGTGTCAGTAGTGAGACTTCAACCTACAACCTCATGATTCGAAGTCCAAAGCCTTAACCATTACAACACACCACCTACCTGAAAGCAAAGGGTGGATGGTGTGAGCAACCTCATTAGAACTAGGTGATGTTAAGCATGCTGTCCAGCGGGGATCAGTGCAAGAACCACTGCTATTTTCAATAAAATTAACTGAATAAGAATATAAACAACAAAATGGTTACGTTTTCAGATGATGCCAAGATAGGTGGATTAGCAGATAATTGCAAATGCATTGAGTCATTACAGAAGGACTTGGACAGCAGACAGGCTTGGGCAGATTTGTGGCAAATGAAATTAAATGTAAGTAAATATAAAGTATTACATGTGGGAAGTACAAATGTTAGGTATAAATACACAATGGGAGGACTGAAAATGGAAAGTACACCTTATGAGAAGGATTTAGGAGCTATTAAGAAGGCTAACAGAATGTCAGGTTATATAGTGCCTTGATGTGTGTAGTACAAGTCACAGGAGGTTCTGTTCAAGCTTTATAACACACTGGTGAGGCCTCATCTGGAGTCCTGGGTGCAGTTTTGGGCCCACCAGACATAGCAGCACTAGAAAAAATCCAGAGAAGAGCGACTAGGCTGAATATAGAGCTACAGGGGATGAGTTGAGAGCTGAGCTGTTACAGTTTAAGCAAAAGAAGATTAAGAGGAGACCTGACTGAAGTGTTTAAAATGATGAAGGGAATTAGTACAGTGGATCAAGACGGTGACTTTGAAATGAGTTCATCAAGAACATGAGGTCACAGCTGGAAACTTATTAAGGGTAAAATTTGTACAAACTTTAGGAAGTTTTTCTTCACACCGAGAACCACAGACACTTGGAATAAGTGACCAGGGGCCTCATGTATAAACAGTGCGTACGCACAGAAACGTTGCGTAAGAACTTTTCCACGTTCAAATCGCGATGTATAAAACCTACACTTGGCGTAAAGCCACGCACTTTTCCACGGTACCTCATGCCTTGTCATACGCAAGTTCTCCGCTCGGTTTTGCAGACTGGCGGCACCCAGCGTCAAAGCAGTGCTACTGTTCCTGTGTGGTTACACCTTATTTTCCTGACGCGGCTTTATAAATATATTGTTTATTAGTGTAATGCATCTGATTGTAATTAACTCGTAACAATATAATGGTAGAGGGAACAGCCATAGTATTCCAAATACCATAACTGCTTTAGCGTTGGTACTCTCACTTCTTCTTCTTCTTCTTCTTTCAGCTCCTCTTGTTAGGAATTGCCACAGCGGATCATCTTTTTCAATATTTCTCTCACTGCACCACTCAGAGTATTTATATCACTGTATCTGAGTGTGAATCACAGCAGCAGCTGATCGGAAAGGGAATTATCGGTATACGGCATTAAGCACACGCTGTCTCAGCCACGGCAAAATGTTTTAAAGCCTTTCCTGTACGGACCTCGGTTCAGAAACAGAAACGATATCATTTATAAGGTGAAATTCAGCGAAATATGTTTATTAAATTATACAGATAAAACTTTAACTTCATTTAAATAATCTGTATTCTTCACTGGGAGTGTCGTTAAGGATAGAATAATTAAACATGTACTACGAAGATATTTCAATGTTCTTTAAACGTTTTGAAGAATCGGCGCTAAGCTTACAGATGGCTTAACGTCTATTACAGAGCTGATTGTATGGCGATCGGTTACTTGGGTAAAGAAAAGCACTGACTGCAGTGACGGCTACGCCAATATATACTGAATATAAAACAGAAAGAGAAAATAAGAACACAGCTAAAAACACAGCGTCAAATTTCGGCAAAAGTTAAATGCTTGTGTCATGAGCACGAGGCGGCTATGCAGTGTCTGCAACAGACGTGGCCATCCACTGTGCATAAGCTACCTTACTGACATTGGCGGGCGAAGGAGCCAGCCACCGATTCTTCCTCTGCCCAGTGCCCCCACAAGCCTAGAGCCGCCCCTGATTGTACTGCTGCAATAAATTATTTCATCGAAGTGAAACACATGTTTAATAACGTGCTTTAACTCCTATCATCATGAAAATGATATCACGTATACAACTCAGTATTTTAGTTATTCAGAGAACTGTAATATCACGAATGTAATGGACTCTGTGTCCAGTTGGAGGAAGAGAGCCAGTTTAAAAAGCAAGTAGTGATTCACACACATAGGCACATAGAAAATCAAATACAAAACAAAGCATTTAACATGCTAGTTTAATTACGATGTGATTTGAGAAACTGGTTAATTAAACGATTTTAAGATGAAGTTTATAATGTTCTACTTTAAGACAAAATAAACTACGTGATTAAAGTGGAAATGTCGAGGTTGAAGTTGACATTTCGTGCTTTTTCCCCACAGTGTGCCTTTTTTCTCTGTACCCTAATAAACTTTCATATGACACTCAGACAGTGGGCTTACAACTCGGCTTTCCACGGCGACTTTGATATGTGACTTCTTTTTTATTTCTGGCACTGTGCGATTTCTGAATGTGAGCTTTCAAGTTTCTCCAACACGCTATGTCACTCGATCAACTTCCTTTTGTTGATTATACCACGGTTTATTTGAACAAATTGTATGTTTTTCATTTGCCTCCACTTGGTATTCGCTGAAATTCTTATATTTTCCCCGTGCTTTTCCCATTGTCTTTTCACAGAAGGCTGCGCTTAAGGGCGATTTATATTGATTTGCATATTCAAAGAGGCGTAATTCTGGGAGGAGTTGGGGCGTTACATAATGCCCGTGCACGAGCGTTACTTTTCACGCTGATCGGGATTTATGTAGCGGAAGAACGTGGAAGTTGGAGTACGCACAGATTCCTGCATCTGGATTTTTCTGTGCGTAAGCACATTTCGGCTTTTGTGCTTACGCCATGTTATAGTGCGAGTTCTACGCACGGCGTTATACATGAGGCCCCTGGTAGTTTGGTGGACAGTAGTAAAATTTGATTTTATTAAAATTTGATGTTATTTTGGAAGAATTAAGTAGATAGGACTGGTGGGCTTTTCTGGGCTGAATGGCCTGTTTTCGTCTAAATTGTGTGGAATATGGCTTGCCATCCATCCCGGCCAATACCCCCAGGCCACCAAAGGGAGCCCTCCCTGCGGCATGGAGGTGCCCCGAATTCCAGCAGGGCATCATGGACTATGTAGTTTTAGTGGACAGCCCTGCTGGATAACGTCAGGGCAACCAGGGGACACTGCAGGGAGACTCACAGGCGTTCATTTTCCTTATAGCCCGGAAGTACTTCCATGTCACAAGGACGGAAGAAATAATGTGTTTCCCGGCTAACGAAGAAAAAGAGTTTTCACTAACCCGGAAGTGCTGGGTAATCACATGAAATGAGAGATCAGAAGCACTTCCAGGTCCTGGACTATAAAAGACTGTGGGATATCCCAGACGGACAAGCTGAGTTGGGAGGAAGGGAACAACGCATCTGGGAGAGGGGGATTATTGTATTGATTGTGATTATTGATTTATTATTGTGTTTATTGGATTTATGAGTACTAGCCAACCCACGGCGTACCATATGCCGCATAATCAGGCCGGTTTTTTAAAGATTTTTAAGCACAGCAGGAGAAAATGAACATTTGAAAAATCGGTAATGTAATAAATCAGCAAGAAAAGCAACATTGTAACAATGCACGGAACGAACCAACACACAGTCGTCCGTGACTGAATACTGGTGGACCGCCATCGCACCTTCTCCTCCCAGACGGAGGGATTGGGGTGGACGGCGCTCATGCGTGGAGGGTGGAGCGGGAGGAGAGGAGAAGGATGTCCATTCCGCTCCCTCTGTCATGCTAGTCTGCTGATTTCTCGTTCGATATGCACTGCCCGCTCATGTGCCCACCTCCAACTCGTCACTTGAGTCGTTGTCGTCTTTGCACAGTCCAGATGCACCTGTGACTCGCGTAGACTTTCCATTGCGGGTTTGGCTGCTTTTCTATATATAATCCACCAATACATCCAACCACGGTAGTAGCGCGAATTGCTGTATGTAACATGTAAAACAGTTTGCTATGGTGCATGCGGTCGTGCATCGTAACCGAAAACTCGGTTTTTAAAGACTGCTCACTTCATTGTGTTTTAACCTCAGTTGTAAAGGAATGTTTTAAGGATCCCATGGGATACCCCTCGCAAACCGTTTTACACGCTGCATATGGCGATTCACCTCCGCGAGAAACATGCCTATATGAACAGTCAACGTGGCTGAATGAAAATTCAAAGTGGTGAATGTAAATGACGCCGCGTTTTCTGTGTCGTCGCGTCCGAGATGGTGGGAGTGGCTCTGTGAGTTGTCGTCGTATCCAATGGTCTTGGAGTTGGTGGGCGTGGCTTCTTCCTGTGTGCGCCATAGATGTCTTACTTGACAGCGGCTTAGTGAATCCATGCCCGTTCCGACGTGCTTTCCATGGGTGTCTTGCCTTAGTGAATTATATATATAGATAGTGGAGTGGAGGGTGTTTTGTGCACTTTATAATTGTAATAATGTCAAGAATTGGACTTTTATCTGGTGTCTGGCATTTGATCTAAGGGTTCAAGGGGACGACAGCACCCCCTATCTGTCACAATTGATAATAGTGATACTAGAATGCAAATACTTGTATTGTGTTTTTTATTTAGAGCTCTTTGCAATGTTGTGTAGTTCAAAATGTAGCTTAAATAGACTTGTGGCGGCTCAATGGTTTTCATACACAGCAGAGTCCAATTCAAGTGATGTGAAAATGGCATCGATTGAAGTGTGTTAGTGGTGGAGGGTCTGTGACTAAAAATTACTGTCAATATGGAAGGAGAAAAGCAACTGAAATAAATTCCCCATCTAGCTTTTAATATTAATTAAAAATGTTATATGTCTGTTTGAATTTATGTATATGTTATTTATTATTGTTGTTTATGGTCATTTTGAGTTACTTTTTCTCATGCTTTTATGGTATTTCTGCTGGATTCCCTTATCTTTTGATATTTGTGTTCTGTCCTCTTAAATGTGTCTCCATTCCATGTGGTTTTTTAGGGTGGAGCTCCCAGGAGGCGGGGTTGCCATGATGTCACATCTGCTGGCTCCTCCTTCTGGTTATTTATTCCAGGCAGCAGTTGAGTATTGTAGTCGTTGAAGTCTTTATACAAGTATTGGTTTTCTCTGAATTTTCAGGTTTTTTGAATTCTTTTTATTGAATGTGCAAACGGACAAGCTGAGGAGAACTTTAGACAGAAACGTGGAAATGTGACCTTCAGGTCAGTTGCCTAGAAACCCAAGCACAATGTAGTGGTTGTCAGATTTCCCAAAGTTGCATTGAAATGACACAAAAAACAATAAGAAATACTTGAAATTATAACAAAATTCTAGTAATTCATTAAATACGTATTCATTTTTAATAACTTAGGACTTGCAAAGGAATGAATAAAGAATGGGACCAAAATCTCCTCTGAGAGCCACTTTTCTCAACCTTCCAAGAACAGTTTGGTGACCCACAATGCCTTTTCCAGCATGATGAAGCACCGGGCCATAAGGCGAAAGTGAAAAGTAAGTGGCTCGGGGAACAAAACATCGACATCTGGGGTCCATGGCCAGGAAACTCCCAATTGAGAACCTGTGGTCAATCCTCAAGAGGCGGGTGGACAAACAAAAACCCACCAATTCTGACAAACAGCAAGCATTGATTCTGCAAGAATGGGCAGCTGCCATCAGTCAGGATTTGGCCCAGAACTTGATTGACAGACAGCCTGCCAGGGCGAATTGCAGAGGTCTTGAAAAAGAAAGAGTGCCAACACTGCAAATATGGACTCTGTGTACAAACTTCATGTCATTCTCAATAAAAGCCTTTGAAACTTCTGAACTGCTTGTAATTCTACTTCAGTCTACCAGAGAAACATCTGACACAGGTCTAAAAACACTGAAGCAGCAAACTTAATATTCGTGTCATTCTCAAAACTTTTGGCCATGAGTGAGGAGGGCTAGATCCCTATGTAAAAGGGTCCAAAATTAAATATAATATCACATTAATAATCACTAACCTTAAATATTCTAAAATTATACCTCACATGCTTATTTTTGAAATGTGTCATTGTTAGCTTAGAAGGCTAGGACCCCCTGTAAAGAAACAAATATCAAAAATATTCATAATCAACAACCTCCAAAAAGCATAAAACAACACTCTACATGCCTGTATAACTGATCCCGAGTTTTTGAAGTTTTGTGAAAAGGTCTAATTTTGACCTTTTTTATCCCTTTTGGAGGTGCACTGCATTAAGCCCCTCTGATCATTTCTGCTGAAGACACCTTTTGTTTTTTCTCTTTATTTTAAGGTTGTAATTTCCTGCCCAGAGTTTGATGCAAAAATGGCAAAATACACTGAAAAAAGTATAACATTGATGTTGGTCATTCAACGTAAATTTTCTCTTTCAAACAACTTAAGATTAGTCATTTAGAGTTGTAGCTTGAAATATTTGATTTCAGATCTCAATCAAAGTAAAAAAAAATGTTTGTACCAAAGTA
Source organism: Polypterus senegalus (assembly GCF_016835505.1). Lineage (NCBI taxonomy): Eukaryota > Metazoa > Chordata > Cladistia > Polypteriformes > Polypteridae > Polypterus > Polypterus senegalus. Next base: position 8,115,682 of record NC_053158.1, read on the forward strand.
AGTTATGGTGGTGGGAACAAACATAAAAATCCTATTTCAGTTAACCTTTTAGGTTGTTCGTGTGTTGTGTTGGAGGGCCGTTTGTATTTTCTTCCGATCGAACTTTCCAGCGTGCTGGCTTTCCAACTGCCAAAAAAGAAGAACACTTTCCCGAGTGGAGTGGAGTGGACGTGGCTATCCAGGTCTGGTCATTTTCAGCAGCAGACTTTTATAATGGAGGATTTCTGGTAAGTAACCCTGTTTCTCAACTGTTAATTGTAAGTATAAGAACTCGTAATAAAACACACTTTCAAGAAAGTTGTAAAAACGTTAAATAATTTTTTGTTATATATTTAACATTTACACTGCAAAATGCTTGTGTATTTGCTCTAGATTTTTAAATAAATGTAAAAGGAACAGCATTGGAATATGTTATCTATCTATCTATCTATCTATCTATCTATCTATCTATCTATCTATCTATCTATCTATCTATCTATCTATCTATCTATCTGTTATATAGTGCCTTTCATATCTATCTATCTATCTATCTATCTATCTATCTATCTATCTATCTATCTGTTATATAGTGCCTTTCATATCTATCTATCTATCTATCTATCTATCTATATCTATCTATCTATCTATCTATCTATCTATCTATCTATCTATATAGTGCCTTTCATATCTATCTCCTTTCTATCTATCTATCTATCTATCTATCTATCTATCTATCTATCTATCTGTTATATAGTGCCTTTCATATCTATCTATCTATCTATCTATCTATCTATCTATCTATCTATCTATGTTCATAATATTTCTAATGGCATAAAAACAGGTTACAACAAATAAACCATTTTAAATTGTAACAACTGAAAAAATAGATTTACTTCAGTACAAAACCAGTGAATTACAACCAATCACTCTAAATCGGGGTGCCCAATGCATCGATCGCGATCAACCAGTAGATCGCAAAGGTAGTGCAGGAAGATCGCATTGCATTCAAAACAATTTTTTTTTAAATGTTAGTCTATCACAACGTTTCTCAACCTTTAGTATTTGCAACCCAAGTTTTCATAACAGTTTTAATCGCACCCCCTAATGTTTTTTTGAACGGAGCCCACTAATACCAATTTGCTCTTTTTTAATTAATGATATATCATAGATGCATATTTTATTATACCTACTCAACTTTTATTGACATTTATCTAACTCTATATTTATTTTTCTAGTATCAGAATGTAGTTTAATTTGTTTTGGTTTCAATAGATGGATTTTTCATATTTTTGATTCTTGTTTTCTTTTTTCACATCTTCGCACCCCCTTTTTGTTACTTCGCGCCCCCATAGGGGGGCCCGCCCCACAGTTTGAGAACCACTGCGCTATCATATGTCCTCCCTATGGCATTTGCCACTTGATTGACATACAGGGCAGCCAGTCTGAGATCTCTTTTCTTCTAACACACTGGTCATCCCACACGCACGATGAAACACGCAAGCTACTGCAAAACTCTGGCTGTGATTTAGTTAGCCTTCCAATTTATATCGACTAAGAAGCGATTTAAAAAAATAGTTGTTCGTGGGCTGGATGTGGAATTGGAAGAGGATTTTTATTCTCACAATGTCACAATCGAAATGTGTTTGTCTGATCTGTCAATCTATCATTGCTATTCCAAAGAAGGAAAATGTGGAAAGGCACTTTCAAACTGTTCATAAAAACTACGAAACTGACATCCTTCCAAAAAGCGATCTGAGAAAGAGAAAGGAGAGGGAACGAAAATCGCAGTTAATCGGACAGCCGTCATTTTTCACATTCAGCTGAAGTCTGGGGCTCTTGGACAGTTTTGGAACTTACTCACAGAAGAAAAGTACCCAAACATGAGGAAATGTGCTACCTCCTTGACTGCATTATTCGATTCTACTTATTTATGCGAGTCAGCCTATTCCCACATGAAGATTATTAAATCCAAGTACTGTAGTGACCATAAATGTATTGAATTGTTATTGTGCCATAAAGGTTATTCAGTTATGCAAGGTAAGTCCACATATATTTTATATATAAACTATACTCCGTGTATATAAATATATATATATATATATATATATATATATATATATATATATATATATATATATATATACAGTGCATCCGGAAAGTATTCACAGCGCATCACTTTTTCCACATTTTGTTATGTTACAACCCTTATTCCAAAATGGATTAAATTCATTTTTTTCCTCAGAATTCTACACACAACACCCCATAATGACAATGTGAAAAAAGTTTACTTGAGGTTTTTGCAAATTTATTAAAAGTAAAAAAATTGAGAAATCCCATATACATAAGTATTCACAGCCTTTGCTCAATACTTTGTCGAAGCACCTTTAGCAGCAATTCCAGCCTCAAGTCTTTCTGAATATGATGCCACAAGCTTGGCACACCTATCCTTGGCCAGTTTCGTCCATTCCATTTGCAGCACCTCACAAGCTCCATCAGGTTGGATGGGAAAGCGTCGGTGCACAGCCATTTTAAGATCTCTCCAGAGATGTTCAATCAGATTCAAATCTGGGCTCTGGGTGGGCCACTCAAGGACATTCACAGAGTTGTTCTGAAGCCACTCCTTTGATATCTTGGCTGTGTGCTTAGGGTCGTTGTCCTGCTGAAAGATGAACTGTCGCCCCAGTCTGAGGTCAAGAGCTCTCTGGAGCAGGTTTTCATCCAGGATGTCTCTGTACATTGCTGCAGTCATCTTTCCCTTTATCCTGACTAGTCTCCCAGTTCCATCCCCACAGCATGATGCTGCCACCACCATGCTTCACTGTAGGGATAGTATTGGCCTGGTGATGAGCGGTGCCTGGTTTCCTCCAAGCGTGACGTCTGGCATTCACACCAAAGAGTTCAATCTTTGTCTCATCAGACCTGAGAATTTTGTTTCTCATGGTCTGAGAGTCCTTCAGGTGTCTTTTGGTAAACTCCCGGCGGTTTGCCATGTGCCTTTTACTAAGGAGTGGCTTCCGTCTGGCCACTCTACCATATAGGCCTGATTGGTGGATTGCTGCAGAGATGGTTGTCCTTTTGGAAGGTTCTCCTCTCTCCACAGAAGACCTCTGGAGCTCTGACAGAGTGACCATCGGGTTCTTGGCTACCTCCCTGACTAAGGCCCTTCTCCCCCGATCGCTCAGTTTATATGGCCTGGAGTCCTGGTTGTTTCGAACTTCTTCCACTTACGGATGATGGACGCCACTGTGCTCATTGGGACCTTCAAAGCAGCAGAAATTTTTCTGTAGCCTTCCCCAGATTTGTGCCTCGAGACAATCCTGTCTCGGAAGTCTACAGACAATTCCTTTGACTTCATGCTTGGTTTGTGTTCTGACATGAACTGTCAACTGTGGAACCTTCTATAGACAGGTGTGTGCCTTTCCAAATCAGGTCCAATCAACTGAATTTACCACAGGTGGACTCCAATTAAACATCTCAAGGATGATCAGGGGAAACAGGATGCACCTGAGCTCAATTTGGAGCTTCATGGCAAAGGCTGTGAATACGTATATGTACTTGTGTTTTCTCATTTTTTTTTATTTTTAATAAATTTGTAAAAACCTCAAGTAAACTTTTTTCACGTTGTCATTATGGGGTGTTGTGTGTAGAATTCTGAGGAAAAAAATGAATTTAATCCATTTTGGAATAAGGCTGTAACATAACAAAATGTGGAAAAAGTGTGAATACTTTCCGGATGCACTGTATATGTATATATATATTTTCCATATGCATGTTTTCATGCCATATGAGTGTTTCACACTCAAATCCAGTTTTATAAATGATCCACATTGGAGCATTTTCCACAAGATCAAATGCAAAGCCAAAACAAAATGTGGAAAATGTGATGCGCTGTGAATACTTTCCGGATGCACTGTATATATATATATATATATATATATATATATATATCATTTTTAATGTAGGTAGATCATTTCGACCTGGTCATTTTAAAAGTAGCTTGCAAGCCGAAAAAGTGTGGGCACCCCTGCTCTAAATGATTTGCCCCAACTTAAAAAATAGATTTACTTCAGTTTAAAACAATTAAATTGCATCCAATTACTCTAAATGATTTGCCTCAACTTAGAAATTGTGGGTTCAATAAGATAAAAAGAATTATATTATTTCAGATGGAAAATATTAAGTGTGGGTCATTCCCTCGATTATTTTAAGTTGAATGGAGGTTATACTTCTTTCAGTGGAGGTTTTCAGGTTCTAAAGGGGCAAAAATAGGTGGGGGAAATCCTAAAAGCTGGATGTCTTTCATAAGAAGACATTAAGACGAGCCGAATGGCCTATCATACCTGTGAGCTTTTGTCATACCGGGTAAAAAATAACAAAAAAAAAAAAAGTGAAAGCGATTTCAAAGTGTTTGGAAGCAATTCTCAGAGCCTCCAGAAAATATTCCGACTGCTTTATTTTTTTCCCTCCTCAAGTAATACTCACTACCTCAGAACAAAGTGAAAACAGAATTGTATCATTTTTTGCAAATGTATTAAAAATCAAAACGTAAACTATTACATTGACACAACTAATCAATGCAATACACATCTCACATTGTGGATTTGTCGATGATATCATTTTGTTTATTTCTGGAATTTTATTAAGGTGTCAGCCACATGTGCAATATCTCTTCAATTTCAACTAAGTTTGCACCAGGCGTGTTTTATTAAAAAATACAGGAATCTTTTAGAGGAGAGGGCAGGATAAAACTGATGAGTTCCATTACACATTTAATTTTGAAACTGTGGTGTATACCGTAAGTGAAGACGGCACTGTCAAGCATGCGCACATCCCATAGGAATGCAAGATCAAAAAAGAGATCTTTTTGATTTCTCCTCGACAACAATGAGATCAGAAATAAGAAATAAAACAGAGACGTTCTCCTTTTGTTTCATACTTCTCTGATTTTTCTCTTGAGAAAAAATACCCCAAAAGGGTGTCCTCTTCAGTTTCTGCAGAGATCTCAGCAAAGTCATACAAAGGAATTCCGATTTTCCAAGTAGTATCATGAATTCTTTTTTTTTTTCCAATTTGAAAGTATTTGCGTTGCGTGCTCAGTAATAAAGGGTGAAATGTAAGGATGGGTGTAGTAGAACACAAAACTGGAATCTTTGGTTCAGAATAATCCAGGGAGATTCACTCGAAAGAGGCCCCGAATATTCAGTAATAACTCCCGCTAGGACGCAGCAATCTGAACGAAACAACGTGCAATGTGCTCCTCAGTATATGGAGCTTCAAACAAGTCGGGATGCCCCTGCGTCGGAGTGATGAGGTAGGCGCCGGACAGCCGTTTGCATCTTCAAGGTGCCTACCGCCCGTACTCCTTCACTCAGTCACTCGACTTCTCATCAAGATGGTGGTGTACAGTATTTAGCAGCGCGTCTTCATAGGGTCACCAATTCGTTTAAGCGATGTCAGAATCAACTGGATGATTGTGAGTTAATGGAAGGTGGCTTCCAGCAAGATGGTGCAACATCTGCAAGGAGCATGGAAGAAATGGAGTCCTTCTTCGGCAAAAGGGGCTTTGTCACCACGGTCGCCAGATCTGACACCCCCAGACTTCTTCTTTTGGGGTTCTGGTCAAAGGAAAAGTCTATCAGAACAAGCCTCGCACTGTGAAAGATTTGAAGGAAAACATCCAACGTGAAATTGCTGCTATTCCCCCCACCGAGACGCTTGTCGATAAATGCGAGCGCTGCGTCGAAATGTGTCTGGCAGAAAACCGGAAGCAGGTTGAGCATCACATGTAATGCAATCGATTACACATACATCACGGTATATAGGGTATTTTGTTTGGTTCAGATTGTTTCATCCTAACGGGAGTTACAACAGAATATTCGGGGCCTCATCCGAATGAGTCTCCCTGTACTATTAATTTATTTTGCTGTGCTCCAGTTAGATTCTACTCATTCTAGAATAAGAGAGAAATGATTTCAAATGCTGAGTTTCTTGGGTCGAAATCCCACTGCTGACACCACTGTATGACCACGAGCAAGTCACTTTTTCTGCTTCAATTGTAAAAACAAAAGAAATGTAACCAATCATATGGCAAATGTTATAAAACACCTTGAATAAGGGCACCAGTCCAATAATAAGTAAAAAAAATGTGAAGTCTTGAAAGAGATCTCACAAAATATACCATGCTTTTTCAAACTAAATTCTCAATTTTACCTTAGTTGCATCTCATATCTCCTTTTTGACTAATGCTACGTCTTTTAAGGAATTTTAGGAGAAACCTCCTTGACAAAGTTGATTCTTAAATGAAACATAAATGTAAAATCTCATGAGCCATCAAAGATCAAAATTTGAGAAGTCAAATATTCCTATGGGATGGGGTAAACAGTACCACCTCTGGACGAGAGGGGGCGCAGATGCCAATGACTAGATCTGTAAGGTGTAGACGGGATAAAACATCTGGCTCTGCCTCACTCCAAAACTAAGCCCCGCCTCTTCTTCTGGGCTGGCGGTAGATATTCCAACCAATGACGGTCGTCCTACATGATAGAGCTCTCTGGAAATCTGACTCCGGAAGAGCGACATTTTCCAGCAAAACCTTAGTTTGTCTGTCACACAGTTCTATTGTTTAATGTCAAATTTTTCTGTTATTTAAATGGAGTTCACATAGCTGGTACCCAGATGATTCCTTTTGCATCCATCCCAAGTATGTGGCCCTCACAGTCTACATTTGTATTGCTTCAAATATATATTGTGTGTATTTTATTGTTTTAATCTGTTTTATCACTTTTGTTCCCAAAAATAATTCTATTTATACAGACCCATTTCCAAACAAGTTGGGTGAGTATGCAAAATGCAAATAAAAATGAAATGATTTTTAAATGCTGTTTTACCAATATTAAATTTAAAGCCATACCAAAAAAAGACATCTAATATTTAAACTCATAAAATGAAAATAAACTTGCAAATATAGGCTAATTTCAGTTTTGAAGCCTGCAGCATTTTCAACAAAATCTGGAATAAACACTAAATTGCCTGAAGAATGAGAAAATGATGATAAAAAAAAAATGTTTGGAACATTCCACAGGTACGTAAGAAATTAAACAACAGGTGACACTCTCATGATCAACCTTAATAAAAGGACATCCAGTTGCCATGACTCTGTTATATGTCATTTGGTATGGGATTTGTAAAAGCTGTGCTAAGGTTTGTGGTGTGCCATCAGTTGGAATGAAAAATGCAATGCAGTTTATTACTACATGCAAAACAAAATACATCCCAATATATGGTGTACTGCAAACGTTAACACTGAACATCTCCAACAGAGAGTAATTGCTGGACAAACCAACATCAGCGTATCCACCTTAATAAAAGGACAAGTGTCTGTATATGTGTGTCTGTGTATCTGTGTGTCTGTCCAGGGTTAAGCCTGTTATATGCCACTTAGTTGGGGATCTGTAAAAGCAGGGTTCATGTTTCTGGAATTTAAAATGCAATATATTTTACTATTATATGCATGTAAAATATATTCCAATAAATGCAAACTGAATATTTCCAATACAGAATTACTGCTGGATGGACGGAAACCAACTTATCCTTTTTAATAAAACAAGTTTCTATGTATCTGTTGTAATGGACAGCCGGGTCCCATGCCCGGTCGGGATGACCCTGCTGTATATGGTCCGGGGAATCAGCCATGGACTTCTCAGTACCTCCCCCGGGACGCTTGGTGGCAGCCTCCCTGGTTGATGATGCCTCAGTTTCCCGCAGGGTTTCATGGGAAATGGAGTTCTCCCCAACCCTGTGGGGACCCAGGATGGCCGCCAGGGATTGAGACAGATAATTAAGCCCAGCTGGTTTAATCATCAGGCCCACACGGGAGTGCAATTGGGAGCACTCCTGGGAGGGCCATAAAGGAGCCAGCAACCACCACTCTGGGCCAGAATCGGGAGGAAGAGGACGAGGTTGCCTGAGAGGATGAGTGGTGGTGCCAGCGGAAGGATTGCTGTGTGTAAAGTAAGGTGCTTTGGGACAGTGTTATACCTGTGGGGTTCACGGGGAAGACGAGCCCCACAGGGGAAAAGTGTTTGAACTGTTTAAGTGTTTGGGACTGTGTTGGGCCTGTGGAACACGGGGAGGAGAAAATTAAAAAGATTTCTGTTTAATTTACACGTGCCTCAGTGTGAATCTGTGCCGGGTCGGGCGCTTTATATAGCGCCTTATTCACACTGTGTATCTGTTTGCTTTCTGTGTCTCTGCTATATGCCATTTGATATATGATTCATAAAAGCAGGGTTCATGTTTGTGATGAGCCATCTGTTGGAATGATAAATGCAGTGCATTTTGTTGCTACATACATCACAAAATCTATTCCAACAGATGGTGTGCTACATGGTGTAAACGTTGAACATGTCCAACAGAGAGTAACTGCTGGACGGACCAAAATCAGCTTATCTACCATAAGAAAAGTTCAAGTGGCTATGTAAGTGTGTCTGTGTATCTGTCTGGTTGCTAAGGTTGGAAGAAAATTTCAAAAGCAGGCAAAATATGTTAAAAAATGATAATAAAAATACCAAATAAGGGTGTGAAAATAAGAAAACTGCTAAATATAACACTCAGTGTGGGATCTGCTAAAGCAGGGTTGTGATGTGCCATCAGTTGGAATGAAAAATGAAATGCATTTTACTACTATATGCATTGAAAAACATATTCCAATAAATAGTGCACTGCAAGTGTTAACACTGAGTATTTCCAATAGAGAGTTACTGCCTGGACGGACCAAAATTAGCTTAATAAAACAAGTGTCTGTGTATCTGTTCACTTTCTATGTCTGTTATATGCCATTTGATATATGATTCATAAAAGTAGTGTTCATGTTTGTGATGAGCCATCTGTTGGAATGAAAAATGCAGTGCATTTTATTACTACATGCATCACACAATCTATTTTAAACAGATGATGTGCTACATGATGTGAACTCTCAACATGTCCAACAGAGAGTAACTGCTGGATGGAAGAAAATCAGCTTGTCCACCTTGATAAAAGTTCAAGTGTCTATTCATGTGCGTCTGTGCATCTGTGTGTCTGTCTGGTTGCTACGGTTGGAAGAAAATTTTAAAAATAGGCAAAACATAACGTTAAAAAATGATAATAAAAATACCAAATAAGGGTCTGAACATAAGAAAACTGGTTATATACCACTTAGTGTGGGATCTGTTAAAGCAGTGTTAATGTTTATGATGTGCCATGTGTTGGAATGAAAAATGCAATGCATTTTACTACTATATGCATTAAAATATATATTCTAATAAATAGTGGACTGCAAATGTTAACACTGAGTATTTCCAATAGAGAGTTACTACTGGACGGATCAAAGTCAGCTTATCCACCTTAATATAACAAGTGTCTGTGTATCTGTTCACTTTCTATGTCTCTGGTATATGCCATTTGATATATGATTCATAAAAGTAGGGTAGGGTGGCACGGTGGCACAGTGCTAGTGCTGCTGCCTCGCAGGTAGGAGACCTGGGTTTGCTTCCCGGGTCCTCCCTGCATGTTCTGCCTGGGTTTCCTCCGGGTACTCCGGCTTCCTCCCACAGACCAAGGACATGCAGGTTAGGTGCACTGGCGATCCTAAATTGTCCCTAGTGTGTACTTGGTGTGTGTGTGTGTGTGTGTGCGTGTGCCCTGTGGTGGGCTGGCTTCTTGCCCAGGGTTTGTTCCCTGCCTTGTGCCCTGTGTTGGCTGGGATTGGTTCAGGCAGACCCCCGTGACCCTGTAGTTAGAATATAGCGGGTTGGATAATGGATGGATGGAAAAGCATGGTTCATGTTTGTGATGAGCCATCTGTTGGAATGAAAAATGCAGTGCATTTTATTACTACATGCATCACAAAATCTATTCCAACAGATGGTCTGCTACATGGTGTAAACTCACAGCATGTCTAACAGCGAGTAACTGCTGGAGGGGCCAAAATCAGCTTATCCACCATAACAAAAGTTCAAGGGTCTGTTTGTGCGTGTCTGCGTATCTGTGTGTCTGTCTGGTTGCTAAGGTTGGAAAAAAAAAATAAAAAAAGGCAAAATATAATGTTAAAAAATGATAATAAAAATACCAGTTAAGGGTTAACAGTCTACTCTTTGGTCCAACGTTATAGGCTGGCAAAAGTGGCATGGTAATGACTTTCTTGCACTCACTCACCCCATATGAAGGAGGTTTATAACTTTAATGACTGACAGCTTTGTACGGTGAGTGAAAATAACGATAAATCAGTTCCAAGCCCTGACACAACTAGGCTAGAGTCGCTAAACCAAGACAATACAAATGCGATGCCTACTGGATTTTCCCAATAAAACACTTTGACTATAAGAATGATCAGTTCAACCAGGAAGTGACAAAAACTGGTGGCTTTGTCTAAAGAGGAAAAGACCACCACAAGGGAAAGGGATTGGGTGCATATCATTATACCAAACCAAATGGACGACCCCCTGACTCGGATATAAAAGATGAGGTCCACGTTGATTATATGGATTTCATCCCGTCTTGGATGGGCAGCACAGCTAATCAGGCATAGAAGGAGCTTTCACGTCATTTAACAAGCAAGGATGGGTCGAAACTCGCTGCTTTGTGCTAAACTGCACAAGAAAACAGTTGAGCAGTTAAAAATATGACACTTATCAACTTCAAAATGCAATTACAAATTAGCAATAAACAAGAACAATTAGGGATGAGCTAAGGGAAGTGACCGTTAGGACACTCAAAGAAATAGCTGCTGAAAATGGAGCTTAAGTTAAAAATCAGTCATATCAAGCAATCATGTAGTCATCATTAGCAACATTATGCTTTGGCTGTATTTTAAAATTGATTTAACGATATCTTGATTAACGATAGTTAACAGTGCTAACTGTTGCAGTATTGTGAATATAAAGGTCAGCTCTGTCCTTAATTATGCGAGTGAGTGTCGTGGCTCCTTCTTTGACCCTAACGCTGCGCAACCCTGAACTCAAGGCAATTAGTTACTTAAAAAACCGAATGTAGGGATGCACGTCTCTGTTATACTGTAATGTTTTAAATGGCTTCCCCAGTGAAGATACAAGCTACTTAAAGCTGATTTCTAGGAATTTAATTTGTAAATTCCCATCGTTCGACATAAAATAAACAACATACGCGCTGCAGAATTTTAACGGGATACAAATACATGCAGTTGAACAGTAGGAGAAAGGCGTCCCTCCTCTTAGTGACTCGGCCCAATAGCGTGCCTCCTCTCCTGATTGACAACCAGGGGCACTAATCGCAGATTAGACAGGAGTGCCGCGTTACCGGCCTGACTCAAATCCCACCTGTCACACACACACACACACACACATTGAAACAGCAGATGCCGCTCGCTCTTATCGAGCTACTAGACTTGATATCTGGGCACTGACTAGCGAATGTATATGAAAACAGAAATAAAAACGTCGACTTTTATCAAAGGTGCTGGTTGTTCTGCTTCAGCCCACTTAGCTGTCTGGGCATTTATATTAAAATAATGTCCTATTTCTCACGTTGGGTTTGCTTGCTCTTTTCAAAACTGTACTTAATTTTATGTGAACCACTATTTGCATACAAACACGGTTAATAATAATAATAATAATAATAATAATAATGTGCTACTATAGCAGTTACTCCTGCAGCTCATTATAAATCCAACTAGTCGATGATGCGCAACGCATACAGCCGGTGCTGATTAATGAGAAACTGTAGATAAACTCGCCAGTCTGATTCTTCATTGATCTCGCCGTGTTTAAAAAGCAGCACAGAGTGCAATTTTCACTTGTCAGTCACTTAACAGAATAGGGACAAAAGCTGCCCTCAGCCCCCAGCCCCGGGTTTACAGTAGCGCCCCCTTACCTTTTCTTGTTAAAAGGGTCAAGCAATTTAGCACGTATCCAGTTGCCTGTTTCGTCACGAGAAGCTTCTCATTTTTAAGACTAATTTCTTTTTGAGTTAGTCTACCCTGCAAAATAAACCGAGGTGGTCGTCGAGCTTCTCTGCCTCACCTCGGAGTTTCCAAGGCAGATGCGCATACCTGCTCTCAGTGATGAGCGATCGTGCGCGGAAACACTTCGGAACGGTAGCTGAAATTATATCTCGCTGTCTTTCTCAACTCGAAATGATGCACTCGCTGATGATAAGGGGCGTAATTTGAGCGGAAATTTAATTTTCTGCAATTGTTTCTTCTATTTACACGCTGAGCCTGTGCTTTAGAGCTCTCTAGTGGCGCCGCTTTAGTACTGTGCGCTCGGCTTTGCAACAAAGAAGCTTCAGATGACTCCAAGAAGACGATTCACAGTCCACGTGTGTGAAACTTCAGGAGACCTTCGCTATCTATCTATCTATCTATCTATCTATCTATCTATCTATCTATCTATCTATCTATCTATCTATCTATCTATTATATAGTTGCCTTTCATATCTATCTATCTATCTATCTATCTATCTATCTATCTATCTATTATATAGTTGCCTTTCATATCTATCTATCTATCGGGTGGTCCAGATCTAATTATGCAATTTTCATTATGATATAACTTATTAAGTTTATTACATAGAAAATCACCCGAAAAATCCTGGACCATCAAGAAGTGTGCGAGATGACGACATGAAGAATCATCTTTGTGCCGAACTGGAATCATCCCCGCATAAATCAAAGTCATCCAGGCGATCTGGATCTGCATAATTAGATCTGGACCACCCTGTATCTATCTATCTAACACTTAGTTGATATTAGGCTTCAGTTTTATATAGTGCCTTTCAAAGTGATTGCTATAGCAAAACTGAGGCAAGAAAGTAGTACTGACCAGGCAGTGTTATTACATACCATTAAGTTATTATTTATAACTTCATTATATAATAGGATAGCACAGCTAGATCTATCTATGATATACTTCCTTTCTATCTATCTATCTATCTATCTATCTATCTATCTATCTATCTATCTATCTATCTATCTATCTATAACACTAATCTGAAATTCAATAATATGAAAAGATTAGGCTTCAGTTTTATATAGTGCCTTTCAAAGTAATTGCTATGGCAACATTAAGGTAAGAAAATAGTACAGACCATGCAGTGCCATTACAGACCACTTAGCTCTTATTAATAACATCAATTTATATAGTTAGGACAGCATGGTGGTGCGGTGTAGGGCTGTTACCTTCACAATAAGGTGGCTGCATCTGATATCTCTTCTGCCTGGAGACTCGACTGTGGATCTCCAGGTACCTGAAGATGACCTAATGGAGAGCCACCATTATAACCCTGCCACAACCCTTAATCTTACCCACAGTGTACCCATTGGAATCAACTCCACCTACTTGGAGCTCCAGAGTTGAGGTGTATAGCTGTGGTGGCAGCGGTTCATGTCCTGGTTCCTTCCTTTATGGTGTTTGCAAGTACTGCCTGTGTTCATGCCATGTGCTCTGGTTTCCTCTTACAGTCTAAAGGCATGCAGGTTAGGTGGATTGGTAAACCTAAATTAGCACCTGCTCTCTCTGTGTGTGTGTGTGTGCTCACACTGCAAAGGACTGGTGCCCTGTCTAGGGATTGTTCCTGCTGTGTGCTCAATGCTTACTGGGATGGGCTCCAGCTTCCCTTCTCTGGATAATGCAGGTTTGGAAAATGAATGGATATAAGTAGTTATTAATATTTGAGCTGAGAGCAGCCTTTAGGCATTGAAATTTTCAATTTGCTGCCTTCAGCCAGGAACTGACATTGACACTAAACATGTCACCGAGCTGCGGTTTTTCAGTACACTCCTGAATTCAGACATTAGTTCTGTCCCCCCAGCTCTCTCTGATTAGTCTGCATAATGCCTGTAGCCTTCAAAGCCTCCCCTATGTATTCTCCTTTTTTTCCATCCAAGCCCCCCCCAACACACACACACACCAAACTCCCCATCCACCCCCATCCGCCCTCAAGGAATTTCTGGAAGAGAATCAGAGATGAAATCTATAAGATTACCAGGGCTGTACATGTGTCCTAAAGATGACAGGAGTGTCCCCTGCCTGAGCTTATGACAATATAGCACAGAGCGTCAAGCTACAGTAATGCTGCAGATTTTATTTAATAACATTCTTTGATTACCTCATTTAAAACGGAAATGTGTGTACCATACTGCATATTCAGAGAAAACATCTTTGTTTGTTTTCTTCAAAGCATCTGGAGTGTAAGAATTACAAACTCCGTGTGTGTTTAGAGGAGAATATTGGAGCTGGAATATCAAAAGGGTCTTACAGAGCTGCAAACAGACCTCCAGACAACCAAACAGGCTGCCGCTTTAATAGCGTGACACTGCGCGCGCACACACAAACACACGCGCGCGCACGCACACACACACACTCGCACACACACACACGCACACACACACAGTCGCGCACTCACACACACGATACGGTGCAGTACACTCCTGTACGCTGCTTAGATTTGGAATGACATACACAGCATGAAACAAAACACGAACACGGAGGCTTTTCAAAAATAACCCAAGATATAGCAATAGGATTTATGTTTTAACAGTCATATCTGAAAAGTATCCTTCCGCTCTTTCTCATGGGTTGATTTGAATTTAGTTCTGATAAGTTTTGACTTGGTTGTATGGAATATTATATGTTTTTAATAAATTCAATAAGAAAGAGAAACTTATCTATAATAGATGGAGCTAAATTACATTGTACTCACTGCATACTATATGCATCTTTACCTTTATGTACAATTCATACTGCATGTGATATTCATATAATAGGCATATTTGGAAAGGCAGTATATCATATAGATAGATGTGAAAGGCACTCTATTATAGCCATAGAAATCTGAAAGGCACTATACTTGGTGTATACTGTATACAGGCAAATCATTGTATTGTACTGTATATGTGATATTAATTTCAAAAGGCACTTTGTCATAAATTAATGTAAAAGGCACAAACCGTTTGATGTAAAAGACACTACATACTGTACAATGTATTAAAAGGTAGATTTAAAACTCACTATTTCATAGATAGATGATTCTGAAAGACACTCTACTCAGTGTATTCTGTATTCATGCTTATCTTTGCATGCAAATTATACTGTATGAGAAACTCATATGATAAGTACATTCAAAGGTTGCTACATTACAGCCAGATGTTGAAGCCACAAAATGGCATTGATGGTTAGATGTGAAAGGCACTAAACACAATGTCTTAATAGATAGAGTTGAAAGGCAATGGACGGTCTGCTCTGCATACATCCTAACCTTTGCATATAAATCATGCTGTATGTGATAATCATATGACAGAAAACTTTGAAAGACATAAGGAGATGTGAAAGACATTAAATAAATGAAACAATAAGAAGATTCGAAAAGGTGCTGTAGATGTATCTTAAGGTTCAGTATTCAATATTTATTGTAAGATGCTTACCTTTGTATACAAATCATTCTATTGAAGCTATATAACAAATAGATATATAGATAGATAGATAGATAGATAGATAGATAGATAGATAGAGTGAAAGGCACTATATAATACATAGATAGATAGATAGATAGATAGATAGATAGATAGATAGATAGATAGATAGATAGATAGATAGATAGATAGAGTGAAAGGCACTATATAACAAATAGGGTTCGCTTCCCGGGACCTCCCTGCGTGGAGTTTGCATGTTCTCCCCGTGTCTGCGTGGGTTTCCTTCCACAGTCCAAAAACATGTAGGTTAGGTGGATTGGAGATTCTAAATTGACCCTAGTGTGTGCTTGGTGTGTGTCCTGCGGTGGGTTGGCACCCTGCCCCCGTGACCCTGTGTTCGGATTCAGCGGGTTGGAAAATGGATGGATGGATGGATAGATAGATAGAGTGAAAGGCGCTATATAACAGATAGATAGATAGAAAGGCACTATATGATAGATAGATAGAGTGAAAGGTGCTATATAACAGATAGATAGATAGATAGATAGATAGATAGATAGATAGATAGATAGATAGATAGATAGATATGAAAGGCACTATATAATAGATAGATAGATTTAATTAGAACTTTGTTTTCGTACTGTTTGCTTGCCCAGTGGATGTGGTATGGAGATGTAAAATTGCTTAATTGAATTTCGGAGACAGATAGATGTTCTCTTGTCACGCTACCCTTTAATGCACTTCCACTAGCTAATAAAGCTGTTTTATAGTTCAAATAAACGTTATATTTTTATACGAACGTGCGTAAGTCTATTTTAAACGTTCCAAAGACTATTAGCCAATATATTATTACTGGGTAGTTTCAAATGTTATTAACATTTTCCAGCACGTGCATCAGTTGTCAGCACTGACACAAAATGGTCAAATTCTGATTGTTACAGAGCTTCGTCTTTATATAATAGATTTTAAGCGGAGACGGATGTGGAAAGTGATTAGTTCAGGTGGCAGGTAAACGTGTTAAAATCAATCAATAAAAAAAAAAAACTCGCAGTCGAGGGATGATTTCGCAATAAAGAAATGATACAACGTACGGAGGCGCCCTCCAGAAGTCAGTGTCCAGAGCTCTGTCACTGCATATCGGTGACCGGTTCAGTGTCAGTTAAAGCTGAAGGCTGTAAATCGAAAGGTTCAAAGCCTAAAACGGCTGCAGTGTGCCCTTGTATTTTTATATCCATCCATCCATCCATCCATTTTCTAAACCCGCCTCATTTTGAGTAGAGTTTCTGGGAAACTGTAACCGGCAAGCATAGGGCAGAGATAATACACCGAAATGACTCGAGTCCATAGTAGGGGAACACACACAAAGACAGCAATTTGGCATCACCAGTAGACCTATTCTGTATTTCTTTGCACAGTGGAAGGAAACCCCCGCGAACAAGGGAAGAGCATGCAAACCTGGGATGTGAAATCCAGCCACCTTGTTGCGAAGGTAGCAGCGCCATCGTACCGTCTCTGTTATAATAAGGAAAGTAATAAGCACTGATTGGTCAGTAATGACACTTTAAAACAGCGATCACCGTGAAAGACGCTATACAGAGCTGAAGTCTAATCAGAAGATATTGAACGTCAAGATAGATAGATAGATAGATAGATAGATAGATAGATAGATAGATAGATAGATAGATAGATAGATAGATAGATAGAGTTTCCCGCAACCTGTGCAACTATTACTACCACTACAACTAATGTTAATAACATATTTTATTTATACAGCGCCTTTCCCATGCTCAAAGCGTTTCACGTAACCTCAGAAAGAGCAGAAATGTAACATTGGATACAAATATTTTCTAAATGGAGCACTGAAACAGATCAATATAGTAAATACAAAGCATTAAATAGAATAAAAGACAATAAACCAGGGGAAAATACTACATTCAATAGTAGAAAAAAAAAGCCTGAACAAATAACATAATTTATTATTTAACACACACACAAATTATCCTGAGCATCTGAACCGAGAGGTATACTGAAAGAAGGGGCAGAGTTTTAGGTTAAGATAAAATACTTCCTGAACAGAGGCGCTATATAAAACAATTCTTCATTCTTATTTAATTACATTTAACTATAAATATAAAAACACACACAATATATATAACATACTGTGTATATTTAGGTATAAATATAATTATATATAACTATTAATTATATTTTATATAAATATAAAACTCCCGTTAATGGCGTTATATAAAACAAAAGTTGATATTATTGAGCGCCAGATTAGATAGATAGATAGATAGATAGATAGATAGATAGATAGATAGATAGATAGATAGATAGATAGATAGATAGATAGATAGATAGCCACTGTACAGACCTCAGTAGTTACATAATGAGATTTTGGATAAAGCCAGTTTACATAGAAAAAGGATAGGTGATTGTAATAACGGTCTGTAATGGCACCAAGCACGCTGTACTTGTCTGTTTCCCCAATGTCGCTACTAGCGATCGCCGAGAAAGGCGCTATATAAAATTGAAGCCTAATCGGTTGATATTTTTGAAGCTCAGCATAGTTTATGATAGATAACATGAAAGGCACTATATAATAGATTGCCTGCTAATAGATAGCAGTTTTAAATGTTCGCATAATGAGGTTATTAATAAGCACTTAACGGTCTGTAATGATACCCTGTGGTCTGTTCTACTATCCTACCGCGATCACCGTGAAAGGCGCTATATAAAACTTTAGCCATTCGGTTGAAATTATTGAACGTCAGCTTAGAGTAAGACAGACAGATAGACAGAGTCAGAGTTATTTTTATGATGAAGGTATTAATAAGGATTTAACGGTATGTAATACTGTATGTCACCGTGGACTGTGGGTCTCTGCTCGTCCTTTTATACTTCGATGTGTTGCTGCTAGTTTTCTAATAGCAATCGCCATGAAAGGCGCTTTATAGAACTGAGGTGTAATCGGTTTATATTTTTAAACGTCAAAAAAGATTAAAATAGAATGCTATCATATTAAAATGTCACGGTGTGGGCAGTTTTATGCGCTTCCACTGACCAATGAGGCTGCTTTATAGTTTAAATCAAACGTATTTTCAGCAGAATTCTACAATTGCGCACGTCTATTTTAAACGTTGTAACCAATAGATTATAACTGCGTAGATCCCAGTGTTATTAACGTCTTCCAGCACGTGCCCCAGCTGTCAGCACTGACACGAAGTGATCAAATTTTAATTGCCACAATCGGAGATTCGCCTTCCTAAAATAGATTTCAAGCGGAGACGGATGAGGGGAGTGATCAGTGCAGGTGACAGGTAAACGTGTTTTTTTAAAAAAAGCAAATACGTAAATAAAAAGCTCGCAATCGAAAGATAACTGGGCAATAGAGAAATGATAAGAAAGCAGCAGGAGGAGCTTGGGCAGAAGTCAGTGTCCAGAGCTCTGTCGCTGAATACCGAGAAAAGCTAATCGTTGCGCAATCTGCGCAGCCTCGACCGCTTAGAGAGAGAGAGAGAGAGAGAAAGAGAGAGAGAGAAAGGATCTCATAATAAAAAAGAGAGAAAAAAATGAATCTGCCCAATTAAAAAATAAAAAAGAAGGACCTCTACGCTGATGTATACAGCGTGCGAACACGCCGCAGCTGCCAGTTAGCCGAGCTCTGAGACACACAAACTGGAAGGAGAGCTAATTTATGGCTGTGCATGCTGGTTGCGTGCTGACAAAAGAGGCGCTGCATCTTTAAAATCCCGAAGAATAACACCGAGCCCGTTCAGACCAAACCGTGCCATGATAAGGACTACTAGCACTCGTACTTTTGGAGAGCCGCTACCAGTTAATCAGATGTAGTACTCGGTTCCTGTGGGGTTCCCCCTTGTCTGTTCATTGCCTGGGAGTCGGACTGAATCCGAGTCACGTGACAGTGCCCGAGGCAGAGATTGAGAGAAAAGCGCTTCATTCCTTCTTCCACCGCCATACTGTATTTTATACTAAATCTCATTTTTATTCCAACATTTTACTCCCGCTCGGTGAGTACATTCTCAATGGCATTTTTAAACAATTTTTTTTTGTCTTTTTATTTTTTTTCCTCTTTTGCTGGTGTTTAAGAAAAAAATAAGAGTTGAAAGTGAGGTTTTTAGCCTTTTTTTCAGGATCCAAGTTTTTAGCATGCAGTGATTCTGGATCATGGTTTTCACAGTGTCTGTGTGACTCAGTTTCTATAAAATATGCAACTGGTTTTTAAAAAAAAAAAAATCAAGCGGGTGGCAGTTTTGTTTTTAAACGCATGTCTTACTTGTTGGTTTTTGCCGATTTTTCTTTTTGTGTTTTTCATTTTCTGACTTTTGCTGTCTAGCTGTGATTTGCCATGTATTTTGCAGTGTGGTTTTGTAGAGTTTTGTGATTTTGCGACCACGGTGCAAGTCACTGTGCGAGCGTCTGAATTTATTTTATTCCTGTTTTGCTTTTCAGGAAATGCCTTTTTTTTTAAAACCAAAAAAAAAAAAACCTGGTGATATTTTAACTTGAAACTTTTCTTGCAGCTTATTCATCACAGGTTACATACATATTTTTATTTTTTTCTTTTTCTTTCCTTTTTGAATTTCTAACACTTTTGCCTGTTTCGGTATATTTTTGAAGATAAGGATTTTTGCTTTAGTTGTTTAAAACGATGGCTGTGGAAGGTTTCTTGCACAAAAAAAGTGCGTTTTTGGTTTCCTTGTCAACGAAGACGAAATGATCAGCTGAGACCCCCTTTCCCTTTTCGCAGGTATTACATCTGGAATTGTGCATTTCAATGATTAAAATACAGTTTTTATTTAATTTTTATACAATAAAGGCGACACAATCCTGAAATGATATTTCTGTGCCTGGTTTATTGTTTCAATCAGTGTAACATCTTTAAATTGAAGCCTTACCCGACACGGACGGTGCAGTTATTTCTGTAAAACCAGTCTTAACAATTTGTGTATCTTTTTGGGGGGGACAGGTGCTTGGCGAACTTTGAAAATGTACGCAATGCTGGCTTTGAGGGGACTTGAACAAGTGTGTGTGTGTGTGTGTGTGTGTGTGCGTTTTGTTTTCCTTTACCTGTTTTTTTCTCAGGACCGACCTGCGCTCTTTAACTTGATAGCACAATAAGAGCTCAATGACCCGACTGCTGCACGTTTGTTTGTTTTTTTTTTATTATTTTTATTATTTATTATTATTATTATGATGATGATATGGAAAATATTGCGCAGGTGTCCCAACAGCTGGGATCCACGTAGACAATCGCGATTTTTTTTTTTTTGGACTGGGAGGACCGGTCCGCGCACACCCCGGCAGCCCGGCGCCCTCGTTGTCTGACGGCTGCTCTTACCTGCGCCTCTCGGAGGGCTCCGCAATACAACTGCGATGCTCGCGGCGGCGGCCGGTCCTTCTTCGCATTGCTGCAGACCCATGATAAATGAACGGTACGGATGCCTGAAAATACATCGAGGTGTTGGACGCGTTTTGGAAGCACCGGCTGACCTGCCGCCGGGGACGCGTTTATTGTAAACTTGTAAAGAACGTTAGCGTTAAGCGAGCCGGTAAGGATATAGCTAGGGGGGTCTTCAAATGGCTACTGCTACTACACGGATGTGAACGAGGGGTTTATGGTCACTACAAAATGTGCATTAAAAAAATAAATAAATAAACGAAGAATCGCTGGTTGTAAATGGACCCCTGAAGTGTATTCGGCTTTCCATATATACAGACCACTTGAAAGCCTTACGTTAACTCTGTAATAGTTTAACCCTGGTGATATTGCTGTGCAGTATTTCATAGGAAAAAAAAATCGAGAACCCGTCATTTATTTATTTATTTATTCATTTATTTATCGCGGGGTCTGTGCATTGCCACTTTAGTCTCATGTTATCATTTCATAGGTACGGATATTCAAGAAAGCATTGAGGTTTTTTTGTTACTCAAACTGGGCGAATTCTGAGGACTCCATCCTGTTCACGTGTCCTATTCATTGCTGGGGTCGGAGGCTGAGGGGCAATTCAGCAGGATCGGGTTACCTGTAAGAACTTTACAAAGAAATCGTCATAGGGTTACCTTGATCATTAAACTGATTTATTATTATTATTATTATTATTATTTATAGCTGAGGTGACAAACATTAGTTTGAACGAGACAATGAGTGACAGCGTACCGGTGAAGTGACTTGCTCCTGGTCACACAGAGTCTAGGGTGGGATATGAAGTTCAAAGCCTTAACCTCAAGTCACACTGCCATTGTTATTTTTTTTTTTTTTTGTTCTCTCTTTTTGGCGGTTTGCTGCTTAGCTCCGGATCTGGATAACAAATCAAAGTGATTTACCCCAAATAAGAGTTCTTTAATGGCTCATTTTTGGTTCTTTACGTGGTTGTGTGGTGTACCCTATAGAAGCTTTGGTTGGCCAAGCACCATTTCTACCTGGGGAGGGCTCTTGACACGTGAAACTGTGTTTTTGTGCCTTGAAAATAAGAATATAAGAAATTTGACAAATGAGAGGAGACCATTCCATCCATCACGCCCGTTTTGTCTAAGTTGTCCCAATATCTCATCCATTTTTTTTTTCCTAAAGGTTATCAAGGTTTATAGTTCAACTCCATGTCTCTGTAGTTTGTTCCATAGTCCCTTTGGTAAAGAAGGGCTTCCTGGCTTCAGTTTTCGATGTATTTCTCCTTAATTTCCACTGATGTCCTTAAGTACGTGGCTCACCCTTAAGTTTTGCTGGATCTCCTTTATCGATGCCTCTGACCATTTTGAAGATCTTGATGTGGTTCTTACTCAGTCTTCTCTTTTTGTGACTAAACAGGTTTACTTTTTTGAGTCTGTCACAGTACGATATGTCCTGAAGTCCCGTGATGCACTTGGTTGTTCTCTTCTGCTCCTCTTCAAGTGCTGTTATGTCTTTCTTGTACCGTGGTGATGATCTGAACTGCACACAGGGCTGCAGATGTGGACTTATTAGTGCATTACATATTTTGAGCATAATGTCCCTTGACTTACGTCCAGCAGTTTTTACAATATAACCTAAGACTTTACTTGTCTTTTTATTTGTTTCTGTGCCTTGCTTAGTCAATAAAAATGTTGTGTCAACATAATCCCCTAAATCCTTTTCAGAAGTTGCTTCCTGTAGCTCGGTGTCTCCCATCTTGTATTTACAATTGATGTTCCTTTTGGCCACATGCAGTACTTTGCACTTTTTTACATTAAACTGCATTTTCCTAATACGTAATAAAAAAAAAAAAGCATCTTTAATGTATGGTAGGCTACCTAGCAGGACACTAATGCATTAAGAAAACCCTGACTCGGCCTGTGTTATCGTACACAGCCATTAATTATCAGGAACCCACTGGTATTTCACAAATCTCTTGCCATCTATTTGTAGTTATTATTTACTGTAAGGAGCCTGTAAAACAGACCTACTGTAAGTTAAGGTTCTTTCTGGACCGTCACATGGATGGGCCTTTTGAACACAAAAAAGGGTTACCCTGTTCCACCAACTCGGAGGAATCACACTGGCCTCCTTTATTTTTAAGGGTGTAGAAGAAGGATGTGTGCCGCGCTCCTAACGCCTGGACTTTGTTAGCTGAGGGATGGCCCAGGAGCATCTGATGAGATTCTTTTCTTCAAATAACTATAACTGGCACAACTTTATTATTATTATTAATGCTCCTACCATAACTGGCACAATACTTTTAGTACTATTATTATTTTATTATTATTATTATTATTATTATTAATGCTCCTATGAACTGGCACAATACTTGTAGTACTATCATCATTATTATTATTATTATATTATTATTAATGCTCCTACCATAACTGGCACAATACTTGTAGTACTATCATTATTATTATATTATTATTAATGTTCCTATTATAACTGGCACAATACTTGTAGTATTATTATTATCAATGCTCCTACCATAACTGGCACAATACTTGTAGTATTATTATTTATATTATTATTATTAATGCTCCTACTATAAATGGTATATTATTATTATTATTATTATTATTATTATTATTATTATTATTATCCATCCATCCAAACCTAAGCAGCGTCACTGGGACTGACTGACTGAATTAGTTACAGCTTGATCTGGAATAAAATCAATAGCTTCAGCAAGACATTATCAATATTACATGGTAGCGAATGGGCACAGCAGCACTGAGCTCACAGATGGGTTATGCTGTATACAGCTTGGCTAAACGTTGACTATGAAATCTCGAAATCCCCTCGTTTGCAGCTCCACAAACAGATAGCGCAGATGATTCGTCACACTGGAAGAGGCTGCCAATGTTTCTATGCCCATTTGATCCCGTCTTCATTTTAAGAAAGTGTTGCTTGCCTCCTCCCAACTGATCCTTTGCCGTCCTGCCTTCTTTTCCCCAAGTTTCTTCTTTTTCTTTGTTTTTTTATTGCCTTATTGTGCAGATCCTGTTTTCCTCTCTGAAAGTAACTCTACTGTGCTTTGCATTATTGATTGGCAGTCCCAGTGGAGTGTAATGGCGAGGAGAGGTGTGTGAGCGGTGAGCCCAGGAAAGGACAGGAGCCAGTTTGGGAAGGGAAGGGGAGTGGGGGTTTTGTTGCTTTGTTATAAATAAAAATAAACCTCATCACCAGCTAAGGTGTTAACTCTGAGTTGAGATCTTCTTTAGTTACACTCTATTTGCATGTCTCTATAAAAATGTAAAAGTAAAACCAAACTGGAGTATTTTAGCAGTTAGGAGTCACTTGGGTGTGAGGAGCTGATACTCTGCAACACGAGCAGTGACAGATGAGCTCCCAGTGTTTGAGGAAAGGTGCCATTTCAATAACATGCATTATTATTATTATTATTATTATTATTAATGTGACATGTCTGGTTACCGACTCAGTGAGACCCAGGACTGGAAGAAGAGAGGCTGGAAAGTGTTGAGCTGTAAGGCTATCCAAATCATTGGGTTATCTTTATTACACTAAACCTGTTCTTACTTATTATTTGGCTGACACCTTAAGGCAACTGACTAACAACATTTCAGATACAAGTTCATTTTTTTTCCTCTCCATTTCGAGCACTTGTGGCCATGGCAGGATTTGAACCTGCAGCCTCAGGGTCTGAACTACAAAGTCGTGACTGGATAAAGGCTGCACTACCTGCCAAAATCTGTCAGGATTTGTGTAAGGTGGCATATGCGATAAGTTGAATATGAACAAGCAAGTATGAGTGTGTAGTTTGCGTATTGTTACAACAATCTTTTATAAAAAAGTTCATGTTAATAATGTGACATCCTTTCGAATAAGACACACTCAGGAGCTGCTTGTCTTGTCTTCCAAATGCCAACTGGCTTTTTATTTGATATGCCCCAATATAAACGATGCCTTAACACCGCCCGTTGTTTGGGTCCAAAGTACAGGGTGAGTCCAAATTATGTTAACATTTGAAATGTGGAAACAATTAATTCACAAAACCTACTAACTGTATGTGCTTGATGATTTACAGGAATGTCTCAACCTGTGCGCCATCAAGTTCAACACACACAAACCAACGAGCAACAGTACCATTTAAAACCCAGACAGACATTTCACGGGGAATTGATGATACCACAGTCCGTATTCTGTCCTTCAGGTCATTGATATCACAAACTTTAATGCTATAAACTCACACACCTTCACCATACCCCATAACCAGAAATCACAGGGTGTCAAATCAGGGGAGTGTGGAGGCCGCGGCAATGGTCCACCATGGCCTGTTCATCGAACCTGGAAAGGTGTGGTCGAGATCAAAATAATCCATTAGTGTTAACAGAATTTGGACTCCCACTGTAATAAAAACAAGTCGCCTTCATCCTGTCTACCTCTTGCCTGCCCTCCTTTAACTGTTCGCTCCCTTCTCACCCTGATGCTGTCTTCCTCTCGCTGCAACATAAACTACCTTTTCCAACTACCCACACTGCCTTTTTCTGCAAGCACCCTTAATTAATCCTGATCCCCATCATTCTGCTCATCTCTCTAGAGACGTGACCCGCGCCTCCACCCCAGCACTGCCTCCACTCCCTACTGTCCACGTCACACTAATGTTTAATTTTTGTGGCACATTTTAATACATCAAAGTAGCTCGGCATACTTTACAATATTAGTAGCTTAAAAAGTTACAAAAAGAAGAGTAAAAACATCCATCCAATAATCCGTTATCCAACCCGCTATATCCTAACTACAGGGTCACAAGAGTCTGCTGGAGCCAACACAGGGCACAAGGCAGGAAACAAACCCTACGCAGGGTGCCAGCCCACCGCAGAGAGTAAAAACAGTCATTTATAAATACAACAACTTTTCCTAAATCCAAAAGCATGGAAATTATTTGTCTAGGTCGATAGATAGGCAAGGCACTATAAAATAGATAAATGTGTATGTGAACATAAAGTTAAGATCTGTGAGGCAAAGGAACGAGAAAAAGCAACTGTGTTGAAGCCGCTTTCTCAATGATGATGACAAGGGTGCAAGTTATAAGCTGAAAATATAGATAGACAAGACACTACAGTATACTGTATAATGTATAGATAGACAAGAGTCCAATGTTTGTGGGCATAAAGGTAGGGTTGAAGAGGCCAAGGAGTCAGAAAAAGAAAACAGGATGGAGCTGCTTTGTGTAGTGATGATGACAACAAAGCTAATTATAATCTGAAAATACTGTATAGATAGATCTATCTATCTATCTATCTATCTATCTATCTATCTATCTATCTATCTATCTATCTAGGCATAATATTAGAATTAAAGAGGCCAAGGAGTAAGAAAAAGCAAACGCGTTGGAGCTGCTTTGTGTAGTGATGATGACAACAATGCTAATTATAAGTTGGAAATACTGTATAGCATTAGCATTATATGATAGGACTCCTATCTATCTATCAGCTGATATTAGGCTTCAGTTTTATATAATGCTTTTCAAAGTGATTTGCTATAGCAAAATTGAGGCAAAAATGTAGTACAGACCAGGCAGTGTTATTACATACCATTAAGTTATTATTTAGAACTTAGATAGATATATCTGTGCTATCCTATTTATATAATTATCTGTCTATCTATCTGGGCATAATATTAGATTTAAAGAGGCCAAGGAGTAAGAAAAAGCAAACATGTTGAAGCTGCTTTGTGTAGTGATGATGATAACAACACTAATTATAAGTTGAAAATATAGATAGACAAACCACTATATAATAGATAGTTAGTTAGACATAGTCCTATGTTTGTGGGCATAAAATTAGAATTAAGGAGGCCAAGGAATAAAAAGAAGCAAACACATTGAAGCTACTTTGAACAGTGATGATGACAATGATGAAAGTTGTAAGGTTAGAGAGAAAAGATACTATATAATGGATGGATAGATCAAATTATATGTATGTGGACATAAAGTTAGACTCAGGCCAAAGAATAAGAAGAAGCTGATTTGTACGATGATGATGATGATGACAAGGATGAAAGGTTAGAGAGATAAAACACTACATAATGGATGGATGGATAGATAGATAGATAAAATATTATGTATGTGGACATAAAGTTAGACTCAAAGAGGCCAAAGAATAAGAAGAAGCTGATTTATACGATGATGATGATGATGACAAATATATAAATGCTATGCTGAAATGATTCAAAGCAGCTCTTTAAAGGTGTACACGTGAAGAAGATCACATACAGTAAAATAGACAGGAGTTTCTAAGATGGTGAATACTGTACACAGTATAACATAAATAAGGCAGTAGTGTCTTTCTAATATAATAATATATTATCAGCAGCACCCGGCATTGCTTGTGTTAGTAATTTTAAGGCAGAACTATCTATCGTCTATAAATGGTGTTTCTTAAAGTGTGCCATCCCAGACACAAATGAAATGAAATTAATTCATTTTAGGGCTCAAAATTCAGGAAAAGGTACTGTTCTTTAAAATGATGCCCCCCACCACCCCTGAAAGGTACCCCCAGGATTTAAATGTCTCTCCCTGACCAAATGATATGCGTGCCAAGTTTTACTGAGTTTGAACCAAGGCAAGGACTTGAAATTGTATAAAAAACAAACACACACCTTCACGTTAAGCTTTATATATTAGAAATTGTCATATGCAAACTTAGTCTTGTATATTTTACTTTGTGTTTTAATTATATTTATTCAAAACTGTGTCTTGGTACTGTGTGTTTGTCCAATGGGAAATGTGGTATGGAAAAAAAAAAAATTGGTTAATTGAATTTCATAGTGGGCGGCCTGGTGGCGCAGCGGGTAGCGCTGCTGCCTCGCAGTTAGGAGACCCAGGTTCGCTTCCCAGGTCCTCCCTGCATGGAGTTTGCATGTTCTCCCCATGTCTCCGTGGGTTCTCCTCCAGGTGCTGTGGTTTCCTCTCACAGTCCAAAGACATGCAGGTTCGGTGGATTGGCGATCCTAAATTGTCCTTAGTGTGGGTGTGTGTGTGTGTGCCCTACCCAGGTTTTGTTTCCTGCCTTGTGCCCTGTGTTGGCTGAGATTGGCTCCAGCAGACCCCCGTGGCCCTGTAGTTAGGATATAGCGGGTTGGATAATGGATGGATGAATTTCATAGCTAGAGGGATAAATAGATAAGAGATATTGCTATTTTCTGATGAAATTCTTACAGTATATCATAGGCATGTTTATCTCTGCATAGGCCTACAAGTCAAACAGTATGTTATTATCATATGATTGATTGATACATAATAATTTTATTTGTCCCCAAGGGGAGATTAAAACAAAAGCTGAAGGGAAATTTAAAGACTCTAACAAACCACCACCCTCCAAAAACACACAAGAACGTCTGACTTCAGGCTGCTGCCTTCTAAATGCCGACTTCAGTCCTGAGCTCTTAAACATCTGTAACATAGGAAAGATCATTTCTAGTAATGCTGTATCTCAAATAGCATTCCGATTATTAAATGTAATCACATTCTTGCTGGTTTATGCATTTCTATAAGTTTTTAATCCTTTATAAGACAGAAACAAACCCACCTTTGCAGTGCCCAGTTTGTGTATCCATGGATCCTTTGAGTGATTAGCTTCAGTTTCATTTGCCTTTTTGTAAGTTATGTGTGGCAGCGTCTTCAGCTTTGCAGTTTCATTTAACTAGAGGAGTAATCAAAAATGAAGGTGAATGGAAGTGTTTTGTAGCCACCCTGTCATCTTTAGACCCGCAGCCATGCGCTCGGATATTGCCACCCATAAAAATAACAGCTCTCTGTAATGGCACTTTTCCTGGGTTGTGTCATTCCTTTTAGACCCTTTGCTTGACAAAGTAACCGTTTCATTCTGTAAAGGGTTCCTTGCACATTAAATTGGTTTTCTGGGCTTTGAAATGGTTCCTAATATGTGGACAAAACAGAAAGCTTTAACGTATATTAGGCTGCCTAGCAGGTTAAAACGCATCAAGAAAACCTGAGCTTGTGTGATGGTACGCAGCAAGAGACCACCTAAAATCGGGAACCCACTGGCATTTCGGAAGTCTGTTACTATCTAGTCATAGCTATTTATGTTCTAAATAAATCAAAGTTCTTTCTGGAACCTTGATATGGATGGTTCTGTTTTGAACCCAAAATGAACATTTCTCTAAAGAACCTCCTTCAGGAGTTAAATAACTTGATCGTCATAATAATAAAAAACACATCAGCAGCTGTATTCAGTCTTAGCCAAGATAAAGCATACCTTAGGCACACTCCATTAGTATGCTGCAAGAAAAATGTACAATAACAACAGAAACTTTGAAAAGTCGTATTTTAGTAGTTAGGAGTCACTTGGGTGTGGGGACCTGGGATACGGCGAAACCAGCAGATGTAAATGGGGTCTCGGGGGTCAAAGAGACCCGGAAAGGTGCATACATGGAAAGGAAAGAGGCACAGCCAGGCTTCAGGTGTTCATTATAATACTGGTAGTTCGGTCTTTCTTTCTAAAAAAAAAAGGACTTTATGTGGACATAGTTAGACTCAAAGAGGGCAAAGAATAAGATGAAGCTGCTTTGTACGATGATGATGATGATGATGACAAATATATAAATGCTAAGCTGAAATGATTGAAATCAGCACTTTAAAGGGGGCATGTGAAGAAGATCACATACAAGAGTTTCTAATGTGGTGAAAACTGTATACAGTATAATATAGAAAAGACAGTAGTGTCTTTCTAATATAATATGATCAGCAGCACCTGGCATTGCTTGGGTTAATAATTCTAAGGCAGAACTATCGTCTATAAATGGTGTTTCTTAAAGTGTGCCATCCCAGACACAAATGAAATGAAATGAATTCATTTTAGGGCTCAAAAATCTCAAATTTATACGATGATGATGATGATGACAAATATATAAATGCTATGCTGAAATGATTCAAAGCAGCTCTTTAAAGGTGTACATGTGAAGAAGATCACATACAGTAAAAAAAGACAGGAGTTTCTAATATGGTGAATACTGTACACAGCATAATATAAATAAGGCAGTAGTGTCCTTCTAATATAATAATATATTATCAGCAGCACCCGGCATTGCTTCTGTTAGTTCTGCCTTAGAATTACTATCTATCGTCTATAAATGGTGTTTCTTAAAGTGTGCCATCCCAGACACAAATGAAATGAAATGAATTCATTTTAGGGCTCAAAAATCCAATAAAAGGTACTGTTCTTTAAAATGATGCCCCTCACCACCCATGAAAGGGGTCTTCCTGACCAAGTGGGATATGCGTGCCACGTTTTACTGAGATTAGACCAAGGCAAGGACTTGAAATTGTATAAAAAACAAACAACACCTCCATGTTAAGCTTTATATATTAGAAATTGTTATATGCATACTTAGTCTTGTGTATTTTATTTTGTGTTTTAATTATATTTATTCAAAACTGTGTTTTGATATTGTGTGCTGTTCCAATGGGAAATGTGGTATGGAAAAATAAAATTGGTTAATTGAATTTCGTAGCTAGACAGATAAATAGATAAGGGATATTGCTATTTTCTCTGTCTTTCTAAAAAAAGGACTTCTGCTTTCCTTAAAGTTAAAATGGGATATATATATATATATATATTTATATAATAAATTCTTTTCACGTTTGAAACGGAAATTATGTATGACCACAGAACATATACTAATGCACTCGCGTTTGAAACGGAAATTACGTATGACCATAAGAGTCAGGTTACACAGAGAACGTGAGACAGAAGCAGATCGATGCTAATCGCTAATCAACATATACGACAATCACAATTGAGGACCTCACAAACACCCAAACAACGTGCTGAACAGAATCGAATTCGACGGATACGGTATTCACAGGCTTTCACGTCACACAGGCGTCAGTGTCTGTATATGGAGGGATTCAATTATAACATTGAAAACGATTATAGCCTACATCCAAAAGTTACAATAGGAGAAATGAACATTGTGTGTGAGTACTGCCAAGCAAAAAGGTTTAAATTTGAATCACGTGGGATGTGTTGTTCAGACGGCAACGTGAAATTAACACCTTTAAGCCATCCACCTGAACCGTTGTTGTCTCTTATTTCTGGTGCAACTCATTTTCTACATAACAGTAGGAAATGCAGTTCGTGTTTTCAAAAGACATCGTTTGGCACCACGGCTGCTACCAAGGAATCTGGCTTTATGCCGACATTTAAAATACGGGGTCAAATCTATCATAGAATTGGGTCATTAATGCCATTGCCTGATGAAAGCCACAAATACCTCCAGATACTGTATTTTATTTTTTTCCTGTCCACTTAGTGAGCGAAGCAACTGGGTAATCTGATAATATATATATATATATATATATATATATATATATATATATATATATATATATATATATATATCTATATATATATATATATATATATATATATATATATATATATATATATATATATATATATATATATATATATATATATATATATATATATATATATATATATATGTATGTGTGTGTATATATATATATATATATATATATATATATATATGTGTGTGTTAATGTTAGCTCCATCAGCCCCAGGAGAATGTGTGATTTTTACATTGTTAGATATTTTTGTTATTTTTACTCCAGTCAAAGTGCCTCCTAACGCCTTTCACCTCAACAGCAAACTGTACTCTTAAGTTAAATAATTTACACAGTGTTGGATGGATATGTTTTATGTGCCTAAGTGTAGGCCTGTTTCCTTCCAACACTGCCATTTTGTGTCTTGGCTTTTAACAGAATGTCTTCTGCCTTCTTGACAGCAGCCGTTTTCAAATTAAGGATACCTTGTGAAGCTGCAAAAAGGCAACTTTTTCAAGGCAGAATCTCAAACCTTGCCAGTTTAAATAACACAAGGGAAAAAAATGACACAGTTACTTTAATAAAAAAAAAAGTCAATTGATTTATGTTTAATTTTGTATATTATTAAAATCCTGCTATTTTATTTTGTCATCTTTTGATCAGGCTTTGATTTAAAGTGCTGCTTTAAGTATTCTGGACTTGTATTGTTGTCATCTGTATTCTGTACAAAACACATTTACTCGTCCTTACTCTGTAGCCTCATCGATTCTAACTGTATCTCCACATATCTATCTATCTAGGCAATTCATTTATTAAATTTTATTCTTTAGTTGAACATTACCTGCCTGTCAAAACAATTCAAAATAAAATTACAGTTAAAATAGAAAATGCCTTGTAAATATCACTATGCATATAATATACATTGCATACATACAGTATATATAAAATGGCAAAAACATTATCTATCACTTGTCTAGCTACCAATGAAATTCAGCTACTCAGCTTTATATTTCTATGGCAAAGTTTCCATTGGTTAAGCAAGAAGTGTCCAAGCACAGAATACCATTAACATACACTGGGAACTCTACGGTCTATCATGTGTATCAGATATACAAATACATGCCTAGTAGTCTGTCCATTATAGGGTGCCTTCCATGTCCATCATATCAATTATACATTTATGCAGTAGCATCCTATCTTATCTGTCTTATCTGTCTTATCTGTCTTATCTATCTTATCTATCTTATCTATCTTATCTATCTATCTATCTATCTATCTATCTATCTATCTATCTATCAGCATTTGGGAGGTAACTGAGTCTGCAAAGCGACATGCAGTAACGCATTCATTACTTAATAACAATCCAAATCAAAATAAAATGTCCACCCTTTCTTCTATTGTATACTGCACCTCTCTTAAGTGAACACCATGTCAAGGTGCTATATACAGTACACCTTTGTATCATTTATCACTTTGGTGCAGATGGGTGAAGGCACTCGCTCAGGAGCTGCACAGGGGATCAGTAGTCTACTTTGCACTTTTGAACTCGGGTCCAAAGACGTACCCGTCAGGCTAACCTCTTGTTTAAAATCGTTATCCTATTTTTAAATCGTAAAACGTGACTGACAGCTTAAACATTTTTCATAAGCCGCACATAAAGCAAAGATATTCACAAATAGATGACCTGTTTTGTGAGTTGTACCTGACTGCTTAACTGCATTTTAAGAGTAGTTTATATTTAATAACTTGGACTCAGTTTTTCCTGAATATTTTTTTTTTTTTTTGTAAGATTCTTAAGGAAATGCTATCCCTTTAATTTGCTGGTGGCAGCAGTGGTTAGTCAGAGTGAATGGTTCGAATATACTGCAGTGTGTGCTTCACAGGCCTACTTTACCGGTAAAATGAAATAGAACTGCTATGCTGTCCATATTCCCAAAATAGGTTTGTGCTTTTGTCAAAAACACGATTCCAAACCAAGATTATCAAATTTTAACAGACAGCACTGGCCCTCAACTCTAGACGACATTCTCAGCTGCTTACTGACATTCTCTGTTTTATTTTTAACTGCTTTGGTTGTATCCATATTTTAGGTATTGGGTGTTTTGTTAATAAATCCTTTGTCATTATGGTGTTGAGGCTTATTTTTACACTTAGCTTTTCTTTTTCATTTAATTAATTCTGCCGTAAATATCTAAATTATAAAATCGGAACAGGAGACAAACACATCCTGTCTTTCATTTTTAGTTTTTTAAATTCCTTAATAAAGTTTAAATGCATTTGGCTGATTTACTGTGTTTAAATATCGGGGAGGTCTGCTTTACGTTGTAATGCTCGGTACTGTATATTACACTATTCAGCAGTTATCCGTGTTTGAAAAATTTGAAACTCGATTACTGAAGTAGGGCCATAGCAGAGCATCTTTACACTCACTGCTTCTTCTATTGCATCTGCAGAGCCGTTTTCAAGGACGTGAGCTCACCCAGCTTCGTCTTCTCAAGTGCTGACATTTATGAAGGAACAGCAGTCACTATTTGGGACTCCTTTCTGGAAAGGTGAAAGGCAAACGTGGGAGAGATACCTTGAAGTGTTTTTTATTACATTGGCTTGGTTTGTGGTATCTGAGTGGCACTCAGTATTGTGAGACTGACTCAAAAACAGGAGCTCTGTGTGTGTGTGTGTGTGCGACTGAGTGGTCCCTGCAATGGACTGGTGCTCTGTCTGGAGTGGCTGCCAGGATAAGTGCCAACTCTGTATGGGCAAGGAACTCAATTCGTGGGTTCAAAGAGTGAATGATGAAAAATGTAAAATAAATATACAAAATTATTTATTATGTCAGCACTGAGTACGTGTTTTGTGTTTAATGCTCAGTGGACAGACTTTTCATATCTAAATCATTAGATAGACAGATACTTTATTAATCCCAAGTGGAAATTCACATAATCCAGCAGAATTATACTGATACAAAGAAACAATATTTAATTAAAGAGTAATAAAAATGTATGTAAAAACAAACAATAACTTTGTATAATGTTAGCGTTTACCCCCCCGGGTGGAATTGAAGAGTCACATAGTGTGGGGTCTCCTCAGTGTGTCAGTGGAGCAGGATGGTGACAGCAGTCTGTCTCTGAAGCTGCTCCTCTGTCTGGAGATGATCCTGTTCAGTAGATTCTCCATGATTGACAGGAGTCTGCTCAGCGCCCGTCGCTCTGCCATGAATGTCAGACTGTCCAGCTCCATGCCTACAATAGAGTCTGCCTTCCTCACCAGTTTGTCCAGGCGTGATACGTTTCTCTTCTTTATGCTGCCTCCCCAGCTCACCACAACTGTCTTATAGAACATCTGCAGCATCTTATTGCAGATGTTGAAGGATGCCAGTCTTCTAAGGAAGTATAGTCTGCTCTGACCTTTCTTACACAGAGCATCAGTATTGGCAGTCCAGTCCAATTTATCATCCACACATTATTCAGGGTGTGTACTGAAACAAAAAGTAAATTTAAGAAATGCCAATATTTTTTATTTTCATTTTCCACACCATCCCAAATGTTTCTGATTTGGGGTTTGTACGTTGGAGTGCCTGTCCCACTACACCCCAAGTCATAACCTTAAATGTTCAAATGGAGGTCTTCTTATAATTTCAAGAGCCCAGCTTAAAAGAAGTGGTGAGGCAGCCTTCTGCTGTTATGCACTAAAAATACAATTTATTTTTTGTATTGCCCAAAATCACACAAGAAGTGCTGCAATGGGCTTTAACAGGCCCTGCCTCTTGACAGCCCCCCAGCCTTGACTCTCTAAGAGGACAAGAAAAAACTCCCCCCCCAAAAAAAAAACCTTGTAGGGGGGAAAAAATGGAAGAAACTTCGGGAAAGGCAGTTCAAAGAGAGACCCCTTTCCAGGTAGGTTGGGTGTGCAGTGGGTGTCAAAAAAGGGGGTCAATACAACACAACACACAGAACAGAACAAATCCTCATTACAGTATAGAAATAAAAATATTAGAAGTATGGAGTAGAATTTAACAGTAGATGATATCCCATAATATGATTTGGATTTGTTTGGAGTCCTGGAGACCTCAGCCATCAAGCTGCCTCCCCCATTTGGCTATTCCACAGCTGAAATAGCGCTAATCCGATGAAAGGACCCCTCTTTCCCACAATTCCTGCGATCCTCCATCAAGGATGACTTTACCTTAGGCAGGCAAAACAACAGAGATACATCAGGCTAATATTGTGTAACATTAAAAAAAAACTGATAATAAACCTACTTATTTAACTCTTTGAGGGCTGAATATTTTTTTCCAAAAAACAATAGTTTCACTCAGAAACCAACATAAAATGTCTGTTGATGCATGCTGTGACTGTCAGTTTGCCAAGAATGTGCGGCTTGCTTGCTGCCAGGCTGTCTTCGCTTGACTGGGACAGCAGCAGTGGTCACGGTCACAGTGCATTACAATCTGGTTTCTAACTCTTGTCATTGTTAAGTGGCAGTCCTCCCTGGCAAACATTGTCAGTACCACAACTAGCTGGGGACCGATCAGCTGAAGCTGGAACGTCACGTTTGTTTTCGATCACTTGTATCAAAAACCAAGTCAGACAAGTCATATTCCAGTTCAGAGATAACAGGCAAAACGTCATCCACGGAGTATTTTGCTTTATGTATTTGCTTTGATCTCTCGCCAGATGTCAGTGCCATTTTTGCCACTGTGTGCGCCTTGCTACTCACGAGTGGGCAGGGAATCTTGGTCAAACCATTGAATCTAACTTTCCTTCTAGCAATGAGAGTCCAACTAAAATATAACGGTTGGTCTTGTCACAGTATACAGTCGATTACCATCGTCAACTCCTCTTTTTGACAAAAGTCCACATCAGCCCCAGACAAACAGGACTCTGGTCCTGGGGCCCTAACAGAAGGGGGCCCCTTCACGCTTGATTTTTTTTTTGCTGATGTTGTGCGCGTAGATATATATTCAAGTTACATGTAATAGAAAAGTTAAATCATTTAGCTTAACAACAATACAAATGAGTGTTTTAACAGCCGCATGCACCACGCAAGTAGATATCGTGCTGGTGTCGTGTGAAGCACGCTTGTCAAAGGGGACATTTCGATCATTTTGTATACGTACTGTATTTGAAGGTTTTGGCATGTGGGGACCCGGGGGAAGGCAGTGGGGCCCACACGTACCCAGTTGTCTGGGTCCCAAATATTTCTAGCCCTGAAAGAGTTAATTCGATTTTTCATGGTCCTGGTGGAGCTAACATTTTCTTCTTTTTCTTTTTGTATTTTATGTACCATCCCAATTTTTTGTGATTTGGGGTTGTACAGCGTATGAAGGGTTGGTATAATTTAAGGCTTGGTAAACCATTAGTATCATTTTTCAAGTTAATTCTATAGGACGTGGGTAAGCAATGTAATGATGCTAAAACTGGTGTGATGTGCTCAGATTTTCTTTTTCTGGCTAAGTTTCTCACTGCTGCATTCTGCCCTAACTGCGACCGATTGATGTCTTTCTTAGGTAGTCCTGTTAGGAGAGCGTTACAGTAATGTAGTTGACTGAGAACAAAAGCGTGAATTCATTTTTCAGCATCTTATAAAGTTACAAGAGGTGTTACTTTTGCAATATTTTTTTAGTGGAAAAAATGCAGTCCTCGTGATGTGGTTAATGTGCGATTTGAAGTTTAAAACGGGGTCCATGATATTCCATCAAAATTCTTTACCTCTGCCTTGAATACTAAGGGATCAAGTTTAATTCTAATACCCTTCCTTTTTTCATTTTTGCCAATCACTATGATTGCTGTTTTTTCCTTATTTAGTTTCAGAAAGTTATTTTTCTACCTTTTAGAAATACTAGTAAGACATTGAATCAGAGAGTCAAGGGCATCAGGGTCATCTGGCACCATAGATAAGTAAATCTGCGTGTCATCTGCATATCTGTGATAGTTCATCTTGTGTTTTGACATAATCTGGGATAATGGAAGGATGTAAGTCATTTGTCGTGGATCCCATACTGCTATCTTTAAAAAGACCACTTGGTCCGCTACTGTGGAATAAATGAAATCTGAAGTGGCTGAAGTGGAAAGCCACTTTTGTCCCGTGCCAGGCAATGGGATACTAGAAGCATTTGCATGGGGGTCTGTTTGGTTCAAGTGATTATGCATTCCCACCTTCTGTAGCCCCACACAGTTGTCACTGGTGGAGAAGTATGACTGGAAATTGCTGTCACTATCTATTGCAAATTGTCCTTGTGCAAGTCTGCTCACATAATGTTCATCATCTTTTTATGAAACTCACTTTAGTAAATTACTTTTAGTTTCTGATGGCCTGTGTGAACTACAACTCTGAAAATATCTCAAAATGTTATTCATAATTACACAACTTGCTATTGAAAAATAAGATTACAACAAATTACAAAAATATGTGACAGGCATCTAATATTGTACTGAATATCCAGGTATTACGAAAGTAGATAAAGAGGATCTTGATTATCCATCAATTTTTAGGTCCATTCACTAATAATATGAGAAGCACCTACTGTGGTAGTCATGTGTATCTGTCTGTTGTCACAAACTCAAACAAGAGCCATAGTAAGGTTTGGGGCAGCCATCCGTGTATTGTTTTCCTGGCTGCTAAATTGCAAACAAATGATAGCACTGATGTGCACAAACCAGAGTCCAAAACAGAACTGAGGGAATAGGGAAAAGGTGGAGGCTTTTAAAGGTCTGTATAGGAAGTGACGTCAAAGGGGCTGGGATTGGAAGGGTCTTCAACCATAGGCACAGGCCCGGACATGACATCAAGGGGGCCAGAACCGGAAAGGTCTTCATCCATAGGTTCGGACCTTGAAGTGACGTCAACTGGTCCAGGCGGAAATTTCCTTGAATGGTCTGCAGGAAAGCGAGAAAAAGAGTTGGTGCGATCTGCCACATCCCGGTCTGATTCGGAATTGTCCTCATTCCAACCCTTTAGCTGCCTCCCATGCAAACATGTGTGACACTGTCTGCATTTTACAACTCATTTCCTATTTGAGCAATTCTGTAGAAATTTGAGAGATCTGAATAAATCACATTGTAAAATGGTATGAAATATCAAAATCTATTGAAAAGTATTGACAAGATTGCAAACTCCTCTATCTTAGTAAAAATAAGCGCTCTGTGCAACTTCAAGATTTTACTGTTTCAAATTTCCATTGGGATAACTTGCAAATTTGGTACATTTTCCTTTTTTAATAGTCCAATAGCCAGTCAGATCACCAGTATAAGTTAGCAAAACTCTGGGAGAGGCGTGCATGCGACCAGCTCATATACCAGCTCAACTCTCCAGGCAGCTTTCTGTACAAAAGATTTATAAAACAAATCTTGATGTGAGAAGATGCATTATTTGTGGCAAATCAGACCTATCTGTTGTGACAGTAGGGGTCAGTGTTGCCCCGTGTAACCTATAGTCCATATGTCCAGACACCAGGTAAAAGTCCCAGAAATAATTTTAATTTCTTTTATAATGTGCCTAAGCACCTCCATCTCCACAATACACAATAATCGATACAATAAATCTCCTATCCACCCAGCAGCTCGGTCACCCTTCCTCCCAACTCCGGCTCACCTCGCTGGGTTTCCCACAATCCTTTTAAATAGTCCTCGACCCGGAAGTGCTTCTGTCCTTCAGTCCATGCGATTCCATAGTACTTCCAGGTCAGATGAAAACTTTTATTTTTTTTTCTGCCCGGAAGTACTTAATTTCTTCCGTCCCCATGACTTGGGAGTACTTCCGGGTTATAATGGAAACAATCTTTGTGTCTCCCTGCAGTAGCCCGTGGTGGCCCCCATTGTCCATGATGCCCTGCGGGAATTCGGGGCAACTCCATGTTGCAGGGAGGACTCCATCTAGCGGTGTGGATGTATTGGCCAGGATAAGCTGCTGGCCATCTGTCACACTGTTTATAACATTTTGGAAAAACTGGGAAATGGTGACACCTTTGATCAAGTAGGGAAATGCAGTCTAACCAGCTAAATGATGACTCATTCATAGAAATAATTCTTATCATCGAGCGGTTATTATAATTGGCAAATATATTCTTCTGCTCCCGTTCAGCGTTGTCAGAGCGGATCATATATGTTGTCCGCATATTGAATACAGATTCAATTGTAACTCCCTTTTAGGGACCAATGATGATATCTCATTTATAAGCCAATTCAAACTTTCAAGAGCCATTCTCGTGGAACTATTTGCTGAGTTGGTTGCTTTTCTACCAGAAGGAACTGGCCAACCGGTCAGGAATTTCTCAACCAAGCTTCAGCTCTGTCACGCCCACTGGGCCAGAAGCCATAAACTCCTAACATGACACTACGTTCAGTTTCTGTATGGTTTGCTTGTACCTGTCATCATAAAAAGGCAATGCGCAGCAGTGTCTGGTTTTCCAAACATAATTGTGTCAGTTGACAGCACTCATATTTGTTAACCATAAGCAAATACATTCCATGAATGCACATCTGCGACACCAAGATGAGACTGACAGACATTATGGCTCGGTTGGCTGCTTCTACTCATGATTCATTTATTTCAAGGCGAAGTTGCGTTGATCAGACGACTTGCTGAAGGTGCTGTGAATGATGGCTGGCTTGTTGATAAGATAACTGAAGGAACATTCAGCGTTTCGTCATGGCATTAAATGTGCCAAGTGATAGTGGCCACCCACTCAAACACTGGAACTCTACGCCTCTAGCAGATTCTCAGAACGAAGATGAGAGGCACTACAATGTTGGTTGGAGAGAGCCATGGGACCCATCAAATGACATTGGCGGTGGCTGGATGTGTCAGGTGGGAGGCTGCCCTATCAGCCAATGAAGATCTGCAGCAGCGTGATTACATATGTATGAGGTGGGTTATGATAGACCATGTATGGTTATACCTGTGTGGTAACCTAGCGTCGTTTGAGGTGTGTTCACGTATGCCCATTTACAAGATGACTGTAATTTATAAAGGTAAATTGAGTAGAAATGTGCATATGAAAG
The DNA here is from genome assembly GCF_016835505.1 of Polypterus senegalus. Taxonomy (NCBI): domain Eukaryota; kingdom Metazoa; phylum Chordata; class Cladistia; order Polypteriformes; family Polypteridae; genus Polypterus; species Polypterus senegalus. The sequence goes on from NC_053158.1 coordinate 8,155,875, forward strand.
GTTTTATAAACTGCTGTACACATTTCCAACAACTATTCGGACATTATTATTGTAAAGAGTGGACGGTATCAACCTATAGCTAAAATGTCAAATCTTTAAGATTTGTGTTGCCTTTGGTATTCCCCTTATACGTTAAATCAATCAAAAGTTCTTAGTTATTTGGATAATTTTTAATGAATTATTGTGGTGTTTATTGATAGTACCAGCTAGACGGGGATCTTAGAACAGTTGCTTTACTCCTTTATTGGAATATATTGATTGTGATTTCCTGCTGGTATTGGATATTTTGTCTTTATTGTTTTATTTCTTTTGGTAATTTCACTTTATTGCCAAGATGATGACATTAAGTGGATAATGGACTTGTGTGGCATTGTTACTATAGTCGGGCAATGGGGGTTACATTTACATGCAATAAATACTTGGGGAGATTAATGGGGTTTTATAATTTTTGGTATCCATTTTGCCATTAAAAAAATATATATAATAGTCAGTATTCCTCTGGCACTTATCAGGATCATGGGATGTTTTGTAAATTGACATGTTGTTTTCTGGCTTGAATATTGAGCTACGTATCGTTGAACAGGTTTTCGACACCAAGCAATCTGATGAAATTGTTTATTTTGATTCATTTTAAAGCTCATTTTTGTTTTGAGCTGTTTTCTGCCACCATTTTGTTTTTTTTTTGTTCTGCTGGGCTAAATTACTAGTTTTTGCCCAGTAAGGGGCGTGGCTTCAGAGGCCGTGATCCTGTCAATCATTTTACTTCAGGATAAAAGGGTCACCTTCCTTATCTGACTACTCGGATTCCAAAAACTTTTGTTAATTAGTGTTTGATTTCATAGTGATTTTAAACTCTGCCATCCTTTTTGTCTTTGTTCTTGGCTACATAAAGGACATAGCAGCTCTGGAAAAATTCCAGAGAAGAACAAATAGGCTGATTCCAGGGCTATTGGGGATGAATTATGAGGAAAGATTAAAAGAGCTGAGTAAAACAATATTAAGAGGAGAGATGACTGGTGTTTAAAATATTATGAAGGGAATTAGTCCAGTGGATCAAGACTGTGATTTTAAAATGAGTTCATCAAGAACAGGGGGACACAGTTGGAAACTTGTTACAGGTAAGTGTAAATTTGCACAAATATTAGGAGGTTTTTCTTCACACGGAGAACCATAGACACACAGACACATGGAATGTTTTCTTCTCCTCACTTTTCTACATAGTCTTCAGCATGAGATCTGTGTACCTGTCGACTTTTTTATTTGTGTTCTTTTATGGTGAGCTGTCTCGTGTGGAGTGGGTGGGCATCAGTGGAGGGTGTTTTTGGCTTTCTCCTTTTTTTGGAAACTTGTTAAGGGTAAATTTCGCACAAACATTAGGAAGTTTTTCCTCCCACAGAGAATCACGGACACATGGAATAAGTGACTAGTAGTGTGGCAGATGGTAGGACTTTGCGGCCTTCAAAACTCGATTTGATGTTATTTTGGAAGAATTAAGTGGATAGGACTGGCGAGCTTTGTTGGGCTGAAAGGCACCCATTCTCGTTGAGATTGTTCTAATGTCTTGCAGACTTTGTTCTCCTGGGGGGGGCAACTAAGGGGTCAACCCCTAGTTGTGGCCAGTCTGCTGCAGATGGGGGCTGAACACACCCCAAGGAGACTTGGTCGCTCCTCTAAAACCCCCTCTTAAAAGGTAATACAATGGGAAACAAATACAGTTTTTGTTTTTACCTCCTCTTTGCTTGATCAGCTGCTGCATGATGTGCATCTCGTGCTGCGCTTCAAACATTTAAAAGTCTGTACAGCAGCTGTCCTACTCTTTGTCCTTTATTTACGGCCCCGGGTGTGGTTAAATCTCTTGGCACGCTTGGTTAAGTCTCGTCTCGCGAGACGTGAGTTCTTGATATTTTTTAGTTTATAATTTTAAAAACGGAATAAGAATCTGAAAATCTAACAGCATCACATTAAAATTCGATAAACTCTGAAAAGAATGTTACCAAACAAACATATATATGTAGGTTTTAAAATAAACCTGACTTAAAGCGTGACAAAAAATGTGACTTAAACACGTCACATAAAATCGTTCAACAAAATCGATGCACTTTTAGGAATTTTATATATACTCCCCAATCAAACCCTCTCCCGGGGGCACGCTTCACACTTGTTACTTCACGTCTCTGCCGCTCGCATCGTGAATGGACGGCTGAATGCACGCTAAGGAGATGCGGACGGATCAGCTGCTGGCTTGCAGCTGCTGCTAGTAAGCAGCATAATCTGCGTGTTGCACTGCATGTCGATCATTTTAAAGCCTGTACAGAAGCTGCTGCTGCCATGTTGTGTGATCTGCATGACGCGCTGTGCATCTATCATTTAAAAGCTTTTACAGCAGCTGTCCTTTTGTCTCACTTCCTTCTCTTGTGGCACATTAAAATGTCTCTAAGAAATTGTTTGTGAGTAGGGTGTGACGTGTAAGTAGTCTCACATAGATGATCACATCTCGAACCAAAATTGTTTTATATAATATATATATAATTTTTTTTTCTCCTATGTCTTTGATTCCTGTCATTCTCATTTTTAAATATAGTTATCAGCAAAACTCCTGTTGTCCTTCCTGGTCTGAAGCAGTCGACACTTTTACCTCAAGACTTCAACAAAGAATTTTAACTCTCTGTAAAAATATTATGTGTTGGAAATTTGAACCACACTTCATTACAGACCCTCCACCGCTAACTACAGCTTAACCCTAACCTAATCACAGCCATTTTTACATCATTTCAGTTGACCGGAAAGTTATTCAGCCATCACAAGCTTATTTGGGCAAAAGTTTTTAACAACATGATATTCTAAAGTGTTGTTAAAGCATGTATTTAGTGTTATTCTACTAACTCGTATCATTGCATATCCAGTATATTATGAATGTGACGTGTTCTTACAAAAAGCATTTAGACTCCTTAGCACAATGAAGCAAAAATGCTGAATTTTTTCAAAAAGAAAAAATGTTATTGCATGAATCAATGAGTAAAAAATGTACTGCAAATGGCAAATGTCAACATAAATACAGTAGGAATTGAATGTCAAATGTCCATGGAAGTACTGGTGCAGATTTAGCACAGACTGTCATTACAATTGGGACAGTAGAAGCGTGTTTCATTGTGAACTTTTCTGGTACAGTGGAACCTCGAGATACAAGTTTAATTCGTTCCAGCAATGAGCTTGTATAGCAAATTTCTCGTATCTAGAACAAACTTCCCCATTGAAAATAATGGAAATCCAGTTAATCCGTTCCGCACCCCCAAAAATATCAACATAAAAATCAATTTTCCTAACAAATAACACTGATAAATAATATATACAAGTGGAACCTCGGTTTGCAAGTAACTTGGTTTACAAGTGTTTTTTAATTAATTTTGACTTGATAAAACGAGCGATGTCTTGCAATACAAGTAGTACGGATACACTTTGTCTGCTGAGCGTCATGTGAGCATAACTGAGCTGATGGTTCTTCTCTCTCGTGCGCAACTCTCTCTCCTTATCTCGCTCACTCGCTCGCCTGTCTCTCTCTCTCTCTCTCCTTATCTCGCTCACTCGCGCACGCCTCTCTCTCTCTCTCTATCTCTCCTTATCTCGCTCGCTCGTGCGCGCGCCTCTCTCTCTCCTCTTGAGGGCAATTGTCTCCTATTCTCCGTCTGCATGTCCGCGATATTTTTGGATACGCTTATACAGCGAACTGCTACATCGAAACAATGAAATCACAAGCGCACAAACGCATAGATCCTCACACTACGGGAGAACAAGGAACACTGAGTGAGCTGAAACACATTACGCATAACCACAGCCTGGCTCGTGGCTCGTTACTCGAGCCAATGCTCGTATTTAGTTACAAATTTTTCGCTCATACTTTCCTCTTATCTTGAATTTCTCGTATACAGAGGTGATCGTATCTAGAGGTTCCACTGTATTTATTTTCTGTCGCCCTGTGCTCTCTTCATACAGAGAGAGTGAAAAGTCAATTCCTGGTCCGCACAATCAATGCCGCCCTTGTGTTATTGTATTTTACCATCGCACAAGGCTTCGTGATACCCATATTTCTCCTGACAACCGATGTTTTAAAAACAGTTCTTAGGGGTCTAAGGTCCTTATTGTCCTTTCACATGATCTTAATCATTTTGCCTTTTCGCCCACACCTACTCGCTCACGCTGAAACATCACACGATCAAAGTCACCTGTCCTATTATAGGGATTCAGTCATACAGTGCCTTGTGTACAAGTTTCACTATCCGTGTCAACCTCTGAAGACCAGTTCAGATTTCTATCTCTATCGCTTGATTTGACTTAATGTTTGATTTCAATTTGTTCTAAAACTGGCTTTGCAACTCTTGGTTACACAACGTTGTGATTTTTTGCTTGAAGCCTCCACCACACTCCTGAATACTGAGGAGCTTCCATATTTCTAAGATTTTTTTTTTTTCCAACATGACGTTATTTAATCCACTAGATAGGATCAGAATTTGCTATGATTTTCGCTTGGAGTAACAAGGGTAGACAGGATTAGGAATGAGGACCCAGGTATGGCAGTTTGATGACCGAGTGAGAGACTCTAGATTGAGATGGTTTGGGCACATGCAGAAGGAGAGATGAGGGGTCCAACGGGAAAAGAATGTTTAGGATGGAACCACCAGACAAAAAGAAAAGAGGAAGGCCAAAGAGGAGGTTTATGAATGTATTGACGGAGGACAAGAAGGCAGTCGGTGTGGCAGAAAATGATGTAAAAGACGGGGAGAGATGGAGACGGATGATCTGCGGTGGCGACCCACAAATGGGAGCAGCAGAAAAAAGAAGATGATGATAACATCGCAATTCTGTGTTATTTAAGCCTAACACTGTATATCAGATCATAACTGCTTTTTCTAAGTCACACTCGGGGTTAACCATTTTTACTTAGCATTCTAAGCCTGAGACAGGCTTGGAAATAACAACAAGGTGGTTCTTCTCCTTCTTCTTCTCCTTCTCCTCCTCGCCAGTCAAAATCCTTTAGATCTTCTTTGACTTTACTTTGAAGAAGTAGCTAACAATGATAAAATGCACCAACTTTAAAATCGATTAATGGTGCTACGAGTTTTCTTCCACTGTTCCTTGGCCTCTACACTTGTACGTGTTCCAAGTTTTGTTATTGAAGTATTATTTTCCCAGCTAAGACCACCACATGAATTCTGACTTCTCCATTCTATCCTCTGATTCCATTTTCTCTCAAAAACCGTTATTGCCTTGTGCAAGCAGTACAAACGAGAGGCCTGTGTGTGTTATGTTGCATTATAAAGAAGACGTTTCATTCATTGATATTTTGTGACACAGAATCCACTAAAGCTGCAGCCCTAAGTGGAACAGTTACTAGGATAGCACCGATTGTTCCTTATGAAGAGAGTAGCCTACTGCATGCATGATAATTCTGTGCTTAATTGGTATCTAATAGGTAATTGGTGGCTGTAGCTAATTAGGCTAATTAGATTAATTAATACTAATTAGATTGAGTAGTAACTCCAAATTGAACCAATATGAGTCAGTTTTGATGTCTAATTAAGGGTGTTCTGCAGTGAACTTGTATTGTCCAATGCTGCCAGGATGACAGAGCAGCACAGTGGCTAGTAGAATCTAGCCATGGTTCAAGTTTTGAATCTGCTCATTTTGTTTAGGGAATTTTGCAAAATATTCCCATACCTTTTGAGCCATACCACATGCTCTTCAGAGCAGTTCATCCACCTGAAGCTAAGCATGTTCAGGGCCAACCACTATTTGGATGGGATGCCATTTGCTGTAGGAGAAGCTTGCTTTGCAGCTGGAAGAGGTGTTGGTGAGGACAGATTTAACATCATACCCAAGACGGAGCAATTGCAGATTAAGGGCCTTGCTCAAGGGCCCAACAGAGCAGAGACCCTTTTTGTATTTGAACCGGCAACCTTCCGATTGCCAGTGCAGATCCCTAGCCTCAGAGCCACCACTCCGGCCATGAAAAAAAAAAAGAAGAAGAGCAGTCTGGAAAATGCAAACTTACTGGAAAGCAAATTTTTGAGCGAGACCATGATCTGGATACTTCTGAAATCAAATTTCTGGAAGAAGCTGGCAATAATGTGGAGGTGGATAAGCCCTTATTCCAAGACATAGATGACTTAGAATTAGAAGATGATGATGATCCAGATTTGAATCCTGCTGAAGACGACTAATTTGCTTGTCACTTATGCCAGTGTCAAATTAGTCAGTCATGTTCCAACTCGCTATATCCTAACTACAGGGTCATGGGGGGGTCTGCTGGAGCCAATCCCAGCCAGCACAGGGCTCAAGGCAGGAAACAAACCCCAGGCAGGGTGCCAGCCCACTGCAGGGCACATCCACACACACTAGAGACAATTTAGGATTGCCAATGCTCCTAACCTGCATGTCTTTGGACTATGGGAGGAAACCAGAGCACCCGGAGGAAACCCTCATACAGACATGGGGAGAACATCCAAACTCCATGCAGGGAGGACCCAGGACGCGAACTCAGGTCTCCTTTAAAGAGGAGCTTCATCTGGATATTTCTGTACATATGTAAACTTGAGAGTTGCTTGAACAGTTTCATCATTTTCCCCTGCTTCAGGAGATACAGTAATTGTGAAGCTAGCCGGACTTTCTGACAACATTGTAAATAAATCGGGATAAATGTCCTCCAGTGCCTCTGCTCCTCTCCATAATCTGTCATTTTCTGTCACGATGTTCCGTTGATCCCTTTATTGAAACACGACCACTGAAGCAACAGTCACGCCAGAGAAAGGAAAAAATGATAGGGCCTCGTTCGACTTATAGATAATCACGAAACAGGCCTTCAAGTACAAGGAGATGAAGAGCAGACCTGACTGAAGTGTTTAAAATCTGAAGGGAATCAGTCCAGTGGATCGAGATGGTGATTTTAAAATGGGTTCATCAAGAACACGGGGGCACAGTTAGAAACTTGTTAAGGGTAAATTTCACACAAACTTTAGGAAGTTGTTCTTCACACAGAGAAACAAAGACACGTGATTTATTTTTCTCCTCACTTTTCCTTAGTCTCCAGTTTGAGATCTGTGTACCTGTTGACTTTTCATTTGAGTTCTTTTATGGTGAGCTGCCTCATGTGGGGCGAGTGGGCATCGGTGGAGGGTGTTTTTTGTTATTTCTTCTTATGTATTTATAGCCTAAGGATTTTGTGTTGTTCACATTGTTGTTTTAATGTACTACTTTTCCATTTAATCAATAAAAAGTTGATCACCAAAAATAAAAATCGTTAGCAATGGCAAGCCAGCTAGCCAGTAAAGCTAAAGGTTACTTAAAGGCAAACAGAAATGTACCTCAACAGCATGTTTCATCCAAAAGAGCAATTGAGAGGTTGTTACAAAAATATAAAAAAAAAACAATTAAGCAACACCTCAAGTTAAAAAGAAAAAGAAAAAAAAAAAAACATGGTTTAGAAAATTCAATATAAAGCCATGGGAATCCGAAGAGTTTTTAGCGTTGCTTTAAAAGTAAGAGAGCTGTTGGGGCAAAAGTCGCATCTTCTGGAAGTTTGTTCAACTTGAATACATCACAATAGCTAAGAGCAACTTCTCCAGGCTTTGTTTTGATCCTGAGAACAATAAGTAGGCCCACTCCAGAAGACCTGCAAGGTCTGTGGTGGGCTCAAACGTAAGAGTGCTGCGGATCAGTGATGTCTTTAGGCCCCAAAACATTTGAATGATTTGCAAAGAAGTAATTGTATTTTAAAATCAATTCTCTGACATCCAGGGAGCCAATGACGAGGCCTGAGAAACTGGGGTCGTGTGTGCAGCTTTTCTAGTTCTAGTTAAATCCTCAAACAGCAGCCCTCTTGAGAAAGCTCAAGGCTATCATAAGAAAGACCAGAAAAAGGCAGTTAACAACAGTCAAGCCTACTAATAATAAGTCGTGAATGAAGTTTTCTAAATCTGTGCCCATATTTATAAAGCATCTTAGAATTACTCCTAGGAATTGCACTAAACATCTGATTAGGATCAGAATCTGTCCCTCTTGTGGAGTAGGACATGACAAGTAGTCATAAAGCGTCCTACACCCAACTTACAGTAGGATTAGGAGTTCACGTTTGAGAATAAATGACGTCACAATTTTATGGCAGCTGAGCTGCAAACTGACAAGTCTGATGGGGTTTTCTGATACTAATGCTAAAGCTTTACTTCACAGATAATAATGATTATAATTATATTCAAAGATATAGGAGAAGAAGGAAAACATAAGGTAGGATATTAAGCTAAGCTGCCTGTAATTCTCTCCACTTTGCTAACATCATCTCTGTTAAGGAAAAGGACTCGTGTCTGTGTGTCTTTCATTTTAATAATAAAATCCATGGCATTTTTCATTCCAACAGAGAGTGCATCACTAATATTTTTAATAATAAAATGCATTGCATTTGTCAACCAACAGTAACATTGCTTTTACGAATCCCATACCAAATGGAATATAATAGAGATATATGCTTTGCATTTGTCATTCTAACAGATGGCGCCTCACCAATATTAACACTACTTTTTACGAATTCCATACCAAATGGAATATACAGTAACAGAGATACATGCTTTGCATTTGTCATTCTAACAGATGGCGCCTCACTGACATTAACACTGCTTTTACAAATCCCCATACCAAATGGAAAATAACAGAGAAACATGCTTTGCATTTTTTCATTCTAACAGATGGCGCATGACCGATATTAACACCGCTTTTAGGAATCCCATACCAAATGGCATTTAACAGACATATGAATTGCATTTATCGTTCTAAAAGATGGCACATCTCAAATGTTTTTAATAATAAAACGCATTACAGTTGTCATTCCAACAGATGCTGCATGTCAAACATTAATAGTGCTTTTACAAATCCCTTTCCAAGTGGCATATAACAGAGACATGATGCATTGCATGGTGCACTGCAACCTGTCTTAGATGGGTAGCACAGCTATCTATAATACTACTGTGAGAAGCACCGAGATGGAAAGATTGAGACACACCAAATGAGTGTTAAGACAAATAACGGGCGCGTTTATGTAACACTTTGAATGCAACATATGTGTTAAGTCTTATCTCATTGTGCCCGACTTGTATCTCAGTGTAAGACCACTTTAGACGCAGCTAGCTTGCTGCTGAAATTTGCTGCCGTTTCTCAGTTACCTACTACAGTGCTGCCATCTAGTGGATAGCCATATAATCTTATTTTGGTGGCGACGCTTGTGCAAAACAGTACTATAAATAGTTATGTCTTCACGAAAAGGTATAAAGCTTCTGATGTTCTGAGACAACTATATTTGTTCCAGGATGAATATTTTAACTGCAGTCCTACAGCCAAATATAATATATTAATAAATTACCTCCTGATAACATTTCCGGGTTAAGCAGGGCCCCAACAGTCCTAGTGCCGTAAATATCCAACAGCTCCCGATGGCAGCCCCACAGAACTTCATAGCGCAGGCTCATGGGACCAGCATTCCCCATGCTACCCTGTGGGTATCCATACTGGGGCTCGCCAGACAGGATGCTCTGCCCATTGCAGGAAATCACCCACTGTCCTGTTCTGTCTCTCCAGGTGCCCAGTACCCTACCAGTGTGTCCCACCATGCTTGCTGGTGTAGGTGCTGCCGCAGTGTATTTCTATGTCCATGTCCTGGAACGGAAGGGGAATATCATCACTCCCCAGCTGACCATCCTCTCCCATGGCCTCATGGCCAGGCAATGGAGGAGAATCCATCCTTTGGGAAAGGTGCTATAAAAGTAAAATGTATTATTATTATTATTATTATTATTATGGTAAGAATGCAGCTTTGTACCTTACAGGAGATATTCCACATCCTAAAATATCCAATTTACTCAACATCTAAAATACTGTCTCAGAATGGGATAGAGCCTTTGCTGTGTCATGAATGTACAGAAGCATTCAGTGTTTGAATCCCACTACTGGTCACTGTCTATGCTGTGTTAACCTCCCTGATGTCATCATGGGTTTCTCTCCCACATCCTAAAAATAACAAGAAGGTTTAAATATTTAGTAATTGTGGTTTGGTCCACTCTGATTGTGTTTGTGTGTGTGTGTATTATATAATGGTCTGGCACCCTGTGCAGGTATATTTCCTGCTTTGTGCCCAGTGCCCAGGTACACTCCAGCTCCACACATCCCAGAATTGGATTAAGTGGATTTGAGAATGTTCTGACATAACAAGTCCTTGCCATAGTTATGGGAGGCTGTAGCCCATAGCAGGGCAAGGGCCAATTCTAGATGGGATGCCATTTCATTGTCTGGCATGCACACACCACTTCAGTTTAAATATGGAAATGTCTGTGAAATTTCCACAAACTGGGCAAAGTGCATTGGACTCAATGGAGAAAGAGAAACTAAAAGTATGTCAAATGAATAGACAAGAGCCAGAAAAAGGTTTGGGGCAGCATCCCGTATACTTGAAGCCCGTCTGCAAATTTGAAAATTGATTGCACAATAGTACAGATTCCAGGCCAGAACAAGAACTGCTTTGGATGAGCCAAAGACGGCGGTATTAAAAGAAGGAAAAGGAAGTGACGTCGTTGGGGGGTGGGGACTGGAAGTGGCATCGTCGGGTTGAGCGAGACTGGAAGTGATGTCGTTGGGGACCCTGGGACCGGAAGTGACATCGTCAGGGCCCCAGGACCAGAAGTGATGCCATCGGGGCCAGACGGAATTTCGCGTAACTGGTCTGCAGTGGAATGAGAGAAAGGATTGGCACACTCCGCCACCCCCTGGTCTGGCATGGAATTACCCTCATTTGAGCCCTTTAGGTGCCTCCCATGCACATGTGTGTGACAAGTAGTAGATTTTAATCATGCAGTGGTCTTTTAAATGTCCCTGAGAGCTAGTGAAACATCTGCCTACTGTACTGGACCAATTATTGTGGCCAAAACTGTGACCCGAGCTGCGAGACAGCAGTGCCATCCAGTATGCCGTCCTGTGATAAAATGATACTCCGAGTCTCCTTTATCTCTCTCTACATGTCCTGGACGCCTGTCACTACGACTAACACATACACAGGGAGAGCCTGTGATGCATAGGGGGTCAGTGTTACATACTCAGGGGGCTTTCGCCAACCCATCATTGCTCTTGACTGACCAACGCTTTTCTGGAGGCTCCTTATGTATTAGAACGTAATTGCACCAAAGTCATAAAGATTTTATATCTCCAAAGTTCTTTCAAAAATAAATAAATGAGGAATTTTAAAATCCAATTCCATTTATTTCTGTATAGCTCTCTTTACTAAGCACAAGTAGGGTTATGCCAGTCATCCACTCATTTTCTATTCAAGTTGTGCCTATCCCGTACGTGGCAAATGGGACGCCGGCACATCACTGGCACTCTCTCCCATTCGGCCCCCCGCTAACATTGGGATCAGTTCTGATTTGACTTTTCACCAAGTAAATCTTTGAATATGAGGGGGAAAAAACAAAACAAGCCATCCAGGAGAAAACACAAGAGAATTCATTAAATCCTCTAAAATCCACACAGAGTGACTGAACCACAAATTGAACCTGGGTCCCCAGTGCCCAGAGACCGCATCACAAACCCCTGCACACCAGCACTGCTTAAAGAAGGATTTACTTTATCTATTAAAATGTAGTCGTTTTCTAACGATTTCAGATAACCTGCGCTTCTCATTGTCAGTGTGCAGGACTCATGCCTTTGGAATTGATTATTCATTTTTAATAGGCGCCAAATACTTACGGTTCCCTTGCTGAGCAGTTAATTTGATAAACACAGGATTTGTAGTTTAATAATGATCATCTGGACAATTAAACCTGCATTGGGAGACAAGGAGGTTAAAGTCTTTAAAGCGTCATTTACATGGGAATTACACGTTGCTATCGGACGCTTGCTGCCTGATACACAGCACATTCCTGGGGCTTTTCTAAGCAAGGGTGTGAGGATCTTAATTCCGTTTTTCTCATTTTATTTACTGGACTCACTATATCCAGTTTTAGGGTTGTGGAGGGATGGTGGGCATCCCAGTAGCACGAGGGGTAAAGCAGCATGCAGGCCTCTTAAAGGACACCAGTCCAGAGCAGGGGTCACCTCAATGATCTGAAGGGTCACATTAACCAAACTGACATGTCTGTGGTGTACTAGGAGAAAAACCAGGACAGACAAATAGATGGACAGGAAAGGCACCACAAGATGGATAGATAGGTACTATAAAATAGATGAATATAGAGTGAAAACAAATCTTTATCTCAAAAGCATTACTTATGAGCATCAATATCTTCTACTCAGTTTAAATAAGCCTTTCACGTGCTCTTAAAGTGGAACAAAGGTAGATTGAAAAGTAATGAGTAGTATCTCCGAATCAGAGGACTCCACAGGCTCCAAACATTTTATTTTCAAAGTAGTTCTTTCACATTCATTTTTTAACAACTTTTCAAAAATGAAACTAAGACAAGTGGCAGACTGTTCTGTGACATCGCTTTTAGCAATGAGGCTGTGTTGTTTTTTCACTGCATCGTCTAAGGAGAGCTTCTTTCCGCAAAGTTTTTCTTTCATTACCACTCTTCCAAAGTGTCAAAATTCATAATTCGCACAATCACCCACCTCTGCTGTACTCTCACAGTAGCGTCTTCTTCATTCGCCATGACAACATGAATACGGCGGTCCAACTGCAGGTCCACAAATGTCCACACATTGATGTATGCCATTCACAAACAGCTCCACAGCAATCCATGAGTGAGAAACAGGGACAGTCTCATGACTTTTCAATGAGCCCTCGTATGTTCAACACACAAAATATGGGTTAAACACGAACTCTGAGGAGTACATAAAGTGACAGAACAACTTCGTAATAACTTGGACCTGATATGCTGAAAGCAGCATGATCGCTATCTCTCACCTTCCTAAACTATGAAGTGGCTAATGTAAGGGTAGGCCAATATCACCTCTTAAAGGGCCTCACAATGCCTCTCCCTTTCAATCTAATCAACTTTAAAGTGTGTATCTCTCTCTTTCTCTTAAATATATCCATCCATCCATTATCCAACCCGCTATATCCTAACTACAGGGTCACAGAGTACCCAGAGGAAACCAATGTAGACACGGGTAGAACATGCAAACTCCACGCAGGGAGGACCCGGGATGTGAACCAGGGTCCTCTAACTTCGAGGCAGCAGCGCTACCCACTGCACCACCGTGACGGCATATATATATTTTCTGAATATATAAAGTCAAAACTTGAATATATAAAGTCAACGCTGGAATATATAAAGTCAAAACGTGAATATATAAAGTCAGCGTCGGAATATACTTTATATATTCCGACGCTGACTTTATATATTCAAGCTTTGACTTTATACATTCCAGTGCTGACTTTATATATTCCAACGCTGACTTTATATATTCAAGTTTTGACTTTATATATTCAGAAAATCAATGTATTTGCCTGTTTGCTCCATATATATATATATATATATATATATATGAAATCAAATATCTGTACGTTTGTCCCCTTTTCACGAGAGAAATACTTAATGGATTTTTTTCTATAATTTTATTGAATATTCTGGTTGATTTTGCGACTTCTCTCATTGCGCTATGTATCATAGTTCGCTTGCGGTACCAAATCTAAGAGAGATGCAGCAGGCCGAGGGGAAGGGGAAGCGTGACATCAGGAGTAGGGAGCCAGGCAGGGCCTTCCAAACTGTCCTGTCTCACTACTACACGGGCAGAGCCTTGGGGGATGGCTAGTATATAATACAATCCGACGTATGTATTTCTGTCCCCTTTTCACGAGAGAACTACTTAATGGATTTTTTTCTGTAATTTGCTTGAACATTCCAGTTGATTTCTCTCATTGCATGATGTATCATAGTTCGCTTGCCGTACCAAATCCAAGAGAGACTCAGCGGGCCAAGGGGATGGGGTCGGGGTCCTCCTCACACACACGCCAGCCTCTATTCGAGTTGGTCTACCTCTCCCCACATGTTGCCTCTGCTTAGCTAGTGATACCTGTTTGTTCAGCAGAGATTATCATCTAGAGATTGTTAAGGAGTAACATTTGATGTTTTTGAGAGAGAGATCAGAGCTACATGTGTTTTAGAGGGTAGCTGCTGATTGGCAGAGATATCACAGACATGTGCTCTTCTCCTCACATGAGGGACACTCTCCCATCAGAGCTGAACATGATCAGATTTAGTGCTAACATTTTAGGTCGGATAGTACCTATTTTCTGCTTGGCCAGAATTACATATATAATCTTCATTTGGATCTTGATCTTTGTTTGTCCGCGAATGAATTACAAGAAGAAGCACTAGATGGCAGTAGAGAGACAGCTAAAACATAGGCATTGCATTAAGAATCTCCTCCTGGCTTATACTACTGAAGACTGTAGTGCGCCAGTCACACCTCAAAACACAGACATTCAAACTAAACAAATTGTTGTGCTTTAAATTAACTAAAGAGATCTTCATTTAGATCTTCATCTTTGTTTGTCCACGAATTCCACGCATGTGTAGACCACCTTCCAGTTTAGTAAGTTGTTGTTACTCACGGATGTCAACAATGTGCCGGAATAACGAAAGGGGTGGTGGACAGTGTTACGCTGGTTAGCTCCTGAGGCCTGGTTAGATAATGAGATTGCCGAAGATAAAAGGTACGTGCCTACGTAACATATGAATGAAAGAAAGACAGTGGGTATAATGAATGACAACATAACAGCACGTTTCAGAAATTATTATTGTTACATTATAGCCAATAAGTGCTGTGCGTCTCACAGTTGTACCGTGCCTTACTCACATGTCAGTGAAGTGATCCTTATTTATGCTTTAAAGAGCCTGGATACCTGTGTGTCCCCCTTTTATAGCCATTTCTCCGTGTATATTGCGTTACTCTTTGGATTGCCACAATGCAACCAGTGAGATTGGAGGAAAGTTGAGAAGACATCGTGAGAGGAAATGATAGTGTCGTGAAAATGAGACGGACTGTGAACGGACAGAAGCAGAAATGCTCCTACACCACCACAGAAATACGATTCGGACAGTGATTCTGAGTAGGCCATTCGTTTCGAATCAATGTCCAAGGGTTTTCTTTTGTAATTTTGTTTCCCTTATAAAAAATCATAATGCTGTGCGACGAAGGGCCCAGTTCACGACTGGCAGCAGCCATGTTTAAACAGGGAGCCCTTCATAGACAACTTTAACACGCGCACATGGCTAGTGTGTGTCTGTGTGTATATATATATATATATATATATATATATATATATATATATATATATATATATATATATATATATATATATATAATATATACACTTTACCTAAAGGATTATTAGGACCACCATACTAATATGGTGTTTGACCCCCTTTCGCCTTCAGAACTGCCTTAATTCTACATGGCATTGATTCAACAAGGTGCTGAAAGCATTCTTTAGAAATGTTGGCCAATATTGATAGGATAGCATCTTGCAGTTGATGGAGATTTGTGGGATGCACATCCAGGGCATGAAGCTCCCGTTCCACCACATCCCAAAGATGCTCTATTGGGTTGAGATCTGGTGACTGTGGGGGCCATTTTAGTACAGTGAACTCATTGTCATGTTCAAGAAACCAATTTGAAATGATTCGAGCTTTGTGACATGGTGCATTATCCTGCTGGAAGTAGCCATCAGAGGATGGGTACATGGTGGTCATGAAGGGATGGACATGGTCAGAAACAATGCTAAGGTAGCCCGTGGCATTTAAACGATGCCCAATTGGCACTAAGGGGCCTAAAGTGTGCCAAGAAAACATACCCCACACCATTACACCACCACCACCAGCCTGCACAGTGGTAACAAGGCATGATGGATCCATGTTCTCATTCTGTTTACGCCAAATTCTGACTCTACCATTTGAATGTCTCAACAGAAATCGAGACTCATCAGACCAGGCAACATTTTTCCAGTCTTCAACTGTCCAATTTTGGTGAGCTCGTGCAAATTGTAGCCTCTTTTTCCTATTTGTAGTGGAGATGAGTGGTACCTGGTGGGGTCTTCTGCTGTTGTAGCCCATCCGCCTCAAGGTGGTGCGTGTTGTGGCTTCACAAATGCTTTGCTGCATACCTCGGTTGTAACGAGTGGTTATTTCAGTCAAAGTTGCTCTTCTATCAGCTGGAATCAGTTGGCCCATTCATTCTCCTCTGACCTCTAGCATCAACAAGGCATTTTCGCCCACAGGACTGCCGCATACTGGATGTTTTTCCCTTTTCACACCATTCTTTGTAAACCCTAGAAATGGTTGTGCGTGAAAATCCCAGTAACTGAGCAGATTGTGAAATACTCAGACCGGCCCGTCTGGCACCAACAACCATGCCACGCTCCAAATTGCTTAAATCCCCTTTCTTTCCCATTCTGACATTCAGTTTGGAGTTCAGGAGATTGTCTTGACCAGGACCACACCCCTAAATGCATTGAAGCAACTGCCATGTGATTGGTTGATTAGATAATTGCATTCATGAGAAATTGAACAGGTGTTCCTAATAATCCTTTAGGTGAGTGTATATGTATGTGTATATATATATATATATATATATATATATATATATATAGTGACACATGCATGTCAGTGGGGTGCAACTGCTGGGGTATGCAGTATAACCCCAAAGTGAGTGGGGGAGCTGTTGCTAAACTTGTCACCTGTTTCTGCCTCCACAGCTCCGAGAATACACCCACTGAGGGCAGTTGACTCCGCCCCTTTCTGAAGAAATTAAAATAAAGCTGTGCATCCCCGGATGGAGGCAAAATACTTTGGCCTGAGCTAACCAGAGAGATGGTGCTCCACAGAAATTAAGGACCCACTCAGAAAAAGCAATGATAACCTTAAGAGAAAGGCAATTCTCTGTATTTTCTGCTTGCTGCGCATTGACCACTGTTTCGTTTTCTGTTTGAAAGAATTACAGGACAACCTGGTTGGTGTCCCAACATTTCTTCCTTGAACTTGGGTTTTACTACCATTCAACCACAATATATATTATATATCTCTGTGTATGTATATGTGTGTGTGTGTGTGTGTGTGTGTGTGTGTGTGTGTGTGTGTGTATTGTAAAGCCCAGGGCATGTACAGCCACCCTAAACCCAACACAGACAGGCAGGAGACAGGTTTAGCATCCAGCACGCGCTTTATTTATACAGTGCTCAAATCACCAACACACAAGGCTCACAGAGCCCAACACAGTCTCTTTTGCTGCCAGTCCTTCCGTCCGCACTCCTCCTCAGGCTTTGTCCTCTTCCTCCCGACTCTGGCTGTTGACTTCTGGCGCCCGTACCTTTTTTATAGGTACCCGGAAGGACTCCAGGTGCCCAACGAGCTTCTTCAAGAAGTGCAGCCAAATAGGGCCCTGTAAACATCCATGCGCCCCCTGGCGGTGGCCATGACCCTAAGCAGGGTTGAGCTCACATGCTCATGGCCCTGCTGGAGACCAAGGGGGCTGCCTATATATATATATATATATATATATATATATATATCTATATATATATATATATATATATATATATATATATATATAGGGGTGTTGTGTGTATGTATGTATATTTAAAAACACAGTTACAAGAATATGGCCATGAAAAATATATATTTAAACAGGAAGACACAAAAAAGAAAATGGCAATGACTTTAGCCCTCCCTAACACTCAATAACCCCTATGGTGAGAATAAAATTATATACAGTGAAATACACACCCCAGTCCCTCCCAAAAGTTCACACAATGGTCCAGAGTTCAAGCGGTCTGTCTTTACTGGGTGGATGAATTGTAGACGAATAAATTAATTTTTACAGGTAAAATATTCTCTCAGTCAGTACTGTGGCACAATAAAGACAAAGAACCTTAGCGAGTTGAACAGAGCCACTAGGCGTAACAGAGGGCAATTCATGGGTTCACTGGATTACGGCCGTTGGAGATGAACACCGACCTTCACCTATCCAGACAGGTGTTTGCAGCCGTAGTTCCTTTCACATGGCCAATGTGAAGGAAGGACATGGGGTACTAAATTGTTCAAGCTACATGTTCTCCTAAACTGCTAGTTGGCAGCAACCCTGGAATCGGGTACGCCAGTGAACACCCACAGGGCATGCTGGAAGTTGTTGGAGCCCCTGGATATCACCAGGGGGTGCTGCTAGGAGCTGTTATTTCCAGCTGACCCGGAAGTACATCCTTCTGGCTATGCCCTGGCACCGGGAAGTACTCTCAGGTCCAAGATAAAAGGAACAGTCCAGCCACATCCAGGTGAGTCGGAGTCAGGAAAAAGGAGGACAAAGCTTGCCTGGAGGTGAGGAGCAGAGGAAAAAGAAATAAGAGGAATTCTGTCTATTGGAAGAGGCATTGTGAAGGTATTGTGATTAATAAATCACTTATTTGAACCCGGAACTTGTGTTTTGTGTGGTGGTGTCTGAGGTTTGGGGTGATGTATCACCCCCTACTGGTCACACCACTTTCCTGTATTGTGTTCCCACCACACAACAGGAAATGTAACCTGTATATAAAATTTGTGACGTGCAAACAAAAGTGATATGTTATAGAGTGTGGCACATTCACTGAAGACCACCCTACCATCCCCGTCCCCTTATTGCTTCAAAGTGATTCTGACTTCTCCAGGGAGATTATTGACCTAATGCAGTGCATGGTGGAACTCTAGCCAGGGAGGCAGCAATGAAGAATGATGTGGCACTCCATCTCCACCGATAACCAGTGGTATATCTACTATGAAACTAGTGAAGCTTAAACTTCAGGACCCCTAATCCCAGAGGGGCCCCAGAAGCAACTTTAATTTTCATTCCCTCTATAACTCAACCTATAAGGAATATATATATATATATTTTTTTTTCCACGCCAGTGACTTTAACATGTGAAATAATCCAGCACAGGCATTTTAATCAAAATTGGAGATGTAGTGGTTACATTTTTAAAAACAATTGTGGCGATCTGTTATGTAAAAACCCCATTGAAAAAGATAACCGTGGTTACCCAGACCTGGTTACAAAAGGGCCTTCATAACAGTTCAACCTTCAAGGCCCCCAAAATGTTAGTCCGCCTCTGTCGATAATGGTCCAAAGTCCAAACGACTAACAGATTTTTTAAGATGGTGCCAGTACTTGAGGGTAGTCCCCAGTTGGCAGAATCGATCACCTGAGCCCCACCAACAATAGTTCCTTGTTGAAGAAAAAGTACATTCACTGGAGTAGGAGCTAAAAAAAGTACCAGGACCTACAAATGTCCAGAGTTCCTGGGCTGGGAATGCTACAAAAGTTCCTGAGTACAGTAATCCCTCCTCGATCGCGGGGGTTGCGTTCCAGAACCCCCTGCGATAGGTGAAAATCCGCGAAGTAGAAACCATATGTTTGTATGGTTATTTTTAGATATTTTAAGCCCTTATAAAATCTCTCACACTGTTTATAAATATTCTCCACACAGTTATACAGTAAACCCTCGTTTATCGCAGTTAATCTGTTCCAGACTCTACCGCTATAAATTAATTTCCAGGAAGTAGGATTCTTTATTTATAAATCTAATATTTTCGCAGTTAGAGCATAGAAAACCTGTTTACCTTCTAAATGCGTTTTTTAACATTATTAGAGCCCTCTAGACGTGAAAGAACACCCTTTAGTGAAAAGTTTAAACTGTGCTCCATGACAAGACAGAGATGACAGTTCTTTCTCACAATTAAAAGAATGCAAACATATCTTCCTCTTTAAAGGAGTGCGCATCAGGAGCAGAGAATGTCTGAGAGAGAGAAAAAAGCAAACAATCAAAAATCAATAGGGCTGTTGGGCTTTTAAGTATGCGAAGCACTGCGATAAAGTGGCTGCAAGAAAAACGGAGCAATGTGAAGGTAGTCCTTCAGCATTTTTTGAGAGGAGCGTCCGTATCCTCTAGGCAAACAGCCTCTGTGCAAACAGCCCCTCTGCTCACACCCCCTCCGTCAGGAGCAGAGAATATCAGAGAGAGACAGAGAAAAGCAAACAATCAAAAATCAATAGGTGCTGCTAGAGCTTTTAAGTGTGCGAAGCACCGCGCAGGAAGCGTATAGTATATCATTGAGGAGTTTTATTTAATATGTAATATGTGCTCTGAATGGGTAGCTTCTCAGCCATCTGCCAATAGCCTCCCTTGTATGAAATCAACTGGGCAAACAAACTTAGGAAGCATGTACTTTAAATTAAAAGACCCATTGTCCAGAAATCCATGAACCAGCGAAAAATCCGTGATATATATTTAGATATGCTTACATTTAAAATCCGCGATGGAGTGAAGCCGCGAAAGTCGAAGCGTGATATAGTGAGGGATCACTGTATTTAAAAAGTCCCTGGTTCCTGCAAAAAATGTTCTGCGGTGGGAAAGCACCTTAAGTCCGTGATCTTCTGTTGTTTGTTTGTGATCTTCTAAAATGACATGTAGCAAAGCTTGTGTCGAAACCAAGCTGTGACAAGCGAAGAATAGTTGGGACGCCAGCCGGGTCGTCCCTTTTATTCTCATATTCTTCTTCTTTAAACTTAAACAAGTACCTTCTGACAGCAATCAATAAGCTCATGGGGTAAAACCCAAAAGGAAATAAGGACTATGGTTAGAAATTTTTAACAAATAGCAGGTGTCCCGTGGAGCTCGGCACCCATCAGTTTTCGGTCACAAAAGACACCTTAGTGGAGGCTTGTTATAGCGGGAAGCCCAGAAGGGGCAGAGCTAATTTCCCTCACTGAGCGGTTTGTCGCATCTGCTGGGAGAAAAGGAGACAACAGAATTAGTGACAGCACTCACTCTCGCTCCAGCAGGATACTAACTACCTCGAGTGAGCCAGCAAGAAGATCCTCCGATGTGTACACATCACAATGTATTTATTAGTTGTTTACTATTATATATTTACTGTACCTTTTTGTAAGCTTTTTTATTTTGTTTTTAGTATGGCTTACAAAGCATCAAAAGTTACTAAACTCTTTCCATTCTTTTATTCAGAGGTAGTTATACAGTAGTTACAACCACTTGTACATTTACTGGTTATTATTTTATGTCTATTGGTAATATTTTGTGGCAAATTTTGATTCTTACTATTTTTTATTTTTATGAATGGCATTTTTGTTTCCATTCTTTGCTTTGTTTTCTGTGTTGTACTCATGGGTGCACTCGTGTTGTTGACACATGGCACTTTGATGTTACTGTGCATGATGTCATTACATCAGTGTTTCGGAAGAGGGTGGTCTATTACAGCGTGCGCCATAATTTTGTATCTCTGCAGTAAATAGCACTCATTTGTTTTATTTTAGTTAGAAAAAGAACTTTGAGTGAGTGTAATGAGCTTTTGGCTTTTATTTTATTTATTTTTTTTGCTTTATCGAAATTTAAAAGAATCCTATGTACCAACCTCTTTGCGAAATTAAGACCCTCTGTTGTTTGCTCCTTGTCATCTCCTGCTATTAAATGACTAATTTATTCTTTAAGACTTGCAATTTTTTCATTCTGGTCAGAATGTACTGACTTGTGGAAGAGCGTAAAAGAAAAACTGAAAAGTGACCAGGAGAACATAGTTGGAGAATGGGCCAAGATCAAAACTGGATGATAACATTATTGAGCAATAAAATGAGAACCAGAAATGTAAATGAAAAGCCAAGAGCAGAGATTCAGAAACCGAAAAGAGCAAAAAGAAAGTTTTTGAAGCCTAGTGAAGCAGGTTTAATCTATCAGACTCGTACAGTATACCCCAAAATTGCTGGCGATGATCTTTAAGCCGTTGCTATGATAATGTCACCAATAAGTGTGGTGCAGATCATTCTGAGAACCATTGACATGGAGACAGCAAATACAAAAGCGCTTCTAGAGCAGTGTAGCAGCAAAATGTAGATGCTGTAAAACATAGACAGGACATAACAGAGTATTTTCTAAATACACCTGATTCACCAAATAGAATTTATGAGTGTCATAACCCCTGATTTCCTATATGTTACAGCTAAAGGCCGAAAATTGGATAAACCTAGCATTAACTGGTTAAAGCTTGCATTATCCAAAAGACCTGGGTAAAGCTTGAATAAAATATGGCTAAGAATGAATTTCGAATAACAACCCTTGGGTAGTTCACATTTAACTTAGATAAAGCCCGACTGAATTCGAGTAATGCTAGCTTTACCCAGATAACATTAGTTGTATCCTATTTCTGGCTTTACTCCTAACACATACAGATTGTCGGGATTACACTTGACAAGGGCGTAAATCATTTATGAAAATCACATATCATAACACAAAACAGTCAAATGATAATAAAAAAGTTGATTTAAGAATTTTAGGTCAGCTAGTATGTCAGAAATTACATTCATAACATGACTTTCTGAGACTCAGTTCTCCCGTTTCATGGTCGTGAGGAACTACAGGAGTATTGGCAATAAAATTTCTTTCAGGGATACTCTTTACTTTATTCTTGTGTATGGGAGCCTTGTTTAACTTTGTTGAGTCTCAGAACTTTTTTTTTGTTGTGAAGATCATACTGTACCTTCCTTAATAAATCTAAAGATTTCTTTAAACTAACATAGCCCTTAATAGTCACCACTTGCTCATTACCTGTTAAACATTTTTCACCTCCTATTCTGGAGGAACAGTGAACAATAAATCTAGTGTGTATATATATATATATATATATTGTTGAGCTCAATAAATACAAGACATGGAATAATAAAAATTGGTAGGGTAAAACACTGCACTCTGCTTTCCTCCCACCCCAACCCTCTGATGAAATGTGAATAGACAAAGTAGCAAACAAGGGTGGACCAAGGATATCTTCAAGGGTAGATGGACCTTTAAAAAATAATATAAAGGCTGCAGAAAGATTAAAAGGGTTCCTAAGTTCAACAGTCGTTGGTCATGTAGTCTTCAACCATCTGAGCAGCATCTGTGAAGAAATGGGCCATAGAAGTAGCACTTTCACAGATTAGAAGAAAGGGAACTGGGAGATTTTCATTGACTTTGATTTTCATTGAAATAGCTCTTGTCCTCATGTTGAACAATGGCAACTACAGATTCCAAAGGGTAGAAGCAAGCTGAGGTGTCTTATGAAGAAATTAAACCCAACTTAGGAATCACAAACACCTGGGTTGTCCCAAACATTATAAAGGCTATGTAGAAAAAGTGCTGTCATTTCTACATTATGTGACCAAAATGTATTCAAATACTGTCAAATGAAACTTGGCAATGTGCACAGTAGTCATATCTGAATTGTCTGATTTGTAACTTTAAACTGTGGAGCAGAGGGGTAAATCCAGGAAAAATGTGTTTTTGTCCCAAACATTATGGAGGGCCCTGTAGTAAGATAGTTCTGTTTATTCTAGGTACTGTACCTGCTGAAGATGGGGCATAAATCAGTTTAAACATATTTGCTATCTCTCACCCTACATGTACACTCGGCGCCTTTCCTCTGTACTCACATGTGTCTGAACATCTCTTCACCGGCACTTTCTTTCTCTAGCGTGTTCCCATAAAACCGGCTTCTAAGTCTCTGTCATTATTTTCGAAAGCCCTTTTCTCACCTGACACCCAGTTTCATACTTTCCATAACTGAAGGTGACTCTCTCAGAGTGTGTCTTTACTCATCCTCATGTGTCTCTCACGCTCACATTTTCTTTTTCTGTTGCGTCACCAAAGCCAAACCAACCAATCACACCAAAGTTGAACTGGTAAATCACACCAAAGCCAACCGACCAATTAAATTACTCTGAGGGACTGTTCCAAATATTATTATGCCCTGAAATTGTGGGCGTGTAGAAAAAGTGTTGTGTGACCAAAATATATGCAAAAACCTTTAAATGAAAGTCTTCAATGTGCACTATAATCACATTTGTGAGGTTTAATCTGTCATTTTAAACTCTGGAGCAGAGGGGTAAGTCAAGGAAAAATGTGTCTTTGTCCCAAACATTATGAAGAACACTATATATTGTAGATAGAGGGCCAAAAATTGTTTGCATTTGTCATAAGTTCTACTAAAAAAGGGGCGGGAGGGGGGAAATAACACCATAACAGAACAGAACACAAGTCATCCTCAATATAGTATAATAGTGCAATAGAAATATTGCAAGTACAGACTAGAATTCAACAGTAGATGATCTTCTTATATAATATGACTTCCATGGCTGTCCGTTTCACTGTCCAGAATTTTAAATCACCTGTAGCTCACAAACCTTTGAATTATTGACCTAAACTTTGGTACACATATACTACATGACATCTGCTATCTGCTTTAGGGGTGATTATTGACCTCCAAGGTAATTCCTCTTTTTATTTTATTTTATTGTAGAATCAACTCTTGGCAGTGGGCAGCAGGGTGGCCGTGCGGTGCATGCATATGGGCGCCGTTCTCATCCCTACCACCTTTGCCTCCACTTCCACCTACCTCTTCATATCTTAAATCATTCTTGAGGCAGATGGTAGACTTAAGTGAAAAATTAAGGAAAAGCGTATTAAGTAATTGCAACACAAACACTGACTTAATCAGATTTAACGTAAAAAGATGCCGATGAAAGAAGAGAAGAAGCGGGCCACTAGGGTGGAGAAAAGAAGAGCTGCTCAGGAAGCACACACACACACAGTTTATTTTTGTATAGCCCAAAATCACACAGGAAGTGCCGCAATGAGCTTTAACAGGCCCTGCCTTTTGACAGCCCCCCAGCCTTGACTTGAGAAGACAAGGAAAAACTCCCAATAAAAACCTTGTAGGGAAAAATGGAAGAAACCTCGGAAAGGCAGTTCAAAGAGAGACCCCTTTCCAGGTAGGTTGGGTGTGCAGTGGGTGTCAAAAGTAGGGGGTCAATACAATACAATACACAGAACAGAACAATTCCTTAATACAGCATAATAATAAAAATTTTAGAAGTACGGTTTAACAGTAGATGATATGACATAATTAGGTTTGGATATTTTTAGAGTCCTGGAGACCTCATCCATCAAGCTCCCTCCCCCATTTGGCCATGCCACAGCTGAAACGTTGCTCCGATGAAAGGACCCCTCTTTCCCATGATTCCTGTGATCCTCCATCAGGGATGACTTTACCATAGGCAGGCAAACAACTTGGCAGGTGGGCCGTGGCACCAATTGCCACATTTGGGTACCGAGAAAAGAAACAGAATAGGTGAGGGTTAGTATTCAAATATAATTATCATATTACTTATGTTTTAGTGCTAATGACTAACAACAGAGATGCAGTCTGTACAGTTAATCAGCAGCTCTAGTCAGGGTGTGCTAAACTGAAGTAGTGAGTCTTCAGCCGGGATTTAAAGGCTGAGACTGAAGGGGCATCTCTTATGGAAGCAGGAAGACCATTCCACAGTTTAGGGGCCCTGTAACTAAAAGCTCGACCTCCCACTGTTATTTTATTAATCCTTGGAATCCTAAGCAGACCGGCATCTTGAGATCTTAATGTGCTCAAGTTTGTAAGTCATGATAAGTTCAGACAAGTAAGCCGGACCTTGGCCATTTAATGCTTTACAGTATATGTTAAAAGGAGGATTTTGAAATCTGCCCTAAACTTAACTGGGAGCCAGTGTAAAGATTTAAGAACTGGAGTTATCTGTTCATATTTTCTTGTTCTTGTAATAATTCTTGCAGCCGCATTTTGGATTAACAACAACAACAACAACATTTATTTATATAGCACATTTTCATACAAACAGTAGCTCAAAGTGCTTTACATATTAAAGAATAGAAAAATGAAAGACACAATTATAAAACAAAATAAATCAATATTAACATCGAATAAGAGTAAGGTTCAATGGCCAGGGGACAGAAAAACAAAAACTCCAGGCGGCTGGAGAAAAATAAAATCTGTAGGGATTCCAGACCATGATACCGCCCAGTCCCCTCTGGGCATTCTACCTAACATAAATGAAAGAGTCCTCTTTGGATTTAGGGTTCTCACGGAAGGGTTTGATGATGATGATGGTCACATAGACTTCTTCCTTTTAATCCGTCCATCATTGTTGGAGCATCATGAAGCTTTGAGTAGGTGGAGGTGGCGCAGGCCACCACCACAAAGAAACCGGAAAAAGAAACAGAAAAGAGAGTAGGGGTCAGTACCGATTTTAGAGCCACCATGAATAGTTATTATGATGAATTGAACATACAGAGTATCAGGATTAAGTTAAATTACGATTAAAATGAAGTTATAAAAAGGCCATGTTAAAGTAATGTGTTTTCAGCAGTGTTTTAAAGTGCTCTACTGTATCAGCCTGGCGAATTCCTATTGGCAGGCTATTCCAGATTTTAGGTGCATAACAGCAGAAGGCCGCCTCACCACTTCTTTTAAGTTTTGTTCTTGGAATTCTAAGGAGACACTCATTTGAGGATCTGAGGTTACGATTTGGAATATAAGGTGTCAGACATTCCGATATATAAGATGGGGCGAGATTATTTAAGGCTTTATAAACCATAAGCAGAATTTTAAAGTCAATCCTGAATGACACAGGTAACCAGTGTAGTGACATTAAAACTGGAGAAATGTGTTCAGATTTTCTTTTCCTAGTTAGGATTCTAGCAGCTGCATTCTGCACTCATTGCAGACGATTTATGGTCCTGAGAGGAGTGCATTACAGTAATCTAGTCGACTGAAAACAAACGCGTGAACTAATTTCTCAGCATCTTTCAGTGATATTAGAGGTCTAACTTTACTTATGTTTCTTAAGTGAAAAATGCTGTCCTAGTGATCTGATTAATATGTGATTTAAAATTCAGATTACAGTCAACAATCACCCTAAGCTTTTTACCTCCGTCTTGACTTTTAATCCTAATGTATCCAGTTTATTTCTAATAGCCTCATTGTATCCATTATTGCTAATCACTAAGATTTCAGTTTTCTCTTTATTTAACTTGAGAAAGTTACTATTCATCCATTCTGAGATACAAGTCAGACATTCTGTTAGTGAATCAAGAGAATCGGGGTCATCAGGTGCTATTGATAAGTACAGCTGTGTGTCATCAGCATAGCTGTGGTAGCTCACGTTGTGCCCTGAGATAATCTGACCTAACGGAAGCATGTAGATTGAGAAGAGCAGCGGACCCAGGATAGAGCCTTGTGGAACACCATATCGGATATCATGTGTCTTGAGTTGTAATTCCCACAACTAACAAAAAATTTTCTCCCTGTCAGGTAGGATTCAAACCAATTTAAGACTGTGCCAGAGTGGCCCACCCATTGACTAAGGCGATTTCTAAGAATGTTGTGATCAATGGTGTCAAATGCAGCACTCTGATCTAAGAGGATGAGAACAGATAAATGGCCTCTGTCTGTGTTCACTCGCAGATCATTTACTACTTTAACGAGTGCAGTTTCTGTGCTGTGATTTGTTCTAAAACCGACTGAAATTTATCAAGAATAGCATGTTTATTGAGGTGGTCATTTAACTGCATAATGGCTGCCTTCTCCAGAACTTTACTTAAGAAAGGCAGGTTAGAGATGGGTTTTAAAATTTTCAAGAGCTGAGGGATCGAGATTATGTTTCTTAAGTAGGGGTTTAACTACAGCAGTCATAAGACAGTCTGGGAAGACCCCAGTATCTAGTGACGAATTTACTATGTCAAGAACATTATCAATTAGCACGACTGATTAACTGGAGGCTGTATAAAGAACAGTTTGAACATCCAGTGAACACCGCATTGCAGCAGTCAATCCTACTAGAGATAAATGCATGAATTAATTTCTCACAATCCTGTTTATTTAGAAAGCGCCTTAATTTCCTAACATTTTTAAGATGGAAAAAACATGTTTTGGACGACTTTGTAATATGTGCTTTAAATGACATGCTAGAATCAAAGATAATTCCTACATTTCGGGCTGATTCAGTAAAATTAATTGGGATTCCAACTGAGTTAAATGACAACAAAATATTGCTGTGATCAGCGTCATTCCCTCCAACAGTTAACATCTCTGTTTTATCTGTATTTAAAGACAAGTAGTTCTCATTCATCCATTCCTATAATTCACTAACACAACTAATTAAAGACAATATCGTAGAAACTTCATTTGATTTAAATGAAAGGTATAACTGGGTGTCATCTGCATACGAGTGAAAATTAACATTATGTTTCCTAATGAGAGATCCCAGTGGAAGCATGTAAAGTGAAAACAGTGAAGGTCCCAGTAATGAGCCCTGCGGGACACCATATTGAACTTCTGTGTATAATGATGGAGTACTGTCTGCACATTTCTGTACATACTGGAATCGATTTGATAAATAAGAACTGAACCAAGCGAGCACGGGGCCTGTAAGCCCAACATCGTTTTCTAGCCTGTGCAGTAAAATACAGGGTGGGCCATTTATATGGATACACCTTAAGAAAATGGGAATGGTTGGTGATATTAACTTCCTGTTTGTGGCACATTAGTATATGTGAGGGGGGAAACTTTTCAAGATGGGTGGTGACCATGGTGGCCATTTGAAGTCGGCCATTTTGGATCCAACTTTTGTTTTTTCAATAGGAAGAGGGTCATGTGACACATCAAACTTATTGGGAATTTCACAAGAAAAACAATGGTGTGCTTGGTTTTAACGTAACTTTATTCTTTCATGAGTTATTTACAAGTTTCTGACCACTTATAAAATGTGTTCAATGTGCTGCCCATTGTGTTGGATTGTCAATGCAACCCTCTTCTCCCACTCTTCACACACTGATAGCAACACACGGGAGAAATGCTAGCACAGGCTTCCAGTATCCGTAGTTTCAGGTGCTGCACATCTCGTATCTTCACAGCATAGACAATTGCCTTCAGATGACCCCAAAGATAAAAGTCTAAGGGGGTCAGATCGGGAGACCTTGGGTGCCATTCAACTGGCCCACGACCAATCCACTTTCCAGGAAACTGTTCATCTAGGAATGCTCGGACCTGACACCCATAATGTGGTGGTGCACCATCTTGCTGGAAAAACTCAGGGAACGTGCCAGCTTCAGTGCATAAAGAGGGAAACACATCATCATGTAGCAATTTCGCATATCCAGTGGCCTTGAGGTTTCCATTGATGAAGAATGGCCCCACTATCTTTGTACCCCATATACCACACCATACCATCAATTTTTTGTTCCAACAGTCTTGGAGGGATCTATCCAATGTGGGTTAGTGTCAGACCAATAGCGGTGGTTTTGTTTGTTAACTTCACCATTCACATAAAAGTTTGCCTCATCACTGAACAAAATCTTCTGCGTAAACTGAGGGTCCTGTTCCAATTTTGTTTTGCCCATTCTGCAAATTCAGTGCGCCGATCTGGGTCATCCTCGTTGAGATGCTGCAGTAGCTGGAGTTTGTAAGGGTGCCATTTGTGAGCAGCTAATATCCGCCAAAGGGATGTTCGACTAATGCCACTCTCCAGTGACATGCGGCGAGTGCTACGCTGTGGGCTCTTGCTGAATGAAGCTAGGACAGCCACTGATGTTTCTTCATTAGTGACAGTTATCATGCGTCCACATTTTGGCAAATCCAACACTGAACCAGTTTCACAAAACTTAGCAAGCAGTTTGCTAACTGTAGCATGGGAGATGGGTGGTCTCGTAGGGTGTCTTGCATTGAAATCTGCTGCAATGACCCGGTTACTGCGTTCACCAGACATCAACACAATTTCTATCCGCTCTTCACGTGTTAACCTCTGCGACATGTCAATGGCTGTAAACAAAGAGAAACTTGTAAATAACTCATGAAAGAATAAAGTTACGTTAAAACCAAGCACACCATTGTTTTTCTTGTGAAATTCCCAATAAGTCTGATGTGTCACATGACCCTCTTCCTATTGAAAAAACAAAAGTTGGATCCAAAATGGCCGACTTCCAAATGGCCATCATGGTCACCACCCATCTTGAAAAGTTTCCCCCCTCACATATGCTAATGTGCCACAAACAGGAAGTTAATATCACCAACCATTCCCATTTTCTTAAGGTGTATCCATATAAATGACCCACCCTGTAGAATGGTCAATGGTGTCAAATGCTGCACTTAAGTCCAACAACATAATTACAGTGGAATTTCCTTCATCAGAGGATATCAGAATGTCATTTACAACCCGTGTTAGTGCCGTTTCTGTACTATGACCAGTGCGAAAGCCAGACTGGAATTTCTCAAATAAATTGTAATGCGTGACTGGCGACTACTTTTTCTAGTATTGAAGCAGCAAGCGCATCAACCTCTGAGCAAACGAATGTGAAACGTACAGAGAAAGAGGATGAAAACTAGAAATGGTCAAGTCAAGTATGCATGCAGTGTGCCATTACTGGTATCGCATAAAACGATTTTGTCTTGTTACCAAAGATGTGTGTGTCTGCTCATGCTCAACCATTGCCACGGGAGTTGGTGTGAATTCAAAATGTTGAAGCTTATACAAGTGTGACTTGCACTTGATGAGACGGCGCTTGCATGCACCTCACTTCTCATTCAGCCTAAGCAGACAAACTCAGCTTTGTGGTACATTCACATTATACGTTCACACAACAGCTTCCTGCCTGGACCACTCAATTTGTGCCACAGCTGCACTCGACTACACGTCCGTCTCGGACAGGATACGATCTGCCCCTGCCCACTTAGCTGACAACTCTGTGAGTTCACCAATATAGTAAAACTGCTAGGGAGTCTTTGGGTTGTTTTTTTGCCCTGAAGACCAAATGCAGCTAGTTTAACATTATAGGATTATAAGTTTTTCTCCTGATTTCGATGCTCGAAGTATACCCTCATAAGCGTTTTCTGCGCCTGCCCTCCGTGAAGAGTGCTATATGAAAAGGAGTTGTATTGCATTGTACTGAGTGTGTTACTCTGTGATTGGAATGGCTCTCTGTTTTGTGCCCTGTGACTTGCTGGGATAGGCTCTGGCTCCCTGCTCTGGATAAGCGGGTCAGGAGTTATGATGGATGGATGCTGGATTTGTAAAAATGACTGGTAAGAATGCACTGGAATAGAAGAACTAATATTACATGTCCATTTAAAAATGCAGGGCAGCATTAATGTTTCAATCCATTTTCTTAAAATTACTGCAGAGTGAAAGCTCTTCAGTGAAAAAGCTTCAAGTAGGCTGTAAATAAATAAATAAAACGGAGAAAGAAATTGCTAGTCTTGGATGGAAGTAATTTCTGAAGCTAATAAACTATCGGCCTTCCTTTTTAAAGGCACTCGTTGTCATGCTGTATCCATCTGAAATCTTACAGAAGATGCCTTTCATATATCTTGCTGATGCTTTGTACCATTTGGATGGTCTCTCTGAATGAGAGAGTTTGTAAAAGCCGTGTTTGTAAATGTCGTAGCCTTAATAACTCCTAATAACTGTGTTTTTTTTGCTATCTTTATCACCGTAAATATGGTCGCTTGGTGTGAAAAAACATGTTTCAGTCCTGCTTTCATCGCAGGTCAGTCGTGATCACCGGCCAGTCGTCTGTGCTGCACTCACATTTTTCTTTTTTTCTTTTTTTTGGCCAAGTCTGAAAAATTAAAAGAAAAAAATCCTGGAGATGTTAGCTGAGTGTACTTCAGTGCAATCTGCCTTATGGCTGATTTTGAGGAATGCTTAATATGTGGGCTAAATGGAAACCTGACATGAACTAGTCGACTGATTGGCTTACCAATTTGAATAATTATATTCTCAAATCAGCTTAATCACAGTCTTGAAGGGTGGCAGGAGCATGCCCCAGCAGCAGCGGGTGCAAGGCAGGAAACATTTGAACTGGAGGAGCACCAATGTATCAGAGATCGGATACATTGTTAAGACATTCGCAGAAAACAAATACAATGTGAAGTGTGAAAATAAATATGAAAGATCTCTTTGAATTTACTGGCCCACTGTTACCGGTAATAGTCCTATTCAGATGGGATTTGTTTTACACCAGGCAGTGGAGTAAAGTAATTATTACTGGAGAACCTCTGTAATTTATCCCCATCCGATACGCCCGTTGACGTCCTACTGATTCTTTTCTCAATAAGTCATACAAAGAAAACGAGCAGTGCCAACTCTACTGTCCAAGAAGTGAAGTGGCTCTAGACAGGTGCCCAACTCCAGTCCTGGAGGGCCACAGTGGCTGCAGGTTTTCATTCTAACCCTTTTCTTAATTAGTGACCCATTTTTGCGGCTAATTAACTTCTTTTGAATTAATTTTAATTGACTTGTTCCTCTGAATTTCTTCATCGTTGCTCTGAATTGCTTCATTTCTTTCCTTAAATGGCACCCAAACAGAAATGAAATGTGAAGTGAGGGAGCCAACAGAAGGCCAACTAAGTCACGGCCTCAAACTCCAACCAATTTCACTCCAACCAGTTGCTTAATTAGGTGCCGATTCTTGTTGTTAATTAAACCCGATCTTTAATTCCTTGGCTAGTTGCTGCTCTCTTTGTGCAATAGCAGACAATTTTCGAAATTGTTGATTTTCTCTTTTTTAAAAGCTCTGGGATAATGTTTTGTGGACCTGAGCAGATCACCATTCCTAAGCCCTTCAGCTTTCTTTATTTTCAGATATTGCATGATGGACACAGTTTACTGGTCATGTTATGTATTTCATTATAGTTTGGGTGCAATTAAGGGGTCTGAATCTTCAAGAGCAAGTTAAATACAATGAATTCAAAAGAAGTGAATTAGCAGCAAAAACAGGTCACTAATTAAGAAAAGGGTTAGAATGAAATCCCGCAGCCACTGCGACCCTCCAGGACTGGAGTTGGGGACCCCTGCACTAGAACCATTACTGTGGATGGGGCTCTAACCTGATGCCACAGTTGCACAGAGTCATATGATTTAGAGGACCTGGTTGGAAATGACCCTGGGACCGCACTTTGTTCTTCCTTTTCTTCTCACTCCATGTTTAATGTGCCATGACAAAGAGATACAGTGGCGTCCATCATAATGTTTGGGACAAAGACCCATTTTTCCTTGATTTACCCCTCTGCACATTGTGGACTTTCATTTAAGGAGATTTGCATTCATTTCAGAGATGAAACACTATTTCTACATGGTCCCCTCAATTTTCAGGGCACCATAATGTTTGAGACACAGTAATAGCAGGTTGGGACACAATTGGGTAGGTGGTTCGAGTCTTACTGTATCTTCTGGGCAGATTCTACCATGTTTTTTGACATGGAGAGATATCAAGGGTGCACCAAGCAAGCACAGGGGTGCCCCAAGAATCGATGCTGTGCGCTCTACTCTTCTACCTACACACCTCTAGGCCCTGTCATCCAATCCCATGGTTTCTCCTATCAGTGCTATGCTGAGGATACACAGCTATACCTACTGTATCATTCCCTCTGGAGGTATCCGCTGGAAACTCTGCATGTCTCACTAATACAAGAACACTATGTCCAGCTCAACCTAGCAAAGATGGACCTTCTTGTTATCCCATCTTGCCCATCTATTCAGCACCCCTTCTCTGTTTAGCTTGGTTCATTATCACTAACACTTGGAATAAGTGACCAAGTAGTGTGGTGGACAGTAAAACTTTAGGGACTTTCAAAACTCGACTTGATGTTTTTTGGAATGAAATAAGTGGATAGGACTTGCGAGCTTTGTTGGGCTGAATGGCCTGTTCTCGTCTAGAGTGTTCTAATGTTCTAATGTAAGGAGATCCTCCAACACATGTGCGCTATCATATATTGAGACACTTGTGAGGTCCTATGCTCTTTCTCGACCATTCAGTTCTGCTGATGAGTGAATCTGGCAATACCACTTCTGCATGTTATCAAATCTCAATTCAGACTCTTCATGTGGCTGGTAGAATAAGGCACCTACCTCCATTTAGGACCCCTCAATGTGTTCAAGATGCATTTGAAGACTCTAAGAGGCAGCTGTTGGGTTTTCTAAATCGGAGAATTGCAAATCGTTTATACAAGGTGAGTGAAAATTATGTTATCATTCGAATGGCAGAAATCCGAAATCGGCCAATGCAGAAAGTGTCCGGCCAAATCGGGAAATGGCCAATGTCACTGTAAATTGACCGGCCAATGTCCGATCTTTTCCTCAATTTCGGGATTTGGCCAGCCAGTTTGTGAAACGGCGATCGGCCAAAGTCGGAAGAAAAAAGGCATGAGCAGCGATTTGTTGCGCACTTAGTAGTGTAGTTGCATCGAGAGTAGCCTTGGCGGCTCTTGTTCAGAAAGTGGACACCACTTGGTTGTTTCACAATAATTAAGATTAGGTGTGTAAGCAGGTTTCACATTTCTGCTATCATTTTAGTCCTAAAATAGTGATTTAACATCAGGGACGTATTTTATTGTCGTTAAGGTTAGTGTTTGGGTGAGGGAAAGGCCGTCTCAAGTGGTGTCCGCTTTCTGAACAAAACCCGCCTTGAACAGTTTCTCATGCAGAATGGAAAACTCACTTCTGAATTTGAATCTGAAAGTTTTGAGCATCTTCGCACATTGAGCGGACAGTCTTACATCAGCACATCGGATTTTGGCCAGGGAGTTCTCACCACTTCACATAGTATATACGCTGGCCATTTCTAGCAATTCATACTTTGGCCACACCTTGCAGCCAAAATGCAAAATGACTGGCCAATTCTGGAACTGGTTGAACTTCGGAGTTTGGCCTTAACAGATACATAGCAGTACCATTAGTGTTAACATAATTTTGACTCGCCCAGTATTTTATTCTGAGCTTTTCACTGGTGGAAATCGATTTTGTCCCCTTGTCCTGTCACACTTGTTGCCAAGTAGTCTCCCAGACTGTTTACTCAATTATGTTGACCTCGTCTGTAAGCTGCTTTGGATAAAAGGATCCGCTAAGCAAATAAATATAAACATAAACAAGTTACACCACTGAAGATTTTTGTTGAGAGACAGAAGGACTTCTATTTTGTATACAGTATACCCCAAAAATTCGCGGGGATTACATTCCTAGAGCACCCGCAAATTGTGAAAAACTGCAAATTTTGGATGTGGTTAAAAAAACGCCTATTTTCATAGTTTAAACCCTAAATATGCCCCCAAAACACTTTAATTTAATTTCAAACTCGGCTTAATACATTACCTAAAAATAAAGAGTGTAAAGGTAAACCTGTATACTGTACTGCAATGTCTCCCGCAGTACTAGAATATAAAATACCGATGTTACCGCTATATGTACTATAATTCATGCAAGCGCGTTTTCATTGCCAGAAGCCTTAGATGGTGCAGCTCGTTTCGGTAGCATCTTGGGGCTTTTCTGCCACATACTTGGGGGTTAATGCATCCCTGGACGCCAAATACTTTTTTGCTGCACTTTAAGTAAATGTCACAATTAACAAAGAAAATGTGAAATTTTAATGGAACCTTTTTTTTCATTTAAAGAGCATCACAGTTACTGCAACACTGATCATTTTACACACTGCTAATGAACGGTTAAAACTTAAAAAAAAACTACTGGAACAATATGTACAAAATATAACTGACGCCAACTGAGCCAACTGCACTTAAACAGGCTGGACGAAAGCACACAGAGGTAAGCGCTGATGCTTGCAGGCTACTGTAGCCATATTGCAGCTTGGAGCACAGAATTGCACAGAAACACAGGAACTTTATTCAAACACTTCAAACAAACATGTCTCTTTCAGAAGTAAAACAAGCTCACTATGCAGTTAGTTAACAATTAAACAATAGACAAATATCATAGTAGCAGAGAATGTGTGGGGGAGAAGAGAGAAACAAAGCAATCAGCCAAAAAGGACAGGCATGGTTCAGGCTTTTAAGTCAGTCAATCAGTAAGTAAGTGTGTAGTGTGAGAAGCCGCAATCGAGAAGACAGTGATTTATTTATTTTATGGTGGAGATTCCAGCCTTGACCTGATGCGTGCACTCACAAACAGAGACAAAAACAAAGCAAACCGGTAATCAAACAGCAATAAAGAATGTAATGAAAACAAATGAAATAAGAAAACAACGATACCACCCCTGTTTCCCTTACGGCGATTATACATTGAATACAACAAAGCACAAACAAAACACACAGACAATAAATCATGAAAAAGTTTATGAAAAACGGCAACGGATGAACTGTAATGATGATAATAAATAGTCCAGAGATCCACACGTTGAATGGGAATGTACAGATAGTCCTACAGGTAGTTCATGAAATGGTGAAGATGGGTGGACGGGTTCAGGAGCGCTCCTTTCTTTGCAGGATGGCCATAAATCCACTTACAGTCCACCTGTACACAGACAGACAATCCAGACGCAAGAAATGATCCAGGACAAAATTAATAATTATAGGTAACCCAACAGAAGGCAGACAGACAGAAACTTGAAACACAAATTACAAAAAAATTTTTTTTTTTTTTTTGATTTTGGTCTCAGGCCCCCTTTTTTGACATCCTTTGACCTCAACAACCCCTGAACCGTCAGCAGAAGACCAATCAGAGCCACCACAGGGACTGCTGGGAATTGCAGTTTCAAATTCTATTGGCTACTTTCACCATCCCAAGTCGCGGTTTTCCTCTACAGCTGCTTCCTGTTCTCTCTACAGTACAGTATTGACATAAAAAAAGCCATAAAAATTGGGGAGGATATTTGCGGTTTCCGCTAGCAATTATTAGTTAGGTTCTAAGGAAAAATCTGCGAATGACTGAGGCCACAAACTCTGATCCGCGACTTTGCAGGGGTCTACTGTACTTCTGTGAATGAATACTCAGTTCAGAATTACTTTAATGGGATGGCAGGAAATCCAAATACATGAAGATAAACAATAAAGATATCATTTGATCACCTCCTCCTGGAACCTGGAGCAGCATAATTCCACAAGGGAAGTGACGCTTATGTTGGACCAGGGGCTGTCACATTTTCAAAGCTCATTCGAGCAGAATCAACCTCCTCAGGCTATAGCAGCATGACTCAAACTTTGCTTAAGTGCCACCAGCTGTTTCGTTTCTGTACAAACCTTCACGGAGTGCTCGATTTGGTTGCTATGGAATCCTTAATAATTCAACTGGCTTGCTTGTTGTTTCCATAATGTGTATGGAAAAGGAGTCGAGTCAAGAGTTTTTTTTTTTTTATTTTTCCATTCAAGGTTTAAAAATAGGAATATTGCAATTTTTTAAAGTATTTTATGGACTTGATAATCACCTGTCATATTATTGCACTAACTAAATACCACATCAGTCCACATCAGTACCCCCACACTGATGAAACAGACACCCGATTCCAATTACAACTTAAGTTTTTAAAAGGCACTACAAGTAAGTACTCATCCTGGATGTGAATGAAACATTCCAGCCCCAACATGTGTCTGTAAAAGAGGAGAAAGACAAAGATAAAGGTTTGGGGCAACACAGTGTCGTAAAGGCAACAAAATAAATGCAGCTTTTCGACAAAAAAATATCCCTAAGGATGTGAGCCTCAGATTAGATGTCACAGGTGGTGTAGAGGGATAAAGAGAAAAGGAGTTAGAATACAGTGCCACCCTGTGGAGTGTCAAGGAATTACCTCCAGGTGGTAGGGCCTCTGCTATTTTAATATGTACTAGCTGTCCCCCGTTGCTCTGTCCTCATAGTAGTGAAACAGGACAAACTTTAAAAATCAATACAAAAAATGCAAAAATGTAATTTGTATCGAGAAAAATTTATATTGATTTCATATCTGAGGGCCTGTTGATATACAATACTTTTGGTTTTGTTATCAGGGATGAGAATGTAGCTGTGATCTCTTTGCCAAAGTTGTAAAAAAGTTGTCAAGGAATCTCTGATCAAGAGGAAGGTAGGTGCGCTGTAACGTCAAATGTTGGCACTATATCTGACTGTGTTCAGCTCTGATGGGACAGCATCCCCCGTGCGGGGCGAAAAGTACGTGGCCGTGATATCTCTGCCAATCAGCAACTACCCTCTAAAACACATGCAGCTCTGATCTCTCTTTCTCTCTCAAAAACGTCAAACGTTACTCCTTAACAATCTCTAGATGATAATTTCTGCTGAACAAACAGGTATCGCTAGCTAAGCTGGGGCAATGTGCGCTCCAACACATGGCAAGAGGTAGAGTGACTAGAATGGAGGCTGGCACGTGAGTGAGGAGGGCTCTCCTTGGCCCGCAGCGTATTTTCGGATTTGCACAAATAAATTGGTGCCGCCACCAAACTATGATACTTAGCCCCCCTGGATAAGCTGGGTACGCAGGTGTTCCTCAGTGAGTGAACATCACAATGTACAGAATGCAAGTTAAGGAAGGCTAGTTGGGCCTCACCTGGACCACTGAGCTCAGTTTTTAGTCTTCATACAGCAAGACAGAAAATCGAGAGGAGTGCGACTAGGCTGATTCCGGGACTAAAGAGGTATCAGATATGAGAAGAGAAACATTTCTGTTTAAGCGAGCTGACACTAAGAGGGGACACGTTTGAAGTGTTTAAAATTATGAAGGGAATGTGTATGGTAGAGTGAGACGGTGACTTTAAAATATGTTCTTCAAAGCAATCCAAGGGAAATGCTGGGAAACTTGTGAAGAGATGATTTCACATGAATGTTACAAAATTTGTCTTCACGCAAAGAGACAGATGCAAAAAAAAAGAAATTGAAGGCTGAAAAACCCAGGTACGATTCACATCGCCTGTTGACGGTGATTTTTTTTTTTTGGTGGGGACCACAGGAACAAACCCAGCATTTGGCCCGACTCAAGGACACTTCCTCACAGAGACAAAGAAGCAATTAAACAGAAATTGAAGAATGTATTAAATAACAATAAATGAAATCTAACTACACACACTAAAACAAGCCCACCCCAGTTCCCATTCCGGCGAATATACAAATATACAATAAACACAAACTCAGAAACAGCAAACAAGTGACAAAAACCGGCCATGATGAAGTCCATAACAAAGTCCCCAGGAATCGGCAACCAATGTAGTGAAATGATGGAGTTTGAATAATCCAGAGATCAGCTCGTTTCAAGTGCCATATATACTCGCGTTTATAGTTCTTCTGCAGATAAGTCGGGGCTTGATTTTACCTCATAATTTCCGGTATTTTATAATGTCAGTCGTATAAGTTGAATGTGGAAAACTCTCACGCTATTGGTCCAAGAGATTATGATATGCTAATGCCCACCTGAGAGAGTAACTACAGAGCACACAGCCTTTTTTTCTATGTATTGTGCCTACATGACCACACGGTAATACTCAAAAAATTCTGAAGTGACGTTTGTACTGTTTTATGTTTTTTGTACCTCACACCCTCATACACCTTTATCGAAAGAGCATCCCTTACTTACGATGGAGCGTTCTATCAGAATTAAAAGTCGTTGAAGAGGCAAAAAAAAATTGGTAACTGTGCTGCTGCAACAAAATTCGATGTGTCTGAGAAACTGACGCAAGATTGAAGGAAGCAAGAAGATTAAATAAATAAAAAAATGAAGTGTCGTATTTTTGAATGGGCGTATAAGTTGGGGTCTGATTTTATGATCGATTTTTTCGTGTTTCAAGACCTAACTTATACGCGAGTACATACGGTAAATGTAAAGAATAGTCCTACCGGTATGTCCTGATGATGAAGAGTGATGGGATCAGGAGCGCTCCTTCTCTGAAGTTCGACAAACAATCCAATTCAGTCCTCATGCAGCAGGCAGACACCAGACAGTTCATACACACGAACAGGAGATCATCCAGGACAAGAACAACAATCCACAGGCAATGAATAGGAAGACAAAACAGACAAGTAACTCCAGACACAACACAGCCTCCCCTCTCTTGCTTCATTTTAAAACTCGCGCTGGCCTTCTGGGCCCCAGCAGCCCCTGCACCCTTAGCAAGTGTCCAATCAGAGCTACTGTAGGGACTGCTGGGAGTTTTTACTCCCTGGTAGCACTTCTACAAAGTAGTGTGGTGAAGATTTGGTCTTTATGGTCCTTCAAACCCTGAGTTGATGTTATTTTGGGCAATCTTTGTGAATCAGATAGACGAGCTGAATAGCTTGTTCTAGTCACACTTGTTATAATGTAGAAAGTAAAAGTAAATTCAATTTTAAAACAAATCGTATACAAATCAGTTATTCTGAGACGGTAGCCTGCATCAGTTTGGGCTCTGAAGAAAATGCAGATGTTAAAAATTTATAGATGTGTATTACTTAATGCAAATGTATTCCAGGGAAATATCTGCTGCTTAAATACTCACCTGAAATGCCTGCCTGTTATAAAATGCAATATCTTTATTAACAAGATAAAGTAAAAAAGATTTCAGTTTGGGTGGCGTGGTGCCGAAGGTCTTAGTGCTGATTCACATGTCTAGTGTCCTGGGCTTTGTGTGGAGTTTGCATGTTCTCTTTGTGTCTGCATTGGTTTTCATACAGGCACCCCGGTTTTTCCATCGCACATCCATAGGCCCAGTGTAAATATGGGTGTGTGTGTGAACGGACAATAGTGATTGACTGGCACATTTTCCATGATGGTTTCTGCTTTATGCATGATGATGTCACATAGGCTCTGGTCCTCTGTGGCTCAATGTTGGATTAAGCAGGTATCCATCTATCCATTTACTAACCCGCTGAATCCGAACACAGGGTCACGGGGGTCTGCTGGAGCCAATCCCAGCCAACACAGGGCACAAGGCAGGAACCAATCCTGGGCAGGGTGCCAACCTAAGCAGGTATGAATACGTCATTTTATCTTATGACTAGCTGTGCTACCAATCTAAGATGATGTGGGATCTAAGTAATCAACGCAGACCTCGGCGTTAACGTTTTCAGTGCACCATCTGTTAGAATGTATTTTGTTATCATCTAGTAATAAAGTACATTAGATGTATCATTAAAACAGATGGCGTATCACAAAAGATTTGCAGTATCAAAATGCATTACTGCAAATGTTTGTGATTTGCCATCTGTTGGAATAACAAATGCAATGACAACCAGACAGGCACACAGATGCACAGACACTTATTTTTCTATTAAGATAGATAATCTGAATTTTCTAGAATGCACAGGTCAGAGTGTCAAACATTTATGGAAACTTGTGCAAAACTGAATATGCTACAAAGCATCATCAAAATCATCAATACATTATCAAAATAAATTCTGTTTCACTTCAACCAAAATTAGTGCCATTGACAAAAGAGGAATGGCGTTTCCTTAATATTTAGAAGCTTTTTGTGCTCATAGGAGTTATTTAGGAATACTTCAAATTCGAAGTATCAAAATCAAGGAAAACCACACATAGGATATACCGTTTGACTTGTCTTGATGTCAACCTATGGAAGATGCTGCTGTGGTGTAGCGGGTCCACAGCTCATGTCAAAGGGCCATTTTTAAAATAAATAATCACTGCACTCGCGGCTTAGTGAGGGGGCGTCGTGATGTGTGGGTGAAGTGGATCCTAGGGTGATTCGCGGTGCGGGTGAGTCTCACTTATGTGCACAGGTGAGGAGTCGTGCGCTTCCATAATTGTTCCCGGGAGCCACTGATTGCCACAGGCGAATCACATCCCCATCATAAATAAAAGTGCGAGGCGGCTAGGAAGGGAGAGAGAAAAAAAAGGAAAGAAAGAAAAGAGCCGGAAGTTGCAGGAGAGCGGGAAGCAGCGAGGAGGAGAGAGAGCCGGTGTGAGCTCGCTGGCAGGCAGGCAGGCAGGCAGCTGGACAATTGAGCCCTAGCAGGGGTATCTGGTCAACACCTAGGGCAGTTGAAAGTGGTCGCTCCTGCTGAGCATTTTATGATGGAACGGGAGTGACCGGCAGAAGGATGGCTGGCCGTGTAAGGCCGAGAAGGCAGCAGGAGTCGGAAGGCTTGGAAGGGGAAGCCCCAATGTGAGCGTCCTGGCCGTTGAGTAAAAAGCCAAGTCTCGGGCTAGGTGAGCTGAACCAGAGTCAGGGAATCGGAAGGCCACCAGACCAGTAGAGTGGAGAGAAGGCCAGCTGCGAGTAGAGCAACTCTCCTGTTGAGGAGAAGCCTGATGGGAGAAGCAGGGGAGCTGCCAGGTAAAAGACACCGGGCTTTTGGATTTTTTTTAAAGGACTGCTTCCAGTGTTGTTTTAACCTCGTCGTCGTTTTAAAGGATTGTTTTTTTTTTTTAACCTCCACTTCACAACTGTTTTTATGGATTATTTATTTAGTGATTTGAAGCACTGCACTTTATTTAATTTGGACTTTGTTTTGTTGTTCTTGATTTTAATAAAAACACTTTTGCACATTTTGCACCAATCCCTTGCTCTATTTGTTGTGCCTCACTGCTGTGCTCATCGGTTACTTTACCGACGGTGCAGGGTTCAAGGGCTCCCGATGGGTTCATGCAGCAAACCTGCATCGTCACATTTTGTTCAGCAGTATCCTTTGTTTAGAATTAGAAGAAAACAAAAAACAAAAAAGTGAGTTTCTGCAAAACAAATTGAGTGTTAGTTTCACAAAATGAAGGAAATTGCAACTGCTGCAGAAAAGAACTCGGGTAAACACAGAATTGTCGGTAAGGCTTTAGAAAGCAATTCTCTTCGTTTTCCAAACACAAACAAACCCCTTTGAAACTAAAAAAAAAAAATAATAATTTGATTAATTTTTGTGTAAGATTTGAGAAACGTACACAAATTAAAACTGAGCAGAAATGATGACCACAGAAGTAGAGTCAGGTCTGTAAGTATTTGGACAGTGACATAATTTCCATAATTTTGGTTCTGTATGCCACTACAGTGGGGCTTGAAAGGAAGCAATCAAGAAGTGATTGAAGTGTAGACTTTTAGCTTTAATTCAAAGGTTTTACGAAAAATATTGCATGAGCCGTTTAGACAAACATTTTTAAACATGGTTCTCCATTTTCAGGCACTCAAAACTGTGTGGACAAACTAATGCAATCATAAATATAACAATCGTTTTCAATATTTGGTTGAAAATCCTTTCCAGTCAATGACTGCATGAAGTCTGAACCCACAGTCATCTCCAAGTGTTGTGTTTCCACTCCAGTGATGCTTTGCCAGGCCTTTACTGGTGCTGTTGTCAGGTGCTGCTTATTCCTTGGACTTTGTACCATCAGTTTTGTCTTCAGCAAGTGAACTGCATGTCCAGTTGGGTTGAGGACAGTAGATTGACTTGGCCATTGAAGAATATTCCATGTTTGCCATGGAGGTTTTTCAGTCACCCATGGAGGAACTTCTGACCCGAAACAGCACGGTGCAGGTGCTTTCCATGTCTGAGAAACTGAAGAGTAGAAGACACAGAGTACAGAGTGGTCCAGATCTAATTATGCAATTTTCATTACGCTATAACTTATTAAGTTTATTACATAGAAAATCACCCGAAAAATCCCAGACCATCGAGAAGTGTGCGAACTGACGACATGAAGAATCGTCTTTGCGGCAAACTGGAATCGTCCCCACATAAATCAAAGTCATCCAGACGATCTGGATCTGCATAATTAGATCTGGACCACCCTGTATTATCACTCAATTCACTTCACTCACACGTCCCCTCCAAAGCCGACCTGGTATGTTGTGCTTGATTAATTAATTGTATATTACCAACTGTAGAGCCTACATTATAACCTTCATTAACATATAGAGTGGTGTGAAAAACTATTTGCCCCCTTCCTGATTTCTTATTCTTTTGCATGTTTGTCACACAAAATGTTTCTGATCATCAAACACATTTAACCATTAGTCAAATATAACACAAGTAAACACAAAATGCAGTTTTTAAATGATGGTTTTATTATTTAGGGAGAAAAAATCCAAACCTACATGGCCCTGTGTGAAAAAGTAATTGCCCCTTGTTAAAAATAACCTAACTGTGGTGTATCACACCTGAGTTCAATTTCCCACCCCAGGCCTGATTACTGCCACACCTGTTTCAATCAAGAAATCACTTAAATAGGAGCTGCCTGACACAGAGTAGACCAAAAGCACCTCAAAAGCTAGACATCATGCCAAGATCCAAAGAAATTCAGGAACAAATGAGAACAGAAGTCATTGAGATCTATCAGTCTGGTAAAGGTTATAAAGCCATTTCTAAAGCTTTGGGACTCCAGCGAACCACAGTGAGAGCCATTATCCACAAATGGCAAAAACATGGAACAGTGGTGAACCTTCCCAGGAGTGGCCGGCCGACCAAAATTACCCCAAGAGCGCAGAGGCGACTCATCCGAGAGGTCACAAAAGACCCCAGGACAACGTCTAAAGAACTGCAGGCCTCACTTGCCTCAATTAAGGTCAGTGTTCACGACTCCACCATAAGAAAGAGACTGAGCAAAAACGGCCTGCATGGCAGATTTCCAAGACGCAAACCACTGTTAAGCAAAAGAACATTAGGGCTCGTCTCAATTTTGCTAAGAAACATCTCAATGATTGCCAAGACGTTTGGGAAAATACCTTGTGGACTGATGAGACAAAAGTTGAACTTTTGGAAGGCAAATGTCCCGTTACATCTGGCGTAAAAGGAACACAGCATTTCAGAAAAAGAACATCATACCAACAGTAAAATATGGTGGTGGTAGTGTGATGGTCTGGGGTTGTTTTGCTGCTTCAGGACCTGGAAGGCTTGCTGTGATAGATGGAACCATGAATTCTACTGTCTACCAAAAATCCTGAAGGAGAATGTCCGCCATCTGTTCATCAACTCAAGCTGAAGCGATCTTGGGTGCTGCAACAGGACAATGACCCAAAACACACCAGCAAATCCACCTCTGAATGGCTGAAGAAAAACAAAATGAAGACTTTGGAGTGGCCTAGTCAAAGTCCTGACCTGAATCCAATTGAGATGCTATGGCATGAC
The DNA here is from genome assembly GCF_016835505.1 of Polypterus senegalus. NCBI lineage: Eukaryota > Metazoa > Chordata > Cladistia > Polypteriformes > Polypteridae > Polypterus > Polypterus senegalus. Next base: position 8,200,551 of record NC_053158.1, read on the forward strand.
CTTAAAAAGGCGGTTCATGCTAGAAAACCCTCAAATAAAGCTGAATTACAACAATTCTGCAAAGATGAGTGGGCCAAAATTCCTCCAGAGCGCTGTAAGAGACTCATTGCAAGTTATCGCAAACGCTTGATTGCAGTTATTGCTGCTAAGGGTGGCCCAACCAGTTATTAGGTTCAGGGGCAATTACTTTTCACACAGGGCCATGTAGGTTTGGATTTTTTTCTCCTAAATAATAAAACCATCATTTAAAACTGCATTTTGTGTTTACTTGTGTTATATTTGACTAATGGTTAAATGTGTTTGATGATCAGAAACATTTTGTGTAACAAACATGCAAAAGAATAAGAAATCAGGAAGGGGGCAAATAGTTTTTCACACCACTGTATATTATACTGGAACCAATAAAATTCAGCAATAATCAGTGCAAATTGATCATGGTCATCGGGGCCGGTTCTAGCTTTTTGGGGGCCCTATGCCTGATTTTATTTGGGGGTCCCCATTTTGTAAAACTATGATGTGGGGAGTTCAAACCCTTAAAAATGATCAGTCAACAACACCATTTATTTCTATAGCACATTTTCTTACAATTGATGTGCCTCAAAGTGCTTTATAGGATGATGAAAGAAAAAAGAAAAAATAGAAAATTAGGCAATACTAATTAACAAAGAATAAAGTAAGGTCCGATGCCAATGGAAGACAAAAACGATGGCTGGAGTAAAAAAAAATCTGCAGGGGTTCCAAGGCCATAAGACCACCCGGCCCCCACTGGTCATTCTACCTAACTTCTATGATCTCAATCAATCCTCATGGTTTTTCAAACTTCATATGGAAGAATTAGATGATGATGATGGTCATGTGGACATCTGGCCTTCAATCCATCAATGTAGAGACTGCATGGTGCCCTGATCAGGGGGTAGTGGCACAGATCACCACCACAGAAAAATGGAAAAAGAACAGCAGAGAAAGTAGGAGTTAGTACGGATTTTGGAACCACCAAGAACTATAATGATAATGAAATGCATGAACAGAATATCAGGGTTACATTAAAATGAAGCCATGACAAAGCTGTTAGCTGTTTTTTAAAATGCTCCATAGTATTAGCCTGGCGAATTTCTATCAGTAAACTATTCCAGATTTTAGGTGCATGACAGCAGAAGGCTTCCTAACCACTTCTTTTAAGTTTAGCGCTTGGATTAATAAGCAGACCCGTCATTCCATTGTCACAAACTCAAACAAGAGCATTAGCACGTGTGTGGCAGCCACCCGTATTATTATTTCAAAATTAAAAACAAGTCATAGCACTGATGTGCACAAATCGGAGTACAAAACAGAACTGAGGGGATAGGGTCGAGGGTTTTAAAGGCCAGTACAGAAAGTGACGTCCAAGGGGCCGGGACCGGAAGGGTCTTCAACCAAAGGCTCAGGCCCAGAAATTACATCAGAGGGGCCGGAAATGGAAAGGTCTTCATCCATAGGTTTGGACCAGGAATTGACGTCAACAGGGCCAGGTGGAATTTCCCGTCAGCGGTCTGCAGAACAGCGAGAAAAGAATTGGTGCACTCTGCCACATCCCGGTCTGGTTCGGAATTGCCCTTATTCAAGCCCTTTAGCTGCCTCCCATGCACACGTGTGACACCATTAATGCAGGGACTGATGGTGCCCTGATCAAATGCCAATTCTTTAAATTTTTGGTTTTTTTTATTTAGGGACACAAAAAATCAAACACATTTAACCATTAGTCAAATATAACACAAGTAAACACAAAATGCAGTTTTTAAATGATGGTTTTATTATTTAGGGAGAAAAAATCCAAACCTACATGGCCCTGTGTGAAAAGTAATTGCCCCTTGTTAAAAATAACCTAACTGTGGTGTATCACACCTGAGTTCAATTTCCTGATTACTGCCACACCTGTTTCAATCAAGAAATCACTTAAATAGGAGCTGCCTGACACAGAGTAGACCAAAAGCACCTCAAAAGCTAGACATCATGCCAAGATCCAAAGAAATTCAGGAACAAATGAGAACAGAAGTCATTGAGATCTATCAGTCTGGTAAAGGTTATAAAGCCATTTCTAAAGCTTTGGGACTCCAGCGAACCACAGTGAGAGCCATTATCCACAAATGGCAAAAACATGGAACAGTGGTGAACCTTCCCAGGAGTGGCGGCCGACCAAAATTACCCCAAGAGCGCAGAGACGACTCATCCGAGAGGTCACAAAGACCCCAGGACAACGTCTAAAGAACTGCAGGCCTCACTTGCCTCAATTAAGGTCAGTGTTCACGACTCCACCATAAGAAGGAGACTGAGCAAAACCGGCCTGCATGGCAGATTTCCAAGACGCAAACCACTGTTAAGCAAAAAGAACATTAGGGCTCGTCTCAATTTTGCTAAGAAACATCTCAATGATTGCCAAGACTTTTGGGAAAATACCTTGTGGACTGATGAGACAAAAGTTGAACTTTTGGAAGGCAAATGTCCCGTTACATCTGGCGTAAAAGGAACACAGCATTTCAGAAAAAGAACATCATACCAACAGTAAAATATGGTGGTGGTAGTGTGATGGTCTGGGGTTGTTTTGCTGCTTCAGGACCTGGAAGGCTTGCTGTGATAGATGGAACCATGAATTCTACTGTCTACCAAAAAATCCTGAAGGAGAATGTCCGCCATCTGTTCATCAACTCAAGCTGAAGCGATCTTGGGTGCTGCAACAGGACAATGACCCAAAACACACCAGCAAATCCACCTCTGAATGGCTGAAGAAAAACAAAATGAAGACTTTGGAGTGGCCTAGTCAAAGTCCTGACCTGAATCCAATTGAGATGCTATGGCATGACCTTAAAAAGGCGGTTCATGCTAGAAAACCCTCAAATAAAGCTGAATTACAACAATTCTGCAAAGATGAGTGGGCCAAAATTCCTCCAGAGCGCTGTAAAGACTCATTGCAAGTTATCGCAAACGCTTGATTGCAGTTATTGCTGCTAAGGGTGGCCCAACCAGTTATTAGGTTCAGGGGCAATTACTTTTCACACAGGGCCATGTAGGTTTGGATTTTTTCTCCCTAAATAATAAAAACCATCATTTAAAAACTGCATTTTGTGTTTACTTGTGTTATATTTGACTAATGGTTAAATGTGTTTGATGATCAGAAACATTTTGTGTAACAAACATGCAAAAGAATAAGAAATCAGGAAGGGGGAAAATAGTTTTTCACACCACTGTATATTATACTGGAACCAATAAAATTCAGCAATAATCAGTGCAAATTGATCATGGTCATCGGGGCCGGTTCTAGCTTTTTGGGGGCCCTATGCCTGATTTTATTTGGGGGTCCCCATTTTGTAAAACTATGATGTGGGGAGTTCAAACCCTTAAAAATGATCAGTCAACAACACAATTTATTTCTATAGCACATTTTCTTAGAAGTGATGTGCCTCAAAGTGCTTTATAGGATGATGAAAGAAAAAAGAAAAAATAGAAAATTAGGCAATACTAATTAACAAAGAATAAAGTAAGGTCCGATGCCAAGACAAAAACGATGGCTGGAGTAAAAAAAAAAAACAAAATCTGCAGGGGTTCCAAGGCCATAAGACCACCCGGCCCCCACTGGTCATTCTACCTAACTTCTATGATCTCAATCAGTCCTCATGGTTTTTCAAACTTCATATGGAAGAATTAGACGATGATGATGGTCATGTGGACATCTGGCCTTCAATCCATCAATGTAGAGACTGCATGGTGCCCTGATCAGGTGGTAGTGGCACAGATCACCACCACAGAAAAATGGAAAAAGAACAGCAGAGAAAGTAGGAGTTAGTACGGATTTTGGAACCACCAAGAACGATAATGATAATGAAATGCATGAACAGAATATCAGGGTTACATTAAAATGAAGCCATGACAAAGCTGTTAGCTGTTTTTTAAAATGCTCCATAGTATTATCCTGGCGAATTTCTATCAGTAAACTATTCCAGATTTTAGGTGCATGAGAGCAGAAGGCTTCCTAACCACTTCTTTTAAGTTTAGCGCTTGGATTAATAAGCACACCCGTCAATCCATTGTCACAAACTCAAACAAGAGCATTAGCACGGTGTGTGGCAGCCACCCGTATTATTATTTCAAAATTAAAAACAAGTCATAGCACTGATGTGCACAAATCGGAGTACAAAACAGAACTGAGGGGATAGGGTCGAGGGTTTTAAAGGCCAGTACAGAAAGTGACGTCCAAGGGGCCGGGACCGGAAGGGTCTTCAACCAAAGGCTCAGGCCCAGAAATTACATCAGAGGGGCCGGAAATGGAAAGGTCTTCATCCATAGGTTTGGACCAGGAATTGACGTCAACAGGGCCAGGTGGAATTTCCCGTCAGCGGTCTGCAGAACAGCGAGAAAAAGAATTGGTGCACTCTGCCACATCCCGGTCTGGTTCGGAATTGCCCTTATTCAAGCCCTTTAGCTGCCTCCCATGCACACGTGTGACACCATTAATGCAGGGACTGCACGGTGCCCTGATCAGGTGGTGGGGGTGCAGATCGCCACCACAGAAAACCGGAAAAAAGAGAAACTCGGGGTTAGTATGGATTTGAAAAAAAAGATAATTAAATACAGTCAGTCTGTTACATTTTAACTCTTTTAGGGTGGATGTCGACTTTTGTCGACGGAGGGGTTGAGGGCGCATGTCGACTAAAGTCGACATCCAGGGATAGAGGGCGATAATCAGCTGTTAATAGCGACAAATCTCACTGTCACGTCACAGGCATTCCCTCTGTGCTTGGAGGAATGCTAGACTCGTTGACTCGGCAACTAATCCTAGCGTGTGCGTGAGTTGCGAAATGTAAACAATGGCAAGATGGCATCGACATGTGACAAGGGAGCGAAGTGAGTGCAGAAAAGAAAACACTCGGCAGACAATGTTTTGCGCATTATCGCGGAGTCTGACTCTGATTTTTCAGAATCGGATTTTATTGACAGTGATCAGGAGATCGAGCAAGAGAGTGAGAAGCCGGCATCAGCTGATCAAACACCAGCCGATGCTGCGCCAGCGGATCTGCTGCCAGTTGAGCGCCTTCGCGCAGCCGATGCATCTATGGCAAGGTTCGCGTGGGATAAATACACAGACATTGATCCGTTGAGAGCCGATCTGGCTGCTGGACTTCACAAGACGGCATGGCTTGCTGTTGGACACGACAGATCACCAGCTGCTGTACTTCAGGCTGCTCTCTCCTGATGCTGCTTTTCAGCTACCGTCAGACGAGACAAACAGGTAGGCAGAGAAATTTTTGAATCGCGGCTGCGTTTGCATCGCATTTTTTTTTTCAAAGTGTAAACCCACAACAAAAGACGAGATGAAGCGTGCTGTGGTATTACAAATAGAGATGGGACAGAACTGGTGATATAACTTCAGGGAGCATTGGTCCAAACGTGCTTTGTCCCCTGGTGGCTTTGGACAGGTTATGCAGCATGGTGATAGGTATGTGCTGCTGCAAAGTTTTATTCACTTCTGTAATAAACAGAAGCAAATCCCATGGGGTGAGCCAGGCTATAATGCCATGCATAAAGTTCATAAAGTTTCAGAAGATGAAAAGAGGTGACAATACGGATTTCATGCGGGCAGAAAACTTGGTGGCAGTGGAATGGCACGATGGCAAAAGGGTGACTTGTCTGTCTACAGTCCACACTAACAATATATGTGAGAAAGTGCAGCAACAGACAATTGAAAAGTAGGCACCAAAGCAACACGTATTGTAAGGAGTGCAATGTGGCAATGACTGAAATTGGCTGCTTTGAGCGACATCAGACTGTGCTGTGTAAAATGTATGTGATATGTTTGTGAAATCATAGAGTATGCAGGCTCATACAATGTGCAAGACAGTAACATTTGTCAAAAGTAAATATTTTTGGTTGATTTGATATGTTAAACAATTGCTTTGTGTTCTTTTTTAAAAAATGTTAGTTTTTGGAAAAATATTCAACCCTGGGAGATAAGAAACAAACAAAAAAAAAGGCCATAAAAGAGTTAAGAAGAAAACATTCTAGATTTGTAAATCTAAAATTCAAATTAATGATCTCATGTTGACCCAAGCAATTTAAACCTGCAGAAAATGACAATAAAATCTAAACAATGAGGCTCCTCTATATCCATAAATTCAACAGATGCAGCATTTTCCTCAAATTTTCAATTATGTTACACTAATATAGAAATGTACTTTTAAAAAAAAAAAAAATAAGCATAACTAAACATTGCAATATACAGTGACCTTTTAAAGCATGCACCCAATTTCAAAGTTGTCACTTTCCAACCTCTTCTGCTTTTATTTCTTTAAAGTAATAAAAACCGTAAATGAATGATATAGAGAAGGGGTCTCCAACATGTCACTCGCGAGCTACCAGTACCTCACAACTCCTTTCCAAGTAGCTCGCCAAAGGGTTAATGAATCCTACATAAATTTGAAAACTTGATCAGTCAAATTAGGGCTGGGCGATCTTTCCAAAAAATCATATCACGATCCTTTTAACACAAAATCACGATCCATCCATCCATGAGTTTGATGGATGATCCACAATTTGAATTGCAATTTATCTGTTCAATGTGGCAGCCATTTAAGAGAATATCCAGACTCAAACTCATCAAAACCTAAGTAACACTTTATTTTAAATATCAAACAAAGTTGAATTCAATTGTTCTCTCATTCGCTAGCTAAGCGACGTTAAGGACCACGCCCTGAAGCTGGAGAGTGAGTGAGGAAGGCCCTCCCCTCGGCCCGCTGCGTGTCTCTGGGAATCGCGCAAATAAATGGGTACCGAAAGTGAACTATGATACATAGTGAAATGAGAGAAGTCGCAGAATCAACCGGAATGTTCAAGCAAAAAATAGAAAAAAACCTGATCTAAATCCGTTAAGTAGTTATCTCGTAAAAAGTAGACAGACAGACGTTGGATTTTATATATTATATATTAGTAAACCTTCAAAATAATGTGCAGTTACAGTCTCAACTTCATTCTCAGCATTTCTGGAGCTTAGCAGAGCCTGATAACTATAAGAATCTTTGCCAAGCGTGATTGAGTTATACCCAGCAAAAAACATGTATAACTATATATGGTAATATCCTCCCGGTCAAAAAAGAAATGACATAGTTGCGAGTATAAATATAAACTAGCAAAATACCCGCGCTTCGCAACGGCGAAGTACTGCCTTAAAATTTTTATTAAGAAGAAAATTAAACCTTTTTAAACTGAGAGAAAATATACCAATTATTATTGTCAGTTGTAATCTGACCAAGCTGTGCGCTGAGCTTACTCTTGAGCATGTAACGTACAGTTGGCCATGTGAACAGTAATCTTGTACTCAAATCTCACAGCTTGGATTGCTGCTGCCATAATCGGTTTGAATTTCATGGTTTGTTTCAATTACGACAGTATTTGTAGGACTTGTGTTGAAGAGACATTCGGCATCTGTCAAGCGTTGTAAGCATACAACCGGTTTCATCGATAACTTCACATCCAGCTTTTGAGAGTTGAAACATTCATAAACATCAAAGTGTCCACTACTGAAATCGTCACCTGTCAATCTAAGATGGTTAAGAGACATTGGCGGTTCTCCAAAGGTGTAAAATATTTGGCCATTTCGGTACACTTGAAAGCGACAACCGAACAATTCAGCGGCAGCCATCAACTCACATGCAGAACCATAGGTGAAGGACTTAAGCATTTCACTCTTCTAGTGCTCCTGTGTAGTCTAATTATCTCCTGTACCGTCATCAGTCCACACCTTGAACCGGTCCCAGTCATTCAATACATAAGACACAATGTTCCTCCGGATATCAAGAGTGAGCCTGATATGGCCGTGCAATATGTAACAAAGAGAATGGAAAAGGTAGGTGGTATCTCTGGGCATGGAAACCACTCAGTAAGTGACAGTTCTTTGATCGATGGTGATCATCTCGATAGACATGTTAATGGGGGTACGGTTGGAATGATAAAGGAAAGTACCTGAACAATGTAAAGTAAGTCTAAAATACCTACACAATAACTATAATCGTAATAAACGAACAATAAAACAGCGGAGAAGTCGTGGATTAAATAAAAAAGCTGCAGTTATCAGCAGGGAGATGTGAATCCCGTGGCGAAGCAAGGAAGGAAATTTAGAGACCGGAGCGACGGATGGCCTTATATAGGCAGGCAGCCAACAACGTGCGAGGCATTGGGATGGGGGACCCAACGCCACCTCACACGGCGACCGAGCTGCAGGCTATGGACGTATATATATGTACGTAAGTAGGATTCAGTTAGCATTGGGAACCCGCGTACCAAATTTCTTGAAGATGGGCCCATAAGTAACAAAGACTGTTGAAAAGTTCAATATGGCGGCTGACAGTGGCATCATACCACCGAAATAAGTACATACATCGGTTTTGGTTAGCGCAGGGAAGCCGCCTACCAAATTTCGTAAAGATGGGGCCATAAAAAAGAAAGTTCAACATGGCGGACGTTGTCGACCGTTATGACCATTACGTGTTGAATGTCGAAATGAAACCTGCTTAACTTTTGTAAGTAAGCTGTAAGGAATGAGCCTGCCAAATTTCAGCCTTCTACCTAAACGATAAGTTGGAGAATTAGTGACATTGGAAAGTTCAATAGGGCGGCTGACAGTGGCGTCATACCACCGAAATAAGTACGTAAATCGGTTTCTGTTAGCGCAGGGAAGTCGCCTACCAAATTTCGTGAAGATGGGGTCAGCTTTCTACCTACACGGGAAGTTGGAGAATTAGTGATGAGTCAGTGAGTGAGTGAGTCAGACAGTCAGTGAGGGCTTTGCCTTTTATTAGTATAGATTACCCCTCTATTTCCAACCATGTGACACAAATGGAGACTGTGTAACCAGCATGTATGTGAACTAACCCAGTATGTTGCTGGTCAAAATTTGTGCCACAAAATAGCACGTCCAACAAGGAAAAATATAAATTGGCCCCGCAAAGTACAACGTTGTCCTATAAGCGAACGCATGCTCGTGTCAGTGGGGTTGCAGCTTAAGCACAAGCAGGCAGACACAGACAGGGCCAATTTGATTTTACGTTATTTTTTCTGAATACAAATAAATGGCAAAATATCTGTACAAAATAAATATTAGTAAAAATCCACTATTTGTGCTTATCTGACTACCGTATTCAGATTCGGCTCCACCCCTACATTACAGGGTAAGCCAAAATGTTTAATCAGGATGTAAACCAGATCCAGAATGTCACCTAAAACTGAACTAGCTTACGTTGAAGTTCTTTACTTGCAAATACGTTACATTAAGTTCACCGTTCTTAGAAAAATGAGCTCGTTCAATGAGCGCGCTCTTTTGAACTAATTCATGCACATCACTTGAGACGGGATCTGAAGTTTTTGTTTTTTTAATATTTAATTGTTTGTGTAATTGTTAGTGTTTGTCTTGCAACATTGCAGTCCAAACCATATGAATTGGTTTTCAACAAAAGTCATAGCAACTCCCAGGGGTTGTTTGGTGGTTGTTGGACTTTGTTTCTGAAGGCAGCAGAAGGGTGCAACTACAAGGAGCAGAGGTGGTGATAGGAGACGAATTTAAATACTTGGGTTCAAAAGTCAAAAGCAACGGAGAGTGCAGGCTGGGTGGAGTGGGTGGAGAAGAGTGTCAAGAGTGATTTGTGATGGTGGAGTACCTGCAAGAGTGAAAGGGAAGGCCTATAAAATGGTACGTTGTAAGGTTTGGAGATGGTGGCACTGACTTAAAGACAGGAGACAGAAGATACTACGATACTACGACTACGAGAGTAGAGAGGATTAGGAGGGAGTATATTAGAGGGACAACAGGTAAGACAGTTTGGTGGCCAAGTAAGAGGCAATCTAGATTGCTTGGGCATGTGCCAGAGGAGAGATGAGGGGTACATCGAGAAAAGAATGTTGAGGATGGAATCTCCAGGCAAGAGGAAAAGAGTAAGGGCAAAGAGGAGGTTTACAGTTGTGGTGATGGAAGATATGAAGGCATTCTGTGTGGCAGAAAATGAAGTAAAGGACAGGGATAGATGCAGACGAATGATCCACTGTTGTGACCCCTAAATGGGAGCAGCCTAAAGAAGAAGATGATGATAGCATCATAATACCGTCCCGGGTGTTATTTGGGCCTAACAATATATATCAGATCATACAACAACAACAACATTTATTTATATAGCACATTTTCATACAAAACAAAATGTAGCTCAAAGTGCTTTACAAAATGGAGAATAGAAAAATAGAAGACACAGTAAAAAATAAAAATAAGTCAACATTAATTAACATAGAATAAGTCAGGTCTGATGGCCAGGGTGGACAGAAAAAACAAAAAAAAAAAACCTCCAGACGGCTGGAGAAATAAAATAAAATCTGTAGGGATTCCAGACCATGAGACCGCCCAGTCCCCTCTGGGCATCATAGAGTAACACTCAGGGTTACCCAGAGTCACACTCAGGGTTAACCATTCTTACTTAGAGTTCTAAGCCAGAGACAGGCTTGGAGTTAACAACACGGTGTTCCTTCTCCTCTTTCTCCTTCTCCTCCTCACCAGTCAAGCCCGTTTCCTTTAGGCCTTCTTTTACTTTACTTTAAGAAGTAGAAGGACAAGAAGAAGAGGCAAGTGATTATTTTACTCCCTTTTGTCATTAGAAATTACTCACTATGTTATTTCTGCATTACAGAAAAATATTAATATGCTTGAGGATAGTAAGATAAACTGCAATCAATATGCAGTTAATTTCAATTAAAAGTTATAATCGCCCAATTAATCGCAATGACATTTTTCAATCCAATAGCTGTCCTAATAATGAGTGACTTTATCTGGATTGATTCTGGCCCATATACTTCAGGCAGAGCATTTGTGCTGACGTCTCTATGTGGTGAGTCCAGCCACGAGACATGCGTCACCCCAGATCTGGCTCCAGGGAGGCCATGTAATCTCCTATCTACAGTGCATCCAGAAAATATTCACAGCGCATCACTTTTTCCACATTTTGTTATGTTACAGCCTTATTCCAAAATGGATTAAATTCATTTTTTTCCCTCAGAATTTTACATGCAACACCCCATAATGACAACGTGAAAACGTTTACTTGAGGTTTTTGCAAATTTATTAAAAATAAAAAAATCTGAGGTCAAGAGCGCTCTGGAGCAGGTTTTCATCCAGAATGTCTGTGCAAAGAAGTAAACTTTTTTTCAGGTTGTCATTATGGGGTGTTGTGTGTAGAATTCTGAGGAAAAAAATGAATTTAATCCATTTTGGAATAAGGCAGTAACATAACAAAATGTGGAAAAAGTGATGCGCTGTGAATACTTTCCGGATGCACTGTAATTCATGAGGGGCATTTTCCACTTACTGCTTATGGTTTGTTGCCTAAAGCAGCAAGACTGAGATGAGTTTCCACATGTCGTCACATCCTCAACGCCACTTAACTCTTTTAGGGTGGATGTCGACTTTTGTTGACAACAGGACTGAGGGCAGATGATGACTAAAGTCGACATCCATGGGTAGAGGGTGATAATCATCTGTAAACGTTGACAAAACTCACCATTACTTTATAGGTAGGCCACCCTTGCTAGGAGGAATGTCAAATCCCTGCATGTGCGTGAGTAGCGTAAACAATGCCTAGAATGGCATCAATATCTGGCGAGACAGCAAAGCAAAATACTCGGTGGATGACGTTTTACGTCTGTTTTTATTATTTTGAATTGGACTCTGACTTGTCGGACTCCATTTTTGGTGCAGATGATCTGGAGATCGAGAACTAAAGCGAAAATGAGGTACAGGCATCAGCTGTGCTGATCGGACCCCGGTTGATCTGCCGATGCCACCCCCATGCACCTGCTGACACTGAGATGGCTAACATACTGAAATATGGCACTGCATGCAGCAACAGACATTTTACATGGACATATGCAAAAAACTATTGCTTTGTATCCATCCATCCATTATCCAAGCCGCTATATCCTAACTACAGGGTCACGGGGGTCTGCTGGAGCCAGTCCCAGCCAACACAGGGTGCAAGGCAGGAAACAAACCCCAGGCAGGGCGCCAGCCCACCGCAGGACACGGACACACACACGGGATGATTTAGAATCGCCAATGCACCTAACCTGCATGTCTTTGGACTGTGGGAGGAAACCCACGCAGACACGGGGAGAACATGCAGACTCCACGCATGGAGAACCCGGGAAGCGAACCCCAGGTCTCCTAACTGCCAGGCATCAGTGCTACCCACTGCACCATTGCTTTGTATTGAGTTTTTTGGAAAAATATTCAGAATCCTGGGAGAGAAGGAAAAAAAAAATCAGCCCTGAAAGAGTTAATCCAGTTCAGGGTCCGGGAGAGCAGCAAGCCTACCTTGATGGCACTGGGTAGAATGCAGGAACTCCAGTCCATTGTGGGACACTAAGTATCTTTATTCAATTAAAAGAAAAAAAAAAAAAGCCAACGATTTCAGAAGGAAATATGCAAGGCTGGGATAAAACTTTTGTTCTGTAGATTGAAGATTGCTGAGGTGACAAAATAATGTTCTGTACTTTCCGATCAAAGCCAGATTGATAGAGCTGAAGGACTTCTAAGTAAGAATCCTTACAAAGGTGAAAAACCACAAATCTTGCATTTTAAGCTCTGCATTAAGAGCTTTTCTGTTATTAGTGCTCTCATTTAGTGACTTAAAGAGAAATATCCTTATGAAGGACACACGACGGGAGGAGACGTCCTTTTGAATTCGGTAGTCTGATTTAAGCATAGGGGTTTACGGTTAATCTCTGTGATCGTTTTCATAAGAGATCATATTTTCAAGGTTACAATCTTCTACACATTCTTTTTTTTTCTGTAAAATGTATATTCTGTTTAACTACTTTAACATTTTCTTTCACTCTAAGTGAGTGTTTTCTTGTTCTACGCCTGATAGAATTTTCCTCATAAAGCCATCTGCCATTGTGTATTTTTCAGTGGATTGGAAAAACACAGATGAAAATATTTTCTCTTCCCAGCTGTGATGTAACGCATAATTTACATTTCTCATATGCAAAGATAAAAAAATAATAATAGGCTATGAATAAAATAAAAATGAAATGAATAACCAATCATACAACCCCATGCAGCATGGGGACTTATTAGTTTGTATCACTGCTTTATAGTTCCACGATTTGATTCCTGACCTTCTCACTTTTTGGTGTGTCAGGTGGGATCGTGTATGTTCTCCAACCCACCACACCACCACACATTCATTTTAGGTTATCCGGTGACTTTAGACTAACCTGGCATGAGCAATCGTCACTGTGTGAGTGATAGTACCAAGTAATGGAGTGGTACTCCCCCTCTTGGGTGCAAAGTACTCAGTCCTAGGCTCACATATGGCGATTGCTCTGTGCTAAATGTAGAGTCAGAAGATAAATGGTTCACTATACGCTAGAGATGATGTGGTTTCTTTTAGATACTTGCAGGTGAGGAAGAGTGACAATTTGAAATTATTCCCTACTTCTGAATCAGCAACAACATTTATTTTTAGATCACGTTTTCATTCAATGTGCCTCTGGATTGGCAGACCGGGGTGGTGGTCACCCTCTTTAAAAAGGGGGACCGGAGGGTGTGTTCCAACTATAGAGGGATCACACTCCTCAGCCTCCCTGGAAAAGTCTATTCGGGGGTTCTGGAGAGGAGGGTCCGTCGGATAGTCGAACCTCGGATTCTGGAGGAACCGTGTGGTTTTCGTCCTGGTCGCGGAACAGTGGACCAGCTCTTCACCCTTAGCAGAGTCCTAGAGGGTGCATGGGAGTTTGCCCGACCGGTCTACATGTGTTTTGTGGACTTGGAAAAGGCATTCGACCGTGTCCCTCGGGGAATCCTGTGGGGGGTGCTACGGGAGTATGGGGTACCGGACCCCCTGATAAGAGCTGTTCGGTCTCTGTACAACCAGTGTCAGAGCTTGGTCCGCATTGCCGGCAGTAAGTCGAGCCCGTTTCCAGTGAGAGTTGGACTCCGCCAGGGCTGCCCTTTGTCACCGATTCTGTTCATAACTTTTGTGGACAGAATTTCTAGGCGCAGCCAGGGTGTTGAAGGGGTCCGGTTTGGTGGACTCAGGATTGGGTCACTGCTTTTTGCAGATGATGTTGTCCTGTTTGCTTCATCAGGCCGTGATCTACAGCTCTCTCTGGATCGGTTCGCAGCTGAGTGTGAAGCGGCTGGGATGAGAATCAGCACCTCCAAATCCGAGACCATGGTCCTCAGCCAGAAAAGGGTGGAGTGCCCTCTCAGGGTTGGGGGAGAGATCCTGCCAGTGGAGGAGTTCAGGTATCTCAGGGTCTCGTTCACGAGTGAGGGAAAAATGGAGCGTGAGATCGACAGGCGGATCGGTGCGGCATCCGCAGTGATGCTGGGTCTGCATCGGTCTGTCGTGGTGAAAAAGGAGCTGAGCCGTAAGGCAAAGCTCTCAATTACCAGTCGATCTACGCCCTACCCTCACCTATGGTCATGAGCTATGGGTAGTGACCGAAAGACGAGATCGCGAATACAAGCGGCTGAAATGAGTTTCCTCCGCAGGGTGTCTGGGCTTTCCCTTAAGGATAGGGAATAAGAAAAATAAGACCAGACTCAATAACATAGAATAAAAGTAAGGTCAGATGGCCAGGGAGGACAAAAAAAAAAACTCCAGACGGCTGGAGAAAAAATAAAATCTGCAGGGGGTCCAGACCATGAGACCGCCCAGCCCCCTCTTTACAAGATGAAGAAAGAAAAAAAGAAAAAATATAAAAAGAAAATTAGGCAATACTAAGTAACAAAGAATAAAGTAAGGTACGATGGCCAAGGGGACAGAAATAAAAAATCTGCAGGGGTTCCAAGGCCGCGAGACCACCAAGCCCCCACTAGGCATTCTACCTAACGTCAATGATCTCAATCAGTCCTCATGGCTTTCAGACTTCACATGGAAGAATTAGATGATGCTGGTTATGTGGACCTCTGGCCTTCAATCTATCAATGTAGAGACTGCATGGTGCCCTGATCAGGTGGTTTTGGCGCAGATCACTACCACAGAAAAATGAACAGCAGAGAAAGTAGGGGTCAGTATGGATTTCGGAGCCACGAACAATGATAATGATAATGAAATGCATATACAGAATATCAGGGTTACATTAAAATGAAGCCATGAGAAAGCTGTTAGCTGTTTTTTAAACTGCTCCACCATATTAGCCTGGCAAATTTCTATCGGTAATTCATCCCAGATTTTAGGTGCATAACAGCAGAAGGCCGCCTCACCACTTCATTTAAGTTTAGCTGTTGGAGTTATAAGCAGACACTCATTTAAAAATCTAAGGTTACGATTTGGAGCGTAAGGTGAGAGGCATTCTGAGATATACAGTAGGATGGAGTGAGATTATTTAAGGCTTTGTAGACAGAGGGTGATGGTGCGAGGAGCCTCATCAGAGGGATCAGTGCTGGGGCCACTGCTATTTTTAATAGATATAAATGATTTAGATAGGAATATACTGTAAGTAACAAGCTGGTTAAGTTTGCAGATGATACCAAGATAGGTGGATTGGCAGATAATTTGGAATCCGTTATATTATAACTGAAGGACATGGATAGCATGCAGGCTTGGGCAGATTTGTGGCAGATAAAATTTAATATCAGTAAATATAAAGAATAACACATAGGAAGTAAAATTGTGAGTTTTGAATACACAATGGGCGGTCAGAAAATCGAGAGTCCACCTTATGAGAAGGATTTAGGAGTTGTAGTGGACTCTAAGCTATTGACTTCCAGACAATGTTCAGAAGCCATTAAGAAGGCTAACATAATGTCAGGTTATATAGCGCCTTGATGTGTGCAGAACAAGTCACAGGAGGTTCTGCTCAGGCTTTATAACACACTGGTGAGGCCTCATCTGGAGTCCTGGGTGCAGTTGTGGTCTCCAGGCTACAAAAAGGACATAACAGCACAAGAGAAGGTTCAGAGAAGAGCGACTAGGCTGATTCAGGGCTACAGGGGATGAGTTATGAGGAAAGATTAGAAGAGCTGAGCCTATACAGTTTAAGCAAAAGAAAATTAAGAGGTGACATGACTGAGGTGTTTAAAATTATGAAACATTAGGAAGTTTTTCTTTACACAAAAACCATAAGACACTTGGAATAAATGACCAAGTAGTGTGGTAGACAGTAAGACTTTAGGGACTTTCAAAACTCAACTTGATGTTTTTTAGAAGAAGTAAGTGGATAGGACTGGCTGGCTTTGTTGGGCTGAATGGCCTGTTCTCGTCTAGAGTGTTCTAATGTTCTAATAAGCAGGATTTTAAAGTCAATTCTAAATGACACAGGTAACCAGTGTAGTGACACTCAGACTGGTGTGATGTGCTCAGATTCTAGCAGCTGCATTCTGCACTCATTACAATCGATTGATGTCTTTTTTTGGGTAGTCCTAAGAGGATTGCATTACAGTGATGTAGTCAACTAAAGTTTTGACTTTACCAGCTTTTGGACACTACTGATGGTATCAAAGCAAATAACATATGACTCTGCCCACCATTTCACTCCAAGGTCCCTCGTGCGCTGCATCAATACAAAAAAATGGTTCCCTTCTGGAGTGGGTGTGGCAGCGAGATATCAGCGCGGGCTCCCATCCGAAGCTCTTTCAGTGTTTAGCTGTGGAGTATCATCTAAAGACTTGCGTTTTCTTTCCGCAGTCCAAAGATGGGCTGTTGGGTGGATCAGTTACTGATGTGTGACATCTGTGATGATTCAACAGGTTTGAGATTATCTGCCTATCCACCTATCTTGGTATCATCTGCAAACTTAACCAGCTTGTTACTTATATTAATATCCAAATCATTTATATATATATATATATATTAAAAATCGCAGCGGCCCCAGCACTGACCCCTGCTGAACACCACTCTTAACATCAGCCAATTCTGATGAGGTTCTTCACACCATCACCCTCTGCTTCCTTTGTCTGAGCCAATTCTGCACACCCTGAACTGGCACTTCTTTTAGTTTGATGTCCACCCTCTCATGTGGCGCCTTATCAAATGCTTTATGAAAGTCCAGATAAATAATATCATCCATTCTACTTTGATCATATCCTTTTGTTGTTTCCTCACATTAGTAAAACATGTCTTCCATCTTCTAAACCCATGCTTTCAACATAAAGAGTTGGGGGCATTAACCTGGTGACTGCGTATAGTTGGAATACAGCAACACAAAAGAAAACACGCAAAAATTATGAAAGCTGTCTTTCCAGACGCGGGTTCCAAAATTCAAGATGGTGTATCTTCCAGTCTAAGTCCCTCTGATAGGAAGATGCGGGTCAGATCAGATAGACACAGGAAATGACATCAGAGGTGTTATTGCAGTCAGTCATTTAAGCCTGCAGAGGGAGGAAAACAAAAGGCATTAGAACACAATGGCAACCCCTGGACCAGCGTCAAATTACAATTTTTAGAGCCCTTAAGCAGTCCGCTAAGCGCACGTGCGTGACACCTTGTATATGATGCCACGCTGCCCATCTAAGCCATTTTGAAATCTAAGTGATCAACACAGACTTTATTGGAATGCAAGGCATGTAGTAATAAAATTCATTGTATTTATCATCAAAACAGATGGAGCATCACAACATCGTGTAGCATTAAAATGCATTACTACAAAAGTTTGTGATGTGGCATCTGTTGGAATGACAAAGGCGATGAATATGTCTCTGTTGTATGCCATTTGGTATGGGATTTGCAAAAGCAGTGTTAATGTTTACGATACACCTTCTGTTGGAATGACAAATGCAATGCATTTTTTTACTAGAAATGTTTGTATTGCACCATCTGTTGGAATGGCTGGGACATTGCCACTGGACAGACACATAGACACATCCTTTTATTAAGATTGGTTATCTGATTGTTTTTAATAGAATGCAGATTGTAAGAAATGCATGATAACTAGTGATAAGTGAAATGATTTGCGCAAATCGAATTGGCTATGAAACACAGTGTTTTGTGCCCCCAAAATATTCTCAAAATAAATTGTGTTTTGTTTCCTCCCAAATAAGTACCAATGACACGAGAAGAAATGTGTTTTGCTCCTCTCTGGAAGCTTTTTGCATCTTTAAAAATTATTTATGAACAGTTTGACATCATTTCATTTGTTTTTGTCTCATGACTCGCCACTACGAGTACAAGCTCACACATGATATATAAATCGACTTATTTTGATGTCTAACCATGCAGGATGTTGAGCACTAACATGGGTTGAAATCTTCATAATCAACATGGACCTCAGCATTAACATTTGCAGTGCACCTTCTCTTTTAATGTATTTTGTAATGCATGTAATAATAAAATTCATTGCGTTTGTCACTCCAACAGATGGCGCATCACACACATTTGTCGTAATAAAATGCAACACTAGAAATGTTTAAGATGCCCAACTGTTGGAATAAAAAATGCAATGAATTTTATTACTTCAAATGTCTGTGATGCGCCACCTGTTGGAATGAAAGAGGAATAGCAACCTAAGGACTCACAGATACAACAACACTTGATGAATAAAAGCAGAGATTCTGGAGGACCACGGTGGCTGCAGGTTTTTGTTTCCACTAGCTTCCTATTTAGAAGACACTTCTTGCTAATAATGACTATATTGCTTGTTAGCGCTTTATACATTCCAGCTCCCAGCATGTCTGTACTGGATAAAGCTGATGCCAAAGGGGGCATGATTCTGTTTTGTTTTATTTTGTATTTTTTTTCTTCCCATTTGTCCTTCAGACACAAACAATCCGACTCTACTGTACGGTTCTCATTTTATTTTTGATGAGCCCTGATATCCACACAGACTGAGCATTAATAGAAGCCGCGATGGACTTTAGAAGGGATGATTCAAAGTAAACATTTAATTTCTCAGTACAGACAGTGAGATGGGAAAAAAAAAAAATCAGCATATACCCAGGGAGTCACCGAATGCATTTTACCTTTGGGCCGCTGAATCTTAAAATTCATAACAATAAAGGTCTAGGTCTTTGAACACTCGTCGGCATTCTCTTTTATTTATGTTATCGGAGCCAGATGTAAAACATCACCAAAAATCCTATGTAAGATAAGTTGATATTTGTAGCCTGTGATCTAAGTGTGTTCTTTGGGAGACAGAAAAGTTATTGCCTATTAGCGAATCAGCGGGAGGAAAAAAAGAAAAAATATGAAATAATTTGTTGAAAAAATTGCTTCAAGGTCATATGGAAACCAGAGTGAGCAATTTTATTTTTTTATTTTAAGGCTTCAGAAAAGCAATCTCATTTTTTAATATAGACCTTTTTTATTTTTTAGGAGAATCGGAAGACTGGTCCGTGTGCCTGCAGTATGCTGCACTATATTTGATTTATTAATTTAAACAGTGGCTCCTACTTGGCCATTTGATTTCCTTATAGAAGCCATTGGAAAGTGTCTATGGAATACTAGATGAACAATCAAGTGGTGCCTTGGTATAAAGAACATTTATGGCTGAACAAAGAAACAGAGAGAGACAGAGACATCTGTTATAAGATACAGGAATAGTTGGGGAAGGGGGAAAAAAAGGACGTGTCGTGATTGTAAGGAATAACCGAAAACAAGATGAATAAGAACACCCACCAGAGAATGGGACCTTTCTAAGAGAACAGACGCGTTTAGATTTACAACATTTTGAACATTTCAGGACAACAAAGCCTGCCATTCCTATCCACTTAATTCTACTAAAATAACACCAAGTCAAGTTCTGAAAGAACATAAAGTCCTACTGCCCCACCACACTACTTGGTCACTTAAGTGTCTGTGGCTCTCTGTGTGAAGAAAAACTTCCTGATGTTTGTGCGAAATTTATCCTTAACAAGTTTCCAGCTGTGGTCTTGAACTCATTTAAATGTCACAGCTCTGAGCCCTTTCTTATTTTCAGTGTTGATGGACAGGTTGACAGACGAGATTAGACAGGAGTCCCCGTGGACTGTGATGTTTGCTGATGACACTGTGATCTGTAGTGAGAGTAGGGAGCTGAGTGAGGAGACCCTGGAGAGGTGGAGATATGAGAGGAGAGGAATGAAGGTCAGTAGGACCAGCAAGACAGAATACATGTGTGTGAATGAGAGGGTGGTCAGTGGAATGGTGAGGATGAGGGAGTAGAGTTGGTGAAGATGAACGAGTTTAAATACTTGGGATTAACACTACAGGGTAATAGAGAGTATGGAAAAGAAGTGAAGAAGAGAGTTCAGGCAGGGTGGGGTGGGTGGAGAAGAGTGGCAGGAGTGATTTGTGACAGACGGGTATGAGCAAGAAGGTCTACAGGACGATAGTGAGACCAGCTATGATATATGGGCTGGAGATGGTGGCACAGGAGACAGAGCTGGAGGTGGCAGAGTTAAAAATGTTAAGATTTGTATTAGGTGTGATGAGGATGGACAGGATTAGAAATGAGGTCCGCTCAGGTTGGTCACGTGGGAGACAGTCAGAGAAGTGAGATGGCATTGGTTTGGACATGTGCAGAGGATGCTGGGTATCTTGGGAGAAGGATTCTAAGGATAGAGTTGCCAGGTAAGTGGAGAAGAGGAAGGCCTAAGAGAAGGTTTATGGATGTGGTGAGAGAAGATATGCAGGTGATGGGTGTGACAGAGCAAGATAACAAGGACAGGAAGATATGGAACGAGATGATCTGCTGTGGCGACCCCTAACGGGAGCAACTGAAAGAAGAAGAGGTGTTGATCCACTGGACTAATTCCCCTCATAATTTGAAACACTCCAATCAGGCCTCCTCTTAGTATTCTTTTGTTTAAACTGTAAAGGCTCAGCTCTTTTAATCTTTCCTCATAACACATCCCCTGTAGCCCTGAAATCAGCCTAGTTGCTCTTCCCTGGTAGGGAATCCATTCCAGGGTTTATGGGTTTATCCATTCCCGTGAATTTGGGAATCCCGCATATCATTCTCGGGAATCCTGGGCTCCTGGGAATGACACAGTCCACGGGCATCTCACATGTGAACGTTTTTAGAACGAACAACACTTCTTTTTTAATAAAACTACTGCAATATGTTGACATCAATAAAAGACTAAACTTATCTATAAGTAGTTCATGCTGTCATATAAGTACATGTATTTAGTTGGTTGAGGTAATAAGAGCGTAGCAAGCACAACGTATTCAGCGTGCAGTCGTCGAGGCGAGAGCGCACCTTCGTGCAGAGTACGCCAGCAGATGATAAAGCACGCTCTGCCTCCACTGAAGTAGGCGGCACAGTCATCAGATACTGATACGCTTGTTCTAAACAACACCTGCGCTTGCAGCTGCTCTGAAACACCGCCATGATGCATCCAGTTTCTTGTCATCATTCTGTGATGGCAAGTTTCTTGGCACAGACTGACGCATTGCAATTTCAAGTTGCTGTTCAAAGCTGTTGTCTGATGACTTTTACACGCTATATACACTCACCTAAAGGATTATTAGGACCACCATACTAATACGGTGTTTGACCCCCTTTCGCCTTCAGAACTGCCTTAATTCTACGTGGCATTGATTCAACAAGGTGCTGAAAGCATTCTTTAGAAATGTTGGCCCATATTGATAGGATAGCATCTTGCAGTTGATGGAGATTTGTGGGATGCACATCCAGGGCACGAAGCTCCCGTTCCACCACATCCCAAAGATGCTCTATTGGGTCGAGATCTGGTGACTGTGGGGGCCATTTTAGTACAGTGAACTCATTGTCATGTTCAAGAAACCAATTTGAAATGATTCGAGCTTTGTGACATGGTGCATTATCCTGCTGGAAGTAGCCATCAGAGGATGGGTACATGGTGGTCATGAAGGGATGGACATGGTCAGAAACAATGCTCAGGTAGAACGTGGCATTTAAACGATGCCCAATAGGCACTAAGGGGCCTAAAGTGTGCCAAGAAAACATCTCCCACACCATTACACCACCACCACCACCACCAGCCTGCACAGTGGTAACAAGGCATGATGGATCCATGTTCTCATTCTGTTTATGCCAAATTCTGACTCTACCATTTGAATGTCTCAACAGAAATCGAGACTCATCAGACCAGGAAACATTTTTCCAGTTTTCAGCTGTCCAATTTTGGTGAGCTCGTGCAAATTGTAGCCTCTATTTCCTATTTGTAGTGGAGATGAGTGGTACCCGGTGGGGTCTTCTGCTGTTGTAGCCCATCCACCTCAAGGTTATGCGTGTTGTGTCTTCACAAATGCTTTGCTGCATACCTCGGTTGTAACAAGTGGTTATTTCAGTCAAAGTTGCTCTTCTATCAGCTTGAATCAGTCGGCCCATTCATTCTCCTCTGACCTCTAGCATCAACAAGGCATTTTCACCCACAGGACTGCCGCATACTGGATGTTTTTCCCTTTTCACACCATTCTTTGTAAACCGTAGAAATGGTTGTGCGTGAAAATCCCAGTAACTGAGCAGACTGTGAAATACTCAGACCGGCCCGTCTGACACCAACAACCATGCCACGCTCCAAATTGCTTAAATCACCTTTCTTTGCCATTCTGACATTCAGTTTGGAGTTCAGGAGATTGTCTTGACCAAGACCACACCCCTAAATGCATTGAAGCAACTGCCATGTGATTGGTTGATTAGATAATTGCATTCATGAGAAATTGAACAGGTGTTCCTAATAATCCTTTAGGTGAGTGTATGTGAGCTTGGCCGTTCCCGTTCAGCGGAGAATTCCAGCAGTTTAATTCCCGGGAATGGGAAACGTCCGGGAATCCCAATTGGATTCCCTATTCTCTGGACCTTTTCTAGTGCTGCTATGCCCTTTTTGTAGCTTGGAGACCAAAACTGCACACAATAACTCCAGATGAGGCCTCACCAGTGTGTTATAAAGCTTGAGTGTGGAACAGCAGAGGCATAGCAATGACAAGGACACACAGAAACACCGACATACCAACACTTGCCTTTTTATTAAAATGAATAAAAGCAGAGATTTTCACTCTTAATTCTGGTGGACCACAGTGGCTGCAGGTGTTTGTTTCAACTAGCTTCCTAATTAGAAGACACTCCTTGCTAATAATGAATCTTGGTACATAACTGCATTGCTTGTTAGTGCTTTAAATAATCCAAGACAAATTTTTATTCATAATCGTAGAGTCTCCATTTCCGAGAACTTCATCCATATGTTTTGTGGATTGAAACAGATTTGAGCTTCATGATTCACGGGGATAAAAGCAGGGATTTTCTGTCGTGATCTTGGAGGACCACAGGGTTTTTCAGGTTTTTGTTCCAGCTAATTTCCTAGTTGCTAATAGTGAAACTTGGCACTTAGATATATTGCTCGTTAGTGCTTTAATTATGCCAAGGTAAATTTTAATTACCGCATACACTCGCAGATAAGTTCTCCCATGGATACGTCAGGACTTGATTTTACCGTATAGTTTCTGGTATTTTATAATGTCGGTCGTATAAGTCGAATGTGGAAAACTCACGCTATTGATCCAAGAGATTATGATATGCTAACCACGGAGCACACGGCCTTTTCCTTTCTACTTATTGTGCCCACACGGTAATACCCGGACTATTCCGAAGTCACATTTGCACTGTTTTGTGTTTTGTATCTCACACTCTCATACACCTTTATAGTAAGAGCATGCCTTATCTACGATGGAGCGTTCGATCAGAAGAAAATATGAAGCTGGTTTAAAATTAAAAGTTGTTGAAGGGGTGAAAGAAATTGGTAACTGCGCTGCTGCAACAAATTCGCTGTGTCTGAGAAACTGATGCGAGATTGGAGGAGGCAAGAAGATATAAAAAAACAAAACAATTAAGTATCATATTTTTGAACAGGTGTGTAAGTCGGGGTCTGATTTTATATTTAATTTCTTGGGTTTCAAAACCCAACTTATACTGTACGTGAGTATATACGGTTGGTTCATTGTAGAGTCTGAGAACTGTATCCATATATTTTATGGACAGGAACAGATTTGCACTCCATGATCCTCCCTTGTCCTCTCCCATTCATTTCTCAACTTACTTTCTCAATACATCTCTTGGATGCACTGGGACCCCTCCTGGGTGATGTAACTTGGGAGTCCTCGTTGTGACCCTCATCCAGGTGACCCAGCCAGGAGTGCTCGATCTCCAGCTTCCCTCCCAGCAGCAGTCAACCATGGGGCCTCCCCCCTCTTTAGCCTGCACCATCAAGTGGCTCTTTATGCAGCAACACTGATTATCCTGATGGCCTTCTTCTTTGCCATCCTCACCACACCCCAATGGGTCATCATTTCAATTAGCAATTGGCCTCCAAAGTCCTGACAGCCTACCTCTTTTGAGTCCTGTCTCACACATTGCTCTACCAGCTTCTGGTACTTGGTGAGCTTTCTGTCTCCTTATGGCAAGTTCTAACATGGTGGAGTTCAAGAACATGACTTGTTTGGATGGAGTGTTGTTATCACCATATGTTCAGGAAGCCTTAACTCAGGGGTGTCCAACTCCACTCCTGGTGGGGCATTGTGGCTGCAGGTTTTCATTCTAACCATCTTCTTAATTAGCGAGCCGTTTTTGCTGCTGCTTAACTTGTTTTGCCTTGATCTTAATTGACATGACTCGGACCCCTCAGTTGTTTCTTTTTCCTTATTGAGCTGCCAAACATTAATGAGACATAAAACAAGCCACCACATGACCAGCTTAACCTGAAAATAAAGAAAGGTGAAGGTCTCGCTCATGTTGGTCTGCTCAGGTCACCAGAACATCTTGAAAGTGGTCTTAGAAAGAGAGCAGCAGCAACAAGGCCTGATATTCAATAACAGCTTTAATGAACAACAAGAATCGGCTTCTCATTAAGAAACTTGTTGGAGTGAAACTGGCTGGAGTTTGATGTTCCAATTTAGCTGGTCATCTGTTTGCTCGTTTCACATCTCATTTCTGTTTGGCTGCCATTTAATGAAGAAACAAATCAATTCAGAGGATTGAATCCTTAAAAACGGGGCTATGAAAATGAAGGGAAAAGGAGTTCATTAGCAGTGAAAACTGATCACTGATTAGGAAAACCTGAAGCCACTGTGGCCCACCAAGCCCAGAGCTGGACACTCCTGCCTTAGCTGGTTGCCCAAATCTACACTCAACTGCTGCTCAGTCTGCCGCTGAGGTGATGAGGCCTGCTACTGGTCTTGGTCAATAGGGGAGCTTTTGTCCAGCCTTGACGAAGCAGATGATCTTCTTCTTCTGGTGGTGTTTGATGGTGGTAATGGCTAAAGCTACTATCTCAGCAACTGCTTTGAGAACGAGGTTGATCCACAAGCAGCAGCGACCTTCTGCAAGGGACTTTGAGCAGTTGCTGACAATACGTTTTTTAAGGGATCCTCTTCAAGAGCGAAGAGCACAGGATGGTGTTTCACTACAAACTTCAGAGGGTAAGTAACATTTATTAAAAAAAATCACTTTTGTGTGGGGTATTGTAGTATAGCGGGTCCACAGCTCACGTCAAAGGGCCATTTTTAAAATAAATGATCACCGCACTCGTGGCTTAGCGAGGGGGCGTGGTGATGTGTGGCTGAAGTGGTTCCTGGAGTGATTTGCGATGCAGGCGAGTCTCACTTAAGTGCACAGATGAGGAGTCGTCCACATCCATAATTGTTCCCGGGAGCCGCTGATTGCCACAGGTGAATCACGTCCCCGTAAGAAATAGAAGCACGAGGCAGCTAGGAAGGGAAAGAAGAGTAAAAGGAAAAGAGCCGAAGGTTACAGGAGAGCAGGAAGCAGTATTGAGAGAACCGGTGAGAGTGAGCGAGAGCGAGTGTGTGCTCACAAGCAGGCAGGCAGCTGGACAGTGAGCCCTAGCAGGGGTGTTTGACCGACACTCGGTGGGGCAGAAGGAAGCGGTCACTCCAGCTGAGCAAACAAGGAGATGGAGTGACCGGGGATGAATGATGGCTGGCCGCGTAAGGCTGAGAAAGCAGCGGGAGTCGTGGAGTCTTGGGAAGGTTGAGCCTCGCCGTGAGCGACCTGGCCGTTGAGGAACCCAAGTCTCGGTCCAGTAAGGTAGCCATAAGGAGCCAGGGAATGGAAGGCAACCAGACCGTAGTAAGGTCAGCTGCAGGAAGGGCGACTCCCCTGTTGAGAAGCCCGTATGGGAGAAGCAGGGGAGCCGTCATATAAAGGAAGACTTTGGATTTTAAAGGGACTGCTTCCAGCATTGTTTTAACCTTGTTTTAAAGGATTGACTTCACTGCTGTTTTTATGGATTATTTATTTAATGAAGACTTTTTGAAACCCTGCACTATTTATTTGAAAACTGTTTCTTTTTGTTGCTGGTTTTAAATAAAAGCTCTTTGCACTTTTGCACCATCCCCTTGCTCTATTTCGTTGTGCCTCACTGCCATGCTCATCGGTAACATTACCAACGGTATCGGGTTCAGGGCTCCCGGAAGCGAGATGGGAGCATGCAGCCAACCCGCATCGTCACAGATATTCCTTAAAGGCCACCACCACGTCGTTACAAGTTTCCAAGATTGTGGATTTCCTTTACAGTTTAAATCAGCATGTGCTCCTTTAACCTTTGGTTTTGGGACTGGCTAGCTATGTATTTGATATTTGGTTGACATTGTGTTTTTTTTTTGCCCACCTATTATCTATGGGAGAGGAGCGAAACCTTCAGATTCGTCAAAAATTTCGCCTGCGATTTTCGATGGATCTCGACCATTTAGGGTCCCCTGACACTGAAAGCATCGATATCTCAATGATGGGTGTGCGTCTGTTTGTGTATCACAGTTTCTTGAGGACAGTGTAGAGCTAAAAAGGCAGGATGGGGAAAAATACCAAACTTGAAACTTAAGCCTGTTATGAGATAATAATGTGCTGATTAGTTTTTGAGCAAGAGAAAGAGGCCCTCTAGAGGAACCCTCAAATACCGTAATTCCAAAATTAATTATGAATTCTTTTCCTTCAATTGCTATCGTAATGACATATTTTATGATCAGAAAGATAGGCATCAGAGCAGTAAATAATGACTGAAATCTTATAGAATAGTTCGGGTAATTTTGGTTCCTGGGGCACAAAGACTACTGACGTTGACATCCAGATTTTTTTTTTTTTCCTCTTGTCTCCTTTTTCACTTTGCTCTTACATCTCTACAAGTCAGAACAATGTTCGACCCCTTGCTCTTTTATAGTTGTGATGTAAGTTAACAAGTCAGAATTACTTTCTTTTTTCTTTTCTTTCAAAATAACCCTGAGATGGTGGCCTTTCTTTAAGGGTAAGACTGGTGAGTAGTCAGTAGACAGGCAAGCGTCCAATACACAAAAAGGCAGGCGAAACCTGAGCATCAAAAACACAAAATGCAAGGCACGCATATTCAGAAGTGCTACGGCTTTGCACTTTATGCAGGTACATTTGACCAATCTTTTAATTAAGGAGCCTCAAATGCCCAAAGTCCTATATGGATTATTTGCTGATGCGGCTGTTGGCGGATTGTTGACCCTAAACCTATCCCTGCTCTTAAAGTACTAGGCATTGTGTGATGCCTCCTTATAGAGTAATCCCTCCTCGATCGCGGGGTTGCGTTCCAGAACCCCCGCGATAGATTAAAATACGCGAAGTAGAAACCATATGTTTGTGTGGTTATTTTGATATATTTTAAGCCCTTATAAACTCACCCACACTGTTAACATTATTAGAGCCCTCTAGACATGAAATAACACCCTTTAGTCAAACGTTTAAACTGTGCTCCATGACAAGACAGAGATGACAGTTCTTTCTCACAATTAAAAGAATGGAAACATATCTTCTCTTCAAACGAGTGCCGTCAGGAGCAGAGAATGTCAGAGAGATAGAGAGAGCGTGACAGAAAAACAAACAATCAAAAAATCAATACGTGCTGTTGGGCTTTTAAATATGAGCACCGCGATAAAGCAGCCGCAAAGAAGGGAGCAATGTGATGGTAAGTCTTTCAGCATTTTTTAGAGTAGCCTCCGTATCTTCTAAACAAACAGCCCCTCCGTCAGGCGCAGAGAACGTCAGAGAGAGAGAGCGCGCGAGATTAAAGCAAACAATCAAAAAATCAATACGTGCTTTTGGACCACCGCGATAAAGCGCCATTTCTTAGAGGAGCGTCCATATCCTCTGTGCAAACAGCCCCTCTGCTCACACCCCCTCCGTCAGGCGCAGAGAACGTCAGAGAAAGACCGAGAAAAGCAAACAATCCGCTCGGGGGAAGCACATCGTATATCATTGAGGAGTTTTAGTTAATATGTAATACATGCTCTGATTGGGTAGCTTCTAAGCCATCCGCCAATAGCGTCCCTTGTATGAAATCAACTGGGCAAACAAACTGAGGAAGCATGTACTTTAAATTAAAAGACCCATTGTCTGCAGAAATCCACGAACCAGCGAAAAATCCGTGATATATATTTAGATATGCTTACATTTAAAATCCGCGATGGAGTGAAGCCGCGAAAGTCGAAAGCGCGATATAGCGAGGGATCACTGTATATTAACTCTTTCAGGGCTGATGTTGACTTTTGTCAAAATGAGGAGTTGACGATAGTAATCAATTGTCAACTGTAACAAAACAAACCGTTATGTTTTATTTGGAGTCTTGTTGCTAGAAAGAATGTTAGCTTCGTTGGTTTTGACCGAGATTTCCTGCACTCCCATGAGTAGCAAGGCACAAACAAGGGCAAAAATGGCCGTGACACCTGGCCAGAGATCCAAGTGGATGTGTAAAGCAGAACACCTTCACATCACATTGTTGTTTGAACTTGTCGCATCATTATTTATCTTAAACTACCCTCTGCCAACTTTTTTGGAATCCACCTTCATAATAGGACAAGTGTGTGTGCATATCTGTATGTCTATCCAGGGCTATGTCTCTGTCATATGCCATTTAGTATGTGATCTGTAAAAGCAGTGCTAATGTTTGTAATGCGCCACCTGTTGGAATTGAAAAACGCAATGCATTTTAATACTATATATTGCAAAATCCATTACAGTAGATCAGCGTTTTTCAACCTTTAAGTATTTGCAACCCGAGTTTTCATAACAGTTTTAATCGCGCCCCCCCCCCTCAAAATATGCTTCTACATTTCAAAAAAACATTATTATACCTATCTTAACTTTTATCGACATTTATCTAACTCTATATTTATTGTTCTAGTATCAGAATGTAGTTTAAGTTAATTTGTTTTGGTTTCAAAAGATGTCGTTTTCATATATTTGATTCTTGTTTTCTTTTTTTTCACATCTTTGGGCCCCCTTTTTTGTTACTTCGCGCCTCACAGATTGAGAACCACTGCAGTAGATGGTGCACTGGAAATGTTAATGCTGAATATGCCTAACAGAGCGTAACTGTTGGAAAGACAGAAATCAGCTTATCCACCTTAATAAAAGATCATGTGTCTGTGTATTGGTATGTCTGTTCAGTTGCTCTGTCTCTGTTATGTTTCTCTTTGGTATGGGATTAGTATAAGCAGTGTTAATGTTTGTAAAGTGCCATCTGTTGGAATGAAAAATGTTTAGCATTTAATTACTACATGCATTACAAAATACATTCTTATATATATGGTGCACTGCCAACATTAACGCTGAGTATGTCCAACTGCTTGGATGGACAGAAATCAGCTTGTCCACCTTAATGAAAGGATAAGTGTCTGTGTGTCTGTCCGGGGCTATGTCTCAATTATATGCCATTTCTGTAAAAGCAGTGTTAATGTTTGTGAATTACCATCTGTTGGAATGCAACCCAATTTATTATAACATGCATTACAAAAATATATTCTAATACACAGTGCATTATAAATGTTAACATTGACTACATCCAACAGACAGATTTGGTGGACAGAAATCGGCTCATACACCTTAATAAAAGGACAAGTGTCTGTGTATCGGTGTTTCTGTTCAGTTGCTATGTTGCTATGTCTCTGCTATGTTTCTCTTTGGTATGGGATTAGTAAAAGCAGTGTTAATGTTTGTAAAGTACCATCTGTTGGAATGAAAAATGTTTTGCATTTTATTACTACAGGCATTACAAAATACATTCTTATATACGATGCAGTGCAAACATTAAGACTGAATCAAAATTCAATTCGATATTGATGAAAAGTTAATTCAAAAAATGATTCTTATTGAAGTTTTACAGTAAAAGTGCAAGTTTAAAAAGTATCTGCGTGTTAATTTCAAAGCCAAACAGAATGGAAATGTATAACGCATACCTCTAATCCAACATAAAACATAATTTTCTTTCAATTTATTACGTTTTACTCTTTTTTTTACTAGGGTTAATTACTCGCTGTAATGTAAATGAGTTAGTTCTATTATGGATATGTAACAATTCCATGAAAATAACAATCTGTTTAAATTGTACATCCGCTTCCCCATACGCGAGCGGCAGATCCGCAAAGTGGCTAACGTGTATCGCCTGCACGGGGGTTGGCGAACAAAGCAAGTCGTGGGCAGAGCCCCCTAGTATCTTCAAAAAACAAGTCGATAAGGTAAAACGTGAAGCTGCTCATCTTCATGCTACTCCATCCATCCATTATCCAACCCGCTATATCCTAACTACAGGGTCACGGGGGTCTGCTGGAGCCAATCCCAGGCAACACAGGGCACAAGGCAGGAAACAAACCCCGGGTGGGGCACCAGTCCACCAGCAGGGCACACACACACACACTAGGGACAATTTAGGATTGCCGATGCACCTAAACTGCATGTCTTTGATCTGTGGGAGGAAATCCACACAGACACGGGGAGAACATGCAAACTCCATGTAGGGAGGACCCGGGAAGCAAACCCGAGTCTCCTAACTGCGAGGCAGCAGCACTACCCACTGCGCCACCGTGCCACCCTGCATGAAAACAATTCCAAGTAAATTTTATAGATCACTCCTTCTTGTTTTTTTTTTTTTTATTATCTTTTTCCCTACTGTTCCGATGTTTTTGAAATTGGGGTTGTAACGTCAAGTTTTGTGATTGTGGACACTAATCTTCCATGCGTTAAATCATCTTTTCTTGAAAAAAAGTCTTTTTCTTCATTTTGATGTCATTATTCTAGCAGGCTTTTACAGCCTTTTCATTTCTATTTCCAATAGCCTTCTTTGTACAGCAACCCTCAAAGACAATACACCTCTTATTCCTTTAAAGACATGACTAAATATGAATTGAAATGGGTCCAAGTAGCCTTTGTTTTCAACTCTGTAGCCCAATGACTGTACGATTTAACCGGTCACAGGTTCAAGTCCCACTATTGACTAAATGTATGACCCTGAACGAGCTGCTTAACTTACAAAGTGCTCGCATTGTTGAAGTGTGGCTGTTATCCATAAAAGCGCTAGCTCAATTAAAAAAATAAAAAGCTAATTTAAAATTAGAAGGATAATAAAATAAATGTGCCGTTTCCTCCAAATAGTAACTGCTAATATTGTATTTTGCATATTGTGCACAAGACAATACAATGGACTGTATGAAAGTTATTACATTACAAAAACATATTCCAATACATGGTGCATTATAAATGTTAACGTTGAATATGTCCAGCAGAGAGAAACTACTGGATGGACAGAAATTGGCTTATCCAACTTAGTAACAGGACACCTCTAGGTCTGTCTTACATGTCATCTTGTATGTGTTTGTGATGTGCCATTTGTTGGAATGAAAAATGCAATGCGTTTCTCCAGGATCATGTGTGAAGATCCCTGCTTTTATCCACCTTAATAAAAAAAAAACAATTGCCTGTGTGTCACTGTACCTATATGTCCATTTGGCTGCCATGCACCTGTCATTTCTAAACGTATGACCCTGAGTGAGCTTCTTAACTTAAGAAAAGTGCTCACATTGTTGAAGTGCGGCTGTGATCCATAAAAGACAAAACAAAAGAAAAGGAAAGCTAATTTAAAATTAGAAATAAAATAAAATAAACGTGCTGTTTTCTCCAAGAAGTAACTGATCACATTGTGTTTGGCATATTGTGCACAAAACAATACAATGGACTGTATGAAAGTGAGCAAACTTTGAAAGGATGTACATAATCGGGTTCAAGGACAGTGTTTTGTGGTGGAATCACAATAGGAGGACTCCTACGCTTGACTTCTTCTCTAAGCACTGCAAGCAGTGCCCTTCATGGTGGCACTCAGCTGAGCTCTCTCTCTCAGCCACTTGGCCATGTGTTTTACAAGGGGTGCCTGGTAGCTGGGAATCGGTTCGCTTGTGATTACGTCGTGTTACTTAACACGATACAGTGGACCCTTGACTTACGAACTCAATTCGTTCTTGAGTTCGGCTGGTTGTAACTCAAGTTGGTTGTAAGTCAAGACTATTTTTCCCATAAGCAATAATAGAAATACCCGTAATGCGCTCTGAACCTCCCACAGCAACACTTACTTAACCTTTTCATAATAAAAAAAGGGGTGTATAATGTGCATAATTTACCAAAACACCAATAATTTTTCTAATGTACTAACCAAAAGGTTATAAAAAGTGCGTAGCCTACCAGAAACAACAATTTCACACTGTACTCACCATTTAATTTGACATCTTTGGGCTGCAGGAAGGGAGGAGGAGGAGAATGAAACGGAAGGTGGTTATTGTTTAGAAGGAGCCTCCATATGCAAATCTTTTCTTTGTAAAATTGTCGCGATGGTGGATTTCGACATGCTGTACATATTAGCGAGATCGGTCACACGAACACCACTCTCATATTTCCTCACAATTTCCTTCTTCATTTCGATTGTGATCGCTGTTTAGTAGTCGAGCACTCAGTTCAAAGCTGGTCACGTTGTGAACTGCTGTAATAATACACTCCAAAGCAAGCCGGTGCTGACTCAGCCTGATGACATCATCATGTGCCGCGCCAGCCCGCTAGCTAACATCCCTTAACAATCACTTTCTTTACCTTCGTTATCTTCTCTTCCTTCCTTAGCAATTATGCGTCTTGCTTGCCATGGTCGTACTGAATATATATATATATATATGTATAGATATATATATATATATATATATATATATATATATATATATATATATATATATATATATATATATATATATAGATATATATATAGATATATATAGATAAATCACTGCACTGACCGAAATTCCGTCCACAAACACATGCATCTGGGCTCCAACTGACACTTACGAATGCTCTCGGCTGTTTGTTTACAATCGCACAAGCGGATACACGTGACCGCATTTGGGTCGTAACGCAAGATGTTGGTTGTAAATCAAAACAAAAATTTTGGTCGTAAATCAAGTTGTTTGCATGTCAGGCCGGTCGTATATCAAGGCTCAGCTGTATAACATAAAAGATGATACCCGTCCCTAGGGATACGGCATTAAGAAATCACGTAGGGGAAATAACTTAACTTTATTTAATGTTGGCTTACACTGCAGATGAATGAAGCCAGTGACAAGATCTGGTTCTGGAGTGGGGGGGCCTGAGGATTGGAGTCTGCAATGCAAATTCAGAAGGCGTTCACAGGAACAGGTGGCGATGTCTTCCATCCAATCATTGCCATTAAAGGTGGAACAGGCGATGTTCCAAGGCTTTATACTGTTTCTCCATGTCCAGGGCCCCCTCAGACCAACATGCAATTCCAAACGAGGCAACAATGCTCTCCAAACAAGGACACAATTTTGTGCTTACTTAACAGACAGTAATAGCATACGGTTAAAACATCTCGCAGTCTGACTGCACACAATTTCCATTTGTCCTGGTCCATCTTTTTGTCACGTTGCTTGCCTGGCAGTTCTCTGTGTCAGCTTCAGTGCTTAACCTGTCTGTTCTATAAGATATATTTTGCACAGAGCCCAGTGACACTTTAAACTTATGCCTACAGGCCACCCGCGTCTGGGTAGTGGTGCCACTGCACTGCACTCCAGCCGCCCACAGTACAAATCCTGCCGACTACTCTTAAGTTTTGCCTCAAGTTCCTTCCCTGATTTACAGCTATGTTCCGTTTTTGTCTTAATTTACTAATTATTTTCTGTTAAAATTATTTAACACTAGAATCCCTGAAGCCTACAAAAAAGCATGTAATCCCGGACCACCTTAAATTCCTTCGCACCTGTCCATTAACGACTTTTGTTTTGTAAATGTGTCGATCAGCACAAGCGACCTGCTATCCCACAAGACAGAGCTGAAGTCAGTCACACACTTCTCCCAGTCTTGTTTATCTGTGTGAGAGGTGCCTGGAATTGTATAGGGTAAATAATATATCGTTATTTGGAATACATACATGTCACGTCTGTTCTGTGTCTACAATGATCTGGGTAAGTCAGCATTTCTCAACCTTTAAGTATTTGCGACCGAGTTTTCATAACAGTTTTAATCGCGGCCCCCTAACGTTTTTTTGAAACCCTAATAAAATGTATTTCTATATTTTTTGCTGCCGATACACCGTTACAAGTTTTATTATACCTACTTAACTTTTATAGTCATTTATCTAACTCTATATGTAATTTTCTAGTATCAGAATGCCGTTTACGTTAATTTGTTTTGGTTTCAATAGATGTATTTTTCAGATTTTCGATTCTTGTTTTCTTTTTTTCACATCTTCGCTCCCCCTTTTTTGTTACGCCCCACAGGTTGAGAACCGCCAGGGTAAGTGTAGGATGACATGAAATGTGAGGCAACAAATGCTGAACACATACCTAGAACAGAAACTTTTTCCATGTTATACTAATAATGACGTGAAGTGTATAAAGTGTGAAGACTTTTTAGTCAAAATATCATATAACACCTGCACTTTAATTCAAGAATATCCATCCATTATCCAACCCACTATATCCCAACTCTAGGGTCACGGGGGTTTGCTGGAGCCAATCCCAGCCAATACCGGGTGCAAGCCAGGAAACAAACCCTGGGCAGGTCACCAGCCCACCACAGGGCGCACACACTAGGGACAATTTAGGATCGCCAATGCACCTAACCTGCATGTTTTTGAAATGTGGGAGGAAACCGGAGTACCCGGAGGAAACCCACGCAGACAAGGGGAGAACATGCAAACTTCTAATTCAAGAATATAACCAAAGGAAAAAAAAATCATTCAATTTACATGTTGCTGTCAATGAGCTAAAAACCAAAGCTCAAATGTCAATCGACAGAAAGCTGATAGGGTGAAGAGGTAAGAACTGCTGCCTTATCACCAAAAGGTTGCGGGTTCGAGTCCAGATGCTCCTCATTTTGAGTAGAGAGCTGCTATTATTATTATTACAATAAAAACATACATTTGATTTGAGTCTGTAACACCCGGTGTAAATTTTGGCTACTCGTAAAAGTTAGCGCTTGTGTTTTTGTTATTCAGTTTTATTCTCTCAGTGACGTTCACCTGGTACAACGAACTTGCCTCTCCCTCTCTGAGCTGAAGCCATTTATCTCCATTCTTTTCACAAGTTGGTGCTGTGGCTGATGCCTGCTCAGAACTATTTGTTGTACTGATGAGTAGAGGTGCGAAGGAATTTAAGGTGACCCGGGATTATGAGTTTTTTTGTAGGCTTCAGGGATTCTAGTGTTAATATGGTTATTTATGTTAATGTAGCTCTGTTAATTTATCATTCAGTCAATATGCTTAACCTCCTAGCCTGAGTCAAACATTGGGTACGTGTAACGATCAACTATACGGTGTTAAGCCTGAATTAACTCTTAGGGCTGCATTCCGCTGCCATCTAGTGGATGAAATAACATCATGCTGCAAAAAACATCCTTATATATAATTTGATACTATCTGTATATATGGTGTTCGCGTCAATATCCTGTATGTATGTATGGTGTTCGAGTCAATACCTCGTATGTATGGTGTTCCCGTCAATACCCCGTATGTATGGTGTTGGCGTCAATACCCCGTATATATATGGTGTTCACGTCAATACCCTGTATGTATGTATGGTGTTCACGTCAATACCTCGACTTAATACAAGTTAGAACTATGCAATGGGACTCTGCCTCTGTAGTTAGAACATAACGTAGCAAACGTAGACGCAGTATTGCATGATTGGCTAAGAATGTTCGAATGCTTCAGTGACGCCGCTGGACGCCCGAGTATAGTAAGTCAGTGTTGGTTCGAGCAGATAACAGTAAGTTCGGTTGGTTTTTGGAATGTTGCTTTGGTGAGGCGTACTTTCCAGGACCAACATCGTCGACTGACTTAAACCCTTCTACAGCTTCGAAACCGTAAGTAATTTAGAACGTATTGCCATTTGCTTGGTACGTCGAAATCTATTTTTGGGCAGTTCGGTTTTGGCATCCGTCCTTCTGACATCTATTGGCAAACTGAGTAATGACGGCTGGGTATTAACAATGGTCATTGTTTAAATTTTAGCCAATCTCAGATCTAAAATGACCACGACAACATAATTATTACTCCGACTCTGATTAGAGTTGTTTAATACGGTTTGTTTTGAAAATTTGTTTGATGGAAAAAATCAAATGAGGTGCGCCGAAGAGCTGAGTTCACGTCTCGCAGCCCCGTTTAAACAGGAAGCTCTTCATTACATCGGCCGAAAAGGTCTATTTTAAGCACAAATCATTTCAAGAACTTAACAAAACAAATCATTCTTTTCAGAGAAAGTATGGATTTCACAAACGTAGAATTTGTAGCCTGATATGATTGGGCTCCAAGTCGCTAGTCATGGATATTTCTATGCATTCCACCACTTTGTGGTAACTCTATGGTGACTCATGCAAGCGAAAAGGGGAAATGCCGGTTTCAGAAAAAAATGTAATTGAGTCATTGCCTTTGAATAGAGTGATACTGAGGATGATGTGAATTGGTCTTCAGCCATTGACACTGACATTGAAAATAACATCTGCTCGATAGATTCCGTCCTACCAAGTTTCAATGATGTTCATGTCTGGTGTTGGTTTGTTCTATCACTGATAGTATTGATCCTCCCCATTTCACATTTATAGGTATCTCCTGTCTAAGGGCATCTGTAGATCATGATCATGTGGACAATTTTAGACTGTTTGTTGATAATAGACTGGTGGAGAAGATAGTCTTCCAAATGGT
Source organism: Polypterus senegalus (assembly GCF_016835505.1). Taxonomy (NCBI): domain Eukaryota; kingdom Metazoa; phylum Chordata; class Cladistia; order Polypteriformes; family Polypteridae; genus Polypterus; species Polypterus senegalus. The sequence continues at coordinate 8,237,515 of NC_053158.1, forward strand.
GTCAGAGAAACCAAAGCAAACCATTTCCTCATCTCAGTCTCTGGCAACCTTTCACTACAGATAACATGTGGACATTTTTTGGTCTCCTGATAACGCAGGGTGTTATTTGTAAACCAGTGGAGAAACAGTACAGGTCCACAAACCTGTTGTTGCTGATACCCATTTTCGGAGAAGTAATGAGTGTCATTTTCCTATTCTTATAAACACCTGCAATCTCTAATAATGAAGAAGATGATGAAGCCAATCACCCGCCACTGAAGCTGTACACATTTTGGGAGGTGTATCATCAGAAATATGCAGAAGGTGTCATTAGTACTGACAAAAGTCTCATGGGTTACAAGGGAAGCATGTTGTGGGTACAGGTGCCAAGTTCTACATGTTGTGTGCATCAAGCTCTGGGTACATCTGGTAGACGCACCAAGTGGAATGGCAAGTGCAGTCAATTTGACGTCACTATATCATCTGTGCTGTCACTGGTGGCCTCTTTGCTTCACGGTGTTTACTGTATAATGATGGACATGTTCTGGACCTTACCTGAAATTGAGATTTTACTCCAAAGGAAAATGAATGCATACGCTGCTGTATGACTGAACCACCATGACATGCCGGGTGACTCCAATCACGTGAACATGTCAAGCTACAGCGTCTACAGCAGTGGACACTAGACAGGCTTTTCCAACTTTGATATGATGATATATTTGGTATTTACATGTTTCATAATAACACTTTTTTTTGTTCAAAAAAGTTCAACCATTTTGGCTCATTTTTCCAAAGTTAAACATAACACTAAGGAGGTTGATGTATGATAGCTTTTGTTATGTTTAAAAATATTCACAAACCAATTTCTTTAAATGTCTTTATGTTCCCTGTATTTTGTAGGCGGTTCCCCAAAGAGGTGGAACCACCTGTCCGTCACAGATGAAGCACTCCTCCAGGCCCTATAAAGACTTCTGGGTAATGCAGTACATGGCCATACATTTTGTTGTTATTTTGGCACCACAAAATAACAAAAACTAGATGAGGCCTTCAGAAAGACCCACAAAAACCAGGCCAGAAACCTGACTTACCAGCCCCAGTATAGGCCTCACCCAGGCCAGCCTGATTCTATGTGACAGGTAGGCCCCAAAATGGAGCTTTTAAAGTTAAAAAAAATAGCAAAGTGTCTCAAAAAGCTAAAAGTATGTCCCTCCAGGGTAGAACCGTAAAAACTACAGACAAGTCCACAAGAATCTTTCTAATATTGAAGTTTTACTGACAAATATCAAAAAATATAGCAAGAATGCTTACAATGGCAAAAAATGGAGGCAAAAGAATTTGCCAATAAGGCAATCCAAAAGCACATTCAATAAATACAATACAATTTATTTTTCTACTGCCCAAAATCGCACAAGAAGTGCCGCAATGGACTTTAACAGGCCCTGCCTCTTGACAGCCTTGACTCTCTAAGAAGACAAGAAAAAAACTCCCCCCAAAAAAAACCCTTGTTGGGGGAAAAAATGGAAGAAACCTCGGGAAAGGCGGTCAAAGAGAGACCCGTTTCCGGGTAGGTTGGGCGTGCAGTGGATGTCAAAAAGAAAAGGGCGTCAATACAATACAATACAATACACAGAACAGAACAAATCCTCAATACAGTATAAAAATAAAAATGTTTGAAGTACGGAGTCGAATTTAACAGCAGATGATATCACAAAATATGATTTGGATTTGTTTAGAGTCCTGGAGACCTTATTCATCAAGCTGCCTCCCCAATTTGGCCATTCCACAGCTGAAATAGCGCTAATCCGATGAAAGGACCCCTCTACCCCACGATTCCTTCGATCCTCCATCAGGGATGACTTTACAACTTGGCAGGTGGGCCGTGGCACCAAGTGCACATCAATAAGTACCGAGAAGAGAAACAGAATAGGTGAGGGTTAGTAATAATATTCTAACGATCATGTTACTTATTTTTAGTGCTAATGACTAACAACGGAGATGCAGTCTGTACGGTTAATCAGCAGCTCTAGTCAGGGTGTGCTAAACTGAAGTAGTGAGTCTTCAGCCGGGATTTAAAAGCTGAGACTGAAGGGGTATTTCTTTATAGTAACAGGCAGACGACTCTGCAGTTTAGGGGCCCTGTAACTAAAAGCTCGACCTCTCACTGTTATTTTAGTAATCCTTGGAATCATAAGCAGACTGGCGTCTTGAGATCTTAATGTGCGCTCAGGTTTGTAAGTCATGATAAGTTCTGACAAGTAAGCCGGACCTCGGCCATTTAATGCTTTATATGTTAAAAGGACGATTTTGAAATCTGCCCTAAACTTAACTGGATTTAAAAACTAGAGTTATGTGTTCGTATTTTCTTGTTCCTCTAATAATTCTTCCAGCAGAATTTTGGATTAACTGGAGGCTGTATAAAGAACAGTTTGAACTTCCAGTGAACACCGCATTGCAGTAATCAATCCTACTAGAGATAAATGCATGAATTAATTTCTCACAATCCTGTTTATTTAGAAAGCGCCTTAATTTCCCAACATTTTTAAGATGGAAGTAACATGATTTGGACAACTTTGTAATATGTGCTTGAAATGACATGCTAGAGTCAAAGATAACTCCGAGATTGTGGGCTGATTCAGTAAAATTAATTGGAATTCTAAACGATGACAGAATATTTTTGTGATCAGTGTCATTGAATGGTGAGGGACTGGCATTACCCATAAGCCACTGTAGAGTTTGGGGCTGAGTAATGGAGAGGTGACCGCGCCTCCTGGGGAACCACTCGGAAAATACAGGGCACATAAGAACAATTAAAGAAAGAGTATATAAATAGTTTTAAGCATAACAAAAGCAATAACACGTCAATATATGGACTAATTGATAAATGAACAGAACCATATTAAGAGAAAGAACAATTCTAAATATTTCATATAGAGAAAAGAATGAAATTAATGAAAAAAAAACAAAGAAAAGGAACATAAATATAAGCCAGGGTGTTATGTCCTCAAACTGGCAAGATCTGAGTAATGATAATTAACCGAAAAGCGAAAACGAGAGACAAAAATGGTGGCCAAAAATACATCGCAAAATGGTCAGAATCATGAAAAAAATACCAAAGGCTATTAGAGCACCAATAGAGAGAGAGTTTTTTGTATCCGCAATTCCAACAAGGAGGTCATTTACCAGATGACCTTTTATCCCTCTGAGGACACATCCCTATAAAACCATGAAATGTCCCGATCATGGGAATGAATCATCTTTTAATATAATACGCTACCGTGGCTGTCTGTTCTACGTGACGTCTGCTGTCCACTTTCGGGGTGATGATTGACCTCAAAGGTTATTCCTCTTTTAATTTTTATTATTTTTTTTGTAGAACCAACTCTCGGCAGTGGCAAGTAGGGCAGCCGTGTGGCACATGCGTACGGGCGCCGTTCTCATTCCTTACCACCTTCACCGTCACTTCCCCTTCCTCTTCATATCTTAAATCATTCTTGAGGCAGATTGAAGACTTCAGTACCAGCTTAAGTGAAAAATTAAAGAAAATTTACTAAGTAGTTGCAACACAAACTCTGACTTAATCAGTTTTAACGCGAAAAGATGCTGACGAAAGAAGAGAAGAAGCGGGCCGCTGAGGTGGAGAAAAGATGATCTGCTTAGGAAGCAGCAAGTGCATCAACCTCTGAGCAAATGAATGCTAAACATACTGAGAAAGAGAATTAAAAGTTGGAATGCTCAAGTCAAGTGTATTTGCTGCATGTTATCGTGCAGTGCACCGTTACTGGTAGTGGCAATAATTTGAAGCACAAAATAGCGAAAAAAATGATCCAAAAAATGAGGCAGCTTTTTTTACATGGTGGAAATTTCCAAAAATAAACCTCATAATCATAGCTGTTTAATTTCAGAAGCCCATGTGAAAACATGTATACAAAATTAAAAGAAACCAAAAAACTAATACAGCGATAGAACCCTGTCCAGAACACAACAACTACACCAAGAATTTTGTCATGGAATCGCGCTGCAATCCATCCCAGTCTGGATATTTCACTGTGGTATCTGATTACTGTTGTGGTTTGCTGGCTCAACTAATCAAAAATGTGAGGTTTGAATACACAATGGGAGGTCTTAAAATCGAGAGTATACCTTATAAGAAGGATTTAGGAGTCGCAGTGGACTCTAAGCTATCGACTTCAAGACAGTTTTCAGAAATCATTAAGAAGGCTGACAGAATGTCAGGTTATATAGCGCCTTGATGTGTGGAGTACAAATCACAGGAGGTTCTGCTCACCTTTATAACACACTGGTGAGGCCTCATCTGGAGTCCTGTGTGCAGTTTGGGTCTCCAGGCTACAAAAATGACACTGCAGCACTAGAAAAGGTCCAGAGAAGAGCAACTAGGCTGATTCCAGGGTTACAGGGGATGAGTTATGAGGAAAGATTAAAAGAGCTGAGCCTTTACAGTTTAAGTGAAAGTAGAATAAGAGCAGACATGTTTAAAATTATGAAGGGAATTAGTCCAATGGATCGAGACGGTGACTTTAGAATAAGTTCATCAAGAACACGGGGACACAATTGAAAACATGTTAAGGGTAAATTTCACACCAACATTAGGAAGATTTTCTTTACACAGAGCACCACAGACACATGGAATAAGTGACCAAGTAGTGTTGGAGACAGTAAGACTTTAGGGACTTTCAAAACTCTACTTTATGTTATTTTGGAAGATTTAAGTGAATAAGACTGGTGAAGTTTGTTGGGCTGAATGGCCTGTTCTCATCTAAATTGTTCTAAAGTCCTTAAAATATATATATATATATATATATATATATATATATATATACAATTACAGATGTCAAACTTGTTTATATATATATATATATATATATATATATATATATATAAACAAGGTTGACATCTGTAAATTGGAGCCCTAGACTTAAAACAACCCTTCACAATTTTCCAGAAATATTCAACAGTAACAGAAGAAAGTGCAAAAAGTCCTGGTTCAAAAGTAATTGCATAAAGGTCTTTGAAAATTATTAAAAAAAAATATAGCTACTCAAAGTAAGAATTGTAAAAAGAAGAGCCAAAGGGTGGCAAACACATGCCAGTCCCGTAATCCAAGTCCACAAATCGGAGCAAAATAATCAGAAAGATCCAATATGAACAAAGTGATGCAAGGAATATCAAATAAATAATATAATAATATTTAAATAAATAACTCCTGCTGCCAGTTCACAGCATCCTGATTTTTGCATCTCCATCGGAAACCGCAAGAGCGAGATGACCGCCTTTCCTCTCCTAAATAACCTCTTCCAGCTGTGTCCTCACCGATGCCGTAACGCTTTAGACACTGCCCCTCACACCGTGCCTGTGGCCACTCACCATTATTCTCTGTGGTATAGCGGGTCCATGGCTTCCAATAAAAAAAGGCCGGGGTTTAAATCCGTATAGCTCTGCCGTTCTCCGTGGGCGCGATTGCACAACCGCAGGGAGCTGAAGAGGTGGTTGGAGCGAGTCGCACCTGCACATGTGGGTGCGGTCGTTCTCAATTGCCTCATTGGCTTCCTGCGGTGTGTGATTAAGGTGCTGCGCCCATGGAGGCACACGCGGAGGTGTATATATACGAGTCGACACCAGGATGAGGGGGATGGATGGAAGAATATAGATGGATAGAGGAAGAAAGAAAAAGGTTAATGAAAAATAAAGAGCAGTCTTAGCAGGAGGATCTGGCCACCTGAAAAGAGGAAGCCGAACGAGCTGGGGCCCTGCCAAGGAGCGTTAGTTGGTGGCACTCTAGGGGCTAGTTTGCCCCACTGGAGGTTCAAGTGAGTGGGGTGAGCAGTGCAGGTGTCCTCCCGAGGGATCAGAGGAGCGACTGCGGGAGCGCAAAAGATGAAGGGAGGAGAGCCGACCTCAGACGGTCTGGCAGTGAGGTCCAGAAGGAGGCCAAGATGGAGGTTGGCAGAAGGAGTTCACGGCTGTGGGGTATCCGCTGGCTGTGAGTTATGGGTGAGCCGGGGAGAAAGAATGGGATTGCCGAGATCAAGATGATAGAGACTGCATTTTAACCTCATATTTTAAAGGATTTATTTATTTGATTTTTATCCCCCGGACACTCGTTTTGATGGATTTTTTATTGAACCTGAGGCACTGCACTTTTGTTTGGACATTGGTTGCTGTTGTAATAAAAGCACTTTGGCACTTTTTGGATATATCCCATGGCTTCATATGAAATTTGTCCTCATTTTTCAGCTCATCTCGGTGACATTATCAACAGTGTTGGGTTCAGGGCCCCCATGAGGACGTTGGGAGCCTGGAGCGAACCCGCATCATCACATTCTCCTCCTCCTGCTCTGGCTCAGTCGCCAGATTTCAATCCTGCTGCCACCTGGAACTTCCCACAGCCACCGGGACTGCTTCCTTACACACCTCAGAAGAACCGATGGCATCTCAAACGGGACTAAATCCCACTATCTGTCCTTCTCTTGATCGATCACACTCTTCTTTCTTGGCAACTCCAGCTGACACTCATTAATTACATTTTGCTCGTTACACAATTAACGTGAGCGTTCCAACGCCTTCACGCGTGGGCTTCTTCTGTGTGGTGATTAGGCCAGCAGGTAAAAATCCATTCATTAATTCACCCATTAAAACACCCCATGACATGACTTGTCACACCTATCAACACTGAGACCATGCAGAAGCGGACCTTGCTGCTGTCACTTATTGTAATGATCGAATCTCAGCTTCATATTCCAGTGTCCACCATCTTCTTCATTCTCTCACGTTAAATCTGCAAACATCTGGGGTTCTCATAGCAGCCCCTGTTGACAACTGCCCACCTACACTGGTAAAACTCTGCCAAAGCACCTTCAGTTATGGCCTGTGCTACCTGAAACTGCTTTTAATCCCAATCCTTACACGGTCACAGTGCACGATATACAGAAATAAATCCTATAACTCAAGCAATTTGAATTTAAAATGTCATAGGTACAGCTATTTAATATTAATGAACAGAAACCGGGAAAACACACACAAAAAAATATATAATTTCAATCTGCAGCTGTCTCGGCACATCCAAAGTCCTTTATAGAGTACAAGTGAAAGGCTGAATGGCGTCCAGTTGCTTTCTTTAATGTACTGCGTGTGATGCTGAGAGTTGTTTTTAGACAGATGAGTCATATTCTGTTTGAGACTGCCTGAGGACAACAAATCTCGTATGGCCAGGAGACGTCTACACAAAGCAGCATTGCATCATCTGTTAAAAAGCTGAAAGGAGTGGGGCATCTCCTCTGAAGCAAGAGGCTTGCGTGGAAGCTAAAGGATGGGATCCATGAGAAATTTTTTATTTATGTATTTATTTTCCTTAACATGAGGTTTTATTGTTTTGTGCCAATCTTTGCAGGTTGTCAGGTTTAAAGCCCATGGCTGTGTCGTAGATTGACAGCACACACAGGTTCATAACCATACAGTTTACACCGGAGGTGCCATTCTGAGCTTGATAAAGGACACGGGTCACGACGCACCTTCAAAATAATAACCCATTTCTGTGGTTTAGCCCTCGGACAAATGGGCAGCTGCATTTATCACACCCATCTAATATTTCCTAGTGCTGTGCAGATATGAAGGCACCAAGCAAGTCATGTTCTCTCGTCCTGCTAACAAGATCCTTTGGTGCAAGTCAAACAGAATGCAGGTGAAAATGTCACATGGAAATTTATGCAAAGATAAAGCGTGATTTGCATATTAACACGAATCTCACTTTTGTTACCTGAGATCTTTAAAGGAGGGCAAGTCTCATTAGAACACAGAGACACACGGTTTTACTGTATATAGCATTCTAACTGCAGACTCACGGTGCTGGCAGAAGTTCAAGATATTCCCTGCTTTAACTGTTTTTCAGTGCAGATGGCAGATAAAGAATGGTAATCCGTTGTGAACTTCAACATTTTAATTTGACTCTTTTTGCTAGAAGGAAAGTGAGCTTCGTTGATTTAACCGTGATTCCCTTTGCGTGCCTCTAAAATGGCATCAACATCTGGGGCCTCATGTATAAACCGTGTGCACACACACAAATGTTGTGTAAGCCCGTTTCCACGTTCACATGTATAAAACCTAAACTTGACGTAAAGCCACGCACATTTTCATGCCAGCTAAATGCTTGGCGTACACAAGTTCTCCGCTCGGTTTTGCAAACTGGCGGCACCCAGCGTCAAAGCAGTGCTTTTCTTCCAGTGTGGGTTCCCTTTCTTTTTTAGATTCACATCACTGAGGCGGCTTTATCATATACACTGAAATTAACCGCATATTGTTAACTAGCAAAATACCCACATTTTGCAGCGGAGAAGTAGTGTGTTAAAGAAGTTATGAAAAAGAAAAGGAAACATTTTAAAAATAACGTAAAATGATTGTCAATGTAATTGTTTTGTCACTGTTATGAGTGTTGCTGTCATCAAGGATTTGATTATTATTATTTCTTTCAATCAGGTTCATATTTGGAGGACGTGTTGTGTTCAAGTTACATTCCGTGTTTGTCAACCGTTGTAAAGATAACAAGTTTCATTCATCGAAGTGTTCACTACCCAAATCGCTACTCGTGAATCTAAGATGTTTAACAGGCATTACCGGTATTAACTTGTGGATCATGGATTTGCCTGCGATTATTTAGCGACAGCGTGTCTATTAAGTTGTGGATTTGCCTGCGAGTATTTAGTGACAGCGTGTCTATTAAGTTGTGGATTTGCCTATTTGGCGGCAGCGTGTCTATGAACTTGCGAATTTGCCTGTGAGTATTTAGCGGCAGCATGTCTATTAACTTGTGGATTTTTCTGCGAGTATTTGGTGGCAGTGTCACAAAGTTGTTTCCGTCTAGCTGCATCAGAAAATGTACCACAACGTCTGACACGCCTCTTTTTTACTGTTTTCTCACAGCTTGGATTGCTGCTGTCATAATCGGTTTGAGTTTCATGGTTTGTTTCAATTACGTTAGTATTTGCAGGACTTGTTGTGTTGATGTGACATTCGGCATCTGTCAAGCGTTGTAAGCATACAACCGCTTTCACCGATAACTTCTTATCCAGCTTTTGAGAGTTGAAACATTCATAAACATCAAAATGTCCACTACTCAAATCAACACCTGTGAATCTAAGATGTTTAAGAGGCATTGGCGGTTCTCCAAAGGTGTAAAATATTTGGCCATATCGGTACACTTGAAAGCGACAACCGAACAATTCAGCGGAAGCCATCAACTCACATGCAGAGCCATAGGTGAAGGGCTTAAGCATTTCACTCTTCTAGTGCTCCTGTGTAGTATAATTATCTCCTGTACCATCATCAGTCCACACCTTGAACCTGTCCCAGTCATTCAATACATAAGACACAATGTTCCTCCGGATATCAAACCACTCATTAAGTGATCGATAGTGATCACCTCGATAGACATGTTAATGGGGGTACAATTGGAACGGTAAAGGAAATGGGTACCTGAACAGTAAACTAAGTCTAAAATACCTACATAATTGCTATAATTATAATAAACCAACAATAAAACAGCAGAGAAGCTGTGGATTAAATAAAAAGGCTGCAGCTATCAGCAGGGAGACATGAATACCGTGGCGAAGCAAGGAAGGGAATGAAAAGACCAGAGTGAGGGACGGCCTTAAATGGGCAGGCAGCCACTTACATGGGAGGTGTGGGGATGGGGGACGCAACACCGCCTCACAGGTCGACCGAGCTTCAGGCTATGGACGTATATATGTATGTAAGTAGGATTCAGTTATGACCGTTATGTGTAGAATTTCGAAATGAAATCTGCTTAACTTTTGTAAGTAACCTGTAAGGAATGAGCCTGCCAAATTTCAGCCTTCTACCTACACGGGAAGTTGGAGAATTAGTGATGAGTGAGTCAGTGAGGGCTTTGCCTTTTATTAGTATAGATTAGTTTAAGGCATCTGATAGTAATTAACCTGTAACAATATAATGGTCCACGGAATGGCCAAACTATTCTAAATATCGGTATACAGCATCTAGCACACGCTGCTTATTTGAACTGCTCCCATGCGACAAATGCTTCAGAGCCTTTCCTGTACGGACCTCGCGGTTCAGAAACCGTTTCATCCCAAGAACTCTAAACACACTCAATCAGTCCATCAAGTGCTCCTTGTAGAACGCTTTGTACTTAAGTACAATCACATCACTGCAAATACAGTTATAATATTGCACAACCTGAGCCACTTTATAAAGCATGTATTTACACATGATGATGATATCATTTTTAAGATGAAATGCAGCAAAATATGTTTATTACATTATACAGATAAAATGCTAACATCATTTAAATAATTTAAATTGTTGATAATTAAACATGTGAAAAGACGGTGTTGCAGCGCTAGCGACGATCTGGCACCCTGTGCAGGGATTGTTCCTGCCTCGTGCTGTACTCTTGCTGGGACTGGCGTGACAGTGGAAGGATAGATGGATAAAATAATTAAACATTTACTATGAAGATATTTCAGTGTTCCCTAAAAGTTTTGAAGAATCGGCGTTCTAAGCTTACAGATGGCTTAACGTCTATTACAGAGCTGATTGTGTGGCGATTGGTTACTTGGAGAAAGAAAATGAAGGACAGGAATTGGGGTTTGTATATTTGAAAGAGCTGGTACTGCCGTAATAAATTATTTCATCGAAGGTGGCGCAGCAAGCATCTTGCGGGAGGCAGGAACAATCACTGGACTGGGCACCAGCTTGTCACTGTCACTGTGCAAACGTGTTCCCATGTTTAATAACATGCTTTAACTCCTATCATCGTGAAAATTATATCAGTATACATCTCAGTATATTAATTTTTCAGAGAGCTGTAATATCACGAATGTAATGGATTCTGTGTCCTGTCGGAGGAAGAGAAAGCCCGTTTAAAAACCACATAGTGATTCACACACACAGAGCACATAGAAGAACAAATACAAAACAAAGCATTTAACGTGCTACCTTAGGTACAATGGTATTTGAGAAACTAGTAAATTAAATGGTTTAAAGATGAAGTTCTACTTTAATGACAAAATAAACTACATGATTGAAGTGGAAATGTTAAGATTAAAGTTGACATTTCGAGCTTTTTTTCCCAGTGTGTGCCTATTTTTTTTCCTTTTCTTTGTACCCTAATAAGCTTTCATATGACACTCAGATGGTGGGCTACGACTCGCCTTTTCACAGCAACTTTGATATCTGACAACTTTTTTTTATATCGGGCACTGTGCGACTTTGTGAACTTGAGCTTTTGAGTTTCTCCAACCCGCTATGTCACTCGATCAGCTTCCTTTTGTTATTTATACCACTGTTTAAACCAACAAATTTAATGTTTTTCTTTGCCTCCACTTGGTATTTGCTGAAATCTTCTATTTCCCCACTGTGCTTTTGCCATTGTCTTTTCACAGAACGCTGAGCTTAAGGGCTATTTATATTGATTTGCATATTCAAAGAGGCGTAATTCTGGGAGGAGACGGGGTGGGACAGCATGGCACGTGCATGTGCGTTACTTTTTATGTTGACCTTGATTTATGTAGCAGAAGAACGTGGAAGTCGCCGAATGCACAGATTTATGTGTCTGGATTTTTTTGTGCGTACACAATGTTTTAGTGTGAATTCTATGCATGGTGTTATGCTTAAGGTCGCTGGTGAGACACCAAAGCGAATGTGCAAAGCAAAATACTCCGTGGATGATGTCTTGCGTATTTTCATTGAATCGGACTCAGACTTGTCAGATGCCGTTTTTGATGCAAGTGATCTGGAGATCGAAAACAAAAGTGAGGTACCAGCATTAGCTGACCAGTCCCCAGTTGATCGCAGTACTGTACACATTCGTGCAGCTGATGTGTCTACAGCAATGTTCACCTGGTGGGTCCGCCACTTAAGGTGACAAAAGATACAAAACAGTATGGCGGATGACCGGGACCCTTGCCTGGCCAGGATGCCTCCACACTGGAAGGACCGGGGGAGCAAGTGTAGCCAGAGCATTACTTCCCCCGAAGCCCTAGATGGAAGCCCCATTGGGTTGCAGTGGTTCCTAGGACTCCCGCAGGGCTTCATGGGAGTTGTAGTTTGGTGCAGCCTGGTTGGGATCCATGGGAGTCACCACGGGGTGCTGTAGCTGCTGCTGAGGCCTGGAGAGCAGAACTTCCACCACACCTGGAAGTGTTGCTGGAAATAGGTCAACAAGCACCTGACACACTGCCGGATGCTTTATAAAAGGTGCCAGCAGTCACTACTCGGAGAGCCAGAGTTGGGAGGAGGGAAACGAAGCTTGCTGGGGGGAGTGGAGAAGAAAAGGGAAGGAAAAAGAATTTGTGTATTGTGTGCTTGTGCTATTTGGACTATGTTGTGCCTGTGGGAAACAGGGGGGAAGGCGTTTCCCACAAGGAAGAAGAAAAGAAAAACAAATGCGTGGTTTGACCTTGTGCCTGTTGCATCTGTCTGTGTCAGGGTTGGCTTTCACAACAGTTTGCGTCGCACTGCAACTGCCATGCAAAGACAACCAAGCAGCCTGCCCACCACGTATTCCTGCTGGCCATTGAGCAACCCCTATTAGTAGCTGCTGCCGCCAGAGATGTCGAACAGGCACCGAAAACAGCCACACCACACAACAACAGGCATTTACGTGTGAAACCATTGCTTTGTGTGCTTTTCAGAAAATGTGAGTTTTTTGGAAAAAATACTCGGCCTTCAAAGAGTTAACAGATGATGTTTGTCGTCAAGAGCAGGGAAGCCACATTTATATTTATTTAGTGGACTTTGTGTTGTATGTTATTATGTAAGGTGGATCCTTTTGCAAAATAATGCATTTGTGTGTGTGTGTGATAGGAATATTTTTTCTGCAATTTCTGCTTCACTTCACAAAAGTATTATGTTGCAAAGATGAAGTTCAAGTTTAAAAAAACAAGCCAACGCTAACCAAAGTGATGTACAAACATAAATAAATAAATACAATTTGATCACATAAAGGGCGGCACGGTGGCACAGTTGTAGCGCTGCTGCCTCGCAGTTAGGAGACCTGGGTTCGCTTCCCGGGTCCTCCCTGCGTGAAGTTTGCATGTTCTCCCCATGTCTGCATGGGTTTCCCCCCACAGTCCAAAGACATGCCAGTTAGGTGGACTGGCGATTCTAAATTGGCCCTACTGTATGCTTGGTGTTTGTGTGTGTCCTGCGGTGGGTTGGCACTCTGCCCGGGATTGGTTCCTGCCTTGTGCCCTGTGTTGGCTGGGATTGGCTCCAGCAGACCCCCGTGACCCTGTGTTCGGATTCTGCGGGATTGGGAAATGGATGGATAGATGGATGATCACATAAATATCAATCACCTAAAGTTTTAAATAAAGTAAAATAAAATTTATTAAAATAATACCAGCAAGATGGCAATTAAAGAAATGATTCCAACCCCAGCAATTGTTTGAAGGCACAAAGAACCAGCTTTACGTACAAAGAACCTTCCCAGAATTCAATGGTTCTTGTCAAGCAATGGTTCTACAAGGATCTACATAACCCAATAAAGAACTAGCATTTTTAAGAGTGAATGGAGATATGCTGTAGAGGGGAGAGGAATGAAGGTCAGTAGGACCACCCACACAGAACACATGAGAGGGAGGTCAGTGGAATGGTGAGGATAAAAGGGAGTAGAGATGGCGAAGGTGGAGGAGTTTAAATACTTGGGATCAACAGTACAGAGTAATGGGGATTGTGGAAGAGAAATGAAGAAGAGAGTGCAGGGTGGAGTGGGTGGAGAAGAGTGAACAGGAGTGATTTGTGACAGACGGGTATCAGCAAGAGTGAAAGGGAAGATCTACAGGATGGTAGCAAGACCAGTTTTGTTATATGGATTGGAGATGGTGGCACAGGAGACAGAGCTGGAGGTGGCAGAGTTAAAGATGTTAAGATTTGCTTTGGGTGTGATGAGGATGGACAGGATTAGAAGTGAGGACATTAGAGGGTCAGCTCAGGTTGGACGGTTGGGTGACAAAGTTAGAGAGGCGAGATTGCTGTGGTTTGGACATGTGCAGGGGAGAGATACTGGGTATAATGAGAGAAGGATGCTGAGGATAGAGCTACCAGGCAAGAGGAGAAGAGAAAGGCTTAAGAGAAGGTTGATGGATGTGGTGAGAGAAGACATGCAGGTGATGGGTGTAACAGAACAAGATTCAGAGGACAGAAAGATATGGAACAAGATGATCCACTGTGACAACCCCTAACGGGAGCAGCCAAAGGAAGAAGAAGTTTGTCAGTAGAGATTGCGTGACTCAGGTCCATCTTAAGAACATCATAGATAGATAGGTCCCCAGGTAAAGTAGTGTGCTGGGACCACTGTTTTCATAGCAAAATAGAGACATAAATAGGCACCAGAAACATTGTGGGCCCCTAAGCTCCTGGGGCCCCCTGGCCAGTTCCCATTTTGCCCATACGTAATGGCGGCCCTGAGTGTGCTCTGTGCTTGATTTTTAACCTCTGTTAACAATAAAACACCTGAACTCGGTCATAGGGAGGGATGCCCACATACATTTGTCCACTTGTCTTGTTAATGAAGCAGAGAAGTTCAGCTTTCTATAATTTGATGTACTGAAGGAGTCTAAACAAATCGGAATAGCCTGGTAGCCCTTAATGCTCATGTTTTCATTCTGTGTTTTTAAAATTAACAGTTGCCACGTCCAGCTTTCTCTGCATAGCTCTCATGTTAGCACTAATCTGGCCTCACCATATGGCCAGGCTGGACTACATAAGGAGAAAGCCAAGTAATAAAAGTCTTACAACGGATGTCCTCCAAACGAGCAAGCATGACAGTCAATATGTTCAGCATAGGAGGAGCAGATGAACCGGTGCCATCTGTTACTGACATTATTATCCAAGTGATCATTCCAGTTTCATTTATTTAATGTCTGTGTACTTTTTAAGAGCAAATTTGTGGAGATAAATTGAAAAGAAATTGACATGACGGCTCAAAGGATATTTACGCTCTCCTGATGTGTTGAGTTGGGAGTAACAACCGTTGTGAACGATGTTACACTGATCAACCCCCAAACAAATGGAAGAAAAAGGTGGCATGTCACACGGGGACAGTGGGGACTGAAGTGTCATAGGACAGGGAAGTGAGGTAGGCTTAATTTGTGATTTTAAGACAAATCTCTTACTAACAAAAAATAATTTTTGCTTATTAAGGGAAGGTATGATGAGGCAGCCAGGACTCTTTTTTTATTTATTATTTTTTTTGCGTCATACCTTTTGGTTATTGCTTAACGTTTTAAACTTGACAAACTTTTTTTTCTTTGAACTTCCTAATTAAGGCTCCTTGCTCACCCGCCACTCTTCTTTTCCATCATCTCTTTGTCTCCTTCTCCATTTTCTTGGTTTTTTTTCAGTCATTCAGGATAATCATCTATTTGGTCGGCTGGGTGTAACCATCTTATATAAGAAAAAGGGACAAGATGCTTAGTTCTATAACAAGACCAAACAAAATGGCAAAAACAAAAGCCTATGATAAGAACAAAGACAAAAACTGGCATACCCAGAGAGCAGAACAAAAACACAAAATGATGAACTGGGAGTTTATGTTCATGTAAACCAGTGTTTCCCACCCTCGGTCCTGGGGATCCCCTGTGGCTGCAGGGTTTTGTTCCAACCACATTCCTAATCAGTGACAACACCTGATAGCACTGATCTCAATTAATTAGCTGGTATTATTGTTCTTTTATTCTACATTCAGAAAGCATGATTTTTACATTTATATTTATTTAAATACTTAACTCTCTTTTGTTGATTTCATTATATTAAGCTCTTTCTCTGTGCAGTTTTCCCCCTTTGTTTTAATTTATTAATGACAATTAAAAATAAGCAGTTCAGACCTCCAGGCAAACAACACGGAATAATCAAAGGCTGCAACTACTTTAGCGCCAGACCCAATGGATTAATTAAACAATCAGAACACCTAGAAAAGTAGAATGAAAATCAAGATGAAAATATTGTTAGAAAGAAAAAAAAGACATTATTTCCATATAGCTGCTTGGTACATTTTAATATAATATAATATATATATGTGTATATATATATATATATATATATATATATGTGTATATATATATATATATGTGTGTATATATATATATATATATATATATATATATATATATATATATATATATATATGAGTATATATGTATGTATGTATGTACAGTGTGTATGTATGTGTGTATATATATATATATATATATATATATATATATACTAGCAAAATACCAGCGCTTCACAGCGGTGAAGTAATGCCTTAAAATTTTTATTAAGAAGAAAATTAAACCTTTTTAAACTGAGGGAAAATATACCAATAATTACAGTATTTGTTAAAGATCTCTTTGTATACCACATTGTCATTTAGGCCCTCCAGTTGTAATCTGACCAAGCTGTGCGCTGAGCTTACTCTTGAACATGTAACGTACAGTTGGCCATGTGAACAGTAATCTTGTCTCAAATCTCAGAGCTTGGATTGCTGCTGTCATAATCAGTTTGAGTTTCATGGCTTGTTTCAATTACGACAGTATTGGCAGGACTTGTTGTGTTGAAGAGACATTTGGCATCTGTCAAGTGTTGTAAGTATACAAGCTGTTTCATCAATAACTTTACATCCAGCTTTTGAGAGTTTAAACATTCATAAACATCAAAGTGTCCACTACTGAAATCGTCACCTGTGAATCTAAGATGTTTAAGAGGCATTGGCGGTTGTCAAAGGTGTAAAATATTTGGCCATTTCGGTACACTTGAAAGCGACAACCGAACAATTCAGCGGCAGCCATCAACTCACATGCAGAACCATAGGTGAAGGGCTTAAGCATTTCACTCTTCTAGTGCTCCTGTGTAGTATAATTATCTCCTGTACCGTCATCAGTCCACACCTTGAACCTGTCGCAGTCATTCAATACATAAGACACAATGTTCCTCCGGATATCAAGAGTGAGCCTCATATGGCCGTGCAATATGTAACAAAGAGAATGGAAAAGGTAGGTGCCATCTCCGAGCATGGAAACCAATCGGTAAGTGACAGTTCTTTGATCGATAGTGATCACCTCGATAGACATGTTAATGGGGGTACGGTTGTAATGATAAAGGAAATGGGTACCTGAACAATGTAAAGTAAGTCTAAAATACCTACACAATAACTATAATCGTAATAAACGAACAATAAAACTGCGGAGAAGCCGTGGATTAAATAAAAAGGCTGTAGTTATCAGCAGGGAGACGTGAATCCCGTGGCAAAGCAAGGAAG
This sequence comes from Polypterus senegalus, assembly GCF_016835505.1. Classification (NCBI taxonomy): domain Eukaryota; kingdom Metazoa; phylum Chordata; class Cladistia; order Polypteriformes; family Polypteridae; genus Polypterus; species Polypterus senegalus. The sequence goes on from NC_053158.1 coordinate 8,254,784, forward strand.
GGAATGTAGAGACCGGAGCGACGGACGGCCTTATATAGGCAGGCAGCCAACAAAGTGGGAGGCGTTGAGATGGGGGACCCAACGCCACCTCACACGGTGACCGAGGTGCAGGCTATAGACGTATATATGTACGTAAGTAGGATTCAGTTAGTGTTGGGAACCCGCGTACCAAATTTCTTGAAGATGGGCCCATAAGTAACAAAGACTGTTGAAAAGTTCAATATGGCGGCCGATAGTGGCATCATATCACCGAAATAAGTACCAAATTTCAGCCTTCTACCTACACGAGAAGTTGGAGAATTAATGACGTTGGAAAGTTCAATATGGCGGCTGACAGTGGCGTCATACCACCGAAATAAGTACGTACATTGGTTTCGGTTAGTGCAGGGAAACCGCCTACCAAATTTCGTGAAGATGGGGTCAGCCTTCTACCTACACAGGAAGTTGGAGAATTAGTGATGAGTGAGTGAGTGAGGGCTTTGCCTTTTATTAGTATATATATATATATATATATATATATATATATATATATATATATATATATATATATATATACAGTATATTGTGACATACGGATGATGTTCATGACCAGCCGGGACGCCCCTTCGTTATATCCTCAGGGAGAGCAGCCATGGACGGTGCAGTACCTCCCCCTGTGCCTCCAGTGTGAATCTGTGTTGGGTCGGGCACATATATAGCACCTTATTACAATATATATATATATATATATATATATATATATATATATATATATATATATATATATATATATATATATATATATATATATATATATATATAGATAGATACTTTATTAGTCCCAAGGGAAATTCAAATAATCCATAATAACAATAATAATAAATATATAATAATATATATATATATATAATTTTTTTTTACCAAATTTAGTTTTCTAATTTCTATATTGTTCCCAAAATACAGAACTTTGGAAATAAAACATCAATTAATTAGCCCAGGAGTCCAATTAAAAACAGAAGCTGGTGGGAACAAAAACCTGCAGCCACAGCGGGTCCCCAGGACTGAGTTTGGGAAACACTGGTGTAACCGATCTCCACCGCATGCGCCGTACTGCTGCTTCCCGGCCTTGGGTTCGGTTAACCCTCAAAGCTTCTGTGTTGTGATATGGATGCAACATGCCGTACAAACCGCCATGAAGGAGTAATGCAAACAATCTTTATTATTTGAAAGTTTCTTTTTTATTATTACCATTCTGAAATATTAAAGCAGAGAACATAAAAAGTGACTATTCAAGCTCTGTGATTCCTCCTTCTTCACTGACAATAACACAATGAATACGGGGATCAATGCTAAATTGTAACGACATACATATCCATGCACAGCTCAGTATAGAAATAAAAAAATAACATACCTGAAATATAAAAACAGAGAACATAAAAAGAGACTATTCAAGCTCTGTCATTGCTCCTATTAACAAAAAATAAAACAAAAAAAAAAAACATGGAAAGGCTCACATTAACAACTAACCAAAATTAATAGAAAAGCATTCATAACATTTCAAAACAACAACTGTATACTACAAAAATCATATTACAATTACTGCCACTTACAAAAATAATTTAACTCGAGAATTTGAAATAATTAGAGAATAACAGAGCGCTTACCTCCTCTCACAGTAACCCAACAAATACTTGGAGAGGCTCACACTGATGATGTAACATTAACACGATAAACGGAGTAGGGAAATATAACAGGACCACAACAGGAAGACATACAACACAATGAATGTTATCAGGAGTTGGTGAAGCTCCAAACAACTAAACTTATTATTTTATACACCTGTTACATTAGCATCACAATGATAAAAATAATCAAAACCAAGAAAATAAAAAACAAAGGCAAAATAATGTGTCAAAACTGCTAAACTAAATCTAAAGAGTACAAAATCTGGATTGAAAGAAAAGTCCAAATCTCACATCCTGCAAATGTCTCATATGCTGTGCAGCTTAGGCTGATTGGCAGTTCTAGTCTTTCTGTAGGTTGGTGTTGGATTGACCCTGCCAAGAGCTGGTGGTCCTCAAGTGTTGGTTCCTGCATTATACCTAACACTGTCTGCATAGGCTTCATTTCATTAAAATGATTTGGATGGAAATATACATTGGCAGCACGGTGGCACAGTGGTAGCGCTGTTGCCTTGCAGTAAAGAGACCTGGGTTCGTTTCCTGGGTCCTCCCTGCGTGGAGTTTGCATGTTCTCCCTGTGTCTGCAGGGGTTTCCTCCCACAGTCCAAAGACATGCAGGTTAGGTGCATTGGCGATCCTAAATGGTCCATAGTGTGTGTGTGTGTGTGTGTGTGTGCGCACCCTGCAGTATGGCTGGCGCCCTTCCCTGGGTTTGTTTCCTGCCTTGCGCTAGAAATTGGAATTGTCTGGGATTGGCTCCAGCAGACCCCCGTGACCCTGTTGTTAGGATATAGCAGGTTGGATAATGGATGGAAATATACATAACAAGCTGGTTACGTTTGCAGATGATACCAAGCTGGGTGGATTGGCAGATAATCAAAAATCTGATAAACCATCACAGAGGGACTTGGACAGCAGACAGGCTTGGGCAGATTTGTGGACAATGAGCGTTATTGTCAGTAAATTTAAGGTACTAAACACTGCAAGTAAAATATGTTAGGTTTGAATGAAAATCGAAGTACACCTTATGAGAAGAATTTAGGAGTCATAGTGGCCTCAATGCTATCCACTTTCAGACAGTGTGCAGAATTCATTAAGAATAACAGAATATAAGGTTATGTAAGGTCAATAACAGAAGGTCACGTTATATAGCGCCTTGATGTGTGGAGTACAAGGCCAAGGATGTTCTGCTCAAGCTTTATAACACACTGGTGAGGCCTCATCTGGAGTCCCAGGTGCAGTTTTGGTCTCCAGACTATGAAACGGACATAGCAGCGCTAGAAAAGGTCCAGAGAAGAGCGTCCAGGCTGATTCAGGGCTACAGGGTTTGAGTTATGAGGAAAGATTAAAAGAGCTGAGCCTTTACAGTTTAAGAAAAAGAAGATTAAGAGGAGACCTGACTGAAGTGTTTAAAATTATGAAGGAAATTAGTCCAGTGGATCGAGACTTGTATTTTAAAATGAGTTCATCAAGAACACGGGGACACAGTTGGAAACTGGTAAAAGTAAATTTCGCTCAAACATTAGCTCACACAGAGAACCACATGGAATAAGTGACCAAGTAGTGTGATGGACAGTAGGACTTTAGGGACCTTCAAAACTCGACTTGATGCTATTTTGGAATAACTGAGTGGATGGGACTGGCAAACTTTGATGGGCTAGATGGCCTGTTTTCATCTATCCATCCATCCATTTTCCAACCCGTTGAATCCGAACACAGGGTCACGGGGGTCTGCTGGAGCCAATCCCAGCCATCACAGGGCGCAAGGCAGGAACCAATCCCGGGCAGGGCGCCAACCCACCACAGGACACACACACCCACACTCACACACCAAGCACACTTGTTCTAATGTTCAAATGAGAGTTATGTATAGGCTGCAACTAGATGAGCGTATTTAACATACAGGCAAAACCTTCATTTTCATTTGTATACTGATGAAATTCACCCTAAATAATTTACCGAACGTAATTATACTCATCCTGTTCCTTCTTTAGTTAATTACTGCAATAAGATCAAACAGCAGATGGTTTAAATAGGGGAAGTTCTCTTCTTGGAAGGAAATGTTCCAAATTTTCCAAAATAGAAATGCATTTCAGTCAACTTTAAATTCTTTCTTTCTTTCTTTCTTTCTTTCTTTCTTTCTTTCTTTCTTTCTTTCTTTCTTTCTTTCTTTCTTTCTTTCTTTCTTTCTTTCTCTTTTCCTGCTTTACGCCTAATGCAGGGATCTACAACTACTCTGGCTGCAGGATTTCACTCTAACCCTTTCCTTAATTAGTGACCAGTTTTTGTTGCTAATTAACTTTTTTTCCTATAATTTTAATTGACTTGTTTTTAAAGACTCAGTTCTTTTGCAGTGCTTTGTTTTTTCCTTAAATGGCACCCAAACAGAAATAAGATGTGAAGTTAGTGAACCAACAGGTGACCAGCTAAGTCAAGGCCTCAAACTTCACCCAGTTACACTCCAACCAGTTCTTAATTAGAAGCCGATTCTTGTTGTTCATCCATCCATCCATTATCCAACCCGCTATATCCTAGCATCCTAGCTACAGGGTCACATGGGTCTGCTGGAGCCAATTACAGCCAACACAGGGTGCAAGGCAGGAAACAAACCCTAGGCAGGGCACGCACACACACACACCCACACAACAAACACACACAATAGGGACAATTTAGAATTACCAATACACCTAACCTAACCTAGTCTTTGGACTGTGGGTGGAAACTGGAGTACCTGGAGGAAACCCACGCAGACACGGGGAGAACAGGCAAACCATGCAGGGACGACCCAAGAAGCGAACCCGAGTCTCTTGTTGTTCATTAAACCTGTTATTTAATTCCACGGTTTGTTGGTGCCTTCATTCTGCCAGAACAAACTTGTCCAAAATGGTTGATCTTCTTGTTCTAAAAGCACCATCAGACTGTTTTATGATCCTGTACAGACCAACATTCCTGAGACCTTCACCTTCCTTTATTTTCAGATATTGTATGATGGACATTACGCTTCTTGCCCCATTTGAAAATTTAAAACTAACACATGAGTTTTAAAGTGTACTTTATTTTGGAGCTCTGTACTTCACTAGAGCAGGTTGCATAATAAATACTAATTTCTTGTTGCAGAGTTGACTATATATCCTGAAGACTAGAAGAAGCAGTGATTCTGGTGATCATAACTGAAGTGACCTCAGCTGTCTTACGGTTAGGGCTAACTACATGAGGGTGAAGTATTTTAGCAGTTCTTATTAGTAGACAGCATGGTGTAGTCAGTAGGATCTCGGCCAAGTGCTTCTTGTCCCATTTGGAGATTTAAAACTTACATAGATTTGTGACGTTAAGGTGTACTCTAATTCAGAGCTCTGTCCTCCATTAGACCAAGTCTCATATCGTCTTCTGGTTGTAGAATTGACTATACAGTATATCCTGAGGACCAGAAGAAGCAGTAATTCTGGTGATCATAACAGAGGTGACCTCAGCTGTCTTGCGGTTAGGGCTAACTACATAAGGGTGAAGTATTTTAGCAGTTCTTATTAGTAGACAGCATGGTGTAGTCAGTAGAATCTCAGCATCATGCTTCTTGTCCCATGTGAAAATGTAAAACTAACACATGAGTTTTAAAGTGTACTTTATTTTGGAGCTCTGTACTTCACTAGAGCAGGTTGCTTAATGAATACTAATTTCTTGTTGCAGAGTTGACTATATATCCTGAAGACTAGAAGAAGCAGTGATTCTGGTGATCATAACAGAAGTGACCTCAGCTGTCTTACGGTTAGGGCTAACTACATAAGGGTGAAGTATTTTAGCAGTTCTTATTAGTAGACAGCATGGTGTAGTCAGTAGGATCTCGGCCAAGTGCTTCTTGTCCCATTTGGAAATTTAAAACTTACATAGATTTGTGACGTTAAGGTGTACTCTAATTCAGAGCTCTGTCCTCCACTAGACCAAGTCTCATATCGTCTTCTGGTTGATTATATATCCTGAAGACCAGAAGAGGCAGTAATCCTGGTGATCATATTGGAAGTGACCTCAGCCATCCTGCAGTGGCTTCTCTTCCAATTTAGAGGAAATTAAATCTGCGGTAATTAAGGTGCATTACATTTTCTCCTTCCGAAACAACCTGAATCATTAGTCCTCATGCTGGCATGTCTGACAAGAATTTTGAAGATGTCTTCATTTCACACAGAGAGCTTGTGTAGGTGAGCCCACTGAGCAGTAATGTGCTTGATTTGTATAAACCAGAAAACCACTGAAAGGAGAACCAAAGAAGAGGTGATAAAAGCGTGGCAAAGTGTGTTAGGGTTTCCTTTAGACAGGTAATACTGACGTCAACAGTGATTAGAGATTGAAAGATGAAAGCGGCTCTTGATTTAAGAGTTCAAAGCAGACAAGGGTGGGGGGGTTAGAAAAATGAATGGAATTCTTATCATACTCCGAGTTCCAGGTGTCTACAACAAAGAGAGTTTCAAGGCTATTAGAATTAATAAGGTCATTGACTGAGAGATTAACAGAGGAGGGAACAAGAGTCAAGAAATGATATGAGACGTTTTCCCTCATGGATTCACTTCAGTAAAGGAACATTAGCAAGTCTAGATGAGTAGAGGCAGGATGACAAACCCATTTCCTCGAAGCAATCTGCACACGGTCCTCGATCTAAGAATGTGTTGACAGCTTGAATCAGACGTTTTCAGAAACGGGTAATTAACCCAACCTAACCAACCAAAGCCAAACAGTAGCTAAACTTCCCTGAAAATTTTACACTACCCACTGCACTCAGTCAGACTCTAAATTATTTCAAATGAGCTTTTCTTGGACAGCCATAATTTAAAAACTAATGAGCAATCCAATTAGCTGGCACAGGCACTGGAACCAGGACAAAGGACTAGATGGAGATCCTGGAACATTTTGATGTGATAAATTACTGACCGTGACTAAGTGACAAATCGCACTCAATTAAAGGCTCAGTGTGTTATAATGCATAGATGCATTTCACAAGGGGTTACTGCCTTTTGATTCTGATTTTATTTTTGACCTTGATGTTAATTTATTGTTGGCCATTTTTTATGTTACTTTTCTAGCAAACACTACCGTTTTATAGATTTGCTTCATGGCCATGGCCATGTTGTTGTTAGTACATAACATGACGTATGATGTCACCTCCATTTAAGATAATACTCTGATCTTTCAGGCATCTAAGTTTTGGATTCTTGAACTTAAAAAAATAATCTTCCAACTTCAGGGAAGGGAAACTGGTAGGTGTTAGGAATTGATTCTTGTTTATTGACTATGATATTTATGTAATGTGTTGGGTTTTGTTAATTTGCGTTTCCTAGTCTTTTTTTAGTAACAGACAACAGCCTGCTTAATTTAATATTCCACCCAAAAAATGAAATTTTATTTACATGTTACTTACCCCCTTTATAATGACAGCTTCGAAAAATATGTGATCTCATATCTTCATTCAGAAAGAAGGTAAGAAAGTTTGATTTAACGGTCACAGTAGGTGATCAATGCAGGACAACAGTAAACAATACCAAAACGTCCATGGAAAAAAAATCTCACGCTGCTTGTGTCGCATAATCCACATCACGGCTTCCATTCATTTGCTCACCACATCCCAAATATGTACTTTTACTAAAATGCTTTTAAAGAAACAATTTTCTGTAAACACTGTCATGAACAAGTGAATGTAGAAACAGACCTGAATGAACATTGAAACTGAAAACCAGACTCCCCCTCATTCATTGGTCAGTAGCCCTGTCTTTGATTCAAAGACACACAACTGAGGGAATGAGCTGTGCTGTTTATGAAAGCATGATACTTTCTCCAGAAGTAAACATTAGTAATATTCTAGTAGAATTTCGATTATATAACAGACATAGGTTTTATTATATGACTAGCAGACCTGGCACGCTTCGCTGCACGTTTAACCGGCTAGTTTCGGCAGCGGATCATGGTTTTTCCAATCTAGGCGTCCTGTTTTTTAAAGATTCTTTTAACCGCCTGGTTTCGGCAGCCAATCGTCCTTTTCCCAATCTAGAAATCTGTCATCTTTAGATTCGTTTAACCGCCTGATTTTGGCAGCCAAGCGCTTTTTTTCCAACCTACAAGACCTCTCTTGAGATCCGTTTAATGGCCTCGTTGATTGCATGTCTTCCAAGTTAGTTTCAATACCCATTTCTTCTCCCCTTTTATGAGTGACTGTGTAAGTACCGCGTGTACTAAACAGTAAATTAGTAAAGGAGAAAGGACTAAACACTAAGGAAAAAGAACGGCAAGACCGCGTCAGCTGCGGACCTCAGCGGAGCTTAGCTCGGAGCGAAATGAAGTGAATGAAATGACGTGAATTGGAGGGGAGATGATCACGTGACTCTCCCACCCGCCTTAACTCTCCATCCCTCCACAAACACAGTCTCTCAGATCCCAACTCTCCTTTATATATATAGATTAACTATTTTCTTTCGTTTTGCATGAACACATGAGACTAAACATTTTTCTCGACTATTACTATTATGCAAATTTAAATAAAATATTGTTTTTGCGTGGAGTATTCTTTTAATGGTCAATCACTTATTGTTAACAACTTTTGGCCTTTATTTTCCAGTCCTTTCTCTTCTAAAAAAATGTAATCTAATGTGTTAATATTAATTATTATTTAGTAGAAAATGCTTGCTTTTTGCCCATGTTGAGCATTCGACTGAGAATTTTTTCATTTCTTCCATTGATGTTTTTCACGTTGTTTGCTGTTGTCTGGCATCGGTAACCATTAGTTTATCACGTAATGGAGCGTATTTTCTCTTGCTCTGCATATTAACATGAGATTTAAATTTTTTCTCAACTATAGCTAGAAAGCATATGGGGTAAGTAGCATTTAAACAAAATATAGTTTTGGGGTTAAGCATTCCTTTAATAGCCAATCTCTTATTCTTTACAAATTTTCTGCCTTAATTTCGCAATCCTTTCTCTTGGCCTCGTCATTTTCCATCAGGCGTTGCATAGTGAGCTTTAAAAAGGACAACAGTCAAGTACACTATGTGAAGAAAAGACTACGATAACGTAAAAATGTAAAGGACCAGCTCGCTAAGCACAAATCATGGAGGTCTGACTACCACCGGGAGAAGAAGTCATTTTTTTTTTTGTGATGCCGATGTAATATCACAGTGTTGTTTTAAAATACTTTATTAAATGTGCAGTAATACTCCATTTAACATTCAGGATGCGTTCCTAAAAAACAAATCGGTGAACGACACCGCATCATTTTAACCTACAGTAAATAGGAATAGGGGAGTTTAATTTTGTCTATTGCATCCATGACATTAAAGTTCTTCCAAAATTGCTTAATAGATTGTTAATTTGCAAGGTCGGTTTTTTCAATCAGTTGTAATCTGCAACAAAGATAATTTGCCTTCAAATTTTATATGACTCCCTGATCCATGGGCTGGATTAATGTAGTAGTTTTGGGTGGTAGATAAACTACTTTAACTGGAATGCAAGATTTTAAGTCTGCTAAGTGGGTGGGATGACTCGGTGCCTTATCAATCAGTAGCAGCACTTTTGGCTTCATCTCTTTAGGCAACGCTTTACAGATGAACAAAAATGTGTGGTAAACCAATTTTGAAAAATGTTCATAGTGATCCAAGATTTCCTATTAACTTCCCAAATTACAGGTAAACTAAAATTTAAAGTTCCTATCGTTGCTCTTGGAGCCTTTTAGTGATACACAAGCAGCAGTTTTAATTTGAACTCTCCTTTAGTGTTACCGCCCAAAAGAGAGGTTAAGCTGTCTTTGGCAGCTTTGACTCCTGGTACTCGCTTTTCTTTGTGTGAAATAAAATTACGGTGTGGCATTCTCTTCCAAAATAAGCCCATTTAATCAACGTTAAACACCTATTCAGGAAGGATAATTCCCTTGCTCAATTATGGCTTTTAAAGTTGTTTGAAATGCTGTAGAAGCCTCTTTACCCCCAATTGCCACTTCTCCAGTAATTTGCATGTTGTGAAGGTTGCTTTGTTTTTTAATCTTACCGAGGTGGAAATCTATGGTTGCACTTCGTTCAAATGTGCCTTTTGGCGAATCGTTTGGGTTTTGTTTCGAGCATAACTGCGTTACAACCAATTATCGTAAATTTAGCATTTGTTTTCTTTTTTAGGGTTTGGAATAAACCAGGTGATGTCAAATCAGTATTAATCAGGGAAGCGTTAATAGCACAGTTATTACTGTATTTTGTTCTTGAGCAAAACTCACAATAGAAGTTAATATTCTTTAAAAAATCGAATTGAGTTACCACATAATTGGCACATGGAACAGGAAATTCACTGTGAGATAGCAGTTTTGTGCATACCAGCTGCGTGATAACTCAGATGGGACCAACAAGTTAGATTTCGCAAAGCCACTATCTCACAGCACAAAGAATTGCATAACAAATTTTCTGTTTCATGTGCCAGCTACGCAGTAACTCAATTTAATTTTTAAAAGGGAAGTGGAAGAAATCCAAGAAAAAAATGTTCATTGGGGCTTGGGGCTCTTCAATAAAAACTGTGGACCTTTCTTCAAGAACTGATCCTAGTGGACTCATCCTCTTCAGTGCCTCTGTCCCATGCCCTTACTCCCCCAGAAATTCTTTGCTAGCTGCCCAACCTGTAACACTTCTTTAGACTTTTTGTTGTTGATGTTTTCAAAGGTGAAATATGAGGAAACATAAAATAAGATAAAAAAAAATTATACAGCAATAGTGCCTTTGGCAATGGATGACAGGAAATCAAACTCTTTAGTTGATGCAGTTTTTGGATAAAATAAGCACCTGAGGGCTTAAATTGTATTTGATGACATGGACACTACACAAAAATACATTTTATATATGTTAATACCATGATAGCTTTTGAATTAAAACATCTTTTAAACGTCTACACGTGGAAGTTTGTGTGTCTGTGTGTCCGGCCCGGAAGTGCAAGGCATCCCAGAAGTGCGAGACTACTGCAATGAAGTTCAAAGAGCTGGCAAGGCGGCGTCAAGTTAACAAGTCAGAGACAAACTCGCTTACCCGCTGATAGACAAGGGGTGCGAATACTTCCGCAAAACAAAACCGCTGACTGTGCATTCCAGTTTTTTATCTGACGATTTCAATAGTTTCTATGTGCCTGGGGTTTTTGCAGCATGGTCTTACACGGCTAGTTTGTGTGTGTTTATGTGTGTGTGTGTATATATATATATATATATATATATTGTAAAAGATGTAGAAGGACACAACATAAAGGTTTGGGGTTTTTCCGGCCCAGTATATTGTAGACGATCCACAATAAAGAAAGTAAAAAGCAGGTCAAAACATAAACTAAACAGTTCATATGTGCGATGCCGAATCATGGCGTCGGCGGCCATTTTATGAGGGAGGAGCCTGAAGTGGAGGAATGCTGGGAAGGAACCGTGAGGGAGGATGGGATCGATGACGTCAGGAAAAGATGGAGGAGGAAGGGCGGAAGTAACGCACTGCAGGCAACCCAGCTTATGGTGGCGGAGCGTCTTTTTTCCTAAAAGAAAGCAGAGGGAGAAAGTTAGTACCTCGCCATTCCCTGCCGGCGAATGTCTTCCCAGTTGTGTTAAGACCCTTCCGCGGTCTCCCACTCGCGCGTGCGTGACAATATATAAATATATATATATATATATATATATATATATATATATATATATATATATATTGTGGAAATCGTACCCCCAGACACAGACAGACGGACACCAGGATGTATAAAACACACTCCTTTATTTTCCTTTGAGCACCACAATGCCTTCTCTCACCAACTCTCTTGCTTTCTTCCTCTTTCTCTTCTTCTTCTTTCTCTCTTTCTTTCTCTTTGACCTCCTTCCTCCTCCTCACAAGCTTCGTCTCCTTCCTCCCAACTCTGGCTCGTCTGCTAGAAGGAGGCGGCCCCTTTTATCATGGCCCGGATGAGCCCCAGGTGCTCCCCTTGACGTCACTTCCTGGTGTGGCGGAAGTCTCAGGAAAGCACCTGGAAGCACTCCGGGTCTTCTTGGAAGTATTTCCGGCAGCACTTTCTGGTGTGGCGGAAGTGCTGCCATCCAGGATTCCCTTACTGTCCGGGCGCCCCCTGGCGGTGGCCACGTCCTCTCAGGAACGTCCCAGGTCCCTCCTTGTGGCCCCCAGATAGGCCCGGGCGGCTGCCCTCTCGTGGCCGAGGAGTAATACTGTCAATGTCGGGGACTATCCAGGCGTCCCGGCCGGGAAGTGTCCCCAGACATCCTTGACAATATATATATATATATATAGTGACAGATTGGGGCGCTCTTGACCCCTTGAACCCTCAGACCACTCGTCAGACACCAGGTAAAAGTCCAGAATTATTATTATAATAATAATGTGCACAAAGCACTACTACTCCACAATGCTAAAATAATATATCAATAATCCACAAAAATTAATAAACAATAAACCTCCACTCCCAGCAGCTCAGGCACCCTTCCTCCCAACTCCGCTTATTGCTGGGATTTCCCAGAGTCCTTTTAAAGTCTTTCACCTGGAAATGCTTATGATCCACCCCCAGTCCATGTGATTCCTAGCACTTCCTGGTCAGATCAAAACTCCTCTTTTCTTCAGCCCGAAAGTATATCATTTCTTCCGTTTCCGCGATTGTGAATTACTTCCGAGCTATAAGTAAAGTATGTCCCTGGGCCTCCCTGCAGCATCCTCCAGTGGCCCCCATGGTATCCAGCAAGGCTGTGATGAGAGACTCCAAGTTCCTTGATGCCCTGCTGGAATTTGGGGCCCTTCCATGTTGCTGGGATGGCTCCATCTGGCGGTTTGGGGGTGTTGGCCAGGATACACGGCCGGCAATCCCTCACAATATATATATATATATATATATATATATATGTATATATATATATATATATATATATATATATATATATATATATATATATATATAATATATCCGTGGTCTGTGATACGGTTTGCATGTTTGTAGTTGGAGATCCACAAAGGGAAAGAATGAATCACGTATCATGATGTAGTTTTTATTCCTGAGCTTTCAGCTCCTGCCAGGAGCCATCATCAGAAGATAATGATTAGACTTACAAGAATCAAAAGCAATATATTGAAAACCAGTGGCCACTCTGTGGTATAGCGGGTCCACAGCTCACTGAGCAAAGGCCATTCATTTTTAAATAAATAATCCCTGCTCTCGCGGCGGCATAGCGAGAGGGCGTTGGGCCATGGCGAGCCGCGGGGCGCTTCGGGTGTGGCGTTTCTCACCGAGTGCACAGGTGAGGAACTGCCCACATCCGTGATTGCTCCCGTGGCTAATAGGTTACAGCTGTCATAGTCCTTCTCCTTAAAAGAAGCGCGAGTCGGTCGGGAAAAGAATGAAAGAAAAAGTAGAAGGAGAAATGAAAGAAAAAGGGGGAGGAAAAAGAACGAAGAAGAAGGAAGAGAACGGAGGTTAGATGGAAGGAGGAAGCAGGTGAGCAAGTCGGTGCAGGAGGAAACGAGCGAATGCTCGCAGGCAGCTGAAGGCAGCCTAGGTGTTTGGCCAACACCCGGGAGAAGTGGTTGTGGTCGCCCCCGCAGAAGATTGTTTTGTAGGGCGGGAGTGACTGGGAAGGTGCAGGACTCTCCGCGGGAGTTAGTGGGAGTCGGGACTTGGGATGCGGTGTCCCTAACGTGAGAGCCTTGGCCGTTAAGGGATTCCCAAGTCGCTGTCCGGAGGAGCCGACCGGAGCCAAGGATCAGTGAGGCAACTGACAGCAGCAGTAGCAGTAGTAGAAAGAAGGTCAGCTGCAGAGTGAGCGTCTCCCTTGTTGCCGGGCCCTGATGGGTGAAGCAAGAGGGACGCTAGTTTTAAATGAAGGCACCGGGTTTGTCAATTGTTTGTTTTTAAGACTGCTTCCTGATCGTTTTAACCTCGATTTAAAGGATTGTTTTTCTTATTAATTTTAACCTCCACATTTTCATTTTATGGATTATTTATTGAAGCACTTTAGAACTGCACTTTATTATGAACATTTTGTTTTGTTGCACTGTTTCACTTTCAACCATCCCCTTTGCTCAATTGTTTATTGTCTCCACTGACTAGCTCAATCGGTAACATTACCGACGATGTTGGGTTGAAGGGCTTCCGAACAGCAATGGGAGTGTGGAGCCAGAACCCACATCGTCACACACTCCAGCCACACCAACACAGCCAGACGGAGATTCAGATGCAACACACAACACTCTTTATTCTGAGCTGGGAATCGCTTTGTTCTCACTCCCCAGAGCACAGCACAACACAGTACCAAAATACACAGTCCAACATAAAACCTTTTCCTCCTTATTCTCCTTCTCTTCTCTCCGCCTCCACTCCTCTCTTGGCAACGTTTGTACGTCTCCTCCCGACTCTGGCTCCCCGAGTAGTGGTGTCTGGCTCCTTTTATAGGACTTCTGGAAGGACTTCAGGTGTTCAATGAGCTTCTTCCAGCAGCACTTCTGGGGTTGCCTAAACAGGGCTTTGCAGATGTCCAGGCGTCCACTGGCTGCGACCACGGGACCCAGCAGGGTTGAGTTTCCGCTGCAAACCAGGGGGCTACCCTCTAGCTTTCCGCTGCAAACCAGGGGGCTACCCTCTAGCTTTCCTGGGGAGATAATATCCTGAGTCATCTCTCTCTCTCCCGGTCCTTCCACTATCGAGGCGTCCCAGTGGTCTGCAACAATATATATATATAATGTTCAGAATATTGCTGAATGTAATGTTCAGCCTCACCCAGTGCTAAAATTGTGATGTTAAACGAAGCCGTAAATTTTGCTCATTGTTATTTGCTTTTCTTGATATTTTGTAACACGCATCTGAAAAAGAAAATCATGTCTGTCTATAATTCCATCTCCTTGATAATTCTAAGGCCCTACAGATTACATTAAGCCTGTTTTTGTTCTGACCGTTTCTTCTGCCATGGCACGTGGCTGATTGGATTGTGAGCATTTCCAGTGACCTTCCTCCAATAACGGTAATAATGACCTTAATAAATATTTATAAACTGACTGGAAATTAAACCAAATTGTAGTTTTTTTTTAAGTTTTCATAACACACATGAAACAGATACATAATGACCCTATACAGCACCTTCAAAAAGCATTCTGACCCCTTCACGTTTTTCCATTTTCTTATGCTGCAGCTTTCCGCTAAAATCATTTAAATTATTGTTTCTCTCATCAAGCAATGCTCAACACACCAGAATGACAATGGACAAAACAGGATTTTATGAATTTATTAAAAATATAAAAACTAATATCCCATTGACACGAGTATTCAGAACCTTTATTCAGCACTTAGCTGAGCCACTTTTGCTGCGATTGCAGTCTTGGATTTCACATGACAAGCTTCACACTCCTGGATTTGTGGATATTCTGCCAATCTTTTCTGGTGATCCTCTCAAACTCTGTCAGCTTGGATGAAGACCATCAATGGACAGCTGATTTTCAGGTCTCTCCAGAGATGTTTGATTGGGTTCAACTGTGGTTTCTGGCTGGAAAACTCAAGAACATTCACAGAGTTATCCTAAGCCACTCCAGTGTTGCCTTTTCTTTGTGCTTAGGGTCATTGTCATGTTGGAAAATTACCCTTTGGCCCAGTCTGAGGTCCACACTGCTATTTAGCAGGTTTTCATTAAAGATATCTCTGCTCCATTCAGCTTTCTCTCAACCATATCTAGTCTTCTAGCCCCTGCCACTTGAAAACAACCGTACAGCATGAAGCTTACACCACCATGCTTCACCATTGGAATGGCTTTCATGTGTCATCAAGCCCCACTGCTGTAAACTTCACCATATTTGTGGAGTGTTGTAGTGATGGTTGTTATCAGGAAGTTTCTCTCCTCTCCACACAAATTCTCTGGAGCTTAGCTAGAGTGACCATCAGCTACAGCAAATGCAGCCATTATCTTCTCCAGATCCAAACACTTTTGATCATTCCGCACTATTGAAGTTAAAGTTTGGGCTCAAAGCCTCTCCTGGTGCATGGCAGATGTGCAAACTCCAAATGGGTCTTCATGTGTAGTCAGGCTCCTCCACTGTAAACTTCACCATATCAGTGGTATGCTGTAGTGATGGTTGCTGTCAGGGAGTTTCTTCCAGTTCCACACAAATTCTCTAGAGCTCAGCCCGAGTGGCCATTGGGTTACTTGGTCACCCCTCTTTCCAATATCCTGCTTCTTCAGTTGCTCAGTTTGGACGGGTGGCCAGCTCCAGAAAGTGTTGTGGTTGTTTCAAATTTCTTCCATTTAAGAGTTCTGGATGCTACGGCGCTCTTGGGAACCTTCAACACTGCTGAACTTTTTTGCAGCCATCCCGAGATTTGTGCCTCAATACTTATCCTGTCTGTAAGTTCTTCTAGCATTTCCTTTGATCTTGTTGCTTTCTTTTTGCTCAGTTGTGGCACCTTCTATAGACAGGTGTTTGTGTTTTTCCTTATCATCTACAACCAATCGAATTGACCACAGATGGACTCCCAATAAGTTGTAGAAACATCTCAACAATGATCAATAGAAAGTTCCATTATAAGTTTCTACTGTGTTTGCATTGCTCATGGGAGGACACCACCTAAATCTTGTTGTACTGTAAGTAACTAAGAGAACTTGAGCTTGGACTTGAACTTGAACTTCATAAAGGGTCCAAAAGGGTCAATGTAAAATTTTCATTTGTTGTTTTTAATACATTTGGAGAAAATTCTACTGTCCTGTCTTTGCTTCTTCATTCAGGAGCTATGGATGTTGTTTGATGAGGGAACAAATGCTTTTAAATAATTTTAGCCAAAGGCTGCAACATAACAAAATATATAACAAGTAAAGGGGACTGAATACTTCCTGATGCTATATGACTGTACGTACATCTTTCTCACTCCTCTTGTTTCATTTTCAAACATGCTACAGGCTTTTGAATAAACTTTAACAGATGGTACCATTGTAACCGACAGCCCATTCTTTATGGTGCACAATGTTTCATGTTTCAATATATAGAAGAATGGCAGCAGCATAAAGGGTTCGTTTTTGAGATAAGTATTAAAATAAAAATGGAAGTACGTTAACCTGAGAACTTTAATAAAA
The DNA here is from genome assembly GCF_016835505.1 of Polypterus senegalus. NCBI lineage: Eukaryota > Metazoa > Chordata > Cladistia > Polypteriformes > Polypteridae > Polypterus > Polypterus senegalus. The sequence continues at coordinate 8,271,521 of NC_053158.1, forward strand.
ATAAGGAGAAGGGATTCACTGCAGAGCTGGCCTATCTGCAGAAAAAAAGTTAATAGAAACTTTACTGAAACACGCAGTTCTTCACCTTTCCATATTCCTCTCCTGCCCATGTCACCATACAACAACTTTAATCGCCAGAGTGCTTGTCTGCTGAGAAATTAAAATGTTCTGTTTGTAACGCTCCAGGTCAGTTCTGAGTGCTGCAAAGATTGACAACGAAAATCGCTTTCACTTCTGTCCTCCTGAAATCCCCTAATCTTCCGTTCGCTCTAGCGTTGTGAGTAAAGGCTGCCTTGCTGTGCTTCAAAGGTCAGATAACTAGCCACCGCATTAACATATTAGCACGGAGAGGACAAGCCTGCACCTGACCAATAATTCCATGATCTGCTATTATAAGAGATAAAAAAATAATGTTTATAGGCAGATTAATGGATAGTGAAGCTGCCTGATATGGTGATTTGGACTGTTTAGTTTTGTTAATGATCTTGAAGGGTAGCATGGTGGCATCGTGAATAGCACTGTAGCCTCAATGATCCAGCATTTGGGGTTGAATTCTCATGTTAGGTTGCTTTCTTTGTGTCTGTGAAGAATTATCTTTAGGTACGTTTGGATTTACTCTATCTGTTCAAAATGCATGCGGAAGTCTTAATCTTTTCACTTAATTACTAGGACTTAAGGAAACAATACAGGAAATCAGACATCAGAATTGTTCTTCCTGCACGTTTCTCTTTAAGTTGCCGGGGGGAAAATAATGCATACTTCCACAGTTTCTTTAAAAATGCAGATATTAGCCTCCATTTTTGACTTTTGCCCACACTACCATTTGTCTCCATTTTCGATTTTTTGTCCACACTACTCTTAGTCTCCATTTTTTACTTTTGTCCACACTACCCTTAGTCTCCACTTTCGACTTTTGTCCACACTACCCTTAGTCTCCATTTTTGACTTTTGTCCACACTACCCTTAGTCTCCATTTTTGACTTTTGTCCACAATATCCTTAGTATCCCACTTTAGATTTGTTGTCCACACTACCCTTAGTCTCCATTTTCGACTTTTGTCCACCCTACCCTTCGTCTCCATTTTCGGCTTTTGTCTATAATACCATTAGTCTCCCATTTTCAACTTTTGTCTACAGTATCCTTATTATCCCATTTTTGATTTTTGTCCACGCTACCCTGACGCTCTTAATCTTCCCTAAAAAAGAAGACTTTTAAAAATGTTCTGCAGAGCAGTGTATGTCTGAAAACACAGACTCAATGTTGCAATGCGCATGAATGCAAATAAAGAGTTTTGAAAACACAGACTCTAATCACATTCTGATTGGTTTATGATTATTGTGTGGCCCTTCGCTGATTTGATTCTGCTCATTGCAGCGCCTGATTTCTAGAACTAAAAGAAACCATGCATGAAGTGCAAAGTCAGAATTCTTCTCCCTGCATGATTATGTGTCTCTAAGTTGCTGAAGCATTATGCATATGTCAATTGTTTGTTTAAAAATGCAGACATTAGTCTTCGTTTTCGACTTTTGCCCACACTACCCTTAGTCTCCATTTTCGATTTTTTCGCCCTCACTACCCTTAATCTCCAATTTTCGACTTCTGTCTACAGTACCCTTAGTACCCCATTTTTGATTTTTTTCCACTCTACCTTTAGTCTCCTACTTTTGATTTTTGTCCACACAACCCTGGCATTCTTAACCTTCCCCAAAAATGAAGACTTTTAAAAACGCTCTACAGAGATGTACTGTGGAACCTCAGGTCACGACCAAAATTCATTCCAAAACTCCAATTTGGTTGTGACCTGAACTAATTTCCCCCATAGGATTATATGTAAATACAATTAATCTGTTCCAGATCGTATGAACCGTATGTAAATATATTTTTTTAATTATTTTTTAAGCATAAACCTAGTTAATTATTCCATAGACTGCACAGTGTAATAGTAAACTAAATGTAAAAACTTTAAATAACACTGAGAAAACCTTGAACAGAGAAAAGTAACATTGCAAGAGTTCACACTACACCCTTACGAACCGCTCACTGTAAACACTTTTTTAATGAGTTTTAAGCACAGGGAAAAAAATGAAAATTTGAAAAAATCCTTAATTTATACAAAAACTAACCATAAACAACCAATTAAACTAACCTTGCATGAGTCGAGTTCTGGCGTGAAGTAAGTGAGGAGGAAGAACTAGCCACTCGTAGAAGGATAGTTTTGCAGCAAACCGGCATGAATCTGCCTGGCTTTTTCACATAACATTGCCTCACTTACGCTATCCCTTGCAAGTTGCTTTTCGTTCATCCACATTAGCAACAGATTTTCCACCTCTTCCAGAACTTGAGGCCTCTGATTGGCTAACACTGTAACTCCTTTTGCAACATCAGCTGCTTTAATGGCCTCTTTCTGCTTTAGAATAGTCGAAATCGTAGACTTCTTGTGCTTGGCGGCAAGATTAGTAACATGAACGCCACGCTCATACTTTTCAATAATTTCTTTCTTTAATTTGATTTCAATTTTCTTTGAACCTTTCTTCTCACCAACACTACCACTCTTCACTTGCTTAGAGGCCATGGTTAATTGCAAAATTAATGCAAAAGCACACAAAATAGAGCACAAAGAGTTCACAGCGATTGCACGCACGTCTGACCGAGAGCAGTGTACAGGGAGAGACTGACACATGCGGAAATCATCGGTGCATACAAACCGGAAGGGAAGCTAGCTTGTTCCTCACCTGAGTGTGTGGTTGTGAACAGATGCAAAAGTTTGCCGAACTTTTTGGCCGTGACCCGATTTGTAGGTGTTCTGAGGCGTTCGTGACCCGAGGTTCCATTGTATATGTCTGAAAACACAGACTCAGTGTTGCAATGTGCATGGATGCAAATAAAGACTTTTGAAAACACAGACTCTAATCAGATTCTGATTGGTTTGTGATTATTGTGTGGCCCTTCCCTGATTGGATCCTGCTCATTGCAACTACTCATTCCCTCATTGGTCACCCTTCACAGACGGAAAACATATTGCAATGCAGCAGTCATAGAGGAGTTGCTTTCCTTGACGCTTGTTGTATCATCTTCATGTATGTAGATGCTGACCCGTTGACTACTCTGTAGGCAGACATCAAGGATTTGATCTTCACACTTGTTGTTGCAGAAAGCCATTGTAGTAACCTGAAATAAGAAGTTGTAGTAACTCATGGCCAGACAGTAAAAGATTTTAATGAAAAGCATTATGAGATGAGATGTGGTGGAGGAAACGGGCAGGAGTTGAAATCAGAATGACAGTCGACCAGTCATCAAGTGATAGAGCACTACGCGAAAATCAAAGTCTTTATATCAGAATAATAGTGAGAATTCAAGCAAAATGGCACATTTTATTGGCTAACTTAAAAGATTACAATATGCAGGCTTTCGAGGCAACTCGGGCCCCTTCTGATTATATCTTATCTGAAGAAGCGGACTGAGTTGCCACGAAAGCCTGTATATTGGTAATCTTTTTCATTAGTCGATAAAAGGTATCATTTTGCTTGATTTCTCACTACATTCATAACGGCTAACACAATACAACACCCTAGTACTACATCAGAATAATATTAGTTTATAACAGGGAATAGATAAATCAAAACCAGTAAAACACACCAACACAAGAATCCTAAGCTCGCACACCATAGAATAGATTGTGCCAGTCGTTATGCCGACACTCCATACCATGTCACACCTTGTGCACCCCTGTGTGATTGTTGGAAAGATCCATGAAAAACAGCAGCACTCTAGAATAAACAATATGGTGTCAATGATATAATCAAAATTCAACTTTTTTAATATAGGAAGCAATTGGAAATTAATGTGAAAATCCTATTCCTTAGGATGCAAAATGGCAGGCACAGTGGACCAGGAGGCTGGGGTTCACATCCCGGGTCCTACCTGTGTGGAGTTTCCATGCTCTCTTTGTGTCTATCTGGATGCTTCGATTTCCTAAAACACTTCAAAGATGCGCAGGTTGGATTGGTTGGTGATGCTAAATCGGTTCACCCTGTGATGGACTGGCACCCAGTCCAGAGATTGTTCCTGCCTCGTACCCTATGCTTGCTGGAATCGGCTTCAGCTTCCCTGCAATCCTGCTCAGGATAAAGAGGGTTTGGAAGGTAGATGTTTGTGTGGATAGTTGTCATATTTCATGTACGTCATGTACGCGGAGGGGAGGCAAAAAAAAATTAAGGAAAACAGTATATTGAAAGACAAGTGACTTGTGCCTGTCTCAGGTGGTTGAACACCAAACATGCTGATGCATTTTGAACCATCTGAAGCAGCTTGGTAACCCATTCCTGTATTTTGGATATAAGAGATTTTCAGTAATCCAAGTGCGACAAAATCGAAGCCTGGATCAGGAGTTGTACAGAACTTTCTACTTAAGACATAGTCTGATCTAGCAGATGTTGTACAGAGTGAGTCCACATGACTGAGAGACCATTGCATCATGGTCCATGAAGGACAACTGGTCTTCGATTACTATCCTAATGTGGCATACTGACTTGGCATGATGGGTAGTAGCGATAATGAGCTGAACTGAACAGGGATGGGGGTGTTGAATAGACTGGCAAGCTGGGATGACAAGATAATCCATCTTTCCTAGGTTGACCTGCAGAGGGTGTTCCTTCATCCAAGTTGCAATATCCTTGAGACATGGAGAGATTCTAGTTGATATCAGGTGGTTATCTGAAGGGAACAACCAGTACAATTACGTATCATTGGCATAGCACTGATATGAAATATCGTGGAATTGGATGATGGAGACTAGTAAGGTGGCATATAGAGGGAAGAGGAGAACAGCAATTACCCTGCAGCAATTACTATCAGAGTACGTACAAAGAGTACAGAGACTAATGCCCCCCATTTGTTAGGCATGACATTCTTCTTCTTTTTTTATTTCAGGCTGGCACACCAACTGTAATGGTGCATTAGGAGTCAGGATAGTGAACCCAGATACCTACCATGTACCACAACGCACACAATTAAATTACCACTTAACCATTCTAAATTAAATAGCGTTATATCACCCAGCAAGCTTCAAGTACTTCAGTGTCTTTTTATGATTCCTTCGGGACCCATGACCATATCCAGCCAAAGTAACCAGTGTGACATGTTTATTTCCTATGATCTGCTTTCTCTCCTTTCCATAAGCATTACAATTCAATAACACGTCGTTAAAGTGTCCCTAAAAATTGACACCATTGGCATCTCCCTGACAAAATCTTGTCCATTTTAAATACTGTTGCATTTAGACCATTATGTTCAATTCAGATTTAAGTTATTATGACTTCCTCCCTTTATCAGTTTTCTGGATTTCATATAAACGCCTTCCCCTTTATTTGAGTATTCCATATCCACTGCCAAAGCAGACAATCATGATTTTTAATGAACAACTTTGCCTGCGCCTTGTTTACTGAAATGTATATATCAGAACTTTTAAACTTCGCTGGTTTGTTTGGGCAGCCTGTCAACTATTTCATTATCCATCAATGCCACAGGTGCTAGGACGCACAAAAATGAGACATACGGGTAGGTCCGTAAGTATTTGGAGAGTGACACAGTTTTCATAATTTAGACTGTACAGCGGCACAATGGATTTGAAAAACAAAAGCAACCATTCTGTGATTGCAGTGTAGACTTTCAACTCTAATTTGAAGGGTTTATTAAAAATATCGTAAAACTCTGAAGCATGCTATTATATTGTTGACTCGTGTATTTATCTACAACTACCTCTTCACCAATACCCTGTGCACATTTCAACCGCTTTTTCTAAAGAGTCAAGCCTATCTGGGTGGAATAAGAGATAAAGGAACACTTAGTGTATGTTATTCCCGTTCCCGTCTGCTTATTTCCCATCCATCCAAAACTGGCAAACCTTCCATTCTTGACGTTCCCAGAAATTTCTTTAAAAATTCTTTTTGGGTGATTATCCTGCTAAGTATGAAGATTTCCCATAATTCATTGCCATTTCTAAATAAATGCAACAACATTTGTCCCATTTCCACTTGCAGGGCAGTAAAAGGAGAAGGCTTTATATCCGAATAACACAAATACGTGGCTTGGGCTTGTGGATTATCTCATTTTTCCAGAGCAGACGCTGCAGCAGACCCATATGCAACACAACCATAATCTACAGCATGACAGTATCTGCCGTTTTTACTTTCTTGTATACGAAGCCTAGGGAAAGTATTGTAATCATCCAAAGAATCGATGTTGAGATTTCGATGAATCTCAATGTTTTAGACCTCCCATGAGTTCAATTTACTTTCTTGTAGGGAAAATAATGTAATTGTCCAAGAATTCCATTTCGAGATTTGGATTAATCTCGATGTTTTAGACCTCCCTGAGTCCAAAAATCCCATTTTAGGAATTGTGTCTTTATGTGTTTATGTAAACGCTTTCACTTAGCTCAACCAAATTTTGCAATAAAGTATTACTGTATTTACTCGTGTTTTAAGTTCTCCCACAGAGAAGTCGGGGCTTGATTTTAATGTACTGTATAATTTCCGGTATTTTATAATGTCGGTCATATAAGTCGAATGTGGAAAACTCTCACGCTATTGGTCCAAGAGATTACAATATGCTAATGCCCACCTGAGAGAGTAACCATGGAGCAAACAGCCTTTTTTTCTGTGTATTGTGCCTACGTGGCCACACGGTAATACCCAAACTATTCTGAAGTGATGTTTGCACTGTTTTGTGTTTTTTGTATCTCACACCCTCATACACCTTTATCGTAAGAGCATCTCTTATCTACGAAGGTGCGTTCAATCAGAAGAAAATTATGAAGCTCAAAAGTCATTGAATTGGTGAAAGAAATTGGTAACTGCGCTGCTGCAACAAAATTTGATGTGTCTGTAAAACTGATGCGAGATGGGAGAAAGCATCCATCCATCCATTATCTAACCCGTCATAACCTAATTACAGGGTCACAGGGGTCTGCTGGGGCCAATCCCAGCCAACACAGGGCACAAGGCAGAAAACAAATCCCAGGCAGGGCGCCAGTGAACGGGCATATAAGTCAGGGTCTGATTTTTATGATCGATTTTTCGGGTTTCAAGGCCAGACTTTTTTGCGAGTATATACGGTAGGTACAAAACGTGCATTTCTATCAACTTTGGAGTGGTACTTTACCTTTTATTCATGCAGCTGCAGATTCAGATTTATTCAACTTTACTTTTATAATAATTGTTAAATATACAGTATTATTAATTTGATTTGATTTGCTGTTAATGGTTCTTTAATGTACATAACATAAAAATATAATCATTGTCTTGCGGTTTACTATTCAAATATCCATCCCCATATCTGAGTATCTGCGGTGGGCTGGCGCCCTGTCTGGGGTTTGTTTCCCGCCTTGCACCCTGTGTTTGGCTGGGATTGGCTCCAGCAGACCCCGTGACCCTGTAGTTAGAATATAGCGGATTGAATAATGGATGGATGGATGGATATCTGAGTATACGAGAAAGTCTAGGGGAGAGCACTGCCGATTATTATTTTCATTGTCAGACCCCTGTAATTCCTAATACGGTTCGGTAGCAATCCATTTGTCCTCCAGTGACAGTTGTGAGTTGACACTCCCATATAACCTAGTTAGCTGTCTGATAAATACTGGGCACTGCAGGCCTGAGTAAGTGTCTTCAGGCTCATTTGTGTGATGTGTTGATGTGCTTGACGTTGCTCACTTTCACCGAGTTTATCAGGACCGCTCAGTGCCATTTGTCACACACACCAATCTGAAGACAGCAGGATTTGCATATGGGCTCCACTGCTTAACACAGCTTCTAGGCAGAAGGCCAGGCTGATCAATAATTTATACATCTTCCCTTCCTGCGCGCTCTAAGGTGAAATGCTTCATGGAGAAAAAAAAAAAATACATCTATCTGCCGCACTTTCAATCTCTGAAGTGCTGGGCCATTGCGTAAGACGGCTTTGCATGCCGGCTGGCCTTCATTGCAGTCAAAAAAGCGTCTCACATTCTGTTAATGATCATGGCTCACTGGCGGCAAGAAGAATTAGACAGTGTTAGCAATGTGTCTTTTTACACGATGACACCGCAATATCACATAAGCGGTCTGCTGTGCTACTCAGCATTTCACTGAAACCTCAGCCTTCGGAGTTTGGACTCTTTTTACTGATGATGCTTCAACAGATTTTTTTTTTTTTTGACGAAGGAGGTGTAACTGAAAAGGTTGTAATGTCGCTTCATGTGCGGATGTTTTACAGTTTTTATAGGGAAGATGACCTAAAGTTGCAGTGGTTGAAACTCAAAATATTTTTATCCTTCCTTGCAAAGAAAAAAAAAAAAAAGCTTTGCTGTTCTCCAGCTCTGGGGCTCAGTTTCATTTATATCTGTTCACTTCCATAAATAGACTTCAGATTCCCTGTGGAGACATTGTTTTCGGCTTTTCTATAATATGGGCATTGCCATGATTAGTGACTGGTCCTGTTTTAATCCAGCGAGTCACTAGGGGTGATTTAAAACGTAAGAATCTTGATAAACGAGTAAAGACCATTCAGTCCATCAGGTATGTTCATTTAGCCCATGGCTAAGCTGTCCCAAAATCTCATTCAGATACGTCTTAAAGGTTGTCAGGGTTTCTGCCTCATGTCCATCACGTCTTGGTAGTCTGCTCCAGCTTCCCACAACTCTTTGTGTAAAGAAGTGCTTTGTGGCTTCAGTTTTAAATGCACTTCTCCTTAATTTCCACTAATGGTACTGAGTACATGATTCATTCAGATACATCTTAATGGATGTTGTCATGGCAAGAAAAAAACTTTATTCCATTTTCAAAGTCATGGAGCACATAGGAGAATGCAGAATATTTCTTTAGTTGCACAATTATGCACAAATGTCTCAGTCCATGGAGTGAGTGAGCAATCAAGCAAGTTCATCTGCCTTTATCCTCTTTTATCATTATGTCATCTAATACATCATGTAATCTGACTCTTAATATGCTGAACTTTATTACCTCCTCCAATCAATTAAGGCCACCAATAATTTATGACTCGTGTCAATTCTCTCATTATTCTGAACACCACTTCGGCAAGAGGAGTGTTTTGCAGATTGTCCTTCATAGGAGGGAAATATGGGCATTCCCATCGGTTTATCCCCACTTTCTGGAGGGGTGTTCATTACTCATTTACCTCATTCTAACCTTGGAAGATTATGTGGGTAGCTCTCTTAAATGAGGTGACAGACATGTTGCACAAGGAGGCAGTGAGCTTGCTGTTGCCCCTGTGGTGCTTTGAACCTGCGGTCGCCATGGCGACAGGCAAGCAGTCCTCGACTGACTCGTCAATCATGTTTTGGTGTGTCGCCCCGTTGGGGATCATCTCAAGAGAGTTAAAAAAATCTCACCATATATTCTGTACATACAGTATATCTACTCTGTGTGTGTGTGTGTGTGTGTATATATATCTTTGCTGTCCTTCGTGACACCCACCAGGCCATCCTCCAAAAATCTTCACCTCACTCACACTTGCCTGCTGCCATTCCTGAGCAAGCTCTGCACTGGTGGTACCCACAGCTGAATCAACATTAGGAGACGGTCCTGGCACCCGCTGGACTTTCTTGGGCGCCCTGAAGCCTTCTTCACAATAGCAGTGAAAATGTTTTATTTTTTTGGGATGAAGTTCATTTTCATGGCAAAGAGGGACTTTGCTATTCATTTCACTTCATCTGATCACTCTTCGTAACATACTGGAGTAGATACAAATTGCCATCATAAAAACTGAGGCAGCAAACTTTGTGAAAATTAATTTTTTGTGTCATTCTCAAAACTTTTGGCCATGATTGTAGTTGTTTCTTGATGTATTTTGGGACACATTATGCATATAAAGTTTTATTTATGTGAGGAGGAGGAAGTTGGGAGCACGTGGTGATACAGCGCATTGCCGCACCCACCATATGATAAACCAACTCAGGACCCCAGGTTAGGACCCAAGTATGGGTGACACCTCAGTACCACACTAGTTCAGATAGAATGGAACCAGTGTGAGGTTTTTCATGGTGGCTGGAGTGCCAGTTTTGCCACCAAGCCCCAGGTTTTTCCCTGCAGGTTGAGGGCTGGGTGCAGATTAATATCGTACACAGGACAGAGCAATTGCAGGTTAAGGGTCTTGCTCAAGGGCCCAATGAAGTAGAGTCACTTTTGGCATTTATGGAATTCGAACCGACAACCTTCCAATTACCAGCACAGGTTCCTAGCCTCAGAGCCATGTGGCACATTAAAATTGAGTTTCACACCCCTGGTATTCAGAAAGCATATTGGGAAGTACAAAGGAGCAATCAAATGCTGTGTGTACTTGAGGTACTGATTGAGCCAAACACCGAGTAATGGTCAGAGCAGAGGGTATTAGGAGACCCCAGAGTGTGGCATAGTCAACAACAACAACAACAACAACATTTATTTATAAAGCACATTTTCATACAAAAAGTAGCTCAAAGTGCTTTACATACTGAAGAAAGGAAAAATAAAAGACAGAATAAGAAATTAAAATAAGACAACATTAGTTAACATAGAAAAGGAGTAAGGACCGATGGCCAGGGTGAACAGAAAAAACAGAAAAAAACTCCAGACCGCTGGAGAAAATAAAATAAAATCTGCAGGGGTTCCAGGCCACGGGACCGCCCAGTCCCCTCTGGGCATTCTAACTAAAATAAATGAAACAGTCCTATTCTAAACATAAACACCTTTATATTTCTCCCATGGATTTCCTTAACTCTTTTAGGGCTAATTTTTTTTGTTTCTTTTCTCCCAGGGCTAAGTATTTTTCCAAAAACTAACTGTTTTTTAAAAAAACTACAGAAAGCAATTGTTTAACATATTAAATCAACAAAAAATATTTATTTTTGACAAATGTTACTGTCTTGCACGTTGTATGAGCCTGCATACTCCATGATTTCACATACATATCACATACATGTTACACAGTAAAGTCCTGCGCAGTCTCCTCAAAGCAGCCAGTTGCATACATCTCCACATTTGCACTGCTTACAATACGTGTTGCACTGGTGCCTCCTTTTCAATTGTCTGTTGCTGCACTTTCGCACATATATTGTTAGTGTGTACTGTAGAGAGGCAAGTCACCTGTTTGACATCGTGCCATGCCACCAAGTTTTCCACCCTCATGAAAACCGTATTGCCACCTCTTTTCATCTTCAGCCTGTGAAGGCTTGTGTCTCCTGTTCACCCTCACTGTGCCACAAGCTTCAATTCCCCTGCTCTGTAGCTCCATGAACAATTCTGGTGATGTATAAAAATTGTCTATGTACACAACATGACCCAAATGTTCATAGCCCCAAAGCAGCTCCAGCACAGCCTGACAGTTGTCTCTTTGAAAGAAATACTTTCCTGTATATGTAATTACTTTCAGGCAGAAGCCAGTGTTTGCTTCTGCCAGTACAAAATCTTTTATGCCATACTTTGTGGGCTTGTCTGGCATATATTGGTAGAAAAATGGCGTCCCTTTTATTTTATCATCGATTCATTGCACGGACAAATCACGGCCAGGCTGATAAAATTGTTTATATGTTGGTTCCACAATGTCAGGCGGGGGCTGAACTTCATACATGGAGTTATAGCCTGGCTCACCCCTTGGGATTTGCTTCTGGTTATCACAGAAGTGAATAAAACTTTGCAGCAGCACGTACCTATCATCACGTGTCATAACCTGTTCAAAGCCACAAGGGGACAAAGCACGTTTGGACCAATGCTCCCTGAAGTTATATCACCAGACTAGTCCCATCTGTTACATCATATTTGTAATGCTGCCACAACGCCCTTCATCTCGTCTTTTGTTGTGGGTTTCCACTTTCAAAAACAAGAATACGATGCAAAAAATTACTCTGCATACCTGTTTGTCTCGTCTGACAGTAGCTGAAAAGCAGCATCAGGAGAGAGCAGCCTGAAGTAGTCCAGCAGCTGGTAATCTGTTGTGTCCAACAGCAAGCCATGCCGTCTTGTGAAGTCTGGTAGCCAGTTCGGCTCCCACGGATCAATGTCTGGGTATTCTTCCCACGTGAACCTTGCTGTAGGTGCATCGTCTGCGCGAATGTGCTCAGCTGGCAGCCGATCAACTCGGGTGGCATCCGCTGGTGTCCGATCAGTTGATGCTGGCTCCTCACTCTCTTGCTCGATCACCTGATCACTGTCAATAAAATCCGATTCTGAAAAATCAGAGTCCGACTCAGCGATAATGCGCAAAACATCGTCTTCTAAGTATTTTCTTTTCTGCACTTGCTTCAGTCCGTCGTGAGATATCGATGCCATCTTGCCTTTGTGTACATTTGTTTACATTTTGCAACTCACGTACACGCAAGGATTAGTTACCAAGTCAATGAATCTAACATTCCTCCAAGCACAGAGGGAATGCCTGTGACGTGACAGTGAGTTTTGTCACCCTCTATCCCAGAATGTCGACTTTTGTCGACATTCGCCCTCAACCCCTCCTGTCGACAAAAGTCGACATCCACCCTAAAAGAGTTAATGTCTTTATGGATATTGGCACCTCTGCTGAACACCCTCAACTGGTAACAAGTTGTGATTAAGCCTAAATATGAGAGGTGTTCAATAATGTATCTACCTGAGTGTGAAAGAAAGTAACAAGTATGTTGAAACAAGTCTGGGTGTGTTGTGACAGGTCTCAAGTTTATTCAAGCACAGTTGTGGCTCATTGTGAGTCTAACATTCCTAGAGACAGGAGATCAGGAGAGTCCTAGGATGAATCAAGTAAGAAAATGATAGATTTAGAGGAACGTTCAGTCATAAAACTTCTCACAAACAAAGGGACAAAGCCAAAGGAGATCCATGACAGCAGTTTATGGTGAGTCTGCCCCATCATCCTACATAGGAAAATTTTGGAGCAAGCAATTTAAGTGAGATAGAGAGTCCGTTGAAGATGACCCTCACAATGGACGGTCTGTGGAAGCAACTTCCACAGAAATGTGCAAGAAAGTCGAGGATTTAATTTTGTCAGACAGATGAATTAAAGTTTCCCTAATAGCTAAAGAATGGGCATCTTGGCAGGTACACTTTGGAAAATAATTAATGAAAAGTTGGGCATGTCAAAGGTGCAAAATAAGTTCCAAGAATGCTGACACCATTTCTGAAGGCCACAAGGCTCCAGTGCTGTCAGGAGAACTTGGAGATGCTCCATGAAGATCAAGTGAATATTTTCTCAGCATTTGGTGACTGAAGGTGAGACTTGAGGCTATCGTAGAGATCCTGTGTCTAAAATGGAGACAATGCAGTGGAAGCACAAGTCCTTCCCCATCCCAAAAAAGTTTAAGACAGAAAAATCTGCAGGCAAAGTCAAAACTGTCTTCTGGGACATTGAAGGACTTTTGCTTCTGGAGTTCATGCCACACAAGACAACCATAACCTGGGAGAGTTACGCCAACACAATGATCGTTTTGCGAGAGTCAATCAAGGAGAGAAGATGAGGGAAGCTCAGAGCAGGCGTGCTGATTCGTCACGACAATGTGCCGGCTCACAAGTCATGTCAGTCACAACCTGCCATCCGAGAAGGTGGGTTCCAGCAGATAAACCATCCACCATACGGCCCTGACATGGCTCCCTCAGATTATGTTCTGTTCTGAGTTTTGAAGAAATCTCTCCGTGGACAGTGGTTTTTAAGTGAAGAAGACGTCAAGGCAGCAGTGACGTCCTGGTTTGAAGGTCAAACCGAAGATTTTTTTTCAAAGGGGTTAAAGTCATTGCAGGAAAAGTGGATGAAGTGTATGGAGCTATCAGGGGACTATATTGAAAAATAAAAGAATTTTTTATTGAAAACTCTTCTTTCCTACTCAGGTCAGGGCAGGTTTTGGAGCATGCACTGGTACAGCACGTTGACGTACCCACCACACAACGAAACAGCTCGGGATCCTGGTTAGCAACCCCCTAGGCAGACACACAGTCCCACCCTCCGGAAATAGCCCTCTATCTACCAAAATCAGGTGTTATGTGGGCGTCCCCTTGGTCTGGTCTAGCCACTCGGGTCCTCAACAATGAGGATACTGTGAGCTGGATCACCCTCTGGGAAACGTGCCACATGGCCGTAGTGCTGTAACTGACGCTCCCTCACAATGCAGGTCACGTGCCTCATTCAGGACTCCATGGGCAGCACAAAGTCAAACCAACGGTACCCAAGGATTTTCTGAAGACACACAGTACCAAAGGAGTCTAGTCGTCTTCGCAGGTCACTGGATGGCATCCATTTCTTGCAACCATAGAGCAAACAGGAAGCACCAGAACTCTAAAGACTTGGACTTTCGTTCTTTTGCAAAGATATCAGGACCACCACACCGCCCTTTCCAGTGATGTCATGACCCCTCATGCCCTCCCAATCCATCTACTGACTTCATAGGAAGAATCACCAGAGACATGAATGTCACTGCCAAGGTAAGTAAACCTCTCGACAAGGTCTCTCCACAAACAGACACACTACTGAGGTAGATAAATTATTGAATGCTCCTCATACGTCCGGCCTTTTTAAAATCTCGTCATACCTGTATGTGGTCTGAGGTAACAAAACAGCCTCATTGAACACGATTCAGTTTTATCAACTGCCAGTAGCCTTCTGGTGATAATAGATAATATTGTATTTACACAGGGCATTTCTGCCAGTGTATTAAGGTGGTCTCACCATCAATATGCACAAGATGAGCCTATAATGACAAATCCCAGTTCAAAGTTAGGCACAGATCATCTCGCTGATCAGCAGAGCTGACCTTTGCTTTCCATAAAAAAAAAAAAACTTTAGAACCGTTTCTTGTAAAGGTCACAGAAATAAATTGAGCAGGAGGCTGATAACAATAATGAACCAGTGGTTAGTTCTAGAGTGAACGTGTTTAAGATGCCATTTAGCTGGTTTAGATGATGTCATGTAAGAAATGTCTTTGTCACCAGCACAGTCACGTATGAATGTCTCACTGATTTCAGCGTTTATCTTGGATTGTGGGCGATAAGAACATTTAATGAGAAAATATTATCCATTTACACTGTTATATTTTTGGCTTTTTCTTCATCTTTTTTAGTATTGTTTTACTTTCCTTTTCATAGTTCATTTTCAAGTTGCAGTTCCAGTTTTTTAATCTTCTGAAGTTTTACTAAAAATATATAACACTTTGAATAACACTTCAATAGACAATTAAGCTTCTCCAGCTTAATTCAAGGATAAGCATCAGTGTGTCCGTCCATGTGTCTGTTAATCATCCTCCATCTGTAATTTGCTAAGTGTCTCTCTCACCGCTTCACCCTAATAGCTAATGTGTGGTGAGCATACCGAAGCAAAAAGGCTGCTGTCGCATCCTTCAGGTGAACTAGTGGTGGTTGAAGCAGCTCCCTCCTCACTATGGAAAGCATTCTGAGTGTCTTCAAAAGTACTATATAAATGCTATGTCTTCTTCTAGAATACTTTTCTGTGAAGAATAAATCATTTTTAAATATTCTGCGCTTGCCCTTGTTACTCACCTGGGTTTGACAGGTGATATCCCCTTCTAGTGGGAATTTTTGGAAATTATTGAGATTTATGTACTTTAGGACTCCAAGTTCATGACAACATCCGGGTGACCACTACATTCCAGGGGAGCTGCCTTCTTCAGGGCTATAGGGAAAACATGACTCCCCAGGTTCTTCGACAGCTCCATCTAGTGGCACCCACGGCACCCAACAGGGCCAAGAAACCGAATTCCAATTCCCAGGATGCCCTGCGAGAATCTGGGCGACCACTACACTCCAGTGGAGCTGCCATCTAGCGTATTTGGGGGAGGCAGTGTTGACAAGTAGCTGCCTTTCCCCATCCTTCCATTTTAGGAGCCATCTCTCACTGTGTATATATACACTCGCCTAAAGGATTATTAGGAACACCTGTTCAATTTCTCATTAATGCAATTATCTAACCAACCAATCACATGGCAGTTGCTTCAATGCATTTAGGGGTGTGGTCCTGGTCAAGACAATCTCCTGAACTCCAAACTGAATGTCAGAATGGGAAAGAAAGGTGATTTAAGCAATTTGGAGCGTGGCATGGTTGTTGGTGCCAGACGGGCCGGTCTGAATATTTCACAATCTGCTCAGTTACTGGGATTTTCACGCACAACCATTTCTAGGGTTTACAAAGAATGGTGTGAAAAGGGAAAAACGTCCAGTATGTGGCAGTCCTGTGGGCGAAAATGCCTTGTTGATGCTAGAGGTCAGAGGAGAATGGGCCGACTGATTCAAGCTGATAGAAGAGCAACTTTGACTGAAATAACCACTCGTTACAACCGAGGTATGCAGCAAAGCATTTGTGAAGCCAGAACACGCACAACCTTGAGGCGGATGGGCTACAACAGCAGAAGACCCCACCGGGTACCACTCATCTCCACTACAAATAGGAAAAAGAGGCTACAATTTGCACGAGCTCACCAAAATTGGACAGTTGAAGACTGGAAAAATGTTGCCTGGTCTGATGAGTCTCGATTTCTGTTGAGACATTCAAATGGTAGAGTCAGAATTTGGCGTAAACAGAATGAGAACATGGATCCATCATGCCTTGTTACCACTGTGCAGGCTGGTGGTGGTGGTGTAATGGTGTGGGGGATGTTTTCTTGGCACACTTTAGGCCCCTTAGTTCCAATTGGGCATCGTTTAAATGCCACGGGCTACCTGAGCATTGTTTCTGACCATGTCCATCCCTTCATGACCACCATGTACCCATCCTCTGATGGCTACTTCCAGCAGGATAATGCACCATGTCACAAAGCTCGAATCATTTCAAATTGGTTTCTTGAACATGACAATGAGTTCACTGTACTAAAATGGCCCCCACAGTCACCAGATCTCAACCCAATGGAGCATCTTTGGGATGTGGTGGAACGGGAGCTTCGTGCCCTGGATGTGCATCCCACAAATCTCCATCAACTGCAAGATGCTATCCTATCAATATGGGCCAACATTTCTAAAGAATGCTTTCAGCACCTTGTTGAATCAATGCCACGTAGAATTAAGGCAGTTCTGATGGCGAAAGGGGGTCAAATAATCCTTTAGGTGGCTGTATGTGTATATATATAACCCTTTACTTCCTACATCCTGCACCCATCTTCACAGAGCATCCTTTATAAAGAAGGTATCATTCATACATAATCACCTGAACTCTGGATCTCCAAAATCCAAACAATCATCTTTGAACTAAAGCATTTTCAGGATGTTAAGAATGTTTAGGGTTGAGTGTAGGAATTTTGCAGCCTTCATTTCCCAGTTGCTGAAAGTACATTTCCTATGATAGTGACAGCATTCTGATACTTTCAAGTGTTACCATTTGGAAGTCTGGTCACTATGACCACACGTGTCACTATGGGGAACACACACCAGGGAAGTATATTGTTGTGACACCTCACACTGTTTGCTGTCAATTTCTATTACCTGGGAGATTATAAGCAGGAAGAAAAATATCTTCTAAGGTCACCTCTTCCAAATTCCAGAGTTTTTTACTTCAAATATACAGTGAGATGGCATCAGTATAGACCAACTGGTGTGACCAAAGCACAAACTTTTTAGTATTTTTCTGTTGCTTCCATATTTTACCTAAGACATTAAATAGGAATGACCAAGATGGATCGCAGTACTTTTCACATCACTTTTGTTCAACTTACGGAAGCGTAGTCGGCAGGATCTATTGGGATGACGGGAGTGGTGGACTGAGGCTAATCTTGGATACTCTGGGATGGCTCACCTTTTATATTGAACCTCAGGAAGTCTTATTTAAGAGCAAATTACATTCCCAATTATTGTCAACATCTTCTGAAAATAAGTGAAGCTCTGTGATATTCTCAAGATTTTGCTTTTAGGTCTAAGCTTTGACTTTTTATTTTTTTTTCCTCTTGATTGATTTTGCTTTTGTTTTGCCTTTCCTTTGCTTGTGATCTTTAGTGTTTGGTTTTACGATTCCTGCTAGATTGTGTGTCTTGGCCATATGTCCTTAGACAGAATTTCTGTCACTCACTATAAAATAAAGCTACAATTGTGCTTCAAATGGTCAGGATGATAATTTCATTTTTTTTTTCTAATTCAATTCGACCTACTTATATAAAGAGCCCTTCACTGAATTCTGACTCAGAGCGCTACCCAGACTGTCAAAAGCAAAGGAGAGCAGAAATTAACAGTTACAAAGAAATCATGAAGCAAAAATATACGTCATGTGAAAATTAAGTGCCCTCTCTTCAATTTCTAGGGTTTTATATATCAGGACGTGAGTACTAATCATCTTGTCCTCAACAAGTCCTAAAATTAGATCAGTCTAACCTCCGATGACAAAACACACATCACAGATTCTACTTTGTCATTACTTACTCAACAAATATAAAGCGAAATGCCGGAGCCATGTGTGAGAATGTAAGGACACCCCTTGACTCAGTAACGCGGAAACACATCTTTGTCAGTGTAGATGACTAAAATCTATCTTTCTCCGCGTTGTATCAAGGACAGTCAAGTCGGGGGCACGTAGGGGCGAAATAGAAGTTTTTTTAATTTTCCTTTCCAGAAACAAAAGGCAAAAACAGCTTTTCCCCTATGCCACTAACAGCATCTACTGTGGTTCCGGCGGCTGAATCAAGAAACGCGGTGCATGGAGGTTGTGAGGTGTAACCTTAATTAACACCGGTACTATAACATACTGTACGATCGGTATACTACTATTTACAAGAACAATAGGGCAGCACAGTGGTGCAGTAGTAGTGCTGCTGCCTCAAAGTTTGGAGACCCGGTTTCGCTTCCTGGGTCCTCCCTGAGTGGAGTTTGCATGTTCTCCTCGTGTCTGCGTGGGTTTCCTCCCACAGTCCAAAGACATGCAGGTTAGGTGCATTGGCGGTCCTCAATTGTCCCTAGTGTGTGCTTGGTATGTATGTGTGCACTGCGGTAGGCTGGCACCCTGCCCTGGGTTTATTCCTGCCTTGCACCCTCTGCTGGCTGTGATTGGCTCCAGCAGGCCCCCCGTGACCCTGTGTTAGGATATAGCAGGTTGGACAATGACTGACTGACTGACAAGAAGCTCATAAATAAAACAAAACTAAATTACAAGTGACAGATGACACTTTGCTACATCAGCAATAATTTCATGCATTAATTTTTGTGTGAGTTTATTATCGTTTTGTTTTCCCTCATATCAGAGGAACTTTGGGTTGGAGATGGTGGCACTGACCATAAAGCAGGCGACAGAGCTGGAGGTGTCAGAGTTAAAGATGCTAGGATTTGCATTGGGTGTGACGAGGATGGAGAGGATTAGAAATGAGGACATTAGAGGGTCAGCTCAAGTTGTATGTTTGGGAGACAAAGTTAGAGAGGTGAGATTGCATTGGTTTAGACATGTGCAGAGGAGAGATGCTGGGTATATTGAGAGAAGGGTGCTAAGGATAGAGCTGCTAGGAAAGAGCAAAAGAGGAAGGTCTAAGAGAAGGTTTATGGATGTGGTGAGAGGGGACATGGAGATGATGGGTGTGACAGAGCAAGATATCGAGGACAGAAAGATATGGAAGAAGATGATCCACTGTGGCAACCCCTAACGGGAGCAGCCGAAAGAAGAAGAAGAAGTGTAGAGGAACTTTGGCTCACTGCTGCTTGCTTTACGGCTTCAGTTCATACATATTTTAAAGCCATTTACTTGATGTATTTCTCTCTTACGCTTCCACAAACAGGTTTGGAGATTGAATTGGCCATTCTAAAATCTAGATTACTTACTTTTTCATTAGTGGTATGCTTAAGTTCAATGTCCTATAGCGCATTCCAGCTTCTGCCACACTTAGTAGTCGGAGAGATGGACTCTCAAGTATTCTGATGAAAACAGGAACTCGGTGGTCGTAAGGCATCCAGGCCCTGTGGCTTCTAGTTAAACTCAGATCATCACCTTCCACCACCATGCTTGGAGGGTTGTATGTGGTTCTTGTGGTGATAAACAGTGTTTGATTTCAGTGATGTCATGTTGGTTGCATCTGTCCAGAGGACATTGTCCCAGAAGCTTTTTGAGTCCGGCAAACCAAGGCCATGCTGCCATATTCATTTTGAGCTATCCGGCTACCCTTCTTTAAAAGTCATTCTTGTTCACGTCTTTTCTGATAGTTAAGCCATAAACTGTATTTTTTACTATGTGCCATTTCTCAGATAATCTTACAGTATGTTTTTTTTTGGGCAAATTTCCTTCAACTCTTATTTCCATAAAGGCGATCAATTCTCTTGAATGTTCTCCTTTTTATAAATAATCCTTCTCATTATAGAAAAATGGCATTTAGATTGCTTCAAGATGTCCTTACTTCCCTTCCCAGACTGATGAGGTCCAACAATTACCGTATATACTCGTGTATAAGTTGGGTCTTGAAACCTGAAAAATCGATTATAAAATCAGACCCCGACTTATATGCCTTTCAAAGATGTGACACTTGACTTTTTTTTTGACATCTTCTTGCATCCTCCAATCTCACATCAGTTTCTCAGACGCATTGAACTTTGTTGCACAGTTCTTTTGCCACTTCAATGACTTTTAATTTAAAACCAGCTTCAAACACTTCATCGTACATTAGGCCTGCTCTTATGATAAAGGTGTATGAGGGTGTGAGATACAAAACACACAAATCAGTGCAGACGTCACTTCGGAATAGTTCGGGTATTACCGTGTGGTCATGTAGGCATAATGCATAGATAAAAAGGCCGTGTGCTCCTTGGTAATTCTCTCGGGTGGGCATTAGCATATCATAATCTCTTGGAACAATAGCGTGAGTTTTCCGCATTCGACTTATACAAATGACATTATAAAACACCAGAAATTATACGTTAAAATCAAGCCCTGACTTATCCGTGGGAAAACTTATCCGCGAGTACATATGATATGTGGAAACCACGTGATACAGCAGCCAGTGTCCATACATCGAATCTTCGGGGCTCAGGTTGGGAATGTTTAAAGGGGTGGATGTTATTTCTTTCACCGCACATGAAGAACGGAAAGTATTTATAAAACAAAAGTATATACAGTACTTCCTTGAGGTCATCACAGATGTCCCTTGCCGTTGACATGGTGTTAATGGCATATGTCAATCACCGAGATTGGACCACAAAGGTTTTAGGTTTTACCTCAATAGGGTACCACTTCGACAGATAACAATGTGTGTTTCTGTGTGTGTCTGTCCAGAATACAAATCTACACCATTCACCATACTGTAACTCCACCAACTTAGCACAGATTCCTTATTTGTACAGGGGAAGATCATACTTCTATACAGTATATTATAATGTACTAGCTGTGCTGTGTTTCTATGATGGGTTGAAATCTAAGCAACCAATGTAGACCTCAGCATTAACATTTGCTGTGCAGGGTGTCCATCTGGTTGCTATGCAATTGTTATACACCATTTGGTTACAGATTCATAATGGCAGTGGTAATGTTTGTGATGTACCATCTGTTGGATTGCAGAAACATAGTAACTGGGCCAACACACAGACACAAAAAAAGGTCTATGTATAAATCTATTTATATACACTCACCTAAAGGATTATTAGGAACACCTGTTCAATTTCTCATTAATGCAATTATCTAATCAACCAGTCACATGGCAGTTGCTTCAATGCATTTAGGGGTGTGGTCCTGGTCAAGACAATCTCCTGAACTCCAAACTGAATGTCAGAATGGGAAAGAAAGGTGATTTAAGCAATTTGGAGCGTGGCATGGTTGTTGGTGCCAGACGGGCCGGTCTGAATATTTCACAATCTGCTCAGTTACTGGGATTTTCACGCACAACCATTTCTAGGGTTTACAAAGAATGGTGTGAAAAGGGAAAAACGTCCAGTATGTGGCAGTCCTGTGGGCGAAAATGCCTTGTTGATGCTAGAGGTCAGAGGAGAATGGGCCGACTGATTCAAGCTGATAGAAGAGCCACTTTGACTGAAATAACCACTCGTTACAACTGAGGTATGCAGCAAAGCATTTGTGAAGCCACAACACGCACAACCTTGAGGCGGATGGGCTACAACAGCAGAAGACCCCACCGGGTACCACTCATCTCCACTACAAATAGGAAAAAGAGGCTACAATTTGCACGAGCTCACCAAAATTGGACAGTTGAAGACTGGAAAAATGTTGCCTTGTCTGATGAGTCTCAATTTCTGTTGAGACATTCAAATGGTAGAGTCAGAATTTGGCGTAAACAGAATGAGAACATGGATCCATCATGCCTTGTTACCACTGTGCAGGCTGCTGGTGGTGGTGTAATGGTGTGGGGGATGTTTTCTTGGCACACTTTAGGCCCCTTAGTGCCAATTGGGCATCGTTTAAATGCCACGGGCTACCTGAGCATTGTTTCTGACCATGTCCTTCCCTTCATGACCACCATGTACCCATCCTCTGATGGCTACTTCCAGCAGGATAATGCACCATGTCACAAAGCTCAAACCATTTCAAATTGGTTTCTTGAACATGACAATGAGTTCACTGTACTAAAATGGCCCCCACAGTCACCAGATCTCAACCCAATAGAGCATCTTTGGGATGTGGTGGAACGGGAGCTTCGTGCCCTGGATGTGCATACCACAAATGTCCATCAACTGCAAGATGCTATCCTATCAATATGGGCCAACATTTGTAAAGAATGCTTTCAGCACCTTGTTGAATCACGTAGAATTAAGGCAGTTCTGAAGGCGAAAGGGGGTCAAACACCGTATTAGTATGGTGGTCCTAATAATCCTTTAGGTGAGTGTATATATATATATATATATATATATATATATATATATATATATATATATATATATATATATATATATATATATATATATATATATATAATATAATATACATTAACAAATGAGACAGATTATACAGTAGATCTGTGTAACACACAAAGTCTAACCCTATACAATATAAACAAAACACAGGTTCAGACACGTAAAATACATAGACAAGATGGCGATCTTTCGGAAAATATGAGTTCTGGCAGGAAGAGGCAGGTCCAGGCTGGCAGACACCGGAAGTGACGTTGGATATGTTAAGGTTGCCAAACTTCCGGTCTGCAGAGAGAGAAAAGGGAACGCATTAGTTAACAGCACCCTCTGGTGTTCCAGTGGGAAATTATTATTATCTGAACCTTTAAGCTGCTCCCCCGCCGCACACATATGACAATATAAATATATATGTACAGTACGTGTGTATATACTATACAATATTCTAAATTGACCCTAGTGTGTGCTTGGTGTGTGGGTGTGTTTGTGTGTGTCCTGCGGTGGGTTGGCACCCTGCCTGGGATTGGTTCCTGCCTTGTGCCCTGTGTTGGCTGGGATTGGCTCCAGCAGACCCCCGTGACCCTGTGTTCGGCTTCTACGGGTTGGAAAATGGATGGATGGATGGATATTCATTTGTTTTATTATTTGAAATACTCCACTTTATCAGGAACTCAAGGTCCATTTTTGTGAAATTTGGAATAAATAATGATGGGTCTCAATTACTTTGGTCAATTTCAAGTTATTTCAGAGACAATTGGGGATTCTTCTTTTATTGTGGAGGAGTGCCACTACATTTGTCCACACCTGTAAACAGCTTTTTAATGACCTCAAACGAGACAGCCTTTTGACATGGCCTTTAGCATGTCATGCCCATTTACTTTAGTATGTTTTAATTTAAAAACAGAGTTTTTAAATTAAATTAATCTCCATCCATAATAAAATTATCACATCATTTATGTAATTATGTCTTTACACAACGATCGACAACACATATGATGTAGGTGTCCATCTACACCGGGCATGTGCATATCAAAGGAAAAATACTTGAATGGGTGGTAACACAGCCAGATGTGGGATTTATTGCCAAATTGTAGCGACAAGTGCATGATTTCCCTTTTGCAGATGTATGTAGCATTTAAACTGTACAAAATACAATTTAGAAATACACAGATAAGCAACAGAATTAGTACCATGGAAAGCAACTCTTCTATGTCCGCTGTTTTGGAATATGCTTTTCTTCTGTGACCAATCAGGGAATGTCATGTTGTAAAGAGCAGGAGAGCAATGTAATAAGCATAAATAAATCAGAGTGTGATTAAAATCTGCACTTTTAAACATTAATATATTTTTACTCATCTACATTGCAATGCTGAGCCAAATAAAATAAGTAGAAGTAGTAAAATAGAAGCCTATCTGGGGCAAAACCACAGCACACAGCTGCTTGAACACACCAAACACTTCCCTTACAACTTGCTGTAGTGATTTGTCTGAGTCTCCTATACATTTTCTGCATTATGAGACCAGTCCAGTCTGTCGTTGATGTGGACCCCCAAAGTACTTGCAGGAGTGTAGTATCTCTATATCTCTTCCCTGAATGGTGATCAGACATTGACGCTCTTTGGTGTGGAGAGTCAATAAAGCTAATGTTAATTTGCAGACAACACTTTCTGCACCAAGACACAAACTTCTCCATGTGCCTCCTCTCCTCTGTTCCTCTCCTCCATCTCCCTTATCAATACAACCCATAACTCTAGAATCGTCTGAGAAATTCTGCAAGTGACATCACCTGCTGTTATATTTATAGTCGGAGGTGTACAAAGTGAAGAATAAAGGAGACAGGACTGTTTCTTGTGGTGCTCCCTGGAGAAGAAAAAAACAGTAAAGAAACAACATCAAAGCATTAAGAGCTGAGATGTAAATGGTAATAACTTTAGAATTTGCTCTAGGGTAGACTGTCATCGCAGTAGTGTGGTCTGTTAAGTCTGAGATTCAAATTTCTCTTATTCTACAATGTGTGTATAAGAAAGAAAGAGAGAGAGAGTGGAAGAAAGAATGGAAAAAGAAAGTGAGAGAGGACGAAAGAAAAAGAAATACAGGATAAATCCGCAGTTAGGCATTCAGCTTTTGCTTTCACTCCATTATCTCTGGCTTGAAGAGAATGCCTCCAGTACAGCAGTAGGGCTTTAAAGCAAAGCACTGAGTGTTATCACGAGTGAACATATTACTCACCAATAATTACAATGCCACTTAATGGGTGCTTATCACATAACGACTGCCAGTGAAGCCAAAGGTCAGATGACAGAGTTGAAGAAGGCCATTGTATTTATTTATAGAGAGGTGCCCACAGCAAGCTAGGAGATGGTCCAGATAGAAGGCTGATTAAGCTGCTGTCTGTTTCTTTCACTTAAAATGATATTGCGAGACAGAAGAGAAGAGGGGAACATTCACACAAACCGCAATTTAGAGTTTTTAGAAATAGACGGTGGGTGAGTAAAACTTACACAACAAAGTCTGCACCACAACTTGATGACACTGTAGCCATATTCGTTATCAAGAATTAAGCACATTTGACATGTCTGTAGTAAATGGGGAATGGCACCATTTTAGGGACTGTTTTCTGCCCTTAAGAATGTTGTTATTATTATGCAATTTAATTGAAAGAAAGAATTAAAACAAAGTTTTACATATGGTGTTAATTCATTTGGAGAAGATGTGCCACATTAAGAGGTCTGGATGTCCATGAGAGAGAAAGAAGGACCAGATAAGGATGTGAGGATATGTATGATGGAGTGAGGAGTCGGGTTAAAAGCAGTGTTGGATAACAGACAAGATCCCAGTTCGAGGTGGTCTGCACCAAGGGTCTTCTTGAAGTCCTTACCTCTTTGATCTGATTATGGATTTCTTATGTTGTTGGATAAAAGACCAATCCCCCTGTTGTAGGCTTTGTGATGACATTTGTGTCATGACATTGTGTTTAGCACCAGGAAAGAGGAAGTGGAGAGGAAGTTGGAAGAATGGAGAAGGGCTTTGGGAGACAGAGGATTGAAAGATAAATAGGAAGAAGAAGACAGAATACATGAGGTTTAACACTAGAATTACCAAAGACTATGAAAAAACTTGTAAATCCGTCCCACCTTAAATCCCTTTGCACCTCTCTGTCAGCGTCTTTTGTCTTGTAAATGCATCGATAAGCAGCAATTCTAGTGTTAATTATGACCAGGGTTCAGCAATTAGCCTGCAGGAAAAGCCATTGAAAGGATGGGAAAAAAATTTAAAATCTAGGATCAGTGGTGGACCGATGTGGAGAATTAGATGCAAGATAACCCACACACAGACTGCAGTGTGGATGGAACGATTTCAAAGAAGGTATCAGGAGTGTTGTGTGATGAAAGAATTAAGGAGAAGGTTAAAGGTGAGGTTTTAAGACAGTAGTAAGACTAGCAATGAAGTGTGGAGATGAGACAAGAGAAGTAAAGGGAGTGCAGGAGAAGTGGATGGATGTGGCAGAAGTGAGAATGTTGAGATGGATGTGTGGAGTTGCCAATAAAGGACAGAATAAGAAATGAGACAATCAGAGGTACAACAATAGTGGGAGAGATATCTAAAAGTACAGGAAAGCAGGTTAAAGTCATGTGGACGTGTAGTGAGAAGATGCAATGAACACCTGGGGAAAGAGTGATGGCAATGGAAGAACAAGGGAAGAGTAAGTGAAGGAGGCCAAAGCAGAGGTGGATGTATAAAGTAAACAAAGATTTGAAGGAGAAGAGTCTGAATGGGGAGGAAGGGCAGGATCTACTGTATCTGGTTGATCAAAAACATTGACCCGCCTCTTGTATTCATGATCTATCTCTTGCAGTCACTACTCAAAGTCTGTGACCATTGATGAGGGTAGAAACATAGGTTGACTGGTAAATCGAGAGTTTTACCTTTTGGCTCAGCTCCTTTTTCGCTTTGACTGACTGGTACAATGTTCACATCATTGGCAACAATGCTCCGATCTACGTTGTAGATATTCTGCTCCCTTCTTCTCTCACTCGTGAAAAGATCACAAGATACTTCAACTCCTCTGCATACAGCAGCACATCATCCCCAACTTGAAAAGATCATCTTACCATTTTTCGTCTGAGAACCATGGCCTTGGATTTGGACTTGCTGGTTCTCATCCTGGCCACTTCACACTCGGATACAAACTGACCCAATGTGTGTCTGAGGTCACAGCTCGATGAAGTCAACAGGACCTCATCATCTGCAAAATGCAGAGCCATTGAAGCCATAAAGTTCAAAAGATGCATGGAGGGTATTACTATTTTATTTATATTGATGGAAATTAGTGACCTCTCAGAGCAAAGTTATTTCCTGCTTTGTTCACAATGCTGCTAGGATAGGGTTGAAAATGTTACATAATAAATAAATAGAGAATAGGGGAATAAAAAACAAGATTTAGCACCCTGTCACCCTAAACTGGATTAAGATGGCTTTATGGAATAAATGGAGAAATTTTGAAACTCGCCCCTCCAAAGGGCACGGTAGTTTCCTGCTTTGTGTCCAGGGCTGCTAGCCCTCCATGACCTTAACCTCATTGACGTTAAACCTGAGCATGACTCAGGCTTTGAATTCATGCAATTATGGTTAAACCCGTAATAGGCTTGGGGTAACGTATAATGATATGCTTTACAGTATTTAGCACATTGAGCAATGGAAAGACACAATATAAATTAAAATAATAATAATTATTAGTATTATTAATAATGTTAAATGCAGGTTAGGTGCATTGGCAATTCTAAATTGGCCCTAGTAGGGAATCCATTCCCAGATGGGCTTATCCATTCCCGGGAATTCGGGAATCCTGCATGTCATTCCCGGTAATCCCAGGCTCCCAGAGATGACACAGTGCATGGGCATCTCATATGTGAACGGTTTTAGAACGACCGACACTTATTTTTAATAAAATTACTGCAATATGTTGACACCAATAAAAGACTAACCTTATCTACAAGCAGTTCATGCTGTCATATATGTACATGTATCTAGTTCAGGGGTGCCCACACTTTTTGGCTTGCGAGCTACTTTTAAAATGACCAGGTCAAAATGATCTACCTACATTAAAAATGCTATAAAATATATATATATATATATACATATATATGGATGGATGGGGATATATATATATATATATATATATATATATATATATATATATATATATATATATATATATATAGACGTTGGATATGTTAAGGTTGCCAAACTTCCGGTCTGCAGAGAGAGAAAAGGGAACGCATTAGTTAACAGCACCGTCTTGTGTTCCGGTGGGAAATCATTATTATCTGAACCTTTAAGCTGCTCCCCATCCGCACACATATGACAATATAAATATATATGTACAGTATGTGTGTATATACTATACAATATTTTAAATTGGCCCTAGTGTGTACTTGGTGTGTGGGTGTGTTTGTGTGTGTCCTGCGGTGGGTTGGCACACTGCCTGGGATTGGTTCCTGCCTTGTGCCCTGTGTTGGCTGGGATTGGCTCCAGCAGACCCCCGTGACCCTGTGTTCGGCTTCTACGGGTTGGAAAATGGATGGATGGATGGATATTCATTTGTTTTATTATTTGAAATACTCCACTTTATCAGGAACTCAAGGTCCATTTTTGTGAAATTTGGAATAAATAATGATGGGTCTCAATTACTTTGGTCAATTTCAAGTTATTTCAGAGACAATTGGGGATTCTTCTTTTATTGTGGAGGAGTGCCACTACATTTGTCCACACCTGTAAACAGCTTTTTAATGACCTCAAACGAGACAGCCTTTTGACATGGCCTTTAGCATGTCATGCCCATTTACTTTAGTATGTTTTAATTTAAAAACCGAGTTTTTAAATTAAATTAATCTCCATCCATAATAAAATTATCACATCATTTATGTAATTATGTCTTTACACAACGATCGACAACACATATGATGTAGGTGTCCATCTACACCGGGCATGTGCATATCAAAGGAAAAATACTTGAATGGGTGGTAACACAGCCAGATGTGGGATTTATTGCCAAATTGTAGCGACAAGTGCATGATTTGCCTTTTGCAGATGTATGTAGCATTTAAACTGTACAAAATACAATTTAGAAATACACAGATAAGCAACAGAATTAGTACCATGGAAAGCAACTCTTCTATGTCCGCTGTTTTGGAATATGCTTTTCTTCTGTGACCAATCAGGGAATGTCATGTTGTAAAGAGCAGGAGAGCAATGTAATAAGCATAAATAAATCAGAGTGTGATTAAAATCTGCACTTTTAAACATTAATATATTTTTACTCATCTACATTGCAATGCTGAGCCAAATAAAATAAGTAGAAGTAGTAAAATAGAAGCCTATCTGGGCGGCAAAACCACAGCACACAGCTGCTTGAACACACCAAACACTTCCCTTACAACTTGCTGTAGTGATTTGTCTGAGTCTCCTATACATTTTCTGCATTATGAGACCAGTCCAGTCTGTCGTTGATGTGGACCCCCAAAGTACTTGCAGGAGTGTAGTATCTCTATATCTCTTCCCTAAATGGTGATCAGACATTGACGCTCTTTGGTGTGGAGAGTCAATAAAGCTAATGTTAATTTGCAGACAACACTTTCTGCACCAAGACACAAACTTCTCCATGTGCCTCCTCTCCTCTGTTCCTCTCCTCCATCTCCCTTATCAATACAACCCATAACTCTAGAATCGTCTGAGAAATTCTGCAAGTGACATCACCTGCTGTTATATTTATAGTCGGAGGTGTACAAAGTGAAGAATAAAGGAGACAGGACTGTTTCTTGTGGTGCTCCCTGGAGAAGAAAAAAACAGTAAAGAAACAACATCAAAGCATTAAGAGCTGAGATGTAAATGGTAATAACTTTAGAATTTGCTCTAGGGTAGACTGTCATCACAGTAGTGTGGTCTGTTAAGTCTGAGATTCAAATTTCTCTTATTCTACAATGTGCGTATAAGAAAGAAAGAGAGAGTGGAAGAAAGAATGGAAAAGAAAGTGAGAGAGGACGAAAGAAAAGAAATACAGGATAAATCCGCAGTTAGGCATTCAGCTTTTGCTTTCACTCCATTATCTCTGGCTTGAAGAGAATGCCTCCAGTACAGCAGTAGGGTTTTAAAGCAAAGCACTGAGTGTTATCACGAGTGAACATATTACTCACCAATAATTACAATGCCACTTAATGGGTGCTTATCACATAACGACTGCCAGTGAAGCCAAAGGTCAGATGACAGAGTTGAAGAAGGCCATTGTATTTATTTATAGAGAGGTGCCCCACAGCAAGCTAGGAGATGGTCCAGATAGAAGGCTGATTAAGCTGCTGTCTGTTTCTTTCACTTAAAATGATATTGCGAGACAGAAGAGAAGAGGGGAACATTCACACAAACTGCAATTTAGAGTTTTTTTAGAAATAGACGGTGGGTGAGTAAAACTTACACAACAAAGTCTGCACCACAACTTGATGACACTGTAGCCATATTCGTTATCAAGAATTAAGCACATTTGACATGTCTGTAGTAAATGGGGAATGGCACCATTTTAGGGACTGTTTTCTGCCCTTAAGAATGTTGTTATTATTATGCAATTTAATTGAAAGAAAGAATTAAAACAAAGTTTTACATATGGTGTTAATTCATTTGGAGAAGATGTGCCACATTAAGAGGTCTGGATGTCCATGAGAGAGAAAGAAGGACCAGATAAGGATGTGAGGATATGTATGATGGAGTGAGGAGTCGGGTTAAAAGCAGTGTTGGATAACAGACAAGATCCCAGTTCGAGGTGGTCTGCACCAAGGGTCTTCTTGAAGTCCTTACCTCTTTGATCTGATTATGGATTTCTTATGTTGTTGGATAAAAGACCAATCCCCCTGTTGTAGGCTTTGTGATGACATTTGTGTCATGACATTGTGTTTAGCACCAGGAAAGAGGAAGTGGAGAGGAAGTTGGAAGAATGGAGAAGGGCTTTGGGAGACAGAGGATTGAAAGATAAATAGGAAGAAGAAGACAGAATACATGAGGTTTAACACTAGAATTACCAAAGACTATGAAAAAACTTGTAAATCCGTCCCACCTTAAATCCCTTTGCACCTCTCTGTCAGCGTCTTTTGTCTTGTAAATGCATCGATAAGCAGCAATTCTAGTGTTGATTATGACCAGGGTTCAGCAATTAGCCTGCAGGAAAAGTCATTGAAAGGATAAGAAAAAATTTTAAAATCTAGGATCAGTGGTGGACCGATGTGGAGAATTAGATGCAAAGATAACCCACACACAGACTGCAGTGTGGATGGAACGATTTCAAAGAAGGTATCAGGAGTGTTGTGTGATGAAAGAATTAAGGAGAAGGTTAAAGGTGAGGTTTTTAAGACAGTAGTAAGACTAGCAATGAAGTGTGGAGATGAGACAAGAGAAGTAAAGGGAGTGCAGGAGAAGTGGATGGATGTGGCAGAAGTGAGAATGTTGAGATGGATGTGTGGAGTTGCCAATAAAGGACAGAATAAGAAATGAGACAATCAGAGGTACAACAATAGTGGGAGAGATATCTAAAAGTACAGGAAAGCAGGTTAAAGTCATGTGGACGTGTAGTGAGAAGATGCAATGAACACCTGGGGAAAAGAGTGATGGCAATGGAAGAACAAGGGAAGAGTAAGTGAAGGAGGCCAAAGCAGAGGTGGATGTATAAAGTAAACAAAGATTTGAAGGAGAAGAGTCTGAATGGGGAGGAAGGGCAGGATCTACTGTATCTTTGGTTGATCAAAAACATTGACCCTGCCACTTGTATTCATGATCTATCTCTTGCAGTCACTACTCAAAGTTTGTGACCATTGATGAGGGTAGAAACGTAGGTTGACTGGTAAATCGAGAGTTTTACCTTTTGGCTCAGCTCCTTTTTCGCTTTGACTGACTGGTACAATGTTCACATCATTGGCAACAATGCTCCGATCTACGTTGTAGATATTCTGCTCCCTTCTTCTCTCACTCGTGAAAAAGATCACAAGATACTTCAACTCCTCTGCATACAGCAGCACATCATCCCCAACTTGAAAAGATCATCTTACCATTTTTCGTCTGAGAAACATGGCCTTGGATTTGGACTTGCTGGTTCTCATCCTGGCCACTTCACACTCGGATACAAACTGACCCAATGTGT
The DNA here is from genome assembly GCF_016835505.1 of Polypterus senegalus. Classification (NCBI taxonomy): domain Eukaryota; kingdom Metazoa; phylum Chordata; class Cladistia; order Polypteriformes; family Polypteridae; genus Polypterus; species Polypterus senegalus. The sequence continues at coordinate 8,303,468 of NC_053158.1, forward strand.
GTCTGAGGTCACAGCTCGATGAAGTCAACAGGACCTCATCATCTGCAAAATGCAGAGCCATTGAAGCCATAAAGTTCAAAAGATGCATGGAGGGTATTACTATTTTATTTATATTGATGGAAATTAGTGCCCTCTCAGAGCAAAGTTATTTCCTGCTTTGTTCACAATGCTGCTAGGATAGGGTTGAAAATGTTACATAATAAATAAATAGAGAATAGGGGAATAAAAAACAAGATTTAGCACCCTGTCACCCTAAACTGGATTAAGATGGCTTTATGGAATAAATGGAGAAATTTTGAAACTCGCCCCTCCAAAGGGCAAGGTAGTTTCCTGCTTTGTGCCCAGGGCTGCTAGCCCTCCATGACCTTAACCTCATTGACGTTAAACCTGAGCATGACTCAGGCTTTGAATTCATGCAATTATGGTTAAACCCGTAATAGGCTTGGGGTAACATATAATGATATGCTTTACAGTATTTAGCACATTGAGCAATGGAAAGACACAATATAAATTAAAATAATAATAATTATTATTATTAATAATAATGTTAAATGCAGGTTAGGTGCATTGGCAATTCTAAATTGGCCCTAGTAGGGAATCCATTCCCAGATGGGTTTATCCATTCCCGGGAATTCGGGAATCCTGCATGTCATTCGGTAATGGTTAAACAACATTTGTTGGTTACCTGTGTACATGGGGGACTAGGTCATATCGCTCCGCCACTGCTATCTTACCTGGAAGGGGAACCAATCCAAATGGCGGTCGCTGTGTTACCTGACCCCCTTCCCAGTGATCCTGGGACAAGACTGGTATATATACGCCCGGGCCTCGCTGGATCTTGTCATGAGGGGAAAAGGCAACCTCCCGCGCCTATATATATATATATATATATATATATATATATATATATATATGAGAGGTGCGAAGTTGTTGCTAATTCCGCTGCACCTTCCGGGCGGAGATATGCGAAGTTGGCATGCTCACCTCCTAGGCCACCTCGGGCCAAAAACACTGGAGAGATTAAGCACTGGCCTGGGATATATATATATATATATATATATATATATATATATATATATATATATATACTCATACGACCAGGGTATACTTCGGATATAAGGAGGTGGCCAAATTACTGCAGATAAAGCACCTGAAAGCGCCAGTCTATCACCCGCAAACTGACCCAGGCTCCCAGAGATGACACAGTGCATGGGCATCTCATATGTGAACGGTTTTAGAACGACCACACTTATTTTTAATAAAATTACATGCAATATGTTGATACCAATAAATAGACTAACCTTATATACAAGCAGTATATGCTGTCATATATGTACATATATCTATATCAGGGGTGCCCATTTTTGGCTTGACCCACCTCCGTATAGCTACTTTTAAATATGACCAGGTCAAAATGATCTACCTACATTAAAATATGCTATAATAATATATATATATATATATACATATAGTTTTACTGTCAAATAATGCAAAGAGTACACGACACGTGTTTCGCCCTAATTCTGGGCTCATCAGGCATACACACTCACTGCACTCATGGATCGAACCTCGGATGTCAGCGTCGAAGTCTTTTTACGTTGTGCCACGGCATGTGGTTCGTTTATTTGACAGCATGTACTGTAGATCGGGGTAATTACATTCATGACATTCGTGGTCTGAATAACAATCTGATTGTATGGGTACATGTGGGATGACCAGTGAGTTAGAAGAAAAGAGACCTCAGACTGGCCGCCCTGTATGTCAGTCAATTGGCAAATGCCATAGGGAGGATATATGATAGACTAACATTTAAAAAAAAAAATCTACCTGCAGTACCTTTCTGATCTACCGGTTGATCGTGATCGACGCATTGGGCACCCCGATCTAGTTAGTTGCGGTAATAAGAGCGTAGACAGCACAATGTGTCCAGCATGCGGTCGTCCAGCCGAGAGTGCACCTTCGTGCAGAGTACGCCAGCCGCTGAGAAAGCACGCTCTGCCTCGACTGAAGTAGGCGGTACAGTCATCAGATACTGATACACTTGTTCTAAACAACGCCTGCGCTTGCCATTGCTCTGAAATACTGCCATTTCAGCTTTTACTGATGCATCCAGTTTCTTGTCATCATTCTGTGATCGCAAGTTTCTTGGCATAGATAATGCGGATGCAACGGACTGACGCATTGCAATTCCAAGTTGCTGTTCAAAGCTGTTGTGTGACAGACGTCAATGAAGTCTGCCCCGTCCTGGCATTCGTGAGGTGCCGAGTGCAGACTCCTCTCAGTCCACTGTGCTCAGTCTTAGTGGGACTGAATGCCGCTGGTCTGTTGTTGACTGAATTAATGAGCAACACACTACACCGTGGGACAAAAAACCGTGCCACTTAATTATTTTCAACTATAACTCTGTTATTTCTTGATCGATTTTTACACTTTTACACACTATATATGCGAGCTTGGCCGGTAATCAGGAGCCCAGGAATGGATTTCCTAGTCCATAGTGTGTGCTTGGTGTGTGGGTGTGTGTGTGTGTGTGCCCTGTGGTGGGCTGGCGCCCTGTTCGGGGTTTGCTTCCTACCTAACCCCCTGTGTTGGCTGGGATTGGCTCCAGCAGACCCCCATGACCCTGTGTTAAGATATAGCGGGTTGGATAATGACTGACTTAATATTTATAATGAAAATTTTCTGGAGAGTATTCTGCTGCCATCTAGTGGATGAAATAGCATGAATGTTTTTACACTTTCTGCCTATTTATGATAACTCTAAGGTGACTCATAACTATTCATAAGTGAGGTGGAGCCTGAAATTAGAAGCACAACAATGCAGTTATTCAATTATGGTTAAACCCGTAATATGCTCAGGGTAAAGTATAATGATATGCTTTACAGTGTTTAGAGCATTGAGCATGGGAAAGGCATTATACAAATTAAAATTATTATTATTATTGTTATTATTATTATCATTATAATTATTATTAATAATAATAATAAATAATAATAAAAACTTTCTGGAGAGTAGCCTGCTGCCATTTAGTGGATGAAATAGCATGAATTTTTTTTACGCTTTCTGCCTCTTTATGGTAACTCTAAAGTGACTCATAAATATTCATAAGTGGGGTGGAGCCTGAAATTAGAAACACAACAGCAAATGAAGATCTGTAAAGACAGTTTTAGAACAAACTGAAACAGAACCATTGCTCTAGAGAATTTCTAGTGATAGTGATGATGATGTGAATTGACATACAGTGCATGATACTGTGCCACCGTGATATGCCCAGTGAATTTGGTCAGATGAAATTTTGCCATGGTGTGACAGTAGCTACATGACAGACAGGCAGAATTATTGCGATAGACTGCAAGGACAAGCAAGACATTAGTCCCCTAAGCACGGTTCACAATGCGGCAGCCATCAGTGTTCGTGTCAGGAGTAACGTGGAAGTCACTAAGCCTTGCACTACGGTAGCCTACAATAACACAAGTGGCGCCCAATCATGTTGGTTACCCTTTCGTATGCAAGCAATAGGAACAACTATAAGAAAAGTGTGGAAAAGAGCACGCGTCTAGTGTCCCGATTTCAAAATCGGGCTGTGCATTGGTCGACTGTCTCAAAATGTGTCACACAAAGGACGGGGTCTAAATGTGCATCGGTACAGCAGTGGACACTGGACAGACCTCTTCTATGGTATTTATGTTGACATTCTGGTATACTGTATATAGGTTTCTATTATAGCATTTTTCTTATTGAATTAAATTTAAGTTTTTGGCTTGTTTTTAATGGGCTAAACGTAATGCTAAGGAGGCTACCTTGCTTTAAGCAGATTTGATGGCTGGACCAATGGATGTCTAAGAAATGTTGTAAAGAAAAAACAACATTCACCTTGGAACAGACTTTGCAAACCAAAATTTAGAATTAAAAAATAAAAAGAGAAATGCTGAGTACTTTATATTTTTTCTTCTTCCATCTTTGAGTTGTCCCAAGAAATAATCGAATACAGTAAACCCACATTTACGCGAGGCAGTAATGCTTTATGCTTTAAAGCCTTAAAAGCCTCTGGCAACACGACATGTAAATCTTCCCGTCCTGATGCTCGCCGCTGAAGCTTCCTCACAAATAAAATTTGCTTGAAGAGGCACAGTCGTGCTATTTTTGGGACTTCACATTAAGCCTCTCTTATTTAAAAGGAAGAAAAGGGCAGTCCTTGTCTCTCCACACAAGGTGACAATTGAGCCTTAAAGATAAAAGCAAAAAAAAGTGCCGCCATGTCTCTTTTGTAGGCTGAGCAAATTCATTTCACATTTGACGTTAACTCCCCAGGTAATGGATCCTCACCCTCACACAATGATCAAATCAAGCATAAAGATAGAATCTCAGATTTGGAAATTTTGTGCCTCGGTTCAGCTATCGGTCTTGAAGCCTTTTGGGGGGTTTCACAGTACCATACAGACGACAGATCTGATTCATGTTACAGAATGTAAGGTTTTGCTATCCCTATATAAAATTGCATTTTTTTCCATCACTCACCCTTTCCATCAGTGAGATGTATGCAGCCAAAGCCTATCCCAGTGCCAGCACCATTCGGATCAAAGCCATGACAAACACTGGAAGGAATGGTAGCTCAGCCCAGGAGCCAGGAGGGGGTGACTGGTAACACGATTGTAGTTGTTACCATGCTGCCCTTGTGAAATGTGAGCTATTGCAGGTGAGGGGGATTTGTTTGGGTCACTTAGTTAGTCAATGCTGGCCTTTAAATACACTCCTCAATAAAATGAAGGGAACACTTTTTCATGCCAGTCTAACGCCAAGTCAGTGAAGCTTCAGGGATATCAGTCTGCCCAGGTAGGAAGCAGAAGAGATTGTGAATGAACTTCCCCTGCTTTGGTGCAAATGAAAGTGACAACGGGTGCCCTGGAGAGATGACCGCAAGACAGCCCCCAAAAGGGAATGGTGGCCACAGAGAGTTGCTCTCTACTTATCCTTCCTGTCTGATTCTTCTCTACTTTTGCTAGTGTCCTTGTCACTACTGGTGGCATGAGGTGGTACCTGCAGCCGATTCAAGTTGCAGAGGTATTCCGGCTCCTCCAGGATGGCACATTAATGATTGATTAATCATCTGGTTAGAATGAGAAACCTGAAGCCACATGGGGTCCCCCAGGACCATTTTTGAAAACCCCTGGTCTAGCCTTATGATGGTTCAGTGTGTTCCTCCCGGTGCAGGACACTGCTCAACCTCATGGGGCCAGAGTCTGTGGGCACTTCCTGGATGGCGTATGCATTGATGCCAGTGACCGGCCCACATGTGCCCCAGCTCCAGGTATCTCCTCCATGCTCTTGAGACCTTCTTACGATGGCATGTATGGATGTGCCATCCTGGAGGAGTTACTATATATATATATATATATATATATATATATATATATATATATATATATATATTTAATATATATAAAATATAGTGGCGGATTGCTGGAGCCCTTGCCCGGCCAGGGCATGGAATGAGTAGGGGGAGACCCTAATTTTTAAGAATGTTTCTTCCCCGGACCAACAGAGGGCAGCACCTTTGGCGTTCAGCGGGGCCACGGGTCATGAGCATGGAAGCTTAACCCTATTGGGGCCTGTGGCCTCCGCTAGGGGGCACATGGACATTTTCAGAGCCCTATTTGGCCACACTTCCGCCATACCTGGAAGTGCGGACGGAGGAAACTCGTTGGGTACCAGGAGTCCTTCAAATGCTCTATTAAAAGGGGCCAGTCCCCACCTTTCTTCAGCCAGAGTCGGGAGGAAGAGGACAATGTCTGAGAAGGAGTGGAGGCAGAAGGACTGGGAGCAAGTAGGGACTGTGTTTTGCCCTGTGTATTGTCCTGTGGGGAGCAGGGTGAAACACTACCCAATTGTAAATAAACGTGTGTGTGTGTGGCAAATTGGTGTCCTGCCTGTCTGTATCCGGGGTGGCTTCACAATATATTTATATCTATGTATGTGTGTGTGTGTGTGTATGATGACAGAGAGTCAGAACCTCGCTTTTACATCTCATTCAAAGGTTGACACCATTTTTATAGCACAATGTCCCTGCATTGTGGCATTAGGATCAACATTCAGACCACAAGATAACCACTCCCTGCTGGCCTTGCCAACATCTCTTCCAGAAGAAACCCAAGCTTTTCCTGGATGGCCAATCATCCAAGTATTGGCCGGGCTTGAACATGCTTAGCTCCAGGTGGGTGACCTCTTTTGCGGTGCAGGTGGCATATGGCTGCTGACCACTAGTTGCATGTCTGATAAGGGTACCCAAGCCAGATGATAGTCAGTTTTTGGGATTGAACTGTCAGCTGTGTGGTTGACTCTCCGAACCTGGGGTCATACTCTGGCGCTCAGTGTCATGAACCAGTGTGGTCCAGTTAGAAAAGTGACTTAAGTGGTAGAGCTTGACAAGCATTTCTCTAGGATAAGTGACTAATGCCAGGGTTGTTTGTGGTTTAGTTGTCACAATAACAGGCGCACAAGTTGAACACTATTACCATATGCTGCATGTCACTACAAAGATAACATTTTGGCTGCATTTTTTGTTTTAATTATTTCCCTGTAACATTAATGACTTTATTTATTACACTCTTAGGGGGATTGCCTATTTTCCTCTCTGAATATAGCAAGCTGTCATGGATGTATTACTAAAAGGATCATCATTTGAAATATTAATCACCAATAAAGTAAATTCGATTGCAGCAGCAACGCGCCTCTCAAAAATGCATTCATCCAAAACAGTGTCCCCAGGGCACCTTCAAAAGGAACTCTGCACCAGCGGAAGCCCAAATTCCATGCATTTTAAGCACTTTCTGGAAGAACTAGAGAAGAGCTTTATTTTTAGGTAAATCCCAGGGCTTTAGTTGGGCTGGAATTGGCAGGAATGCAGTTCTGACAAATAACCCCTCCATCCTCATTAATAATCATTCTCTATAATATTAACTGTTCTGTTTATTATAGAATAGGAAATTACTTATTTTCCTCTGTGATTTTATAGCATTCTGCCCACCCTGTCCCTTCAGAAACAAGGCTCAAACTAATAACAGTTTACTTCTTGTATAGTCTCAGTGGGCTTTAACAGGCCCTGTTTAATTGACGGCCCCCTCAGGCTTGACTCCCTAAGAACATGAGAAAAAAAAAAATGAAAGAAATCTTGGGAAGGAAATTTCACCAAAACGTGTCCCTGGACGGTATGCCAAAATGATGATCATGACTGTGTGATATTGCATTGCTGTGGATTCACACCATAAACCATCACCAGTCACAAATTTGCATGGTGGTGAACAACCAGTGGTCAGTTGTGAACCTGAAACATCTGGTTTAGAAGCAATCACCTTGAAGTGTGAAACCTCCTTGAGTCAGCTGCACACTTCATGGCGACATCAGCTGATCTCTCGCTCTCTTTCAGCCCTCACCTTATCTGTACAATATCACCACTGCACTCCACTTGTTCACAATGCAAATCCCATCCTCGTCGCCAAAATATTTGCCATGGACTCATGTAACAAAGCATCTCCTTTAGATTTGTGGTTAACCTCCGGTGGTTAGCCACGAACCCATGAGCTCCGGCTCAGAAGCAGTTCCCTTACAGCATGAACTGAACGGAGATGTCCCATTCGACACACTCAGAACTTTGCTTTGTCAGGTATATATTCGTTAGTTTTGCAGTGACTGTCTCTAAACGATTTGTGAATGGAGCACCTTCTGGTCGTCAGCTAATCTCTCTCTCTCTCTGTCAGCCACCACCTGTTCTCCACTGCGTTGATCCTAAACTCCACTGGTCCAGAGTGCAAATCCCGTCCTCTTCGCCAAGTGAATTGCCACGGACTCGCATAACAAAGCATCTCATTTAAATCTGTGGTAAACTGCTAGAGGTTAAGCCACGAACCTGTGAGTTCTGGCTCAGAAGCAGTCCCCTTGCAGCATGAGCTGAAAGGAGACGTTCCATTTGACAAACTTAGAACTTTATTTTGTCAGGTATATATTTGTTAGTTTTGCAGAGACTGTCTCCAAACGGTTTGTGAATGGAGCACCTTTTGGTCGTCAGCTAATCTCTCTCTCTCTCTCTGTCAGCCTCCACCTTTTTTCCACAGTGTTGCTCTTACAGTCCACTGGTCCACAATGGAAACCCTATCTTGGTTGCCAAGTGAACTGCAATGGACTTGCATAACAAAGTATGTCAGTTAGAAGAGTTACATTGGGGTAAACTGGTGATGGTCAGCTGCGAACCCACGAAATCTCTTCGAAGAAACATGCAGAGACCATCTCTTAAATGCTGCGAGTGGTACTTCCTGCTGGCTTCAGCTGATCTCTCTCTCTCTCTCTGTCAGCCATCACCTTCTCTGCAGTGTCACCACTACACCCCACCGGTCTACAGTTCAAATCCCATTCTAGTTACCAAACAAATTCTCACATAATGGAACATCTCAGTTAGAAGATTTGCATTATGATAAACTGCCTGTGAACCCTTGACATATAGTTCTGAAGCGGTCTCTTTGAAGAAACACCACTAGTCAGCAATATGGAGACCATCTCTGAACACTGCGAATGGAGTACTTCCTGTTGGCGTCGGCTGATCTCTCTCTCTGTGCCAGCCACTACCTTCACTGTACAGTGTCGCCACTACACCACACCGGTTCGAAGTTCAAATCCCATTACAAAGTTACAAAGTGGCTCGCATAATGGAGCATCTCAGTTAGACAATTTGCATTGTGATAAATTACCCGTGGTCAGCTGTTAACCCTCGACATCTGCTTCAGTAGCGGTCTCTTTGAAGAAACACCATTAGTCAGTCATATATACTGTATATACATATATTTTGAATGTGTGGATAGCTTTTACACCACAGATACTACAGCGTGACTAAAAGGGACAGGGAGGCTAGCTGGATGACTGGATTGGGTGACATCAAAAACAGTGGACAACGGGAAAATTCATGCTGGATGCTGTTTGACAGGTGGGCACAAAGTTAATTCAGATGTATGCATCCATCCATCCATTCATTAACAATCCGAACACAGGGTCACGGGGGGCTGCCAGAGTCAATTCCAGCCAACACAGGGCACAAGGCAGGAACTAATCCTGGGCAGGGTGCCAACCCACCGCAGAGATGTATGCATCTTTTATTTAATATTTTCAAACCCTGGATGTGAAACCACCAATGGATGGTAGAACACTGTAGTCAATAACCAAAAGATGTTTATTACCGAAAGCAAACTACCTTGGAGTTTGAATCTGTAAGTTTGGATACTGCACTGAATGTTGTGCCTGCTTATAAATGGTGGCATTAGTAACGTGGCACATTGTGCCTTCTGGAAGTCGAGCTCTTAGCAATGGTGGACCGTGTCCTGTCAGCGATTAAATATCGTACTGTACAAAAAGAATAAAAACAAAAAAATCTATTTAATTCCAGCTAAATTAATAATGCAAGACACTTATGTATTAACATTCCCTGGTGCTCAAAGCCTCCAAAAAGCCATGATAGGTCAGCAAAAAAAAAATAATTTTCAACACAACAATAATAACAATTAGCAAAATGTACAAATTCATAACATTTGCATCCCTGAGCGAGTCACATTTCACATTTGGTAGTCGATTCTGAAAAACTAGTTGGCGGTTTTGGCCCAGGCCTGCACAGTATTTCCATATAAGGGATCATCCAAGGTCATCGTCTACAAATATCATCTTTACATATTTGGTATTTCTAATTGACTGATTCGTTTTTTTTTTCTTTTACTTTAAATATTTTAAATCAAAAGGAGTATTGCTTTGTAACAGGGCTGCTATAAAAATAAAAATGATAAACCGTTCTGAATAATAGGCTATAAATTACGGTTTCTAATAATGTGTGCCCAGTTTCCCATCTCCTGTATTATTTAATACAAAAGTAGGATTAAGAATTTATGTCTGATTTCACAAGATGAGCCCTTGTCTACACAGGCGGCAGAGATAAAACCCGATGACTGGGATAAATGGTCAGAATGTGATATTCCTTAATTATTCAATTCATGTCCTGCCGAGAAGTGAGATTTTTTAGCTTGAGTCATTTTTATACATTTATAGAAGCGTATATGTATGTATGGATTGATTCATCTCAGCGTGATTTAGACATAGGCAGAGAATTCTACCGGAATATTATCCTGCTCAGATGAATAGAGTGATGCTCTCAGAGCGTACAAAAAAGCAATCTTGCTTTGTGTTAAACAGCTTCACTGAGGTCATCTTCCTTGTCCATCTTCAGCCGAAAAGGATGCCGAGCCGTATTCCGAAATAAGGTGTACGTTTCACAGATTGGCCTCAGTGGCAAATAAATATGCAGAAATGGAATTTCAGCTTGAATACCAGTCCAAAGGTTGGCTGGCCTACATAATGTTCACAGTTATTGAAATTGGTCGGATTGGATTTGTGCTTTTCTGCCCTGTCTGTTTGGCGTAAACAGTGTTGCCTTTCTGAATGAAGGAGAAGACATGATGCCTACTTTTAAAATCTATAAATATACAGTAATAAGGAAAGTAAATGCCCCCCTCACATGTATGTTTCTGAAAGCGGTGTGTTTATTATTTATTCAAATGAACACAGCGATAACAGAACTCAGGAAAGGAATATGGTCATGAGATGTCTATCCACAAATACAATTTTTTTGAAAATGGGAGACTTATTATTTAGTTTAGTTAGTTAAGTTAATTTATAAACCACATTTAAAACCAAACTTGACCAAATTCAGTCATTTCCTAACCCGCTTACTCCAGAACACAATCACGGGGAGTGCTGGAGCCTTTCTAAGCTAGCATAGGGAAAAACAAACCATGGACATGGTGCCAGTCCGTCGCAGGGCACACACACACACCAATCACACACTAGAGCCAATGTAGCATCACTAATTCACCTAACCAGATACAGGGAGTATACACAAAACTCCACACTGGGAGGACCCGGGATGCAAACCCTGGTCCCCTTACAGCGGGGCAACAGTGCGCCACAGTGCCACCCACGTTGTCCATACTGTTGTACATTAAAATAAATAAGTTAAATAGAACTACATTTTAAGGCAGGATAAATTAGAACGAAAGCACTATAAAAATATCAAAGGAACCAACTCTAATTGAAAGTCAAATATAAAAGTTGCATTTTCAACCTGGATTTAACTGCTTGAGGGCTGAATATTTTTTCAGTGGCCAGCATGCATATGCAGCAAAGCAGCTGCCGGCTGCCGAAGCTGTCTTCACGCTGAAGTTAAAGGCGGATCTGTCGAGAGAGCAAAGAGAACGCACAAAGCGAAATACTCTGTACACAGCATTTTTCATTTTATTGCTGAATTGGACTCTTGACTTATTACACTCTGGTTTTGATGCAAGTGATTTCGAGATCGAAAACGAAACTGATGTACCAGCATCAGTGGATAGGTCCCCAGCCAATCTTATTGCTTTAATGCATTCGTGTAGCAGCCAGCAGCTGTGTGAAGATACCACTATATGTTGTTATAAGTCGACACCCGCCTGGAAAGAGTTAAAAATGGCTACAGTTATAGCAGACCTGACATGACCAGGTAGATTGTTCCAAAGCCTAGGAGCAGCTGTTGCAAAAACTCATATATTTAAAGTCATTAATGTTTGGTTACAGCATGTCCAACTTGCATAGTCAATGAATGGAACTGAATTCAGCTTTCAGAATGATTCATCATCAAAATATTAGCAACAGACTAAATCGTTTCAGTTTCTGTGTCAGCCAGGATCCATCCATCCATCCTCCAACCCGCTATATCCTAACTACAGGGTCACAGGGGTCTGCTGGAGCCAATCCCAGCCAACACAGGGCGCAAGGCAGGAAACAAACCCCGGGCAGGGTGCCAGCCCACCACAGCAGCCAGGATTATGTTACTTATTTTCCTGGGCAATGACGTGCATGAATTCAGTCCGTGTTTCAATGTCTTGATCACACATTTTAGTGTTCATTGTACTCTGCTCCCTTTGTCACCATTGTACATTGTGACAGATAGGGGGCGCTATCGCTCCCTTGAACCCTTGTCCAAGACGTCAGACACCAGGTAAAAGTGCAATAATCTTCTTTATTTGGACGAATACAGTGCACAAGCACCCTCCTCTCCACAATACTCATTAAATTCACACAAATGCACAATAATAATCACTCCACCACTGCCAGATGCGTTGCCACCCTTCCACCCAGTTCAGCTCGCCATCTGGGAGCTGCCATAGTCCTTTTATATTCCCTGACCCGGAAGTGTTCCCAATCCCCAGTCCATGTGATTCTTTATCACTTCCCGGGTCAGATAAAAAGTCCTTTTCTTCACCCCAGAAGCACGTCATTCCCCTTGTCCATGTGACTTGGACGTACTTCCGGGGCGTAAGGCAAATAACCATCGTTCCTCCCTGCAGCGTCTCCTAGTGGCCCCTATGGTATCCAGCAGGGCTATGTATAAAGACTCCAATGTCCATGATGCCCTGCTGGCACCTCCATACTGCAGGGAGGGCTCCACCTGGCGGCTTGGGGGTATTGGCCGGGATGAATGGCTGGCCATATTCCACAACATACAAGAAAATCTCCAGTCTCCCTCCTGCTTTTTCCACTCAGTCTGTTGAAACCATAGCATCTGAAATGGGACATGTAAGCCACTTCTTCACAGTACCCAGAATATCACGGTTCCTGAATTAACTATAACTTGACAGTTCAAACAACTCGCATGCATGCAATCAAACATTTCTCATTATATGAAGTCAGGCCTTGTCTTGATTTTGTCCACCGTACTTTTATCCTTCCTCTGTATTTTCACCCTTTTGCGCTTTTCAGTTTTGGATGAGCAGCAGGAGGGCGTAAAGAAACTCTTTAGGTGACGGTGATTTGCAGTGCTACCAGGCGAATATGGAAATGTTTACTAGATCCCACTTCACATTCCACAAAGTATCTTAAATTCTCAGATGTTACAGATATAGGCAGCCATCAAGTCGTTTACACTCACCCTATGACATTTCTCAACTTCACAGCTTGTCTTAGTGGCAGTTGCTTGGGTCAATGTTAACAACAGCTTAAAAATTCATTCAAAACTGTATGGTAACAAGACTGAGGCCAAATCTTAACATAATTCTTAATTTAAAAAAAAAAAAAAAGAGCGAAGGATAGCTTCTATAAAGGCTGCCACATGCTGTGTCACCCAGACGTACAGTATATGTAGTAGATCGAGATTACAATCATTGGAGGGCAAGGAACCCAAACATTATTACAATCACAGTTTTCTTTACATTAAAATCAAGAAAATGTAAAGACATTCCAAGATCTGACGTCAATTCAGGGGTCATTTAAACAAACAAGTGCCAACAGAGAGATCACTGACATTGTAAATGTTCAAATCTTTCTATTAAATAAGGTAAAATCTGAGAGGAATGGTGTCTTTTAAAAGGCAAATGAAAATTATAGCAGGACACGAGTTTAAGGGCAAAAGACATGCAAATAAATATCTGGTGGAAAACCAAATTCCAAGTTAACCAGACAGACAAAGGGTGGGAAGGAGAACCCATTTCTTTTTGAAGTTAGTTTACATGAGACGCTCTGGGTGTAAGACTCCACCAGGGGCTGCTCTTAGTTTGTAATTTTTAGGGACCAAATTTCTAGGCACAGCCCAGAAGTAGGAGGCATCCACTTTAGATAGATAGATACTTTATTAATCCCAAGGGGAAATTCACATACTCCAGCAGAAGATAACTGATAAAGAACAATATTAAATTAAAGAGTGATAACAATGCAGGTATAACAGACAATAACTTTGAATAATGTTAATGTTTACTCCCCTGGTGAAATTGAAGAGTCACATAGTGTGGGGTCTCCTCAGGCTGTCAGTGGAGCAGGACGGTGACAGCAGTCTGTCTCTGAAGCTGCTCCTCTGTCTGGAGATGATCCTGTTCAGTGGATGCAGTGGATTCTCCATGATTGACAGGAGTCTGCTCAGCGCCCATCACTCTGCCACGGATGTCAAACTGTCCAGCTCCGTGCCTACAATAGAGCCTGCCTTCCTCACCAGTTTGTCCTGGCATGAGGTGTCCTTCTTCTTTATGCTGCCTCCCCAGCACACCACCGCATAGAAGAGGGTGCTCGCCACAACTGTCTGACAGAACATCTGCAGCATCTTATTGCAGATGTTGAAGGACGCCAGTCTTCTAAGGAAGTATAGTCGACTCTGTCCTCTCTTACACAGAGCATCAGTATTGGCAGTTCAATCGAATTTGTCACCCAGCTGCACTCCCACATATTTATAGGTCTGCACCCTCTGCACAGTCACCTCTGATGATCACAGGGTCCATGAGGGGCCTGGGCCTCCTAAAATCCACCACCAGTTCCTTGGTTTTGCTGGTGTTAAGATGTAAGTGGTTTGAGTAGCACCATTTAACAAAGTCTTTGATTAACTTTCTGTACTCCTCCTCCTGCCCACTCCTGATGCAGCCCACAATAGCAGTGTCATCAGCGAACTTTTGCACGTGACAGGACTCCGAGTCATATTGGAAGTCTGATGTATGTTGGCTTGACAGGACCGGAGAACGTAACGTCCTCTGCAGCGCTCCTGTGTTGCTGACCACCATATTAGACCTGCAGTTCCTGAGACGCACATACTGAGGTCTGTCTGTAAGATAGTCCTCGATCCATGCCACCAGGTGTGAGTCTAGTCCCATCTCAGTCAGCTTGTCTCTAAGGAGCAGAGGTTGGATGGTGTTGAAGGCGCTAGAGAAGTCCAGAAACATAATTCTTACAGCACCACTGCCTCTGTCCAAGTGGGAGAGGGATCAGTGTAGCATATAGATGATGGCATCCTCCGCTCCCACCTTCTCCTGGTATGCGAACTGCAGAGGGTCAAGGGCGTGACGGACCTGTGGTGTCAGGTGGTGAAGCAGCAGCCGCTCAGTGGTGTTCATCACATGTGACCCGAACTAGGCAGGAGGATGGAATCCTTTAAATGAAAGGCAGAGATCAACAATAACCAGAACATCTGACAATAAACAGTGATACTTACAAAAAAATAAAAACAATTTGTTCCCATTGCTAAGCTTATGTGATTAGTCTAAGCAGCCTGATGGAGGTCCCAGGAGAGGTGATGTTAGGGTGGTCCTGCTTCATGGGACTCTACCTACAGAGAACAAGGAACAGAATTACATTTAAAGGGACATACAAAATTATATTATATTATATTATATTATATTATATTATATTATATTTAGGGCGCACGGTGGCGCAGTGGTAGTGCTGCTGCCTGCAGTTAGGAGACCGGGTTCGCTTCCCCATTCCTCCCTGCGTGGAGTTTGCATGTTCTCCCCGTGTCTGCGTGGGTTTCCTCCGGGCGCTCCGGTTTCCTCCCACAATCCAAAGACATGCAGGTTAGGTGGATTGGCGATTCTAAATTGGCCCTAGTGTGTGCTTGGTGTGTTGGTGTGTTTGTGTGTGTCCTGCGGTGGGTTGGCACACTGCCCAGGATTGGTTCCTGCCTTGTGCCCTGTGTTGGCTTGGATTAACTCCAGCAGACCCCCGTGACCCTTTATTCGGATTCAGCGGGTTAGGAAATGGATGGATGGATATTATATTTATAACAGAAAATACATAACAATAGAACCCACAAAAACTCATGAACAACAAGCATAACAATCAAATACATAAACACATGTAATATTATAAAGTTGTGTCCACCGAGGAATGCAGTAGTGTGTGATTGCCATCAATGGTTTATCACCACGCCCACCAATCTAGTCACATGATCCAGTTAACCTTGTAATGTTTGTCATCTGCTTATTTCATCTTCAGTGCTGCCCAGTAGCACCCTTAGGCCAGGTTTATACTTCACGCGACGCAACACATGCTCCAGCTGGCGCTCCTGCTACGCAAGCATTTTACTGTTTATGCTTTACGCAAATCTGTAATAATCCACCAGGTGGCAGTGTGAGATATCATCACGGCGAGAACACGTTTGGCTTCGCTGTGTTGTGATTTTCCTGGAACAGCCATTAAATTCCAATGACACCTTACCGTAATATCTCTGAAAAGGGTGTTTAATGATTAAATCCATCAGTCCAGGGATGTGCCTATTCCAGCTAGCACTGGACACGGGGAAGAAACAATCCCTGGATGGGGCATCAGCTCATCGCAAGGCAAATACAAGCATTCACATACACTGGCGTCATTTTAGCCACCAAATCCCCAAATCGGCATATCTTTGGAAGGAAACCGGAGCACAGTGTGGAAACTCGCCAGGAAAACATGCAAACTCCAGGCAGGGAACACCGCGACGTGACTCCTTCGAGACAGCAGTGCTACCACTCTGCCACCGTGTCACCCCCATGCGTGTAATTATTAACAGTATTCATTATTTAAATTAAGTTAACAATTTATCTGCAAATGTAACATACATACTTTAATGCATTTCATCATGAAAATGATATCAAGTATAAATCTAATGTGGGGACAGTTGGAATATCATAAATGTAATGTGTTCAATATGGTGATCTATTGCTGTTTGCCGCTGCTGTCCAGTCAGGAGGAAGCCCCAGAAGCGTAGCAATTAACGGTTCACCGACAAAAGCGCGATAGACATATGCTCCCCGACAAAACCGCTGACGGACAAATGAGCGGCGACAAACCCGCTAACTGGTTTCGACAAATGCGTGCCGACAAAATCGCCACGACAAAATCGGGAGAGAGGCCAAGAGAGTGGAACGCGTACGTGCGCATTATGTGCTAGGTTATAACTGTTATAACTGCTGATGGCATGCGCTAACAAATAACTCAGTCGAGGGTTGGCATAACGTATCGTATACAACGCAGAATTACCAGCAGTCAGGCAGCCAGCAAGTCTAAATACGCTCAACTATCAAGACATCTTGCTGCAATTGTTCCTACATATGCAGGGCGTGATCTTAAGGACTATCTGCGTGTCGTGCTGATGGCATGCCGCATCTCATAATATTGACTTCTAAAATAAACATTATCATATATGCTTTAAACTAGTAATTCATATTTAATGAAACTTTCGTGATTTTGTCGGGGCGACTTTGTCAGCGTGATTTTGATGCCGCGTTTTAATCGCCACTATTTTGTCGGCGTTCATATGTCTATCGCAAAAATGTCAGGTCACACGATTAACATCTGGGATGACGTTTATGACGGTCTGCTTAATGATAAAGTAAACTGCGAGGTTAAAGTGGACATTTCAAGATTAAAGCTGAAATGTCCACTTTAATCACAAAATACACCTTTTCACCGTATCCTTAATTTTTTCTTTCTCTGTGGCTCAAATTCAGTGCTGTACCTTATGTTGCTGTTGTGAAGTTGCAAAAAACAAAAGAGACGGCACAAAAGATGGTATGTGAGGCTTTAAAAATGTATCGTGTCTTTACAATGGGTAATGTGCGACACTTGAATATAAGAGCACCACGATTGCATTTGTATGGCGGCTTTTTGTTTCCTCAAACATCAAAGCGCGCACATCGATCCTCAAAGCGACTTTCTGTCACATGTAGATAGTAAGCAGAGACTCTGACGTCACGTTCCAACTTTTATCACACTGCGCCCCCGGTCTTTTTGCTGGTACTGCAACTCGCGCACACATCATGTTAATTTTTGAGGACGCGTCAAAAGAAACGCATGGCAGCCATGATGCGTACGCATACGCGTTCTGAGCGTGAACTTTAAACGAGCCCTTAGTGGCTGTCACCCTCTCTGCGCATCTCTAAGTTATGACAGGACCCGAAGTGGCTTGACAGGATCACAATATAGATGCTAACCACTTGCCTTTTTATTTCCAGTCTTCTGAGTAAAAGAGAGAAAGAGCAACTGCTAAGAGGTAATTAGCAACAGACCAGGAAATGTGTGTTGACACAGAAGTGGAAAACCAGAGGGCTGAACTGTCATCATAGTCGGACAGGAACAGCAAGGCATCGTTTCCTAGAGTACAAACACGGTATTGAAATGAAGGCAAAATGTAAGGCCGAGAAGAGTTGATACAAGAAAGCTCTAAATGAGGGTCTCCATCCTATTTTCCCCTGAGAGCTACTTTTACAAAATGAAAATGAATTGAATCCCGTAAATGCCAGTAGGGACTCTACTGTGTTGGGCCCTTGAGCAAGGCCTTTAACCTGCAATTGCTGAGCGCTGTGAGTTGTGAGAAAAGCGCTATATAAATGCAAAGAATTGTCGGTTCTCCTCCCGTCTTCACCAGTTTGTCCTGGCATGAGGTGTCCTTCTTCTTTATGCTGCCTCCCCAGCACACCACCGCATAGAAGAGGGTGCTCGCCACAACTGTCTGACAGAACATCTGCAGCATCTTATTGCAGATGTTGAAGGACGCCAGTCTTCTAAGGAAGTATAGTCGACTCTGTCCTCTCTTACACAGAGCATCAGTATTGGCAGTTCAATCAATTTGTCACCCAGCTGCACTCCCACATATTTATAGGTCTGCACCCTCTGCACAGTCACCTCTGATGATCACAGGGTCCATGAGGGGCCTGGGCCTCCTAAAATCCACCACCAGTTCCTTGGTTTTGCTGGTGTTAAGATGTAAGTGGTTTGAGTAGCACCATTTAACAAAGTCTTTGATTAACTTTCTGTACTCCTCCTCCTGCCCACTCCTGATGCAGCCCACAATAGCAGTGTCATCAGCGAACTTTTGCACGTGACAGGACTCCGAGTCATATTGGAAGTCTGATGTATGTTGGCTTGACAGGACCGGAGAACGTAACGTCCTCTGCAGCTCCTGTGTTGCTGACCACCATATTAGACCTGCAGTTCCTGAGACGCACATACTGAGGTCTGTCTGTAAGATAGTCCTCGATCCATGCCACCAGGTGTGAGTCTAGTCCCATCTCAGTCAGCTTGTCTCTAAGGAGCAGAGGTTGGATGGTGTTGAAGGCGCTAGAGAAGTCCAGAAACATAATTCTTACAGCACCACTGCCTCTGTCCAAGTGGGAGAGGGATCAGTGTAGCATATAGATGATGGCATCCTCCGCTCCCACCTTCTCCTGGTATGCGAACTGCAGAGGGTCAAGGGCGTGACGGACCTGTGGTGTCAGGTGGTGAAGCAGCAGCCGCTCAGTGGTGTTCATCACATGTGACCCGAACTAGGCAGGAGGATGGAATCCTTTAAATGAAAGGCAGAGATCAACAATAACCAGAACATCTGACAATAAACAGTGATACTTACAAAAAAATAAAAACAATTTGTTCCCATTGCTAAGCTTATGTGATTAGTCTAAGCAGCCTGATGGAGGTCCCAGGAGAGGTGATGTTAGGGTGGTCCTGCTTCATGGGACTCTACCTACAGAGAACAAGGAACAGAATTACATTTAAAGGGACATACAAAATTATATTATATTATATTATATTATATTATATTATATTATATTTAGGGCGGCACGGTGGCGCAGTGGTAGTGCTGCTGCCTCGCAGTTAGGAGACCCGGGTTCGCTTCCCCATTCCTCCCTGCGTGGAGTTTGCATGTTCTCCCCGTGTCTGCGTGGGTTTCCTCCGGGCGCTCCGGTTTCCTCCCACAATCCAAAGACATGCAGGTTAGGTGGATTGGCGATTCTAAATTGGCCCTAGTGTGTGCTTGGTGTGTTGGTGTGTTTGTGTGTGTCCTGCGGTGGGTTGGCACACTGCCCAGGATTGGTTCCTGCCTTGTGCCCTGTGTTGGCTTGGATTAACTCCAGCAGACCCCCGTGACCCTTTATTCGGATTCAGCGGGTTAGGAAATGGATGGATGGATATTATATTTATAACAGAAAATACATAACAATAGAACCCACAAAAACTCATGAACAACAAGCATAACAATCAAATACATAAACACATGTAATATTATAAAGTTGTGTCCACCGAGGAATGCAGTAGTGTGTGATTGCCATCAATGGTTTATCACCACGCCCACCAATCTAGTCACATGATCCAGTTAACCTTGTAATGTTTGTCATCTGCTTATTTCATCTTCAGTGCTGCCCAGTAGCACCCTTAGGCCAGGTTTATACTTCACGCGATGCAACACATGCTCCAGCGGGCGCTCCTGCTACGCAAGCATTTTACTGTTTATACTTTACGCAAATCTGTAATAATCCACCAGGTGGCAGTGTGAGATATCATCACGGCGAGAACACGTTTGGCTTCGCTGTGTTGTGATTTTCCTGGAACAGCCATTAAATTCCAATGACACCTTACCGTAATATCTCTGAAAAGGGTGTTTAATGATTAAATCCATCAGTCCAGGGATGTGCCTATTCCAGCTAGCACTGGACACGGGGAAGAAACAATCCCTGGATGGGGCATCAGCTCATCGCAAGGCAAATACAAGCATTCACATACACTGGCGTCATTTTAGCGTCACCAAATCCCCAAATCGGCATATCTTTGGAAGGAAACCGGAGCACAGTGTGGAAACTCGCCAGGAAAACATGCAAACTCCAGGCAGGGAACACCGGCGACGTGACTCCCTGCGAGACAGCAGTGCTACCACTCTGCCACCGTGTCACCCCCATGCGTGTAATTATTAACAGTATTCATTATTTAAATTAAGTTAACAATTTATCTGCAAAATGTAACATACATACTTTAATGCATTTCATCATGAAAATGATATCAAGTATAAATCTAATGTGGGGACAGTTGGAATATCATAAATGTAATGTGTTCAATATGGTGATCTATTGCTGTTTGCCGCTGCTGTCCAGTCAGGAGGAAGCCCCAGAAGCGCGTAGCAATTAACGGTTCACCGACAAAAGCGCGATAGACATATGCTCCCCGACAAAACCGCGACGGACAAATGAGCGGCGACAAACCCGCTAACTGGTTTTCGACAAATGCGTGCCGACAAAATCGCCACGACAAAATCGGGAGAGAGGCCAAGAGAGTGGAACGCGTACGTGCGCATTATGTGCTAGGTTATAACTGTTATAACTGCTGATGGCATGCGGCGAACAAATAACTCAGTCGAGGGTTGGCATAACGTATCGTATACAACGCAGAATTACCAGCAGTCAGGCAGCCAGCAAGTCTAAATACGCTCAACTATCAAGACATCTTGCTGCAATTGTTCCTACATATGCAGGGCGTGATCTTAAGGACTATCTGCGTGTCGTGCTGATGGCATGCCGCATCTCATAATATTGACTTCTAAAATAAACATTATCATATATGCTTTAAACTAGTAATTCATATTTAATGAAACTTTCGTGATTTTGTCGGGGCGACTTTGTCAGCGTGATTTTGATGCCGCGTTTTAATCGCCACTATTTTGTCGGCGTTCATATGTCTATCGCGCAAATGTCAGGTCACACGATTAACATCTGGGATGACGTTTATGACGGTCTGCTTAATGATAAAGTAAACTGCGAGGTTAAAGTGGACATTTCAAGATTAAAGCTGAAATGTCCACTTTAATCACAAAATACACCTTTTCACCGTATCCTTAATTTTTTCTTTCTCTGTGGCTCAAATTCAGTGCTGTACCTTATGTTGATGTTGTGAAGTTGCAAAAAAAAAAAAAAGAGACGGCACAAAAGATGGTATGTGAGGCTTTAAAAATGTATCGTGTCTTTACAATGGGTAATGTGCGACACTTGAATATAAGAGCACCACGATTGCATTTGTATGGCGGCTTTTTGTTTCCTCAAACATCAAAGCGCGCACATCGATCCTCAAAGCGACTTTCTGTCACATGTAGATAGTAAGCAGAGACTCTGACGTCACGTTCCAACTTTTATCACACTGCGCCCCCGGTCTTTTTGCTGGTACTGCAACTCGCGCACACATCATGTTAATTTTTGAGGACGCGTCAAAAGAAACGCATGGCAGCCATGATGCGTACGCATACGCGTTCTGAGCGTGAACTTTAAACGAGCCCTTAGTGGCTGTCACCCTCTCTGCGCATCTCTAAGTTATGACAGGACCCGAAGTGGCTTGACAGGATCACAATATAGATGCTAACCACTTGCCTTTTTATTTCCAGTCTTCTGAGTAAAAGAGAGAAAGAGCAACTGCTAAGAGGTAATTAGCAACAGACCAGGAAATGTGTGTTGACACAGAAGTGGAAAACCAGAGGGCTGAACTGTCATCATAGTCGGACAGGAACAGCAAGGCATCGTTTCCTAGAGTACAAACACGGTATTGAAATGAAGGCAAAATGTAAGGCCGAGAAGCGAGTTGATACAAGAAAGCTCTAAATGAGGGGTCTCCATCCTATTTTCCCCTGAGAGCTACTTTTACAAAATGAAAATGAATTGAATCCCGTAAATGCCAGTAGGGACTCTACTCTGTTGGGCCCTTGAGCAAGGCCTTTAACCTGCAATTGCTGAGCGCTTTGAGTAGTGAGAAAAGGGCTATATAAATGCAAAGAATTGTCGGTTCTCCTCCCCGTCTTCCTTCGCACTCACTCAGTCGTACCTCGGATGCCTAGGAAGGTCTTCTGCCTTGCTCGACCCACTCCACCCAAATATTCAGTGGAGCGAACTAGCCCCTAGAGTGCAACAGCCTACGCTCCTTCGCAGGACCCCGGCTCATACTGCCTTCTCCTTCCAGATCGTCCTCCCAAGACTTCCTTTCACGTCTTTTAAGCTCCTTCTGTTTCTTTTTTCAAAGAATGCAAAGAATTATTCATTATTAAGTGTAAAATGTATTCAGGGAACAAAGTATAAAGTTACCAGTAACGGCGCACTGCACGATAATGTGTAGTGAATACACTTGACTTCCTTTCTCTGTACGTTTAACATTCGTTTGCTCAGAGGTTGATGCGCTTGCTGCTTCCTGAGCAGATCTTCTTTTCTCCATCCTAGCAGTCCGCTGCTTCTCTTCTTTCATCGGCAACTTTTCGTGTTAAAACTGATTAAGTCAGTGTTTGTGTTGCAATTAATTAGTAAATTTTTTCTAAATTTCTCCATTAAGCCGGCACTTAAGTGTTCAATCTGCCTCAAGAATGATATAAGATATGAAGAGAGAGGGAAGGGGACGGTGAAGGTGGTAGGGATGAGAACGGCGCCCGTACACATGCACTGCACTGCCGCCCTGCTGCCCACTGCCGCCCTGCTGCAACCTGCCGAGAGTTGATTCCACAATAAAAAAAAAAAATGAAAATAAAAAAGTAATAACGCCAAAACTCTTTGCTTTTAATATAAAGCTGTAGTGCAGAGTTTCAGCATAGTATACTGTATGTGTATCAGGCTACAGGTTATTTGATTTTTGACCTTACTGTGTTGACCTTTGACCTTGGAGGTCAATCATGACCCTGAAAGCAGATAGTAGACATCACGTAGTATATGTGTGACGTATTTCAGGTGAAACGGTTTGCGAGCTACAGGTGATTTCAAATCCTGGACAGACAAACAGACCGCCACGGTAGCGTATTATATAAGAAGAAATGTTACATATGATCTCATTTCCTAATTTGAATGTGCTGGTACAAATATCAGGATACAGTGGAACCTCGGTTTACGAGTAACTTGGTTTACGAGTGTTTTGCAAGACGAGCAAAAATTTTTTATAAATTTTGACTTGATAAACGAGCGATGTCTTGCAATACGAGTAGTATGGATACACTTTGTCTGCTGAGCGTCATGTGATCACAACTGAGCTGATGGTGGTTCTCTCTCTCTCTCTCCTTATCGCTCGCTCGCTCGCCCAGTGCGTCTTTTTCTCTCTCTCTCTCCTTATTTCGCTCGCTCATCACGTCTTTTTCTCTCTCTCCTTATCTCGCTCGCCCAGTGCGTCTTTTTCTCTCTCTCTCCTATTCTTGCTCGCCCAGCGCTTCTCTCTATTTACAGCGCTTCTCTCTCTCTTCTTATCTCGCTCGCCCAGCGCCTCTCTCTGTTTACTACAGCATTGTGACTGTGTGTGTGCGCTGTGAAGTGCGAGTCCTCATCTTGCTCCCCAAAACACGAAGCTGAGTCTCAGTACTTTAACACCAGTTTGAAACAGCAACAGCGCTGTTATTTATTGCAGCGGGATCTTTATAATGTTCCTTGATCTTTTTGGATGCGCTTATACGGCGAACTGCTACAGCGCTGGGAGACTGCGATTGCTTAAGCGTGTTGTCCCGTTGGGTGGAATTCCACATGAGTTTAGAAACTCACACCAGCCATGATTCTTTTTAAAGGTAAATTGCAGGTTAATTTGTATTATGTATTTTACTTTATATTTTGTATTAATCCTTTTTATATGAATAGTTTTGGGTTGTGGAACGAATCATCTGAATTTCCATTATTTCTTATGTGGAAATTCGCTTTGATATACGAGTGTTTTGGATTGCGAGCACGTTTCCGGAACGAATTATGCTCGCAAACCGAGGTTCCACTGTATTCTAATTAAACAGTCAGGCAGTTTCAAGTACATTTTTCTCCTACATCCGTAATCTCGGACAAAGAGTTACTGGTGCTGTGCTGGAATTTATGTGGATCTAGGAAGGTGCTCTTTAATAACAATGCATGGGCTTTTAACAACCAATTATCTGCCAAAAGAGAATTCTGGCTAAATTATAAATAGGGAAAAAAATTAAAAGTTTTCACAGGCAAGGAAATAAAAATAAACTTTAAAAAGACAGCTTTCAAAATAGTAAAATCTCTTTCTTACAAGTCAAAAATGGTTTTCTAATCCTTAACACCCCACAGCTGTTTCTTCTCAGGCAAGAAAAGGCAGTCTGCCTGAATACTAAATGCAAAGCTCCTCCATTGGGCAAACAGCAAGAGAACAATAGTGAGCAAAGTAAGAAACAATCGTCATTTGTTATCAAATCCGAGAGCATATGGTCACTGTAAGGCTAGGCAGAAGGTATTCATGAGCTAGTGTCAAAGGAGAGTCCAAAAAACTGGAAAAGGGTTCTTTCAAAGCAAGCTCTGAAAGAACATACTGTAAAGAAATATAATCCAGAAATCCAAAAAACATAAAATAAAAAAAAAATAATAATAATAATTAGAGCTTAGGGAGGTCAAAAAGGGTGGGCTACGTGGGCAGTCTCTGCTTCCTCCTAATATGTAAGATGTTAGACTCCCTAACATGCACTTCATAAGAAAGCGAGAGGAAAAGTGGAGTATAGTGAGAAGAAAGTATACATTTCCTAGACATTGTAGCCAGGCTGGAATTTGAACACAGATGCCAATTTGAATTATTCAGTTCAATTCAATTCAGTTCATTGCACTGAGTGCAGGTGCAGAATACTTGTGACAAGTTCTCACGCGAAATGCAAAAACAAATTTTACAAATTATAAAATACAGAATTAATACACATATAGACACAGACTTGTTTACACACACAAGAAAGCAAAGTAGTTTGAAACTGATTAACATAAATGGACATCAGCACTAACTGTCCATTAATTCATTGTTAAGGTATGGACAGTTGATGATGGAGGAGTGGAAGGCAAGAACTCCAGTCTGCAGCAATAAATGGGGAATAAAAAACCTCAGGGGCATCCACAGTCAGTCAGACCCAGTCACAGCCTTGGACCCCTCTGTCAACTGGCCACCCGCACCGATAGTCGAGTCCATGCTGGGCAAGAATCTTTCCATCCACTGATTCCAAGGCTTCCAGTATTTCAGATGACTTTTGAAGGACAGAAGAAAAGCTTGTGGGTGGAGCAGCAGGACCAAGTGCCACCACAAGATACAGAGCAAGGAAAACCAAATAGAGTAGACGGGGGTTAATAATAGTTTATAAAGAATTTGTTACAAATTTAACGCTGGAGGTGAGAAACGTCTTTCCAGGAACAAGTCTGTCAATAGACTAGAGAAAGATGGCGACGGTGAAGGGGTGAGGTGGAAGTGAAGGGTTCAGGAGTCCCAGAACTGCAAATGATGTCATATTCCTGCCATTTCTTGGATTCCAGGTCTACAGAGGGAAGGATAGGATAAAAGGTATAAGGTAGTGCCAACCCGTGGTTCGGTATATATATATATATATATATATATATATATATATATATATATATATATATGTGTATGTATGTATATGTATATATATATATATATATATATATATATATATGTGTATATATATATATATATATGTGTATATATATATATATATATATGTATATATATATATATATATATATATATATATATATATATATATATATATATATATATATATATATATATAACGGCACCCGGGCACAGACAGGCGGACATGTTGTTATATATATATTTACAATACTTATATATATATATATCCTCTTGCCTCGTCCTTCTTCCACCCGACTAGCCTATATTTATATGTTCCCGGCATATATATATATATATGCTGGGGAAACAAGTATATACAGGGAAGGGCTATATATGATCCAGGCAGGGCTCTGACCCTATATATATATATATATATATATATATATCCTCGATCGGCACCCCTATATAGGCTCCTCCAGCTGTGAGCGCAGCGCGACCGCAGATACATATGTATATCCGTCCCTACAAAGAGAACACAGGGGCAGAACCGCTATCGTGCCATATATATATATATATATATATATATATATAATCCTCCCTTCATATATATATATATCGGCACCCAGCCCTTTATTCCTCCGTTCATATATCCTTATATATATATATATAGGACCGGGGCACTTAGCAGCCCGTGTCCATATACGGACTCCCCTCGCCCAAGATACAGCCAGCGGCGCCGCCGACTCCTGTCGGAGGGCTGCTTACTCGATATATGTATATATATATATATATATATATTCCAGCACCTCAGCCCGGAGGTTACAAAGCACCTATATATGCGCCGCCACTTCCTGTGGGCCTTCTCCGCCCAATCGGGTCTCCCCTGCCCGTGATGGACATTCCTTGGTCCCGCTCTCTGCAGTCATCGGCGGGCCCGCAAGACACACCGCCCAATCGCGTGCCTGTCAGGGGAGGGACTTCTGGTCCGCGCCATCTTGCCTATAGCGCCTTCGAGCTGCAGCGTCTCCTCCTCCACAGCCCTCGCGGCTGCCGCCACGCTGCCGGAGCCCCGCGATATCCGGGAGGTCCCTGCCTGCAAAGAGAAAACACGCCCGGTCCCCATGGGCAGGCAGGAACTAAACCGAGGACACTTCCTCGGCGTGGCCTTTCTTGGACGCCATGCGGTCCCGGCGCCTTCAGCAACGGCCTGCTTGTAGAGAGGGAAACATGATGGCGGTCCGTGGGGTTCCTTTACCCAGCGGGGCTGTGTGCACGCAGCACCCGGTACGCGGGTGGGGTCCCTGCTGCACCGGGCCGTCCACAACAATATTTTTTGATCAGGTCTCCGCCTTGAAACAGGCGGAGCATCCTGCCGACTTCGCCAGGGTGCACAAACCCCAAAACAGTCACTCAGTCCTGGCCACAATGCCTCTTCTCGGGCCGCCTCCACAACTCCTCTTGCCTCGTCCTTCTTCCACCCGACTCTAGAATGAAGGAGACGGCCCTTTCTGTTCCGGCATTCCTCCTCTAGCCACGCCCAATTATCTTCCCCAGCACTTCCTGGTGTGGCGGGAGTGCTGAAACAAAGGCATTGGGGCGCCTCCTGGCGGTGACCACGGGCCCCTTTCCATGATCCAGGCAGGGCTATCATGCCCCTGGCATACAGTATATATATATATATATATATATATGTGTATATATATATATATATGTGTATATGTATATATATATATATATATATATGTATATATATATATATGTGTATATATGTATATGTATATATATATATGTGTATATATGTATATGTATATATGTGTATATATGTATATATGTATATGTATATATATATATATAAAGAGAGAGAGATAGAGAGAGATATGTATAGGGTGGTCCAGATCTAATTATGCAATTTTCATTATGCTATAACTTATTAAGTTTATTACATAGAAAATTACCCGAAAAATCCCGGACCATCGAGAAGTGTGTGAACTCACAACATGAAGAATTGTCTTCGTGCCGAACTTGAATTGTCCCCGCATAAGTCAAAGTCATCCAGACGATCTGGATCTGCATAATTAGATCTGGACCACCCTGTATACAGATGGGGGGAGGCCCCCTTGTGCCTTTGGCACCCAACTCCCAGTTACAGCCAGAATATTAGTAAAATCTGTAAATGTACAAAAGAAAAATTATTATTTATTGGAGTCAAAATAATGAAATTCTATAAATAAGTAAAAGAACATGTAATTATTATTTAACGGAGAAAAAAATCATGAAATGAGAATAAAATATTTACTTTCTTACCGATTGGAGTATTCCTGTTAAACTGAGGTCCGCTATACTCGTTTTAACTGAAAGAAATCACGACTTTCTTGATATTTTAGTTTATAATTTAGAAACGGAATATGAAATCTCAAATACTAACAACACCACATTAAAGTTCGATACATTCTGAAAAGAATGATATCAAACATACAGTATATGTAGGTTGTAAAATAAGCCAGATTTAAAGCGTGACAGAAAAGTGACATAAAAATGTTACATAAAATCATTGCACAGAATCGTTGCACTTTTAGGCTTAGGATTTTATGTATATGGAGTAGATATAGATATATATACTGTAAATATAGTGACGGGTGGACAGACTGTGAGAGAGAACTATTGGGAATAGTTGGGACACCAGCCAGGCTATCCTGTTTAATTGTTGACATTTCCAGGAAACAAAAACTGTCAACCTAAAGTGTTTCAGTGCTTCTGCGCTCACAAGCGATCAAAGTAATGGTCCAAATTGGATGATATATAAGTAAAAACTGCACTCAGGCTTTGTTATAAGAAGCTCTGTCTCCTTCATTGTTCGCTTCCAGAATGATCCACCATCCTTTGGGGCGGCCAGTTCTTACTGGGCATCGACTGTCATCTTGGAGCTGATGGTGGGTGCTACACGTCACATTGGGGCAGTGTTTCTAAACTGTGGAAGGGAAAGAAAACAGAGTTAGTAACATTGCCCTCTCTCATCATGGGGTGGTATTGTTTACCTTACCAGAGCCAGAAGGATGAAGACCTTCTAACCAGGTGCACATAGGTGACAATATACACTGTATATATTGTCATGCACGTCTGCATAGGGGACAATTTAAGGGCTCTGGTGATGTTAATTCTCCACCGCTCCAGGGGTTGGCGCTGTGCGATAATTCCTTCTCAATTCCTCCCTCTCGACGGATGGATGGTTTTTCCACCTACGGCGTCACTTCTGGTGTCCATCTGCCTGGACCCGCCTCTTCCTGCTGGAAGGCCACATAACCAGAAGCTCCACAATCTTCTGATTATTCAGAACCAGACTCCCATCTGTAAAGATGTTCCTTTAGTGCAGTTACTTGCATTTTGTTTTTTTTTTTTGAAATTTCAGTTGTACAGGGTTGCCGACGGGTTGCTCTTTGTATTGTGTCTTTCTTGTTCTTACAATATATACAGATATATCACTACTAGGATTTATGTCATGTCATTGCCTAGCTTGCTTATTCCATACCAGGATTGCAGGGAAGTGCTGGAGTCTATCCCAGCTAGCCTATAATGTATGGCAGGAACAATTCCTGAACAGGATGCCAGTCCATTGCTGGGTGGCCAATTTACCATCAGTAGTTTACCCAGCATGCATTTCTTTGGATAGTGAGATGAAACTGGAACACTCAAAGGAGACACCAGAGCTCCACAGAGAGAGCACCCAGGACACAGACCCAGATGTTCTTACTGCGAGGCAGCAGAGCTATCACTGTGCCACCGTGCCACCCAACTACAGTGATTTATGTTTAATAAAACATAACTATGGATGTCTACAGAGAGTTCCTTGGACTTCATGGCTTGTTTTTTTTGTCCTGACATGCAGCGTGTGTACCTACATTATACACAGGTACACGTGTGACTGACTTTCTAAAAGATGTCCGGTCTATTGGACTCCAATCAAGTTTTAGACTCGCCTCAAGGAGAAGATGCACCTGACCATGAACTTGGAGTACCACAGAATGCTAGTAGGAAGGAGAGATTTCAGTTTTTGATTTACAATAAATTTGCAAGCCGTTCCAAACACTTCTTCCCACTTTGTCATTATGGGTTAAGGAGTGTAGGTTGATGGGTAAAAATGGCAAATTTCTCGATTTAAAATGAAATCTGCAATGCGATAGATTGTGCAGAAAGTGAAGGGGCCTGAATACTTTCTGAATTCATTAAACTGATATGGAGAGTGTGTAGTATGGGACTGGATTTAGGCAATGGGAACTACTGAATCAAAATGTAAAACTTCATATTATTGAAACCACACTTTATGAGATTTCTCTGCGTTAATTGCAGCACGCGGAAAGAGGAAAGCTACAGTATGAGTATCAGAACTCCCGTGAATGTTCACTTCATGAAGAGAGTGCGAGTTATCTGAAATGCTCTCTCAGAAGGCAGTTGATTCCAAAATGGACTATTCCGGTCCTAATTAGCCGACATAATTACATGCCATAGTCTGTGTTTTAGTGTGCCACCCTGACACACTCCGCAGATGATATCAGCCTGTAGGGAATGTAAAGAGGGATTTGGGGGAGATGCCTGTGCTTAGTGGTTACATAAAAGATGCCGCATGGAAATTACAGGCTCTTGAGTGCCGCCGTTCAAGGAAGGCTTCTAAATCCACTGTGCAACAATCACTGTAATCATAATGCCATGGTGCTTTGTCTGCTTCAATAGCACTCGGCCCGGCCGGCCTATAAATGATGATCAGTTAATTTGTATTTGCAACAACTGGTAAAGTTTTGTGTCCCAGCACTCCACTTTAGCACAATGCATTGTGATGGCGTTGGATCGATTGACTTATTGACTGTAATAAATATGTTTGCAACAGGGTCCTTTGAAAATTTCAAACAGACTAGGTTGCTGAGCGGTGATTCCAATAAAGGAAGAAGAAGAAGCCACTTGCAGGTACTGCCTAGCGTGAAGAGCACAAGATGAAGGCGATACGGTATATGTGCATGGTTATGCCAATCAGGATATAAACTACTGTCACTAACAATATCATCATTTTTGAATGGTATGTATACTTGAAAATACACATTGTAGTTTATATAATACACTTTAAAAAAAGAAAGTGTCTGTGGGTTCGTCAGGTTGCTATGTCTCTCATCATTCCAACAGATGGTGCATCATAAACATGAACACCGCTTTTATGAATCGCATACTAAATGTAATATAACAGAGACATATGTATTGAATTTTCATTCTAAAAGCATCACAGGCACTTATCATAATAAATTGCACTCAATTTCCCATTCCAACAGATGGCACATTACAAATATTTATAGTATTAAAATGCATTGCGTTTGTCACGCTAACAGATGGTATATCACAAACATTAGTGCTGCTTTATTGAATCCCATGCTAAATGGCATATAACAGAGACATATTCATTACATGGTGCACTGCTAACATAATTTCAGAGGTTTAGGTTGATTACTTAGATTTAAATTCAGTGAGTTGGGTAGCAAAGCTGGTCTGTAGTAATAAAATGCATTGAATTAGACATTCCAACAGGTGGCTTCTACACAAACAATAACACTACTTTTACAAACCCCATACCAAATGGCATATAACAGAGACATTTGCATTTGTAATTGCAACAGATGGCACAAACAAAAAAATGCATACATACATTAAAAGCATAGTTAGCATACACAATATATATTCTAACAGATAGCCCGGCCACAGACAGACACGACACCGATGTCCAGAACACACGTGTTTATTTACAATGTGTACAACCTGATTCCACCAACTCCCACACGACTATTCAGTCCTTTTTCCTCTCTTCAGCCGCCTCCACTCCTCTCTCACAAACTCTGTCTTCCTCCTCCGGACTGCGGCTCCATGAATGGAGTGAAGCGGCCCCTTTTATAACCTGGATGTGCTCCAGGTGCTCTGAGATGGAAGTACTCCAGGCGTACACAGTTCCTGGAGTGGCAGCACTCTCCGGTGTGGCGGAAGTGCTGTCCTACAGGGCTCGGGAACCATCCAGGAGCCCCCTGGGGTTGGCCACGGACCCCCACAGGGTTGATCTTCCCAGCTCCGTATCCGTGGTCCTTGATGGAAATCAGGGGGGCTGCCCTCTTGTGCCCAGGGGTGATATTACTCCTCTCCCAGTCCTTCCCTGCTCCAGGCGTCCCAGTGGGGCAAAGTCCCTGGTCGTCTGCCACAACATACAACTACACGTGATATGCCATTTGGTATCTGATTTTTAAAAGCAGCGTTAATGTTGGTGATGACCCATCTGCTGAAATGACAAGTGCCAGGTATATGTCTCTGTTATATACCATTTGGTATGAGATTTGTAAAAACAGTGTTAATGTTGGTGATGTGGCATCTGTTGGAATGACAGAGACATAGCAACCAGTCAGACACACAGACACTTACCCTTTTATTCAGGTGGGTATGTATATTTAGACATTTTGTCTTAGCTTCATTTATAAACAATTTTAATGTTAAACATTTTTAGGTAACTAATATGATTCAATTTATTAGACTCATTAACAGGTTTACCGAAATACAACACTACACATCTCTTTCTCTTAGGCTGAACAGCATGTTTAATGTCTTGTCTTGCTTGAATTCTGTAAACACGGAGTTTCATTTATTCAAGATGTTTTTGGACGGTGTTATGTTTTGATAATTCTAAACTGTAAACACACGGAAAAATTGATTTCACAGAGTTCTGCACAAGTGATTTTCTGATTTTATCAGCACCGTCCTCTGATAGTAAAGGTTTGCCTACTGACTTTTTCCTTACAACGCTACTCGCTTTTTAGGATATTTTCAGGTGAAAATTAAACAAATGAAACATTGCCTGTATCCTTCCTGCATTTGGAAATGTACTAATATTTAACAAAGTTGCAAATATTTTGTTTTCTGAACACTGAAATAACAGGAAAGTTTCTTTTTTTTTTTTTTTTCAAATGTCAAATTTATTTAAGATTTGAAATAAATAGTTAATTTTCCAAGATGATGATTTATTTATTATCAAATTGTCGCAGGTTAAATGTGTCATCTTATTTTAATAATAATAATAATAATAATTAATAAATTTGTATCAATATAGAACCTTTCCCATGCTCAGAACACTTCAAAGTAATTCAAAATGAACAACAAGGAAAAAGCAGACAAAAGATCAAATACACAACACCTGTCTGTGGGTCTGTCTGGTTTCTTTTTCCATTCCAACAGATGGCTCATCACAAACGTTTGTAGTAATAAAGTGCATTGCATTTGTCATTCCAAGAGATGGCGCATCACAAACATTAACAGTGCTTTTATGAATCCCACACCAAATTGCATATAACAGAGACATAAGCACTGCAGTTGTCATTCCAACAGATGGTGCATCATCATCACTAACACTGATTTTTAAATCCCAAACCAAATGGTATATAAGAGAGATATATACTTTGCATGTGTCTTTCCAACAGATGGATCATCACCAACATTCATCATCAACATTATCACTGGTTTTATGAATCCCATACCGAATGGCATATAACAGACATGTCATTCCAACAGATGGCACATTACAAGCATTTGTAATATTTAAATGCATTGTATTTCTCAATACAACCGATGGCTAAATACATACATTAAAACTGCTTTTGTGAAACCCGTACTAAATGGTATATAACAGAGACACCCGCATGGTGCACTCCAAATGTTAACACAAAGGTCTAAGGTTGATAAATTATATTTAAACCCATGCTAGACAGGTAGCAGTGCTAAGTTTGCAGTAATAAAATACATTGCATTTGTCATTCCAACAGAAGGAACATTACAAGCATTAGCAATGCTTTTACAAATCCCATACAAAATGGCAAATAACAGAGACATATGCATTACATGGTGTACTGTAGACGTTAACACAGAGGTCCAGGTTGATTACTTAGATTTAAACCCATGCTAGACAGGTAGCAAAGCTATTTTTTCCACTAGTAAATTGCACTGCATTTGTCATTCCAACAGGTGGTGCATCACAAACATTAACACTGCCTTTACAAATAACAAATGGCATACAACAGAGACATATACATTGAATTTGTCATTAAGAAAGTTTCTTTGTGATTTTTGTAGGTAAAATAAGAATGGCAGGAATCCAAAATGAGTCCTAGCAGATTCCTAGCAGAAGAGTGTCTGATGATATCATTACTGAGAGTGATTGAAAAGGAGACCATTATCTTAAGCTGAGGGTTATGTTTCATCCAGCTTTTAATTTCACTTTTTAATTTCAAGTTGTGAGCAGAGCAAACTGTGATTGACATCCACCTTTAATACTGAAATGGATCCGAGTATCTTTTTTTTTTTCTAGTTCTTTATTTTGCCTTATACAATTTCTTCTATTAGGAATTTGTTAGTTTTGTTTTTTTTGTTTTCACATTTTGTGAAAACTTTTTCTGTTGCTCAACAAGCAGACATCCATTCTTTTTACATAGATTTGCTTTGAGATCGGAAGTAAAATCTTGGCCGCCTTCTTTTTTGTTCTTTATTTCCGCTTATACAATTTCTCGTATTTGGATTTTGTTAGTTTCCGCATACCCCTTGGGGTCAGAGCGCAGGGTCAGCCATTGTACAGCACCGCTGGAGCAACTACAGGTTAAGGACCTTGCTCAAGGGCCCAGCAGAGTAGGATCTCTTATGGCAGTGACAGAGATTCGAACCGGCAACCTTCAGGATACCAGCGCAGATCCTTAGCCTCGGAGCCCCCCTACCCCAGTGTTAAATCCGGTCCAAGAGTACGGATAATATGGCCAAGGGGAAGCATGTACATGCAGAAGAGCAGAGGGCTGAGGGCCGAACCTTGGGGGACTCCTTGTGTGACTGACGCTGAGCTGGACCTAACAAATTCCTGCCTATCAATCAGATCGGACTTTAAAGCACTAGTGGGCAGTGCCAGGGACAGCTGTACCTATAGGCTTTACTTTAAATTGGGCCAATGGCAAGGCACAATAAAAATTTTGTAAAAACTTTTTCTGTTGCTCGACAAGCAGACATCCATTCTATTTACATAGATTTGCTTTGAGATCGGAAGTAAAATCTTGGCCTTCTTCTTTTTTGTTCTTTATTTCCGCTTATACAATTTCTCGTATTTGGATTTTGTTAGTTTTCACATACCCCTTGGGGTCAGAGCGCAGGGTTAGCCATTGTACAGCACCGCTGAAGGTTAAGGGCCTTGCTCGAGGGCCCAGCAGAGACGGGGATTCAAACCAGCAACATTTGGGATACCAGCGCAGATCCGTACCACTCTGCCTACAATGGAGCTTCTTGAAGCTAATAACTTTAAAATCATTTTCAAAATCAAGCAGAAAACATTAAAAAAAAGGTTTTATTTTTTGCTAATTGTTTCAAACTGCATTTAGATGCCAGTATTTAACCGAAACGGAGCGGTGAGTTGACTAATTGCACTGATTATTCGTTTTTTAGACTACAAATCCAAAATATTCTGACCAAACTTCTAACTGGATAAAAAGAAGGAGTCTTTTTTTTTTTTCTTTCCGGCTTCACTGCTTTCTTTTTGATTGTCACAATCATTAATGTTGAAATGCAGCAAATCTGCCGAGTCTTTTTCTCAATATGGACAGCATTGCACGCACATTAAGGAGATAACTGAACAAATTACTCACTCCTCTTTGAAGGTTCGGCGGTAGAGTTTCCAAAAGATATTTATTAATAGAATTTGCATAAGCGAAGAATAAACTATCACTAAAAGCAGCCGAGGTGCAATGAAAGCGCGGTAATTCCTGGGCAAATGAGTTTGAGAGTAAAGCAATTTTCATCAATTAGATTTTACTTTTTTTTTTTTTTTTCCCTCGAAAAGCGTTTCTTCAGAAATGAGATTGAAAAGAGAACGGGGGGGAAAAAAAAAAAAAAAGATTATGTGTTTTAAGACATCTATATAAAATGTAATTTTTGACTGGAAAATGATTTCATTATCTTTAATGCTGTATTTTTAATATCATTTTCTTTTAGAAGGTGACACTGACTTCCATACAAGTCCCTGACACTAATAACCCAGGCATTCTATAGAAAGAGAAAAATAAAGTAGGAAGTAAAAATGTGAGTCCACCTTATGAGAGGATTTAGGAGTCATAGTGGACTCTAAGCTATCGACTTCCCGGCAGTGTTCAGAAGCAATTAAGAAGGCTAACAGACTGTCAGGTTATATAGCGCCTTGATGTGTGGAGTACAAGTCACAGGAGATTCTGCTCAAGCTTTATAACACACTGGTGAGGCCTCATCTGGAGTCCTGGGTGCAGTTTTGGTCTCCAGGCTACAAAACGGACATAACAGCACTAGAGAAGGTCCAGAGGAGAGCGACTAGGCTGATTCAGGGCTATAGGGGATGAGTGATGAGGAAAGAGTAAAAGAGCTGAGCCTTTAGAGTTTAAGAAAAAGAAGATTAAGAGGTGATATGATTGAAGTGTTTAAAATTATGAAGTGAATTAGTCCAGTGGATCAAGACGGTGATTTTAAAATGAGTTCATCAAGAACATGGGGACACATTTATAAACTTGTTAAGGGGAAATTTCGCACAAACATTAGGAAGTTTTTCTTTACACAAAGAACGATAGACACTTGTGTTGGGTTGAAGAAACACCCATACAGAAGGGGGAACCTGGAAGGGACCTGCAACGTCACACATGTGGGACTCCACTTGTAGGTGTAAATATTGGATGTCCATATTTGGAGTTTAGATATAGCGAGGGCTCAAGTCTCTCTCTTGAGTATTTTCCACAAATTTAGGCTGAGACATTCTGGCTAATGATTTAAAGCAGGCGTCTCCAACACGTTGCTCACCACCCCTTTCCAAGTAGCTCACCAAAATCCTACATAACTTTGAAAACTCGATTAGTCAAATTAGGACTGGGCGATCTTTCCTAAAAATCATATCACGATCCTTTTAACACAAAATCACAATCCACAATCTGAATTGCAATCTATCTTTTCAATGTGGCATACACTTAAGAGAATATCCAGACCCAGACTCATCAACACCGAAGTAACACTTTATTTTAAATATCAAACAAATTTGAATTCAATAGTTAGTTAATGACCACACCCCGAAGCTGGTGAGCGAGTGAGGAAGGCCCCGCCCCTCTGCCCACCGCGTGTTCCTCAGATTCGCACAAATAAATCGGTACCGCAAGCGAACTATGATACATAGAAATCAACCGGAATGTTCAAGTAAATTATCGAAAAAACCCAGATCTAAATTCGTTAAGTAGGTCTCCTGTGAAAAGCGGACAGACAGATGTTGGATTTTATATATTATATATTAGTAAACCTTCAAAATAATGTGCAGTTAAAGTCTCAACAGCATTGTCAGCATTTCTGGAGCTTAGTAGAGCCAGATAACTAGAAGAATCTTCATCAAGCAGCTCTGAAAATGTCTGCTTTGTTTGGATCTCCATACCTCTGTGAGTCTGACATGAATGTCATTAAAAATCAAAGTTCAGAACAAGACTGACAGACGAACATTTAAATGACTCCAGGAGAGTGAAGCTGAGTGGCTCCACACCACCGTACACCTCAGTGTGTGTCATCTGACTAACTAAAAAACACATCACACGTGCAACTGGGCCTGTGAATAAAGTGACACAATGACATGTGACAGAATGACAAATGAATAAGTCATATTTGTGTTTTTGGGATTGCATTGTTTTGTGTTGACAGCATTCGTGTTTTAATTCAACAGTGTGAGATACATTACAAAATGCATACAGAAGTACAAAATGCACTTGCAGGTGAACTAAATATTTTTTATGATGTTCTAATGCAAAATGTGAATCTTGTGAAGGGGAAATTTCGCATAAACATTAGGAAGTTTTTCTTTACACAAACAATGATAGACACTTGGAATAAGCGACCATGTAGTGTGGTAGACAGTAAGACGTTAGGGACTTTCAAAACTCCACTTGATGTTTTTTTGGAAGAAATAAGTGGACAGGACTGGCGAGCTTTGTTGGGCTGAATGGCCTGTTCTCGTCTAGAGTGTTCTAATGTTGTAATAAAGAGTAAGCCAGCTAAAAATAAGAAACAAAGGTGATCGATAAAAATGTTACAAATAGGAGTCTCAAGACTATAGGCACAAATTTCTTCTTCTTCTTCCTCTTCATGTTTTCCCACTTCTAAGTGAGGTTGACGTGCTTGATGAACCTTCACCACACAGCTCGGCCCTGCACCTCCTCCTCAGTCAGACCCTTTTCCTTCAGATCTTCTTTAACTTTAGTGGAGTGGTGGCTCTGAGGCTAAGCATCTGAACTGGCAATATGAAGGTTGCGGGTTTGAATCCCGTAAATGCCAAAAGGGACTCTGCTCTGTTTGGCCCTTGAGCGAGGTCCTTAACATGCAAATGCTCCATCCTGGGTATGACGTTAATCTGCATCCAGCCCTGCATGTAGGCCCAACAACCTGCAGGGAAAACTTGGGGGTTGGTGGCAGAATTGGCCCTCCAGTCACCATAAAAACCTCCCACTATTCCAATCCATCTGAACTAGTGTGGTGCTGAGGTGTCACCTGTAACTGCCTCGCAGTTAGGAGACCTGGTTTCACTTCCCAGGTCCTCCCAGTAGTTCTTCCTGTCCCAGGCTATAAAGCAAATTGTTGTTCCAGATGTCCATCCATAAAGTAATCAATAGCCTGAGGTATCAGCTCAGCATCCTTTCCCAGGCTATAAAACCAAATTAGCACGAAGCTATGAGCAAGTGTTATAAAAGTAAGGTGTAAGGGAAGAAAACCTGCTTTAATTTGTCTTAATTCATTTGTTGTCTTGTCTTGAACAAAATATAATAGAAACCAAAATGTACAGATTTTATACACCATAACAAATACAAAACTTGAAACTTAAGCCTGTTATGAGATGACGATATGCTGATTAGTTTTTGAGCCAAATCATGCAAGAAAAAGAGGCACTCTAGAGGATCCCTCAAATACCGGAATTTTGCAACGATTTAGGAGTTCTTCTCATCAATTTCTATTGTAATGACCTATTTTATGATCAGAAAGATCAGCATAAGTAATGACTAAAATGTTATAAAATAGTCGAGTAACTTGGTTCCAAGGGTGAAAAGCCTACTGATGCTGACGTCCAAATTTTAAAGTCATCATTCATAGATGACCAGGTTCCATAAATACACTTTGTGATTTTACAGTCAGACACTGA
Source organism: Polypterus senegalus (assembly GCF_016835505.1). NCBI lineage: Eukaryota > Metazoa > Chordata > Cladistia > Polypteriformes > Polypteridae > Polypterus > Polypterus senegalus. The sequence continues at coordinate 8,342,610 of NC_053158.1, forward strand.
ACTGAAGTTGGGCCTACTTATGCTTGTAACGTCAATTTTGTTCAAATAGGTGAATCATTTTTTAAAGTGTAAGACTATGTCCATGTGCTTTGAAAAATTCAATGGATTGAAGATTTGGGTGATACCACAACATTGACAAACTGGGCAACATAGTGATCTCGGCATTCCACCGTTAGTGTATACTACTTGGGAAGGTTGTCATGTGAAAGTATTCAAATCTGTCGTATCTTCTATAGCTTGTAGTCTCTCGGTGTTGCCAAGTGGGCTCTCTGTTTCTTCAGCCTTTTATGAACACAGTATCTATGCCCAAATTAAAAAGACAACAAGCAGGTGTCGAGAAATGGCATGAAATTAGTCAGGGTGGCGCCAGGCAAAGACAGCTCTCAGCTTTAAGTTTTAAATTAACAGGAGTTTCCTTAAAATATTTAACACAGCCAACTGTGGCTTAGCACTTTATTGACACTACGCTGATGATCGATAGCAAACACATTTTTACTATGAATTTGTTTTAAGGTATTATTAACTTTTAAAATACTCAGGCCTTAATAATACGTTTTTGTATTTTCTAAATTCAAGTTATTTCTTTATAATCGTGATATACTGTATGATAGATAGATAGATAGATAGATAGATAGATAGATAGATAGATACTTTATTAATCCCAAGGGGAAATTCACATAATCCAGCAGCAGTATACTGATACAAAGAAACAATATTAAATTAAATAGTAATAAAAATGAAAAGAATTAAAATAAAATTAATGTTCGCATTTACTCCCCCGGGTGGAATTGAAGAGTCGCATAGTGTGGGGGAGGAACGATCTCCTCAGTCTGTCAGTGGAACAGGACGGTGACAAAAGTCTGTCACTGAAGCTACTCCTCTGTCTGGAGATGATCCTGTTAAGTGGATGCAGTGGATTCTTCATGATTGACAGGAGTTTGCTTAGTGCCCGTCGCTCTGCCACAGATGTTAAACTGTCCAACTTTAATCCTACAATGGAGCCTGCCTTCTTAACAAGTTTGTCCAGGCGTGAGGCGTCTTTCATCTTTATGCTGCCACCCCAGCACACCACCGCGTAGAAGAGGGCACTCGCCACAACCGTCTGGTAGAACATCTGCAGCATCTTACTGCAGATGTTGAAGGATGCCAACCTTCTCAGAAAGTATATTCTGCTCTGAGCTTTCTTACATAGAGCATCAGTATTGGCAGTCCAGTTCAATTTGTCATCCAGCTGCACTTCCAGATATTTAAAGGTCTGCACCCTCTGCACACAGTCACCTCTGATGATCACAGGGTCCATGAGGGGCCTGGGCCTCCTAAAATCCACCACCAGCTCCTTGGTCTTGCTGGTGTTAAGGTGTAAGTGGTTTGAGTCGCACCATTTAACAAAGTCTTTTATTAACTTTCTGTACTCCTCCTCCTGCCCACTCCTGATGCAGCCCACAATAGCAGTGTCATCAGCGAACTTTTGCACGTGGCAGGACTCCGAGTCATATTGGAAGTCTGATGTATATAGATTGAACAGGACCGGAGAAAGTACAGTCCCCTGCTGCGCCCCTGTATTGCTGCACACGATGTCAGACCTGCAGTTCCCAAGACGCACATATTGAGGTCTGTCTGTAAGATAGTCCACAATCCATGCCACCAGGTGTGAATCTACTCCCATCTCAGTTATGTTAGTTCGCTACATGAAACTGTGTTCAAATGTGAAGCATATTTTAAAAATTAAAAAAAAATAATAATAATAACCAGCCTGCTCTTTGGTTTAATAATGGAGCTAATGGGTACCGACGCCCCAATGTGAAAAAAACCCTAAAAACTTACCAAACAATTCCACTTTGAAGTGTCAAAGGTTTCGATTTAAGTGCTTCTCCATTTCTTAGGCTTGCTTGTGACAAGAAAATTAAACTGGAAATATTTCTTTTATCGCTATATCAGGGTTCAACACAGCCACTGAACTAATTATCATCATCATTTTAAACACTTCAGTCTGGTCTCCTCTTTCACTTAAACTGTAAAGGCTCAGCTCTTTTAATCTTTCCTCATAACTCATCCCCTGTAGTCCTGGAATCAGCCTAGTCGCTCTTCTCTGGACCTTTTCTTGTTCTGCTGTGTCCTTTTAGTAGCCTGAAGACCCAAACTGCACACACAACTCCAGATGAGGCCTCACCAGTGTGTTATAAAGCTTGAGCAGAACCTCCTGTGACTTGCACTTCACACATCAAGGCACTATATACTGTAACTTGACATTCTGTTAGCCTTCTTAATGGCTTCTGAACACTGTTGGAAGTCGATAGCTTAGAGTCCACTACGACTCCTAAATCCTTCTCATAAGGTGGACTCTCGATTTTCTGACCGCCCATTGTGTATTCAAACCTCACAATTTTACTTCCTATGTGTAATTCTTTACATTTACTAACATTAAATTTCATCTGCCACAAATCTGCCCAAGCCTGTCTGCTATGCAAGTCCTTCTGTAATGATATAACGGATTCCAAATTATCTTCGAATCCAACTATCATGGTATCATCTGAAAACTTAACCATCTTGTTACTTATATTCCTATCCAAATCATTTTTATATATTAAAAGTATCACTCACCCCTGTGGAACAACACTCCTAATATCAGCCAATTCCGATAAGGGATGGAATAAGTATAAATATATGGAATCTAGTGCTGTGAGGCTGTAATGACAGCTCTGCGCTACCCCTCTGCTTATGACAAAATAACTGTTGTATACTTTAAACTGATTACATTTAGGTGTGTATTCACACTGTGATGGACTGGGACAATCTGTGAATTGTTCCTGCCTTTGGTCCAAAGCATGCTGGGATAGGCACCTGCTGCTCTGTGACCCTGTGCTTGATAAGCAGGTTAGGAAGATGGATGGATTAATGTTTACAATGTCTGTTCAGTTCTTGTCACATGATTGTACATTACATGTGAGGTCAATATTTTTTCACAGCGAAGCACATGTATGCATTATTAATACAGGCAGTATCTTTAGGAAATAACAATATAAGCTTCCATATAGTAAAAGAAAATAAGCAAATGCAACATGTGACATTATCAGGTATTAAAATAACCCGACTGGAATTTGCTAAAATTCATATTAACAACCCACACTGCTTCTGAGAGAATGTCCTATGGATGGCTGAGACAAAACTGGAGATTTTTAGCAAGTCACATCAGCTGTATGTCCACAGACAAAAAAATGAAGCTTTCAAAGAAAAGACCACCATGCCTACTGTGAAACATGGAGGAGGCTCAGTTGTGTTTTAGGGCTGCTTTGCTGCATCTGGCACAAGGGTGCCTTGAGTCTGTGCAGGGGACAATGAAATCTCAGGACTATCAAGACATTCTGGAGAGAAATGTTCTGCCCGGTGTCAGAAAGCTCTATTGCTGTTGCAGGTCATGGACCCTCCAACATGATAAGGAGCCAAAACACACAGCGAAAAGCACCAAAGAATGGCTGAGAACAAAACATTGGACTATTGTGATGTGGCCATCTATGAGCCCTGATTTGAATCCGGTGGAACATTTATGGAAAGAACTAAAGCGTGCCGTGTGGAGAAGACCCCTTCAAACCTAACCTAACTGGCACAGTTTTCTCAGTACGAGTGGGCCGAAGGACCTGTGGATAGGTGCAGAAGTCTTATGGAGAGCTTCAAGAATCGCTCGTGTATGGTGATTACAAACTCTGTAAAGGTTGGGCAAAAAAATATTAGGTGAAGGGTCCCATCATTGTTGCCTACGCCTTTTTGATTTGTGTTATTATTTGAAGTATTCCATTGAATGAAAGCTCTAAAGCAGCGTTTCTCCACCTTTAAGTATTTGCGACCCGAGTTTTCATAACAGTTTTAATTGCGCCCCCCTAACGTTTTTTTGAAACCCTAATAAAATGTATTCCTATATTTTTTGCTGGCGATACACTGCTACAAGTTTTATCATACCTACTTAACTTTTATTGACATTTTTCTATCTAACTCTACATTTATTTTTATAGTACCAGAATGTTGTTTAAGTTAATTTGTTTTGGTTTCAATAGATGTATTGTTCATATTTTCGATTCTTGTTTTCTTTTTTTCACATCTTCGCGCCCTCTTTTTTGTTACTTCGCGCCCCACAGGTTGAGAACCGCCGCACTAAAGCAAGGTCTGATTTTTCTTAGATATGGAATAAACAATGATGGGTGCCACTTCCTTTGTCCAGTTTCAAGTGATTTTACAGACTATTGTAGCTTATTCGATTGTCATGAAGGGGTACCAACAAATGTGTCCACGTCTGTATTTTGTACATGAATTGGGATATTTGAGGTCAAGGATTTTGTTCCTGTTATTATTTGCTCGCTGTTCCTAATCAGTTAAGTGTTGTGTTTTTAATTGTAATTTCATAGGTCTTCTGATCGTCACCATGTTTGAGTATCCAGAATGGGCGTGGTCTTGGAGGTCGTGACCTGTTCGTAATTTAGTGTACAGTGATCCCTCGCTATATCGCGCTTCGACTTTCGCGGCTTCACTCCATCGAGGATCTTAAATGTAAGCATATCTAAATATATATCACGGATTTTTCGCTGGTTCGCATATTTCTGCGGACAATGGGTCTTTTAATTTATGGTACATGCTTCCTCAGTTGGTTTGCCCAGTTGATTTCATACAAGGGACACTATTGGTGGATGGCTGAGAAGCTACCCAATCAGAGCACGTATTACATATTAACTTAAACTCCTCAATGATATATGATATGCTTTCTGTGCGGTGCTTCGCACATTTAAAAGCTCTAGCAGCACGTATTGATTTTTGGTTGTTGGCTTTTCTTTGTCTCTCTCACTCTCTCTGACATTCTCTGCTCCTGACGACACTCCTTTGAAGAGGAAGATATCTTTGCATTCTTTTAATTGTGAGAAAGAACTGTCATCTCTGTCTTGCCATGTAGCACAGTTTAAACTTTTGACTAAAGGGTGTTCTTTCACGTCTAGAGGGCTCTAATAATGTTAAAAAACGTATTTAGAAGGTAAACAGGTGTTCTATACTCTAACTGCAAAAATATTAGATTTATAAATAAAGAATCCTACTTCGTGGAAATTAATTTATCGTGGTAGAGTCTGGAACGGATTAACCGAGATAAATGAGGGTTTACTGTATAACTGTGCGAAGAATATTTTTAAACAGTGTGGGAGAGTTTATAAGGGCTTGAAATATATAAAAATAACCATTCAAACATATGGTTTCTACTTCGCGGATTTTCATCTATCGCGGGAGGTTCTGGAACGCAACCCCCGCGATCGAGGAGGGATTACTGTAATGGGATAAAAGGTCGGAGGGGGGTTATCTTCCTTGTCAAATCTGCAGTTAACAAAACCCCACAAAAAAACCTTCACTGAACTTTGGCCCCCAGGTTTTGTTTCGGTTTTCACCTCAGTCTTCTTCAATTGACTTTGATCTTTGCATCAAGTTTTGGCTTTAAGTTGCTCTATCTATATATATTTTTTTTTGTTTTATTCTTTTTCCTTTACGCACATTTCCTGGTATTACTTAAAAAGACACAACTACCTGTTAGCAGGCAGGACAAAAAAAGTAGCGAGTTATTTTTACAAATGTATGAAATATACTGTACTTCACTGTAGAACGCAATCTCACATTACAAACTAATATGTACCATGATTGTGAAGAAATGACGTCAACTTGACGAAAATCTAAATGCATCGTTTAACTTCAGAACAACTCGCAAAATCCACACATTAAAGCTCCGATAAATCCTTAAATGAAGCTCCAATTTACCGCAAACATTATGTCAGAACTTTCACTTTCTGTTTCTATCAGTGGCATTCTCCTGTGTAACAGGTTGTAAAGTCCAATTAAATATTGAAGACAGAAAGATATTACCAGAAAAAAAAGCAACAGACAGTCTGGGATTATGAGAAAATGAATCTCAAGCGGCTCAAGAAACGTGACGCACCCTGGAATTATGACAATTGTAATAAAAATGACTGCATCCCTTTTCCCAGTGGGATCCTCTAATATGTTGTGAAGAGATGTTGATCTTTCTCTGATCCTCTGCCTTTGGAATTAATATTGGCCAGTTAATTTTAAATGGCTTTGTAATTAAAAACCGCATGTTGTTAATGAAAGATGGAAGCAGATCATTAAGTTTTAATTAATTGCATAGCCTGATTAGTAATGGTTGAATAGCAACATAGCCACATCTTGGAAACTATTAGCACTAATTGATTTTTAATTTTTTTTATGAATATATTAGCAAGGCATTCAGGTTTTTTTCCATGTAGCAGTGAAGTTTGAGCTGCCTCATGCAACTGGGTTTTGAACCACAAAGCGGGAGGCTTGTGCTGAAAGCGAGCCACATGCCGCTGATGGCTGATAATGCGTTTATGATAGACAGGTGTATTGAATGTGACCGAAAATAAAGAACCTGAAACATTAGGTTTGCTTATTTTTCATCTAAATGTAGCAGCGGATTATATTAGTAAAGTCAAAAAGTTCATATTATATAGCATCTGTCATGAAGCGCACTCTCACTTAATTTATTAGCATCAGATGCCTGAAGGGCCTTCTCATGTAACTGACAGTGCGGTTTGAATTCACAATGGTGTGTTTTAACGTCCAACTTATTTACTATTTACATTGCCAAACTTAAAATTATAATTTATTTACAATACCGTGGTGTCTTTGAGCGGGTGCCAGGGCTTCGAAGCTCGTACCAGCTTTAATGCTAGCAGATGATGATCAGTTTAAATTAAGGATAAGTGCATTTAGGACTGAAGCCAGGATGCACTCCTGCAAAGAGTGGGACTCTGGAACAAACTACCATGAAGCAGACATCATGACAAACTTTTAGAAACATCTGGATGAGATATTGGGACATCTTAGCTATTAGCTAAATAATCAAGAGAGAAATGGTCTGAATGGTCTCCTGTTGTATGTCATGTTTCTTATATTCTTGGGTTTCTTATATATAAACGTCTACGCGTGGAAGTGTGTGTCTGTCTGTCTGTCTGTCTGGCCCAGAAGTGTGAGGTGGAGTCGGAGTAAGGGCTCCACCTCAGAAGAAAGAGAAACTCGCTTAGCCGCTAATACAGAAGTGAGGCAAGCGCATCTGCAAAATGATATCTCTTTTACTTTTCCTCCCACTGCTAATACACAAGTGAGGCGAGTACGTCTGCAAAGCAAGACCTCCGAAGAAAGACAAAGTCGCTTAACCGCTAATCTACAATCAAGGCAAGCACATCGGCAAAATGAAACCTCCGAAGAAAGACAAAATCGCTTAGCGACTAATATCGGCAAAACGGTATCCCTTTTACTTTTCCTCCCACTGCTAATACACAAGTGAGGCGAGCACATCGGCAAAACGAAACCTGCGAAGAAAGACAAAGTCGCTTAGTCGCTAATACACAAGCGAGGTGAGCAACTCGGCAAAATGAAACCTCTGAAGAAAGAAACACTCGCATAGCCGCTAATACAGAAGCGAGATGAGTGCATCAGCAAAACGGTATCCCCTTTACTTTTCCTCCCGCTGCTAATACACAAGTGAGGTGAGCACATTGGCAAAAACGAAACCCCCGAAGAAAGACATTTGCTTAGCTGGTAATGCATAAGCGATGCAAGCACGTTGGCAAAACAAAACCTCAGAAGAAAGAGACACTCGCTTAGCCACTAATACAGAAGCGAGGTGAGCGCATCAGGAAAAGGGTATCCCTTTTACTTTTCCTCCCACCGCTAATACTCAAGTGAGGCAAGCATATCGGCAAAACAAGACCTCAGAAGAAAGACAAAGTCACTTAACCGCTAATACAGAAGCGAGGTGAGCGCATTGACAAAACGAAACCTCAGAAGAAAGAGACACTCACTTAGCTGCTAATATAGAAGCGAGGTGAGTGCATCGGCAAAACGGTATCCCTTTTACTTTTTCTCCCACCGCTAATACACAATTGACTCGAACACCATACATACGGGGTATTGACGTGAACACCATACATACGGGTACTTACGGGTGAACACCGCATACATACGGGTATTGACGGGTATTGAAACACCATACATACGGGTACTGACGGGTATTGACGAACACCATACATAACACCATACATACGGGGTATTGACGCGAACACCATACATACGGGGTATTGACACGAACACCATACACAAGGATAATATCAAATTATATCTAAGGATTAGTCAGTCAGTCAGTCATTACCCAACCCGTTATATCCTAACACAGGGTCACGGGGTTCTGCTGAAGCCAATTCCAGCCAGCACAGGGCACAAGGCAGGAACAAATCCCTGGGCAGGGTGCCAGCCCACCGCAGGGCATATTATCCATCCATCCATCCATTTTCCAACCCTCTGAATCCGAACACAGGGTCACGGGGGTCTGCTGGAGCCAATCCCAGCCAACACAGGGCACAAGGCAGGAATCGCATATTATTATTATTATTATTATTATTATTTATTATTACTACGGTAAATGCATTAAATAAAATGATCCACCAGTCAATGTGTTACTTTATTTACTAAATGGAGGATAGGAAAAAATATCAAACCCAGCTACAGGACTGTAACTCCAGTGTGAAGTCTGCATATTCTCTTTGTGTTTGTGTAGGGCTTTCCACTCAAATGTGTGCTTTTATATGAGGGACGTTCAAAAAGTTTCCACACTTTCAAATTTTCGTTGGAAACTGTGCATGTCTGAGAGTGTCATGTGACTAGTTCTGTCTGGTGGGGCTGCTGGCAGCCCTTGCAGTTTAGTATAAGAGTTGTCACCCTGTGGTGAAGATGGCTGCAAAACTTATAAATTGCACCAAAGAGGAACAGCGTTCTGTCAAACTCTTTTTGTGGGCAGAAGGTGTGTCGGGAGCACAAATTTATCTCTGCATGTGTGCTCAGTATAGAGATAAAGTTCTCTCTCGTAGAGTCGTCTATGAGTGGATTGAAATGTTCGAAAATGGCCGTACTAGTGTGACGGATGCAGAGCGCTCCGGATGTCCAGCTACAGCCATGTGATGATGATATGACAGCAGCAGTGCATCAGTAGCTATGCGCTCAACCAAAATCATTAAAAACAGTTGGTACAATGCGGGGAAATTGCTTCGCAAAGAAAGGTGACTACGTAGGGAATTTGTTTTTGAAGTTCTTAATAAATAGAGTTTAAAAAAAAAAAAAAGAGCTGAAACTTTTTGAACATCCCTCATATAAAATGGCAGCACCAAAGTGTCATTATATTGTTTCCTCAGAATGACAGATTGTTTAAAGTGATCCGAAAGAGCGGTTACACAGGAATAAAGATTAGATGATAGCATTACAAAGTACTCTAACTTTATGAAATGCAGGTTGGATAATAAGCAATTGTGACAAAGGCGCTATACCAGCGATTGACCCGGCACAGACAGACACGGGAATCCGAGGCACCACTGCCACCCAGGGGTGCTGCCATCTGTCGTCCTGGGGGAGGTACTGTTCTGACCAGGCTTGCTCTCCCAGTCCATACAGTGAATAGGCGTCCCGATCGGACAAGAACCCCAGCCGTCTGTGACACAATTTACTTTAATACTTGATTTGAGGGCAAAAAGCATTTTAGGAAATACAGAGTAATTGATTAAACCTTTAAAAAAAATGAAAGACAATGTATAAAATAAAGATGAATTAACTCACAAAATGCATTTCATGAGTGCTCAGAGTAAAAAGCGCTGTGTACAATTAAGATTAATTGATGTCAATTATTAAGTAATCAGTTGCTTTGTAAACAAAATGCTTTTATACGAAACTTAGATCCATCCATTATCAACTCTCTAATAAGTTTAGCTATGCCAGAGCCTACATTAATAGCTGTAGCTAGGGTGTGGGAATGACTGGTCTGCTGACAGCAAAAGAAATTTTGGGGTGCCAATCAGATTGTCCCTTTTGTCCAAAATCAAAAAAAAGACAATGACGCACTTTGGCGTACGTCCCGAGTACGGGAATTCAACAATTGTAGATTTGCAGTCACTGCTCCAAGTCAGTAATGGCGTCTCCTTCCGAGGTGGCTGGACTTGAAGGAGAGAGACCACATACCTTCAGCGGGCATCTTCTCTGCATTGTAGGGAAAGAATGAGATGATAACATTAGCGGCAGCACCCAGTATTGCCTCGGCGGGTAACTACACACCATCTTGACTGAGCCTTCGAGGTGGTCCTCCAATACGTATGCGTGACACAAAATGGAGAGCATGGAAGGAATCGAACCTCAACAGAGTGCCAGTCCTTCACTGGGCACATTCACTTTTACAGTTCCACCCAGTGTAACCATCTTGGCTCCCATAGTAATGCTGCTACAGAAGGTCCAGGCTCACGATCCCTTGGTGTTTTGTAGACACTAACAGGCATTCGAGCGTCATTCTGAGAAAAATGACCAACAGCAAGACAACAAAAATATTTATTTCAATAGAGCATTTTCATAAAAAATGATGAAGGTCGAAGTGTTCTACAAGATGTCAATAAAGTTGTTACACACAGAGAAAAATACGTTAAATTTAGATATGAATTGTAATGAATAAATAATATAGAAAAGATAAATAGATAATGCAGTTAAGTGTGAGAAAAAAATAACTAAATCTGTTGGGGTTCGAGACAAAAAGACAGCCTACCCTCTCTGGGCATTCTACCCAACACGAACGTTCTTAAGTCGTTCTTTATTTTGTATTTTTTTTAGACTTTGTCTTAGGGGATTTGACACAGTGGGTCATGTGACACGTTGGGGTATCCGCTTTCATTCAGACATCACAGGCAGTTGGTTGCACAGGACTTTGATCAGGTGGTGTCCTGACTCAGCAGGAAAACAGAAAACTAAAAATCTTGAATTAAACTGGGGGATATATATGAAAATACGTGAATTAGATGCAGAGAAAAAAACAAAAACTCACCCTTAACACGTTGGCCTACTTATGAGGCCGTAAATTGCAGGAATTGTTAAATAGAATATCAGAATATTCCCCTTGACATTCAATACACTGGTCACAGTGCTTTTCCCATTCCTGGAAAATTTTTTGGTACTCATCTTTTGTTACTTTGTTAATTTTTTTTTTCTTCCGGGATTTCAGCACCATAGCAAACTCGTGTTCCCTTTAGTCTCAATTTTATTCTCAGAAACAAATAAACAGTCACAAGGAGAAAGAGCTGGCAGATACAGGAAGCACATTGTTTTTAGTCAAAAAGTCTGTGACTGACAACGCGGCATGTACAGTTGCACTGTAATGGCACAGTTGTATGTGCAGGTGCGCCGTCGCCATACAAAATGCCCTTTTTGCGTGCACTGGACTTTTTTTTTTGACCTTCCAGATATGTGCCAGATGTTTTGGCTGCTTTAGATGTTTTTTTCCAGATAATAATAATTCTTTGCATTTATATAGCACTTTTCTGACTACTCAAAACACTCAGCAATTGCAGGTTAAGGGCCTTCCTCAAGGGCCCAACAGAGCAGAGTCCCTTTAGGCATTTACGGGATTCGAACCGGCAACCTTCTGATTGCCAGTGCAGATTCCTAGCCTCAGAGCCACCACTCCGCCAATCCTTATCCACACACACCCGAGCAGTTCTAAAGTCGTTCTTTATTGTTTTTTTCAGACTTTGTCTTATAGGATTCGACACAGTTGGTCTTATGACACGTTGGGGTATCCGCTTTCCAACTGGAAAGGACTTTGATCAGGTGGTGTCCTGACTCGGCAGGACATCCTGCCACCCTCTAAGTGCAAAATGTCACGAACTACCAAATATTTGGTGTAACGCGTTATACTTATAGCACATCTGCCACACTCTGCGTGGTCGCCATACTTCAAGGAGTCTCATTCAAATGCAAACTTTTGCTGATGATAAAAATGTTGCTTTCCAATAGATTTCTTTACATTTTTTTTACAAGTTCATTATTCATTATATATTATATACTGCTCAAAAGAATTAAAGGAACACTTTTTAATCAGAGTATAGCATAAAGTCAATGAAACTTATGGGATATTAATCTGGTCAGTTAAGTAGCAGAGGGGGTTGTTAATCAGTTTCAGCTGCTGTGGTGTTAATGAAATTAACAACAGATGCACTAGAGGGGCAACAATGAGATGACCCCCAAAACAGGAATGGTTTAACAGGTGGAGGCCACTGACATTTTCCCTCCTCATCTTTTCTGACTGTTTCTTCACTAGTTTCACATTTGGCTACAGTCAGTGTCACTACTGGTAGCATGAGGCGATACCTGGACCCTACAGAGGTTGCACAGGTAGTCCAACTTCTCCAGGATGGCACATCAATATGTGTCATTGCCAGAAGGTTTGCTGTGTCTCCTGCACAATCTCAAGGGCATGAAGGAGATTCTAGGAGACAAGCAGTTACTCTAGGAGAGCTGGAGAGGGCCATAGAAGGTCCATAACCCATCAGCAGGACCAGTATCTGCTCCTTTGGGCAAGGAGGAACAGGATGAGCACTGCCAGAGCCCTACAAAATGACCTCCATCAGGCCACTGGTGTGAATGTCTCTGACCAAACAACCAGAAAGACTTCATGAGGGTGACCCAAGGGCCCCATGTCCTCTAATGGGCCCTGAGCTCACTGCCCAGCAGCATGCAGCTCGATTGGCATTCGCCATAGAATACCAGAATTGGCAGATGCACCACTGGTGCCCTGTGCTTTTACAGATGAGAGCAGGTTCACCCTGAGCACGTGACAGAAGTGAAAGGGTCTGGAGAAGCCATGGAGAACATTATGCTGCCTGTAACATCATTCAGCATGAGCAGTTTGGTGGTGGGTTAATGATTGTCTGGGGAGGCATATCCATGGAGGGTCACACAGACCGCTACAGGCTTGACAAAGGCACCTTGGCTGCCATTAGGTATCAGGATGAAATCCTTGGACCCATTGTCAGACCCTATGCTGGTACAGTGGCTCCTGGTGCACGACAATTCCTGGCCTCATGTGGTGAGAGTATGCAGGCAGTTCCTGGAGGATGAAGGAATTGATACCATTGACTGGCCACCACACTTTCCTGACCTAAATCCAATAGAACACCTCTGGGACATTATGTTTTGGTCCATCCAATGCCACCAGGTTGCACCTCAGACTGTCCAGGAGCTCAGTGAAGCCCTGGTCCAGATCTGGGAGGAGATCCTCCACAACACCATCTGTCATCTCATTAGAAGCATGCACCGATGTTGTCAGGCATGTATACAAGAACACAGGGGCCATACAAAGTGCTGCGTACAATTCTGAGTTGCTGCAATTAAATTTTGGCAAAATGGACTAGCCTGCCACATAATTTTTTCACTCTGATTTTTGGGGCGTCTTTGAATTCAGGGCTCTGTAGGTTGATCATTTTCATTTCCATCAAACGATGTGGCATCCTTTTGTTCCTAACACATTACCCAGTCTATATCAGTATAGATATCCAGGAGGATTTCTTTTTCCCATTGAGATCTGATGTGTTTTCAAAGTGTTCCTTTCATTTTTTTGAGCAGTTTATATGCATAGACCTATGAGGTCCGACGCAAAAAAAACAAGACTCTGCCTGTAACTGTTTTTATTTAACAAATTAAAAAAATGAACTACGATCACCTTCAAGATAGTTCCTTTCTGAGAAGACCCACAGCTGCATACTATAGCGTCCCGGCCGAGGTGAGGCCTGGGGAGAAAGTGAATATGGGGTCGAGCCGGGAGGACAGAGAACGGAGCGGAGGACTGATGACAGAGATATGATTGACAGTAAAGGAACGAAAAAGGGTTGGCACCCTGATTGGAGGAGTGGGGAATGGGGGCAGGGATTTCTGGTGGCTGCGGTGAGCTGGCGCCCTGCCCGGGGTTTGTTTCCTGCCTTGTGCCCTGTGTTGGCTGGGATTGGCTAAAGCAGACCCCCGTGACCCTGTAGTTATGATATAGCGGGTTGGATAATGGATGGATTTCTGGTTGGTTAGAGGAACAGCTAAGTAGGTGTAGAGGGAAAGAGAGGGGGAGTTGAGCTGCGTATGTGAGGTGGGTTACGGAAGTGGAAGCGGAGGTTTTTCTTGTCCATTGATGTCTTCTCTCTGGACCAAACCAATAAAGACGCATAGATAATTGTAAATAGTTGAAGTTCAGAGTCGTTCATTTTGCTTTTGAAATTTGTGTTTTCGACTGTTCGAGTAAACCGTTCTGCAATCCCTTCTTTGTCCTGCTGTGTTTTTTCCTTTACGAACCTGTCACGGTGAGGTCTCTACAATACGATGCTACCGACGTTCAAAGGAATTCCGCAGATCATTTTCTGAAAGGCTGTTGAGGATCTCCATCGTTTGTTGCTTTCGCAAAAAAAAAGGGCTCCTCAGTCTCAGTCAATAATTGAAAAGTCGTGGATTTCTTCGGTTTCACAAGAAACTGGATGTTAACTCACTGTTTACTCTTGCACTCCAACATTTTCCAAATGGGGGTAAGAAAACGTCAATATTTGAACACTCCGTACTGAGTGAAGCGATCGAGTTGAGCCTTTCCTCACCGTGACAAGCTAGAAAATATTCTATAGCCATCTCTTTGTTTCTCTCCACCTACTCTTGGTTCCGGAGCTGTAGGATTCATCTCATTTTATTTTGTGTCAAACCTCGTATATTACAATGTCCTGTTAATAAATCATCAAGCAGTTAATGTGTTCAGGGTGGGAAGTGTTAACGAGAAGACAACAAAAAGCATTAAAATGTCTCTTGAGCTACAAGGTGGCTCATCAGCAATAATTGCCTTATCTTTATATATAATACGCTATCATGGCTGTCCGTTTGTCTGTCCAGGATTTTAAATCACCTGTAGCTCGCAAACAGTTTGACTTATTGACCTGAAATTTGGCACACATATACGATGTGATATCTACTACCCGCTTTCAGGCTGATGATTGACCTCCAAGGTTATTTCTCTTTTTATTTTATTGTAGATTTAACTCTCGGCAGCGGCCAGCAGGGCTACGGTGCAGTGCATGTGGACGGGCGCCATTCTCATTCCTACCACCTTTGCCGTCACCTCCTCTACCTCTTCATACCTTAAATCATTCTTGAGGCAGATTGAACACTTAAGTGCCAGGTTAAGTGAAAAATTAAGGAAAACGTACTAAGTAATTGCAACGCAAACACTGACTTGATCAGTTTTAACGCAAAAAGATGTCGTCGAAAGAAGAGAAGAAGCGGGCTGCTAGGGTGGAGAAAAGAGGAGCTGCTCAGGAAGCAGCGAGCGCATCAACCTCTGAGCAAACGACTGGTAAACGTACAGAGAAAGGGCATGAGAACTAGGAATGGTCAAGTCAAGTGTATTCACTGCATGGTATCGGGCAGTGCGCCGTTACTGGTCTTTAAATATAACATACTACCATGGCTGTCCCGTTTGTCTGTCCAGGATTTTAAATCACCTGTAGCTTGCAAACCGTTTGACTGATTGACCTGAAATTTGGTACACAGATGATACATGACGTCTACTGTCAGTTTTCAGGGTGATGATTGACCTCCAAGGTTATTCCTATATTTATTTTATTGTAGAATTAACTCTTGGCAGTGGCCAGCAGGGCTACCGTGCAGCGCATGTGTATGGGCGCCGTTCTCATCCCTTCCACCTTTGCCGTCACTTCCCCTACCTCTTCATATCTTAAATCAATCTTGAGGCAGATTGAAAACTTCAGTGCCAGGTTAAGTGACAAATTAAGGATAACGTACTAAGTAATTGCAACACAAACATGGACTTAATCAGTTTTAAAACGAAAAGATGCTGATGAAAGAAGAGAAGAAGCGAATCGCTAGGGTGGAGAAAAGAAGATCTGCTCAGGAAGCAGCAAGCGCATCAACCTCTGAGCAAAGAAATGTGAAACGTACAGAGAAAGAGGATGAGAACTATGAATGCTCAAGACAAGTGTATTCACTGTACAATATCATGCAGTGCGCCATTACTGGTCTTTAAATATAATATGCTACCATGGCTGTCCTTTTCTCTGTCCAGGATTTTAAATCACCTGTAGCTCGCAAACAGTTTGACTTATTGACCTGAAATTTGGCACACATATACAACGTAACATCTACTACCCGCTTTCAGGCTGATGATTGACCTCCAAGGTTATTCCTCTTTTTATTTTATTATAGAATTAACTCTCAGCAGCGGCCAGCAGGGCTACGGTGCAGCGCATGTGGACGGGCGTCATTCTCATTCCTACCACCTTCGCTGTCACCTCCCCTACCTCTTCATATCTTAAGACATTCTTGAGGCAGATTGAAGACTTAAGTGCCAGGTTAAGTGAAAAATTAAGGAAAATGTACTAAGTAATTGCAACGCAAACACTGACTTGATCAGTTTTAACGGAAAAAGATGTTTGTCTGTCTAGGATTTTAAATCACCTGTAGCTTGCAAACCGTTTGACTGATTGACCTGAATCTTGGTACACATACACAACGTGACGTCTACTGTCAGTTTTCAGGGTGACGGTTGACCTCCAAGATTATTCCTTTATTTATTTTATTGTAGAATTAACTCTCGGCAGCGGCCAGCAGGGCTGCCATGTGGCATAGGTGTACGTGTGCCGTTCTTATCCCTACCACCTTTGCCGTCACTTCTCTTACCTCTTCATTTCTTAAATCATTCTTTAGTTCCAGGTTAAGTGAAATATTAAGGAAAATGTTGCAACACAAACACTGACTTAATTAGTTTTAACATGAAAAGACGCCGACGAAAGAAGAGAAGAAGTGGGCCACTATGGTGGAGAGAAGAAGAGCTGCTCAGGAAGCAACAAGCGCATCGACCTCCTGAGCAAACAAATGCTAAGCAAACAGAAAGAGGATGAAAACTAGGAATGCTCACGTCAAATGTATTCACTGCACGTTATCATGCAGTGCGTCGTTACTGGTTTTATATATAAACGTCTACGCATGGAAGTGTGTGTGTCTGTCTGTCCGGCCCAGAAATGTGAGCCTACAGCATGAAGCTCAAAGAGCTGGCAAGGCGGCCCCAAGTTAATGAGTCGGAAGAAGAACGAAGTACGAGGCTACAGCATGAAGCTCAAAGAAAAAAGTGAAACTCTCTTAACCGCTGATAGTCAAGGGGGACTCCGCATTTCATTTTTTTTCTGACGAATTCAATAGTTTCTAGGAGTCCGTGTTTTTTACAGCACAGGCTTACACAGCTAGTCTTCTTATATAATACACCGTTTCACCGATTGACTTGAAATTTGGTACACATATACAACGTGACATCTACTATCCGCTTTCGGGGTGATCATTTTTATTACTCTTTTTATTTTTATTTTATTTTATTGTAGATCAACTCTCGGCAGCGCGCAGCAGAGCGGCCGTGCAGACAATGCGTATGGGCGCCATTCTCATTCCCTACCACTTTCGCTAATCATTCTTGAGGCAGATTGGCATTTAAGTGAAAAATTAAAGAAAATGTACTAAGTAATTGCAACACAAAAACTACCTTAATCAGTTTTAACGTGAAAAGATGCCGACGAAAGAAGAGAAGAAGTGGGCCACTAGGGTGAAGAGAAGAAGAGCTGCTCAAGAAGCAGCAAGCGCATCAATTTCTGAGCAAACGAATGGTAAGCAAACAGAGAGAAAGAGGATGAAAACTAGGAATGCTCACGTCAAGTGTATTCACTTCGCGTTATCATGCAGTGCGTCGTTACTGGTTTTATATATAAACGTCTACGCATGAAAGTGTGTGTGTCTGTCTGTCCGGCCCAGAAGCGTGAGCCTACAGCATGAAGCTCAAAGAGCTGGCAAGGCGGCCCCAAGTTAACGAGTCGGAAGAAAAACGAAGTACGAGGCTACAGCACGAAGCTCAAAGAAAAAAGTGAAACTCTCTTAGCCGCTGATAGTCAAGGGGGACTCGGCATTTCATTTTTTTTTTTGATGATTTCAATAGTTTGTAGGAGTCCGCGTTTTTTAAAGCACAGGCTTACACAGCTAGTCTTCTTATATAATACGCCATTTCACCTATTGACTTGAAATTTAGTACACATATACAGAGTGACATCTACTATCCACTTTTGGGGTGATAATTTTTATTACTCTTTTTATTTTGATTTTATTTTATTGTAGATCAACTCTCGGCAGCGCACAGCCATGCGACGCATGCGTCTGGGCACCGTTCTCATTCCCCACCACCTTCATTTATCTTTCTTGAGGCAGATTGGCACTTAAGTGAAAAATTAAAGAAAACGTACTAAGTAATTGCAACGCAAAAACTAACTTAATCAGTTTTAACGCGAAAAGATGCCGACAGAAGAAGAGAAGCAGTGGCCCGCTATAGAGTGGAGAAAAGAAGAGCTGATCAGGAAGCAGAAAGCGAATCAACCTCTGAGCAAACAAATGCTAAACGTACAGAGAAAGAGGATGAGAACTCAACGCTCAAGTCAAATGTATTCACTGCACATTATTGTGCAGTACGCCATTACTGGTCTTTAATAAATTGGGTTGGAACAAAGACCTGAAGCTACTGCAGGCCCTCCAGGACCAACGTCGCTCATCCCCTCCTCTAGTTCATCACAATAGAGATTGCTTTTTTAAGTCTTTTTTGGAGACTTCAAGACACTACATCAAATACAGATTAAGACATCACCATTTTCATCCATCCAATATCTCACCTGCTCAGCCAGTTCGGGATTGCATGGATTTCATTCTTTAGTCCGCCGTTTAGTCCGTACACATTCACAGCTTTCACAGGGAGCTCCATTACCACGTACTTGAGATGGCTGTCAGGAATATTACAAATTAAAGGGAATACAAAAGCCCCAGATCTGATTTATCTGCATCCTAGAGAAAGCCTGACATGATAAACGACAGTTGCGATTGAAAGCATAATGGCTAGGCTTCCTCTATTTTAATGCAATCGATATAATAAGAAAAAAAGAAGAAGAGAAAAAAAAGAGCCTAGCAGGTTTGAATCTGGTTGTTTGAGATTATGATCTTGACTGCATTCATATCCTCATATCACTTAGACTGGCCATGGCTATAAATCTGCTTAGAGCAGTTCGCCACACTTCAGCAAATATTATTGAACAAGCGTCTGGCTAAACCTGGCAACAGCTAACAATTACTCTCCATTGCCCGGTGACTTTGCAGCATCAGCATGTGAAAAGAAGGCTGCCGTCCTTTTCGAACGAAACAGAAATGTTTTGCTGTGCTTGAAATAGTGCGAAGCAGAAGTAGCGAGGCAATTATGCTGTAATTGGCAACTAGACGGCTCCCATATTTCAAATAAAATCACACGCACTTTTCGTACGGAGCCGTTTCGAATGCTTTGGGAAATTTAAAAATAGCTCCGGCAGAACACCTTTCCTCGCGCCTCTTTTTATTTGTTTATTCCCTCATTTGCATAGCACGCTTGCATATAAAGCAGAAGGGCAGCATCCAATTGATGTGTAGTGTAAATATCTGCAGGTGCACTAAAACATATTTAGAAAAGCTTATTGTGTCGTGGCGTCGGCTAACTGAGAAGGTGTCATTAGCACTGGCGCCTTAACACAATCCAGGGAGTCTCTGCGTCCAGGATGCTTTCTTTTTCCTGGTTTTGTCTTTGATGAATTGCTCGTCTTTCATTCCAGGATTTCTTTCTGAATGTGAAGGGCAACAAATTGCACGAAACGTTACGCAGTCAGTTGAATTTCTTTCCTCTTTATTCCATCGTGCCAGGTTGCCTGTCAAACCTTTTTTCCTACCAGACTGTACAAAGTCAATTATTATTATAACAATTATCATAGTGACAGAAAATATTCTTTATCACATTGATATTTTGGAAAAGTTAGGTTACAGCTTGTAATCAGCTCATTTAAGTCGTTTAGCTGTTTTATAAGTCTGTACACTCTGATAGGCAATAAAGAGCCACTTTGTTTTACAGTCTCTTTGAAGAAATCTGTGATTTTATGAGTATTCATTGTGCAATTTGCACAGTTTGTACTTGTATGAGGAGGACCCAAAAATTCCTGGAATTGAAAAAGAAAAATATTATAAAACTTTGAGCAATTCCTTTTTTGTCACCTTCAACATCCTCTTCTTGAGATGCATCCCTCTTGTCCCAGCGCTTCTTCCTGTTAACATTTCCTGCGTGAAAGCCATAAATTGACTGACGAGGCACTTCCTTCAGTTTCTGTATGGTGTGGGTTCATAGGTCAACATTGCCACAGTGTCTGGTTTTCCTAACATAATCCTGAAATTTATATTGATATTATTTCACCTAGCGAAAACGACACTGCTTTTGTTAAATGTGAAAAATTACGCACTGTTCGGGCTGGGCCAGTATTTGGATGGCAGACCATCTAGGAAAAGATTGGATTGCTACTGGAAGAGGGGTTAGCGAGACCAGCAGGGGACGCTAAAACTGTGGTCTGAATGTGGATCCCAATACCCCAGTGCAAGGATGGGGACATTGTGCTGTAAATATGATGCCATCCTTTGGATCAGTCATAAAACTGAGGTCCTTACTCTCTGTGGTCATGAAAGGTCCTGGGGCATTTTTCGTAAAGAGTAGGGTGTATCCCAATGTCCTGGCCTCTAGATGACTAATGATCCACTTGAAGATAAGCATGTGTGTGCCCGACTAGTATTTGGATGGCAGACCATGTAGGAATAAACTTGGGTGGCTGCTGGAAGAAGTGTTGGTGAGGCCAGCAGGAGGCGCTTAGCCTGTGGTCTGAATGTGGATCCCAATACCCCAGTGCAATGATGGGAACACTGTGCTGTAAATATGGTGCCATCCTTTGGATAAGATGTAAAACCGAGGTCCTGACTCTCTGTGCTAGTGAAAGGTCCGGGGACATCTTTTGTAAAGAGTAGGGTGTATCCCGATGTCCTGGTTGAATTTCCCTCCATGGCCTCATCGTTCTGGCCCCCCTGATCATCCCCTGTCTCTAATTGGCTATCTCACACCACTTCACCACCTAATAGCTAATGTGAGGTGAGCATACTGAGCAAAAAATGGCGACCATCTCATCATTCATGTGGATGCTGCACATTGCTGGTGTTTAAGGTGATTCGACAATCACTGTGCAAAGAGCTTTGAGTAGTGAGAAAAGTGCTATATAAATGTAAAGAATTATTATTATCATTATTAAGCATCTGTCATATTCAGTAGTGTATATGAACACATTTAGAGTGTTTACATGGTTACATGCACAAGTAAAACCAGGATAAGGTGAGTAACCTGCTTACGGAGTTCTCTGTTGGCAAATGCTATTACAACATTAAGCTGCACAAAAACAGAGTTAAATGGTGAGTGCTACAACCTGGTGGTGATTGAAGTGGTTCCCCTTTGTCTAAGTGCTTTCAGTAGTGAGAAAAGTGCAACATAAATGTAATTAATAATTATTATTATTGTTATTAAGTCATCTGTGATACCAAAATGAGACTGACAAATGTTGTGGCTTGGTGGCATTTATTTATGGCAGACAACTTGCTGATAGTGCTGTCTACGATGGCTGGACGTGTCAGGTGGGTCAGGAGGCTGCTCTACCAGCCAGTGAAAGACTGCAGCTTTGTGATTGCATATGCATGAGGTTGATTTGCATAGCTAGCCCATATACAGCCGTGTCAGGGTTGATTTATAAAGGGAAAATTGCCTACAAATGTGCTTAGGCCAGGTTTTATAAATTAATATTATTTTGTCATATTCATTTTCTTTTTTTTTTTGTTTTGGTATATGCACACTTTCACGGTTGAATCCACACAAAGTTATATAAGTGAGACCCCCATGTGTTTTAAACAATAGCACAAAAGGTAAATAAACTGAGAAATAAAGAGGATAAAGCAGTAGTCAATAATACTAATGAGAAAATCAATGCCAAAAGAGTAAAATGCTCGATTAGGAAACAAAAATATGAAACAAAAATCAGTTGGAAAAAGCAAGAGCTTGAAGTCCTAAATGTAATTATATAATATATATATATATATATATATATATATATATATATATATATATATATATATATATATATATATATATATAAAGTCCTATTGGTTTCAAACAAATTGCTATTTCAGGTGAGCGTCAACTGAACCTAGCAATTATAAACACATTACAAAAGTTACACAAAATTTCAAAATTATTAATTGAAGGATAGATTTTAAGTTATTTATTTACAAACATTCTATATGTGCAAAACTGTGATCTGAAGGTAAGTGCTTTCTATAAATTAAATATATATATATATAAAATATACTGTATATATATCCTGCCCACAATGGCTCTTTATATTGCCGTCTATGGGGCATGGAAGAAAAGCTTTAAAACTTACTAAATATGTACATTTTTCCAGCTGAGTCGAGTATTGAACCGGTTCTTACGATTACACACACATTGTGAAATAGTTTAAACGTGTAGTTTTTAAGCAAAAAACACCAATATTATGAGATTCAGACATTTTAAAAGAAGGCAATCTGTGCACGATAGCTCACCGCTTAGTCTTAATGCACAACAACCTGGTGGGTGGCTTCCTCTTGAAAGACTAAATCACTTTTCGAGCTATATGGTTGGTTTAGTTTGGATTTATTTCAATATTTAAATGAGAATTTACACAAATGAATAGGAAACATATCCTTACCACGAGAAAAATAATGTACGATAAACTGATTTTAAGATTTTTTTTTTTTTGTCATAAACATGCATTGGAAACACGGAAGGTGCAGATTGATACTCGACAGCTGCCTTGGCTTGGAAAATGGACGTGTTTGGTATGTTTTTAAGCTTTTCATCCTTACTCTATACCCTAAAATGTAAAGCACCAGGGCAGGCAAGATTTTTTTTTTTTTTTTCAAATAATAGAAAGCACTTGACTTTGTAATACAATTTTGTGTGTATACAGCTTGTTTTTTGTAGAAATAACTTCAACTTGGAAAATGCCTTAGTTATTCTTTAATAGAAGTACGAGGTGAGATACAAAAATAACCGGACTGGGCTTGGGGCTTTCATGAAAAACCGTCTGGAGGTCAGCCGGATGTGAATCATAGAACTATATGCCCTCCTACACGAGGCTAGGTACTATATCCTGTGAATAGCCCAGTCAGTATTTGCACAACAATCGCTACACGAGTTGCTGCAACAATGTCAGGTGAAAAAATTGAACAGAGAATCAACATCAAATTTCTTGTGAATTTTCTCTTTCTCTGTAAAGCAGTTTTTGACTGACGAAAACATTCCTTTTCTGGATCATCCTCCCTATTCACCCGATTTAGCTCCCTGTGAATTTTATTTGTTCCCGAAAATCTAAAGTAACCAGAAGGGAACACATTGTTCTTCAATGGATGAAGTGAAGACAGAAACGGCAAGCCTGTTGAAAAGCCTCAAGCAAGAAGACTTCCAGCACTGTCTCAATCAATGGAAGATACGTATGGAGCAGTGTAGAGATCGTAAGGGGGAGTATATAGAAGGTGACAATGTTTAGAATGCTGTAATTCAGCAATAAATATATAGATTTTTTTACCAATCCAGTTATTTTTGTGTCTCACCTCATAAATATAAAATTTGTACAGATAAGACATAACGTAGATTCCCCAGGAATTCTACATAACTACGACATACTGTAGGCGTTATAACACCGTGGCAAAGTGTTGTCTGATTTTTCCCTAGGTGTTATCCATTTAAGTGGTTGCCAGAGTCATGAGAACACCTTAAAAAACAGAAATGCAAAGCAAAGCTGAAATCAAAATGGACTATGATGACACTCGATTTACAGATAAAACAGGCAATTAAATAAATCAGCCAAGCATACAGTGTTAACACATGGAGGACTCAATTAGTCTGAGTGCAGGTAGAAGAGCACTTCTTATATCACAGCGGAAAACATCAGCCCTGCTACTCCTAATTCTAGTGGCTCAAGTGGGTCCCCACATACATCCAGGCAAATTTAAAGCATTTTTAGTGACAACTTTAACATAAAAATATCAAATTGAGATATGGTATGCAAAATAACAAAAAGAAAATGATTTCCTGAATGCAAGATATTTAGCTTTGGGTGACTTCTAATAAATCACTTTCAGGTTTACTGTTCTTATGTTCAGTGGGTGGCATGGTTGCACAGTGGTGGTGCTGCCGCTGTCTCGTCTTAAGGAGACCAGGGTTTACATTCCGGGTCTTCCCTATGTGGAGTTTGCATGTACTCCATGTGTCTGATGTAGGTTTCCTCTACGTTCATGTATTTTCCTCCCACAAGACATGCGAGTCCAGTGGATTGGCGATACTAACACTGGCCATAGTGGATCATTGTGGTGTGTGAGTTCACTCTGCGATGGATTGGCACCCTGCTTTGTGCCCCCTTAGGCCCCAGCACTGCCTATGACCATGTTCATGACTAAGCAGGTCCTGACTGTCTAAAGTGTAGAGTAATGATTCTTATTTGCATGTCACCGGCAGACGAGTGACTCCAATGCAGTAGCAACAACAACTTAGACTTAACCTCTTCAAGAAGAAAAGACAAAACAGGCCCTTGGAATTACAGACCAAGAAGTCTTACTTCTGTACCATGCAGAATTATGGAAGCTGTAATAAGAAATCAACTAGGAAAGTACCGATAGGAAAATAATATATTAAATAACGGCTAATAAAGGTTAATGAGAGAAAGATCTGGCCAAACAAATCTTATAGATTTTTTGAACAGGCAACTTCAAAGCATATGACATTATATACTCAGACTGTCAAAAAACCGTTCCACACTGGAGAGTAATTCCATAACTAGATGCTGTAGGCATCAGAGGTAACCCGCAAAACCAGAGCTCAAGTTGGTTAAGTGGCAGGAGACGGATAAGAGAAGAATGGAGCAAGGTCATCAGTGGAGTTATCCCTCAGGAATCTGTCCTTGCACCGTTACCTTCTCTGATTTATATTAATCACACTGATTTTGGTATAATTAGTAAACCTGTGATGTTGGCAGATGACACTAATATTGGAGAAACGGCAGATTACTGGGGAGGCAGCAAAAAGAATTCAAAAAGATCTGGATGGTCTTCAGAACTGGATAAACACTTGGACAATTTAAAGCAGAACAGTGCAAAGTGTAACCTGTGGGCAGAGGGAATGCCTGATGGGAGACACTGAGCTACAGGAAACAACTTTGGAAAAGGATTTAGGGGCTTATGTCTAAGCAATATATAGAAGCTATTACAATGGCAAATTAAACGTTAGGTTGTATTGTTAAAACTTGCATGTACATTGAGGGACGTTACGTTTAGACTATACAACACACTAGTGAGGCCACATCTGGAGTACTTTGTACAGGTCTGGTCACCATAATACAATAGAGAGATAGCAACACAGAGAAAAGCAACCAGGTGCATCCCAGCAATTTAAGGACATTGTGGCCACTGGGGGGCACACCTGCTCCCCAAACCCGACACTAGGTGCAAGTCCAGTAAACACACAGGCTTTATTTAGCAGGGAAACGCTTTTCAAATGTTCCCACCTGCACAGCACAGGACAATAAAGGACAGCAATACACACTGCTCGATGTCTTCTTTGGCTTCTCTTTGTCTTCCCACTCTTCTGCGACGATGCGGGTTCTGCTCCATGCTCCCACTACCTTTTTGGGAGCTCTTGAACCCGACACCGTCTGTAATGTCACCGGATCAGCTGATCAGTGAGGACAAAACGAAGTAAGGGGATGGTGCAAAGTGCTTTTATTAAAAAGAAAAACAAACAGTGTCCAAATAAATAGTGCATTGCATCCAAAAAGTCATTAAATAAATAATCCATTAAAAGCAAGTGAAAAATGTGGAGGTTAAAATCCCATAAATAGATCCAGTTAAAACGTGGTTAAAATAATGGCTGGAAGCAGACCTTTAAAACAAAACCCGGCGCCTTCTTTAACTGGAGACTCTTCTGCTTCTCCCGTCCAGGCTTTGCACGAGGAGCTGGCCTTCTTCTACTGCTGGTCTGTTCGCCTTTCTGGACCCTAGCTCTGGTGGGCTCCAACAGACCGTGACTTGGGCTCCCCAGCGACCAGTGCGCTCAAGCTGGGGCTTTCACTTTCCAAGTCCCAGACTCCCGGGGGAGTCAGCCACCATCTGGGTCACTTCAGCTCTTTTATCGCTCAGCCAAACACCCTTTCCATGGGGGGCTCTCTCTCCAGC
This sequence comes from Polypterus senegalus, assembly GCF_016835505.1. Classification (NCBI taxonomy): domain Eukaryota; kingdom Metazoa; phylum Chordata; class Cladistia; order Polypteriformes; family Polypteridae; genus Polypterus; species Polypterus senegalus. The sequence continues at coordinate 8,368,686 of NC_053158.1, forward strand.
TGCCTGATCTCTCCCGCTCGCTCTTGTACGCATTCGCTTTCTCCTTCCTGCCGCCTTCTTCACCCTTAACCTCCGTTCACTCTTTTTTCTTCCTCCTTCGCACCGCACTCGTGTTCCTACTATATATAATGGGAACGTGGCTCAGGTGTGGTGATTAGCAGTTCCCGGCATCAATTACAGATGCAGACGATTCCTCACCTGTGCACATAAGTGAGGAAACGGCCGCCTCACGTAGCGTCCAGGAACCACTCCGGCCACCCTACCACGCCCCCTCTTTAAGTCGCGAATGCGGCGATTATCTATTTGAAAAACTGGCCTTTTTCGTCTGAGCTGTGGAGCCGCTATACCACATCCTCCTCTAGCAAGAGTCATTCTCTCCATCCCGATTCTGGCTTACAGAATGAAGGCAATCGGCTCCTTTCAGGCTGCACCTGGGAGTACTCTAGGTGGCTGGCTAGCGAGGTCCGGAAGCCCGACAAAGTAGGGCTCTTCAGCTCCCCCTGGTGTCCCCCACAGAATCCAACAGGGCAGTGCCAAACTCCAACTCCCATGGAGTCTTGTGGGAATCTGAGGCACCTCTGCAATCCAGTGGGGGGCTGCCAGCTAGCGCTCTTAAAGTGCCCTCTGCATACCTACTTCCCCCGGGCCTTCCTTTAAGAAGGCATCCCAGCCAGGTAAGGGCCCTGGCCATCCGTCACAACATGTTGTACACTGGCAGACTCGGAGAATTAAATCTGTTTAGTCTCAAGCAGTGGAAACTCTGTGGGAACCTCATCCAGGTCTTCAAAGTCCTCAAAGGCATTGATAAAGTAGATCCAGCAACATTCTTTCAGCTTATGGGTGAATCATGTACTTAAGTAAGGGGAAGTGCATTTAGGACTGAAGCCAGGAAGCACTTCTTTATTCAAAGAATGTGGAACAAACTACGAGATGTATGCTGCTGAAGCCAAAACCTTTAGAGTATCTGGATAGGGTATTATGACCACTTAGCTATTGGCAAAACAACCAAACTTGAGCTACTAAATAGTTTCCTCTCATTCGTCTAATTTCTTATGTTCTTGTGACAGGGAAGGAAATATCAGAGAAAAGACATAAGCAGCACTCATTAGCAGGGCCGTCTTAACAGCATTACAGGCCCCCCGGGCAAAGCAGTGCACTGAGGCCCCCGCCTACATAACATACATACATAGATTAGCACGGAGCCCCTATGCCCGTGGAGAACTGCCCAGCGTGCAGCCTGAGGACCTGAAGGTTAAACTGTTTCTGAATCTGCTGCAGTGAGTGCTAATGGCCCTAAGAGAGAAAGGTGGACTGTGCAGGACGGCTCAGGTCTTTAATAATACAATTTGCCTTTAAAAGTCAATAGGTCTTAAATATTTTCTAGGCAGATAGCAGCCATTTGTCACTAATATTAAATGTCGCTTACGCCAGCCTCTTGCAGTTCTTTGTGGTCGGCCCAGCAGGTACCAGGACTGACGGTCAGATAACATCTCAGCTATCAGTAAGCAAAAAATGCTTGAGTTTAACTTCTCGTTTCTGCTGAGATTCCTTACCCCATTTAGTGAAAGTACTTCGCTCATTTCTCTGCTGCTTTGTTAGCACTCGCTATGTAGGCACAAGTTAGGCTCTCAATGGACAGCATAATCCTTTTTAAATTACCTGTTTGATATTTAGTCCGGAGTTGATTTTAACGTATAATTTCTGGTATTTTATAATGTCGGTCATATAATTTGAATGCAGAAAACTCACGCTATTGGTACAAGTGATTATGATCTGCTAACGTCCACCTGAGAGAGTAACCACGGAGCACACGGCCTTTTTTATTTATGTGGGTGCGGCAATGCGCTGTATCAGGGTGCACTCCTAACCTTTCTCTCTCTCTGTTGTGCCTACGTGACCACACGGTAATACCCAAACTATTCCAAAGTGATGCTTGCACTGTTTTGTATATTTTTGTATCTCGCACCCTCATACACTTTTATCCAGTGCTGGTTTAACCATATAAGCAAAGTAAGCACATGCTTTGTTAGGGAATCAAGGGTAAAGGGGGCACCACAAATATTTTTCATGGCCGAATTTATCACATAAATTGTTAAATTAATAAAATTTATAGCCATTTTCAAAATGTAATGAAAAATGAATAATGCCTCCCTGTACCTCCCTATGCCGTCATTGCTCGTAGATGACGCCTTACACAGTGCGTTCTGCATACTGGTGCCATCTACTGGCGATTCCCTTAAATGCCATTTTATGTTAAAACATTGAGAAAATAATTTGATTCAAAACAATATGTTTTTATATTTCTATGCATCAAGGCAGGCTGGATGCCTTATCTCTATTATGTACAGAAGCAGATGTGTTAGGTAAGATTGATTATGAAGATCTAATCTAAGAGTTTGCAAGGAAAAAAAGTTGGAGAAAATTATTAAGATAAAAATAAAATGAAACATACAAAAATAAATATTATTTTCCTTCTTACTATAATTATGCTTTCAAATTTTTGACAATAAAATACAATTTTATTTTCTAGTTTGAATTACTAGTGTAAGGGGGCACCAAAATTACTTAGTGCTTAGGGCATCTAAGGGTCTTAATCCGGCCCAGCCTTTATCGTCAGAGCATCCCATATCTACGATGGAGCGTTCGATCCAAAGAAAATACGAAGCTGGTTTTAAATTAAACGTCATTGAAGAAATTGGTAACTGTGCTGCTGAAACAAAATACGATGTGTCTGAAAAACTGATGTGATATTGGAGGAGGCATGAAGATATAAAAAAAAGAAAACTTAAGTGTTGCATTTTGAACGGGTGTGTAAGTCGGGGTCTGATTTTTATGATCGATTTTTCGGGTTTCAAGACCCGACTTATACGTGAGTATATACGTTACCTACAGCAAATTCCTCTATTAAAATTAAACTGACGCGTTATTGATAGGTTTCTCTGTTACTGGATTGCAAGCAGCACACTCTTATTTGCTTGGCTGTATGATTGAGCCCTGCTAAGGACTGGCGTACTGGTATGTTTGCTTCTTACCTTACACCCAGTGCTGCTGGGATGATAATAATCAAAGTATTTTTACTGCAATAAAATAAGTATTGTGTTAGGTTACTTGTTACTTTAAAAAGTAATCGGACTACATCACGCTCTGTGGTTGTGTGCAGGAATGATTTCAGAACGAATCAAAATTTTGGGGCACCAACCAGGTTGTCCCTTTTATTGTCCTTAGATAGCTTTTGTCAGAAATTTTAAAGAAAGACAGAGGTTACAGTCGCTCCAGTGGAGTTCTGTCCGGTGGGTTGCTCTGGCCAGTAATAACGCCTTCATTCTGGGTCTCTCGGGATTTTATGGCGGCTGGACCAGAAGAGGTGTGGGACTAAATGCCTTCACTTGGTGGCTTCTTTGCACTGTGGGAAAAGGAGATGACAACGTTAGTGGCAGTACTCCCGTCATCACATCTTGATAGAGCCTGCGAGGAGGTCCTATGATGCATTTGCGTGACAACATATTGCTTTTAATGTGATCCCAAGATTTTACTGATGAGTTTGCATTGTATGTTTAGCTCATTAACATAAATTTATCACTTTCTGAAATATTGAGAGGTTATTTTAACCGGAAGGCCGAAAGTGATCATTCATGCATTTGCCTTAGAAAATGTATCTTTGTGGGTGTTTCCACCATCTACTACCCATGGCTGCTGGAAGCATGAAGAAGAAGAAGAATGTAACGGACATGCATAGACTACAAAACCCTTAACTCTATATACTACTTAGTAAGGGTTTAGGAGTTATATTAAAGAGAAATGAGGGTTTACCTGGCTTTTTAGAAACCAAGTTTCCATGAATAAGCGGGTTATTAAGGTGCATGTACACGAGGCGCCCATCTTGTGCTGTATTATCCTGAGCTCTTGCTCCCTCTAGTGGTAGTTCACTATTTATAGACCTGCAATCGTGATCCTTTCATACCTGCCTCTTCCAGTTTTCCATATATACTGTACCAATGCTTCTGGGTGCAATTTTTTTTTAATCATTTTTCTCTCAGAATATTAAATTCTTTTCATGCAAGCCTAAAAATAGAACACACTATGAGTCAGAGGTGACAAGAATCAAAATGCTGTAACCCATTTTATTTTCTACCACTATTACTTGATGAATCATATATTTTCAAAAATGATTACCTTTTTGATTTTTTTGAAGTGTAGGCACGGTTTATTATTTTTTATTACAATATTAATGAACAGTAATAAAGTAATGTTGCTTTACAAAGAAAAAATAAAATCGACCAAGTATATCAATCTATTAACAGTGAAACCTTATGATGGGCATTTATAACAAGTCTTCCTTAAAAGGGAAAAAATGGGCAGTCATCTGGCACTTCTGGTGCGGCCCTGCCACTTTCTGTGTCGCCTTCAATTTAAGTGCAGTGCAGCGACGATGTGTTCACTATAGGTAAACGTAGGACAAATATAAGCTTAGTTTTATATAAGGAGAAATCTGTATAAAGGATATCTATCATATAGTGCCTTTCATATCTATCTATCTATCTATCTATCTATCTATCTATCTATCTATCTATCTATCTATCTATCTATCTATAGTGCCTTTTACATCTATTTATCTATCTATTATATAGTGTATTTCACATCTATTTATTTTTAATATATAGAGCATTTTATTTCCATCAATGTATTATATAGTGCCCATCACATCTATCTATCAATCATATAATGCCTTTTCTATCTATTTATCTATCTATCTAAAATCTAACATCTGGTCTGTATGTATGTATGTCCACTTTTCACATTCGGGTTTTTTTCTATAATTTGCTTGAACATTCTGGTTCATTTTGCGATTTCTGTCATTAAGCTAAGTATCAAACTTTGATTACGGCACAGATTTATTCGTACAATTCCCAGAGTCAGGCCGAGAGGAGGGGGATGCGTGACGTCAGAAGTAAGGAGGCAGGAGGGGCCTCTCTCACTCAAGCGCCAGCCTCCGTTCGAGTTGCTCTACTTTTCACCACGTGTTGGAGCGTACCTTGCCTCCGATTGGCAAGCGATACCTGTTTGTTGAGCAGACATTATCATCTACAGATTGTTAAGGAGTAATGTTTGACATTTTTGACAGAGAGAGATCAGAGCTATGTGTGATTTAGAGGGCAGCTGCTGATTGGCAGAGATATCATAGCCACATGCTTTTCTCCCCACATGGGGGACACTCTCCAGTCAGAGCTGAATATGATCAGATCAGATATAGTGCCAACGTTTGACATTGGAGAGTGCTTACCTTTCACTAGGCCAGAATTATATTTGTTTTTATTTTTTTATTGATTTTTAAAGTTTATCCCCTCTCACTACTACATGGGCGGAGCCGCGTGGGACAGTTCCCTCCTCCCCTCGCCCTGCAGCCTCTGTCTCAGATTTGTGTGAATATATCGCTCCTGCACGTGAACTATGATTGTTAGCGCGATTAGAAAAGTCGCAAAATCAACTGGAATGTTCAATCTAAATCTGTTAAATAGTTCTCTCGTTAAAAGCAGACAGACATACCGACAGACAGACAGATGTTGGATTTTATTTATATAGAGATATAATATAATCTTTTATATATAAACATCTACGCATGGAAGTGTGTGTATCTGTCCAGAAGTGAGAGGTGGAGTCGGGGTAAGGGCTCCACCTCCGAGGATACACAAGCGAGGCCAGCACATCAGCAAAGCAAAACCTCCGAAGAAATACACTCACTTAGCAGCTAATACAGAAGCGAGGTGAGCACATCGGCAAAATGGTATCCCTTTCACTTTTCCTCCCGCCGCTCATACACAACCGAGGCGAGCACGCCAGCAAAACGAATCCTCAGAAGAAAGACAGTCACTTAACCACTAATGCACAAGTGAGGCGAGCACGTCGGCAACATGAAATCTCCTAGGATAGAGATACCCAGAGTAGTTCCTTTCAATTACCTGACATCTCTACATTTCAGTTTTTTTTTCTGATGATTTCAATAGTTTCTAGGACCCCAGGCTTTTTACAGCATGAGCTTACACAGCTAATATAATATAATATAATACAGGGTGGTCCAGATCTAATTATGCAGATTCAGATCTTCTGGATGACTTTGATTTATGAGGAGACGATTCCGGTTCGGCTCGAAGACGATTCTTCATGTCATCAGTTCACACACTTCTCGATGGTCCGGGATTTTTTAGGTAATTTTCTTTGTAATAAACATAATAAGTTATAGCGTAATGAAAATTGCATAATTAGATCTGGACCACCCTATATAATATAACTAGCAAAATACCCGCGCTTCACAGCGGAGAAGTAGTGTGTTAAAGAAGTTATGAAAAAGAAAAGGAAACATCTTGAAAATAACGTAACATGATTGTCAATGTAATTGTTTTGTCACTGTTATGAGTGTTGCTGTCATCAAGGATTTGATTATCATTATTTCTTTCAATCAGATTCGTATTTGGAGGACGTGTTGTGTTCAAGTTACATTCCGTGTTTGTCAACCGTTGTAAAGATAAGAGGTTTCATTCATCGAAGTGTTCACTACCCAAATCGCTACTTGTGAATCTAAGATGTTTAACAGGCATTCCTGATATTAACTTGTGGATTTTTCTGCAAGTATTTAGCGACAGCGTGTCTATGAAGTTGTGGATTTGCCTGCGAGTATTTGGCGACAGCGTCACAAAATTGTTTCCGTCTAGCTGCATCAGAAAATGTACCACGACGTCTGACACGATTCCTTTTTACTGTTTTCTCACAGCTTGGATTTCTGCTGTCATAATCGGTTTGAGTTTCATGGTTTGTTTCAATTGCGACAGTATTTGTAGGACTTGTGTTGAAGTGACATTCATCTGTCAAGTGTTGTAAGTATACAAACGGTTTCATCAATAACTTTGCATCCAACTTTTGAGAGTTTAAACATTCATAAACATCAAAGTGTCCACTACTCAAATCGTCACCTGTCAATCTAAGATGTTTAAGAGGCATTGGCGGTTGTCCAAAGGTGTAAAATATTTGGCCATTTCGGTACACTTGAAAGCGACAACCGAACAATTAAGCGGCAGCCATCAACTCACATGCAGATGCATAGGTGAAGGGCTTAAGCATTTCACTCTTCTAGTGCTCCTGTGTAGTCTAATTATCTCCTGTACCGTCATCAGTCCACACCATGAACCTTTCCCAGTCATTCAATACATAAGACATAATGTTCCTTAAGAGTGAGCCTGATATGGCCGTGCAATATGTAACACAGAGAATGGAAAAGGCAGGCGCCATCTCCGGGCATGGAAACCACTCGGTAAGTGACGGTTCTTTGATCGATGGTGATCATCTCGATAGACATGTTAATGGGGGTACGGTTGGAACGATAAAGGAAATGGGTACCTGAGCAATGTAAAGTAAGTCTAAAATACCTACACAATAACTATAATCGTAATAAACGAACAATAAAACAGCGGAGAAGCCGTGGATTAAATAAAAAGGCTGCAGTTATCAGCAAGGAGACATGAGTACCGTGGCGAAGCAAGGAAGGGAATGAAGAGACCAGAGTGACCGGCGGCCTTATACAGGCAGGCAGCCAATTACATGGGAGGCGTGGGGATGGGGGATGCAATGCCGCCTCACACGGCACCGAGCTGCAGGCTATGGACGTATATATGTACGTAAGTAGGATTGTTATGACCGTTACACGTAGAATTTCTAAATGAAACCTGCTTAACTTTTGTAAGTAACCTGTAAGGAATGAGCCTGCCAAATTTCATCCTTCTACCTACACGGGAAGTTGAAGAATTAGTGATGAGTGAGTCAGTTAGGGCTTTGCCTTTTATTAGTATAGATATAATATAATATAATATAATATAATATAATATAATATATAGAACCTTATATGACCATCTGCCTAATATGGTTGCTCCACCATGTGCCACCAAAACAGCTGTGATGAGCCAAGGTGGGGACTTTATGTGACCTCTGAAGGTGTCCTGTGGTTACCGGCATGTGAGCAGAAGATCTTCTAACTCCAGAAAGGATTGGACTTGTTACTCCATCACTTCTCACAGGTGCTCATCTGGATGAAGGTCTGGGGAATCCGAAGGCCAAGGAAACACATTGGACTGTTCATCGTGTTCCACAAACCATTCCTGAACAATTGATTGCAAGGTGGCATGGTGCATTATCCTGCTGAATGATGTCATTGCCACTGCATTACCTGATCTGCAAATATGTTTAAGTAGATGGTATGTGACAAAATAACATCCACATGGATTCCCAGACCAAGGGTTTCCCAGAAGAACAATGTGCAAAGCCTCACACTCCCTCCACTCTCTTGTCTTTTCCTCTTAGAACATCTTGCTGTTGTATCTTTCCAAGGTAGATTGTGTACACATACTCAGCTATCCACATGATGCAACAGAAAATGGGATTCATTGGATCAGGCAACCTTCTTCCACTGATCCCAAGTCCAGCTCTGTTACTCATATGCCCCTTGTAGGCACTTTCATCAGGCACCCTGACTGGTCTGTGTCCTGTAAAGAGGAGACACAACAGCATTAAAGAGTTGGGTCACCACCTTGGTGATTCTGTATAAATACAAGAATAGAAAACACACAAAAAAAATTTTGGATGAATCTTTTCAAATGAGAGCACAAAAAATAGAACTTAAGGCTAACATGTCCGGTTTCTGGTTAGGTTTTGACTCAGCAGGGTAAGGCCGGTCCAGGTGGGCATCAGCGTTGCAGTAGCTGTCAGTCTCAAGTTATGCAGAGGGAAGAAGAAAGAAGGGATTAGTCCACAGCACAGTCACTATTTACTGTCACCAGAGCCCTTAAGTTGCCTCACACACACACACATGTGAGCGTTGTGATGGAACCAGGGTGCCAGTGAGCCCCAAACCCCAATACAAACCCTGGGTTCAAATAAAGGATAGTTTATTAATCAAAAATACCTCCACAAAACACCAAACACAAGTAATTCCTCTCACAACCGCCTCACAACTCCTCTTGTCTCGCCACTGCACTGAACTCCTCCAGTTGAGTGTTGTCTTCCTTCATCCCAGCTCTGACTCACCTGGATAAGGGAGTGTGGTTCCATTTATTGTGGACCCAGGACTACTTCTGATGCCAGGAAGTCCAACTTAATAGGGAGCACATCTCCCTGGAGTTCCCTCTTGTAGCACCCAGAGATGTTCTGCTGGACTACATCTCCCAGAATGCCCCACTGGTTCCCTACTAGGTACGGATTTCTAGGGCTGCTGCAATTTAGCGTCCTGGGGGAATGAAGAGTCCCCTGAAACATTTTCTTCTTCCAGAGGGATGTCCGTCCATCCACTCTGGCCATCTCTTCTGGGTCTGGAACCTTTCTCTCCTGTGTCCAGGATGTTTGTCTGCCTGCTAGGAGCCTCACATCCGGGTAAGGAACCATTCCAACCCATGTGGCATTTACACCGTCTGTGCAGAGTCATATACAGCAGAATTCAATACACTGAGTGCAATGGCATTCCTGTAGCCTTCATTAAAATGATGAGTTTATTTGTGCCATTGTTGAAATTCTCCTGGTTTGTACAAGATGGGATTTAATAATTGAGGGTCCTTCCTCAGTACTTTTCTTTCAAAATCCCTCTGGCTTGTCTGTCTTATATTTTTTGGCCCCTCCAATCTTTTCACAGTAAAACCCTGTTAGTAAGTAGAACTCATTTAAAAGCTTAAATATATTTCTGTTAAACTCCATCTTGCCTGAAGAAGGGGCCTGAGTTGCCTCGAAAGCTTGCATATTGTAATCTTTTTAGTTAGCCAATAAAAGGTGTCATTTTGCTTGGCTTTTCTCTACATTCATAATGGCTAACACGGTACAACAACCTAGTACTACTGTTAAACTCCTGAAACTTGCCAGGCCTTTTAAAATACTGTTATGTACTGTATAGGGTTACCAGATGTCCGGCAAAAGGAGGACATGTTCTCCTTTTCGGCTTTGTGTCCTCTGTCCGGTAGGAACTGCCTGAAAAGGTGAAAATGTCCGGCTTTCATCAATCACTGACTTGACCGTGTTATTGGCTGAAATTGCAAGCTATTATCTCTACATTTTACATAAATCATCTGCTTTATTGAAAACTAAACATGGCTACATGCCTAAGCCAACTGTGCCACTTTTTGTTGTCAGTACTTGTTATACGAATATGCAGTAGCCTTTCATCTAAAAATGTTTTTCAGCAGTAAAACTAACAAGATGAAATGCAAAATTATTGGACCACATGAAAACCAAGTATCTGTGCTTTGGTGAAGGACGAACTGAAAACAATGCAAAGTGTTTGGTTTTTGAATTTTATTTGTCCATTGTAAACAATGGTACCGCTGATTTAACACAGAAACATGGTGCAATTTTAAAAACGTTTCTTGTCTGGAGTTACTTGCCTATGTTTCCGGGAATGATGAACTGCTGTGAAAAGTCGCTTTGTCTGACAATTTTTAAAACTACATAGTTATACTTTCATTTTTAATTTTGATGACTCGTTTTGTGACCTGTCAAATTAGATGTTTTTAAAGTTTTCATTGTAACACACGTTTCACACTGTGTTTCGTGAGTAGAACTGGACGCGTTCTCCTTTGTCCTCCTTTATCATGGCTTTGTCCTCTTTTATGACCTTCGGTGTTCTCTTTTGGGTTCTCAGGCAACCCTGCTTATGTTGTACAGTTATGTTGAGAGTGTGGTGGAATGGTGAGAGAAGATTAGGTGAAGTGGTGTTGGGTATGGTCCATCTAGGGACAAAGAGCAATGTTGGTGGAACTGAGAAGTGCAGGATGTGATAAAGGCTAAGAAGGAGGCAAAGAAGATGTGGTGCCAGTCAGGTAGAGAGAACGATAGACAAATGTGTAGGCAGACAAATCAAGTGACAAAGTGGGCACAGGCTTTGGAGGATGTGTACGAGAAATTAAAGAGAGAGAGGCGGTTTATTTGAATAGCGAAGACTATGAACAAGGCTGGGAATAACTTTAGTCAGATAAAGTGGGTGAGTCTGATTGTGTGGGCTTGCGTGTGTCCTGATAAAAAAAAAAAAAACGTCCAGGCCTTTAATGACATCTTCATTGAGAGGTTTACTTACATCAGCAGTGACGTTCATGTCTCTGGTGACTCTTCCCATGAAGTCAGTAGAAGGATTGGGAGAGCATGGCAGATCATGAGGTCACTAGAAAAGGGTGTGTGGTGCTCCTGATATCTATGCAAAAGGACAAAGGTCCACGTGTTTAGAGTCCTGGTGCTTCCTTTCTTGCTATATGGTTGTGAGACATGGATGCTATCCAGTGACCTGAGACAAGATTGGACTCCTTTGGTACTGTGTCTCCTCAGAGAATCCTTGGTTCCCATTGGTTTGACTTTGTGTTGCTTATGGAGTCCCAAATGAGGCACATTACCTAATTGTGAAGGAGCGTCAGTAACGGCACTATGGCCATGTGACGCGATTCCCCGAGGGTGAACCAGCCCGCAGGATCCTCATTGTTGGGGACGTGAGTGGTTGTACTAGGCCAAGGGGATGCCCACGTAACACCTGGTTGTGGCAGATAGAGGGTCATTTCCGGAGGGTGGGACTGGACCGGGTGTCTGCCTGGGGTGTTGCCAACCAGCATCCTGAGCTGTTTTGCCGTGTGGTGGGTGCGGCAATGTGCTGTACCAGTGCATGCTCCCTAACCTGACCTGAAAGTAGGTAAAAGACGAGCAAGGTTTGATCTTTAGTGAGCATGATTGGATCAAGAAGAGGGTATATTGAAAAGCTGTTGAATGAAGAAAACCGAAGGGTGATATTTGCAGAGGAAGTCCCCAATTAAGGGAGAGTACCAAGAATAAGGATGGAGGAAGTAAAGGATGCAATGAAAAGAATGAAGAATGAAAAGGCAACAGGACCAAATGAAATATCAACCGAAGTGCAGAAGAGCTTGCAAGAAGATGGAGTAGATGTGTTGTGAGATCTAATGCAGAAGGTCTAAAAACAGGAAAGAATACCAGAGGAGTGCAGGAACAGTGTGATTGTACACATTCATAAGGAGACGATCGACATTCATGATTGTGAAAACCTATAGAGGAATAAAGGTGATGTCACCACAATGAAAATTTGGCAAATGGTTATAGAGAGCTTAGGGACAAGATCACCATAGGGGAAGAGCAGTTTGGTTTATGCCAGGTAGTACCAGAAACATTTGTGAGGATTCTCTAGGATATGTACGAGGTAGTGAGGACTCAGAATAACAACTGCTGCAGTCTTTGCATTGAGACAGCTGATAGAGAAGCATTGAGAAAAACAGAAAGGTCTGCAAATGGTGTTTATTGATTTGGAGATGACTTACTATAGAGTGCCATGTCAAGAGATCTGGAGGTGCATGAGAGAGAAAGGAGGGCCAGAAAAGTGTGTGAGGATTGTCCAGGATATGTATGAGGGAGTGAGGACTTGGGTTAAAAACAATGTCAAGGTAACAGCCAAGATCCTAGTTAGAGGATGTCTGCACCAGGGATATTCTTCAAGCCCTTGCCTATTTGATTGGGTTATGATTGTGTTGAGTCAAGGGATAAAAGACCAATCCCCCGGTAGAGGCTTTGTGTTGATGGCATTGTGTTGTTTAGCTCCAGAAAAGAGGAGGTGGAGGGGAAGGTGGGAGAAAGGCTTTAGAAGACCGAGGGTGGAAGATGAATAGAAAGAAGAAGACAGAATATCAGAAGTTTAATGATGATCATGATTCAGAAGTTAGCCTGTAGGTAGGGCCAGAGGTCCGGAGGTGCATGAGAGAGAAAGAAAGACCGGAGAAGTACATGAGGAGTGTCAAGAATATGTATGAGGAAGTGAGGACTCGGGTTAAAAGCAGTGTTAGGGTAACAGACAAGATCCCAGCTCAAGTAGGTCTGCAACAGGGGTCTTCTTGAAGTCCTTACCTCTTTGATCTGGTTATGGATGTGTTGTCTCATGGGATATAAGACCAATCCCCCTGGTGCAGGCTTTGTGCTGAAGTTGATGTGTTGTGTAGCACCAGAAAAGAGAAAGTGGAGAGAAAATGGGAAGATGAAGATGAACAGAAAGAAGAAGACGGAATATATGAGCTTTAATAATGATCAGAATTCATAAGTTAGCCTGCAGAGAGAGAGTTACTGAAATTGGTGCCAAATTAAAATATCTAGGATCAGTGGTAGACTAAGAAAAAATTAGATGCAGAGATAACCCTTAGAGTATAGTGTGGATGGAGCAATTGGAAGAAAGTATCAAGAGTATTTTGTGATTGAAGGATTAAGATGAAGGTTAATGGTCAAGTTTTTGTGACAGTGGTGAGACCAGCAATGATTTATGGAGCTGAAACGTGGACAGTAAAGGGAGCGCAGGAGAAGAAGTTGGATGTGGTAGAAATGAGAATGTGGAGATGAAATGACATAATCAGAGCTATAACAAAAGTGGTACAGAAAAGTGCAGGAAAATAGGTGTAGGTGGTTTGGACGTGTGATGAGGACAGACAGTGATTATGTGGGCAAAAGAGTGTTGGCAATGGGAGTCCAGGAGAAGAGACAGTGAGGGGGGCCAAAGTGGAGGTGGATGGATAAAGAAAAAGAAGATCTGAAGTAAAAGGGTCTGACTGGGCAGAAGGTACTGGACTGAGTGGTATGGAGGAGGTTGATAAAGCACATCGAACCCACTTGGAAGTGAGAAAAGAAGAAGTTGTGGATGGCTGTCACCCCAAAGCTCTAGACGTGAGCACTGCAGTTTTTAGAATGCGTAATATGTCTGTTGTGAGTGCTGGCAGGTAGAATGTAAAAGATGAGGATGGTACGAGAAAGGAACACACTGACAATTTAAATCTTTAATTGGTTACTGTATTTTATATTTACCTGAAAGACCTGACACGTCTGACAGGCTAATCTCATACTGTAGCAGGAAATGGTAATGAATAAATTTTATTAAAATACACATTTATATGCAGGAAACTTGAACGACGAGAAACGATTACGAAGATTCAGCTGTGTGGACATTAGTTTTGTGTTGCCCAAGTATAAAGACACTGAGTAATGACAAAACCAGTTGGCTGGAAGATCTGGAGATATGTGTATTGAGAAGGATGGGAAAAGTGAGCTCAGAGGACAAGAAGACTAATAGAGAAGGTCTCAAAACTCTTAGAGAAAAGATGTGCGTAATTGAAAAGATCAAAAAAAGAATAAAAACAGTGTAAGGAGAAGAATTCGAGTGCCAAGCAGAGCAGATGAAATAAGGAATTTCTGATTGTTTTATTCTCTGGCAAATAATCTATATTTTCATTTTTAAATCAAAGGTGCTAAGAATAGAGCACTCCTTATTGTATAGCGATCTCTCAACAACCTTTATAGATCAAAAAGGTAATTTAAAGATTAATAAAAATAAAAGGTAGTGTGTAATAGATACAGAAGATATGAAGGGCACCAATATAATGGAAAAAGCAAATCGTAGGTAGACTAAAGGCACTATGTAAGTAATATATGGTGTGACCAGAAGTGAGTGTTGCAGCACCTTAAATTTCAACCACAGACACAAATAAACAAGTCCCGGGTTCAAATCACAGAGCCATTAACCAAAATAGCTTACAAAAAGGTTCTTAACGTGCCCAAGGCTGGATGCCCGCCTGCCCATGTGCACCATCCTTTGCTATAGATAAATAGACAGGAAAGGCACTATATAAAAGATGATACATGTGAAAGGCACTATATAAGAGCTTCTTATTAAAGCTCAATTGACCTCTGTCTTTCTTGCTTTCTTGTCAACAAGTGACATCTCCACCTGGTCAGCTGGGCTTTTAGGGTCCTGGGGTCAGATGCTTTCATTGGGTGGTTTCTCGGTACTTTGGAAGCAAAGGAAGATGACACCATTAATAGCAGCACTGCCTTTGGGTATGCAGTGGTATTGCATACCTGAGAGGAACCTTGATGATGATCCTATGACATGCATGTGTGGTATACGTACAGTACATATAAAATACACACACATAGTATCTATCTATCTATCTATCTATCTATCTATCTATCTATCTATCTATCTATCTATCTATCTATCTATCTATCTCTATCTATCTATCTGTTATATAGTGCCTTTCATATCTATCTATCTATCTATCTATCGATCTATCTATCTATCTATAACAAAAACAATGTGCGATGGCATTCATTCAAAAAAGAGTAACAAGGCTGCCTGTAACACTAGTTCAAATAATATATCAATTATCTTCTGAGCAGCTGTGTTGCTCCTCTCCTTAGACTGCATAAACCAGAAGTAATGCCTCCCTCCAGGCTCAGGAACTGGAAGTGGCGGAGTCAGTTGCCTTTACTTGGTGGTTTCTTTACCCTGTGGAGGCAAAACAAGACAAGGCACTTAGCAACAGCGTCCTCCTTCTGCGTGGGTTGGTAGCACATACCTCTGAAGAACTTGGAAGGTGACCCTCAGAATATATATATAATATATATATTTATCTACTCTATATATATATATATATATATATATATATATATATATATATATATATATATATATATATATAAAACTTGAAGGTGACCCTCAGAATATATATATATATATATATATATATATATATATATATATATATATATATATATATATATATATATATATATATATATATAAAATCCTAAGCCAAAGAGTGCAATAATTTTGTGCAACGTTTTTATGTCACTTTTTTGTCAAGCTTTAAATCGGGGCTTATTTTAAAACTTATATACAGTATATATGTTTGGTATCATTCATTTCAGAATTTATCAAACTTTAATGTGATGTTAGAGTTTCAGATTCTTATTCCCTTTTTAAATTATAAACTAAAAAATATAAAGAACTCACGTCCCATGAGACAAGACTTTGTACCAAAAGATTTATCCATGCCCGGGGCCGGAAATTAAAGACAAAGAGGACAGCTGCTGTACAGGCTTTTAAATGTTCAAAACGATGCAAATCATGCAGCATGACAGCAGCAGCAAGCCAGCAGGTAACTGAGCAAAGAGGAGGTAAATAAATAAAAAAAGCTGTATTTGTTTCCCATTGTATCACCGTTTAAGAGGGTTTTCGGAGGAACGACCGCATCTCCTTGGGGTGCGTTCAGCCCCCCTCTTCACAACGTGAGCAGCAGAGACGCGAAGTGGCCGTCGTGTAGTGTAGGCTATGGGGGTTGGCGAGCGAAGCGAGCAGGGTGAACACCCTAGTATATACATACTGTATATGTATGTATGTATGTATGTGTATATATATATATATATATATATATATATATATATATATATATATATATATATATATATATATTACCATTTTCCATACTGCCCAACCTTTTTGGGAATTGGGGTTATAGAACAGGAGTGGAATGAAGCTAATGCAGATTTTCTGCCATACAATGATAACCATTTCACTTTTGCCTGCTTTCATCAAGCTTTAATATCATGTACTTAAGAATTACTTCTAAACGCTGAGACAACTTCCAGTTTAGATATACCATTTCACTCGTCTTAATGTGCAGTTTCGCAAGATATTGAGCTTTTTGGGATTTCCCTCTAATTTTGGCCCTGTAGACCTGAAAAGGAACTTAATTTTTAGACTATTTGTTGGCCATATTTGCAACATTAATTTAGATCGTTATGAAAAAAAATATACCAATAAGTGTGATCGGAAGGATTTGAGAATTTGTAGGCCACATCAACTGACCCAGAAGGTTCACCCCTAACGAGATACAATTGGCATTTAACGTAACCTGCAAATATTCAGGAACATGGAAGGAAAACTGAACTGTTAGGAAGAAAACCCAGGCAGACACGGAGAGAACGTGTAAACTACACACAGATGATGACTGGGGACATGAATGCATGATGGTGGATCTATGCGGCTAACTCACTACTTCTCCATTGCCATCTTGAAATTAAACCAAGCTGCTGGATTTAAAAAAGTTTTACTACTCAAATAAAATTCCTTCTAATTTCCCCAGTGATAAAACAAGACTAATTCTAAAGAGTTAAAAAGACTGGCATAGCCGACTTGTTATCTCATGTTAGCCAGCCCCCCATTTTGTGGTTTAATGCCTCATTAATAATCAGCCCGGGGTGAAAAAGGCGTGTGGCATCTGCATTGCTTAATGCAGATAGTAAATTACATTTAATTGGGAGAGAAGAGTGGCTTCTGTATAAGGCCTGCGTCTTTTTTTTCTCCTGCTACATTAGCATCTGATTGTTAGGGTACCTTACCACTTAACACTTAGCAGTTCTGAACGTGTGTGAGGTGAATGAGGTGGGCCGCCACTGTGTCTAATTGAAGAGACGACACAGTCATTTCTGGGCAGCGGAGACTTGAAGCCTCTACATTTTCTCCTAACCCCTGACCCGATCCTTCCACCCATTTACGCCTTTCTGTTCCTTTAACTCTTAACATTAATTTGCGGCAGTCTGTGGTTATTCAGAATTCCTTTTCCTTTTTGCTTCAGTATGAACATTCAAGTGAAGGCTCGGGTTTCTCTGTTGCATGCAAAATTCTATCATGTGATACCTCATCAGAGGTGTGCAGTTTTCTATTCTTGCTCTACGGTACTCTCGTCACTGTCGTTTGGTTTAATGTGATGGCTTGACGTAATTTATTTACTTTTACTTATTAAGCCACTGTTAGGGGTAGTGCTTTCAGACCCCTTCACTTTCTACACAAACCTTCAGAGGTTTACGTACATTGGCTGCTAACATAAAGGGATATAACGACACTTTTATGATGTAAGGAGATGCAATGAAAGGTCGTGAAGTAATTAGTCACCCTCTGCTATTGCTAGTCGTATAGTCTGACACCCTCTGAGACGATGACGTTCAGCAACTGCAGTCATTATTATCTCTGATGTCCTCTCCGACTAGAAGTCGTGGATTTTTTTTTGTATACAATTTCTTATATTATGAATTTGTTAGTTTTCACATACGCCTTGGGGTCAGAGTGCAGGGTCAGTCATTGTATAGCGCCCCTGGAGCAATTACAGGTTAAGGGCCTTGCTCAAAGGCCCAGCAGAGTAGGATCTCTTTTTGGCAGTGACAGGGATTTGAACCAGCAACCTTCGGGATACCAGCACTGATCCTTAGCCTCAGAGACAGCACTCCGCGGCTTTATGACGTGTGAAGCTGCAATTAGATGTCGCTTTTTGTACAATCTACCTTTAGAGGGGCTCTTTTAATTACACCAGACAACAACAATCATTTTACTTTCTGAACAGGTTTTGATGTATCTTATGGATTTTAACCTTCTGATCACAAATTTCACCTCTAAATTTTCTCATCATGCCCCATCTTATTGTAATCACCTATTCTTGTGATTTCCTCTCATATTATTTGTATAGTGTGGTTGAACGGTAGTGAAACCTGAGTTCAAGGATGAAATATTGGGATACCAGTTGGTATGTCCCTTTTAATTCTTTTAACAGAAAATGAAATAAACACAAAATAGTGCAGAAAAAAAGAAAATAGAGGCAGTTTGACTTCTTCCTAAGTCAAACCGCTAGGCTGAACTGGTTCATTCTTCTCGTGGAGCTCCATCTTTCAGGTTAGCTCAACTTAAAGTGAGTTGCTTCCCACCGGGGATGTGCGGCTTTAAAGAAACTGTCCTGGAATGGGCGGATTCAGTCGACCTCAGTGGGACGTTTTCTTGGAGCTGTGGAGGCAGAAATAGATGGTGAGGTTAGTGATGGCGCCCCCTGTTGCTTTGGAGGTGCTACTACATTTCTCAGCAGAGCCTAGAAGGTATCCTATGATGGGTGACAAGACTTATATAGTTAAGCAACAACAACTGGAACTTCTGTGGAAATCTAAAAGTAGTGGCACTGCTACTAACAACAACAACATTCATTTCTGTAGCACGTTTTCGTACAAATGATGTGGCTCAAAGTGTGCTTCACAAAATGAAGAAAGTAAGAAAAATACTAAGAATGCAGCTTGTATGTGCCTGTTGAGATCTGTGTCTTTATTCATTTCTTATGGCATCTTCTGGATCTATACATTGATCTAGGGGTTTTAGAGCTCAAGGATTACAATTTTCTCTCTTGTTCTTGTTTTTTCTATAAATAAAGTCAATTCAAGTTATTTTTCCAATTATGCCACAATGCCATCTCAGCTTTCTAAGGCTGTTTTGTTGCTTTTGGCACCTCCAGTTATCATATCACTTCTCCCACAAAATCTTGTGGGATGTGTGCCAGCTGTGACATCACCGGAATGACGGTTTAAAGGTCACTCTAAAGATGTCCAAAGTTTAACTGATAGAACTTTCTTAATCTGTTCTTCTTCTTTTGGTTGCTCCCATTAGGAGTTGCCACAGTAGACCATCTTCTTCCATATCTTTCTGTCCTCATCATCTTGTTCTGTTACACCAATCACCTGCATGTCTTCTCTCACCACATCCATAAACCTTCTCTTAGGCTTTCCTCTTCTCCTCTTGCCTGGCAGCTCTATCCTTAGTACCCTTCTCTCATTATACCCAACATCTCTCCTCTGCACATGTCCAAACCCACGCAATCTCACCTTTTTGACTTTGTCTCCCAATCTTCCAACCTGAGCTGGCCCTCAAATTTGTTTCCTGCCTTGCACCCTGTATTGGCTGGGATTGGCTCCAGCAGACCCCCGTGACTCTGTGATTCAGATATAGCGGGTTGGATAATGGATGGATGGATTATGGGGACGTAGCAGCTTATTGTTCTCATTACATCTTTATATTTACATGGCATGTTCAATGTTTACACATTATTGTTAAACTGATGATGCATAAATTAAAATAAAATTAATAAAAGTTATTAAAAGAATATTTTTTATATTGAATACAGTTTTTAATATTGTGTACACATTTATATTTCCATGATACAAAAATTTGGAAGGTTGTTTAAATAAATTACTATTTTCGATTGATTATTTTTTCTCAAATTTCTTATCTGTTTGCTTTTTATCATTATAAATATCTATAGAAAATGTGATCATCTATCTGTAATTGTAACCACAATTTACTTGAAAATTTGCAAAAGTATTCAGTTAAAGTACTATTTCCGGTTGCCAGAAGTGGCCCAAAAGTTGATAGGATATTTTTGATATAAAGCAGGTGCAGAAGATCTCATTGACCGAGGGCAAAACGTTTTCGAGTTATCGTGTTTAAACACATCATTTCAAAACTGGTATTTTCGGACTCAGGAAGGTCTAAAACGTCAACATTCATCAAAATCTTGAGGTTGAATTTTTTCACAATTCCTATACTTTTCTATACAATGTTTACTAGAAAGTAAAAGTTGTTATCCAGTATTATTAAATGCTTCCACTGATTAGTAGGACTTCATCTTTTTACACATTCAACTCACTTTTGTTTATTATCAAACTAGTGAAAGATGCCCGCCTAAAATGATTAACGTGAGCAGGCAATTACTTGTCTCTCCTCCATGGTCCTCCCAAGACAAAGCAGCCTTCCTCAGGTTCTGGTATTACTGTCCACAGAACCTCAATTGACAGGACTTTCTTTTGTCTTCACTGTTGGGCTTGGTTGTCATTACTAGGCTGTGAAGAAGGGAGAGGAGACTGTTGGTGAAAGTGACCACTCTGGCTTTGGAGTGGAACTGCTTACCTTGTCTTGCTGATTGGGAAGCCTACTGGTGTGCATGTGTGACAATATAACTATATATACACTCATCGGCCACTTTATTAAGTACACCTTGCTAGTATTGGGTTGGACTCCCTTTTTGATTCAACAAGGTGCTGGAAAACATTCCTCAGGGATTTTGGTCCATATTGACATGATAGCATCACGCAGATGCTGCAGATTTGCTGGCTGCACATCCATGATGCTAATCTCCTGTTCCACCACATCCCAAAAGGGCTCTACTGGATTGAGATCTGGGGCCTCATGCATAATGGTGTGCGTAGAATTCACACAAAAACATGGCGTACGGAAAAAAGCGGAAATATTCGTATGCACAAAAAAATCCAGAAACATAAATCTGTGCGTTCGTCAAATTCCACGTTCTTCCGCTTCATAAATCCCATTCATAATATTACAGCTCTCTGAATAATTTAAATACTGAGATGTATACTTGATATCATTTTTATGATGATAGGAATTAAAGCATGTTATTAAACATGCAAACATGGTGGCGGTGTGATAGTGACGAGTTGGGACTCCGTCCAGAGATTGTATCTGCCTCATGCAAGATGCTTGCTGTGCCGCACATGACCTTCGATGAAATAATTTATTGCAGCAGTACCAGCTCTTTCAAATGCACTAACCTCCAATTCCTGTCCTTCCTTTTCTTTCTCCAAGTACCCAATTGCCACACAATCAGCTCTGTAATAGACGTTAATCCATCTGTAAGCTGAGAACGCCGATTCTCCAAAACTTTTAAGGAACATTGAAATATCTTCCTAGTACATGTTTAATTATTCTATCCATCTATCCTTCCAGTGTCGCGCTAGTCCCAGTAGGAATACAGAGCGAGGCAGGAACAATCTGTAAACAGAGCGCCAGTTCGTCACTAGCACTGCGACACCGTGTCCTCACATGTTTTTTTTTTTTTTTTTATTTATTTATTTATTAATTTTATTACAATCAATACATAGCAATCAAGTTTTAACAAAAAAAAGAATTATGCTAAGAACAGATCGATCCCCACCCTTGAGAGAGAGAGCAAGCCAAACGGTGTAAAATTTAAGGCTTTTAAAAATACCTAAATCAACAAATTCTCTGTGCTTTATAAAATCATTTCAAAATATTACTGATTAGATCCTGCCATGTTTTGAAAAAAGTCTGCACAGATCCTCTAACTGAGTATTTGATTTTTCCAATTTTAAATAATATAACACATCAGTTTCCCACTGACTTAAAAGAGGAGAGTTTGGGTTCTTCCAGTTTATCAGAATAAGTCTGCGTGCCAACAGTGTAGTGAATGCAATCACAATTTGTTTGTCTTTCTCCACTTTAAGACCCTCTGGAAGAACCCCAAACACAGCTGTTAATGGGTTAGGAGGGATTGTGAGTCCAAGACTGTCTGAGAGGTAATTAAAATTTTTGTCCAGAATAATGTTAATTTGGAGCAGGCCCAGAACATGTGACCTAGTGAGGCTGGGGCTTGGTTGCAACGTTCGCAGGTTGGATCATGCCCTGGAAACATTTTGGAGAGTTTTAGTCGAGACAGATGTGCTCGATATATAATTTTGAGTTGTATAATTGTATGCTTTGCGCATATGGAGCTTGAGTGAATTCTCTGCATTGCTACTTTCCACTCCTTTTCTGATATATTAATTGAGAGGTCATTTTCCCAGTGTCCTCTTGGATCTTTGAAAGGAAGGGATTGTAAAAGGATTTTATATATTGTAGAGATGGAGTCTAACTCCTTGAAATTGAGCAATAATTTTTCCAGCGTGGATGAGGGTGCAAGATGAGGAAAATCTGGAAGGTTCTGTTTAACAAAGTTCCTGATTTGAAGATAGTGAAAGAAATTTGTAGCTGGAATGTTAAATTTGGAATGTAATTGTTCATAGGATGCAAAGACGTTGTCTATATAAAGATCTCTAAGCAAGTTAATTCCAAATTTTTCCAGATATTAAAACTGCATATGTTTGTGAGGGTTGAAAGAGGTGGTTCTTTTGCAGGGGTGCCACAGAAAGAAGCTTCTCCGTCTTAAAATGCTTTCTACATTGGTTCCAGATTCTAAGTGAGTGGAGCACAATTGGGTTATTAGTGTATTGCCGATAACGTGTGTTTATTGGAGCACAAAGCAAGGAATACAAAGAAGTACTGCAGGATTTTACTTCTATTGCGGTCCATGCCTGTGTATGTTCTTCTATTTGTGTCCAGGTTCTTATCGACTGTATATTTGCCCAGTAGTAATAAAACTGGAAGTTAGGTAGAGCCATGCCACCTTCTGCCTTTTGTCTTTGTAGGGTCGCTCTTTTGATGCGTGGATGTTTAGAATTCCAAATAAATGAGGTTATTGTTGAATCTAATTGCTTAAAGAACGATTTATTAATGTATATTGGTATGTTTTGAAATAAAAAGGAGCTTAGGAAGAATATTCATCTTAACAGTGTTAATTCTTCCAGCTAGTGTGAGATGAAGGGTTGACCATCTATGCAAGTCTTGTTTAATTTTTTCCATACAGACACGAAATTTTGTTGATAAAGAGCTTTATGTTTACTTGTGATGTTTACCCCGAGGTATTTAAACTGTTCTGCAATGATAAAAGGAAGGGTGTCTAATCTAATATTATATGCTTGCGAATTCACGGAAAGAGTACACTTTTATTCAGATTAATTCTGAGACCAGAGAGCTTTTGAAATTCTGTGAGTGCTGCTAAGACTGCAGGCACAGAATTTTCTGGGTCCGATATATACAGTACCATGTCATCTGCATATAATGAGATTTTCTGTTCCAGTCCTTCTCTGCTAATCCCCTTTATCTGATCAGTATTTCGACAATGTATTGCCAGTGGTTCAATGGCAATTGCAAACAGCAGTGGTGACAAAGGGCATCCTTGTCTTGTGCCACGTTCTAGTTTAAAGTAGTCTGAGCAAATGTTATTGATGCAAACTGAAGCTTCTGGGTTAGTATACAGTAATTTAATCCATGCACAAATGTTCGGCCAAACCCAAACTTCTCCAAAATAGTAAAAGGTATTTCCATTCAATCATGTCGAATGCTTTTCTGCATCCAATGATAATAATATTTCTGGGGTGTTTGATTTAGTTGGTGAGTATATTACATTAAACAGGCGTCAAGATTTGAAGATAAGTGTCGGCCCCTAATAAATCCAGTTTGGTCTTGTGATATTATGAGGGAGCACTTTCTCCATCCTTCTAGCTATGATTTTAGAGAGTATTTTAACGTCGTTATTCAGAAGTGAAATTGGTCTGTATGATGCACATTGTAATAAGTCCTTATTTTGTTTTGGAAAGACAGTGATTAGTGCTTGGCGAAAGGTTTGTGGAAGAGATTGGTTATCTCTGGCTTCTGTAAATGTTGCTAATAGGAGGGAGCTAGCTGAGCGGAGAATTTCTTGTAAAACTCTGCAGGGTAGCCATCAGGGCCTGCTGCTTTTCCACCTTGGAGTGACTTTATAGCATCCAGTAATTCTGATAATGACAGAGGTTTATCGAGCTCCTCCACACTAATAGCGTCAATTTGTGGTATCTGTAATTTATCCAGAAATGCATTAGATTGTATATTGTCTTCTTTAAACTCAGTAGTATATAGGGATTTATAGTAGTCTCTAAAAGTGTACATTATATTTTTGTGTTCGATGATTTTATCTCCATTCGTGTTAGTAATTACCGAGATTGCGCTATGCGCACTTCTTGCTTGTGAATTTGTTGCGCTAAAAGCTTATTAGCTTTCTCTCCATGTTCATAATAATGATGTCTGGATTTGTAAATTAGTTGTTCGGTTTCTTTAGTTGTCAAGAGGTTTAATTCTGAATGTAGAGCCTGCCTCCTCTTATGTAGAGTCTCGCTTGGTAGTCTGGCATGTTCTTCATCTATTTTAGTAATTTCGCTTTTTATCTCTGCTACTTTCTTACTCGGATTTATTTCTGTGGGAAAGATATGAGATAATCTGTCCTCTTAAGAAGGCCTTAAGAGTTTCCCAGAGTGTTCCTGCAGAGATCTCAGGGGATGTATTTGTCTCTAGAAAGAATTCAATTTGTTTGGATATAAATTCAGTACAATTCTCGTCAGCTAATAGAAGCGGATTGAGACGCCATCTGCGGGGTGAGTGTATGGGGCTTAGTAATTTCAGCTCCAAGATCATCGGAGCATGGTCTGAAATAACAATAGCATCGTATTTACAAGATTTAATCTTAGGCAAGAAGTTATTATCTATAAAGAAGTAATCAATCCTTGAGTAGCAATGATTGTATTGTCCTCACATGTTTTATCATTAACAATATAGATTATTTAAATTAAGTTAAAGTTTTAACTGTATAATATAATAAACATATTTTGCTGCATTTCATTTTAAAAATGATCTCATCATCATATGCAAATACATGCTTTATAAAGTGGCTTAGGTTGAGCAATATTATAACTGTATATCAAGTTTACAGTGAGGTGATTGTACTTATAAGTAGAGACAGTTCTGTAAGGAGCACTTGATGGACTGATTGAGTGTGTTTAGAGTTTTTGGGATGAAACTGTTTCTGAACTGCGAAGTCCATACAGGAAAGGTTTTGAAGCGTTTGTCGTATGAGAGCAGTTCAAATAGACTGTGTGAATGGCTGAGCTGTGCTTGCTGCTGTTTACTGATAATTCTCTTTCCAATTAGCTGCTGTAGAGCTGTAATTCCACACTCAGATACAGTGATATAAATACTCCGAGTGGTGCACTGAGAGAAACAACTCTAAAGCAGCTGTAGTATTTGGAATAGTTTGGCCATTCTATGGACCTTTCTATTGTTAGAGGTTAATTACAATCAGATGCCGTAAACTAATAAACAATATGCGGTTAATTTCAGTGTATTTGATAAAGCCGCGTCAGGGATGTGGATCTAAAAAAGAAAGGGAAACTACACTGGAACAAAAGCACTGCTTTGACGCTGGGTGCCGGCTGTTTGCAAAACCGAGCGGAGAGCTAGCGTGAAAATGTGCAAGTTTAGGTTTTATACATTGCGATGTGAACATGGAAACGGGAGTATGCAACATTTTTGTGCATACACACCATTTATATATGAGGATTGTGATTGTGGAGGCCGTTTTAGTACAGTCAATTCAACAAAGCACTTTGAGATGATTCGAGCTTTGTGACATGGCGCGTTATCCTGCTGGAAGTAGCCATCTGAAGATGATTACACTGCGGTCATAAAGGGATGGACATGGTCAGCAACAATACTCTGGTAGGCTGTGGCATTTAAATGATGTTCAATTGGTGTGAAGGGACCCAAAGTGTACCAAGAAAATATCCCCCACAGCATTACAGCACCAATAGCACCAGCCTGAACTGTTGATACAAGGCAGGATGGATCCATGCTTTCATGTTGTTGATGCCAAATTCTGACCTTACCATCCGAACGTCACAGCAGAAATCAAGACTCATCAGACCAGGCAACGTTATTTCAATCTTCTGTTGTCCCAGTTTTGATGAACCTGTGTGAATTGTAGCCTCAGTTGCCTGTTCTTAGATGACAGGAGTGGCACCCGCTGTGGTTTCCTGCTGCTATAGCCCATCTGCTTCAAGGTTTGACGTGTCGTGTGTTCATAGATGCTCTTCTGCATACCTCAGTTGTAATGAGTGCTTATTTGAGTTACCGATGCCTTTCTATCAGCTTGATCCAGTCCAGCCATTCTCCTCTGACCTTTGGCATTAACAAGGCATTTTCACCCAGAGAACTGCCGCTGACTGGATATTTTCCCATTTTCGGACCATTCTCTGTAAACCCTAGAGATGGTTGTGATTGAAAATCCCAGTAGATCAACAGTTTGTGAAATACTCAGAGCAGCCCGTCTGGCACCAACAACCATGCTACGTTCAGAGTCACTTCAATTCCCATTCTTCCCGAACTTCAGCAGGTTGCCTTGACAATGTCTACAGGCCGAAATGCATTGATTTGCAGACATATGATTGGCTGATTAGATATATTTGTGTTAACAAGTAGCATACCTAATAAAGAGGCTGGTGAGTGTACATATATACAGTATACATAATTATGTACGCATATACGTATACATAGGCCTCTCTTTTACAAGGCTTAGTTGCCCAGCAAGAGTTTGCTGCATGCAATCCGGTATCAGATACTTATAAATACAATTAATTATCACAGCAACAACAACAACAACATTTATTTATATAGCACATTTTCATACAAACAGTAGCTCAAAGTGCTCAAAGGCATCATCCTTATTCTCTGATTCATGGTGGCCGACGATGACATTTAAACATCTGTTTAATGACATTTTGACAAAGGAAAATTTCAGAAAATCACTTGCTCACCTAAACACGGATTACTAAGAAACCTTATTTCTGCCTTGATCAGGTAATTCACCTTAACTATAGCTCCCTTGAGACTAGCCCATTCCAAAAATATTGCACAGGAAGTGATGTATTTATTTATTTATTTATCTGAGCTTCTGTAAAAAAAAAAAACTACCACCTGAGGACAAAAAAAAGTTCTGTCTATCTAGCCCGATTATATGTGTGCATTGTTGTCAACCAGAATGGAACTTGGATGAAATGTTGTGGTGCCAACCAGGCCATAATGTTTACTCGAGAGGCTATAAAACTGTGGTGTGCTGGCGCCCTGCCTGGGGTTTGTTTCCTGCCTTGCGCCCTGTGTTGGCTGGGATTGGCTCCAGCAGACCCCCGTGACCCTGTAGTTACGATATAGTGGGTTGGATAATCGATGGATGGACTTTAAAACCAAATAACAAGTGTTTAGTGGTGCAGAAATGAACAGAAATAGGTTTTACCATTGGCTTATGGTTCTAATGATGCTCGCCTTCCAAATGAGACCCAGGTCCCAGGAGCGCCATGTTTTTATAGCTCCTGGACAGGAAAGAGAGGATTTAGTTGCCCACATTGGGCGGCTTCTCATAGCTGTGGGTGAAGAAAAGGAGACAAGGTGATTAGCGATCACACCCCCTAGTGTTCTGGTGCGGTAATGCTCACCTCTGACAACCCCGGAAGGTGAGCCTTTGGCAGCATGTAACACAGTGATTGTAACCCTAATGTAAGAAGAGTAAAAGACAAAAAGAAAAGGTTGAGGGTTCCACCGTGTTGTCACACATGTGCGCACGGGAGACCACTAAAGGGCTCAAAAGAAGGTAATCCCATGCCTGGCTAGGGTGTGGCAGAGTGCAAAAATCCTTTTTCAGTTATTCCTGCAGATAAAAAACGAGAAATTCGGCCTGGGTCCGATGACATCAATTTCAGTACCTGGCCCAATGAGGTCCTTCTGGGTTCCTTACCCGATGACATCACTTCCAGTTCCGGGCCTGATGACATCACTTCTCCTGACTGACCTTAAAACCCCGCCATCTTTCCTTTGTTAATCAGTTCTGCTTTGGGCTCAATCTGTACAAAACTGTGCAACCTATTTTCTCTTTTTACAGCCGACTCTCGAGTATATGAGTGGATAACCCTAAACCTTTGTGTGCGTGTCAAAGCTGATGATTTCACCCCGTATATTGTGAAACAAAATTGCAAAGCGAAGTCACCAGAGTAATCACAAAGGACTGAGTCTGGACAGAACTAAATTAGAGAGGTGAGGTGCTTGGCTTTTATAAGCGCTGGGCAGGAAGAGGTGGGTCCTTGAGGTCAGTAGGCGGACGTGGTCTGGACCGGGATGTGGAAGTTGCTATTTAGCTGGTTTTTACTTTGGATGATCCGTAGAAGGAGGAGAAGAGATATATTAGTGCACTTCATCAATTCCCGGTGTGGCATCTTACCCTCAGTTAAGCCCTTTGACTGCCTCCTATGCGCATGTGTGTGACACCAGATACACACACTCGGACACTTGTCCTTTTATTAAGGTGGATTGTGCCCTTCACAGAGAATGGGCAGAGCAAAAATACAGAAATCAATTAACCAGACTTAAATGATTTTAAAAAAAATGAACACTGCTGAGTTTTAATAAAATTCCAATATGTGGAAACAGTGTTTTTAATTTCGATCCACAAACAAAAGGCACGTGCATTATAAGCTTATGAATTGATCTATAAACAGTGCTAACTGAGAGTGTTCATTATGAAAGACGCTCAATAGGATTAAACAGATATTGATATTAGTTTTAATAAACAGCCATTGGTTTCTCAGAGGCATTTTCTCTCCGTCACCATATGTATAATTGGATTGTGACTAAGACTTAATAGCATCAGTGATTTGGTGCTTTTTTTGTAGTCGGCAACAGCTGCTACATGGAAACAATTTGTTTCATTAAACATATAACAAAAGGGCAATTAGCGCCAGCTTTATAGTCATAATAGGTCTAATTGGAAACTGTAGTGGCTGCAGTGTAGTCTGCTGCCAAGATCAAAATGCCACCAGCTTTCACTCATTTGTCCACTTTAACCATGCAGACTTTATAACCTGTTTCGCCCTCTGTAATCACTGGAAAATCTAACGTGGTGAGAAGTTTAATGCTCATGTCGCTCTTTTCCTCCAATTCCCTCCATGTTCTGTCCATAGGAGTCACCTTTGCAAACAGTTGGCAGTTTGCATGCTCAGGAGATTCACATATAAGAAATATTTTTATGCCACAAGCTGTGCAACTCTGCCAGACGGCCCGTATGTAAATTAGTAGTCACCAGGGATTGTGGGAGGCTAAAAATTCTACCGCTGAAAATAGACAGCAGACGGCCATTGTTTATAAAGCATGAGTAGCGCTAGTCGAGTCGAAGAAGTGGCCCTTAGTCTGGGGGATCTGTTGTCTTTCCTTCCCCTGCTCTGTGTTTACTTTACACTGCCTGCACAATTATTAGGCAAATAGTATTTGTTTTATTGTTGGACAAATACAAAGCCCTAACCCTAACTCTAACCCTTGGCCAATCCAAAACTTCGTTTTACATCAGATCTGAATGTTTAACTCTGTTAGGCCTGATTATTCTTTCCCTTTTGTCCCAGGGCTGAATATTCAGTTTTCTGAAAAGCACACAAAGCAAAGTTTCACACATAAATTAATATAAAATACTCATTTATGACAAATGTCACTGTGTTTTATGTTCCATGAGCACCTACGGTACATAAATGAATTTGAATTTCCCCTTGGGATTAATAAGGTATCTATCTATCTAAATTCACATTCTTATTACGTGCCTGTTTGTCTCATAAGCTGAAAGGAACTTTCTGGAAAAGCACAGCTTCAAGTAGTTGAGTGGCTGGTCATCCGTAGTGTGTCGTTTGATGAAGTCCAGTTGCCAGGTTGCCTCCCATGGATCGATGTCAGGACGAACGTTACCGTAGGTGCGTCAGCTACATGAGCACATCCAACACAACAATCAGCTGGGGACCGATGAGCTGATGCAGGTACCAGTCTTTCAGTTTCGAATTTATAGATGATTTGCAACAAAATGTGCCTGAGTAGTCCACCCAGGCAAATGGTGCCATAGGCACATCAGCTGCACGATCAGCTGGGGACCGATGAGCTAATGTAGGTACCAGTCTTTCAGTTTCGAATTCACAGATCATTTACAACAAAATCGCAGTTCAATAAGTGTCTGTGTAGTCCTTCCAGGCGAACGCTGCCGTAGGTGCGTCACCTACACGAGTGCTTACAGCACAACGATCAGCTGGGGACCGATGAGCTGATGCAGGTACCAGTCTTTCATTTTCCATTTACAGATCATTTACAATAAAATGTGTCTGAGTAGTCCACCCAGGCAAATGGTGCCGTAGGCACGTCAGCTGCATGATCAGCTGGGGACTGATGAGCTGACGTAGGTATCAGTCTTTCAGTTTCGAATTTACAGATTATTTACAACAAAATCAGAGTTCATCAAATGTCTGTGTAGTCCTTCCAGGTGAACATTGCCGTAGGTGCGTCAGATACATGAGTGCTTACAGCACAACGATCAGCTGGGGACCGATAAGCTGATGCAGGTACCAGTCTTTCGTTTTCCATTTACAGATCATTTACAATAAAATGTGTCTGAGTAGTCCACCCAGGCAAATGGTGCCGTAGGCACGTCAGCTGCATGATCAGCTGGGGACTGATGAGCTGACGTAGGTATCAGTCTCTCAGTTTCGAATTTACAGATCATTGACAACAAAATCGGAGTTCATTAAATGTCTGTGTAGTCCTTCCAGGTGAACGTTGCAGTAGGTGCGTCAGCTACGAGGGCATACAGCACAACGATCAGCTGGGGACCGATGAGCTGATGCAGATACTAGTCTTTCATTTTCCATTTACAGATTATTTACAACAAAATCAGAGTTCATCAAATGTCTGTGTAGTCCTTCCAGGTGAACATTGCCGTAGGTGCGTCAGATACATGAGTGCTTACAGCACAATGATCAGCTGGGGACCGATAAGCTGATGCAGGTACCAGTCTTTCGTTTTCCATTTACAGATCATTTACAATAAAATGTGTCTGAGTAGTCCACCCAGGCAAATGGTGCCGTAGGCACGTCAGCTGCATGATCAGCTGGGGACTGATGAGCTGACGTAGGTATCAGTCTCTCAGTTTCGAATTTACAGATCATTGACAACAAAATCGGAGTTCATTAAATGTCTGTGTAGTCCTTCCAGGTGAACGTTGCAGTAGGTGCGTCAGCTACACGAGGGCATACAGCACAACGATCAGCTGGGGACCGATGAGCTGATGCAGATACTAGTCTTTCATTTTCCATTTACAGATCATTTACAACAAAATCAGAGTTCAATAAGTGTCTCTGTAGTACTTCCAGGCGAATGTTTGCTGTAGGTGCGTCAGCTGCATGATCAGCTGGGGACCGATGAGCTGATGCAGGTTCTGGTCTTTCATTTTCTATTTACAGATCATTTACAACAAAATCGGAGTTCAGTAAGTGTCTGTGTAGTCCTTCCAATCGAACGGTGCCATAAGCATGTCCGCAACATGATCAGCTGGGGACTGATGAGCTGACGTAGGTATCAGTCTCTCAGTTTCGAATTTACAGATCATTGATCGATCATTGATCAGCTAATTCAGGTACCTGAGTTTCATTTTCAATCTCCAGATTCCTTGCATCAAAATTGGACTTTGATAAGTCAGAGTCCGAGTCAGCAAGAATACACAAAAAGTGAATAAATAAGTAATATGCATAGTGCATTTTGCTTTGTGCATTCGCTTTGATGTCAAGTGAATGAGTCTAACAATCCTCCTAACAAAGAGTGTCTACCTGTAATGTAACAGTGAGTTTTATCGACATTTACAACTTTTTTCAAACTCTGTCCTTGAATGTCGACTTTAGTTGACATTTGCCTTCAGGGCTACATGTCCACAAATGTCGGCATCCACCCTTAAAAAGTTAAGAAAGGTAAAGTGAGGTTTGTATTTCTCAGGGGAAAATACTTTGTATCTTCTTCTTCTTTCGGCTGGTCCCATTTAGGTGTTGCCACAGCGGATCATCTTCTTCCATATCTTTCTGTCCTCTGCATCTTGTTCTGTTACCCCCGTCACCTGCATGTCCTCTCAGCACCTCCTTAAACCTTCTCTTAGGCCTTCCTCTCCTTCCTCCTATAGCCAGCATCTCTCCTCTGTACATGTCCAAACCAACACAATCTCTTGTCTCCCAACCATCCAACTTGAGCTGACCCTTTAATGTACTCGTTTCTAATTCTTTCCATCTTCGTCACACCCAATGCAAATCTTAGCATCTTTAACTTTGCTACCTTCATATAATTGTGCAAAATTATTAGTCAACTAAACTACAAAATGTTTTTTTCCTCATTTGCTAACTGGCTTGCAGTGAGTTTAACAGATAAGTAACATAAAATGAAGTGTAACAATTAACAAATTACATTTTCAGCTATAGTTACTAAGCACTAATTTTTAATAACTGCCATGAGCCTCCCATCTGTACAGTCGGTCAGATCCATTCATTGTGACAGGAAGGCAGACCTCAATGTAGACAGAAAAAGAGTTGGGGCTACTCAGTTTAATTATAGGCGCCATGCCAAACAAAAAGAAGGCAGTTCAGTGTTTTGGGCATAAGAATCAGATGCAAATTCCATTATTAAGCAAATTCTGGCTGAGCAAAGTAAAAGAGTTCCATTAGCTTGAGCTGTCTTGCCATTGTCAGTGAGTTCAAAATGAGCCCCCATCTTCCATGGACCGTCCATTTTTATTGTGTCTTTATACAAAATTTACCCTGTGACAGATAGGGGCGCTCTCGCTCCCTTGAACCCCTGTCCACGACTCCAGACAACAGGTAAAAGTCCAAACGTTGACTTTATTCAATCGCCACAGTGCACAAAGCACCCTCTCCTCCACTATACTCATACAAATCACAAATAATCACAATAAAATCCTCCACTCCCAGACGCGTTGCCACCCTTCCACCCAGCTCAGCTCGCCGTCTGGGAGCTCCCATAGTCCTTTTATAATTCCTGACCCGGAAGCATTCCAATCCCCAGTCCATGTGACTCTCAATCTCTTCCGGGTCAGGTACAAGTCCTTTCTTTTCACCCCGGAAGCTCGTCGCTCTTCCTCTGATGCACTTCCTGGTTATAGGGCACGAAGGGGTCTTTGGTCCTCCCTGCAGCTCCCTCTTGTGGCCCCTGTGGTATACAGCAGGGTCTTGTATAAAAACTACATGTCCCATGACTCCCAGCTGGTCTTCGGGGCACCTCCATACTGCAGGGAGGGCTCCATCTGGCGGCCTGGGGTTATTGGCCGGGATGACAAGCCGGCCACATCTCACAACCCTTAACAAGTTTCTAACTGTGTCCCCGTGTTCTTGATGAACTCATTTTAAAGTCCCAGTCTCGATCCACTGGACTAATTCCCTTCATAATTTTTAACACTTCAATCAGGTCTCCTCTTAATCTTCTTTTCCTTAAACTGTAAAGGCTCAGCTCTTTTAATTTTTCCTCATAACTCATCCCCTGTAGCCCTGAATCAGCCCAGTCGCTCTTCCCTGGACCTTTCTCTAGTGCTGCTATGTCCTTTTTGTAGGCTGAATACCAAAACATCACACAGGACTCCAGGTGAGGCCTCACCAGTGTGTTATAAAGCCTGAGCAGAAACTCCACACATCAAGGCGCTATATAACCTAACATTCTGTTAGCCTTCTTCATGGCTTCTCAACACTGATAGTGCTGAGTCCACTACGAGTTACTATCACACCTTCTCATAAGGTGGACTTTTTTTCTTTCAGTCCGCCCATTGTGTATTCAATCTTAACATTTTTACTTCCTATGTATAATTCTTTATATTTACTGACATTAAATTTCTTTTGTTATAAGTCTGCCCAAGCTTGTATGCTATCCAAGTCCACTGTGAAGTCTCAATGCATTCTCAAATACCTGCCAATCCACTTATCTTGGTATCATCTGCCAACTTAACCAGCTTGTTACTTATATTGCTATCTAAATCATTTATATATATTAAAAATAGTAGTGGACTGCCTCACAGTTAGGGGACCTGGGTTCGCTTCCCCGTGTCTGCGTGGGTTTCCTCCGGGTACTCCGGTTTCCTCCTACAGTCCAAAGACATGCAGATTGGGTGCATTGGCAATTTTAAATTGTCCCTAGTGTGTGCTTGGTGTGTGTGTGCGTGCCCTGTAGCGGGCTGGTGCCCTGCCCGGGGTTTGTTTCCTGCCTTGTGCTCTGTGTTGGCTGGGAGTGGCTCCAGCAGACCCCCGTGACCCTACAGTTAGGATACAGCGGGTTGGATCATGGAAAAATAATAGCAGCCCCAGCACTGACCCCTGCTAGTCAACACTCCTAGCATCGGCCAGTTCTGATAAGGATCCTCACACCATCACCCTCTGCTTCCTCTGTCTGAGCCAATTCTGCCCCCATCTACACACCACACCCTGGACTCCCACTTCTTTCAGTTTGATGCCCAACCACTCATGTGGCACCTCATCAAATGCGTTCTGAAAGTCCAGATTAAAGATGTGTCATGAAGTCACATATTTAAATACAATAACTGGCTTACCGTGGGATTTCATCAATTTGCTTCACCTAACGGAGCAGAATTTGTAGAACTGTAAGACTTACAGTGCATACAGAAAGTATACAGGCCCCTTTTATTCTTATCCCATTTTGCTATCTTATGCTAAAAAAAATTGAATTCATTTTTCTCCACATCAAATAAGACTCAATACCCCAGAATGCTAAACAACAAACAAGATTTTGTTAATTTAATAACAAAATGTGAAAAAGGGAAGGAGTCTGAATATTTCTTCAAGGCATTGTATGTCCAAAAATGCAACGTTTTACCACCTAGATTTAATTGTATGGCCTAATTCCACAGTCACTGGATTCAAAACCACAAGGTCTTCAGCACTTACTACCTGCGTGGCTGAGAGCGAGTATATTAAAATTAACAAGCTGACATAACAGAACTGAAAACAACTGAACCAAGCCCTTGTAATGTATCAGGCACTTTGGATAAAAGCAGAAGATGGACAGATAAATGAGTGTGTAAATCTAAGAATGTGTTGGCATTGTTTTCTGCAAAATCAGCCAAAGTGTCTGTAAGCTGTTGTGCTACTGAGATTGATTTCTTATGTGCCTTGCTTGTCTTTTTTCTACTGCCTGACAAGGCCACCACGTGTTGCTGCTGTAATCACTAGTTGCATTGGTGAATGGCTTCAAATGAGTGATTGACATACACAAGAGCCAATCAGAAGTAATTACTGCACTCTGTCACTTGGTTAGAAGATATCTGAAGTGGCACAGAATGACGATCAAATGTGTTGGCTCTTTTTGGTGAATGATAGTTCAAGAAGACCCATACCAACCCACTAGACACTCAGGAGAATGTTCATAAGAGTTAGTGCCATCCATTTTCTGCACACACTTATAAAGAGCAGGGTCATGAGGAAGCTGTAGGAGCAAGACAAGAATATTGGACTGGTACTGAGTAGGTGATGAGCGATGTCTGGTTTCCTCCAGATGTGATGCCTCACATTGAGCCAAACAGTTTAATCTTGGTTTCATCCAACTATTTTCTTAGGTGCCCTTTTGCAACCTCCATACGGCTTTCAGTTGTCACCTGGCCACTCTGTTATAATGCTCAGATCAGCTGTGAGTTGCAGTGATTGTGCTAGGTGCTAGGGTATAGCCTGATGGGAGCACTTCCAGGTCAATCAGAAGTCTCATAAAGTATCCCTGATGCACCCCCTGACAGCACTTCCACAACCCCACAAGGCTGCGCTAAAGGACTACAATTCCCAGTGTGCTTTGCAAGTGTCCGTACAGTCAGCATCGGCCAGGGAGGCTGCCGCCTAACGTGTCGGGGATGCATGTAATCCAGCCAGGTTGTCTCCCCTGACTTTCTTCTACACTGGTATCCCAGATATTGTTCTTTGGTCCAACCCTATGCCACACTGACATCCACTTCCTGTCTTCTGGCTGAGGCAGGATGAACTTCACCCTATTTCTTATGCTATTAAACAGCTGGCTTCCCATCCAGGTAAGGAACCTTACAACATATATAAATATATGTGTATATATATATATATATATATGTATATGTATATAAATATATATAAATATATGTGTATATATATATATATATATATATATATATATATATATATATATATATATATATATATATATATATATATATATATATATATATATATATATATATATATATATATATATATATATATATATATATATATATATAATATATCCATCCATCCATTGTCCAAACCGCTATATCCCAAGTACAGGGTCACAGGGGTCTGCTGAAGCCTATCCCAGCCAACATAGGGCACAAGGCAGGAAATAAACCCCTGGCAGGGCGCCAGCCCACTACAGGGCACACACACACACACACACACACACACACACACACTAGGGACAATTTAGGATCGCCAATGCACCTAACCTGCATGTCTTTGGACTGTGGGAGGAAACCCACGCAGACATGGGGAGAACATGCAAACTTCATGCAGGGAGGACCTGGGAAGCAAACCCGGGTCTCCTAACTGCGAGGCAGCAGCACTACCCACTGCGCCACCACGCCATCCTGTATATATATATGTGTGTGTATAGATATATATAGTGAAACCTCGGTTTGCGAGCATAATTCGTTCCGGAAATGTGCTTGCAGTCCAAAGCACTCCTATATCAAATTTCCCCATAAGGAATAATGGAAACTCAGATGATTCGTTCCACAACCCAAAACTATTCATATAAAAATGATTAATACAAAATATAAAGTTAAATACATAAAACAAATTAACCTGCACTTTACCTTTAAAAAGAATCATGGCTGGTGTGATTGAGTTTCTAAATTCTTTTTGGGTTCCACCCAACGGGATGACATGCAGAAGAGCGTCTCAAAGCAATCGCAGTCTCCCAGCGCTGTAGCAGTTGGCTTTAAAAAGTGAACCCAGAAAGATCGCGGACATGCTATAAGAGCCTGCCATCAGTGGGTGATACAAGGAACATTATAAACGTGCAGGGCACAGTACTACTTGGCCATGACCCTGCCTGACTGCTGTGTCTGTGTATAGGAGAATGGCAGATCCTGCTACAATAAATAACCGCTTTGTTGCTGTTTCAAGCTGAATAAAGCTGGTGGTACAAGACGGGGACTCGCACATCACAGCACACACACACACACACACGCGCGCACACACAGTCACAATGCTGTAGTAAACAGTATACGGTCGTACGGATGTTGACTATACGAGTGAGGCATGCTGACTCAGACGGAGAATAGGAGACGATTGACCACAATCCCGCAGCGAGAGAGAGAAGAACCATCAGCTCAGTTGTGACTACTGTACATGATGCTCAGCAGACAAAGCGTATACATACTACTCGTATTGCAAGACGTCACTTGTTTATCATGTCAAAATTTATTAAAAATTTGAGCTCGTCTTGGAAAACACTCATAAACCAAGTTACTCGCAAACCGAGGTTCCACTGTATGTGTGTGTATATATATATATATATATATATATATATATATATATATATATATATATATATATATTAAATGAATGAATAAATAAATAATAACATAATCTATACTAATAAAAGGCAAAGCCCTCACTCACTCACTCACTCACTCATCACTAATTCTCCAACTTCCCGTGTAGGTAGAAGGCTGAAATTTGGTAGGCTTATTCCTTACAACTTACTTACAAAAGCTGGGCAGGTTTCATTTCTAAATTCTACACGTAATGGTCATAACTGGAAGCTATTTTTCTCCATATAATCTAATGGAGTTGAGCTGGAGATGGCCGTGAGGGGGCGGAGTTTCGTGTGACATCATCACGCCTCCTACGTAAGTACGTAGAAAACAAGGACAAACAGCGATGAGCACAAAACACCATTTCACAATTGAGAAGGCAGAAAAACATTATGAAGCAAATGATGCTTACAAGCATATTCATAAGTACAGCTACTGCGGAAACAAAGCACGGCGTGAACCGTAAGTTTATATTAAATTAAGTTCATAGACAGGCTGCCACTAGCGTTTGTAATTTAATGCCTGCCCATATAAGGCCGTCCATCAGCAGCAATCCAATACAAACACTCCCACTAAATATTCACGTGTGAAGGACTGTGCTTATGCAGAGGAAGATGAGATGGTCAGGGTGGTGTTTGGCACAAACTCATTGAAACTGCGAGAGAAACTTTTAAGTGCGGGTCTTAGCTGACATTACACGAGATGGCACCAGTACAGCTGGGAACCTTCGATGCAAGAACACCAAGCGGCTCACGTGAACTGACGCAGTGCACAGACAAAAAGCAACAGTTCCAAAGAGTGCTGAACAAAAACCGAATTACACAATTGAGAAGGCAGCAAAAAAATATGAAGCGTCTTATACATAGAATCATATTCAGAAGTGCAGCTACTGCGGAAACAAAGCACACGGTGGAAAAAGTGAATGTCCTGCTAAAGGAAGACAGTGTAAAAAAAACCCGTGCATGCAGTTTGTCACATCACAGATAAAAAGGAAGACGAGCTGTTTATTGATGCAGTAAGAAACTAATCGATGAATGAAACCTCTTATCTTTACAACGATTGACAAACACGGAATGTAACTTGAACACATCCTACAAATACGAGCCTGATTGAAAGAAATAATGATAATCAAATCCTTGATGACAGCAACATTCAATAACACTCACAAAACAAATACTGTATATTGACAATCATGTTACGTTATTTTTAAAATGTTCCCTTTTTC
The DNA here is from genome assembly GCF_016835505.1 of Polypterus senegalus. Classification (NCBI taxonomy): domain Eukaryota; kingdom Metazoa; phylum Chordata; class Cladistia; order Polypteriformes; family Polypteridae; genus Polypterus; species Polypterus senegalus. The sequence goes on from NC_053158.1 coordinate 8,407,497, forward strand.
ATAACTTCTACTTCACTGCAATACGCGGGTATATATATATAAATGTATATATATACCCCGATCTACATTACATGCTCCCGCATAGACAAGCCACACGCTGTGGCACAATTGTAGAGTCTTCGCCTCTAATGCCGACATTCGAGGTTCGATTCCCGATAGGGGATGTACTGACTATGTACGCGCGCTACCTGATTCATTTTATCTTCGCATCTCCTTGGTTTGGGACGTATGAAAAAATATTCGGTTAACGCAGGATCATGTTACGTTATTTTTAAAATGTTTCCCTTTATTAGCACAAGCACAGCTGAGAAGCTTCGATGCATGTACTCCATAGCGCGTTAAAAATAACGCATTTAATCACACTTTCAATTCCAAGCAAACGGGAACTTTTGTCAATGCATGATTTCCTGGTACATCGATTACACTGATGCACACATCACAGCTACAAAAATGTTAGACTGGGAATAAAGCGCGTTCCTACGACTGATCATTTCGACTACCCGAGCGAAGCCTTGATAAAAGCGTGATTTTGTGCAGACTGAAAAGCAAGCAAAATTAGATGCATTACAGAAAGCGGATTTTGTGGCTCTTATTGGGGATCATTGGACTTCCGCGACCGTTAGTAATTCTAAATACATCTAATTACAACATGTTCAATGATCACACTGTTTTAGCCTAATGTACAAAATAATTTTGGCTAATGTTACTCAGAGTTTTAAGATTAAGTTGGTCAAATTACCTTTTATGTTTCTGACTTATTTTTTTAAGAAGAAAAACTGCACTTTATGTTGAAATGTTGGTTATTGTTATTTAAAGACAATACTATTCTGAAAATGTACTTAAAGTACTTAAACTACCACTTTATTTTTAAGTCTGCCCAATTTTAACCAGGGATGATATTTTTGTTTCTGTTTTGAATTCAAATGCAGTTTAAAGGCTTTTTTTTTTCAGAAATTAAAACAGCTTCAGTTTACAATATTCATGTCCATGTCTATTATTTGATTCTGTCGCCCACTAAAACCGTTTTAAATTAAAAAAAAACATTTGCGATTTGGGGCAAATTTACGTGTTCGATTACATACGATTAATCAAGATTAATTCTTACACAGCCTCTAATTAATTGGATTAATTTTTTTAATCGAGTCCCACCCCTAATATATATATGTAGATATATATATGTAGATTTGTATATATACAGTGGTGTGAAAAACTATTTGCCCCCTTCCTGATTTCTTATTCTTTTGCATGTTTGTCACACAAAATGTTTCTGATCATCAAACACATTTAACCATTAGTCAAATATAACACAAGTAAACACAAAATGCAGTTTTAAATGATGGTTTTATTATTTAGGGAGAAAAAATCCAAACCTACATGGCCCTTTGTGAAAAAGTAATTGCCCCCTTGTTCAAAAATCACCTAACTGTGGTGTATCACACCTGAGTTCAATTTCCTGATTACTGCCACACGTGTTTCAATCAAGAAATCACTTCAATAGGAGCTGCCTGACACAGAGAAGAAGTCCAAAAGCACCTCAAAAGCTAGACATCATGCCAAGATCCAAAGAAATTCAGGACCAAATGAGAACAGAAGTCATTGAGATCTATCAGTCTGGTAAAGGTTATAAAGCCATTTCTAAAGCTTTGGGACTCCAGTGAACCACAGTGAGAGCCATTATCCACAAATGGCAAAAACATGGAGCAGTGGTGAACCTTCCCAGGAGTGGCCGGACGACCAAAATGACCCCAAGGCGCAGAGGCGACTCATCCGAGAGGTCACAAAAGACCCCAGGACAACATCTAAAGAACTGCAGGCCTCACTTGCCTCAATTAAGGTCAGTGTTCACGACTCCACCATAAGAAAGAGACTGGGCAAAACGGCCTGCATGACAGATTTCCAAGGCGCAAACCACTGTTAAGCAAAAGAACATTAGGGCTCGTCTCAATTTTGCTAAGAAACATCTCAATGATTGCCAAGACTTTTGGGAAAATACCTTGTGGACTGATGAGACAAAAGTTGAACTTTTTGAAAGGCAAATGTCCCGTTACATCTGGCGTAAAAGGAACACAGCATTTCAGAAAAAGAACATCATACCAACAGTAAAATATGGTGGTGGTAGTGTGATGGTCTGGGGTTGTTTTGCTGCTTCAAGACCTGGAAGGCTTGCTGTGATAGATGGAACCATGAATTCTACTGTCTACCAAAAAATCCTGAAGGAGAATGTCCGGCCATCTGTTCGTCAACTCAAGCTGAAGCGATCTTGGGTGCTGCAACAGGACAATGACCCAAAACACACCAGCAAATCCACCTCTGAATGGCTGAAGAAAAACAAAATGAAGACTTTGGAGTGGCCTAGTCAAAGTCCTGACCTGAATCCAATTGAGATGCTATGACCTGCATGACCTTAAAAAGGCGCTTCATGCTAGAAAACCCTCAAATAAAGCTGAATTACAACAATTCTGCAAAGATGAATGGGCCAAAATTCCTCCAGAGCGCTGTAAAAGACTCATTGCAAGTTATCATAAGCAGCTTGATTGCAGTTATTGCTGCTAAGGGTGGCCCAACCAGTTATTAGATTCAGGGGCAATTACTTTTCACACAGGGCCATGTAGGTTTGGATTTTTTCTCCCTAAATAATAAAAACCATCATTTAAAAACTGCATTTTGTGTTTACTTGTGTTATATTTGACTAATGGTTAAATGTGTTTGATGATCAGAAACATTTTGTGTGACAAACATGCAAAAGAATAAGAAATCAGGAAGGGGGCAAATAGTTTTTCACACCACTGTATGTGTATATACAGTATATATGTAGATATGTATATGTTGTATATACAGTATATATATATATATGTGTATAGATGTATATATATTTATATATATATATATATGTTTATATATGTGTCTGTGTGTATATATATATACATACATATATATATATATATATGCCAGCAACACTCATGACAATGACAAAACAATTACATTGTCAATCATGTTACGTTATTATTAAAATGTTTCCTTTTCTTTTTACTTCTCCGCTGCCAATCGCAGGTATTTTGCTATATATATATATATATATATACAGCTATATATATATACAGATATATATATATATATATACAGATATATATAAATATATATATATATAAATAGATAGATATGACAACAACACTCATATCAATAACAAAAGAATTACATTAACAATCATCTTGCGTTATTTTTAAAATGTTTCCTTTTCTTTTTCATAACTTCTTTAACACACTACTTCTCCATCTTGAAGCCTTATTATTTACTAGTCTTCTTATATAATATGCTACCGTGGCTGTTTGTTTGTCTAGGATTTTAAATCACCTGTAGCTCGCAAACTGTTTCATTTATTGACTTGAAATTTGGCACACATATACTACGTGACATCTACTATCCACTTTCGGGGTAATGTTTTTATTACTCTTTTTATTTTTATTTTATTTTATTGTAGAATCAACTCTCGGCAGTGCGGCGCATGCGTATGGGCGCCGTTCTCATTCCCTACCACCTTCGCTAATCATTCTTGAGGCAGATTGAAGACTTAAGTGCCAGCTTAAGTAAAAAATTAAAGAAAACGTACTAAGTAATTGCAACGCAAACACTGACTTGATCAGTTTTAACGCAAAAAGATGTCGAAGAAAGAAGTGAAGCAGCGGGCAGCTAGGGTGAAGAAAAGAAGAGCGCAACAACCTCTGAGCAAATCAATGCTAAACGTACAGCGAGAGTCTGAAAACTAGAAATACTCAAGTCAAGTGTATTCACTGCACGTTATCGTGCAGTATGCTGTTACTGGTATAGAAATAAATAGAAACACGCGTGAGTCGGTAACTTGCACCCCAAAGACAAGGCTGAGTCTCAGTACTTTAGCAAAACCAGCTTTATTCAACTCAAAGCAGGAGCAGCAGGGTTATTTATTGTAGAGGGATCTACCGCTCTACTGTACATAGACACAACAACCAGGCATGGTCGGGGTCAGGTCATTGGCCAAGTTATAATGTTCCCTGCATAACCCATCGGGTGACTGGTGTTTTGCGTGTGGCAGCAGTCAGCTTACAGTTGTTTCTGTGGTGCTGCGAACCTGCGTTTTCCTCAGCGAAGGACAAACAACCCTCCACAGACGCAGCAGTCATGCTTCTGCATGTCGTTCCATTGGGGAGAGTCTCAAAAGAGTTCAGGTCAGAAGACTCTCTCTCGCTCTCTCTTTGTATATATATGGAAGTGTGTGTATCTGTCTGTCCAGCTATCCAGCCCATAAGTGCAAGGCTCCAGCATGAAGCTCAAAGAAAGTGACTCTGTCACCAAAGTGAAGCCTCCGAGAAAAGAGAGAAACTCGCTTAGCCGCTGATACACAAAAGAGGTGAGCACATCAGCAAAACGAAACCGCTGAGACAAAAGAACCTCGCTTAGCCACTAACGCAAAACCGATGCAAATGATTGATTGAAGTGCCAGAATCCATGGTTTCTAGGAGCCAGGGCTTTTTTAATTTGTATTGAGAAGAATTTATATTGATAGCTTTCATATCCGAGTTGCCTCTTGATATACAACATTTTTGGTTTTGCTGTCAAGGGCAAGAATGTAGCTGTGATCTCTTTGTCAAAAATGTAAAAAAGTTGGCAAGGTAAGGTGACCCTTCAAAATACACGTAACTCTGATCTCTCAAAAATGTCAAAGGTTACTCCTTTACAATCTTTAGATGATAATTTCTTCTGAACAAACAGATATTGCTAGCTAAGCAGAGGCAAGGTGCGCTCCAACATGTGGCGAGAGGTAGAGTGACCCGAATGGAGACTGGCGTGGGAGTGAAGATGGCGCCACACAGCTCCCTACTCCTGAGGTCCCGGCTCCCTCTCCTCTCAGCCCACAGCCTCTCTCTTGGATTCGAGCAAATAAATCGGTGCCGCAACCGAATTATGATACTTAGTGTGATAAGAGAAATCCCAAAATCAACTGGAATAATATAATATATATTTCTTATTATGGTTTAGATATGTTCTTGTGTGGCATGATGGCTGTGCCAATAGACCTTAAGCTAAAACTCTTATCTCTGATTTACTGTGTGAACCTGAGCAAGTCCCTTAACATGTCAATATGAAAAAAATATAGTCAGTATCATACACTGATAAGTCATTTTCAATAAATCCATCAGCCAAACAGAAAATAATAATAATAATAATAATAATAATAATAATAATAATAATAATAATTAATTAGATTTCTATACAGAGAACCATGGGAAAAGTTAACAAAATAGTGTGTTTGCCAGCCAATATTTTAAGGACCTTCAAAAGTTGACTTGATGCTATTTTAGAGAAATTAGGTGTATAAGCAGTGGAAAAATGTATTTATATTTTCTCTTCAAAAATGTTTTCTAATATTCTGCCATAAGGAGAAAGTGTTAATCTCGTACAGGCAATTCCTGAACTGGGACTCGAACCCAGGACTATGGAGAAATGAAGCAGCAGTACTCTCCATTGCTTAGGATTCATAACACTGCACATTTCAGCATTGTCAGTTATAAAAATATGTACATTTTCACTAGAGATTCCTTCAAACCCACAACCAATTATCTTATTAAAATACAAATAAATAAAACTCACTTTTTCATGTTAATTAGAAGTGAAAAAGCCTGCTTTCAATTACCCGATAATCATCGCAACATTGCGGTTATTGACTGTTAAACAAGCCAGAGTGCAATTAAGCAAAATTACTTTGAAAATAATTTCCCAGGATGGTCTCTATTCTACACTGTTATCACATCTGGGAAAATATTAGATCCATTCTGGATAAAACACGTAAGGAAAATCCGAGAGACTATTGCAGAGACGCCTTGATCAGCATTCTGGCCGCTCTCCCGAGTGCAAGGGCAGGTAGTTACTCAGCAGCTTCACAATTTACTCAGGCTTATGTGCGGCTGACACACAACAGCTCAGTATATTGATCCTATAATTATGTTTCCGAGATTGCTAATCCTGTTTAGATGTAGCCGTTTAGGTATTATTTCATTTAACTATTCATTTATTTTTTTCAAGTGTGGACGCCTTGGTTAGAGAGGATGTCATCTTTTGTGAATCTTTGACAGCGTATGGATCTGTGTGTTTATTATGCAGTACATTCTAATACACTGTCTTTTTGTAAGGCCTCATGCCTTTCTTTCTTGAGACTTAACCAGCAGCCGTAGACATTCGAATTTTTGTTTTTATTATTGTAGCTCACCAGGGGGCGTGCCAGCCACCTTACCCGACACAGACAGCCAGATACAATTACAGTTCAGCACACACACTTTTATTTTCTTCTTTTCAGCATGGGGGACTTGGAGAGCACAGTCAATACAGCACCCATAACCAAACACAGTCCCTTCTTCTTCTTCTCTTCATCCACCTCCTCCAGACTCAGTCTCCTTGAATGGAGTGAAGTGGCCCATGAGTGCTCCAGGTGCTCCAAGATCATCTTCCAGCAGCACTTCCGGGTGTGGCAGAAGTGCTGCAACCAAGGGCTTAGAAGCTGTCCAGGCGCCCCCTGGTGGTGGCCACGGGCCCCAGCAGGATTGAGCTTCTATGTTCCAAATCCCATAGCACCGCTGTGAGCCAGGGGGGTTGTCCTGTTATGTTCCGGGGGAGGTATTGCCCTGAAAATGCCCTCTTGCCCAGTCCTTCCATTATAGGGGTGTCTCTGCAGGGCAGGAGCCCCAGCCATCTACCACATTATATAGTATATATTTTCCAGAAATATTATTTTAATTATTGGAATGGTACAAATGATAATACATTTACACTTCTTCATTTTGTTATTTATTATTTCATTACCTTGTTGCTTGCAAATTCAGTTTCAGATAAAGACTGTGCCTTGTGCCTGTCTAAAGACGGAGCACTTTACGATAATGATAGATGTCTCTGCTTTTATCTGTGCACCTTGACTTACCTTGTCTTTTTAGGGAATTTGTCATTTATTTAGGAGTGTCTGCATAGACAGACAAATGAAGAGAATAGATAGATAGATAGATAGATAGATAGATAGATAGATAGATAGATAGATAGATAGGCACTATATAATAGATAGATAGATAAATAGATAGATAGATAGATAGGCACTATATAATAGATAGATAGATAAATAGATAGATAGATAGATAGGCACTATATAATAGATAGATAGATAGATAGATAGATAGATAGATAGATAGGCACTATATAATAGATAGATAGATAGATAGGCACTATATAATAGATAGATAGACAGATAGATAGATACTTTATTAATCCCAAGGGGAAATTCCCATACTCCAGCAGCAGCATACTGATAAAGAACAATATTAAATTAAAGAGTGATAACAATGCAGGTATAACAGACTATAACTTTGTATAATGTTAACGTTTACCTTCCCAGGTGGAACTGTAGAGTCGCATAGTGTGGGGTCTCAGTCTGTCAGTGGAGCAGGATGGTGACAGCAGTCTGTCGCTGAAGCTGCTCCTCTGTCTAGAGATGATCCTGTTCAGTGGATGCAGTGGATTCTCCATGATTGACAGGAGTCTGCTCAGCGCCCGTCGCTCTGCCATGGATGTCAAACTGTCCAGCTCCGTGCCTACAATAGAGCCTGCCTTCCTCACCCATAGATCTCAGAAATATCTAAAAAAATCTTTTTTTTGAACATGCCAAATTATATCAAATTAGAAAATGTAGGTGGGTTCGAGGACCTGTGCCGGCACTGTAACCTTGAATAGACCGAGTTCAGTAGGTCAGTTTTTAGCAGTCGCAAGGACCCTAAGATTCATATCTTATGAAGGCATTCATTTATTTATTTTATTGTATGGATCCCAGGAGTACAGCCAGCCATGACCCGGCATGCTCACACTCACACACAGAGACACCGATAAGCAGCTAAATGAATTGATAAAAAATATATTAAGCAAATAATAGGAAAAAAGCAATAATACACCAAAACGCATACGCAAAAGTCCTCCCCAATTCCCGACAGCAATAATTTTTTACATACACTACACAGCAAACAATAAACACAAACAATAAAGTCCAACACAGTCCAGTACAGCAGGAACAGATGATGATGGCGGAAGTTGATTGTCACACCCACCACATGACAAACCACCCGGTTTGGAACCCAAGTGCACCCATGCAATGGGTGACACCTCAGTACCACAATGGAGTGTGAAATGTAAATCCCTGAGACTAGCCCTCTGAAGGAAACGTAAAGTTTTGTCCTACCAGGTTCCCATTGCAGCTTGAAGATTTAATGTGATTGAGAGTGCTCCCCAGACAAAGACGTATCCAACTAAGACAATACTACATAGACAGGTAGGCACGGGACATCCAGAAATAACTGTAATCTATGGTAGTTAAAGCTATAATGCAAAAGTGCGTATGATGCATGGACACAAATACAGAGTGCTGATCGCCATTCCCTCTTTATCTTTTTCGTAGCTTTTTAAAGAGCCTGCTTAATTAACCTTCTTCCATGCCACCTGTGTGCCCTCTGAATCTGTCTAATGATGTAATACTACCTGGACTGCTGGGAGTTGTAGGCAAGTGGCAATGCAGGTTCTGGAATCTTCACAATCCTTTTCAAGGTTTAGGGGGGCAACGGCTATCTGACATGGATTGGGCAAAACGTTGAAAGCAGTCCTGGACAGGTTAGTCCATCACAGGGACCACTCTAAATCACACACACACACTTTACAGTTGTAAAATAATAGAACCTAAAAAAAACCTTTTAGAATGAATTCCTTCTTTTCTTGAGCATGTCTAGCCTTTGTAAGTTTCATGAAATGGAACTTGCAAAGTTATTCAGCTGTGACAAACGGTAGAAAGTAACAAAAGTGAAAGGCAAGCGAGTGACCATTATGGATACCAGGCAAATGTGGCACTTTGATGGTAAATTATAGGGGGACCAAACCGAGACACTTGTGTAGCATGTATGGCCACACATAAAAACCTTCTTCATTTGTTTAATGGCTGCTTTATCTCATGATCATCAGAGAGGGATAAGGGTATGAGAGAAACACCCTTTCAGGAATGAACATGTAGAATTCCACATAGTGCTTGATGTGGAAATGAATTAATGGCAGTACTGTTTCTTTGTCACCATCGTGATGCTGTTCAAATCTCTTAATCAACCATGATAATGCTATTATATCTATATTTTATCAAACAAGTTATCGTGTGCGTGGCATGGTGGCGCATTGGTAGCACTGCTGGCTCGCAGTTAGGAGACCCAGGTTCGCTTCCTGGGTCCTCCTTGCGTGGAGTTTGCATGTTTTCCTCGTGTCTGCGTGGGTTTCCTCCCACAGACCAAAGACATGAAGGTTAGGTGCATTGGTGATCCTAAATTGTGCTTGGTGTGTGTGTGTGTGCCCTGCCCGGGGTTTGTTTCCTGCCTTGCACCCTGTTTTGGCTGGGATTGGCTCCTGCAGACCCCCATGACCCTGTATTAGGCTACAGCGGGTTGGATAATGGATGGATGGAAGTTATGGTGTGGTTGCGGTAAGGAGGGTCCCTCATCAAGGTCCCCCTTGGAGTTTCGTATATGTCGTTCTGAATATATTGTGAGGTCGTTTGTCACCTGAGCCATGTTTTATTAGATGGGCAGTCTGTTGAAAGAGGAGCATTTTGATATTCATAAATTTTGAATCTGGAACTCACAGTCCAAAATCAGAACTGTCTCTGTCACCACACTATCTAGCTACCCTAGTAAATTACAGTGACAGTGAAATAATGAATCATTGTAATCTGCAGATAATGGTGCTGCGAAGTTGGTTTAGTGTGAGGTTAATACTGAGAAAATGAAACTCTTGTGGATAATGTTACAGGATACTTGATTCATAACTCACTAACCTTATGTTTTCCTTGCTTGCTTACAAGATCATTTAACTTACCTGTTATGACTTAAAGCATCGGGAGGACTGAGGTGCTGATGTGCTTGTTCTCTTTTGCTTGCTGGGAAGACTTCATAAAGCTGAAACAGTTTGCCTCACTGGAGTTGTCGTTGTATTTACTATTCAAGCAGCTGAATGATCGAAATTAACTTTCTACCCGTGTATCCAGTCTGCCTGTGTTTTCTTAGCTTGTGTGGGGGGATCTGTTTGCCGTGAATAGTGCCAATTGAAGGTGAAAAAGTGGAAAATATATAAAATATCCACGTTGATGTAATCGCCATCAAGGTCAAATTGAAACGGTAAACTCATTTGTTATTTCAGTCGCACAGAAACATCTTTTGTTTTAAGATTGAGGAGTTCACAGATTCACTAATGCTTTTCAATGGAAGATTTTAACATTTCAAAACCGTGTACCGTGTGATTTGTTTAAGATACCTCAAGGAATATTAAACTGTCTTCACAAATTTCAATGAAGAATAAACCATTTCAGCAAAATCTGTTGTTTCATGCAGACAGACAGGCAGACCGAGAGACCGACATGGCTATTGCAGTAGGTTCTTTGTGCATTATATGCCAACGTACCTAAAAATGTAAGGTTTAAACAACAACATTTATTTATATAGCACATTTTCGTACAAATAGTGTAGCTCAAAGTGCTTTACATGATGAAGAAAGAGAAAAAAGACAAAGTAAGAATTAAAATAAGGGAACACTAATTAACATAAAATAAAAGTAAGGTCCTGTGGTGGGTTGGCACCAGGGTTTGTTTCCTGCCTTGCGCCCTTTGCTGGCTGGGATTGTCTCCAGCAGACCCCCGTGACCCTGTAGTTAGGATATAGCGGGTTGGATAATGGGCGGATGGATAAAAGTAAGGTCCGATGGCCAGGGAGGACAGAAAAAAAAATACAAAAAAAAAAAAAACTGTAGATGGCTGGAGAAAAAATAAAATCTGCAGGGGGTCCGAGGCCATGAGACCACCCAGCCAGCCCCCTCTAGGCATTCTACCTAACATAAATGATCAGTCCTCATTGTATTCAGGGTTATCCTGGAAGGACTTGGTGATGATGGTCATGTAGACTTTTGCCTTTTAATCCATCAATGTAGGGACATCATGGTGCTTTGATTAGGTGGTGGTGGCACAGGTCGCCACCACAGGAAATCAGAAAAAGAACAGACGAGAGAGTAGGGGTTAGTACGGATTTTGGAGCCATTTTGAATAGTAATGATAATTAATTGAATATGCAGAGCATCAGGATTAAATTAAAATTAAGTTATGAGAAGGCCATGTTAAAGTAATGTGTTTTTAGCAGTTTTTTAAAGTGCTCCACCATATCAGCCTGGCGAATTCCTATTGGCAGGCTATTCCAGATTTTATGTGCATAGCAGCAGAAGGCCGCCTGCCTCACCATTTCTTTTAAGTTTAGCTCTTGGAATTCTAAGCAGACACTCATTTGAAGATCTAAAGTTATGATTTGGAATATAAGATGTCAGACACTCTGATATATAAAATGGAGCAGATTATTTAAGACTTTGTAAACCATAAGCAGTATTTTAAAGTCAATCCTGAATGACACAGGTAACCAGTGTAGTGACATCAAAACTGGAGAAATGTGCTCGGAGTTTCTTTTCCTAGTTAGGATTCTAGCAGCTGCATTCTGCACTCGTTGCAGTCGATTTATGTCTTTTTTGGTTTGTCCTGAGAGGAGAGTGTTACAGTAATCTAGTCGATTGAAAACAAAACCGTGAACTAATTTCTCAGCATCTTTCAATGATATAAGACGTCTAACCTTTGCTATATATTTTAAGTGAAACAATGCTGTCCTAGTTATCTGATTAATATGCAATTTAAAATTCAGGTCACAATCAACAGTTACCCCTAAATTCTTTACCTCCGTCTTGACTTTTAATCCTAATGCATCAGGTTTATTTCTAATAACCTCATTAAATGCATTATTGCCAATCACTAAAATTTAAGTTTTTTCTTTATTTAGCTTGAGAAAACTGCTACTCATCCACTCAGAAACACAAGTAAGACATTTTCTTAGTGAAACAACAGAGTTGGGGTCATCAGGTGCTATTGATAAGTACAGCTGTGTGTCATCAGCATAGCTGTGGTAGTTCACGTTATGCCCTGAAATAATCTCACCTAACGGAAGCATGTAGATCGACAAGAGCAGCGGACCCAGGATAGAGCCTTGTGGAGCACCATATAGAATATCATGTGTCTTTGAAGTATAATTACCACAACTAACAAAGAATTTTCTACCTGCCAGGTAGGATTCAAATCAATTTAAGACACTGCCAAGGAGTATAAAGGATATTAAAGGAGTATAAGATCTATAAAACCCAATTCTCCACCCATTCTTTCCTCCTGTATCCTAACATATCATGCTGGTATAGCAGATGGTATATTAGAAAATGGAGTGCTATATATAGGATAAAATATAGCTTCTATAGGAGTAAAATGATCATTTAGTTCTTCATCAAGTCTCCAAATCTATGTGTTCCTCCATTTATCCATCCAATTCTACTACTTTTTCCTCTCTGAAGAATCACTCAGGGTGTCATATTATGCATGTTTTATATGTTTTTGATTCATTTAACCTTTAGTTGGGCATCTTAAAAAGATGCATACATTTTAAACTACATAGAAACAAAAGCAAATCAAGAAAATGACAAGGGGAATGGATTCAGTAAACCCAAATGACACAATAGGCATAATTTTAAGTGCAGGAATGCTTCTCAAAAATGAAATAAAAATTAGACTGAAACACAATCATTACAGCATACAGACAACGGTATCTTTTAATATGGTACGCCAGTTGATATCTGATTATTTTTCGATTTCAAATGCATTGATTGTTTTGCTTTCAGTGTATTTTTTTACATCCAGCTGTAACTTGTTGCGTGTAAGACTGATTTTTATCTGATCATTTGAATGGGGCACTCAATCCTGCCTCCGAGAAGACATGCAAAGCTGTACAGTATGTAAGAGAATATTTTTGTAGTACAAAAGAAATGGCTGAATTTCAATTCAAACAAGCTTCCGAAAATTATTTTTGTGCAAAACAACCATGTTATTCACGGATCCACTTGCCACTGCTGTCGGTGAGCTTGACAAAGGAATATCCTTTTGGATCCTACACAAGTCTTAAATTTTCATCTAATGTGTAGATATGAAAAGTGTGGTCCATACATATATATTTTTTTTCTTCTGCTGGGGTCTGTTATTGTTTCAGAAGAGATGGTCCCTAATGCACATCCTAAGCTGCCGCCCAAGGGTAGCTGTCACTGGCGCCATGCCCAGGAGCTAAGTGTGATGGCAGATCCCATTTTCTGGAGAATCCACTCCAACTAAATAGGTAATTTCTTTTGTTTAAGCTACGGAAAACTATAATGTCAACCTAGAGACTGGGTGGCCTGCTGACAACAGCACGGGACTGTTTGGTCCAGATGACCTAGCTAGACTGCTGAAATTCCTGTCACCATCAGACCTGAGTCTCATGTATAATGTTGTGTGTAGAATTCACACTAAACATGGCGTATGGACAAAACTAGAAATGTGTGTACTCACAAAAAAATTCAGATCCGTAAAACTGTGTGTAAGCAAAGTTCTGCACTCTTTCCATTTATAAATCCCAATGAATTTGAATTTTAACGCACATACATGAACCTTTAGCCCCACCCCAAATCCTCCCAAAGTTTTTCATATTTGAATATGCAAATTGATATAAATAGCTCCTTTTGTTTAGTGTTTTGTTAATACACAGTGGCAAAAACATGTGAAAGTGAGTAGAAATTTCAGCGAATGCGAAATGGAGTGTAGGCAAGGAAATAAAGTACTTTCTAGTGGCTTAAGCATTGGTATAAGCAACAAAAGGAAATTGATGGAGTGGCACAGTGTGGTGGAGGCATTCAAAAATTCAAGTTCAGAAAGAAAAAAAAGAAGTGTTCAGATATCAAAGTTGACGTTTAAAGGTGAGTCGCAGCCCGCCGTCTGAATGTCAACAGCACTGGAAGAGGTAGTAGAAATCCGGGACTCGCACCATTTCAGCATGCAAGTGATTATTGCTGCAGTTATTGGCGAGACACTTCTATATCTAGCCTCATCATTAATGTGAAGAATTTTTGCATAACTGATCATTGTCAAATTAATAGAGTTATACATAAGCAAATTCATTCTCTGATGGCACCTTTATAGCAATGTGCTTGCAGTCGATCGCTCCGAGACACAGGCTGCGGGCCGAGGAGAGGGGGAAGCATGGGAGGTCAGGTAGGGCCCTCTTCTCTCACGCTTAGCTGGCAATGCCTGTTTGTTTATTGATTTTTAAAGTTTGCCGTTTCACTACTACACGGGCGAAGGCGCGGGCGACGGCTAGTATATATACAGTATATAAAATCCTCTATTTGTCCGGTTTTCACGAGAGAACTACTTAACGGATGTAGATCTTTTTTTTTCTATAATGTGATTGAACATTCTGGTTGATTTAGTGACTTCTTTTATTGCGCTAATTATCATAGTTTGCTTGCAGGAGTGATACATTCACACTAATCCGAGACAGAGGCTGTGGGCCAAGGGGAGGGGGAAGTGGGGAGCCAGGCCGGTCCCTGCTCACTCACGCGCCAGCCTCCGTTCAAGTCGTTCTACCTCTGGCCACATTTCGGAGCGTACCTTGTCTCCACCTGTTTGTTAATTGATTTTAAAATCTTGTCCTGTTTCACTACTACGAGGGCTGAACCGCAGGGGACCGCTAGTTAATTATAACTATAACAACCAAAATTGTTGACGACAGTATTTACCCCCTTCAAGCTAGTAGTAAGTCTGTGTGCACAGATCTCTCTGTCTCTTATCATTTTTCCATTCTTCTTTGCAAAACTGCTCAGGATCTGTCAGGTGTCACGTTAGACACGTTAGTGTGCTTATTGAGCAACGAAGCCTTAAAGTGTGTGATAAATTGCATGAAAAAATATATACGTGCTCATGTCATTAAATAAATCATTTTAAATTAGGTTGTAAATTTTCATTTGTTGTGTAAAACATTTTCCCAAGCAGCCACCAGACAGACTGATGTTACTCAATTATGTTGACCCTCTTTTATAAGTCACGTTAGAGAAAAGCATCTGCTAAGTAAATAAATCCATCCATCTATCCATTATCCAACCTGCTATATCCTAACTACAGGGTCACGGGGGTCTGCTGGAGCCAATCCCAGCCAACACAGGGAGCAAGGCAGGAAACAAACCCCGAGCAGGGCGCCAGCCCACCCCAGTAAGCAAATGCAAAAAGGAGCAGGGCAATATAAAAAATGAAGTTAAAATAATCCATTCATTCAACCCTGGGATGAGATCGGCCACAGTGACTAACAGTATCATCTCTTTCTATTGGTCAGAGCCAGGAGAAGTCACCCGGTGAGGGCAGCTGGCTCCGCCCCTTCTGGTCGGAGGATTAAATATAAACGAGGCGCTCACAGAAGGTGGCGTCTCATTCTGTACCGATGCTCAAGGGAGACAGAG
The DNA here is from genome assembly GCF_016835505.1 of Polypterus senegalus. Classification (NCBI taxonomy): domain Eukaryota; kingdom Metazoa; phylum Chordata; class Cladistia; order Polypteriformes; family Polypteridae; genus Polypterus; species Polypterus senegalus. The sequence continues at coordinate 8,422,923 of NC_053158.1, forward strand.
CTCTGAACCAGACTTAATCGCATCAACAACACTTTGCTTTGTATGCTACATAGTGCGCTGTTTCTGTTTAAATCTTTTCCGTTAATTAAATGGAGTGAACAATGTGGTTCGGCAGCATTTATCGGAATCCAGTGTCATACCTCACATGAAAACAGCAACAACAATATTTATTTCTATAGCACATTTTCATACAAATGATGTAGCTCAAAATGCTTTACAGGATGAACAAAGAAAGAATAAAAGAACAAAAATAAGATTAGGCAATACTAATTAACATATAATAAAAGTAAGATCCCAATGGCCAGGGAAGACATCCATCCATTATCCAACCCGCTATATCCTAACTACAGGGTCACAGGGATCTGCTTGAACCAATCTCAGCCAACACGGGGTGCAAGGTAGGAAACAAACCCTGAGCAGGGTGCCAGCCCACCGCAGGACGTGCACACAAACACACCAAGCACACACAGTAGGGACAATTTAGAATCGCCAATGTACCTATCCTGCATGTCACGGGGAGAACATGCAAACTCCATGCAGGGAGGACCCGGGAAGTGAACCCAGGTCTCCTTACTGCAAGGCAGCAGCACTACCACTGCATCACTGTGCCGCCTGCCAGGGAAGACAGCTGGAGAAAACAAAATCAAAATCTGCAGGGGTTCTGAGGCCACGAGACCACCCAGCCAGCCCCCACTGGGCATTCTACCTAACATTAATGATCTCAATCAGTCCTAATGGCTTTCAGGCTTCACGTGGAAGAATTTGATGATAATGGTCATGTGGACCTCTAGCCTTTAATCAATCAATGTAGGGACAGCACGGTGCTTTGATCAGGTGGTGGTGGTGCAGATCGCTATCACAGAAAACAGGAAAAAGAACAGGAGGGAAAGTAGGGGTTAGTATGGATTGTGGAGCCACGAAAATAATGAAAATTCAATACATATACAGAATATAAGGGTTACACTAAAATAAAGCTACGAGAAAGCCATGTTAACCTAATGAGTTTTTAGCAATTTTTTTAAGTGCTCCACTGTATTACTGAATTTCTACCGGTCAGCTATTCCAGATTTGAGGTGCATAACAGCAGAAGGCCGCCTCACCACTTCTTTTAAGTTTAGCTCTTAGAATTCTAAGCACACCCTCATTTGAAGATCTGAGGTTACGATTTGGAGTGTAAGATGAGAGGTGTTCAGAGATATAAGATGGAGCAGATTACTGAAGGCTTTATAAACCATAAGCAGTACTTTAAAGTCAATTCTAAATGACACAGGTAACCAGTGTAGTGACGCTCAGACTGGTGTGATGTGCTCCGGTTTTCTTTTCCTAGTTAAGATTCTAGCAGCTGTATTCTGCACTCTTTGCAATCGATTGATGTCTTTTTTGGGTGGTCCTGAGAGGAGTGCGTTACAGTAATCTAGTGGACTGAAAGCAAAAGTGTGAAGTACTTTTTCAGCATTTTGCAATGTTATAAGAGGTTTAACTTTTGCTGTATTTCTTAAGTGAAAAAATGCTGTCCAAGTAATCTGATTAACATGTGATTTAAAATTCAGGTCAGAGTCAATAGTTACCCCTGAATTCTTTACCTCTGTCTTGATGTTTAAGCCTAATGGGTCAAGTTTATTTTTAATACCCTGATTATATTCAGCTTTGCCAATAACTAAGATTTCTGTTTCCTCCGCACCTGCCATCAGAGCTAAAAGCATAAAAACATATGCAGATCCCCATGGAGGATGATAACCTTAATTCGACATCCATCCTGAAAGAGTTTATGACAAGAGGAGGGGTTGATGGGGGTAATCAACTATAAACGGTGACAAAACCTGCCATTGTGTTTCAGTTGGGCTCACTTTGCTAGAAGGAATGTTAGCTTTGTTGGTTTGACTGAAATTCCATGCGCTCTGTGAGTAGCGAGGAGCAAACAATGACATCTTCCGAGAGATCAAAGCAGATCCATAAAGCAAAATACTCCATGCACAACGTTTTGAATATTCTCTCTGAATTGGACTCTGACTTGTCGGACTCCAAGTGATCGAAAATAAATCGGTCCCCAGCTTATTGTGGCAACGTTCCCCTGGGAGGACCACCGCTTACGATGACAAAAGCTACAAACTGTGACTGTGACCACCACTGCCGCCCCTGTCACATGAAGACAGCCTGGCAGCCAGCCTGCCACACATTTCTGGCAAACTGGCGGCCACAGCACACATCAATAGATTTTTCATGTTGATTTCTGTGTGAAACCGTTGTTTTGTGTGCTTTTCAGAAATATTGTGTTTTTTGGAAAAAGATATTCAGCCCTCAAAGAGTTAATAATAAAAAATAATTCTTTACATTTTATATAGCGCTTTTCTCACGACCTGGAGCACTTCACATCGTGAGTGCAGAGCCACTTCAACCACCACTAATGTGTAGCATCCACCTGGATGATGCGATGACAGCCATTTTTGTGCCAATATGCTCACCGCTCACTTGAGTTATTAGGTAGTGAAGTGGTAAGATAGGTAGCTTATTAGGAACAGGGGAGGATTAGGGGTCCAGAATGACTAGGCTGAGGTTGGCAATTTAACTAGGACTTTGTGATATACCCTACTCTTTACAAAGGATACCTATGGATCTTTTATGACTGAAGGACAGTGCCATTTATCTGAAGGACTGCACCATTTATACAGCACAGTGTCCCCGTCACTGCACTGCAGCATTGAGATCCACATTCAGAGCACAATACCCTTTTTCAGCCCAAGCTATTCCTATATGGCTTCCTATCCAAGTACTGGCTGGTGGATGACCTCTTCTGAAGTGTGTGTGGTATGGCTGTTGAGCTCCTTTCACTCTGTTCAGCATCACAGACCACAACCGCCTCCCCTAACTGCTCCCTAAAGTCTCCGTTGTCCCTGAATCTCCTCAGCTACCATTCAGACCACCATTCAGCTCAATCAGTCTTCTCTATCCACCGCTGCCCTTTCCCAACAGGAACCCACAGACCACGTCTGACTGCCTTCGCCTTCCTTTCATTTTTGTCTTTTTTTCCGCCTGGCACTTTTATGACACACTACGATGTTCAATTTCCCAGCACCCTAATTTCTCACATGCCAGTCGCACTCTGTAATTAAACTAATTACCCTTTTCTCTCTAGTATGCCCTTTTAAATTTATGCACACTCACGTGTATTCTAGCCACGCTCTTGCGGCCCGCACTGTGCCCCCTCACACCAGCTGGGTCAACTGCACCACACAGCAGCAACATCCCACTCGCCTGTTCGGTGAGAACGAATGAATAATTTAAAACAAATACCTTTATTTCTGCCAATCCCATCAATTGCTCCTCCCACTTCATCCAACTTTTTACGTCCTGTTAAATAACAGTATTCTGGCTGGGGAAGGTCACTAATTAACAACTACTGTATATGCTGTGACAAATGTAGAGGGTGTAGCAGCCCCTCAACCCGACACAGACAGATGCAGGAGGCACACTGATATAAACACAAATGTTTTCAGTTTCTGTTCTCCGTCTGTGGGCAACGCCTTCCCCGTTTCCCACAGGCACACACAGTCCCACCAAGCACAACAACACAATACTTTCTTCTTCTTCTTCTTCTTCTTCTTCTTCTTCTTCTTCTTCTTCTCTTTTATCCTCCACTCCTGGAAAGCTTTGTCTCCCTCCTCCCGACTGTGGCTTACTAACTACTGTCTGCTGACCCCTTATACAGTTCGGTCCATAAATATTTGGACAGAGACAACTTTTTTCTCATTTTGGTTCTGTACATTACCACAATGAATTTTAAATGAAACAACTCAGATGCAGTTGAAGTGCAGACTTTCAGCTTTAATTCAGTGGGGTGAACAAAATGATTGCATCAAAATGTGAGGCAACTAAACCTTTTTTTTAACACAATCCTTTCATTTCAGGGGCTCAAAAGTAACTGGACAAATTAAATAACTGGAAATCAAATGTTCATTTCTAATACTTGGTTGAAAACCCTTTGCTGGCAATGCCAGCCTGAAGTCTTGAACTCCTGGACATCACCAGATGCTGGGTTTCCTCCTTTTTAATGCTCTGCCAGGCCTTTACTTTCAGTTGCTGTTTGTTTGTGGGCCTTTCTGTCTGAAGTTTAGTCTTCAACAAGTGAAATGCCTGCTCAGTTGGGTGAAGATCAGGTGACTGACTTGGCCATTCAAGAATTTTCCACTTCTTTGCTTTAATAAACTCCTGGGTTGCTTTGGCTGTATGTTTTGGGTCATTGTCCATCTGTATCATGAAACGCCCGCCCAATCAATTTGACGTCATTTAGCTGGATTTGAGCAGACAGTATGTCTCTGAACACCTCAGAATTCATTCGGCTGCTTCTGTCCTGTGTCACATCATCAATAAACACGAGTGTCCCAGTGCCACTGGCAGCCATGCACGCCCAAGCCATCACACTGCCTGACTCCACCGTGTTTTACAGATGATGTGCTATGCTTTGGATAATGAGCTGTTCCACGCCTTCTCCATACTTTTTTCTTGCCATCATTCTGGTAGAGGTTGATCTTGGTTTCATCTGTCCAAAGAATGTTTTTCCAGAACTGTGCTGGCTTTTTTAGATGTTCTTTAGCAAAGTCCAATCTAGCCTTTCTATTCTTGATGATTATGAGTGGCTTGCACCTTGCAGTGCACACTCTGGATTTACTTTCATGAAGTCTTCTCTTTATGGTAGACTTGGATATCGATCACGCCGACCAAGCCCTGGAGAGTGTTGTTCACTTGGTTGGCTGTTGTGAATGGGTTTCTCTTCACCATGGAAATGATTCTGCGATCATCCACCACTGTTGTCTTCCGTGGACGTCCAGGTCTTTTTGCGTTGCTGAGTTCACCAGTGCTTGCTTTCTTTCTCAGGATGTACCAAACTGTAGATTTTGCCACTCGTAATATTGTAGCAATTTCTCGGATGGGTTTTTCTGTTTTCGCAGCTTAAGGATGGCTTCTGTCACCTGCATGGAGAGCTCCTTTGACCGCATGTTGTCTGTTCACAGCAAAATCTTCCACATGCAAGCACCACACCTCAAATCAACTCCAGGCCTTTTATCTGCTTAATTGATAAGACATAACGACGGACTTGAACACACCTGCCATGAAATAGCCTTTGAGTCAATTGTCCAATTACTTTTGAGCCCCTGAAATGAAGGGATTGTGTTCAAAAATACTTTAGTTGCCTCACATTTTTATGCAATCGTTTTGTTCACCCCACTGAATTAAAGCTGAAAGTCTGCACTTCAACTGCATCGGAGTTGTTTCATTTAAAATTTATTGTAGTTATATACAGAACCAAAATTAGTTCAAACCAAAAAAGTTGTCTCTGTCCAAATATTTATGGACCTAACTGTATAAGCCGCCCACACAGGGTCAGGAACAGCTGCAGCGCTCCCTGGCAGTGCCCCCTGGATCCCAACAGGACTGTATCCAACTCCATCTCCTATGAAGCCCTGCTGGAGTCCGAGGTACCACTGCCATCTAGTGTTCTGGGGGAGGCGATGCTCTGTCCACACTCGCTCCCCAGGCCCTTCCATGGCACAGGCGTCCTGGCCATTCGTGACAATGCCATTTAAGCACCTGGTATACTTTTACTTGTGCGACGCTCAATAAAATTACAGCCAAGGTGGTTTAATACTACGTATAAAAGATGCAAGTTCACTTTTGATCATTTTTGTCTGCTCAGCCCACTCGTCTAGTGACAAACATGACCCGGTGGTTTAAATTTTCCACCACAGACAACACCTTCTTCAAATGTGGGGTAATTCCAGCGGTTGGGGCTGCAGCATGAAATCATTAGCAAAATACGGGACTCCATCATTGAATGAATAATTGAATAACGAGATAAGGAAAAGTGGCCTTGTGATGCCTCTTGATCAATAATGAGTCTAACTGATGTTGATTTTAAATATTGACTTTCAAAGATAGCACTACACCAAACAAGAAAGGATATTATAGGATGGTTATTGAATTTTTGTGACCTTTGTAATCTCCATGGCCCCTGCTCTCATTCCATTCCACCCAACCTTCACTAGTGACCTAAAGAGTGTAATAAAGATAAAAGGGCTAACGTTTAAGCCATCAAGTCCTAATTAGCTTAATGATTAGACCTTGGTGGCTTACTGGGGTTCCAGATCTGAGAAATGTTCCTTTAATTTTCCTGAGAATCATCAACAATGGTCTATGAATCATCTTTTGTTTGGCCCCATCCCTCAGATCTGTTCACCAAAGTGCAGAAAGCTCCAACGTCATAGCGGTACATTGGGTCCCTTCGGGCAATGCAGATTCTTGTCATCAGTTATTTATATTCTGTAGCACACTTCACTGGCTGCCTCACACTTTGCAGAACCATTCTTCTGAAGCATGCTTACATAATTGTAGATGTGGCTGCAGACAATTGCTAAAACAAAATGGAAATTTGGGGACTGCCAATTGGATATATTCTGTAGAGGATTACCTAGTGGGCACCTGGATTTCAGGCCAAAGGGAGAACTACAGGACAAGTTGGAGATGCCCAAGTCCCCAAGATCATTAGCGTTGCTCTACAATATGAGTGGATAGGCCACCCCAGAGTTGCATGGCCATTTAAATACAGTGGATTCAGAAAGTCTGCAGACCCTTTCCATTTTCTTTTTATATGTTGTTATGTTGCAGCCATGTGCTAACATCAATTAAATTCATTTCTTCCTTAAATGAATCAACACTCAATAGCCCAGACTGACAAAGTGAAAACAGGACTCACCACATTTTTGCAAATTTATTGAAAATAAAAACAAAAAACCTGAAATAAGATATAGACAGAAGTATTCAGCCCCTTTGTTCTGATACCTGAAGTGAGGCTCAGGTGCAATCCATTTTATTGATCGTCACTGAGATGTTTCTGCATCTTTTTTGGGTGGATTGGACATGCCAAACAACATCTTTAGAAGGTCCCACAGATGAGCAAAAACCAAGCCATGAGGTCAACCGACTGGCCTGCAAGACTCAGGCTCAGGATTCTGTCAAGGCAGAGATATGGGGACAGCTAAGAATATTCATGCATCGATGAAGGCTCCCAAGAGCGCAATGGACTTCATAATTCTTCAAACTGAGGAAGTCTGGAACAACCGTGAATCCTCATAGAGCTGGTCACTCGGCCGAAAAGAAGCAATTGTGTAAGAAGGGCCAAAAACCCAATGGTCACTCTGGCTGAGCTCCAAGGATCCCTGTGTGGAGAAGGACAAAAGGACAACCATCACTGCAACACTCTGCCAAACTGAGCTTTATGACAGAGTGGTGAGACGAAAGCCTCTCCTCAGTAAAAGATGTATGGAGAGATGCTTGGAGTGTGTAATATAGGTGATAGATAGATAGATAGGAAATGCACTATATAATAGACAGATAGATGTGAAAGCACTATATAATAGATGGTTGGATAGGAAAGGCACTATATAATAGATAGATGTGAAAAGCATTATATGATATTGTGAACGCTGGCCGGATGTGGCAGATGATGGTCTGGAAGTGGGGTGCCGCCTGGCGTTGGCCACGGGCCCCTACAGGACTGGGCTTCCATGCCCCCTACCCGAGGCCAACAGCGTAACCAGGACGGACGCCCCCTCGCGGTCTGGATGAGGTACAAGCCCTCATCTGCTCCTCCTGGGCGTCCCGGCCGGGGCAGGGCACTATATAATATATGGATGGATAGGTAAAGCTAGATAGATAGATAAATAGATAGAAAAGACATTATATGATTGATAGATAGATGTGAAGGGCACTATATAATACATTGATGGAAATAAAATGCTCTATATATTAAAAATAAATAGATCAAATAGAATAAATACACTATATAATAAATAGATAAATAGATATAAAAGGCACTATAGATAGATAGATAGATAGATAGACGTAAAAGGAACTATATAATAGCTGGCTAGACAGGACAGGCACTATATAATAGACAGATGTGAAAGGCTCTATATAATAGATGGTTGGATAGGAAAGGCACAATATAATAGATAGAGAGATGTGAAAGGCACTATATAATACATAGATGTGAAATGCACTATATAATACATAGATAGATAGATGTAAAATGCACTATATAATAGATGGATATATAGGAAAGGCTTTATATAATAGACAAAGATATGAAAGGCACTATATATAATAGATTGATGGATAGAAAAGGCACTATATAATAGATAGAAAGATAGTTAGAACTTTATTTGTCTCTCCAGGGGAAATTTGGCTTTTCACAGAAGCTAAAGAGCCCTGAAACTGTGACAAACAAGATTATCTGGTCTGATGAAATCAGGATTAGCATCATTTCAGGTGGATGCATGGTGTTGGCATCATCATGCTGTCAGTTTGTTTTACAGTGGCAGAGGCAAGTCAGTATTGATAGAAAGCTGAATGGAACAAAGTACAGAGTCATCCTTAATCAAAACCTGTTCCAGAGTACTCTGGACTGCAGACTGGGCCGAAGGTTCACCTTCCAACAGGACAATGACCCTAAGCACAAAGGTAAAACAATGCAGGGCTGCCTTAGGGACAACTCTGGGGATGTCCCCGAGATGACCAGACAGAGCCCAGGCTGGAATCCAGTCAAAGATCTTTAGAGAGCCCTGAAAATCTATGCATCCTGCCTGATAGAGAAGGCTGAGAAGAAGGGGAGAAAATCCCCAAATTCAGGTGTGTGAAGCTTGACGTATCAAACCTGTGAAGATTCCAAACTGGAACTGATGTCAAAGGTGCTGCAACTGAATAGTGAATAAAGGGTTTGAATGCTTCTGTCAATATGGTATTTTACTGTTTTAATATTTATTTTTAGTAAGTTTAATACATTTCTAAAATTCTGTTTTTGTTTTGTCTTTCTGGGGGTATTGAGTATTGAAAAAAAATTAATATCAAAAATTTTGTCAAAAAGGTTGCAACAAAACAAAATGGGAAAAAAAAGTGAAGTACTTTGTAAATCCACTGTAAGTGCTGCGGCTCATGTCCACTGGGATACACGAGACCACGAGAGGGAGGCTCTTTGTGTGACCAACGAGAACATCACTCAGAGAAGAAATGATTTGCTTATTCTTATTTTCCATGTTGCGGTGTCATGATTCACTGATCTTTTTGAATAAAAGTTTCTTTGCGATTTAAACGCTTGTATTGCTAAACTGCATTATCATTATGGAAACTGTTATCAAAGACGTACTGTGATGAGAAAGTCCCAGATCAGTGGAGACGTAGCGTGATTGTGCCTGGGTATAAACACCAGCCATCCAGAGAGCTTAGATCTGCCGGTCAGGTGTCTCTTGTGGTCCTTCATACAAAGTACAAAACTAAGAGGGACAGCTGCTGCCCCTCGTCTGTGGAATTCTTTACCTCATCACATTAAGGAGTCACCTTCAATTGAACTGTTAAAAAACGAGATTGAAGACGCAGTTCTGTTCTCTGGCTTTCCGTGACCTCCACTGATACTGATGGCTCCCTCCTCTTAGTCATTTGTTTTAAATTTACTTCTGGATGTATTGTGTTTTTATTATATTTTATTGTATTTGTTTTATTTATGTTTATTGTATATTTTATTGTAAAGCACTTTGGCTACAGCATTACTGATGTTGTTTTAGAGGTGTTCGATAAATTAATTGACATTGACATATAAGGGAAAGGGAGACATCCAAAATTGTGGACATTATCGGGATATACGGCTGTTGTTATATTCAATGAAGATATAAGGAAGGATCTACTACATAATAACATTGTAAATTCTTTGTGTGCGTTCAGTCTCTATAAGCTGACCTCTGATTGGTCAGTTTGGCTTTGCTGTGATTGGTCACTTTGGCTTTGGTGACGTGATCAAATGAAGACGTGCGAGTGTGAGACACGCGAGGAGGAGTTGATAAGCCAATAAAGTCTAGTTGCGGACCTGAGAGCTTCAAGAAGGAGGTTGTTGCCTTCCATTATATGTCAGTGATACTCAGTAGAGTCAGGACAGTTTTAGGCCTCGGACATTCTGAGGCCTGTAAGATGACACCTCTGCCAGCTGCATTTCTTTTTACTCCACCCACTTTCCACACCCCGCCCCACCCGTGTTAGCGGTACACGCTTGTGCTGAATGTGCTATTACAGTAATGGTGGCAACCTGAATGTGTACAAAAAAATATTTCTCTCTATTATAATAAAAAAATCTTGGGATGAGACGTGACTTTCTGAAGAGACTTTTTGGAATGAAGTCCCGCGAGACGGATACTTTTAACATGAGATTCTTTCAAGTCACGTCATACATACAACAAGTCTTGTGATTTTTACAATTAGATTCTTTTAAGTCCCATGAGACGGTGACTTACAACCATTTTCAAACAAGACCACTGCCATCTAACCTCTCAGTCGTGTGACTGCTTTTGCCAGACACACTTTCTGAGCACTCAGCTCTTATAAAATTTTATCAAGACAATAATTTTATACATTCTAGATGACGCGTCAACGACTAAGCGGAGTGGAAAGAGCAGCGCGTCGAAAAGAGATCCAAAAGCGTTGGAGAGAAAAGAATGCAAAAAAGAGCAATAATAATCTATGTGCAAAGTCTGAAAATAAGGAAAGTAATAATCAGCCCGGACCAAGTGGAATTGAAAACCTCACAGGTCCAATCGGGGTCAGAAATAAAAGATAAAGAGTAAAAGACAAAGCAGAACTTCATAAAGATGTTCAAAAATGTTGGTGCGATACACATGCAGAGCAGGTTAGAAATTATGAGTGATGGGCTATGGAATGGGACAAGATTAGTTGTATTCAAAATTCATCAAACAATTCTGACATGTAAAATGTTAACAGGCAACAAGAAAGGTAATGTAGTACATATTCCACAAATAACATTAGACTCAAAAGGAGATCTTGATTTGCCATTCGTATTAGAACATTTACTGTTTCCCATGAGAATTGGGAAATTTATGCGTAAAGCGCTTTTAGTACCTTGAAAGGCGCTATATAAATGTAATTCATTATTATTATTGATAGATGAGATTTTCGTCTTGTGCCAGATTATGGAAAAATGTATTGAGAGAGACAGACAGAAAGGACTGTACATGGAATTTATACATTTATGGAAGGCTTATGATAGAAATCTACAGCAAGGGATTTGGAAATGAGAGAGAAGGGAGTACCGGAGAAGTCAATTAGTGTAGGAATATCAGATAGGTTTGCAGATGAGGTTGGGTTATATCAAGGATCATCATTATGCCAGTATCATTTTACTCTGGTTATGAATATCTCTCTATTATATAAAAATATCCTGGCACGAGACAAGGCCCTTTTAACTTGGGACAAAACGTGACTTTTTCAGAGAGACACTTTCATGACCTCTGAGACGAGACTTTGTGCCAAGAGATTTAAGCACACCTGGGGCCGGAAATAAAAGACAAAGAGTAGATCAGCAAGCTAAAAGTTATAAAGAGGTACCAAAACGTTGGCGTGATACACATACAGTTTAGAGATAATGAAAGTACTAAAATTCGAAAGTCTCAAAAAACTGATAGTAAAGATCGTATTAGCGCCAAGAAATGAAAATTATTACTCAGTGAAATAATGGAACAGTGAAAGCGATCGGATATATTGTTTGGATTTAAACTTTAAGTCAGAGACTTGTAGATTCTCTAATTCATGTTGCCATCAAGGAAAAGTAGTGTTTCTTCTCAATGAAGAGGCATATCCACGATAATTAAAAGATTTGTTGTTGGTGAAAGTGAAATCCACGTACGCGGGCGGCAGAGACACAAAGTGGCTGGTGCACAGTGCAGGCCAAGGAGGTTGGCGAGCAAAGCGAGCAGGGGGCAAAGCCCCCTAGTTATAGATAAGGGGATAATAAATCAAACCCCATGATATTTGGGGATGACATTGTGCAATGTGGCAGCTCTAAGAATATTGTGAAAGGAAACTGGAGCAATGGAAGACAGAGACCATAAGATTAGTAGATAAATGATGGAATATTTAAGATTTAAGGGCCAGTAACCAGGTGGAGATGTTAACTTCCAGGGAGAAAGTCTTAAAAGGGCTGAAAAGTTCAAATACCTCAGATCAACAGTAACAGGGTATACAGAAGTAGATTCAGAAATAAACCATAAAATGCAATGAGTTTGGAAAAGCTGGAAAAAAGTTATTGTGAGTGTCATGTCAAAAGATCAAAGGATTAGTGCAAGAATAACGGGTAAAGTGTACAAAACAGTGGGCAGACCAGCATTATTGTCTGGATCTGAAAACCCGGGCAGTTAAAAAGGTGCGTGAAAGGAAACTGGATGCTATAAAAGTGAAAATGTTAAGTTGGTGGAATAACAATGCATGATAATATCAGGAATGAGAGACTCAGAGGTATGGATAAAGTTGGGGAAAATCTCAAACAAAATCTGAGAAAGAAAAAGTCGAGAAGAGAGGCAAACAATGTGGGGAGAGGTGTCATAGACATAGAAAATGCAATACTTTAATCTCTCAGGCCTCACTTCCAAATTGTTTCTGATGCATTATTGCTGCTCTCTGTATTTTGCTTAAATTGTTGTATTGCTGTTGTGGTGCCGGAGTAGATGCCTATCTTTTACTGTTTTTAGTGATTGAAAATTGTCCTTTGTTACTGTATGATCTTATGAAAATTAAGAACTGAGACGGTTTATTGAACCGCTTGACGCCACCTTTGCGCTGTTTCTCTCGACTTCCTTTTGCTGTCTCGCTCTTGTATGTTTTGATTCCTGTGGTATCTCGTAGTATTGTTTTGATTTGCAATCTTCTTTATTTTTTCACTGGGTGTTTATGTATAGGTAACAATCAAAACTATCTTGGAACCCAAGGAATCTAATCCGTCCCGTAAGAGCTATTGCCTTATTTGAAAGATAATCATTTTTGACAGTGTTCTGTTTCATTAATGGATGTCACACTGTGTGAGCATATAGCATGCTCTGTTGTAGTGGTATTTTCCCATGATCCTTTGGGGTGTTTGTGATTGATGATGTCATGTTGTATGACGCTGTAAAGGATTGCCTAGAGATTTTATTCTGTGTCTGTGATTTGACTCATACAACTTTGTTCTGATTTTGTTATTAACCCCTCTACAACATTCTCTTGACTACATTTCTTTCAGTTTGCATTTTGGTTGTGATAATCGGTTTTCTTCGATCTTTTGGTATAGACCTTGATTTGTTTTCCTGATGACAGTTATCTCACAGTTCCTCCATAAAAATGATACTGGCTATCCATTAACCAGTCATCTTGTACTGCTCTAATTCTGATGATTACTTCAGTTATTTAGATTATTATTTCCTTATCCTCATAGTGAATAATGGAATTTTCCACCCCCAAATGATATTTTTTACGTTAATTACACCATGCATTTTGTAGTGATGACCTACAAAAGTTTTTAATCCCACATACATGGAGAACAGTACTGATTGTAGCGCAGACAGATAGAGAAATGGGGAAAGGGCCAAGATCAGAATGATAGAGCACAAGATAGAGAGGCAAGGAGTCGTAGCCCGGAGATGAGTCACAGAGAAGCATCTAAGCCCAATATGCAAACAAAAAGACAAAAACCAAGAACAATTGGTGGTTCCGGTTATGATGGTTTTCTGGGAGGAAGTGGCGGATACGGGTGGGTTGACCCTGGAAGTGACGTCATGGGCATCAGTACGTCAATCTTCCTTTCTGCAGAGGGGAAAGAAGAAGAGATATCATTATTGGTTAGCACTCTCGCGTGGCCAAGGGTAATATTATCATTATCTATGCCTGGAAGTTGTTCTCCAAGTCCACGTGTGTGACAAATATATATATTTATATATTTATATAGTCAGACCCGAACACAAACAGGCAGACACAGAATGCCCCAAAACACATGCGTTTATTGCACTACACAATAACACAGTACACTAATCACCATCAAAGCAGTCCTTTAGACTTCTTTCTCTCTCTGCCACCTCCACTCTTCTCTTGCAAGCTCTGTCCACTTCCACCCGACTCCAGCCTGCCGAGTGGAGTGAGGCGGCCCCTTTTATACACCACCCTTACGTGTTCCAGGTGCTCCCCAATTAACATCCGGCAGCACTTCTGGGTGTGGCGGAAGTGCTGCAAGCAAGTTCAGCTCCTCTTCTGGCAGCACTTCCGGGCGTGGCGGAAGTGCTGCATACCCCAGTTCCAGAGCTTTCCAGGCACCCCCTGGCAGTGGCCATATTCATCTACAGGATTGGACTCCCCAGGTCCGTGGCCCCCATGTAATCCAGGGAGGCTGCCCTCTTGCATTCCAGGGGAGATATTGCCCTTTTCCCAGTCCTTGCCTTCTCACGATGTCCTGGTGGGATAAGGTCCCTGGACATCTGTCACAATATGTAGGACCTGCCAAATAATACAAAGAGTACACAACACTTATTTTACCCTAATTGGGGCTCATCAAGAGTATGTACTTTTGCTTTCCCTTGCAGGGATTAATCCTCGGATGTCAACACCTGAGGCAAAGGCTCAGACATTGCACCACGGCAGCTGGTTCCCTTACTTGACAGGGTAAAGATCATCAAAGTATTAGATGCATGGGTGCAGATATACATTTTATATATACACTAAGTAAAAATGATCTAATCTAGGTTCGCTGATCTGGGGCCTCATGTATAAACGGTGCGTACGCACAGAAATGTTGCGTAAGAACTTTTCCACGTTCAAATCGCGATGTATAAAACCTACACTTGGCGTAAAGCCACGCACTTTTCCACGGTACCTCATACCTTGTCGTACGCAAGTTCTCCGCTCGGTTTTGCAGACTGGCGGCACCCAGCGTCAAAGCAGTGCTACTGTTCCTGTGTGGTTACTCATTATTTTCCTGACGCGGCTTTATAAATACACAGAAACTAACCGCATATTGTTTATTAGTGTAATGCATCTGATTGTAATTAACTTGTAACAATATAATGGTCCAGGGAATAGCCATAGTATTCCAAATACCATAACTACTTTAGCGTTGTTACTCTCACTGCACTTTCTTCTTTCAGCTGAACCCTTTAGGAGTTGCCACAGTGGATCATCTTTTTCCATATTACCCTCACTGCAGCACTCGGAGTATTTATATCACTGTATCTGAGTATGAATCACAGCTGTTCGGAAAGAGAATTATCGGTATGCAGCATCAGGCACACACTACCTCAGCCACGGCAAAACGTTTTAAAGCCTTTCCTGTACGGACCTCGAGGTTCAGAAAAAGTTTCATCCCAAGAACTATAAACGCACTCAATCACTGCTCCTTGTAGAACTGTTTGTACTTATAAGTACAATTACCTCACTGTAAACTTGTACTACAGTTATAATATTGCACAACCTGAGCCACTTTATAAAGTGCGTATTTACATATGATGACAATATCACTTTTAAGATGAAATGCAGCAAAATATGTTTATTATATTATACAGGTAAAACTTTAACTTCATTTAAATAATCTATATTCTTCACTGGGACTGGCGTGAAGGATAGAATAATTAAACATGTACTACGAAGATATTTCGATGTTCCTTAAACTTTTTAAAGAATCAGTGCTCTAAGTTTACAGATGGCTTAACATCTATTACAGAGCTGATTGTGTGGCAATCGGTTACTTGGAGAAAGAAAAGCAAGAACTGCATGGCGCCACGCCAATACATATTGAATATAAAACAGAAAGAGAAAATAACGACACAGCTAAAAATGCAGCGGCAAATTTCGACAAAAGTTAAATGCTTGTGTCATGAGCACGAGGCGGCTAGTGTCTGCAACGGACGTGGCCATCCGCCGTGCATAAGCTACCTCACTGACATTGGCGGGCGAAGGAGCCACCGATTCTTTTCTGCCCAGTGCCACCACAAACCTAGAGCCGCCCCTGATACTGCTGCAATAAATAATTTCATCGATGGTCATGCACAATCGCTGCGCTGTAAAACCCATGTTTAATAACGTGCTTTAACTCTTAATGATATCACGTATACATCTCAGTATTTTAGTTATTCAGAGAGCTGTAATATCACGAATGTAATGGATTATGTGTACAGTTGGAGGAAGAGAGCCGGTTTAAGAAGCAAGTAGTGATTCACACACATAGATCACATAGAAGATCAAATACAAAACAAAGCATTTAACGTGCTACTTTAATTACGATGTGATTTGAGAAACTGGTTAAGTAAATGATTTTAAGATGACGTTTATGATGTTCTACTTTAATGACAAAATAAACTACGTGATTAAAGTGGAAATTTCGAGATTGAAGTTGACATTTCATGCTTTTTTTCCCCACTGTGCCTTTTTTTTTTCTCTGTACCCTAAAAAGCTTTCATATGACACTCAGACGGTAGGCTACGACTCGCCTTTTCACGGCGACTGATATCTGAGCTTTCAAGTTTCTCCAACACGCTATGTCACTTGATCAACTTCCTTTTGTTAATTATACCACGGTTTAGTTAAACAAATAGTATATTTTTCCTTTGCCTCCACTTGGTATTCGCTGAAATCGTTATATTTTCCCCCGTGCTTTTCCCATTGTCTTTTCACAGAAGGCTGAGCTTAAGGGTGATTTATATTGATTTGCATATTCAAATAGGCGTAATTCTGGGAGGAGTTGGGCCATTACATAATGCGCGTGCACGAGCGTTAGTTTTCACGCTGATCGGGATTTATATAGCGGAAGAACGTGGAAGTTGGAGTACGCACAGATTCCTGCATCTGGATTTTTCTGTGCGTAAGCACATTTCGGCTTTTGTGCTTACGCCATGTTATAGTGCGAGTTCTACGCACGGCGTTATACATGAGGTCCCTGGTGACCAATTTCTGACATTAATTGTCTTATCAGGAGCCAACACTAACCATCACAGATCTGAAAAAAGAAAAAAAAAAGACTTATGATGATAAATATTTGGTGATCTCCTTTTATATAAAGAGATGTTTGCCTACCATCAACTATCTCATAAGGAGCCAACACAAACCACTATAGAGCTGAACATTGGAAAAGGAAAAACAGTTTTATGATGGTGAATTCTATAAATGATGCTACATTATCTGTTGGGTAGTCCATAACTAATTATGCAATTTTCATTACGCTATAACTTATTAAGTTAATTACATAGAAAATCACCTGAAAAATCCCAGACCATCGAGAAGTGTGCGAACTGACGACATGAAGAATCGTCTCCGAGCCAAACTGGAATCCTCCCCGCATAAATCAAAGTCATCCAGACGATCTGGATCTGCATAATTAGATCTGCACCACCCTGTATAGATATATATTGTAATAAGAATGAGTCAGAGACATCATAAAGATTTGGGGCAGCCACCCGTATAATTGAATCGGCTGCAAAAGTAGTTTTAAATAGCACTATGCGCTTAGTTCAGAGTCCAGAACAGAACTGCCTGTACTGAGGCAAGATGGCTGCTTTAATGGGCTGGAAGAGAAATGACGTCATCTATGCCGGAACTGGGAGTGGTGTCCTTGTGCCCGGAAGTGACGTCATCCTTGGGGCCGGTAACAGGCGGGATTTCCTGGAAAAGGTCTGCAAGGGACTGAGAGAGATAGTCAGTACACTTCGCAACGCCATGGCCTGGCGTAGAACTACTAGTGTTTAGGCCCTTCAGCTGATTCCCATGCGCACGTGTGTGATAATATCAATAATGTCTGTGTGTATGTCCAGTCCATCAGTCCAATCTGATTGCTCAGTTCGGCTTTGGTTTGATTGGTCAGTTTCATTGTGGTTGCCCAGTCAAACTCGACTGAGACAATGCCAAGCGAGGAGAGGCGTACAAGGATTACTGAGAGTCACTATCAAACAAGAGAGGTATTCGCAAGAATACTAATGATGTTTCAAAAGCAGGTAACGGGGGTCCATCTTCCATTGCTGGTAGTCAAAAAGCGTAAAGGAGGCAAGCGACATGCCACAGAATGATAGAGTCTGAGAAGGAGTAAACCCCGGCCAGCACAGGTTGAGACACACAATGATTTTGAGGAAAGGTGTAGGGTGAATGTTAAGGGTACATGTTGGGTGTAAGAGATATCAAGTATTTGTATATTTGCCCTACTTATACAATACAAGAGATATACAATATTAATATTTAAATGTTTTTTCTATTACTTGTCTTAGACATGTAAGGTAGCTAGTATGAAATAAATTCTGATTGTTTGATCGAGACATGAACAAAACAAACATGCAAGAGCACAAAAGAGATAACAATTAAAAGTAATCAATTGAATGCTACACACTCATGTACGTTACACACACATTCACATGCAAACAAATCAGAGCGGCAGCGCAAGTACTGTTCTTCTAGACATTTACCTGGGAGATTTTCTAAAAGGTGGTAAGTGATTGATGCTCACTTTTTGTATGTTTTTTTTTTTTTAAACTGACATTTCCTTCCTGTTTCTAATCTTTTTAACAAGGCATAACATCTGTTTTTGCAGATGGGATAACTAACAACAACTCTCATTTTAATAACACTATCTGTTATAACATAAACAGACATACAAATCATTAGCCTGACTTGGCAAAAAACACCAACTTCTTGCATTGTTTAAAAAAAAAAATTACCTTTATATATTTTTGACAAAAGCATCCCTCAGGCAAAATGAAAGGAAAGGAAATGCAGAAATTTTTATGTCTTACGTTTCTCACAAATCCACAGCACTTCCTCGTCTCATTTATTTTGCCCATGATTAAGATTTTAACGATCCAGATTTCAAGAGCGCCGTTTTTGAGGGTGGCAAGTGGGGCGACCATCCCAGGCCCTGCGCCTAAGGGGGCCCTGCTTTTGATGTCCGTGTGTCCCGTTCGAGCAGATTTGTCAAGTTATATTCTCCAGTTATATTTTGATAAAGTATGCTTGCTATCTTGCAAACATTTAGCTGAATACTGTAATGAGAAAATCCAGTGTAGGTTAACATTACACTGTGTGCACAGTTATAAGGCAAGTTGTATTTTTGAGGATTAATTTTAATATGGAACAAACACAGTGCTATCAGTCAATCCAAAATGTTAATAAACCTGAAACCTGAATGTTTCACAACGGAAATGTGAGTGTGAACATCATCAGGGGAATACATATGTGCGCACAATTATTAGGCAACTATTAGTGTGCAGATTTATTATGCAACTAAAGGAAAAATGAAAATTTTCCCATCTCACTTGTTTATTTTCATCTGTTATAGTGAGAATAATAAACAAACACCTCAAAATTTACAAATAAACATCTCTGACATTTCAAAAAAAATCAATCAATCAATCAATGACCAATATAGCCACCCTTCTTTCCAATAACAGTCATAAGCCTTTCCATTCATGGAGTCTGTCAGTTTCTTGATCTGTTGACGATCAGCTTTTTGTGGAGCAGTGACTACAGCCTCCCAGACACTCTTCAGAGAGGTGTATTGTTTTTCTCCCCCGTAAATCTAGCGTTTAAGAAGTGCCCACAAGTTCTCGATAGGGTTTAGGTCAGATGAGGAAGGGGCCATGTCATTATTCCTTCATCTTTAAGGCCTTTACTGGCTGGCCACGCAGTGGAGAACTTCGATGCAAGTGATGGAGCATTGGCCTGCATAAAAATCATGGTCCTCTTCCTGTATCACTGTTTGAAGAAAGTGTCTTCAAAAACTGGCAGTAGGTTTGGGAGTTGATTTTGAGTTCATCTTCAATGCAAAAGGTCCAACTAGCTCATCTTTAAAAATACCAGCTCATACCAGTACCCCACCTCCACGTTGGAGTGGAGCTCTGTGCCCATTACTGATCCACAGGTCCATCCATCTGGTCCATCAAGAGTCACTCTCATCTCATCGGTCCATAAAACCTTTGAAAAAATCTGTCTTCAGATATTTCTTGGCCCAGTTTTGACGTTTCAACTTATGTTTCTTGTTCAGTGGTGGTTGGGTTTCAGCCCTCCTTACCTTGGCCATGTCTTTGAGCACTGAACACCTTGTACTTCTGGGCACTCCAGGTAGGTTGCAGCTCTGGAATATGAAAGTACTGGAGGATAATGGGTTCCTGGTAGCTTCACGCTTGATTCTTCTCAAATCTTTGGCAGCTAATTTGCTCTTTTGTTCTCAACACGTTTCTTGCGACCCTGTTGACTATTTGCAACAAAATGTTTGATGGTTCTGTGATCACACACCAATATCTTAGCAATTCCAAAAGTGCTGCATCCCTCTGAAAGACTTTTTACAATTTTGACTTTTCAGAGTCAGTTAAATCTCTTTTTGGCCCATTTTGCCTGAGGAAAACTAGCTGCCTAATAATTCTGCACACCTTGATATAGGGTGTTGATCTCCTTATTTTTACTAAATTTGCACACATGTTTTATACAGTCCACACATACCGGTAACAGCATTTGACATAACCGACCCTGCGTGGAGATGGTCAGCCCAAGGCCCCGCACACCCCTAAGGCCAGGTTTATACTTCATGCAACACGACGCGTACTCCAGTGGACGCTCCTGCTACACAAGCGTTTTACTATTTATACTTGCGCGTACTTTATGTAAATCTGGAAGAATCCAGCAGGTGGCAGTGCGAGATATCATCACGGTGAGAACAGTTCGGTTTCACTGTGTTGTGAATTGCCTGGAACTTCCATTAAATTCCGAGGACACTTTACTGCAATATCTCTGAAAAGGATGTTTAATGATTAAATCCATCAATCCAGGGATGCGCCCATTCCAGCAAGCATTGGGCACGAGGTAGAAACAATTAGACGGGGCATCAGCTCATCACAAAGTGAATACAAGCACTCACACATACTGGCGTCATTTTAGTGTCACCAAATCTGCATATCTTTGGAAGGAAACTGGAGCACAGTGTGGAAACCCAGCAGGAAAACATGCAAACTCCAGGCAGGGAATACCAGCGACGTGACTCCCTGTGAGACAGCAGCGCTACCGCTCCACCACCGTGTCACCCTCGCGCGTAATTATTAACAGTATTCATTATTTAAATGAAATTAACGATTTATCTGTAAAATGTAATATACATACCTTAATGCATTTCATCATGAAAATTATATCAAGTAAAAATTGGGGCGCAGGGGTGGCTCTGAGGCTAAGGATCTGCACTGGTATCCCGAAGCTTGCCGATTTGAATCCTCATCACTGCCAGAAAGAGATCCTACTCTGCTGGGCCCTTAATCCTCAATTGCTCCGGGGGTGCTGTACAATGGCTGACCCTGCGCTCTGACCCCAAGGGGTATGCGAAAACTAACAAATTCCTTATATAAGAAATTATATAAGGCAAAATAAAGAACAAAAAAAAAAAAATCTAAGGAATTTAAATGTGCAGAGAGCTGAAATATCATATATTAACTCTTTCAGGGCTGATGTCGACTTTTGTCAAAATTCAGGTGTAGAGGACGGGAACCAGCTGTAAACTGCAACAGAACTCGCCCTTACATTTTAGTTTGAAGGAAAGTTACATAGTTTTGCTGATTTGACCTCGATTCCAAATGCGTGCATGAGTAGCGAAGAGCAAACAACCTCTAAAATGGCATCGATATCTGGCGAGAGACCAAAGCAAATGTGCAAAGCCTGGATGTTTTACGCCATTTCTTAGAGTAGGACACTGACTTGTCAGACTCCAAGTTTGATGCAAGAGATCAGGAGATGGATATCGAAAACGAAAGTGAGGTACCAGCATCAGCCTATCGGTCCCCAGGTGATCGTGGTGCTGAACACTTTTGTGTGGCTGATGCGCCTACAGCAGCGTTTGCCTGGGTGGACCACCACTTATGATGACAAGAGGTACAAACCGTATTTCGTCACACTGCGACCACCACTGCCACCCACCTGCTGTGCGAAGTTAGCCAGGCAGCCAGCCGGCCCACCATGCATTCCATGCTGACACTGCCGCCAGAGATGCCAAACGCGCACCAACAACAGCCAAGGCACATAGCAACAGACGTTTTACGTTGATTTATGTGTGAAAGCATTGTTTTGTGTGCTTTTCAGAAAACTGAGTTTTTTGGAAAAAAATATTCAGCCCTTAAAGAATTAATGTGTTCTGTGTGGTGATCTGTTGCTGTTTGCTGCTGCTGTTAGGTCAGGAGGAGGCTACGGAAAAAAAAAGAAGATGGTATGCGAGGCCTTTAAAATGCATCGTGTCATTATGATCGGGAATATGTGACGCTTGAATATAAAAGGACCACAAATGCATTTGTATCTCTGCATTTTGCTTCACCGCATCGAACCATTCACCAAACATCGAAGCACGCACATCGATCTCGTATGATCCGCATATCGGCTTTCTGTCACCTGTAGATAGTAAACAGAGACTCTGACGTCACATTCCAACTTTTATCACACTGCGCACCCCGACTTTTTGCTGGTACTGCAACTTGCACACGCATCGTGTTAATTTCTGAGGACCTGCTCAGAGAATGCGTCAAATGAATGCTGGGAATGCGTAGCAGCCATGATGCGTGCAAGTATAAACGAGCCCTAAAGCCGTCTCTGCCAGGATTAAACGCTCCATGTGAAGTAGCCTTCAGATCCTTAGATCATTTAAGGCAGGTAAATGAAGCAGCTATTAAACACAACCGCTATGAAAAGTGCAGTAAACAGCCACCTGTTTTGAAATGTTTTTATACACATCTTTGGACTTTGGCAGTCTAAGGCTAACTGGAAGAAAGTTCCAAAATTTAGAAGTAAAATATCGAAAGTTTGAGTACTAAAGCTTTAATTTGGTTTGTTGAAACAAAACGGGGAAAGACATCACTGGATCAAAGACCTCCATTTGGCACACAGTGGATTTTTCCAGACAGAGATGCATGAAGGGGATTTAGAGTGGACTGACTGACCCCTTTACTTTATTGTGTTGTGGAGATACCATCTACCGCTGGTTTGACATTGTGTCCTAAATGAGGCACATTACCTGCATTGTGAAGGAGCATTGCATCAGTTACGGCACTACGGCCATGTGGCGCGAAATCCCCGAGGGTGATCCGGCTCATTGTTGAAGACCCGAGTAGCTGGACCAGGCTAAGGGGTCGCCCATGTAACACCTGGATCTGGCACATAGAGGGTCATTTCTTGGGGTGGGACTGGACCACGTGTCTGCCTGGGGGGTTTGCCAACCAGGATCCCGGGCTGTTTCGACATGTGGTAGATGCGGCAACACGCTGAACCGATGCATGTTCTCCAATCTGATCTGACCTGGCCTGGAGTTAATTTTAAATTCATAAATTTGCCATTATTTTCAACCAATCAATCCTCAATAACCCATAATGTCAAAGTGAAAACAATATTCAGAAAGGTTTCCATTTTTATTTTAAATCAAAAACTGAAATCTCTCATTCCTAGCAGTATTCAGACTCTTTGCTGCAGCACTTAAAATTGTGCTCAGGTGTATCCCGCTTCCTTTACTTCCCCTTTGAGATGTTTCTAGAACTTGATTGGAGACCACATTTGGCAAACTGAAATGATTGGAAAAGCCCATGTGTGCCTGTGTATAGAAGCTCCTACAATTCAAACTGCATGATAAGGCAAAAAAACAAATCATGAAGTCCAAAGATCTCTCTGTAGACCTCGATGATGAAATTGTGGTGAGGCACAGTTCAGGGCAAAGGGATAGAGAAAAGAGCTTGTTTGTCACACCGACCACACAACGAACCTCCCGGATAGGGACTCAAGTTCAGGCGGGCAACAGGTGACCCCTCAGCACCACACTAGAACAGTCTGAGGTTTTTTTTACAGTGGCTGGAGTGCCAGCCCTGCCACCAACCCCAAGTTTTCTGTACAAGTTGGATGTCTGGATGTTGGATGCTGGTTAACATCATACGTTATGAGCGGTTGCTGATGGAGTCCCAAATGAGGCACATTAACTACGTTGTGAGGGAGCGTCAGTTACGGCACTATGGCCATATGGCGAGATTCCTCAGCTCATTGTTGATGACTCAAGTGGCTGGACCAGGCCAAGTGGACGCCCACGTAACACCTGGCTGTGACAGATAGAGGGTCATTTCCAGAGGGTGGGACTGGGCCGAGTGTCTGCCTGTGGGGTTGCCAACCAGGATCCCGAGCTGTTTCATCATGTGGTGGGTGCGGCCTGGCAAGAGGAAATAGAGCTACAGTGGACCTCGGTTCACGAACGTCTCGGAACACACTTGCACGCGAGAGAGACACACACACGTGAGAGAGCGAGAGAGTGAGAGAGAGGACTGGATGCATAAGGCCCAGGCAATGTTTTTAAAGAGACTGCTTCGAGCATTGTTTTAACCTCGTTGTATGTAATGAAGACTTTTTTCTATTGGGTTTTAACATCCACTTCACTTCTGTTTACAGCGATCGGTTCGTAGCGTGCATTGTTGCAATGTTACTTTTCTTGGTGGTTTATTAAATTACGGATTTTTCAAATGTTCATTTTTTTCCCTGTGCTTAAAACTCATTAAAAAAGTGTTTTTAGCGGTTTCAGAAGCGCTATAGTGCAAACTCTTGCAGTGTTAGTTTTCTCTGTTGTTCAAGGTTTTCTCAGTGTTACTCAATGTTTTAACATTTAGTTTACTATTAAGCTGTGCATTCTATGGTATAGTTACCTATATTTGTGTTTAAAAGTTTAAAAGTTCATACGGTCTGGAACGAATTAATTGTATTTACATACAATCCTATGGAGGAAATTACTTCGGTTCACGACCAAATTGGGTTACGACCAGAGTTTTGGAATGAATTATGGTCGTAAACCGAGGTTCTACTATACATGGAAAAAAATCCAAAGAAAAATCTGCAACATTCACATATTGGATTAGATTATAATAGAATAATTAGAATACAGTCAGTCACTCAGGCAGTTATTTTCCAACCTGCTATATCCTAACACAGGGTCACGGGGGTCTGCTGGAACCATTCCCAGCCAGTACAGGGCACAAGGCAAGAACAAATCCCGAGCAGGCTGCCAGCCCACCGCAAGTCACACACCCACACAGCAAGCACACACTATAGGGACAATTTAGGATTGCCAATGCACCTAAACTGCATGTCTTTGGACTGTGGAAACCGGACCACCCAGAGGAAACCCACGCAGACACGGGGAGAACATGCAAACTCCATGCAGGGAGGATGCGGGAAGCGAATCTTACTGCGAAGCAGCAGCGCTACCACTGCACTACCGTGCCACCCAAATTAGAATACAATAGAATTGAATAGTTTGGATAAGATTAGGTATATTTAGTTTATCCTGTTGGGAAGTTCAGATACATGAAGCAGCAGAGACATTAAAAGCTAAGATACAGACTCACAAGGACAAATAATACTAGTCAATCAATCAATCAATCAATAGGTATATAAATAAATGCACTTAATGAGTACATCGGGTGGAAGCACTGAATTTCCTGATAGCAATGGCCAGAAAAGACCCACAGAGACACTTCCCAGCACACTATGGTGCAATGAGGCTGTGGCTGCAGGGGATGGAGGGGATTTTCCATGACGGCATCCAATTTTGCCATTATCTCCTTTTCCACAATAAGCTTCCAATGTACCATGAGGCACCACAAGCAGGGAAAAGCATCAGGGTGGGAACCGTGTGCCATCAAGTAAGATCTGTGCAGGCTGACAGAGAAGCTGAAATTTCATTATCAAGTGTTTTTATCTAAGGGTGGTTGCAAAGTAACATGGACATGGTCATGCTGTTTTCATATTTGTGGAGCTACAGTATATTGTACTGTGTCAGGTGGTATTCATTCAGAAATATTTCTGTTTAAAGGGGCATTTCTTTTTTTTAATGCGTGTTGTGACTAATGCCAAGGAAGCATTTGGGAGCAGTCGGAAATGTTAGGGTACCACCCTGGTAACCCAGCTTAATTATAACGGAAAACAGAAAGTACAGAAAAATGGTTGTGTAATGGACAATGGAAACGATTTCTGTTTTTGGCACTTGTTCATCTTTGGCTTTATAGATTTTAACAGTCTCAGGTCCTGGTTGGCAATCAAAAGCCGCCTTCCTGGGTTTCTGTTTTATATGGTGAAGTGACCAGTAGGGAATAGGCTTGCTCTGGATGTTATGGCCGGCCACAAATGATCTCACTGGCTTCTTCCCTGGGCTGTGGAAGAAGGAGAGGATACCATATGTGACTGTACCCACATATGAGTCCCCATCAGCCGATTTAAAGTATTTAAATTTACCTGAAAAAGTTGCATAATTTACACACTGTGGCCTTGTGGGGGCTTCACTGAGCCCCAAAACTCTGGGAACAAATCCATTAACACACGTTCCTGTTCCAAGCAAGTCTTTGTTAAACAGTGTACTCTTTTTTCTTCTTCTCTCTTCCACTCCTCCCAGTTGTGTGTTGTCCGTCTCCTCTCCCGACTCTGACACCCCTGGACAAGGCAGTTGTTTTATTGAGGTCCTGGGAGTTACTATTGTCATTTGGAAGCACTACCAGGTCATACGAAAGTCCCATAAAGTAGCGAGTGTAACATCTTGCAGCACCCATGGACCCCAGCAGGGCTACCCCATCTTGATAACAGTTGCTAGCATTCCCTGCGGGTATCTGAATGGGTACCGAAGCCCAGGGATGCTGCTATCTAGCAGGACAGAGGAGCATCCAACAACAACAACATTTATTTATATAGCACATTTTCATTTTCATACAAACAGTAGCTCAAAGTGCTTTACATAATGAAGAATAGAAAAATAAAAGACACAATAAGAAAACAAAATAAATCAACATTAATTAACATCGAATAAGAGTAAGGTCCAATGGCCAGGGGGGACAGAAAAAACAAAAAAACTCCAGACGGCTGGAGAAAAAATAAAATCTGTAGGGATTCCAGACCATGAGACCGCCCAGTCCCCTCTGGGCATTCAACCTAACATAAATGAAACAGTCCTCTTTGGATTTAGAGTTCTCACGGAAGGGCTTGATGATGATGATGATGGTCACGTAGAGTTCTGCCTTTTAATCCATCCATCATTGTTGGAGCATCATGAAGCTTTGAGTAGGTGGAGGTGGCGCAGGCCACCACCACAAAGAAACCGGAAAAAGAAACAGAAAAGAGAGTAGGGATCAGTACGGATTTTAGAGCCACCATGAATAGTTATTATGAGGAAATTGAACATACAGAGTATCAGTATTAAGTTAAATTGAAGTTATGAGAAGGCCATGTTAAAGTAATGTGTTTTCAGCAGTGTTTTAAACTGCTCTACTGTATCAGCCTGGCGAATTCTTATTGGCAGGCTATTCCAGATTTTAGGTGCATAGCAGCAGAAGGCCGCCCGCCTCACCACTTCTTTTAAGTTTTGTTCTTGGAATTCTAAGGAGACACTCATTTGAAGATCTAAGGTTACGATTTGGAATATAAGATGTCCGACATTCCGATATATAAGATGGGGCGAGATTATTTAAGGCTTTATATCCAGCCTAGATATGGAGCCTCACGTGATCTCCCCATTGTTCTAGGGTCCCAATGCCGGGTAAGGGGATCGGGCCAATCCCGGCAGGGATGCCAGCACATACATGTAGTCCATTACAAGAGACAGACTGGCATCATCTGATTTTTAAACTTTAAAATAAAGGGCCACAAACTACAGCAGCCTAGCTCCCCGCTGACTCATGTTGCTCAGTATGCACAAGGCTGAAATTAATCAAAAGGCCTCATACTGATCGACCAATGGGAATCTTTTTACACCATCAGGTTTTCCTCGGAGGTCTCCTCATTAAGTCTTTATACCTAGAATAATCACTCATAAGCAATCGATAAAGGAACACACTGGGAAAAGCAATTAGCTGACTCAGGTTTCTTTAGAGCATTCATTCTTCTACTTCACACCTAACTTTGCTTTGCTTTTGACATTTGAGAAAGTCATGATTCATGGTGGATGTGGCGCCAATGCCTTGATTAAACTGAATACTTCCTACCAGTGTGTTGCCATCGTTTATCGGCAGAGTTTCCTTAACACCCCTCCTCATTTTTTGCTCCAGCCCCCTCCAACCCCCTCCTTTCAATTCAGAATGTCCAAATGACGTATTGCTGTGCGGCAACGATCCCGGCTCAGCAGGACTGATGATGAATGGCAACCTCCATCCTCACCTTCTGCAGATGCTCTTTTCAGCCCCAAGGACCTTCAGCACTCCCACTGGGTCCACACAAGATGCCTTTTTGGCCTCAAGGAGCACGTTTCTGTGATTACAGACAGCATACTAGCTAGTTTGGACCAAAGAGATCTGGCACTTCTGTGTGCTACCCGATGCCAAGCTGCCAAGGGAGGCTGCCAGGATTCAAAACTCCCTTTCTGCAAATCATTCTGTGTTAGAATGCCCAATGGCTTTTGAAATTTAGAACAGTGAGTAGCCAGAAGCATTTCTGATTTTATCATTATTTTTTTTTTTTCTTTTGAGTATATTTAACAAATGTCTTGTACGTCAGCTTTAACCGTTAAAGCCACGCATGTTCAGGAGACTGAAATCAAAGAGATGAGTCCGGCTGCAGACCTCCGCAGCACCGGGATTCAGTAGCTCCACTGGACAGTAAAACTGGATTGCAGGTTTTTGTCACTTGTTTTATTTGACTTGAGTCAGATACCCCATAATTTTAACCAAATATAACCAGGTGTTATCATTGCCATATACAATTGTGCTTGAAAGTTTGTGAACCCTTTAGAATTTTCTATATTTCTGCATAAATTTGACCTAAAACATCATCAGATTTTCACTCAAGTCCTAAAAGTAGATAAAGAGAAAACAGTTAAACAAATGAGACAAAAATATTATACTTGGTCATTTATTTATTGAGGAAAATGATCAAATATTACATATTTGTGAGCACTAAACAGTTCCAGGAACAGTTCCAACAATCCTGTTAAAAACCTGGGCTAGGTACATAAAGAGCCATGTAGAGTCTCGAAAAGATTTATTAGCACATGAGATCCCCAGAGACGCTTCTTAGCACACCATAGTGGAATGAGCCTCTGACTAAAAGTGCTCCAAAACAGCATCTCCTGAAGGTGATGGAAGGAACCTTTCATGATGGCATCCAATTTCTCCGCCATCTTCATTTCCACAATATGTCCAGGGTTTGCCCTATGATGCAGCAGGCTTTCGTGATTAGTATTTTCAGACTTTATTCATCTTGGGTGCTCGGGTTGCTTCCCCTGGAGACTACAGTACAACATAGAGCACCACACTGGCTACTATAGACTGGTAGAACATTTCCAGCAGCTTGTGGCACACATCAAAACACCTGAGTCTCCTTAGCAAGTCCAGTCTGCTCTGACCCTTCTTGTCCAGCTCCACTGTGTTGCCATGCCAGTCCAGTTTGCTGTTCATGTGAATAACTAGGTCCTTGTAGCTCTGCACCATTTATCTGTTCCAACCCCCCGAATGGCGACTGGCTTCTTGGTACGTCGGAAGTCCACCACCAGCTCTTTTGTCTTGCTGATGTTGAGTTGTAGGTTGTTGTTCCTACACCGCAAGATAAAGTCCTCCAGAGCCTTCCTGTGCTCTGACTCCTCTCCATTATTAATGCATACTATGATGGACTAGTCTTCTGAAAATATCTGTAGATGGCAAGCACTGGCATTGTGTGGAGGGTAAACAGGACAGGAGACAGGACAGTTCACTTAGGAGCTTCGGTATTACAAACCACCATTTCCAGTTTTATAGTAAGGAGGTCAGTTCCTGGTAGTTGATTGGCTGTTGGATCCACCTCTTGAGGGAACACTCACAAAGCACATAGGACATAACAAAGGCAACTTATATACAGAGAAAAATAAACTAAATTAAAGAATAATGCACAAAATCAACGTAAATAAGAGAATCAAGGTTGAACAAAAGAGACATTAAAATCAATTCCATTAGTTCCTCTTGGTGGCTAACACGGAACTCTTCTGGGTTGCCCCATGGGACTACATGTCCCAGCATGCCTTGTGTGCGTCTTTGTAGGAATCCTAACTCAAGGAGGCTGCTATCTAGTGTGTTTAGGGAGAAAATATTCATCAGTGCTCATCTCCCAGTCCTATCGTTGATCTAGTCTCCCGGCCGGGTAAAGATCCTTACTCAGTCCTGGCCTGGAAGCCATTCCCTGCATGCCGTCCATTACACCAGGTCGGGTCAGGTCAGGTCAGGTTGGGGAACATGTTTTGGTACAGCGCATTGTCACACCCACCACACAATGAAAAAGCTCGGGATCATGGTTGGCTGCCCCTCAGGCACACACGTGGTCCAGTCCCATTCTTTGGAAATGTCCGTCTATCTGCCACAGCCAGGTGTTATGTTGGAATCCCCTTGGCCTGGTCCAGCCACTTGGGTCCCCAACAATGAGGATCTTACGAGCTTAATCACCCTCGGGGAAATGCGCCACATGGCCGTACTGCCATAACTGACGCTCCTTCACAACACAGGTAGGTAATGTGCCTCTTTCGAGACTCCATGAGCAACCACTCATTCATCACAAAGTCAGACCAACAGTACCAAAGGATTTTCCGGAGAGACACAGTACCAAAGGAGTCCAGTCTTTGCCTCAGGTCACTGGATAGCGTCCATGTCTCCACAACCATGTAACAATACAGGAAGCACCAGGACTCTAAAGGCTTGGACCTTCATCCTTTTGCATAGATATTGGGAGCACCACTCAGGTCCTCAACATTGAGGATCCTGCAAACCGGATCACCCTCGGGGAATCTCATCACATAGCCGTAGTGCCGTAACTGATGCTCCCTCACAATGCAGGTAATGTTCCTCATTTGGGACTCCATGAGCAAAAACTCATTCGACACAAAGTCAAACCAATGGTGTGCAATGATTTTCTGGAGAGACACAGTACCAAAGGAGTCCAGTCTTCGTTTCAGGTCACTGGATAGCGTCCATGTCTCACAACCACATAGCAAAACAGGAAGCACCAGGACTCTAAAGACTTGGACCTTCATCCTTTTACAGAGATATCGGGAGTGCCACACACCCCTTTCCAGTGACCTCATGACCCCCCATACTCTCTCAGTCCGTCTACTGACTTCATAGGAAGAGTCACCAGAGACGTGAATGTCACTACTGAGGTAAGTAAACCTCTCGATGAGGTCGACATTCTCTCCACAGACAGACACACTGCTGATGGCCGTGCCCAAGAGGTCATTAAAGGCCAGGAACATCTAAATATCATGCCATACATCTATTTTCTAACTTGTTTAAAAATTAGATTAGTATTTATTTTGGAGAAAAAAAAACATTTTCTGTCATTTCAACATTATTAATGGAACTTGTGTACTTTTTCATTGTTTCAGAGTTTTAAACGTATTATTGTGAGATTTAGATTACATTGTATCATTATGAACAACTTACTATATGTGACATGGGATATCATTTTAATATGAAGTAATAAGGTTGTGACTATAAAAAATAATGATTTATGTTTCATCAACAAGTCAAGTCATAAATGTCAAACTCCTCCCATGACTTTACTCCACTGTCTATCCTAAGGACAAGACTGACAGATCAAAAGGCCTGCCATGCATTGTGATGATATGAAGCCCCGGCCGTGGACGGATTCAGCCTGACAGGTGTGCACATCCACACTCTGACAGTGAGTTATTTAAGAGTCCTCATAGATGGATAGTCAGATAGATGCAACTAATCTAAAAATATCTGTCTTTTTGGAGAAAACAGTCCGATGAGAAAACCTCTTCAGCCGGAGTGACGTTTTAACTTTATCCAGGTTAAAGCTCAAGACAATCTTAAAAGAAAATCAGTTAATGTTTCATGAGTGGTACCAACTTAGGCGTCTATAAGAGCACTTGCTTATACAGCTTTTATCTTTTATTTATGGCTTTTGAAATTCTGGATGTGTCTTCTCACCCTCCAAAATATTCATCGCTGAAACAGGAGGAAGCTTCTACACGTTGCTCTTTCACTATCTATTGTGCTCTTCATGATGTTTGGGACAAAAATATATTTTTTCTTAATGTCCTCCTTCTCCTCCACGGTTTAAAATTACAAAATCAAATAATTTATATGTGATTAAAGTGCGCATTGCAGACTTGCATTTAAGGGAATTTGCATACATTTCAGTCACACTGCCCCCATTTCAGGGCGCTATAATGTCTGGGACACAGCAGTGGCAGGTCTATCAAAGCTGTCATATTTATCACTTTGTCACATATCCCTCACATGCAATGACTGCTTGAGGTCTGTCAATCCACAGACATCAGCAGGTGCTGAGGGTCTTCTCTGGTGATCCTCTGCCAAGCCTCTAAGGCAGCCATCTTCAGCTCCTGCTTGTTTTGGGGTGCTTGTCCCCTTGAATTTTCTCCTCAGCATATGAACGTCCTGCTCAGTTGGACTGATATCAAGTGACTGGCTTGGCCACTCAAGAATTTTCCATTTTTTAGCTTTGATAAACTCCTGTCTTGCTTTCAGCAGTATGTTTGGCTCATGATCTTGTTGTAGGATGAAGTTCCATCCAGTGAGTTTGGAGACATTGACTGGAACTTGAGCAGATCAGATGTTTCTACACACCTCAGAATTCATTGTGCTACTGCCATCAGCAATTCCATCATCAATGAAGAGAAGTGTGCCAGGACCTGTGACAGCCATACATGCCCAAGTTCATAACACTCGAGACGAGAACAGGCCATTCAGCCCAACAAAGCTCGCCAGTCCTGTCCACTTGTTTCCTCCA
The DNA here is from genome assembly GCF_016835505.1 of Polypterus senegalus. Classification (NCBI taxonomy): domain Eukaryota; kingdom Metazoa; phylum Chordata; class Cladistia; order Polypteriformes; family Polypteridae; genus Polypterus; species Polypterus senegalus. Next base: position 8,455,518 of record NC_053158.1, read on the forward strand.
AGAAAACATCAAGTCGAGTTTTGAAAGTCCCTAATGTCTTACTGTCTACCACACTCCTTGGTAGTTTATTCCAAGTGTCTATCGTTCTTTGTGTAAAGAAAAACTTCCTAATGTTTGTGTGAAATTTACCCTTAACAAGTTTCCTACTGTGTCCCCGTGTTCTTGATGAACTCATTTTAAAGTCACCATCTCGATCCACTGGACTAATTCCCTTTATAATTTTAACCACATCAATCATGTCACCTCTTAATCTTCTTTTGCTTAAACTGTAAAGGCTCAGCTCTTTTAATCTCCTCATAATTCAACCCCTGTAGCCCTGGAATCAGCCTAGTCGCTCTTCGCTGGACCTTTTCTAGTGCTGCTATGTCCTTTTTGTAGCCTGGAGACCAAAACACCCATAACACCATAACACCCCCCTCCAGCATGTTTAACAGATGAGGTGGTCTGCTTTGGATGTTAGGAAGTTGATCTTCATCTCCACACTTTGCTCTTGCCATTACTCTCATCATCACATCACAAAAATGGTTTCTAAAACAGTCCTATTAGAAAACCTCTTCAGCTGGAGTGACGTTTTAACTTTATCCAGGTTAACCCTCAAGATAACCTTAAAAGAAAATCAGTTAATGTTTCATAAGTGGTACCAACTTAGGCGTCTATAAGAGCACTTGCTTATACAGCTTTTATCTTTTATTTATGGCTTTTGAAACTCTGGATGTGTCTTCTCATCCTCCATGTTTCACAATGGCTTCTTTGACTTCTTTGACAGATTTATCTTCTTCTCAACTGTCCACAAGACCTTTTCCCAGAATTATGCAGGTTCTTTGAAGTCCTTTTTCACAAATTTTCATCTGGCCATCCTGTTTTTGTGGCTCAGTAGTGGTTTGCATTTTGCTGCGCATCCTCTTTGCTTCTGTTCAAGAAGTCTTCTGCTGATAGTCATCTCTGAGACACACACATCAGCCTCATGAAGACTGTTTTTGATCTGTCAGACAGGCGTTTGGGGCTACCTTAGTTAGAATTCTTCTGTCATCAGCAGTTGAGGTCTTCCTTGGGATACCAGTCTCTTGGTGTTCTTTCTTCTTCATGATATTCCAGACAGTTGATTTAGGTTATCATACCGATGTCTCCAATGGTTGTATTCTTGTTTTCCAGCCTCATAATGGCTTCTTTGATTTTCATTGGCACAGCTCTTGTCCTCATGTTGAACAATGGCAACTACAGACTCCAAAGGGTAGAAGCAAGCCAAGGTATCTTATGAAGCCATGAAACCCACCTGAGGAATCACAAACACTAGTGACGCCAATTGTCCCAAACATTATAGTGCCCTGAAATGAGGAGTCCGTGTAGAAAAAGTGTTATGTGACCGAAATGAGTGCAACTCCCCTTAAATGAAAGTCTGTAAAGTGCACTGTAATCCTCATTTATTCAGTACAAGAAAATAACAGAAAGATAACTCTCGGCACCAACAATAAAGATGGCTTCAAACAGCCTCTCAACTTATAAATTTGTAGCACCAACTGGAGCTCCGTCCATGATGACAGTAAGTGAGAAGAGGCCCTGGTATGGTAGGCTGGTGTAGAAAATACACATTGAGATGGAGCCCTAAAGGCAGCAGGCGCAATCAGATGTCTGCTGCAGGGTCTACCGCTTTAATCTCCTCAGCTACCTAAGCCTTCCAGGTGATATCGAGGTCATAAATCACTCCAATTAAAAGCTGAACTCGGAAAAGTCTTTAATCCCTGTTGCTGTGGTCTCCAAATAAAGTAAATACATACAAAAGAAACATACAATTTAAACAACTCTCTGCGTCTAAGTTTGATGAACGTTTTGAACCATTCATACCATTTTGTTTAGAACTAGCTATGTAAGCCTATGTTGTAAAAAGCCAGGGGTCCTAGAAACTGCAGAAATCATCAGAAAAAATATTGAAATGTTGAGATGTCAAGTAATTGAAAGGAACTACCCTGGACATCAATCTCTCCTAGGAGGATTCGTTTTACCGGCTTGTACATTAGCGGCGGGACGAAAAGTAAAAGGGATACCATTTTGTCCGATGTTAGCGGCTAAGCGACTTTGTCTTTCTTCTGAGGTTTCGTTTTGCAGACGTGTTCACCTCACTTGTGTATTAGTGGCGGGGGAGAAGTAAAAGGGATACCGTTTTGGCGATGTTAGCGGCTAAGCGACTTTGTATTTCTTCTGACGTTTCGTTTTGCCAACGTGCTGGCCTTGCTCGTGTTATTAGTGGCTTGAGTGGTGCAGTGGTAGTGCTGCTGCTTTGCAGTAAGGAGATTGTGGGTTTGCTTCCTGGGTCCTCCCTGTGTGCAGAGTGCTTTGAGTAGTGAGAAAATTGCTATATAAATGTAAGGATTTATTATTATTATTTTCTGTTTCCTTGGGGGGGGTGGCACGGTGGCGCAGTGAGTAGCGTTGCTGCCTCGCAGTTAGGAGACCTGGGTTTGCTTCCCGGGTCCTCCCTGCATGGAGTTTGCATGTTCTCCCCGTGTCTGCATGGGTTTTCTCCCTCAGTCCAAAGACATGCAGGTTAGGTGCATTAACGATCCTAAATTGTCCCTAATGTGTGCTTGGTGTGTGTGTGTGTGTGTGTGTGTGTCCTGCGGTGGGCTGGCGAGGTATGTTTCCTGCCTTGCGCCCTGTGTTGGCAGGGATTGGCTCCAGCAGATCCCCGTGACCCTGTAGCTAGGATATACAGTGGTGCTTGAAAGTTTGTGAACCCTTTAGAAGTTTCTATATTTCTGCATAAATATGACCTAAAACATCATCAGATTTTCACTCAAGTCATAAAAGTAGATAAAGAGAAACCAGTTAAACAAATGAGACAAAAATATTATACTTGGTCATTTATTTATTAAGGAAAATGATCAAATATTACATATCTGTGAGCGACAAAAGTATGTGAACCTCTAGGATGATCAGTTAGTTTGAAGGTGAAATTCGAGTTGGGTGTTTTTAATCAATGGGATGCCAATCAGGTGTGAGTGGGCACCCTGTGTTATTTAAAGAACAGGATCTATCAAAGTCTACTCTTCACAGCACATGTTTGTGGAAGTGTATCATGGCACGAACAAAGGAGATTACTGAGGACCTCACAAAAAGAGTTGTTGATGCTCATCAGGCTGGAGAAGGTTACAAAACCATCTCTAAAGAGTTTGGACTCCACCAATCCACAGTCAGACAGATTGTGTACAAATGGAGGAAATTCAAGACCATTGTTACCCTCCCCAGGAGTGTTCGACCAACAAAGATCACTCCAAGAGCAAGGCACACATGTAATAGTTGGTGAGGTCACAGAGGACCCCAGAGTAACTTCTAAGCAACTGAAGGTCTCTCTCACATTGGCTAATGTTCATGTTCATGAGTCCACCATCAGAAGAACACTGAACAACAATGGTGTGCATGGCAGGGTTGCAAGGAGAAAGCCACTGCTCTCCAAAAAAAACATTGCTGCTCGTCTGCAGTTTGCTAAAGATCACGTGGACAAACCAGAAGTCTACTGGAAGAATGTTTTGTTGATGGATGAGACCAAAATAGAACTTTTTGGTTTAAATGAAAAGCGTTATGTTTGGAAAAAGGAAAACACTGCAGTCCAGCATAAGAACCTCATCCCATCTGTGAAACATGGTGGTGGTAGTATCATGGTTTGGGCCTGTTTGGCTGAATCTGGGCCAGGACGGCTTGCCTTCATTCATGGAACAATGAATTCTGAATTATATCAGGAATTCTAAAGGAAAATATCAGGACATCTGTCCATTAACTGAATCTCAAGAGAAGGTGGGTCATGCAGCAAGACAACGACCCTAAGCACACAAGTCGTTCTACCAAAGAATGGTTAAAGAAGAATAAAGTGAATGTTCTGGAATGGCCAAGTCAAAGTCCTGACTTTAATCCAATTGAAATGTTGTGAAGGACCTGAAGTGAGCAGTTCATGTGAGGATATACACCGAAATCCCAGAGTTGAAGCTGTTCTGTATGGAGGAATGGGATAAAATTCCTCCAGGCCGGTGTGCAGGAATGATCAAAAGTTACGGGAAATGTTTAGCTGAGTTAATGGGGGGTCACACCAGATACTGAAAGCAAAGGTTCACATTCTTTTGCCACTAACAAATATGTAATTCTAGCAAAATACCTGCGTTTTGCAGCGGCGAAGTACTGCCTTAAAATTTTTATTAAAAAGAAAATTAAACCTTTTTAAACTGAAAATATACCAAAAATTATTTGTTAAGGATCTCTTTGTATACCACATTGTGAGTTCGGCCCTCCGGTTGTAATCTGACCAAGCTGTGTGCTGAGCTTACTCTTGAGCATGTAACGTACAGTTGGCCATGTGAACAGTAATCTTGTTTCAGATCTCACAGCTTGGATTGCTGCTGTCATAATCGGTTTGAGTTTCATGGTTTGTTTCAATTACGACAGTATTTGTAGGACTTGTGTTGAAGAGACATTTGGCATCTGTCAAGTGTTGTAAGTATACAACCGGTTTCATCGATAACTTCACATCCAGCTTTTGAGAGTTTAAACATTCATAAACATCCAAGTGTCCACTACTGAAATCGTCACCTGTGAATCTAAGATGTTTAAGAGGCACTGGCGGTTGTCAAAAGATGTAAAATATTTGGCCATCTCGGTACACTTGAAAGCAACAACCGAACAATTCAGTGGCAGCCATCAACTCACATGCAGAACCATAGGTGAAGGACTTAAGCATTTCACTCTTCTAGTGCTCCTGTGTAGTCTAATTATCTCCTGTACCGTCATCAGTCCACACCTTGAACCTGTCCCAGTCATTCAATACATAAGACACAATGTTCCTCCGAATATCAAGAGTGAGCCTGATATGGCCGTGCAATATGTATCAAAGAGAATGGAAAAGGCAGGTGCCATCTCTGGGCATGGAAACCACTCGGTAAGTGACAGTTTTTTGATCGATAGTGATCACCTCGATAGACATGTTAATGGGGGTACGGTTGGAACGATAAAGGAAATGGGTACCTGAACAATGTAAAGTAAGTCTAAAATACCTACACAATAACTATAATCATAATAAATGAACAATAAAAAAGCGGAGAATCCGTGGATTAAATAAAAAGGCTGTAGTTATCAGCAGGAAGACGTGAATCCTGTGGCGAAGCAATGAAGGGAATGTAGAGACTGGAACGACGGACGGCCTTATATAGGCAGGCAGCCAACAACGTGGAACGTGGTCCCCCATCCCAACGCCACTTCACACGGTGACCGAGCTGCAGGCTATGGACGTATATTTGTACGTGAGTAGGATTCAGTTAGCGTTGGGAACCCGCGTGCCAAATTTCTTGAAGATGGGCCCATAAGTAACAAAGACCGTTGAAAAGTTCAATATGGCGGCCGACAGTGGCATCATACCACCGAAATAAGTACCAAATTTCAGCCTTCTACCTACACGGGAAGTTGGAGAATTAGTGACATTGGAAACTTCAATATGGCGGCCGACAGTGGCATCATACCACTGAAATAAGTACGTACATCGGTTTCGGTTAGCGCAGGGAAGCAACCTACCAAATTTCGTGAAGATGGGGCCATAAATAAGAAAGATCAACATGGCAGACGTTGTTGACCGTTATGACCGTTACGCGTAGAATTTTGAAATGAAACCTGCTTAACTTTTGTAAGTAAGTTGTAAGGATTGAGCCTGTCAAATTGCAGCCTTCCACCTACACGGGAAGTTGGAGAAATAGTGATGAGTCAGTCAATGAGTGAGTCAGTAAGGGCTTTGCCTTTTATTAGTATAGATTCGATCATTTTGCTTAATAAATAAATGACCAAGTATAATATTTTTGTCTCATTTGTTTAACTGGTTTCTCTTTATTTACTTTTAGGACTTGAGTGAAAATCTGATGATGTTTTAGGTCATATTTATGCAGAAATATAGAAAATTCTGAAGGGTTCACATACTTTCAAGCACCACTGTACCGGGTTGGATAATAGATGGATGGATGGATGGATGGATGTTTCCTTGGAGGTGGAGCCTCACCCTGACTCCACCTCTCACTTCTGGGCCGGAGAGACACACCCACACACTTCCACGTGTGAATGTTTATATAAAAGATATACGTAGTTTTCGGCAGTGATGAACACCTTTAATGGTACAGGAGAAGAGAACAAGGCAGTCCCACAATGTGCAATAAGTAAATATAGAAAAAACGGAAAGGGCAAAAAAAAACTTGAACTACAACCTGGAAGTATGTAAGTAAAGAAAAATCACGAAAAGTCATTGTGATGTTCTGCCATTAGTGGTCACGGTTTATGAAGCCAAAGGGCTCTCTAACAATGACTGCTTGGTCAAAATATAACACTCTCTTCTGGCAACCACCTGCTTTATGGCATCTGGGCCATAAGGGCCTGAGATGTCTCTGGGTGATGTGAGCGGGGCTAGACGTGTTCTTCTAGCTACAATTTAAAGAGAGGATAAACTTAGTGCCAGCACTCCCTCTCGTCCCAGAGTGGTATCACCTACCTCATCAGAATCTGGAAGTTTTATCCCCCGTGAATTTGTGGCAGCACTTGCAAATCTGAGGCCGTGGTCCTCAGTAGGAAGAAGGTGGCCTGTCCTCTCTGAATGAGATGAGAGTTACAGCCTCATGTGGAGGAGTTTAAGTACCTAAGGGTCTTGTTTTTGAGTGCGGGGAAAAGCACAATGAGATTGACAGTTTTGAAGTCACTATGCCAATCCATAGTGGTGAAGAAGGAGCTGAGCTAGACGTTAAAACTCTGCACTTACCAGTCGATCTACGTCCCTACCATCGCCTGTGGTCATGGGCTTTGTGTAATGAAGAATGAGATTGTGGGTACAAGCGGATGAAATGAGCCTTCACCACAAGTGTAGCCGGACTCTCCCATTGAGATAGGGTGAGAAGTACAGACATCTTGGAAAGGCTTGGAATGAAGCCGCTCACCCTCTACATTCAGAAGAGCCAGCTGAGGTGGTTCAGATGCCTTCCGGATGCCAATCTGTGGTGGTTTTATGGACATGACCAAAAAAAAACCCCAAGAAAGACCCAGGGCTCAATGGGAGGAATTGTTTCTCCCAGATGGCGTGGGAACACCTTGGGATCGCACAATATGAGTTGGCAAGTGTGGCTGTGGAAAGGGAACGTATTGGCGTCACTACTAAGACTTGTTGCCCCCATGACCCGCTGTCAGATAAACGCTGGAAAATGAATGAATGAAATGTTAATATTTCAAATATTTGATGCAACTATTCTTGTTGATTATGTACTTTGACCTCATGATATTTCTTTGGAACACTTCAAGGGGCGGCTTACACTAATTCAGACATTTTTTCCGTCTAACGTGCAGAATGCAAAGAGGTCGGGAAGCTTTTCTGAACCCACTATAAAGTGTTTTGTAGAACAACAAAGGCTGTTTATTTGAATTTCATTTGCGGCTAGTAATGTATGAAGGTGAGAACAATTTGGTGTTGTATGCTGTAACATAAATCAAATGTTTAATGGCATGGGCACCTCAGTCTCGGAGGTATTCAGGTATGTAAGAATTAAAACGTGGACAAAATCTGCCAGCTTGTCCGCATTGTATGACTCAACAGTATCTACAGTTGTTTGTTACTTTTAAAAATGAGATGAAATAAAGGCTAAAACTCAAAAATAAATAGATCAAATTTGGCTGTTAAGTGTCTTTGGGTGAATCTGTGTGCGCATGTTGGCCGTGTCACCCGAACCGTAAAAATGACAGAGAGGGCAGCATCCTGGGTAATACTGTCCAGCATTGATTCTGATAATTTGTGGCGAGAAAAACAAAAAAAGGATCTGAAGATCAATGGATCCTTTTCTCAAGATTTAGACGACACGTCTGCCGTACTTTTAAAAATGGCCCTGTACCACATGACCTGTGTTGTGGCAGCTCATTGCGATGGTTTATGACCCGCAGAGCTAAGACGTTTCATCATCTTCTTCTGCCGCGCACTAGCTCTACCATCACAACACCCAATTACTTCTGATTCAACCTGCTGTGACAAAAGCTTAGGGCCATGTATGGCTCTCATGCCCCTCATGACAAGCGAGACGCTTCGAGTCCAGCGGTTTGTTTAGCTTGTGAGCTTTCTTTATTTTCTGAGCTCGTTACCCTAAAACAGAATTTTGTGCTCAGATGTTTTCTGCTTTGGAGCCAATTTGTCTCCAAAGAAGAATGTAAGAATAAAAAAAAGAATGAACTCATTATTTTAGGCATAGTGGCGTTGCCGTGATGTTTTTCCTCCAGGTTTTCCATCCATATCTACAAAACAAGTAGGTTAAATTAGTAAGTGTATGTGATTTGGCCAAACGTGTGTGTCCTGTGGTAGACTGGCATGTCATATAGAGTCACACATGTGGATAAATTAGTTTGTACCCTTTCATGATAAAAGAAGACCCTCCTTAGAATTGCCTCTGAAATAACAAAGTACTCAGCACCCATCATTGTTTATTCTGCATTTAACAAAAATCCAGTTTTGCTTTCGAGTATTCAGAAGGGTTACCAGACGTCTGGCAAAAAGAGGGCATGTCCTCCTTTTCGGTGTTGTGTCCTCCGCCCGGTAGGCATTGCCTAAAAAGGTAAAAATGTCCGGCTTTCATCAATCACTGACTTGACCGTGTTATTGGCTGAAATCACACGCTATTATCTCTATGTTTTATATAAATCATCTACGGTTTATTGAAAACAAAACACGGCTGCGTGCCTGCGCCCACTTCACCATTTTGTGTTGTCAGTACTTGTTATACGAATATGCAGTAGTCTATTCCATCCATCCATTATCCAACCCGTTATATCCTAACTGCAGGGTCACGGGGGTCTGCTGGAGCCAATCCCAGCCAACTCAGGGCGCAAGGCAGGAAACAAACCCCGGGCAGTGTGCCAGCTCACCGCAGGGCACATGCACACACCAAGCACACACTAGAATCGCCAGTGCACCTAACCTGCATGTCTTTGGACTGTGGGAGGTCTTTTATTTAAAAATGTCATCCAGCAGTAAAACTAACAAGAGGAAATGCATATTTTCAGACCACATGAAAACGACGTATCCATACTTTGGTGAAGGATACAGAGAAAACGAAGCAAAGTTTTGGTTTGTGATTTTCACGTGTCTGTGGCAACCAAGGGTACCACTGATTTAGAATAACAGCAAAAGACACAGAAACACGGTCAAGTACAATTGTAGCTGCATTTTTTTTTATAAAATTACCAAAGTTCAGCAGCTCTAGCATAAAAATGGGATTCCACAGACAAAATATCTTTCTTTTAAACAGTCTCAGTTAAAATTCAAAGTAAAACAGTTCACACAAAAAAGAAAAAATGAAAATTGCAAAAAAAAAAAAGAAAAGTTCTTGTTAAGAAAAGTTATGTTCAATGCTTACATCTTGTGACATTTCAAATCGTTACAGATCACTTCAAAACGTTTCTGAACCACTTCAAAACGACGGTCAGAAAACTGTATGCCATCCCATTTCTAAGTTGACAATGGGTCTTTTAAGTCCCTGTGTACGGGGACATGTTCTAAACAAAAACTGACTCAATTAACGCACTGTATCTCAGTTATAGCAGGAAAGTCAGTCTGTCAGTCATCTTCCAACCCACTATAACCTAACACATGGTCTGCTGGAACCAATCCCGGCCAGCACAGGGCGCAAGGCAGGAACAAAGCCTGGGTAGGGTGCCAGCCCACTGAATGCAAGAAAATTCTATCTCTTACTAACTTATAGGAGGAAAAAACTATACCGTTGTCTGTAGATAGATAGATAGATAGATAGATATGAAAGGCACTATATGATTGATAGTTAGATAGATAGATATGAAAGGCACTATATGATAGATAGATAGATATTATCTAAGGGGAAATTCACATACTCCAGCAGCAGCATACTGATGAGAACAATATTAATTAAATAGTGATAAAAATGCAGTGCAAATTAAAAAATGTAAGGTGGAGAGTGAGAGGCATTTGTGACAGTCTATAATCTTGAGGAGTGTTAACATTTACCCTCCCAGGTGGAATCGTAGAGTCACATAATGTGGGTCTCCTCAGTCTGTCAGAGGAGCAGGACGGTGACAGCAGTCTGTCACTGAAGCTGCTCCTCTGTCTGGAGATGATCCTGTTCAGTGGATGCAGTGGATTCTCCATGATTGACAGGAGTCTGCTCAGTGCCCGTCGATCTGCCACGGATGTCAAACTGTCCAGCTCCATGCCTACAATAGAGAAAGCCTGCCTTCCTCACCAGTTTGTCCAGGCGTGAGGCGTCCCTTTTCTTTATGCTGCCTCCCCAGCATACCACCGCATAGAAGAGGGCGCTCACCACAACCATCTGATAGAACATCTGCAGCATCTTACTGTAGATGTTGAAGGACGCCAGCCTTCTAAGGAAGTATAGTCGGGTCTGTGCTCTCTCGCACAGAGTATCAGTATTGGCAATCCAGCCCAATTTTATCATCCAGCTGCACTCCCAGGTATTTATAGGTCTGCACCCTCTGCACAGTCACCTCTGATGATCATGGGGTCCATGAGGGGCCTGGGCCTCCTAAAATCCACCACCAGCTCCTTGGTTTTGCTGGTGTTCAGGTGTAGGTGGTTTGAGTCGCACCATTTAACAAAGTCCTTGATTAGGTTCCTATACTCCTCCTTATGTCCACTCCTGATGCAGCCCACGATAGCAGTGTCGTCAGTGAACTTTTGCACGTGGCAGGACTCTCAGTTGTATGGGAAGTCCGATGTATGTTGGCTGAACAGGACCAGAGAAAGCACAGGCTATGTCATTGCCTTGAGTCTCTGCAGTGAACAATGAAATCTTAAGACTATCAAAACATTGATATGACTATAAAAGAAAATGATATTCTATTTAAATTAAGCAAACACTAATATTAGTTTAACTCAAAGCTTTAACTTTCTATGATTGGCTCTTACAACAATTTTAAGAACGTTTCTTGCCTGAAGTTTCTCTCCTATGTTGCCGGGAACAATGAACTGCTGTGAAAAGTCGCTTCGTCTGAAAAATATGAAACTGCATAATTATACTGTAAGTTTTAATTTTGATGACTCATTTTGTGACCTTTAAAATTAGTTGGTTTTAAAGTTTTCATTGTAACACACAGTTCACATGGTGTTTTGTGAATAGAATGGGCTGCATTTTTCTTTGTCCTTCTTTATGACTTTTGGTGTCCTCCTTTGGGTTCGCAGGTATGTAGTAACCCTAGTTTTGAGTCAATAGAATATCTGAAATAATAACACAAATTAAAATAGCACGGACAGAAATGATAGGACCCTAAACCTAATATGAGGTTGCACAAGCCTTAGAGTTTGTAATCCCTGCCAACAAGTGGTTCCTGGAGATCTCCGTAAGACATCTGCACCTGTCCGCATGTCGTTCGGCCTACTCGTCCTTAGAAAACTGCACCAGCTGGGTCAGGTGTGAAGGGGTCTTCACCAGACTGCAGATTTTGGTTCTTTCCATAGGTGATTGATTGATTAATTGATTCATATCAGGGCTCACAGAAGTCCACTTCAGAATAGTCCAGAATGTTTTGTTCCCAGCCATTCTTGGGTGCTTTTTCGCTGTGTTTTACCTCCTTATCCTGTTGAAGGGTCCATGACCTGCAACTGAGACAGAGCTTTCTGACACTGGGAAGGACTTTTTGCTCCAGAATGTCTTAAAAGTCTTGAGATTTCATTGTTCCCTGCACAGACAGGTACCCTGTGCCAGACACAGCAAAGCAGCCCCGAGACATTCCTACCACTCCTCCGTGTTTCACCATCGGTATGGAGTTCTTTTCTTTGAAAGCTTCATTTTTATAGAGCTGATGTGGCTTGTTAAAAACTTCCAGTTTTGTCTCATCTGTCCAAAGAACATTCTCATAGAAGGAGTGTGGCCTATCACTAAGCATTTTAGGAAATTCCAGTCTGGCTTTTCTTAGAATGTTTCTTACAATGTTTTTCTTATCCTAGACTGTGGAGCAGCCTTCCTCCTGCCCCTGAGGTTGGTTCAATCCAGCTTAAGACTTACCTTTTTAGATCAGCTTTTAGGTAATTGTTGTTAGTATGTTTTACTTGCAGACCACCAGGGGATGCACCAGCCACCCAAACACCTGACATGACAGACACACGTGCTGTAAAATAGAAGGCTTTTATTCTGTGGGAAACGTTTTCCAGTTCTTTCGCACTAGCACCAATAACGGTACAGCACAGGCACACAGCACTTCCTTCCTTCCTTCCTTCTTTCCTTCCTTCCTTCCCCTCCACTCTTACATAGCCAAGCTTCATCCCTCTTCCTCCTGATTCTGGCTCGTCTCCATGCAGGCAGTTGGCTCCTTTTTAAGCTGCACCCAGAAGTGCTCCAGGTGGCTCGTTAGGAAGGTCTGGAATTGCTCCCAGGTGTGGCAGAAGCCCAAAATAGGGCACTGCAGTGCCCACAGCTCCGCCTGGTGGAGTCCTTCTGGGTTTTTTTCCATTGCAGCCACTGTCACTAAAAAAGTGACGGATGGTGTGATCAAACACTGATTGATGGACCTTGACCTTGGAGTTCAGCGTGTATCTCTGTGGAAGGTGTCTTTAGTCTTTGGTCTACCATTCTCACTATCCTTCTGCCCATTCTGGGGTCGATTTTCATCTTGCGGCCAAGTCAATAGAGGTTGGCTAAAGTCCCATGGACCCAAAATTTCTTCATAATATTTACAACTGTTGTCACAGGAACAACAAGCTGCTTGGACATGGTGGTCTTCCAGCCTTTGCCTTTGACATGCTTGTCTCTCATTTTCTTTCTGATCTCCTCAGACATCTCTCTCCTTTGCTTCCTCTGCTCCATGTTCAGTGTGGGACACACAATGAAACCAAACAGCAGAGTGATGCCTTTTCTCCACTTAAATCGTCTGATTGGAGACATGTGTGATACGAATTCAAGAAAAAAGCTAGTCTGAAAAATCAATCAAATCCAATTATTTACAGTCTTTTCTAGGGGTCCCAACAATTGTGTCTAGGCCATTTTGTAGAATAATCAACACTTGATCTCTTTTAACACTTGCTTTGCTTTACTTCATGGGCATGCAGATATACAGGAGACAACTGCTTTTCATTTCATCGCTTTTCACAAGGCATGCAGCAACTTCCCAATGAGCTGGAAGGGCACAAACAGATTTGGCCACATCTGTATTTCCTACTTTTGTAATCCATTTTTCTATAACGAGCCAACATCTAGACAAGTTTGCTTTTCTTGTTGATTGTCTGACGCAGATTAATAAATGGCTCTTTGCCAACAACTTAAAGCTAAACTCACAGAAAACTGAGCTAATTTTTGCCCCTTCTGAGCTTTACACACAAATTTTAATCTTCTCTTAGGTCAGTCTACAAAGTTTGTGTGTTGTTTTTCATCAGTCCCTGAATTTTGATGCCCGTGTGAGCTCCCTCCCTCAGTCTCTGGTGCTTTTTTCAGTTGAGGTTCTTATCCAAATCCTGGACTGTTGTTTCTAAGGCTGAGAGGGAAATGCTTATTCATGCTTTTATCTCATTACGCATTTATTTTATTAATTCTCTTTATACCTGTCTAAGCAAATCTGGATTAACTCGCCTTCATACCATTAAAAACGCAGCTGCCAGGCTTTTAATGTGCTCCCCTAAGTGGACTCACATTTCTTCTATCTATCTATCTATCTATCTATCTATCTATCTATCTATCTATCTATCTATCTATCTATCTATCTATCTATCTATCTATCTATCTATTATATAGTGCCTTTCCTATCTATCTATCTATCTATCTATCTATCTATAGGGCAGCAGTAGCTCAGTCGGTAGAGCGGGTGGTCCAGCAATCGGAGGGTCGCAGGTTCGATCCTGGCTCCCGGCATGAGAATGCAGCTGTTGTGTCCTTGGGCAAGACGCTTAACCTACCTTGTCTGCTGGTGGTGGTCGGAAGGATTGGTGGCGCCAGTGTTCGGCAGCCTCACTTCTGTCAGTGTGCCCCAGGGCAGCTGTGGCTACATAGTAGCTTATCATCACCAGCGTATGGGTGAATGACTGTTGTGTTGTAAAGCGCCTAGGGGGGTTCTTGAACTCTAGTTAGGCGCTATATCAAATACAGACCATTTACTCTATCTATCTATCTGTTTTTGCTTTGGCTTCCCGTCGAATTCAGGATACAATATAATATTCTCATATACTCACTTATGGAGCCCTGCAGGGTCAGGCTCCTCAATACAATGTGCATCTCCTGCACCATCACCCCACCAGTTGAGTCCTTATATCCAGTCAACAAGGCCTTCTTTCTGTCCCCCACTCCAGGTTGAAGACATATAGGGATCACGCATTTTAATCTGTTGCTCCCAGACTGTGGAGCAGTCTTCCTCCTGCTCCTGAGTTCGGTGCAATCAGTTGAACAGTTTAAAGCCCAGCTTAAGACTTACGTTTTTAGATTAGCTTTTGGGTAATTTTTGTAAGTATATTTTACTTGTAGAGTGAGCACCAGGGGGCGCACCAGTCACCCAAACACCCAACACGACAGACACAGATGCTGTAAAATAGAAGGCTTTTATTCTGTGGGAAACGTTTCCCAGTCATTTCCCACTAGCACCAATCACAGTACAGCCCAGGAGTAGAGCACACAGCACTTCCTTCCTTCCTTCGCCTCAACTCTTGCACTGGCAAGCTTCGTCTCTCTTCCTCCCGACTCTCTGTGAGGCAGCTGGCTCCTTTTTAAGCTGCACCCGGGAGCGCTCCAGATGGCTCGTTAGGAGGATCCAAAATTGCTCCCAAGGGTGGCTGAAGCCCAAAATAGGGCTCTGCAGCACCCACAGCTCCCCCTTGCAGCATTCATGAAACCCAACATGGCTGTGCCGACAACAAGTAATTCCCATACAGCCTTGTGGCAATCCAGGGGGGCTACCAAGTTGTAAGTCAGGGAAGATATGGCCCTTCAAAAGCTATCTCCACCTGTCCTTTCTTTAAGAAGGAGTCCAGGGTGAAGATGACGGCCATTGCTGACATACTTTTTTTTAATTTTTTTTATAACTTCTTTGTTCTTTTATTTTATTGTACAGTACTTTCTGATGCCTATCTGAGAAAAGAGCATTATAAATAAATTTAACTTACTAAACTTGCACAAATGGCTCCACAATCCTGTATCAGTTTTGACAAATCAAGTCATTTCATAGTATTTGTGCCACACAGTTCCAGGATCCACTTTACTGCACACCCACCACCTCCACTTGGCTCGATCCAAAGCATTTCTGGTGGTGATGCTGACTCACTACATATCTTACTTAAGTCTATTGAGCTACCATTTCTTTGGCTGTTCTCATGGTCGTCATCTTTGGGCGTTAAAGTGCTGATAAGTGTTGATATTCTCACAATCAAATCAGTTTTGATTTAGATAACATGGTAGCTCCATCTTAGGCACATCTTCTTGACTTTTGTCGCAACTTCCGTCTGTTTGCAGATGTCTTTTTTCAGGACACAGTTTTGCTGCATTACATGCAGAGCTTACTCGTACGTTGCCGTCTCTGGGCAATTCCCAATCCATACAGGGCAACTGAGTGAACAAAAGACTTGTACATCTTCACCTTCAGGTCACAAAGAACTCTGGTGATCTTGGGGCCACTTAATCCATGTGGTGTTAATTCACACACAAACATCGGGTTGTAAGTCACCATTGCTACAAGTCAGTTATCCAAGATACTTGAACTGTGTGACTTTCTTCAGATCTTCACCATAAATGGTGATCCATCTGGGGGGCCACATTCCATTTAATCGATTTTGGTCATGTTGAGTGGTAGTTGCCAAGCCATATCTTCTATTGATACATTAGTCATTGTAGTTCCTTTCATATTTTGTTCACATGGAAGATGTCATCAGAATAAAGGTGTGTCATGGGTTGAGGTAACTGAATGTCCGCTCTCACTTCGTTCATACAGAGAATGAACAGAAGTGGCAAAAGTGCCAACCATTTATGCACTATTACACTAATGGTGAAGGCTAGTGATGTTCCAGATGGGCAATGCTGGAGATATTCCTGTAGAGAAGATGAATCCAACCAATGTAGGAATGCCATGCTAGCGTAAGGTTGAATGCCGTGTCCAGCAATGCCATATTGATTGGATTGTTCTTCTCCTGGTGCCTCTCCAGAAGTAGCCCGGCAGCATGGATTTGACAGGATTCAATTAGAACATTAGAACACTCTAGATGAAAACAGGCCATTCAGCCCAACAAAGCTGACCAGTCCTGTCCACTTATTTCTTCCAAAACAACATCAAGTCGAGTTTTGAAAGTCCCTAACGTCTTACTGTCTACCACACTACTTGGTCGCTTATTCATTGGTAGCTTGGCATCCATCATCCCACAATCTTTGACACAACTACGCTGATTCTGTGTAATGGTGATGATTTTGCATAGGTGTTGAGGATTATGAAAATGAATGAACATTGGAACAATAGAACATTAGAACACTTTAGACGAGAACAGCCCATTCAGCCCAACAAAGCTCGCCAGTCCTGTCCACTTATTTCTTCCAAGAATACATCAAGTCGAGTTTTGAAAGTCCCTAACGTCTTACTGTCTACCACACTACTTGGTGTCTTATTCCAAGTGTCTGTCAATCTTTGTGTAAAGAAAAACTTCCTAATGTTTGTGTGAAATTTACCTTAACAAGTTTCCAACTGTGTCCCCGTGTTCTTGATTAACTTATTTTAAAGTCACTGTCTCGATCCACTGGACTAATTCCCTTCATAATTTTAAACACTTCAATCAGGTCTCCTCTTAATTTTCTTTCACTTAAACTGTAAAGGCTCAGCTCTTTAAATCTTTCCTCATAACTCGTCCCCTGTAGCCCTGAATCAGCCTAGTCACTCTTCTCTGGAACTTTTCTTGTGCTGTTATGTCCTTTTGTAGCCTGGAGACCAAAACTGCACACAGGACTCCAGATGAGGCCTCACCAGTGTGTTATAAAGATTAAGCAGAACCTCCTGTGACTTGTACTCCACACATCAAGGCGCTATATAACCTGACATTCTGTTAGCCTTCTTAATGGCTTCTGAACACTGTTGGAAAGTCGATAGCTTAGAGTCCACCGTGATTCCTAAATTCTTCTCATAAGGTATAGTCTTGATTTTCTGACCGCCCGTTGTGTATTCAAACCTCACATTTTTACTTCCTATGTGTAATTCTTTACATTTACTGACATTAAATTTCATCTGCCACAAATCTGCCCAAGCCTGTCTGCTATCCAAGTCCTTCTGTAGTGATATAACGGATTCCAGATTATCTGCTAATCCACCTATCTTGGTATCATCTTAACTTAACCAGCTTGTTACTTATATTCCTATCTAAATCATTTCTATATACTAAAAATAGCAGCTGCCCTAGCACTGCCCCCTGCTGGTCACCACTCTTAACATCTGCCAGTTCTGATGAGGTTCCTCGCACCATCACCCTCTGCTTCCTGTGTCTGAGCCAATTCTGTACCCATCTAAAAACATCACCCTGAACTCCCACTTCTTTTAATTTGATGCCCAACCTCTCATGTGGCACCTTATCAAATGCTTTTTAAAAGTCCAGATTAATAACATCATCTGCTCCACTTTGATCGTATCATTTTGTTGCCTCCTCATAGAATTCCAGCATGTTAGTAAAACATGACCTTCCTCTTCTGAACCCATGCTGACTGTTCAGAATAACTCCTGTCCTTGCCATGTGTTGCTCAATCTTATTCTTAATAATTCCTTCCATTAATTTTCCTGTGATACATGTTAAGCTTACTGGCCTATAGTTGCTTGGATCTGCCCTGTCACCCTTTTTATATAATGGGATGATATTTGCCATTTTCCAGTCCTTTGGAATCTCTCTAGTGCTCCGTGACTTCCTAAAAATATGTCAGGGGTTTAAGAATGAATGAATTTGCTCCAACAAGTCATTGTCCTCATGATCATTAGGTTTATAGACTTATAGTTCACAGGTGCAAATCTTGCCTCCCTCACTGTCTGTGTGTAGTTTGAAAGTTCTCCTCCTTGCTTACCAAGTAATTTGTATTTTTCTTCCTCATTCTAAAGACACGCCAGTTAGGAGAACTGGCCTTAGTTGAGTAGATGTTGATGCTCATGTCATTAGTCTGGCTCTTTGCACAGAGTTGGTAGCCTCTAAACAACTTGGGGCCCTGGAGTATCCAGCTGTGAACTGGGCTGAATGGGTTCAATGGATAGATGCATACTCTGATGTAAGTTATATACAGCATATGGACAAAGGTGCCCATCACTCCTACATTATAATGCCAAAAGTATTGGGACGCCTGCCTTTACACACACATGAACATTAAAGACATCCCATTCTTAATACGTTGTCTTTAATATGGAGTTGGCCCACCCTTTGCAGCTCTAACAGCTTCAACTCCTCTGTGAAGGCTTTTCACAAAATGTAGGAGTGTGTTTATGGGCATTTGGGACCAGGAGAGCATTTGTGAGGTCAGGCACTGATGTTGGACGAGAAGGTCTGGCTCGCTCGCAGTCTCTAATTCAGCCCAAAAGTGTTTATCACATTGAGGTCAGGACTCTGTGCAGGCCAGTCAAGTTCCTCCACACCAAACTCGCTCATCCATTTCTTTATAGACCTTGCTTTGTGCACTGGTGTGTGCCCAGTCATGCTGCCATCCCCAAACTGTTCCCATAAAGTTGGGAGTATGAAATTCTCCAAAATGGCTTTGTATGCTGAAGCCTTAAGATTTCCTTTCACTAACTAAGGGGCCAAACCCAAACCCTGAAAAACAACCCCACACCATAATCCCCCCTCCACCAAACTTTACACTTGGCACAATGCAGTCAGGCAAGTCCCGTTCTGCTGATGACTGCCAAACCCAGACTGGTCCATTGGATTGCATAATTCGTCACTCCAGAGGACACGTCTGCACTGCTCGAGAGTCCAGAGGCGGGCGGTGGGCTTTACACCACTGCATCTGACGCTTTGCATTGTACTTGGTGATACGGCTTGGATGCAGCTACTCGGCCATGGAGACCCATTCCATGAAACGCTCTCTCTATGCTGCACTGTTCTTGAGCTTTTGGAGGTCTGTAGCTATTGACTCTGCAGGAATTTGGTGACTTCTGCACACCTCAGCATGCAATGTCCCTTCTCTGTGCTTGAATCCACTGAGCTCCTGAGAGCGACCCGTTCTTTCACAAATGTTTGCAGAAGCCATCTGCATGCCTAGGGGCTAGAGGTTATATGCCTGTGGCCATGGACGTGATTGGAACACCTGAATTCAATGATTTGGAGGGGGGTCCCAATACTTTTGGCAATGTACAAGAGCTTCTTGGACATCCCACTTCACAAACAATGGGTGTTGCTTTTGGAGTTGGCCTCCTCTTTTTGGCTATAACAGCCTCCACTCTTCTTTACACCATTGTCTTTCTGTAGGAATGTGTGCCCTTTCTGCCAGTTTGTGAGGTCAGGTACTGATGCTTGGTGAAAAGACCTGGATGATGATTGGCAGTCGAATTCACCTCGATGCTGTTTAATACGATTGAGACCAGGGCTCATTTTTCACAGAGAGAGACCCAAACCCACGTGGCACACCACTTGTCCTCGTCACTCTGCACACCTTGTAGCACATGGCACAGCTATTTGTAGGATGCTCCTCATACTGGCTGTGCCAATTGTTAATGTCTGAAGTATGTATCACTTCTTACATGGGCAGAGACTAATTTTTTCTGATGAGCTTAATATATGATATCTATACTAATAAAAGGCAAAGCCCTCACTGACTCACTGACTGACTCACTCACTGACTCACTCACTCATTCTCCAACTTCCCGTGTAGGTGTAAGTCTGAAATTTGGCAGGCTCATTCCTTACAGCTTACTTACAGTTAGGCAGGCTTCATTTCGAAATTCTACGCTTAACGGTCATAACTGGAACCTACTTACGTCCATATATACGGCCATAGCCTGCAGCTCGGTCACCTTGTGAGGTGGAGTTGAGCCTGCCCATATAAGGCCGTCTGTCAGCAGCTATCCAATAGACACGCTGCTGCAAAATGTTCGCGGGTGAAGGACTGTTCTTATGCAAATGAAGATGAGATGGTCAGGCACAAACTCAGCGAAAGTGCGAAAGAAACTTTTACGTGCCGGGTCTTAGCTAACATTAAATAAAGCCGTGGACATTGCAAGATCGCACGACATAGCTGAGTTTGTTCTGGCTTTAACTACTGTGAAATAAACAGACATAAGCTGGAAGCGTGAGTCTGTGCCTTTTAATAATCTCGAGAGAGAAACATGGTGGCAGCGTAGGTGACGGAACTGCGTCGGAAGTCATGCCAGTTTGCTGTTAAAAGTTCAGGACACGGAGATGTTCACACGAAAGGAAAATGGAGGGTCTGAGACCGCCACTGACATTAAGCCTCGATGCTAAAGACCTGGCGAAGTCGTGGAGAACATGGAATGACGAGTTCACATTATACACAGAACTTGCAATGCCGGAGGCAGAGGAAAACACTAAGGAGAGAGCGGCAGAGAATTGTGTCAGGCGCTGACCGGTGATGTAAGACCTGATGAGTTAACCATGAGCTTGATGATACGTAAATTTGATGAACATTACAACCCAAAAATAAACGAAACTGTAGAGAGGTTCAGATTTTTTTCAAGAAATCAGGCAAGGGGAGAAAATATAGACAACTACGTCACAGATCTGAGAGTGTTAGCAGGCACATGCAATTTCGGGGAGATTAAAAGTTCCCTTATACGTGACCGAATTGTGTGTGGAACCAGTGATGCAAGTTTAGAGAGGTGCATACAAATATGCAGAGCCACCGAACTGTCGTCGGAGGACAGCAGAACAGTCACACGGGGTTCCCTATTCTATACTTCTCCCGGTGCGTCTCTCTTACTCTTCCGTGCGAGAACATTATCATAAGGCTTAACAATCTTATTGTTACACCTTCTACATGCACCCAACCGTCCTTATTACGGCGTCTTCCTTGCTTTACCGCTGGCTGCTTCTGCCCATTCACCTTCCCAGCTCTTTGTTTAAACAGTTTTCCTTCTCACTTTTCCACTCCTTCGCTGTCTTCTCCCTTTTCGTTCAAAATACGCGCCTCCTTGCCTTTAGCGATTTGGGTAGTGAACACTTCGATGAATGAAACCTGTTATCTTTACAACGGTTGACAAACACGGAATGTAACTTGAACACAACACGTCCTCCAAATACGAACCTGATTGAAAGAAATAATGATAGTCAAATCCTTGATGACAGCAACACTCATAACAGTGACAAAACAATTACATTGACAATCATGCTACGTTATTTTTAAAATGTTTCCTTTTCTTTTTCATAACTTCTTTAACACACTACTTCTCCGCTGCGAAGTGCGGGTATTTTGCTAGTTATTAATATAATTGAAATAGTATCACATGGTATAGTAGCCTATCACGTGACTTTAGTACTGAAAAGTTTTTCCTTGTAGTCCATAGGGTTGCCCAGATGCCTCAGATGAACCGTATAGTTTTAAAAAGTGCCATACAAGGATAAGCTGAATTGCACTGAACCGGTCTTCACTTGTTCTATGTGATGTAGCAGCCGAGCCATCTTTATTTGAAGTTTCCCACAATTAATTTTAAAGCCTACCATTAGGTCTAATTTTATTCTCCCTCTTTGCTGAGGCTCTAAATCAGGGGTCCCCAGTCTCGGTGGCAGAGGGCCGCAGTGGCTGCAGGTCTTTACTCTAACCAATTTTCTTAATTAAAAGCCAATCCTCGCTGTTAATGAAACATGTCATTTAATTCTATGGCTTGTTAGTGCTCTCATTGTGCCTCGTCAGACATTTCGAATATTGTGGATTTTCCATTTACGAGAGTGTCATTAAATTGTTTTGTGAACCGAAGCAAATTAGGATTTCGTAAAAGCCTTCAATTTATGCTTTTATCTCTCTTATTTCTTTTCAAATAATATATTGAAACAGATATTTTATGATAAGCAAGCTATCTGTCAATTCCTTTGTCACTGGCATCTCATTGTTAATTGGCAGCTACAAAACAGAAGTCGTCTAAGACTCTGAGAGCAGCTGTTCAAGGATAAAACGGGCCTTTCAGACTTAATATCTAAATCAACTGTGACTGTGCTTTTTATCGTTAGCCAAGACAGAACTTTTATTTCTTTGTCAGTAATTCTGGTGTGTATTTGAGGAGAGTGCTTGTGTCACAAACTCCAGTCTGAGTCATAACAAGGTTTGGGGCAGCCAGCTGTATATTTGGTATCCTGGCTGTGAAGGTGCAAAAGTATAAACAGCACTGATATGCATAAAACAGAACTGAGGGAATAAGAAAAGGTGGAGGCTTTTAAAAGGGGAAGACAAGAAGTGAGGTCAAAGGGGTCCGGCTCATAAGGGTCTTCAACCATAGGCTCGAGCCCGGACGTGACATCATAGGGGCCGGAGGTGGCAAGGTCTTCTTCCATATGCTCGGACCCAGAAGTGATGTCAAGAGGGCCAGGTGGGATCTCCCGTGAATGGTCTGCAGGCAAGGGAGAAAAAGAGTCAGTGCAGTGTGCCACATTCCGGTCCGATTCGGAATTGCCCTTACTCAAGCCCTTTAGCTGCCCCCCATGCCCACGTGTGTGACACTTGTTATTGTTTGTTAGAATATTTCTTGAGATGCTTTAAAAAGATACATTTCCCCCTTCCCCTCAACGTATAAATACATCGTAATAACGCCTGCTCTGTTCTCGATGACTGCTTGGTCAAAATGCAAAACCAGCTTCCAAGGTCCGCCCATTTTTATTGTGTCCGGAGGGGACTGGGTGGTCTCATGGTCTGGAATCCCTACAGATTTTATTTTTTTCTCCAGCCGTCTGGAGTTTTTTTGTTTTTCTGTCCCCCCTGGCCATTGGACCTTACTCTTATTCTATGTTAATTAATGTTGACTTATTTTGTTTTCTTATTGTGTCTTTTATTTTTCTATTCCTTATTATGTAAAGCACTTTGAGCTACTGTTTGTATGAAAATGTGCTATAGAAATAAATGTTGTTGTTGTACAACAGGCAAAAAAAAAAAAAAGAAGGGGTGGAGACATCTTGAGTCAATATGCCAGCCTACTTGGACTCTGAGAGCATCAGGAAAAAGATCCCCTGGTATGATGACACAAAAATGGAACTCTGAGCAGAAGTGCAAGCACATTGTGTGGTGAAGGCCAGGCGCTGCTCTTCATCTGCCTTATACCATCCCTATAGTGGAGCATGGTGGTAGTAGCATTATGCTATGGGCAGGAATACTTGTCAGAATGGCAGAGAGACTGGTCAGAATTGAGGGAAGGATGAACACACTGAATTCCAGAGAAGTCCTTCAAGAAAACCTGCATCAGAGTACCCACCGCCTCAAACCGGGACAACTGTTCACCTTTGTTTTTTTTAATCTTTTATTGAATTTATTAAGGCGGCACGGTGGTGCAGTGGGTAGCACTGCTGCCTCGCAGGTAGGAGTCCCGTGTTCACTTCCCGGGTCCTCGCTGTGTGGAGTTTGCATGTTCTCCTCGTGTTTTCCAAAGACATGCAGGTTAGGTGCATTGGTGATCCTACATTGTCCTTGGTGTGTGTGTGTATGCCCTGAGGTGGACTGGCGCCCTGCCCATTGTGTGTTTCCTGCTTTGTGCCCTGTGTTGGCTGGGATTGGCTCCAGCAGACCCCTGCGACCCTATAGTTAAGATATAGTGGGTTGGATAAAGGATGGATGAATGAATTTATTAAAAGCATGTAATGTTCAATACAATCAAGTCAAACTTAACAAAACTAAATTCATTTCAACCTCCAGCCAGAGTAAAACTTTTAAGAGTATTAAAGAGGGAAAGGAATCTTTCTCCCCCCACTATAAAGGCTTATTCTAAAATGTTATCGATCAGATCCTGCCAGGTTTTAAAATAGTTTTGCACAGATCCTCTAAGTGACAATTTGATTGTGTCCATTTTTCAAAGAGTATATAACATCAGTTAGCCGCTGACTTAGAATAGCAGAGTTAGGCCGGAGTTATACTTCACGCGACGCGACACATGCTGCAGCGGACGCTCCTGCTACACAAGCGTTGTAGTATTCATACTTGCGCTCATACTTTACGTAAATCTGGAGGAATCCACCAGGTGGCAGTGCGAGATATTATCACAGTGAGAACATGTTCGGCTTCTCTGTGTTGTGACGTGCCTAGACCACCTATTAAATTCTGATGACACCTTACAGCAATATCTCTGAAAAGGATGTTTATTGATTAAATCCATTAATCCAGGGATGTGCCCATTCCAGCAAGCATTGGGCACGAGTGAGAAACAGTCCCTTGACGAGGCCTCAGCTCATCGCAAGGTGAATACCAGCACACACGTACACTAGCGTCATTTTAGCGGCACCAGATCTCCAAATCTGCATATGTTTGGAACGAAACCGGAGCACAGTGTGGAATACAAGCAGGAAATACCAGCGACATAACTCCCTGCGAGACGCTCCGCCACCCTGACACCCCCATGTGTGTAATTATTAACGGTATTCATTATTTAAATGAAATTATATGTAAAATGTAACACACACACTTTAATGCATTTCATCATGAAAGTGATATCAAGTATAAATCTAAAAGATTCTGAATGTGCAGAGAGTTGGAATATCATACATTTAATTTGTTCTGTGTGGCGATCTATTGCTGCTTTCCGCTGCTGTCAGATCCAAGAAGCTCGTAGCGATTAAAAACTGGGATGACGTTAATGACAGCCTGCTTTAATGATAAAGTAAACTACGAGGTTAAAGTGGACATTTCGAGATTAAAGCCGAAATTTCCACTTTAATCATAAAATACACGTTTTCACCGTATCCTTAATTTTTTTCTCAGTGGTTCAAATACTGTATAACGCTATACATTATGTTGCTGCTGTTAAGTTGCAAAAATAAAAAATATCATTAAGTTCGGGAATATGCGATGCTTGAATATAAAAGTACCATGAATGCATCTGTATGTCGGCATTTTGCTTCACCACATCGAAGCATCCATCCCGTAGGATCTTCATAGAGGTTTGCTGTCACATGTAGATAGTAAACAGAGACTCTGACGTCACGTTCCGACTTTTAGCACACTGCGCCCCCCGACTTTTTGCTGGTACTGCAACTCGCGCACGCGTCACGTTAATTTCTGAGGACCTGCTCAGAGGACGCGTGAAATGAACGCTGGGAATGCGTGGCAGCCATGATGCGGGCGCGTACGCGTTCTGAGCGTGAAATATAAATCTGCCCTAAGGATTCTTCCAGTTGAGTAAGGCAAGTCTACGTGCTAATAGTGAAGTAAAGGCAATTCCAGTTTGCTTGTTCTTCTTCACTTTAAGCCCCTCTGTGAGCCCACCAAACACAGCTGTTAGTGGATTAGGAGGGATTGTGACACCAAGGCTGTCTGATAGGAATGAAACCATTTTAGTCCAGAATGATGTGTGAGAGACGGCCGACAGCTCATCCCGGTCGGGATGCCCCTCTAATGGAAGAATGGGGGAAGGCAATGACTTTTGGACACTGCCTCCCCCGAAACACTAGATGGCAGCTCCCCACAGGGCATCCTGGGACTTGGACTTCAGTTTCTCAGCCTTGTAAGGTGCCAGGGGGTACTGTGAAAGGACCTGGGGTCATACTTCCCTTATAGCCCGGAAGTACTAGAAAGTCAGGGACGGAAAAGCAGAAGCACTTGTGGGTCAAGGACTACAGGGTGGTCCAGATCCAATTATGCAGATCCAGATCGTCTGGATGACTTTGATTTATGTGGGGACGATTCCAGTTCGATGTGAAAACGATTCTTCATGTCGTCAGTTCGTACACTTTTCAATAGTCCAGGATTTTTCAGGTGATTTTCTATGTAATAAACTTAGTAAGTTATAGCGTAATGAAAATTGCATAATTAGATCTGGACCACCCTATATTTAAAGGACCATTAAGAACCCAGCAAGTGGAGTCGGGAGGAGGGAGACAAAGCTTGCTGGGAGGAGTAGAGGAGAAAAGGAAACGAAAAAGAATGAAAGAGTTTTATGTTGAGCTTGTGGGAACAGGGAAGGCATTGCTCACAAGGTAAAAAGAAAAATAAAAATTCACGAGTGCTTGATCTTGTGTCCTATGCCTCTCTGTGTCGGGGTTGGACTTTACAGATGTTAATTTGGTGCGTGCCCAAAACATGTGGTCCAGTGAGGCTGGAGCTCGATTGCAACATTTGCAGGTTGGCTCTCGCCCTGGAAACATTTTGGAGCATTTTAAACGAGAGAGATGTGCTCGATAGATGATTTCAAGTTGAACAATCGTATGCTTTGTGCATATAAAGCTTGAGAGAATTCTGTGCATGGCTGCCTTGCACTCCTTTTCAGAGATGTTGAGTGAGGGATCTTTTTCTCACTGTACTCTGGTATCTTGGAAAGGGAAAGACTTTAAAATGTTTTTACGTATTACAGAAATGCTGTCTGAGTCCTCAAGACTGATCAATATTTCTTCTGGAATAGACTTTTAAATAAAACCACTTTGCACATTTGCCCCTACCACTTGCTTGTTAAGTGTCCTCATTCCACTGGCTCATCACGGTTCAAAACTATCGACGGTCTCATCAAATATTTGCCTAATTAAAGTCCTTGCCTGTTGCTGTGCGTTTGCTCAAAATTAACTAGTGGATTTCTGAGAGAAGAGCTGGTGGCTAACCGTGCTGCCTGAAAGGTCCATGGTGGTCTTATCGGTTAGCCACAGTGACTTTCCTGCAGGGTCGTGTTTTCTGTTTTATGGTAGTCACATCTGATATATCCGCTGCCATCTCATCAGACACATTTAAAAATCACCTCCATGTCTGTAACTTCTGCAAGAGTAAATAAAGGAGATCAAGGGGTAAAGTAGTTATCTAGAGGTAAAATAGTTATTGCATATACTTCCATCCACCCATCCATTTTCCAACCCGCTGAATCCGAATACAGGGTCACGGGGGTCTGCTGGAGCCAATCCCAGCCAACACAGGGCACAAGGCAGGAACCAATCCTGGGCAGGGTGCCAACCCACCGCAGGACACACACAAACACACCCACACACCAAGCACACATTAGGGCCAATTTAGAATCGGCAATCCACCTAACCTGCATGTCTTTGGATTGTGGGAGGAAACCGGAGCGCCCGGAGGAAACCCACGCATATACTTTAAATACTAAAATATAGCATTAATCTTAAGAAGAGCTATGAAAGCTGGGGTGTGTGAACAACAAAAAGATAAAATGCCCAGGGTGGTTCATGATGTGGGGCTGAATGTCGTGTACCCAGTAAGACTTGACCGTTGTCACCTACCCAGTTTTCCATAAACGGGTAAGAGCTGAATTTAAGAGACATCTCACCAACCACTGAAAAATCGCATATCTCACATCTTTCAAGTTTTCTGCAAATCGAGAAAATGAAGTTGCCCCAATAATTAACGATCTCTAATTACCGAAGCTCACCTGAGCTTCACATACACAATATTGTTGTGGACTTTAAAATGGTTTTATATTATTATAGAAATGCTGTCTGATTAACTGTTCACCTCTCAGCATGACAATCACATAAAACGACACCGGAGTGGCTTTAGGACAAATCTCTGTGTGTCCATGAGTGGCCCAGACTTATACACCATAGAGCAGGGGTGTCGAACACCAGGCCTCGTGGTTTTCATTCTCACTCTTTTCCTAATCAGTGACCAGTTTTCACTGCTAATAAACTTCTTTTCCTTTCATTTAAATAGCCCTGCTTTTAAGCATTCAGTCGTCTGAACTGATTCGTTGCTTCATTAAATGGCAGCCAAACAGAAATGAGACGTCAAAAGAGCCAACAGATGACCAGCTAAACTGGGATTTCACACTCCAACCAATTTCTTAATGAGAATCCCATTTAATTAAACCCGTTATTTAATTCCATGGCTTGTTGCTGCTTTCACTCTGCCACAGCGGACATTTCCAAAACTGTTGAATTTTTCTTTATATTCATTGGGCACAGGTGAACTGCTCATGTGGCGGCTTGTTTTGTGTCTCATTATTGTTTGGCTGCTAATTAATGAAAAAGAGAACTAAGGGGCCTGAGTCAAGTTAATTAAAACGTAAGGGAAAAGAAGTTAATTAGCAGCAAAAACTGGTCACTAATGAAGAAGATGGTTAGAATGAAAACCTGCAGCCGCAGCGGCCCTCCAGGACCGGAGTTCGACACCCCTGCGCTATATCCTAACTACAGGGTCACGGGGGTCTGCTGTAGCCGATGAAAACCTGCAGCCACAGCGGCCCTCCAGGACTGGAGATTGACATCCGTGTCATAGAGCATTGGCGGAGAGTCCTGATGACGTCAGCTTTCAGACGTGTCCTATCCAATTTAACAGAGCTTGAGGGGATCTGACAGCAGCGGGATAAACTGTCCAAATGCGGGCGTTCAAAGCTGGTAGAGACTTAAATCAAGTAGATTCAGACCTGGAAATGCTTCCACAGGGGCTTCTCCAAAGTACTGAATACTTTTATGAATGAGATATTTAAGTTGTTAATTTTTAATAACTTTTGCAAGACTTCCTAAAGACATTCATTGTCGTTATCGGTTATTGAGTGTTGATTAACGGGCAAAAATCCTTTTATAAGGAAATCTAAAATACGTCAAAGAGTGCGGAAAGTAAATACTTTCTGAAGCCACTGCACACACTGTGCCGCCGTCCCTTCTCTTCACATTATAACTCTTATAACTCTGCCAGGGAAGGAGTAGAAGAGCATTTAAGGAAGCGAATGGAAGCGTCATGAAACATCAGCCTTGTGCTTTTAAGTTACACACCCTAATCATCAAGCCCCTTCTCCTGCCAGCCTATTTCTGTAGTATTAACATAAAATGATTAATTTAATCTCTTATAATGAAGTAGCAGCTGCTTTGTCTCGCCGAAGTCCTTGAACAAGGCAAACATCACTTGATCAGCGGGTTAGCTGAGTGTTACGACTGTTTTCACACAGTAATGGTCCTATAATGGAGACGGACTACTTTGCTGAGTGTTCCCTTCATGAAAGGGTACAAGAAGGTCAGAGCCCTGTAACGATTGGGGAGCAGGCCTTCACTGTGCTTTCAGTCACTTGATTTTTCACCTTGAGGGTGGAGACTGAGAGTCGGACTATCTGCGTCTGTTGTGAGGAGATGGTGGGTTGACCAGATTGCAAATTGACAGACACAGACAGACACAGACAGAAGCTATGTAACTGTACATTTCGGAAAATGTTACAAGTGTCTTACAGTCAGGTCCATACGTATTTGGGCAGGGACACAATGTTCATAAGTTTGGCTCTGTGTGCCATCACAATGGATCTGAAACAAAGTAATGAGGATGTAATTGAAGTATAGATTTGGAACTTTAAGGGGTTTAATAAAAAATATTGTATGAGCTGTTTAGAAAAGACATGCTTTTTTATACCTGGCCCCCCCTGTTTTCAGGGGCTCAAACGTATACTGCTTAAAAAACTAAAGCAACCCCTTTTAATGAGAGTATAGCATTAATTCAGTGAAACTTCTGGTCTATTGATCTGGACAGTTAAGTAGCAGAGGGGCTTGTTCATCAGTTTCAGCTGCTTTGGTGCACTAGAGGGGCAACAATGAGATGACCCCCAAAAACTGGAATGAATGGTTTCAAAGGTACAGGGAGGCCACTTACATTTTCCCTTTTTATCTGTTTTGTCACTCGTTTTGCATTTGGCTACAGTCAGTGTCACTACTGGTAGCATGAAGCCATGCCAGGACCCTACAGAGTTTGGTGGCACAGGTAGTCAAACTTCTCCAGGATGGCAGGCACATCAATACGTGGCATTGCCAGAAGGTTTGCTCTGTCTCCCAGCACAGTCTCAAGGGCATGAAGGAGATTCCAGGAGACTGGCAGTTCCACTAAGAGAGCTGGACAGGGCCCCTTGTAGAAGGTCCTTAACCCATCAGCAGAATTGATTTGTATCTGCTCCTTTAGTCAAGGAGGAATAGGATGAGCACTGCCAGAGCCCACAAAATGACCTCCAGCAGGCGGGTGTGAATGTCTCTGACAAAAACAATCAGAAACAGACTTCATTATGGTAGCCTGAAGTCCTCTAGTGGGCCCTGTGCTCACTGCCCACCTGGCACCGTGTGACAGACGTGAAAAGGTCTGGAGAAGCCGTGGAGAACGTTATGCAGCCTGTAACATCGTTCAGCATGAGCGGTTTGATGGTGGGTCAGTGATGGTATATCTCGGGCGGCATATCCATGGAGGGACGCACAAACCTCTACAGGCTAGACAATGGCACCTTGACTCCTATTAGGTATCAGCATGAAATCCTTGGACCCATTGTCAGACTCAATGCTGGTGCAGTGGCTCCTGGGTTCCTTTTCGTGCATGACAATTCCCGGCCTCATGTGGCGAGGGTAGTTGCAGGCAGTTCCAGAAGGATGAAGGAATTGATACCATTGACTGGCCCCCACGCTCACTTGCCTGACCTCAATCGAATAGAACAACTCTGGGTGGGACATTATGTTTGGGCCCATTTGACGTCACCAGGGTGCACCTCAGACTGTCCAGGAGCTCAGTGATGCCCTGGTCCTTATCTGGGAGGAGATCCTCCACCACACCATCTGTCGTCTCATTAGGACGTTGTCAGACCTGCATACAAGCACATGGGGGTGTGGGGGACATACAAACTACTGAGTACGATTTGGAGTTGCTGCAATGAAATTCTGTCCAGATGGACTCGCCTGCCTGCCTTCCACATCATTTTGTTCCCTTAGATTTTCACGGTGTCTTTGAATTCAGCCCTCTGTAGGTTGATCATTTTCATTTCCATCAAACAATATGCCATCCTTTCGTTCCTAAGACATCACCATACCAGTCCATATCAGTAGAGACAGCCAGCAGGAGTCTTTTTTCCATTGAGATATGATGTGTTTTCAAAGTGTTCCTTTCATTATTTTTGTCAGTGTATTTGGACAGACCAATATAATCATAACTATATTGACCATTTTCAATAGTTGGTTGAAACTCCTTTACAGTTAATGACTGACTGAAGTCTGAGACCCATGGCCATCTCCAAGTGCTGGGACTCCACCTTTGAGGGATGGCCTGTGTCCTTACTCAGCTGGGACACCCTCAAAATGGAAAGACTGGGGAAGAGAGTGTGCACAGGACATTATCTCCCCCAGAGCGCTAGATGGCTGCCCCCTCGGGTTGCAGTGGTGCCTCAGATTCCAACAAGGCAGCATGGGATATGGAGTTCTCAGGTGACTCAGCCCTGTTGGGTTCTTTGGGTGCCGCCAAGGGGTGCTGCAGGGACCAGAGAGCATTACTTAATGGGTTTTCCATCTCACCCGGATGTGCTTTAGGACCACATGTACAGGAGACCGGAAGTACTCCTGGGTGGAAGATGAAAGGAACTTCCAGCCTCAGATGAATGAACCCTGTGGTATGGAGGAGACAGTGACTGAGAGAGAAAGAAGATAAAGAGTGTGCTGTCTTGTGCTTTGTTGTACTTGTGGCAGTTGTGGAAGAGTTTCCCACAATGAAAGATTTTTTGTGCTTTTGACCTGTGTCCATGCCTGCTTGTTTGGGGAGCTGGAGTGCCCCCCAAACACCCTAATGATGCTTTGCCAGGCCTTTACTGCTGCCATCTTCAGGTGCTGCATGTTCGCTGGACTTTCTGCCAACAGTTTGTCTTCAGTGAGTGAAATGCATGTCCAGTTGGGTTGAGGTCAGCTGATTGACTCGCCCATTGAAGAATATTCCACTACTCTGCCTTGAAAAGCTATTGGTTTGCTGTCTTAATATGTTTTGGCTCATAGTTCATCTGTACTGTGAAGTGTTGTCCTGTCCGTTTTAAAAATTTTGGGAAATTAAGGCATTTTCTAAATAAGTAGAATTCTGAAAAATGAATTAAAGCATTTATTTCTAATAGGGTTGACTACTGTAATGCACTGTTTACTGGATGTTCAAACTGTTCTCTATACAGCCTCCAGTTAATCCAAAATGCTGCTGCAAGAATTATTACAAGAACAAGAAAATACGAACACATAACTCCAGTTCTTAAATCCTTACACTGGCTCCCGGTTAAGATTAGGGAAGATTTCAAAATCCTCCATTTAACATATAAAGCATTAAATGGCCAAGGTCCGGCTTACTTGTCTGAACTTATCATGACTTACAAACCAGAGCGCACATTAAGATCTCAAGATGCCGGTCTGCTAATGATTCCATC
This sequence comes from Polypterus senegalus, assembly GCF_016835505.1. NCBI lineage: Eukaryota > Metazoa > Chordata > Cladistia > Polypteriformes > Polypteridae > Polypterus > Polypterus senegalus. The sequence continues at coordinate 8,487,744 of NC_053158.1, forward strand.
AATTAATAAAATAACAGGGCCCCTAAACTGTGGACTGGTCTGCCTGCTACTATAAGAGATGCCCCTTCATGTCTCAGCTTTCAAATCCTGGCTGAAGACTCACTACTTCAGTTTAGCACACCCTGACTAGAGCTGCTGATTAACTGTACAGACTGCATCTCTGTTGTTAGCCATTAGCACTAAAACATAAGTAATATGATAGTTAGAATTTGTTACTGACCCTCACCTATTCTGTTTCTCTTCTCGATACTCAAATGTGGCACTTGGTGCCACTGCGCACCTGCCAAGTTGTTTTGCCTGCCTAAAGTATAGTCATCCCTGATGGAGGATCGCAGGAATTGTCGGTCTGCTTATGATTCCAAGAATCAATAAAATAACAGTGGGAGGTTATAGAGCCCCTACACTGTGGAATGGTCTGCCTGCTACAATAAGAGATGCCCCTTTGGTCTCAGCTTTCAAATCCCGGCTGGAGACTCACTACTTCAGTTTAGCACACCCTGACTAGAGCTGCTAATTAACTGTACAGACCGCATCTCTGTTGTTAGCCATTAGCACTAAAACATAAGTAACATGATAGTTAGAATTTTATACTAACCCTCACCTATTTTGTTTCTCTTCTCGATACTCAAATGTGGCACTTGGTGCCACTGCCCACCTGCCAAGTTGTTTTACCTGCCTAAGGTAAAGTCATCCCTGATGCAGGATCGCAGGAATTGTTGGTTAGAGGGGTCCTTTCATCAGATTAGCTGGCCCAACGCTGTTTCAGCTGTGGAATGGCCAAATAGGGGAGGCAGCTTGCTGGCCGAGGTCTCCAGGGCTCTAAACAAATCCAAATCATATTATGTGATATCATCTACTGTTAAATTCTGCTCCATACTTAATTTTTTTTATTTTTTTATACTGTATTGAGGATTTGTTCTGTTCTGTGTATTGTATTTTATTGTATTAACCCCCTTTTCTTTTTGACACCCACTGCATGCCCAACCTACCTAGAAAGGGGTCTCTCTTTAAACTGCCTTTCCAATTGTTTCTTCCATTGTTTTCCCCTCCACGGGTTTTTTGGGGAGTTTTTCTTTGTCTTCTTAGAGAGTCAAGGCTGGGGGGCTGTCAAGAGGAATAGACCTGTTAATGACCATTGCGGCACTTTTTGTGTGATTTTGGGCTATACAAAAATAAATTGTATTGTATTGTATGATGTCTTGCTGACCAGAGCTGGAAACTGGTAAAGCCTGACTGCCCTACTGAGCCGGTTGCCACCTACAACATAGAAGAATTCAGGTCCTTTACAGTGTGACTTAAAAAACATAATGAGAGACATCACATACTCAAAGAGTGTATATCTGCTCAGGCAAAATGATAAATCTGATGTAATTTGAATTTGAAGTGGATTATATGACACCCATCAAGTAATACAACCGGCAGAAGGACTCTAAAAGGAGCTAAAGTAGCAGTGCACGCAATAAATTACAATGTACACCTAAGGGGAATGCTAATGTGACTGCTCGTATTACTACAGCGAGACAGCTGGGCAGAGCCAGCTTCTGAGAAAAGCAGGATATCTTTGGAAGGCTTCCGTTCATTCATTTAAATGGAGATCATGTTGCCCGTCCGAGTTTCAATCAGCCGGCATGGCATCCTGTCTGATCTCACAAGAGAGATCCTGCGAAACACAATCCGATGCATTAGTGCCGATGTGATCACTTAATGAGGTTTCTCTGACAGAAAAGGCAATGTGAAACTTAAAATATGCAGATCTTTATTAAGCGGTTATCTAAAAACCATTACACAGAACTAAAAATAAAATACGCTGACTCTGCCTCCCCAAGCATATATCTGCTTTGTAGACTTCCATATTCCTATACTATGGGGTTTGCCTCCTGCTCACTTCACTCGCTGAACCCCCCGGCCTCCGCTATGTGGCAGCCACTTCACATCTCTGCTGGTCGTGTTGTAAGACAGGGGGCTGAACACACCCCAGGGAGACGAGGTCGCTCCTCCGAAACCCACTGTTAAACCGTGATACAATGGGAAACAAATAGATTATTTCTTACCTCCTTTTTGTTCAATCAGATGCTACAGTGCCATGTGATCTTCATCACGCTCCACTCACTGGAAAGATGGCAGCTCATAGACAAACATCTTAAAAATGTTGGGAAATTAAGGCGTTTTCTAATTAAGCAGGATTCAGAAAAATTAATTCATGTATTTATTTCTAGTAGGATTGACTACTGCAATGCGGTGTTCACTGGCTGTTCAAACTGTTCTTCATACAGCCTCCAGTTAATCCAAAATGCGGCTGCAAGAATTATTACAAGAACAAGAAAATACGAACACATCACTCCAGTTCTTAAATCCTTACACTGGCTCCCGGTTAAGTTTAGGGCAGATTTCAAAATCGTCCATTTAACATATAAAGCATTAAATGGCCGAGGTCCGGCTTACATGTCTGAACTTATCATGACTTACAAACCAGAGCGCACATTAAGATCTCAAGATGCCGGTCTGCTAATGATTCCAAGAATTAATAAAATAACAGGGCCCCTAAACTGTGGAGTGGTCTGTCTGCTGCTATAAGAGATGCCCCTTCATGTCTCAGCTTTTAAATCCCGGCTGAAGGCTCACTACTTCAGTTTAGCATGCCCTGACTAGAGCTGCTGATTAACTGTACAGACTGCATCTCTGTTGTGAGTCGTTAGCACTAAAACATAAGTAATATGATAGTTAGAATTTGTTACTGACCCTCACCTATTCTGTTTCTCTTCTCGATACTCAAATGTGGCACTTGGTGCCACTGCCCACCTGCCAAGTTATTTTGCCTGCCTAAGGTAAAGTCATACCTGATGGAGGATCGCAGGAATTGTCGGTCTGCTTATGATTCCAAGAATCAATAAAATAACAGTGGGAGGTTACAGAGCCCCTACACTGTGGAATGGTCTGCCTGCTACAATAAAAGATACCCCTTCGGTCTCAGCTTTCAAATCCCGGCTGAAGACTCACTACTTCAGTTTAGTACACCCTGACTAGAGCTGCTAATTAACTGTACAGACTGCATCTCTGTTGTCAGTCATTAGCTCTTTATTAGGCAGTTATCTAAAAACCATTACACAGAACTAAAAATAAAATACTCTGACACTGCCTCCCCAAGCATATACCCTCTTTGTGCACTTCCATATTTCTATACTAGGGGGTTCGCCTCTGCAGATCCCCATGGCGGGCCCCCACAGAACCCAACAGGGCTTCACCAAACTCCAGTTCCCGACATGCCCTGCAGGAATCAGTGGTGCCACAGCTGCCTAGAAGGGCTGCCCTCTTATGTCCTAGGGGACATATCAAAGTCACCGTGAAAAGGTGAGTTGTAGCCCACTGTCTGAGTATCATATGAAAGCTTATTAGGGTACAGAGAAAAAAGGCACACGGTGGGGAAAAAGCACGAAATGTCAACTTCAATCTCGACATTTCCACTTTAATCACGTAGTTTATTTTGTCATTTAGTAGAACATCATAAACTTCATCTTAAAATCGTTTAATTAACCAGTTTCTCAAATCACATCGTAATTAAAGTAGCACGTTAAATGCTTTGTTTTGTATTTGATCTTCTATGTGCTCTGTGTGTGTGAATCACTGCTTGCTTCTTAATCCGGCACTCTTCCTCCAACTGGACACAGAATCCATTACATTCGTGATATTACAGCTCTCTGAATAACTAAAATACTGAGATGTATACGTGATGTCATTTTCATGATGATAGGAGCTAAAGCACATTATTAAACATGTGTTTCATGAGCCTCGTGCTCATGACAAGCATTTATCTTTTGTCGAAATTTGTCGCTGCATTTTTAGCTGTGTTGTTATTTTCTCTTTCTGTTTTATATTCAATATATATTGGCGTAGCCGCCCCAAGAGACCTTGCTTTTCTTTCCCCAAGTAACCGATCGCCATACAATCAGCTCTGTAATAGACGTTAAGCCATCTGTAAGCTTAGCGCTGATTCTTCAAAACGTTTAAAGAACATTGAAATATCTTCGTAGTACATGTTTAATTATTCTATCCTTCACGACACTCCCAGTGAAGAATATAGATTATTTAAATGAAGTTAAAGTTTTATGTGTATAATTTAACAAACATATTTTGCTGCATTTCACCTTAAAAATGATATCGTCATCATATGTAAATACGCTCTTTATAAAGTGGCTCAGGTTGTGAGATATTATAACTGTAGTGCAAGTTTACAGTGAGGTGATTGTACTTATAAGTCCTAACAGTTCTACAAGGAGCAATTGATTGAGTGCATTTAAAGTTCTTGGGATTAAACTGTTTCTGAACCGCGAGGTCCGTACAGGAAAGGCTTTGAAACGTTTTGCCGTGGCAGAGACAGCGTGTGCTTGAAGCTGTATACTGATAATTCTCTTTCCGATCAGCTGCTGCTGTTATTCACACTCAGATACAGTGATATAAATACTCCGAGTCATGCAGTGAGAGTAATAAGGAAAAAGATGATCCGCTGTGGCAACTCCTAACGGGAGGAGCTGGAAGAAGAAGAAGAAGAAGAAGGAGAAGGAGAAGGAGAAGGAGAAATGAGAGCAGTTATGGTATTTGGAATACTATGGCTGTTCCCTGGACCATTATATTGTTACAAGTTAATTACAATCAGATGCATTACACTAATAAACAATATGCGGTTAGTTTCTGTGTATTTATAAAGCCGCATCCTGAAAATAATGAGTAATCACACAAGAACAGTACCATTGCTTTGACGCTGGGTGCCGCCAGTCTGCAAAACCGAGCGGAGAACTTGCGTACGACAAGGCATAAGGTACCGTGGAAAAGTGCGTGGCTTTACACCAAGTGTAGGTTTTATACATCGCGATTTGAACGTGGAAAAGTTCTTACGTAACATTTCTGTGCGTACGCACCGTTTATACATGAGGCCCCCGATGAGTAACCAGGGAACCAAATGACCTAACGAACACAGGACTCTCATGCCCTCCAAACACTGCCATCTTACTTCCTGGACATTTTTAACAGCAAATTAAGCCAATGTTCCTCCTGCGAGTCGAGCACTTGACACTCCAAAGTATCAGCTCAATCACAGGCTGACCAGGAGTGGGTTTTAAACCCGACAGGAGACCTTTGCTTGTGCTATTTTAATACAGTGCCTTGCAAAAGTATTCAGTGTTTGTTCTATTTTGTTAAATTACAATCTGGAACTCAAATAGACTTTTAGGGGGGTTATCACCATTTGATTCACACAACATACCTACCACTTTAATGGTGCAAACTGTTTTGTATTGTGACATAAACAATAATTAAGTCAGGAATCATGAGTGTGCATAAGTACACCCCCCAAAGTCAATACTTTGTAAAGCCCCCTTTTGCTGTAATTCCACCTGCAGGTCTCTTGTTGAACATCTAGACCTAACGTTCCTCACGGGGGTGTTACCACCCACCAGTGGGCACTGAAGAAATCTAAGGGGGCATTTCTGGTCCAAGACATATTAAGCGGGCGGTGAGGACCAGCCGCCACCCCCTTGGGAAATTCTCGCAAGAACGCGCTGAAAAGTTTGATTAATACTAAAAATCATCAAACGCATGTTTCAAGCAATTAATATAAATGTCCATCAAGAAAGACCTGTCTGTATTAAATAGTAGGTATTGGTACATCACTTACCAGAGAATTAGGGAAAACACACAGAGATGAGTGCAAGGTGGCAGATAAGTGGCATTATGACGTGGACGGAGTGGTTACTTCAAAGAATAGTTGCAGTCCTTTGGGTGAGTTACTAGAGCTCTGAGTCTGGGATTTCAAAATAATAGTCAATCTAAGATTCATTCATTCACTTTCCATTGCTTATCCAAACCCGGGTCACTGGGGGCAAAGTTCATAACATTGAGGCCTACACATCCCTTTCCTCAGCCACGCTTGTCAACTCATAATGTGAGATCCTAAGGCATCCCAGGCCATCTGGTACATAATAATCCTCCCAGAGAGTTCTAGATCTAAGGTTCCCAATGGGGATGGTACTGCCCACCAGTGGGTGCTGAAGAAATCTAAGGGGGCATTTTCGGTCCAAGACATATTAAGGGGGTGGTGAGGACCAGCCACCGACCCCTTTGCCAACACTCGCAAGAACGCACTGAAAAGTTTGATTAATACTAAAAGTCATCGAACGCATGCTTCAACTAATTATCCTAAATGTCCATTAAGAAAGACTTGTCCGTATTAAATACTAAGTATTGGTACATTGTATTTACAAGTTTGCACAAGTCATGCATTCTCAGATCATGCGAGTCCTTACAAGATTAACGCACGTGCAGAGGACCGAATCTATGCATGTTTTGACAGGTTCATTGAACATTACTTTAAATACGTGAGAAGTGTTTAATCAATCCCAGATTGTATTGGAATTCCTTCAGAGCAAGTGTAAACCTAAAATTACGTGTGGTACCTACAGATCACATTCAAAGGAAAACTTATGTGGACCTACTTATTAAAAAGTAGGGGCTTCGCCCCCTGCTCGCTTCGCTTGCCAACCCCATGCGCTCGCTACACACCAGCAACTTTGCGTCTCTGCCATTTGCGTATGTGGATTTCACTTTCACCAAACAACAAATCTTTGAATTCTCGCGGATATGCCTCATCATTGGGAAGAAACACTGCTTTTCCCTGATGGCAACACGAATCAGACGATCTACAAGTCTCCCAGAAACAGATTCTCAATAGTGGAATGTGGAGATTTAAGATTACTGATGACAAAAATGGTACCAAACATCGAAAAATTAGTGTCATCACACCAAGCTCATCCCTCTCACTAATAATATTATATTCATTTTTTTAATAATATATATATTTTTAAACATACTTTGAGCAATAATAAAACTGAATTTAAATTTATCAGCTAAAATTATCACACAGCGCTGCTGCCTCGCAGTTAGGAGACCCGGGTTCGCTTCCCGGGTCCTCCCTGCGTGGAGTTTGCATGTTCTCCCTGTGTCTGCATGGGTTTCCTCCGGGTACTCCGGTTTCCTCCCACAATCCAAAGACATGCAGGTTAGGTGGATTGGCGATTCTAAATTGGCACTGGTGTGTTTGTGTGTGTCCTGCAGTGGGATGGCACCCTGCCTGGGATTGGTCCCTGCCTTGTGCCCTGTGTTGGCTAGAATTGGCTCCAGCAGACCCCCATGACCCTGTGTTTGGATTCAATGGGTTGGAAAATGGATGGATGGATGGATGGGAATTATCAGACAGAATATACTGAGTCACTTTTGGGTTATTAGCTTACTTTGAACTCCGATAATTTTTGTATTATCACCCTCACGCAAAAAAATAATAATAATAATTACAAAGCTGACATTGGACAAATAAAGGGTCCTTCTGTAGCTTTTCATGCTGAGAAATCCACATTTGTCACGAAGAGGCTGCCTTGTGTGTGACAGCTGAATGTCTGACTGGCAGAGCATTCAAGTTGAAGGCAAACTAAAGAGAGAAACGACATACATGTCAGAAATCAGTGAGGTGGAGAGGTTTATAGGAGGGCAGCATTTCTGCTCCTGGCGAGATACACGGTACAGAGGAGATCCAGTGTTGTTAAGCAATGAAACAGCATTAAGTGGAACAATAGAAGAAGTGCTTTTATGGTTTAGTTTCAGGGTAAAATCTAGCAATATAAAAACACATTAAACATTTATTTGCGCTCCGTCTTAAATTAAAGTCAAAGTTGATCGAATGAGCACAGACTGCACTGAGGCCTTTGTCAGTCTCTAAAGAACAAATGTGAGTCAGCTGCAAAATTTCTTCAAAATGAGAAAGCAGCCTATGCTCTTAGTGTATCTGCAGAAATAAAACAAAATGGGACTTGAGGTGGTGCAGTGGTAAGTGCAGCTGTCTGATAGCTCAATGGACTGGGATTCAGTTCTCTGGACACCTTGCTGTCAGTGTTGAGTTTGCATTATGTCCATGTGAGCCCACTCCAGTGGCAGGGTTACCATACGTCCTCTAGAAATTCTCATGTATTCTTATTTGGATTGGAATAAACAGTAAGTAACAAGCTGGTTAAGTGTGCAGATGATACTAAGCAAGGTGGAGGAGGTTGGGAACATGCGCTGATTATAGTGTGGTGCCGCACCCACCACACAACGGACCACCCGGATTGGGACTCAAGTGCAACCGTGCATCAAGTGGATTGGCACATAATCTCTAATCCATTGAGTCATTACAGAGGGACTTAAACAGCATACAGGCTTGGGCAGAATTGTGGCAGATTAAATTTAATGTAAGTAAATGAAAAGAATTACATGCAGGAAGTAAAAATGTGAGGTTTCAATACACAATGGGAGTGCTGAAAATCAAATGGACACCTTATGAGAAGGACTTAGAAGTCGTAGTGGACTTATCACTGTTAACTTCTCAGGCAGTTTCAGAAGCCATTGGGAAGGCTAACAGAATGTTAGGTTATGTAGCGCCTTGATGAGTGGAGTACAAGCCCAAGGAGGTTCTGCTGAATATACATGCAGTATATGTACAGTATATGTGTGTCCTCTTTAATAAAACCCCTGTGTGTGTCCAGGTGTTCGTGTGTGTGTGTGTGTCTTCTCGTGAAGTGCGCATACGTGGGAGGCTGCATGTGTTCAGTCTCTCCATGTGCATTCCCTGTGCAGAGAGAGAGAGAGAGAGAGAGAGAGAGAGAGAGACACACACACACACACACAGGCGCGTGCGTGCATTGTTGCCATGTTACCTTTCTTGGTTGTTTATTAAATTATGGATTTTTCAAATATTCATTTTTTTCCCTGTGCTTAAAACTCATTAAAAAAAGTGTTTTTAGCGGCGGTTCAATGCGCTATAGCGAACTCTTGCAGTGTTAGTTTTCTCTGTTGTTCAAGGTTTTCTCAGTGTTATTCAATGTTTTTTACATTTAGTTTACTATTACACTGTGCATTCTATGGTATTATTAACTATATTTGTGCTCAAAAACTTAAAAAAAATATATTTACATACAGTTCGTACAGTCTGGAAAGGATTAATTGTATTTACATACAATCCTATGGTGGAAATTACTTCAGTTCACGACCAAATCAGGTTTCAACCAGAATTTTGGAACGAATTATGGTCGTGAACCGAGGCTCCACTGTATTACTGTCAGACAAAATTACAGGCATTTGATGGAAATACAAACCAGTATTACTGCGAGAGAAAATTAAAGGCACACAATACAGTGACCATATTACAGCACATACAAGGTCCTTTGCCATTTAATATAGACTGTTCCTACTAATGTTTATGCACTACAGTTCTAGTGCTTGTTATTGTAACGGGCTTAATGTCTAGTATATATATATATATATATATATATATATATATATAGTATATATATATATATATATATATATATATATATATAGTGTATATATATATATATATATATTTCATAGCATCTGTGGTCTGAGTCTCGATCTGATTGTATGGGTGGTTACCTACCAGCTAAAGCATGTGGTTGGTCTGCCAGTCTGCAAACATCCGCCACGGGCCCTCTCAGTTGCGAGAAGCAGATCATAGAATGTTACATAGTTTACGGTCAAATAATGCAGAGTACGAAACACGTGTTTTGCCTTTATTTGAGCTCATTAGGCATACACACTCAACTACACCCCTCACAGGGATCGAACCTTGGACGTCAGAGAGAAGTCCCTTTACGCTGCTTCATGGCATGTGGTTCGTTTATTTGACAGCTTGGAGATCAGAGTAATTACATTCATAGCATCCATATGATCTGCTTCTCGCAACTGAGATAACCCGTGGCGGATGTTTGCAGACTGGCAGACCAACCACATGCGTTACCTGGTATACGCGTATATATATGTGTGTGTGTGTGTGTGTATATACAGTACACACCAGTGAGGCCTCATCTGCAGTCCTGTGTGCAGTTTTGGTCTCCAGGCTACAAAAAGGACATAGCAGCACTAGAAAAGGTCCAAAGAACAGCGAAAAGGCTGATTCAGGGCTACAGGGGATGAGTTATGAGGAAAGATTAAAAGAGCTGAGCCTTTACATTTTAAGCAAAAAGAGATCAAGAGGAGATATGATTGAAATGTGCTAAAGTATGAAGAGAATTAGTGCAATGGATCAAGACCGTGACTTTAAAATGAGTTCATTAAGGACAAGGGGACACCATTGTAAATTTGTTAAGGATAAATTTCACTCAATTATTAGGGAACCATAGACACTTGGAATAAGTGACCAAGTAGTGTGGTAGACAGCAGGTCTTTAGGGACCTTCAGAACTTGACTTGATGTTATTTTAGTTAGGTGAATTGGACTGGTGAGCTTTATTGGGCTGAATGGCCTGTTCTCTTCCAGATTGTTTGAATTCTTGTCTCAGCCAGGGTTTCTCCTCTGGTTCAAAGCCATGTTTTCTGTCTGCTTTTGATTCGTTTACTTTTGTTAATGTGGCTTTTATTGATAGATAGATAGATCTACGAGGCCACCTGCCAATCGTGATATTTACATGCTTCTGTTACAGGTAATAACATCTCTTATTGATTGAGTGAATGGTCTCCTCTCATTTGCCACATATCTTATGTTCTTATGAATATCTCTCCTCTCCTTATAAATTACCCTTACCAACACCCAGTCCATGCAAGCACTGAACAGAATAGGAACAAGAACATCGAACCCAAGAATCAACTGGTAAATAATGCAGAGATTCTGACTTCACTCTGTGCCACACTCACAGTATCTAATGTTTGTAGGAACTGGGTGTTTTGGGGATGGGGGTTATGGGATTCAGGGGCTGTGTTGCATCTGATTCACTGATCTTGGCTTTGCCGATGATCCTGTGATCTTTGCGAAGTGAATGGAGGCTCTGATCAGGGCTCTTGAAAGACTGAATGAGCAGTCTGAGTGTCTGGGCTTGCAAGTGTCCTGATAAAAACCAACGTCCAGGCCTTTAATGACCTCTTGGGCACGGCCATCAGCAGTGTGTCTGTTTGCGGAGAGAGTGTCAACCTTGTCGAAAGGTTTACTTACCTCGGCTGTGATATTCATGTCTCTGGTGACACTTCCTATGAAGTCAGTAGATGGATTGGGGGGTCTTGACGTCACTAGAAAGGGGTGTGTGGCACTCCTGATATCTGCAAAAGGACAAAGGTCCAAGTCTTTAGCACTCTGGTGCTGCCTGTCTTGCTGTATGGTTATGAGACATAGACGCTATCCAGTGACCTGAGATGAAGACTGGACTCCTTTGGTACTGTGTCTCTCCTGAAAATCCTTGGGTACCGTTGGTTTGACTTTGTGTTGCTCATGGAGTCCCAAATGAGGCACATTACCTGCATTGTGAGAGAGCGTCAGTTACGACACTACGGCCGTGTGGTGCAATTCCCTGAGGGTAGTCCAGCTCACAGGATCCTCATTGTTGAGGACCTGAGAAGCTGGACCAGGCCAAGGGGTCACCCACGCGTCTGCCTGGGGGGGTTGCCAACTGGATCCCGAGCTGTTTCATCGTGTAGTTGGTGTGGCAACTAGTACCAGTGCATGGCCCTCAACCTGAGCTGACCTGGCATGACCTTATAAGTGGGTACAACCACCCTGTTCTTCCACATCTGTGTTCACAGATCTTCTGCATCAATGAGATGTTGGGACAACTTAGCTAGTAGCTTAACGAACAGACTTGATGGACTGAATGGTCTCCTCTTGTTTGTCACATTTCTTATGTTCTAACTATCTTTGGTTTTATTGTCACCGGTAGCATCGATCTGTGTCTGCTCCAGAGTGGCATGTTATTGGTAAATAAAGTGAATGGAACACTGACATTACTAAAATATGCATTTTATGCTTTATGAGTTGACAAACTTGTTTATCGAACTCATTTATTGTAAGCCACAGTGTGTAATTAATCATTTAAAGATTATTTTCTTCCAGCTGTAAAATGATGCTGATTGCATCTGCGAGTATAAAAAGAAAGTGTACATTTTATAAAACTGAAAGGTTTCTAATTAGCCTGTTTGTGTGAGATGGATTAGCTGGAAATGAGTATGATGTATACGTTGATTATCTAATTGGTCTGATTGTTGTCACCCCATACATGATTTAGAAAAATGGGTTTGATTTTGAAGTTTGTTTATTCTTGCATTCTTAAATAATTTATTGAGGAGCAAAATAAATAAATAAACTGCATTTAAACATTTGTATCCACATTCACCATGTGGGCTCTACATTAGGTTTATCAATTACCCAGCTGGGAAGAGCAAACAAAGGACGATCTGTGAGACGGAACTAGAAGGCGGCCAGCATACAGTGAATAGCATGGTGGCACCTTGAGTACATGAAGTGTGGAAGAAATTAAATTGTAAATATAATAAATAAAGACATTTGTTCCTCTTCTAGAAACTAGAATTCGAGTCAGAATTGAAATGAATTCAATTGAATTGAAAACCTTTTTTGTCATTGTAAAATAATTACAACAGATATTACGAGCGCCTCTCCAACTGGGTACAAAAAGCAAAACCGACACAACATTTCGTGAAACTCAGCCAATGCTACGACACATAATACGAGGAAGGAAAAAAAATAAGAATCAAGGCAGGAGGAAGCTTGTTCATGCGCCTTTAATTTCTTTTCACCTCTTTGCAACAGTCTGCTAAAGGATAGCAGCCTGAGACATGGAATGGACACAGGACAAAGACAGAGATTCATACTTACAGTGGTGTGAAAAACTATTTTCCCCCTTCCTGATTTCTTATTCTTTTGCATGTTTGTCACACAAAATGTTTCTGATCATCAAACACATTTAACCATTAGTCAAATATAACACAAGTAAACACAAGATGCAGTTTTTAAAGGATGGTTTTTATTATTTAGGGAGAAAAAAAATCCAAACCTACATGGCCCTGTGTGAAAAAGTAATTGCCCCCTGAACCTAATAACTGGTTGGGCCACCCTTAGCAGCAATAACTGCAATCAAGCGTTTGCGATAACTTGCAATGAGTCTTTACAGCTCTGGAGGAATTTTGGCCCACTCATCTTTGCAGAATTGTTGTAATTCAGCTTTATTTGAGGGTTTTCTAGCATGAAGCGCCTTTTTAAGGTCATGCCATAGCATCTCAATTGGATTCAGGTCAGGAGGTGGATTTGCTGGTGTGTTTTGGGTCATTGTCCTGTTGCAGCACCCAAGATCGCTTCAGCTTGAGTTGACGAACAGATGGCCGGACATTCTCCTTGAGGATTTTTTGGTAGACAGTAGAATTCATGGTTCCATCTATCACAGCAAGCCTTCCAGGCCCTGAAGCAGCAAAACAAGCCCAGACCATCACACTACCACCACCATATTTTACTGTTGGTATGAAGTTCTTTTTCTGAAATGCTGTGTTCCTTTTATGCCAGATGTAACGGGACATTTGCCTTCCAAAAAGTTCAACTTTTGTCTCATCAGTCCACAAGGTATTTTCCCAAAAGTCTTGGCAATCATTGAGATGTTTCTTAGCAAAATTGAGATGAGCCCTAATGTTCTTTTTGCTTAACAGTGGTTTGCGTCTTGGAAATCTGCTATGCAGGCCGTTTTTGCCCAGTCTCTTTCTTATGGTGGAGTCGTGAACACTGACCTTAATTGAGGCAAGTGAGGCCTACAGTTCTTTAGACGTTGTCCTGGGGTCTTTTGTGACCTCTCGGATGAGTCGTCTCTGCGCTCTTGGGGTAATTTTGGTCGGCCGGCCACTCCTGGGAAGGTTCACCACTGTTCCATGTTTTTGCCATTTGTGGATAATGGCTCTCACTATGGTTTGCTGGAGTCCCAAAGCTTTAGAAATGGCTTTATAACCTTTACCAGACTGATAGATCTCAAATGACTTCTGTTCTCATTTGTTCCTGAATTTCTTTGGATCTTGGCATGATGTCTAGATTTTGAGGTGCTTTTGGTCTACTTCTCTGTGTCAGGCAGCTCCTATTGAAGTGATTTCTTGATTGAAACAGGTGTGGCAGTAATCAGGAAATTGAACTCAGGTGTGATACACCACAGTTAGGTGATTTTTGAACAAGGGGGCAATTACTTTTCACACAGGGCCATGTAGGTTTGGATTTTTTTTCTCCCTAAATAATTAAAACCATCATTTAAAAACTGCATGTTGTGTTTACTTGTGTTATATTTGACTAATGGTTAAATGTGTTTGATGATCAGAAACATTTTGTGTGACAAACATGCAAAAGAATAAGAAATCAGGAAGGGGGCAAATAGTTTTTCACACCACTGTATAAGTAACTGATTTATATAACAGTGCCTAACTGATGCTTGTGTAACCCCTGACATTTACTTTAATTGGTTAAAAGACAGGAGATATTTTCAGCAGAGAGCATAACCAGCTTATATACCTCAAAATAAAAATCTTATTCCACTCCTTAGCTCACGTGCAATAGAAAAACATAATTGAGTTTTGCTTTTTAGTTTTTGGAGTTACTAGGTCTTTCCTGATGTTGTCCGGTAATGGTAATGATCAAATATTCTTTGATTCTTGTCATAGCACAAAGCTCATAAGGACACAGTATCTTTATATATAATACGCTACCGTGGCTGTCCGTTTGTCTGTCCAGGATTTTAAATCACCTGTAGCTCGCAAACCGTTTGACCTACTGACCTGAAATTTGGAACACATATAGTATACTATGTGACGTCTACTGTCAGCTTTCAGAGTGATGATTAACCTCAAAGATTATTCCTCTTTGGTTTGCTTCCCGGGTCCTCCCTGCGTGGAGTTTGCATGTTCTCCCCATGTCTGCGTGGGTTTCCTCCCACAGTCCAAAGACATGCAGGTTAGGTGGATTGGCGATTCTAAATTGGCCCTAGTGTGTGCTTGGCGTGTGGGTGTGTTTGTGTGTGTCCTGTGGTGGGTTGGCACCCTGCCCAGGATTGGTTCCTGCCTTGTGCCCTGTGTTGGCTGGGATTGGCTCCAGCAGACCCCCGTGACCCTGTATTCGGATTCAGCGGGTTAGAAAATGGATGGATGGATGGATTACTCCTCTTTTTATTTTTATTTTATTTTATTGTAAAATCAATGCATACAGGCACCATTCTCATCCCTGTCATCTTCGCTGTCACTTCTCCTACCTCTTCATAACTTAAATCATTCTTGAGGCAGATTGAAGACTTAAGTGCCAGCTTAAATGAAAAATTAAGGAAAACGTACTAAGTAATTGCAACACAAACACAGACTTAATCAGCTTTAATGTAAAAAGATGCTGACGGAAGAAGAGAAGAAGCGGGTCGCTAGGGTGGAGAAAGGAAGAGCTGCAAGCGCATCAACCTCTGAGCAAACGAATGTGAAACGTACAGAGAAAGAGGATGACAACTAGGAATGCTCAAGTCAAGTGTATTCACTGCACGGTATTGTGCTTTGCACCGTTACTGGTATACACTCGCCTAAAGGATTATTAGGAACACCTGTTCAGTTTCTCATTAATGCAATTATCTAATCAACCAATCACATGGCAGTTGCTTCAATGCATTTAGGGGTGTGGTCCTGGTCAAGACAATCTCCTGAACTCCAAACTGAATGTCAGAATGGCAAAGAAAGGTGATTTAAGCAATTTGAGCGTGGCATGGTTGTTGGTGCCAGACGGGCCGGTCTGAGTATTTCACAATCTGCTCAGTTACTGGGATTTTCACGCACAACCATTTCTAGGGTTTACAAAGAATGGTGTGAAAAGGGAAAAACATCCAGTATGTGGCAGTCCTGTGGTTGAAAATGCCTTGTTGATGCTAGAGGTCAGAGGAGAATGAATGGGCCGACTGATTCAAGCTGATAGAAGAGCAACTTTGACTGAAATAACCACTCGTTACAACCGAGGTATGCAGCAAAGCATTTGTGAAGACACAACACGAACAACCTTGAGGCGGATGGGCTACAACAGCAGAAGACCCCACCGGGTACCACTCATCTCTACTACAAATAGGAAAAAGAGGCTACAATTTGCACGAGCTCACCAAAATTGGACAGTTGAAGACTGGAAAAATGTTGCCTGGTCTGATGAGTCTCGATTTCTGTTGAGACATTCAAATGGTAGAGTCAGAATTTGGCATAAACAGAATGAGAACATGGATCCATCATGCCTTGTTACCACTGTGCAGGCTGGTGGTGGTGGTGTAATGGTGTGGGGGATGTTTTCTTGGCACACTTTAGGCCCCTTAGTGCCAATTGGGTATCGTCTAAATGCCACGGGCTACCTGAGCATTGTTTCTGACCATGTCCATCCCTTCATGACACCATGTGCCCATCCTCTGATGGCTACTTCCAGCAGGATAATGCACCATGTCACAAAGCTCGAATCATTTCAAATTGGTTTCTTGAACATGACAATGAGTTCACTGTACTAAAATGGCCCCCACAGTCACCAGATCTCAACCCAATAGAGCATCTTTGGGATGTGGTGGAACAAGAGCTTCGTGCCCTGGATGTGCATCCCACAAATCTCCATCAACTGCAAGATGCTATCCTATCAATATGGGCCAACATTTCTAAAGAATGCTTTCAGCACCTTGTTGAATCAATGCCACGTAGAATTAGGGCAGTTCTGAAGGCGAAAGGGGGTCAAACACCGTATTAGTATGGTGGTCCTAATAATCCTTTAGGTGAGTGTATATACTGTACATGCTGCGCTGATGGACTGAAACTCCCAGCATTTTCTGCTGGTTCCCCAATGGGACCCAATATCGAGTGCTGCTGCCATCTAACACCTGAGGGAATTAAGTAACCCTCTGCAACAATATGTATATTGAGGGAGGAAGTGGACGAAGCTCATGGGAATTAGTGGAGGTGGAAAGACTGGCTGGGAGAAAGGTCTGTGTTGCAAATTTGTGCTGGACTTTGTTTAAATCAATAAATCATGTGTTGTGTGGCAATTTGTGTCCTGCCTGTCTGTGTCAGGGTTAGGGTGGCTGGGTATGTGCCCAGGGCATCAAACCGGTTATGTGTGTGCATATGTAAATGCTCTCATTGTTAACAAGTACATCATATCAAGCATAGCTATGAAATCTGTATTGATGAACATTGGGTCATATTGAAGAGGTCAGTAACTCTCTAACTTGCAAATCGCTTGAGTATCTATCTATCTATCTAATCTAATCTAATCTATATGACCTGAAATTTAGTACACATATACTACGTGACGTCTACTATCCATTTTCAGGGTGAGGATTGACCTCCAAGGTTATTCCTCTTTTTATTTTTATTTTATTTTATTGTAGAATCAACTCTCGGCAGCATGCGCCGTTCTCATTCCTACCACCTTCGCCATCACTTCTCCTACCTCTTCATATCTTAAATCATTCTTGAGTCAGATGGAAGACTTACAGTAAGTGCCAGCTTAAGTGAAAAATTAAGGAAAACGTACTAAGTAATTGCAACACAAACACTGACTCAATCAGTTTTACTGTGAAAAGACGCTGATGAAAGAAGAGAAGAAGCAGGCCACTAGGGTGAAGAAAAGAAGAGCTGCTCGGGAAGCAACAAGCGCATCAACCTCTGAGCAAACGAATGCTAAACGTACAGAGAAAGAGGATGGAAACTAGGAATGCTCGAGTCAAGTGTATTCACGCCACGTTATCGTGCAGTATGCCGTTACTGGTCTTTATATATATTACGCTACAGTGGCTGTCCAGGATTTTAAATCACCTGTAGCTTGCAAACCGTTTGACCTGAAATTTTGTACACATATACTATGTGACAACTACTGTCCGCTTTTGGGGTGAGGATTGACCTCGAAGGTTATTTCTCTTTCTATTTAATTTTATTGTTGAATCATCTCTTGGCAGCAGCCAGCAGGGAGGCCATGTGGCACATACCTATGAGCGTCGTTCTCATTCCTACCACATTCACTGTCACTTCTCCTCCTACATCTTCATATCCTAAATCATTCTTGAGGCAGATTGAACACTTAAGTGCCAGCTTAAGTGACAAATTAAGGAAAGGAAGCAGCAAGCGCATCAACCTCTGAGCAAACGAATGCTAAACGTACAGAGAAAGAGGATGAAAACTAGCAATGCTCAAGTCAAGTGTATTCACTGCACGGTATTGGGCAGTGCACCGTTACTGGTTTTACATACTGCAAGACAAAAACCTAGTAACTCCACTGACCAATGAAAACGTCGGATTAGAATCACATGATTTAAATGCTGTGACCGCGTGATTTAAATGACACGTGTTGTTGATTCATGAAAAAAAAAAAAACAATATTGTGTACGTGAAACTCAGGCGAGCTTCGTTAATTAGAGATCATTAATTATAGGGGCGACTTCATATTCTCGATTTGCAGAAGACTTGAAAGATGTGACCTACTCGGTTTTTCCATGGTTGGTGAGATATCTCTTAAATTCAGCTCTTACCCTTTTATAGAAAACTGGGTAGGTGACAACAGTAAAGTCTTACTGGGTACACGACATTCAGCCCCACATCATAAACCACCTTGCAGTTAGGAGATTCAGGTTCGCTTCCCGGGTCTTCCCTGCGTGGAGTTTGCATGTTCTCCCCGTGTCTGCGTGGGTTTCCTCCCACAGTCCAAAGACATGCAGGTTAGTTGCATTGGCCATCGTAAATTGTCTCTAGTGTGTGCTTGGTGTGTAGGTGTCTGCGTGTGTGTGTGTGTGTGCCCAGGCACTGCCCGGGGTTTGTTCCTGCCTTGCTCCCTGTGCTGGCTGGGATTGCCTCCAGCGGACCCCCGTGACCCTGTTTTCGGATATGGTGGGTTGGACAATGACTGAGTGGCCTACCTCTCTTTCTTATGGATGGACGTTGATTTGTTTCGAACCTAGTTTTGTTAAACTTGACTTGCATGTATGGAATGTTATTTGATTTCAAATAAAAAAAAACAGGTTGTGTAATACATTTTCAATAAATAATGTCAATAAATAATCTATTAAAATATTGTCAAAGTGTGGGTTTTAAAGTTCAAGAAATGAATGAATAAATAAACCATCGAAGCAGTTAAATTCCCAAGCTTTAAAATACAGTCGGGATCTTCTTTAAAATCACCGCAAGCCTTAGCGCCTCCCTCTAATTCTGATGAACATGAGGAGACGTCGACCGACAGCCGCAGTCATCTTTCTCTTTAGCTTGGCCCTCAGCCACCTCAGGCAGTACCCATCTGGGGTCCCCAAACCTTTCTCTGTGTCTGAAGAGACCCCACGAGCCCACCACCATCTCTCTGTATCCCACTCAGAGATGTTCCTAGGAGCGATCCTGCCCCTCAATCACTCGCTCCTTTTGGGGTCACTTCCCGACCGCCTACCTCCTTTCCATAACTGCACTAACTCCACCACAATGCCGACTCCATTGTTTGTCTTCTTTCTCTTTAACCTCTGGACTTCATCTTTTTTTTCCTCCCTTGTTCTCGATCTCATCTTTATACACCTATGCATAAGGCGACCTAATTACTATCTGCGGAGTGCCGATGCGGGACAGTTAACCTAATTTAAACCATCCGCTTGCCACCGCATCGAACGCCCCACAGCAGCACTCGTAAATCCCAAGATGCACGTGTTTTTTTTTTTTTGTTTTATAACTTGCATTGCTACGGCCCTCTTTCACCACAGGGGCTTATACAAATTATAAAACGCTTCTCAAAATCGAATATTTAAAACATCTGGTTGTACCTTTGCATTTAAATTATCCTTCCTTACCTTACTGGATTACCAAGATGCTGAGAACCTATTAGCATTTTCACTCATGTCTACTTTTCCCAGCACTTCAGTTTTTATATCAGCAAGCTACAGCAATACGGCTTTATTAATTTATGTGAATAATTCTGTAAAATGTAATATTTATGCCACAGAGGGTGAAGTTTCAGACAATTTTAGATTAACAATACATTTGGATTTGTCATTTGGTAATAGGATCAGCTAGGAATATAATGAAAATGGGGCTTGAATCTGGAAGTTGCCGGAAACAATTAGCAAGTATGGGGCTCTCCTTTAAGGCACAGTTCTTAAGACTGTGTGTATGCCTATTGTGGAACGGAATATCACAAAGTCAAAATTCACGTCATTGTATCAGGTAGTTGTGATGCTGAACCGACCTTCAGATGATATTCATAGTCAAGTTAACATCACAGACCAGCAAGTCACGTCAAACAGCAGATGTCATGGACCGAATCCCACCAGGTTAGATGAGAACTTTACTAATCCCAAGGGGAAAATTCCGATGTATACAGCAGCAGAAACATAAAAAACAAGAACACAGCCAATCAACCAATCGATAAGTAAATAAATACATAAATATCTACAGATTGCACAGAAAATATAAAGAAGAATATGTTGACAGGAAGCATTGAATTGCTTGATAGCAATGGGCAGAAAAGACCATCTGAGGTGCTTCTTAGCACACTGCGGTGGCATGAGCCTCTGGCTAAATGTGTGGGGATGAAGGCCATTTTTCAGGATGGTATCAAATTGTGTCATCATCCTCTTTTCCACAACAGCTTCCAGTGTGTCCAGGGTTCGTGCCGTGATGGCACAGGCTTTCCTGATAAGTATATTCGGGGATTGTGCTTCTTTTGAGCTCAGGTTGCTTCCCCAGTGTAGTCTGCTAGAACATTTCCAGCAGCTTGCTGCACGCAACAAAAGACCTCCTTAGGAAGTCCATTCCACTCTGGCCCTTCTTGTCCAGTGCCACTGTGTTGTCAGACCAGTCCAGTTTACTGGGACTTGTAGCTCTGGAATACTTCCATGTCCTCCCTTTGAATGGTGACTGGTCTCGGAGGCACCTTGGCATGTCAGAAGTCCACCACCACTCACCATTGTCTTGCTAATGTTAAACAGAAGATTGTTGTCCCTACACCAAAAGACACCTCCATTATTAATGCAGCCTAGGATGGAGGAGTCATCTGAACATTTTCAGCACCAGACATCATGGACCAAATCCCACCAGGTCATGGCAAACAGATGCCACAGCCTGCGGCGGCCACAAAGAACTGCCAAAGAGTAGAAAACTTCATTTGGATTTAATCTTTTGTGAGACCACCAGACTGAGGCCACATCTTTATAAAAGGCACACGTTTATTGTTCCACAAATACCACAGTCCCGCACAGCACACTCTGCTCCCAGCACCAACCACCCCTACTCCGGGCTTCTCTCTCACTGTCCTGCTCCCACTCCCGACTCTAGCTCTCTGATTTCATGGAGGCGGCCCCTTTTATTCCCACCCAGATGTGCTCCAGGTGCTTGATGACGTCCTTCTGGCAGCACTTCCTGGTGTGGCGGAAGTGCTGCCCTTGTATCCGGAAGCACTCCAGGCATCACTGGAGTGGTGGAAGTGAACGTTTCCCAGGCTCCATGAGGCTTGGGGCAACCCCTGGCGGTGGCCATGGGCCCCAATGGGCTTGAGCCTCCTTGCTCCTCTCCCATGGTCCTCTCCCAATCCAGGGTGGTTGCCCCCTCGTGGCCCGGAGGATGTACTGCATATGCCACCTCCCTGTCCTTCCAGGCGTCCCAGCTGGGTCTGTCCCCCAGCCTCCTGTAACACTTTGTAAACTGTTACAGCACTTTCATACTTCCTTCTTCTGACCTGCTTATACTGTGCCTGCCTATAGTGCTGGGCATACAATGGAAAGTAGCCCTGAACGAGGTGCCAGTCCAGTGAATGTGATGGTTCGGGTTGGCTCCATGGTCCTTGGCAGCTTAAACCCAAAACCTCATTCATTCATTCATTTTCCATTGCTTATTTAAAGCAGGGGGCAACAGTTTTAGTAGTGAGGCCCATATCTGCATAATGTCAGAGTACAGTTTATGCACAGACAATAAAAAGTATTCACCAGAATCGCCATGGATTTTATTTAGCTTTCTTCACACTGATCATCAGAAAAAAACACTTATTGATCTCAAAGTGAAAACAGATCTCTACAGAGCGGCCTAAATGAAATTACAAATTTACATTTTCCAAAGCTTCTCCATACCCGGGTAGTGGGGGCAACAGCCTTAGTAGTGAGACATCCTTTTCCCCAGCCACACTTGCCAACTCATACTTTGGGATCGATCCCAAGGTGTTCCCAGGCCATCTGAGGGATAGAATCCACCCAGACAGCCCTTGGGTCTTCCCTGGGGTCCTCCCAGCTGGTCGTGACTGTAAAACCTCAACAGGGTAGCGTCCAGGGGGCTTCTGTATCAGATGTCCCACCCACCTATCTTGGCTCCTCTCCAAGGATGGGCTGGGACAAATGAGGACACACATAGACACACACACAGATATACACAGTCAGTAAAGGTTAGGTGAAAAATGCTCCAGGGCTTTTATTAAAAGCGACAAGGTGTGTAATAGTGCAGTGCCAACATCATTCGATTCATAAATAAATAATCCATAAAATCAAGGTGAACAGTGGAGGTTAAAAGTCCAAATAAATGAAAATTAATAAATCCATAAAAACAAGGTTAAAACTCCAGGCATGTCATATTTTAAAACAGTCACAAGCCTCAATTCAGCTCTTTAAATGTCCTGTACGGGCCTTGCAGGAGGAGGAGACGGCCCAGCGACAGGAGTGGGGCCAGCCATCAAAAACTTGGCATGTGTCCCCCTCAGCCACTCCCTGGCCTGACACTGGGTTGGGGAGAAGCCGGCATACATTACTCCTCCCCTCATTACGCCATTCCCCACCGTAAGGTGCTCAGAAGGAACTCAGTCGAGCGCTAGCCACAAGGCCCTCTCTCTGAGACTCACACCTGACCACCTGCCTCCACCCCAAATAGCAATCCTGCCTCTCATTCTCTCTTCCTCTTAACTTCGGTTCCTTTTCTGCTCTTCTTTTGTCTCTCCGGCCAGGTGCCAATCGGGTGCTGCAAACACCTGCTCCAAGGTGGCAATGAAACACTTGACCGATCCTCACATAAACGTGCGACCATCCAAGCACCCCAATCCGTCTCAGAGTGATGCGTCGACATTCCCACCTCCGCCAGCCTAGAGCCTGCATGCTCCGGGACTTCCATTTATTTATTTGAAATGTGCAGCACCACAAACATCTCTCATCACAGACCTTTGTCTTTATCATCTCAGATCCTTAAAACGTGCCTGGAGAGCCCGGGTGTGGTGGTAGTGCTGGGGGGAAGATGACCAGGGACACCCATAGAACTGGCTATAGTTGGTTCCCAATGCAATTTGCCAACATGCCAGAGCCGAGTATATTCAGCGACGTAGATTTGTATGAACTCCGCCACCGGCTCTAGTTGGTCCCCAGTGCAATTTGCCAGCACGCCAGAGCTGATCAGTCCGTGCTGTCCATTCGTTGAGCAGCCAGCTCATGACCACTGGCACCCCCTAGTGAATCAGCATCACTATATCTGGGATTCAGCCGCTGCACTAGACTAGCCTGCCAGCATCATTGTTAACCTCTTTGTACTCGAGTGCAGCCAGTTCAAGCGCAATTGGTGCAGTCGGTGATTTACTGAATTTCATCAATGGTGTCATTTGCACCATCTACATATAATAATAGATTGTTGCAGTAGTTTTTATACTTTTTACAGTCCATTGGCAGTGTGTAAAATAATCAGTGTTGCAGTCGCTTTGCATGAAAAAAATATGTGATGCATTAAAATTTCACTTTTTCTTGGTGAATTGTAACGTTTCCTTAAAAAGTGCAGCAAGAAAGTACTTGGCGTCCAGGGGTGTATTAGTATGTGGCAGTTTAAGGGTTAAAGCAGTGTTTCTCAAACATTTTGGTGTCAGGACCCTCTTTTCTCCATGGAAGTGCTCCCCCGCAGTGAATCAAGCATGACTGTCAGAGTGGGGTGAGGCGGTGTCACCCTTGGCAATTCAAGAGTGATCGTCAGAACAGTGGGTGGTTGTGAACTGTAATAGAATCAAGCATGATGGTTGGAGCGCCATGTGCAGAGCTGAAGAAACTACAGGAGTATTTAACCACATTATGAAGATATGGAAAACAGTGATGGATGCTAGGCTGAGAGGAGAGGTGGCCATCTGTGAGCAGCAATATAGTTTCATGCTAGGAAAGAGTATTGCAGATGTGATGTTTGCATTAAGAGTGTTGAAGTACAGAGAGCGCCATCATTTGAGAGGTGACCCACCACGACCCAGTACAGTAATCCCTCCTCGATCGCGGGGGTTGCGTTCCAGAACCCCCCCACGATAGATAAAAATCTGCGAAGTAGAAACCATATGTTTGTATGGTTATTTTTATATACAGTGGTGTGAAAAACTATTTGCCCCCTTCCTGATTTCTTATTCTTTTGCATGTTTGTCACACAAAATGTTTCTGATCATCAAACACATTTAACCATTAGTCAAATATAACACAAGTAAACACAAAATGCAGTTTTTAAATGATGGTTTTTATTATTTAGGGAGAAAAAAATCCAAACCTACATGGCCCTGTGTGAAAAAGTAATTGCCCCCTGAACCTAATAACTGGTTGGGCCACCCTTAGCAGCAATAACTGCAATCAAGCGTTTGCGATAACTTGCAATGAGTCTTTTACAGCGCTCTGGAGGAATTTTGGCCCACTCATCTTTGCAAAATTGTTGTAATTCAGCTTTATTTGAGGGTTTTCTAGCATGAACTGCCTTTTTAAAGTCATGCTATAGCATCTCAATTGGATTCAGGTCAGGACTTTGACTAGGCCACTCCAAAGTCTTCATTTTGTTTTTCTTCAGCCATTCAGAGGTGGATTTGCTGGTGTGTTTTGGGTCATTGTCCTGTTGCAGCACCTCAGCTTGAGTTGACGAACAGATGGCCGGACATTCTCCTTCAGGATTTTTTGGTAGACAGTAGAATTCATGGTTCCATCTATCACAGCAAGCCTTCCAGGTCCTGAAGCAGCAAAACAACCCCAGACCATCACACTACCACCACCATATTTTACTGTTGGTATGATGTTCTTTTTCTGAAATGCTGTGTTCCTTTTACGCCAGATGTAACGGGACATTTGCCTTCCAAAAGTTCAACTTTTGTCTCATCAGTCCACAAGGTATTTTCCCAAAAGTCTTGGCAATCATTGAGATGTTTCTTAGCAAAATTGAGACAAGCCCTAATGTTCTTTTTGCTTAACAGTGGTTTGCGTCTTGGAAATCTGGCATGCAGGCCGTTTTTGCCCAGTCTCTTTCTTATGGTGGAGTCGTGAACACTGACCTTAATTGAGGCAAGTGAGGCCTGCAGTTCTTTAGACGTTGTCCTGGGGTCTTTTGTGACCTCTCGGATGAGTCGTCTCTGCGCTCTTGGGGTAATTTTGGTGGCGGCCACTCCTGGGAAGGTTCACCACTGTTCCATGTTTTTGCCATTTGTGGATAATGGCTCTCACTGTGGTTCGCTGGAGTCCCAAAGCTTTAGAAATGGCTTTAAAACCTTTACCAGACTGATAGATCTCAATTACTTCTGTTCTCATTTGTTCCTGAATTTCTTTGGATCTTGGCATGATGTCTAGCTTTTGAGGTGCTTTTGGTCTACTTCTCTGTGTCAGGCAGCTCCTATTGAAGTGATTTCTTGATTGAAACAGGTGTGGCAGTAATCAGGCCTGGGGGTGGCTATGGAAATTGAACTCAGGTGTGATACACCACAGTTAGGTTATTTTTGAACAAGGGGCAATTACTTTTTCACACAGGGCCATGTAGGTTTGGATTTTTTCTCCCTAAATAATAAAACCATCATTTAAAACTGCATTTTGTGTTTACTTGTGTTATATTTGACTAATGGTTAAATGTGTTTGATGATCACACATGATGACAAACATGCAAAAGAATAAGAAATCAGGAAGGGGGCAAATAGTTTTTCACACCACTGTATTTTAAGCCCTTATAAACTCTCCCACACTGTTAACATTATTAGAGCCCTCTAGACATGAAATAGCACCCTTTAGTCAAAAGTTTAAACTGTGCTCCATGACAAGACAGAGATGGCAGTTCTTTCTCACATTTAAAAGAATGCAAATGTATGTTCTCTTCAAAGGAATACGTGTCAGGAGCTGAGAATGTCAGAGAGGGAGAAAGAGAGAAAAGCAAACAATTAAAAAATCAATATGTGCTTTTGGGCTTTTAAGTATGCCGAAGCACCGCGATAAAGCGACATTTTTTAGAGGAGTATCCGTATCCACTAGGCAAACAGCCTCTGCGCAAACAGCCCCTCTGCTCACACCCCCTCCGTCAGGCACAGAGAATGTCAGAGAGGGTGAGAGAGACAGAGAAAAGCAAACAATCAAGCACCGCGCGGGAAGCATATCGTATATCATTGAGGAGTTTTAGTTAATACATAATACATTCTCTGATTGGGTAGCTTCTAAGCCATCCTCCAATAGCGTCCCTTGTATGAAATCAACTGGGCAAACCAACTGAGGAAGCATGTACCATAAATTAAAAGACCCATTGTTCGCAGCAATCCGTGAACCAGCAAAATATATATATATATATATATATATATATATATTTAGATATGCTTACATTTAAAATCCACAATGGAGTGAAGTGCGAAAGTCAAAGCGCGATATAGCAAGGGATCACTGTAATATTATTAACAAAAGTGGGTTGAGAAGCACTGCCTTAAAGGATAAGTTTGGTGTTTTTCAAGTCCAAGTTACTTCGTCACACAAACATGGTATGTATTAATTTGCCATCATGATTATGAAGCAATTAGTTCAACTCGGAAAAAATAGAGAGCGTTTCCATTAAATGGGAAGAAGGGGCACTTTACAGGACAGAATGTGTACAAATCTCTGTCCCTTTTCATTTCTGTATTGTTAAGTCAGTGGAAATTTAATAAACTACAAGTCTTTATCTTTTCTTATATTTCTATAGACAAAAATCAGAAGATCAGTGGGCTGCCCTTGACCCCACACTTTACATTTCTAAGTTTGGACTTAAACAAACTTTTAGATTTTTAAGCAAAAAAAGATTAAGAGGAGACATGACTAAAGTGTTTAAAATTATGAAGTGAATTAGTACAGTGGATCGAGACTGTAAATGAGTTCATCAAGAACACGGGGACACAGTTGGAGACTTGTTAAGGGGAAACTTTACACAAACATTAGGAGGTTTTCCTTTTCTCAAAAAACAAGACACTTGGAATAAGCGACCAAATAGTGTGGTAGACAGTAAGACTTTAGAGACTTTCAAAACTCGACTTGATGTTTTTTTGGAAGAAATAAGTGGATAGGACTGGCGAGCTTTGTTGGACTGAATGGCCTGTTCTCATCAAGATTGTTCTAATGTTCTGAGTTTGGCCAAAATTCTTGTTAATAGTTGCTGTTGATGCAGGCTTGATGGACTGGGATTGATTAGGGTTAACTTAACCCTAAGCCTAACCCTAATTTCTGGACCAAAGACGTCCTGTGGCTAAAATTAAAATTTGTTTAAATTAATTACAAATATGCTTTGTCACTGTGTACATGTGGCTATGTCCTGGGTCCTTCTTGCTAGGAGTTTGCATGTTCTTCTCATGTCTGCGTTTGCTTACTGTCCAAATACATGCTGTTTAGGTAAATTGGCCCAAGTGGGTGTTTGGTGTGTTTGTATGTGTGTTTGCTCTCCAGTGTCCTACCAAAGATTGTTTGTTCCTCCATTGTGCCCTATTCTTGCTGGCATTAGCTCCAGCTCCCAAACTGTGATCTCAGTTTGGATAAAACAGATTAGAAAATGACATGGCATGTGACGACAATGACCTTATGTACGTACCTATAAAAACCACAAGCCTCTTTGTCTGCCTGGATATCTGCTCATTCTGAATAGAATACGGACTGATTTTGGCAGTACTAATGAAGGTGAGTCCCATTAGGTCTATATTCTGCTTTCTCTTGCCCAAAGAACAGTGCCAAACAATTCCTGGTATACTCAAAAGGGTTTTGTGCTAATTTAGTGTTTCCAAAATTTTGTCAAGTCCCAGAAATTAGGGTTAGGCTTAGGGTTAAGTTAACCCTAATCATTTCCAGTCCATCAAGCTTGATTCAGTAAGACGAGGCAGGAATTCACCCAGGCTCTTCTCAGCAACTCAGCAACCACCTAAGTGGAAAAGCCCCTGGGATGGATAAGATCCACCCAGAAATGCTGGCTCTGGATATTGTTGGACTGTCATGGCTGACACACCAGCTCAGTGTTGCGTAGTCATCAGGAGCTGTACGTCTGGAATGGCAGACTGGGGTGGTGGTTCCCATTTTTAAAAAGGGGGACAGGTGGGATTGCTCCAACTATCAGCCTCCCTGGGAAACTAAAAAGGAGTCTCAGATCCACAAGGAACAATATGGATTCCATCCAGGAATGGTGGACCATACCCTCATGAGGATTATGGAAGGGTCATGGGAGTACACCCAGTCGGACTACATTAGAGAAGGCATATGACAGTGTTCCTCGAGGGATGCTGGGAGAGTAGGGAGTTCCGGACCCCAAATAAGGGCTATTCCGTCCCTGTGTAATCACAGTGGGTCTGCATTCTCAGAAAAACAGCACCGTTTCCAGTAAGTGTTGGGCTCTAACATGGCTGAGCTGTGTCTCCTATCCTGTTTGTGGTTTTCACAGTCACGATATTAAGGTGCAGTCGGGTTGGGGAGAGGGTCCAATTCGGTGACCTTAGAATCGTGTCACTGCTTTTTTCCGATGTGGTGGTCCTGTTGGCTTCATCATCCTGCGAACTCCAGCATGCATTGGGACGGTTTGTGACCAAGTGTGAAGCGGTGGACATAAGGAACAGCACCTCCAAATCTGAGGTTATGGTCCTCAGTGGGAAAAATGGTGGACTGTTCTCTCCGAGTGGGAGGTGAGTTAGTGCTTCAAATGAAGGAATTTAAATACTTTGGGGTCTTGTTTACGAGTGAGGGGAAAAGGGGTGGTGAGATCGACAGATGGATTGGGGCAGCAAGCTCATTTATGCAGTCGCTATACTAATCCATAATGGGGAAGAAGGTGCTGAGCCAGAAGGCAAAGCTCTCGATATATCAGTTGATCATCTGCCTAACCTTACCTATGGTAGTGAGCTTTGGGTAATAATCGAACGAATGAGATCACGGTTACAATGAGGCTAAAATGATCTTTCTCCTCAGAATGGATGAGAGGCTCAGAGAAAAGCCGCTGATGCTTTGCATCAAGAGTAGCCATTTACAGTGGTTTGGGCATCCAATGTGGATGCCTCCCTGTGGAGTTTTTACTGGCAAGACCATCTGGGAGGAGACCCCTGGGAAGACCAGGCCTCACTAGAAGGGTTATATCTACTAGATGGTCTGGGATGCCTTGAGATCCCACAGTATAAATTGGCAAGTGCAGCAGGGGAATAGGACATTTGTGCCTCACTGCTGAGGCTGTTGCCTCCATGACCCGGGTTCGGGGAAGCTTTGGATAATGAATGAATGTAAATGTGTAACTTCATTTAGGCCGCTCTGCAGAGATCTGGTTTCTTTTTTGTTGTCTTTTTCTATTGATCAGTGTCAAGAAAGCCAAATTAAATCCACAAGAGATCCTACGTTGTATAATAATAAAATGTGAAAATGTCCAATACGATGAATACTTTTTATAGTCCGTGCATAAATAGCGCTCTGGCATAGCAGTTTTTATTATGCAGATGATTCAGGGTGATATAAAGTAAAAGGATTATGGCATCCCCTCTAGACAGTTCATGAAAACAGGCAAACTGGAGTTGGTTCAGACTCTCTAAAATTGTGTTCAGTTTATTGCATTTCAGCACCAGCCTCTCATTGCATGTTATGGCGACTGCAGTGACTGCCAGCGCTTTGTACCCCCATTGTTGCTCAGTCATGTTTGAGCGTTGTCCATTTCCATTTATGAGAGCATTTTGGCAGATGTGAATTATTTAATTCATATTTTTCATAAATATATATGTGCTTGGGGTGGCATGGTGGCACAGTGGTAGTGTTGCTGCCTTGCAGTAAGCAGACCCAGGTTTGTTTTCCTATGTGGAGTTTGCATGTTATTGCAGGCTACCACAGTTCACGGCTTAGCGACTTCCACCTTTCACCAGACACAAACATTGACAGCTGCCTCATTGTGAATGGTGCTTAGGAGGCTAACGTCTTGCTTGTCCTTAACTTAATCACAATTATTTTTCCTACTGTCACAGAACGCTGAAGCTCCATGCGACAGATTTCACCTTGCATATTAAGGCGGTTTGGTTCACTTTCATCACTTTCTCTTTCCACGTCAACGTCTGATGCCCCATTCACGTCATCATCACTTTCACTCGATTTGAGCACTGATTTAGTTTCTGTTCATTATATAACTGCCTTTACGACTTTTTGTGTGTCATTGTGTTTTTCATCAGATGCCCCGTCCCACTCATAAATATTAACGGGTTACCTTAGAGTCGCCCACTCATAAATATTAACGGGTGGCCTTAGAGTGGGAAAACACATTGAAATATTCATGATTTTTTTATAGCATGATGTTATTTCATCCAGTAGATTGCAGCAGAATACGGTCCCAAGCATTATCCGGGTTTGAAAATGTCAAGCTGATCACTGCATATCACACCAAGTCTGACTCGGGCTTAACCATAGTCACGTAGAGTCATGCTTGAGGTTAGCCGATGGAGGCTTTGATCGGGGCTCTCGAGAGACTGAGCAAGGAGTCTGAGTTTATGGGCTTGCGAGTGTCCTGGATAAAAACCAACATCCAGGTCTTTAATGATCTCTTGGGCACGGCCATCGGTAGTGTGTCTGTCTGCAGAGAGAGTGTTGACCTCGTCGAGAGGTTTACTTACCTTGGCAGCGACATTCATGTCTCTGGTGACTCTTCCTATGAAGTCAGTAGATGGATTGGGAGAGCATGGGGGGCTAATGAAATCGCTGGAAAGGGGTGTGTGATCCTATGATCCAATATCTATGCAAAAGGACGAGGGTCCAAGTCTTTAGAGCTCTGGTGCTTCCTGTCTTGCTCTATAGTTGCGAGACATGAATGCTATCCAGTGACCTGGGACAAAGACTGGACTCCTTCGGTACTGTGTCTCTTTGGAGGGTTCTCGGGTACTGCTGGCTTGACTTTGTGTTGCTCACAGAGTCCTGAATGAGGCACATGACCTGCATTGTGAGGCAATTATGGCACTACGGCCATGTGGCCTGATTACCCGATGGTAATCCAGCTCGTAAAATCCTCATTGTTGAGGATCCGAGTGACTAGACCAGGCCAAGGGGGTCACCTACGTAACACCTGGCAGAGTGTCAATTCTGGAGGGTGGGACTGGGTCGCATGTCTGCCTTGGGGGGTTGCCAACCAGGATCCTCAGCTGTTTCCTTGTGTGGCAACAAGCTGTACCAGTGCATGCTCCCCAACCTGACCTGACCTGACAATTTCTGAGGTCACTAGTGACTCATGGCTCTTGGTGAAGTATACAATGTGGCCTCCTAGTGGATGAAATGTTGAACTGTGAAGTAAACAGTCACAGCTTCAGCTTCTACCAATGGGCATCAGGCAGTTCACAGTGTGGCATTACACGAGTCACATCAGCTGTGTGTTTGTACTGCCAAAAAATTAGAAAATGTGATGAACAAGCTGCGTTTAATACAAGTTTCAGCTCAAATACAAATGGTAATAGACGACTGTAAATTCTCTTGTAAAGGTAAAGATTACGGCTTTTTCCTACTACCCTTTATATAAACAGCTAATATAGTCGACAGGGCAGCAAAGAAAATAAAGAATATTTGAACAATGCTAAATCTTCTGGAAATGCATTTCACCTGACATGCCGCTATCAGTAAAGCGCCGGATGTCCTTGTTTTATACAAGGAAGGGGATTACGAACTGAGCGGCGCCAATGACACTCCAACCATTTATAAAGTACATCTGAAGTCCGTGGAGGAGTCAATGAAGGACTCTGTGAATTTACAAATACTTCTCTTTCTTGTGTGATGGCAATTTCACAGCTTTATTGTTTAGAAGGCGACTGAAGAATTATTTTCAGATAAAATTATTTGAAGGTTTGCAAAGATTAAAAATGCTTTTTTATTATGGTTTTACAGATATCAAACAGATTTGAGGCCTTGATCATCTTTATTGACAAAAGTTCTACTTTACATACGATATTATTATTAATTAGCAGGGAATGCAAAAAGACATAAACAGATACTACATGGACCCTACATTGCTGTAATTGTCACAACCTCTACGAGTGCCGACTCAGCGCTGTGTCTTCAAGGGTTTGCTTGATCCTATTCTGACACCACCTTCAAGGTGTTCTGCGCATCAGAGTTTGGACTGATAAACTAATTTTATATTGCTTGACCACTGTAAGAGAATCATCATAACAACAACAATAACATTTATTTCTATAGCACATTTTCATACAAATGATGTAGCTCAAAGTGCTTTACAAGATGAGGAAAGAAAAAAGAAAAAATGTACAAATAAGATTAGGCAATACTAATTAACAAAAGAATAAACTAAGATCTGATGGCCAGGAGGACAGAAAAAAACAAAAGAAACTCCAGAGAGATGGAGAAAAAAAACTAAATCTGCAGGGGTTCCAAGGCCACGAGACCACCGAGCCCCCACTGAGCATTCTACCTAGCATCAATGCCCTCAATCAGTCCTCATGATTTTCAGACTTCACGTAGAAGAATTAGAAGATGATGGTCATGTGGACCTCTGGCCTTCAATCCATCGATGTAGTGACTGGATGGTGCCCTGATCAGGTGGTGGGGGTGCAGATAGGCCACCACAGAAAAACAGAAAAAGAACAGCAGAGAAAGTAGGGGTCAGTATGGATTGTGGGGATATGATAAAAATGATCATTCAATGCAAATACACAATATCAGGGCTACACTAAAATGAAGCTATGAGAAAGCCATGTTAACCCTTCAACTGCCACATACTAACGCACCCCTGGATGCCAAATACTTTTTTGCTGGCACTTTTTAAGTAAACGTCACAATTCACAAAGAAAATGTGAAATTTTAATGGAACACATTTTTTTTCATGCAAAGATCATCACAATTACTGCAACACTGATCATTTTACACACCGCCAATGAACTGTAAAATCTATAAAAAAAACTACTGCAACAATATGTACAAGGTGCAACTGACACCATTGATGAAATTCAGTAAATCACCGAGCCAACTGTACTTGAACTGGCTGCACACGAGCACACAGAGGCCAACACTGATGCTGGCAGGCTAGTCTAGTGCAGCGGCTGAATACAATACAATACAATACAATACAGTTTATTTGTTGTATAGCCCAAAATCACACAGGAAGTGCCGCAATGGGCTTTAACAGGCCCTGCCTTTTGACAGCCCCCCAGCCTTGACTCTCTGAGAAGACAAGGAAAAACTCCCAATAAAAACCTTGTAGGAAAAATGGAAGAAACCTCGGAAAGGCAGTTCAAAGAGAGACCCCTTTCCAGGTAGGTTGGGCGTGCAGTAGGTGTCAAAAGTAGGGGGTCAATACAATACAATACACAGAACAGAACAATTCCTTAAGACAGCATAATAATAAAAATTTTAGAAGTACGGTTTAACAGTAGATGATATGACATAATTAGGTTTGGATATTTTTAGAGTCCTGGAGACCTCATCCATCAAGCTGCCTCCCCATTTGGCCATGCCACGGCTGAAACGTTGCTCCGATGAAAGGACCCCTCTTTCCCATGATTCCTGTGATCCTCCATCAGGGATGACTTTACCATAGGCAGGCAAACAACTTGGCAGGTGGGCCGTGGCACCAATGGCCACATTTGAATCCCAGGGACAGTGATGCTGATACGCTAGGGGGCGCCAGTGGTCATGAGCAGGCTGCTCAGCGAATGGACGGCACAGACTGATCAGCTCTGGCGTGCTAGCAAATTGCACTGGGAAGCGACTATGGCCGGTTGCGGAGTTCAATAAATGTACGTCGCCGAATATACTTGCCTCCGGCGTACTGGCAAATTGCATTGGGAACCGACTATAGTCGATTGTGGCGGTTTAAGGGTTAAAATAATGAGTTTTTAGCAGTTTTTTAAAGTGCGCCATCGTATTAGCCTTTTGAATTTCTATCGGTAAGCTATTCCAGATTTTAACAGCAGAAGGCCGCCTCACCACTTCATTTAAGTTTAGCTCTTGGAATTCTAAGCAGACACTCATTTGAAGATCTAAGGTTACGATTTGGAGTGTAAGGTGTCAAACACTCCAATATATAAGATGGAGCAGATTATTGAAGGCTTTGTAAACCATCAGCAGTGTTTTAAAGTCAATTCTAAATGGCACGGGTAACCAATGTAGTGACATCAAAACAGGTGAGATGTGTTCGGATTTTCTTTTCCTAGTTAAGATTCTGGGAGCTTCATTCTGCACTCGTTGCAATCGATTGATGAATTTTTGAGTGTATTACGGTAATCTAGTTGACTAAAAACAAAAGCGTCAACTAATTTTTCCACATCTTGCAAAGTTACAAGGGGGTCTAACTTTTGTTATATTTCTTAAGTGAAAAAAAATGCTGTCCTGGTAAATCTGATTAATATGTGATTTAAAATTCAGGTCAGAGTCAATAATTACCTCTACGTTCTTTACTTCTTTGTTGACTTTTAATCCTAATGGATCAAGTTTATTTCTAATACCCTCATTATAGCCACTTTTGCCACTCACTAAAATTTCTGTTTTCTCCTTATTTAGTTTGAGAAAATTGCTACTCATCCATTCAGAAACACAAGTAAGACATTGGGGTCAGTGAATCAAGAGAGTCGGGGTCATCAGGCGCTATTGATAAACGCAGCTGTGTGTCATCAGCATAGCT
This sequence comes from Polypterus senegalus, assembly GCF_016835505.1. NCBI lineage: Eukaryota > Metazoa > Chordata > Cladistia > Polypteriformes > Polypteridae > Polypterus > Polypterus senegalus. Next base: position 8,522,414 of record NC_053158.1, read on the forward strand.
GTGGTAGCTCACGTTATATCACAATAATTGCAGAGACGTCTCTTCAACTGAACTAGCAAAGATGGCAGAGCTACCGGGTTTGAGTCCTTCCGGCAGGAAGTAGATAGTCCAGGTGAATGGACACCAGAAGTAACGTTAGGGGTGTTACAGCCTTCAATCATCCAATCTGCAGAGAGAGGAAAAGAAAAAGCCATTAGGTTGCACCTCCAACCCATGGAGAAGTGGTAGAATTAGAGTCAATGGGGCCTTTCAGCTGTCCCCTAAGCACAAATACTTGCATGAAACCATCTTAATATGTTAACGTGAGGATGCTGTGTTTTAGAACACATGACATTTAGGATGTAAATAAACATTTCAAACATAAGAAAATAAGAAACATAGCAAATAAGAGGGGACCATTCAGTCCATTAAGCTCATCATCAAGTCTACAAGTACCACAACTGCAGTAGATCCTCCGCTGGTACCTTTTGGTCAGAAGAGGCCTCTGCAATGATGTCAATTAAACTCAAATTTACGCCTCTCCCCCATGAGAGTGGTATGGACGGAAGGTCCTCCACTTAATTTGAAAAGCAAACTTTGGGTTGTGGGGGGTGTGTGAAGCTGGATTTCTGCATCTGCAAGAGGATTATGTTGGAGAATCAGCTGATGTCCAGTAGGGGTCAGTGCTATTTTTAATAGATAGTAATGATTTGGATAGGAATAAAAGGAACAAGTTGATTAAGTTTGCAGATGATTCTAATATCGGTGGATTAGCTGATAATCAAGAATCCACTGAATCATCACAGAGGGACGTGGACAGCAGACAGGCTTGGGCAGATTTGTGAGAGATGAAATTTAATGTCAGTAGATGTAAAGTATTACACATATGAATTAAAAATATGAAGTTTGAATGCACAATGGGCAGTCTAAAATTTGAAAGTACACTTGATGAGAAGGATTTAGAAGTCGTTTTGGACTTGACACTATCAACTGTCAGACAGAAGCCATTAAGAAATCTAACAGCATGTCAGGTTATATAGCGCCTTGATGTGTGGAGTACAAGTCACAGGAGGTTCTGCTCAAGCTTTATAACACACTGGTGAGGCCTCATCTGGAGTCCTGGGTGCAGTTTGGGTCTCCAGGCTACAAAAAGGACATAACAGCACAAGAGAAGGTCCAGAGAAGAGCAACTAGGCTGAGTCCAGGGCTACAGGGGATGAATTATGAGGAAAGATTAAAAGAGTTGAGCCTTTACAGTTTAAACAAAAGAAGATTAAGAGGTGACCTGATCAAAGTGTTCAAAATTATGAAGGGAATCAGTCCAGTGGATCGAGACGGTGACTTTAAAATGAGTTCATTATGAAAAAGGGGACACAGTTGGAAACAAGTTAAAAGTACATTTTTACAAAACATTAGGAAGTTTTTCTTTACACAGATAACCACAGACAAATGGAGCAAGTGACCAGGTAGTGTGATGGACAGTAGGACTTTCAAAACTTGACATGAGTGGATAGGACTGGCAAGTTTCTTTTTGGCTGAATAGCCTTTTTTTGTCTAGATTGTTCTAATGTTTTAATAATCCTTATTAAGTTTGGTGGCTTAACACGCCTGGTGGTGTGGCACTAAAAATCCTAGCAGAATGGGAAATGCCAACTACATTTATCATAAACCCTCCAGAACAAACAGGTAACAGTAGCACTGTACATTAATTATTTACATCTCGTATCTGTAAAAACCACGACAACCTATTTGGTTTAATGTTAAACTACATAATATTTTTAAATTCTGTTAATAAAACATGTAATTGATGTACTTTACTGTAAAAAGCCATATTTCCCACAGCAGACAAATAAAGATGTCTATCTCTCGATTTATCTATATATCTATCTATCTATTTACTAATACACATAATAATTCTATGTGCTATCTGTCTCTTTGGTGGAAATTAATACAACCTAAAAATGTTTCAACATCCAAAACCCCATATTTCCCAAACTCACCCTAATTCCACACTATTTATTAATTTTCTACCTTGTTTGTTATCAGCTGGACTCTTAACTTTCTTTTTAAATGTGTTTTTATTGTACTCATATAGGAAGAACCGAACAAGGTGTAGCGATCCGCGGGTTGGATGATGGATGGATGGATGGATGGATGGATCCACAATGTTGAACCCTCCTCCTCTTTTCTGTTGTAGGTCTGTAAAATAAGAACACAAAGGAGACTGAAGAAGGGTGAGGGTCCCAGACAAGAAAACCCCACATATAGTAGGTAAGCATGGTGATGTGTGTTAAAGTACCCGCAGTGGTGCCAATGTTATTCTAGGTAAAGACTGTTTGTCTTTGAGGATTATCTCAAAGAGTTAAGCATGGTAACCACCACAGCTTACCACCAACTCCAAAATGCTCTTCCTAATTTCTAACCCAAAGCCATAATGATTTGTAATCAAGTGGATCTTTTTCACCTCTATGTTTTTATTTTTGAGTGTCTTTTGCTAAATGCTATTGTAGATCATTGTGTTGGTGATTCAAAGTGCAGACGTGTGTTTTAATGTGACAGTGAAATTGTGTCACCTCTCCATCGAGTATTTGGCAGTTTGAGCCATTGCCTTTAATAACATTGAAGGACCCATAGAAAGAAAAATAATGCAGAAAATGCTGATGCCTGCCAATAAAACCCCCTAAATAAAATAGCATTGCTTGTTATGAACTCTGTTTTGGCGCCTCCAAAATGTTAGTGACAATAAACTATTAATAATAGTAATAATAATAATACTTTTTGTTTATATAGCGCCTTTCCCATGCTCAAGTGGGTGCCTTCATTTTGGGTTTTGCTTTGATGGTGATAAGGACGTCATTTATTGGAATGATGTCCGTTGGTGGTTGCAGGATCACTGCCGTTTCTGTACATAATGTCATTATGCAGACCCTATTTAAGATGGTGGCATACAGTGCTAGACATCCAAAATCAAAAACAAACAACAAGTTCATGTTGTGACAGATGTTTTTCATATGTATATTTTTATGAATTTGATGGTGTTTTACTCAGAGGTTTTGATTCTATGATTTTTTGGCTTTCTGTTTTTTTATTTTAATTATTATTTAGATTTTTGTTCCTGTTTGGGCTCCAGTTTTGGCTGAGCACTGAAACCTTCCTCTGATACTTGGGAATATTCTTTACATTTAGTAGAATGTTGTTTCTTAGGATATGTCTACCTTAAGTAGACAAATTATATTATACATGGCGTAAATAACTATAAGAAGATAATAAAGAGTTGAGGTATCATAGTCATCCCTGTATAACTGAAAAGAAATCACAAAAGAGAGAATGTAGCAAAATAAAGTTGTTGCATGAGAATTAGGACTTGACTGCCTAAAGATTTCGGTGGATTTGATTTTCAGGGGTTGGAGAACAGGAAGAGGTTGGGAAATGGAAGTGACGCCATTGGTGGTTTGCCTGCCAATCACTGCTTCTACAGAGGCAGGAAGAGTAGGACACTAGTGGACAGCGCCAAGCCCTGACTAGAAGTGTAATTACCTGTAATCGTCTTCCATGTGTGCACTTGTGTGACAAGTCTGTCGATCCGAAGCCATGCCACCTTGTACTTCTTGTGCAGTCCCTTATTATGACACACACTCACATAGTCATTGCTTCTGAATGAGTGTCGTGGCTCCACTCTGAATGTTTCCCTCAGAACTGTGAACTCTCATCATAGGGACTGCTGGGATTTGAAGTCCTCACCCTACCACTTCCACACATTAAACCGAATTATGCCTTTTTTTGGTTGAACCACAATAAAAGGAAACATCTTACTTTAAACGCTTAATGGAACTGACAGCTTAAGTTTCTCATTTTTATTGGCCACATTAAACATCATCTTCCAAAACAAGGAATATAAACTGGGAAAAAGAAACTTCTCCCCTCATGCTGTTTCCAACCTGAAAACTGTTGGCTTCACGCTATTTGCAATCGCCACCACACTCTTCATCATCATTGAGGTGATGTCCCTCACAGGCAATCAATTAACACTTGCTGGGGATCCAATTTATTTATTTCTTATTATTTTTAAATGATATTTTTCCCTTCCTTGTTGACTGCCAAGATGGCAGTCAATTTAAGGAGGCAGAATTAAATGAAAGAATGAGGTGAGATAGACAAAGTAAAAGTCAAAACCTGTAGGATAAAGAAAAGCAAGAAACCAAAATTTTGTTCAACAAATAAAGCAATGAGATCAGTAATCAAAATTCACATAACGAGAGCCAAGATATGAAAGGAAAAACTTAGTCAGAACAAAAACAGAATTTGTAACCAGGCGACTTTTTCACACACATTAATAAAAACTAGAGCTTCACAAAATTTCTGAAACTCACAAAATGCATTTTATTTCATAATTGTATTCTTTGGGATTGAAGATTGCATTTCTAGCATTTATTTGCAGTTTCAAATTATTTTCTAAAGCAGGTGAAATTGAAGACATGGCATTTTGTGGGTTCTTTGTGTGTTGTTGCTAAGTTGGTTGCCATGTAAGTGAACTGGAGGTCACAATCTGTGATGTCATCAGACCAGCACCACTCATTTCCAGGTCATCTGAGATTGGATAATTCCTTCTGAGTTGCTGTGTAATTGTATTTGTATGTAAAATTTCCTGGGGATAGAACTATGGCTTCAACTTCTGACATTGATTTAGGGTTTTGTTTCTGGCTTTGGTGGCATTGTGTTTTAAACTCCCGGTTCTGAACTTTGCATGGTTTCTTTTTGACTATATTCCATCTCCTGATCATTTTATTTATATACTAGGCTGACCCGCCTTTTAAGGTGACCACTTCTTAAAGCAATTCAATATGTAGATTGATTTGATATTTTATACAAACTCATTAATTTGGTAATATTGCATTTGAGCGGTATTACTTTAATACTCGTAGTTTCTGTTATTTTTGTGATGAAATTTAAACTTTTTTTCTATATTGAGGTCGCCCTATTGAACACCCCTGATATTTACTACGCGGTGAGGTATTTGTACTCCATCAACATTAATTATTTCCAGAGACATAATTTTGTCTATTTTTCCAGCGCATCGAGCACCAGAACTCTGCTCACATCATGTCGCTTTGTACCGCAAGCTGCAAGTAGTAAGTCTGTGATAAGCGGAATACCGCTATGCTTTCCACTTACGGGACGGAAGGACAATCCCGACCGCTTTTATATAGTAAGAAAGAAGAAGAAGATATCGCACAGTCTGGAGTAGAAAATCATCTTTTACCTGGAAAAACGAAACTACAAATCCCATTGTGCACTGCAAAATGTACGGGGCGTGTGTGAAACTCCGCGCCTGCATAGCACTCACGGGATGGAAGGACAATCCCGACCGCTTTTATATAGAAGGATTAGAAACACATGGACCTCCGGTCCTGCCAAGATTAAGTTTCCAGTTCCAGTCATTCACAAGTAAAAGCAGGTTTCTGCACCACATGTGCTTGATGTTTAGCAGATGCCGATGCTGTCATTCTTCTTCCTACCATGTAAGCAGTTTCTGCAGTTTGCTTCCTGCTCAGCAGATGTTACTGATCTTCTTTTCCTTTCTGCCATGTCGCCTTCTTGATCAGTTTCCCTATGCAGTTTGATGCAGGAAAGAAGCAACATTTTTCATTTCACCAGTGTCTATCCCATCATTAGCTTTCAAGTAAGGCCAAGATTGAGGTTGTAACTCCAGACAGACAGACAGACATAACCCTTACCATTTAATATATTTAAATGGGCACACTTATTTATATAGCAGGAAAGTTTGGCACTAAAAAAGGATGTGAGGTTTACCAAGGCTGTAGGCCAGCTGAACTGCTAGAACTCTGTGTTTAGTATTATTATTATTATTTTATTTTTTAGTGACAAATGATTTCCTGCCTTTGTCCATCTGTGACAGAATGCAAGCAATTTACATAAGGATTGTATCCAGATATTATATCGATGATTCACAATTGTACCTGATATTAAAATGAATTTCCAGCAATCGGACAAAGTTGCCGTCTCACTTTCAAATTGTCTTCCACTTATGTGGTTGTTGTATGTGGATAAGTAAACACATTTGCATTTAGACTTGTGTTAAATGTGGTTTCTATCCTTTTGTAACCATTTCTAAATGTCGTTCAAGTGATTCTAATCCAATTACACGTGCATTTAAACCAGATAGTTAGGGTGCTATCCAGTTATGATGTTAGTGCCAGGTGTAAAGGGGACCTGTTAGTCTCTCACTACTGTGTAAGAAGACCTTAACAAAAGGCTTTGGTTTAACCAACCAACCAACCATTTTCTACCCCGCTGAATCCGAATAGGGTCAGTAATAGCTGACAAAGAGGCTTTGGTTTAGTGCCCAGTATAGCCAGCCTACTGAACAGATTTGTCATTATCAATTCAATTCAATTAATTTTTGTATAGTACTCTTCAGATAAAATGCAATAATACATTTTCAAAATTAATCAATTAATTAGCAAGGTGGAAGTGAAGGAAACTATGAAGAGGAAGAAAAGTGGAAAAGCAGTTGGCCTGGACAACATACCAGTGGAACTAAAGACAGCTTGGTTCAAGGTCAGAGTTGCATTACATCAGGGGTCGTCTCTGAGCCTCTTCCTGTTTGCAATGGACAACATGTCCGCCTGTCTGTGTCCGGACCGTGTCCACAAGGGTTAGAATGGTTTATAAATACTATGTTACTTAAATTGTTGTGCAAATGACAAGAAAGAACTTCAATGCCGTATTCACATTGAATCAGCAGCTCTAATCAGAATATGCTAGACTGAAGTTCTGAGTGTTCAGGTTGATTTCAAAGCTGAGACTGAAGGGCCATCTCATATAAGCTGGCAGATCATTCCTCAGTTTTGGGTCGCTGTTTCTAAAAGCTCGACCTCAGGCTGGTATTTGATTAATCCAGTTGGCTTTAAATGTTAAAAGGAGGATTTTCAAATCAGCAATAAGGCTTTACGGGAGCCATTGTAATGATTTAAGAACCAGAGTTATGTGGTTCTACTGTTTAGTTCTTGTAATGATTCTTGCAGCAGCATTTTGAATTAACTTACAGCTGCATAAAGAACGATAAACAGCCAGTGAATAATGCATTGCAGTAGTCAATCCAACTAGAAAATAATGCATGGAATAGTTTCTCTGTATCCTGCATATTTAGAAAACTGCACAACAAATATGTTTTACTAGCTATGCTACCTCCTCAAGACAGATAATGAAATCAGTTTAGAAATATTTGATATTTGACATTTCTTGCCTTATGTGTATCATCAGAGCTCCTCCCACGCTCTTCTTCGGTGTCCCCGTATGTCTCAGTCTGTCTTGACCAGTGCCTCTAAATCACGTTCTCATAAAGGCTGATTCTCAAATTGTCATTTCGAGGTGTCTTGTTCACTACCTGTCTGCTTTTTGACTACTGCCAATGGTAAGTGGGCACCCAATTTCCACTATAAAAACATCTTGTGAATACATGCCATGTTTAATGGCGACTTTCAGTGTTTCTCCAAAGCCTTTCCTTGTTATCCTTGTGTGTGTCAGCCTAACTTGTCCAGTGCTTCCCGTCTCAATCATGTTTGACTGACCAACCAAAGTGAAACTGACCAATCAGATTGCTTGGAGTTACAGGACACACACATACACACTCTCACTTACATACACAGTAGTGTTTTATTATATAGCAGATTGCAAATTTCTTAAAATCTCTTCAAACTCATGTAACATCTATCAAAACAACGTATTATAAAAATCTAGCAGCGCTTCCCATCTAAGTTGGGTTGAAATCTAAGCAATCAACGTAGACTTCAGAATTAACGTTTGTTGTGCAGCATGCAATGCATTTGTCTCTATCATATATTTAGTGTGGGGAATTTGTAAAAGCAGTAGTAATGTTTGTGATGTGTCATCTGTTGCAGTGACAAAACACAATGCCTTTTATGAGTACAAACCTTTGTGATGCTCCATCGGTTGGAGTGACAAAACACATTGCATTTTTTTTTTTTTTGTACAAATGTTTGTGATGCGCCATCTTTTGAAATGACGGAGACACAGCAACCACAGAGGCACACAGACAGACACTGAGACACTTATTTTTTTTATTTAGGTGGTGTGATAGCCCGAGGTGCGTACTGTGATCCTCACTCAACACAGACAGGCAGAAACACAAGTGCAGCAAGTTGTGGAAATGCTTTTTCCTCGCTCCCCATAGCACAGCACAGTATAGCACCAAAGTATACAAGACGTAGTCCCTTCTTTCTCCCTTGGGTCACTCCCAGTCCTGCTGCCTCCACTCCCTCTCTGGCAAACTTTGTCTTCCTCCTCCCGACTCTGGCTCCCGGAGAAGTGCTGGCTGGCTCCTTTTATAGGACACCCGGATCCACTCCAGGGCTGAACAATTTCTGCAGTGCCCCCTGGTGGTGCCCATGGAACCCAGCAAGGCTGCTCCAAACTCCAATTCCCAAGGAGCCCTGTGGGAGTCCAAGGCACTGCTGTTACCCTGGGTGGTTTGCTATGTACCGTCCCAGGGGAAGGCAGTGCATCATAGAAGTCCTCTCCACCTGGTCATTCCATCTGGCCAGGTAATGACCACGCACCACAGTGGATTAATGAGTTGACGATTAACGCCTGTCACAAAACTTAATGCCTTTCTTAGGCAGCAAGTGTTGTATATGTCCTGAACGGGAGGCAGCTTGACACCAGTAACGTTCTGTGCCATCTTCAGCCAAGCAGGTGTTGTACCAAGAGGTTCCATGGCCATTGAGGCTGGACTCCACTGTAAAACTGGAGAAATTTAGACAAAGTGATGGAGAAATCCCAGCTCCCCTCAGACGTTTGACAAATAGGGGCTTCTTGACAATAAACCCGTTCAGGATGAGTTGCTGCACCGAATGCAGGCTTTGGCACCCCATCACTTTATAAATTGAGTTAAGAGGATCGAGTAGATAGAAAGAAGACTTTTGTTGCCTCACATACTTGAATAATGTTTTGTTTTTAGCCTGAAAACAAAGAATAATTATAATGCTATTTTGACATTTCAAAACACCTAAAAAGCCTCTAAAATGCTCAGGGCAATAAAAACGTTTTAGTGTTTTGAATATTAACAATACCAATTGTGTTTCTAGTACCTGATCTTTTTCTTTTTTTAAGTTGCTTTCAGGACCATTAAGATGTGCATTTTGCGCTATACGTTTAGCAATGCAGAGAGTCACGTCAGACAGGCGCATAAACATTAAACAAAATACATGAGGGTTCAGATGTGTTTTTACAGAAAAAAATGCATTTTAAAGACTATAAAGTAGACTGTGCACTGCAAGGATGTTTCCTTACATAAGAAAGCAATGCATTTAGCCTCTAAAATAGAGATTGTTTTCACTAAGTACTGAAAATTACTATTTAATCCAAGTTTACATCTGCACTGAAAATCTTTATTGGGCAACAATAAAAACGACAGGCTTTTGATTAGCAATATGCAAAAATGCGGCCTAATTTTAAACTATAATTTATAGATCTAAACTCACATCTGTTACAGGCTGAGCAGCTGTGGATTTCTCTTCCTGTCTGTTTTTCACTCACACAAACACAAATAATATTTCTTCCACCTCTTCATCTTTTCTCACTTCTATGTGGGGTCAATGTGTTTGATGAACCCTATTTATATGGCTCGGTCCTGCACCCCCTTCACCAGTCAGACTCTTTTCCTTCAGATCTTCTTTTACTTCGTCCATCCACGTCTTCTATGGCCTCCTTTTTTTTTTCTCTTCCCCTGCGCTACCATTCCCATCATTCTTTTGTCTACATATTTATGGTCTCTCTCTCATCACATGTCCATACCACCTCATCCTACTTTTCTGTTCTTCCTTAGATATTCTCTTGCACTTTTGTTGTACCTCTGATTGTCTCTTTTCTTATTCTTTCCTTTTTTGCAGCTCCACACATCCATCTCTACCTTCTCATTTCTGCCACATCCAACTTCTTCTCCTGTTCTCCCTTTACTGCCCCCCATGTCTGAGCTCCACACATCATTGCTGGTCCTACCACTGTCTTGAAAACCTGACCTTTAATGTTCACCTATCACATAATACTCTTGACACCTTCATTCAATTCATCCACAATGCACTTTGTGGTCTCTGTGTCTTCTTCTTCTTCATCATTTCCCATTTCCATGTTGGGGTGGATGTTCCTGATCAACAAACAGCTCAGCCCTGCACCTCCTCACCAGTCAAGCCCTTTTCCTTCAGATCTTCTTTTACTTTATCCATCCACCTCCACTTTGGCCTCCCTCATTTTCTATGCTCAGGTACTTCGATTCCCATCACTCTTTTGCCCACATCTTCATTGTCTCCCCTCATCACATGTCGATAACACTGCACTTTCTTAGATATCTCTCTGACATTTGTTGTACCTCTGATTGTCTCATTCCTTATTCTGCCCACACATCCATCTCAACCTTCTCATTTCTACCACATTTAACTTCTTCTCCTGTTCTCCCTTTACTTTTCATGTCTCAGCTCCATATATCATTGCTGATCTTACCACTGTCTTAAAACCCTGACCTTTAACCTTTGCCTTAATTCTTCAATAGCACAACATTCCTGATACCTTCTTCCAATTGTTCCATCCACACTGCACTTCACAAGTTATCTCTGCATCTAATTTTCCATTTTATGCTCCCACTAGATATTTAAACTCATCCACTCTTCTCAAGTGCTCTCCCTGCAAGCTAACTTCTGAATTCTGATCATCATATTCTGTTCTGATAACCTTACCTTTAATGTTCACCTTAATGCCTCTATCACACACTACTCTTGATACCTTCTTCCAATTTATCAACACTGCACTCTGTGGTCTCCGTGTCTTCTGTAATTCTCAATTTTGAGCGACCACGGATTCTACTGTAAATATTTAAACTTATTCACTTTTTTATATATTTTTTTAATATCATCTGAATTAAAACTCAAAAATACATTGTCAGCATGGGCTAGCATTCCAGTTGTTATGGTTCAAGTTGCCCTACCTGGCTGGGAGACCAGTTCAATGGAAGGACCAGGGGAGACCAATCATGTGGTCTATTTGCTTCCCATGACAATATATGGCAGTCTTCTTAGGCTATGGTGCCTTTATGGATACCCACAGGGCAGGGTAAACCAGTGAGGGCTGCAGACACAGGTCCCCACTTTAAGGAAATTCCACCTGACCCGAAAGGTGAACCTTAAAGAAAAGTGCAGAAACGTTTTGAACATCCCTTATATATATACATATATATATATATATATATATATATATATATATATATATATATATATATATATATATATATATATTGTCAGGGATGCCACCAGGATGCCTTGAGGGACGGAAGAGGGTTGCATGGATTACGGGGGACCACCATCCTGGTTGCATTGGGGGCCACGGGTAGAGGGCTTGGAAACCCAACCCTGTAGGGGCCCATGGTCACTGCCAGGGGGCGCCACAATGCCTTGGGAACCCTGTACCTCAGCACTTCCGCCACACCAGGAAGTGCTGGGGGGAAGAGAAGCAGGGACACCCGGAGAGCTTCCGGGAGAACAGCCGGCACTTCCGCCACACTGGGGCGTGTCGGCGGGAGATTGCTCACAGGCACAACACAGTCCCACTAAGCTCAAACACAATACTTTGTCTTTTCTCCTCTTTCTCTCTTCTTTCTCCTCCACTCCTCCTCTACAAGCTTTTACTCCCTCCTCTCGACACTCTGTTGGCCCCTTATATAAAGCACCTGGAAGTGCTCCAGGTGCTCATTGCTCCACTTCTGGCAGCACTTCCGAGTATGGCAGAAGATCCATCCACGTGAGCTCTGGAGCAGCTGCAGCACCCCCTGGAGGCTCCCCCGGATCCCAACAGGGCCCCGTTGCCACCCAAGGGGGCTGCCATCTAGACTTCTGGGGGGTGGTAATGGTCTGCCCACATTTGCTTCCTTGATCCTTCCAAGGGAGATGCATGTCAATATATATACTATATATATATAGTAAAGAAATAAAGTTACACAGAGTGAACTTTTGAGGTTTCCACCCTGGTTTACTTGAACTTAGAGTACCGTCTCCACAATACAAAGTAAATGTTCACACCGGACAGAAAAATAGGGGAACATTTATACAGAGGGAAAGGAAATTTAATCAGGGATGCTGGGAGAACTCAGATGCATGTTGGGATACCGACATCATCATCTTTTGTCTGGAGAGACAACAGGAACCCGGAAGTATGGCTTCTTTTTGTTTACCCCGGGCTGTCTTACGGCAGCGCATTCTCGTTCTGGCTGATGAGATAAGAAGAGAAAGGTTAGTGCGCCGCCTCTGTCCCTCGGCATGGGTTGTCGCGATGTGGTCCGACTCCTTAAACTGCTCCCCATGTGCTCATGCTTGACAATATATATATATATATATATATATATATATATATATATATTGTTGCAGTAGGGGGCAGTAGTGCTCCCTTGAACCCTCAGGTACCATGCCAAACACCTGGTAAAATTGCCACAATAATTATATTTATTATAATAGTGTGCACCAAGCACCCTCCACTCCACTATATTCATCAATCACAATAACAATAATAAATCAGTAATAATCACAATCCTCCACTCCCAGACGCGTTGCCCTCCTACCACCCAGCTCAGCTCAGTGTCTGGGAGTTCCCAGAGTCCTTTTATTCCTCCTGACCCGGAAGTCTTTCTGCCCAACAGTTCCACAAGTCCTTATTCCTTCCGGGTCAGGTTAAACAGTACTTTTCTTCACCCCGGAAGCCCGTCGCTCTTCCTGTGACGAACTTCCGGGTCATGGTGCCCAAATGAGTCCATTGGTCTCCCGACAGCGACTCCCAGTGGCCCCCAAGGTATCCAGCAGGGCTGTGTATAAAAACTACATAGTCCATGAGGCCCTGCTGGAATTCGGGGCCCGTATATGCTGTCGGGAGAGCTCCTCCTAGCGGCCAGGGGGTGAGGGCCGGAGTAAAATGCCGGCAATCCACCACAATATATATATATATACTGTACATTGTGACAATGGAACGTATAACTGCCTGTGAGTGAATATCGTTCCTTTCTCTCTAATAAGAAAAATGACGTTTTCGAATGTTTGTCCATACTTTTTGTTCTTTGCTTAGTCATTGACATGTCATCTAGAATGTCTAAAATTATTGTCCTGATAAAATTTATAAGAGCTGAGAGCACAGGAATTGTGTCTGACAAAAGCATTCACACAACTGAGGTTAGATGACCGTGGTCTTGTTTGAAAAGAGCTGTAAGTAGGGCGTGACTTGAAAGAATCTCATGTTAAAAGTCTCCATCTCACGAAACTTCATACCGTGCCAGTGTTTTTGGAGTCTTTTAATTCTCACTGACAACACGAATTAGACGATCTACAAGTCTCTGACTTGAAGTTTAAATCAGAACAATATATTCAATCTCTTTTTTGTTGTTCCGTTATTTCACCCAGTAATAATTTCCATTTGTTTGCGCTAATACGATCTTTCCTATTCTTTTTTTGAGACTTTCAAATTTTTCTATTTCTATTATCTCTATCCTGCTCTGCATGTGTAGAATTCTTTATGATGTTCTACTTTGTTATCTACTGTATGTCCTTTATTTCCGGCCCCAGGCATGGACTCGTCTCGCGGGACGTATAAGTGTCTCTCTCTCTCTCTCTCTCTCTCTCTCTCTCTGAGAAAATCACGTCTCCTTCCAGGATTTTTTTTTTTTTTATAATAGAGAGATTTATTTATAGTGTGGGATAAAGGTCATCTTTAGTGTTCTGAGTGCAAAGCAGTGAGAATTTCCTACCTGTGTGTCTGACCAACATGCTGCTCTCCAACACAACTACTCAACAGTGGACCTTACTTTGGAACCCGTGGATTCTTTTTTTCTCAAAAAAGTAGAAAAAGTTTTTTTTTCATAAAGTAAATTAAAAATCTCAGAGATAATAGGTGGTTATCACAATGGATTTTTCTAATACATGGTTTCATATACTTTTGCTTCTATGAGTTAAATTAAATAGCTAATTTTAGATGTATACAGTATATCCATTGAGGTAAATCCTTTCAGATAAATTCAAGGGTTTACATGAATTTTTGCGAATGTTGCAATCGAGCTCCAGCCTCACTAGGCCACATGTTAGATGTGCACCAAATTAACATCATTCTGGGCCAAAAATTTTTAAATGCCTATCAGACAGCCTGGGCATCCCAATTACTCCTAATCCACCAACAGCTGTGTTTGTGGGCTAACAGAGGGGCTTAAAGTAGCGAAGAACAAACGAACTGTAATTGCCTTTACTTCACTATTCGCACGTAGACTTGTCGTACTCAACTGGAAGAATCCTAATTCTGATATTCTAAGTCAGTGGGTAACCGATGTTTTATCCTCTTTGAAATTGGAAAAAATCAAATTCTCACTTAGGGGAAAAATCCTAACTCACCTCTTTTAAGTCAGTGGGTAACTGATAATGTTATAGACTACAGGTAAAATTCCGTTACAACGACCTGCCAGGAACCTAAAAAAATATTTCTTTGTAATGAAAATTTCGTTGTAATGAGATTTTGTATTTGTTGCTACATTGCTTTCTTTAACTTGCATTTAGGCGTTTGTAATCATTTCAATAGCTTCTTTTGCATTAATTTTAATCTTCTCTTGACTATAAGTTATGCTGATGAGAATTTTTCTCAGGATTTCCTTTCAGTAGTACACTTTCAGGGTGCGAATGATGCCCAAACCCAAAGGCTGAAGCACTGTTGTGCAAATGGGTGGGATTAATTCAATGCTAACAATATCTAAATGCGTAAGCATGTTGTGTGCAGCACAGTTATCAATCAGAAGCCGAATCATCCTTTTCATTTTCTTCATATTGTAAGGTTTATGAACTCTTTTGCAATCCCCCTCCACTCCCCACCCAACGGAAACGTCATGCTGAAGTGTGTCCCGAAGCACGATTTAAACGTCTGTGTAAGATTGTTTGTCCGTTGCCGGGGCAGGGCAACAGCAGGCTCACAGCAGTGCAGTGAGGCGCCACAGAAGCAAATCCTAAAAGATCGGGGTTGCGCTATAAGTCCTGTCTTGCACCCCAAAACATGAGGCTGAGTCTCAATTCTTTAGCAACACCAGCTTTGTTCAGCTTGAAACAGGAACGGCACGGTTATTTATTGTAGCGGGATCTGCCACTCTGCTATACACAGACACAGCAGTCAGGCAGGGCCGGGGGTCAGGTCAGTGACCAAGTAATTCTGTTCCTTGCATCACCCATCGAGTTTGCTTTGGTGGAGATATGCAGCAGAGCTGTGAGCCTGCTGTTGCTCCACTAACAGATAAACAGTCTTCCACAGAAGTGGTGATCACATTTCGGCGTGTTGTCCAGTTGTGGGAGGTCCCAAGAGAGTTTACAAACCTCACATTTTCTTGAATAAGTGCCGCATTAATAGGAATGTTTCTTGAACGAGCATCACTGAACCACATAAAAACGGCTTTTTCGGCGTCTTCAAATGCAGCAGTTCGCGTACGTTTGCAACCCGAGATTTTTCTTTTTTTTTTTTGCCCGGTCTTTCGAGAAAGTTGACAGTGTCAATGGCGAAGTTCCAAATTCACTGGCAAAGTCTTTTTTCTTTTTGCCGCAATCGAGAGTTGCAAAAATGTAAAGTTTTTTTTCTCTAATATGAACTGTTATCGTTTTTTCGTGTCTGCGATTTCTATAGGAGGGTGACAATGAGTTAAATTCCAATGGATGTTTTTCAAATGTTGACGAGCGATAAGGAAAAGGTGTCCCTGAAAGCCACTGAAAACAAAAACAGAAAAAAAAAAAAAAACAGTACGAGGAAAGTTCAAAAGGAAGACTTTTTTTTTTTTTTACAATGTTTCTGTTTGGGGATCGTTGTGCACAACTGAGCTGCGACCTCAGAACTAACTGCTCTGTGGATGATTCATTCAGGCATTTCAAGGGCACTTTGTTGTAATGAAAGTATCTGCTAGTAACGAGATTTCTATATATGAGGAAACTTTTGGGACCATAAAAATACTTCATTGTAATGAATATTTCGTTGTAAAGATATTTGGAATTTTACCTGTATTTAAAATTGGAAAAAAATCAAATTCTCATTAGAGGATCTGTTCAAAACTTTTTTCAAACCTGGCAGGACCTTCTCAATAACATTTTCGAATAAACCTTTATATTGGGGGACTCCTTTCTCTCTTTACTACTCTTTACAGTTTTGCTCTGGTTGTTGGCCTTCCTCTCTTTCTCATGGGTGAGGGTTGATTTTAGTTTTGCTAAGTTTTGCTTGATTGTGTGGAATTTTATATTCTTTTAATAAATTCAATAAAAGACTAAAAAAAGAAAAAAAATAGTTAAAATTTTTGCACACATACTGTTAGTTCAAAAATTGATCAATAAATTGGTTTCTATTTACAGTCATGTTTCGTGTTTTTTGTTTCAACATTACTTAAACATTCCCTGTCATTAAATATTTTCTACCTGAACTGCATACCTGTCAGGTACATTTTATTTCAAAAGTCACTTTGATTGGGTTCCTCAATGGCAGACTACTTTTCTTCCTCTCGCTGTCCCACCTCATTCCACCCTGTCTCTCCCCATCTCTCACTTTGCAAATTCTCCTCGTAAGCGACATTATCATTAAGACGCAGAATGGAATGGACCTGACACGGCTGGGCCGAGGCGTGATGTCACTGTACAGGCTTTTCGTTTCACATATTCACTTTCAAGAGTTATCTTTATAATGCGCAATGAGGGATGAACCAAATGAAATCAACGTAGACAAATTAAACTTAGGAACGTTGGATTGCTTTAAAAAGATGGCCGTAATCGGCATGTTAACTTAATGTGCAAGTTCAGCAGCTGAGCGTTCGTAACCCACATCATTTTAATTTTCTAAATTTAAGAGACAAGATGGCACAGAGGGAAAAAAATACATTCATGTAACGTCTCTGCTTGCCTGCCTTTTTTTTTCTATAAATGTGCCTGACAGGCCTGATGAGTTTGTTAACTCATAAAAAATTAGTTATTATTCACCCACTTAAAGCAACAGTGTGACTTCTATTATTTCTTATAAGTAATGTTTTATGTAAGGATGATCTTGCGACCTTAAGCTAAATGGCTGAATCCTGAATTACTTTTCATTCTACAGGGGAAGCTGGAGCTATGTGACTGGTTTTAGCAGCTGATTATTGATCAATGATACAAAATTATCAGGATCTGATCACATTTGGTAATAAGGGTAAACTTTCTCTTGTAAAAATATCTCTTATTCATCCAGTCAGTCAGTCAGTCAGTCATTCTCCAACCCGCGCTATATCCTAACTACAGGGTCACGGGGGTCTGCTGGAGACAATCCCAGCCAGCACAGGGCAGAAGGCAGGAAACAAACCCCGGACAGGGCGCCAGCCCACCGCAGGGCACACACACACACGGGACAATTTAGAATCGCCAATGCACCTAACTGGCATGTCTTTGGACTATGGGAGGAAACCCACGCAGATACGGGGAGAACATGCAAACTCCACACAGGGAGGACCCGGGAAGCAAACCAAGAAGGGTCACCTTAGTGCGAGGCAGCAGCGCTACCACCGTGCCACCCATCTCTTATTCATTCTCCCTGTATATGTAACCCACACAACCATTCTAGGTATTCGTTCTTCCTTGTTTTCCTGCTGTGAATAATTCGGTGCACAAAAGTCAAGGACACAGCAAATGACTTTCATTAGCCATTCCATTCTTATTCTGAGAAAAGTAGAAGACAATTAACAAAAGTTCCCACACATTTCCATTGGTGCCCAGAAGATTAAACTGCTTACTCCTACAACTCCTCAGTATACACTTGTAAAGAACAAATCAAATCAAATATTCTTATAAACATGACATTTGATTTCCGCTTTATGTTGTATAGCAGCGGCACCACCACCCAGCATTGTCCAGGGAAGACATTTTAAACAGAACTGTAGTGCCCTCCATAATGTTTGGGTCAGAGTCACCTTTTTACTTGATTCACCAATGCTCCAAAGTTTAAATTTACAAATCAAACAATTCAGATTTTGTGATTAAAGTGCACATTGCAGACTTTCATTTAAGGGGATTTGCAGAAATTTTGGTCACACGACATTCTTTATAGACGGTCTCTCCTTTTTAGAACATCGTAATGTTTAGGACAAATGGTGTCACGGGTGTTTGTGATTCCTCAGGTGGGTTTCATGGCTTCATAAGATACCTCGACTTGCTTCTACCCTTTGGAGTCTGTAGTTGCTATATTGTTCAACATGAGGACAAGAAAGGACAATGAAAGTGAAAGAAGACACTATAAGGCTGAAAAAGAAGAATAAAACCATCAGAGACATCAGTAACACCTTAGATGACCAAAATTAACGGTCTGAAATATTTTCTTCTTCGTCGTCTTTTTCTTCTTTCGTCTGCTCCAGTTAGGGGTTGCCACAGTGGATCATCTTCTTCCATATCTTTCTGTCCTCTGCTTCTTTCACCACCTGCATGTCCTCCCTACACCACATCCATCTCCATCTTCAGCCAACAGTAGCCCAATTTCCGCCAGCACCCTGTTGGCTAAAAGTACTGGTGGTGGTCATTGTTATCCCGGGGCTCGACCAATCCGATATGGAAATTTGTATTGTCGTCCGCATATTGATTTGGCAAAATTTTACACCGGATGCCCTTCCTGATGTAACCCTCCCCATTTATCCGGGCTTGGGAACGGCACAAAGAAACACACTGGTTTTTGCATCCCCTGTGGCTGGGTTAACTGTCTGAAATATCATGAAGAAAAAAATAAAAAAACACATTGGTGGGCTCAGTAATCACAAAGGGGCTGGTGGGCCAAGGAAGACCTACAGTGCTGATGACAGGACAGTCCTCACTATGGTCAAGAATAAGCCCCCAACGCCTGTCCAACTGATCATACACAGTCTTCAGGGGGCCGATGTGTGTGTGTCAGAGACGACTATCAGCAGAAGACTTCATGAACAGAAACACAGAGGCCACACTGCAAGATGAACACCACAAAAACAGGATGGCCAGATTACAGTTTGTGAATAAGGACTTCAAAGAGCCTGCAGAATTCTGGGAAAAGGTCTCGTGGACAGACGAGACAAAGATGAGCCTGATCAGAGTGATGGCGATAGCAAAGTGCGAAGACAACGAGAAGCTGTCCAAGACACAAAGCAGACCACCTCATCTGTTAAACATGGAGGTGCTGGGTGTGTTATGACTTGGGCATGTATGGCTGCCACAGGTCCTGGCACTCTTCTCTTCATTGTCAATAGAACTGCTGACGGCAGTGGCACAATGAATTCTGAGGTGTGTAGAAACATCTGATCTGCACAAGTTCCAGTAAAGGCCTCCAAACTTACTGGACGGCTCTTCATTCTCCAACAAGATAATGAAACAAACATTCTGCTGAGGCAACAGAGGAGTTTATCAAAAGCTAAAAATTGGAAAATTCTTGAATAGCCAAGCCAGTCACCTGATTAAATCTAACAGAGCAGGCCTTCAATATGCTGAAGAGAAAACTTAAGGGGACAAGCCACCGACACAAGCAGGAGTTGAAGATGGCTTCTTTAGAGGCTTAGCAGAGCAACACCAGAGGAGACCCTCAGCACCTGCTGATGTCTGTGAATGGCAAACTTCAAGCAGTCATTGCAACAAAGAACTAAATATGACCTGTCATTGCTGCGTCCCAAACATTATGGTGCCCCGAAATGGGAGGACCAGGTAGAAAAAGTGTCATATGACCAAAATGTCTGCAAATCCTCTTAAATGAAAGTCTGCAATGTGTTCCTTAATCACAATGTCTGAATTGTTTGATTTGTAATTGTAAACTGTGGAGCAGAGGAGGAAATCAAGGAGAAATGTGTCTTTGCGGAAGGCGCACTGTATGTATGATTAGTAAAAACACAAGTAGTGCAGTTAAAGGAAATTCAGGCTTGTATTTTTCAAGTATCACATTTTAGGTAATGCCACAGAGTTAGCAGGCAAAACAACTTGGCAGGTGGGCCGTGGCATCTGCCCACATTTTAGGGCGTCCTTTGAACGTCTATTTTATGTGAATTCCAATTTCACTGTGTCTGGTTTCCTCGCGCTCAGTCACATCAGTATACAGTATTAGTGAAAGCAAGAGGTGTCACATGCACAGAGAGGACGGTGTGCACAGCTTCCAGATACCGCACATAATCGGTATTTAACTCGAGGAATATCTTGTCGTCACTTAACTTTTTAACAGAACGTGCTTTTAAATAGCAATTGTCTAGGAACAACTCCAGCCGATGCCAAAATCCTGAAATGCCGTTCCAACAATCCCAGCTCCACTGTCATCCTTGCATATATTTTACATCATATAGCATGGATCATGACAAAGAAGGGGAATCTTTGGATCACCGATTAATGAAATGAGAAAAGAAATTCCATCCAAGTGCACACTCCTAAAATCCAGTGTTTATCAGGTGTGGAGACTGGCCCGGACACAGACAGGCAGACGTAGTTTGAATCACCACACACGTTTATTTACACTATGTACAATACAATAAAGTGAAGCACACACAACCCCAGTGCTCTCTTTCTTCAGGCCGCCTCCACTCCTCCCCTTCTTGACTTCGTCCTCTGTACTTCCGACTCCAGCCATCGAATGGAGTGAGGCGGCCCCTTTAATACACACCCGGACATGCTCCAGGTGCCTCCTGATTTGCTTCCGCCAGAACTCCCAAGGGTGGCGGAAGTACCAGCTGTGCACCCGGAAGCACTCTGAGTGTCCCTGGTCTTTATGTTCCCATGTGTGGCAGAAGTGCTGAGGGCCAGGGCTCTTCAGGCATTGGGGTGGCCCCTGGTGGTGACCATGGGCCCCTATAGGGTTGAGTTTCTAAGCTCTGTTCCCGTGGTCCCCAAAGCCACCAGGGCGGTCGCTCCCTTGTGGTCTGGAGGAGGTGCAAGCCCTCCTCCTGTCCTTCTGGGTGTCCCAGCTGAGTATAACCCCCAGCCACTCACCACACAGGTGATTCCCAGTATTCTTTTCTGAGTCAGGCACCACCATCTGGCACCAAATGGCTTTTAATCGTCTCTGAAAAATGGCGGTAGAAAAAGGACAAAAGAGGAGCAAGGGACCCTGATACATATCCTTGGAAAATTCAAACAATGTGAAAAGGACGTTTAACCCCCCGTTGCCCAACTGTAGTGCCACGTGCAGCCCACTCTTATCCCTCAGTATCAGATGAGAGACAGGGGCTAAATCTTGAAGAACTCATTTAACCTGGACCAGTGTAGGGTCACCAGTAAAAGTAAGACCCATTTTGTTGGTAGGTGAGTGGGAAACTGGAATAATGAGAGGCCAATTCACACTGGCACAGGGAAAAAAAAGCATACATTTGATTCCAGTCTGTAACAGCCAGTGTAATTTATGATTCTTGTAAAGGTTAGCTTTTTTTTTTTTTTTTAATTCAGTTTTATTCTCTCAGCCATGTTCACAATCCCAACTCTAGCATTTGACACTGCTGTTTTGACATGGACGCGCTATAACAGATGTGAACTGAGATCGTGATGACGCTTCTACATCGGAGCAAGAATGCACTTTTGATATCGCTGTACTTTGTATATGTACATGGGAAGCTCTGCACTCTACTTGTGACTTTAAGCGGCAGGAAGTAAGTAAATAAATAAAGGTAAATAGGTAAATAACAACGAACCTGCTGCTTATCGACACATTTACAGGACAAAAGACGCTGACAGAGAGGTGAGAAGTGATTTAAGGTGGGACGGATCAACGGGTTTTTTCGTAGGCTCTGGTAATTCTAGTGCTAAGGAATGTAGGACTGCAGGAAGCACAATGGTGAGACAGCAAGCTAACAGGTCCATTTTTCTTGCTCCAAATCCCAGTTCAACCCATGTCTGTGTGAGGTTTGCCTCCTCTCCTTGTGTTCGTGTGGGTTTTCTTCCCACATCTCCCCAAAGAAAGTTATGTCAATGGACGTTTCCGATTTGACCCTTGTGTATAAATATATGTTCTACTCAGGACTACCTGACTACATTGTGCCCAAAGCTGCCAGGACAGGCTTTGACACCCATATTGGTATACTGGATAACTCATACACTCATGGCGAAATGTTTTGAGAATGACACAAATATGATTTTTTTTACATTGTTTGCAGCCTTGGTTTTTATAATGACAATTTGCATTTACTCCACAGTGTTGTGAAGAGTGACCCGATGAGTTGTAATTAATTGCAAAGTCCCTCTTTGCCATGAAAATGAACTTAATTCCCCCGCCAAAAAAAAAAACATTTCCGCTGCATTTCAGCCCTGCTGACGTCATTTCAGTGATCCTGTCAGTAACACGGATGAGAGTGCTGACGAGGACAACGCTGGAGATCACTCTGTCATGCTGATTGAGTCAGAATAGAGAACTGAAGAAGGTTTCAGGGTGCCCAAGAAAGTCCAGCAAGTGCCGGGACTGTCTCCTAAAGTTGATTCAGCTGTGGGCACCACCAGTGCAGAGCTGGCTCAGGAATGGCAGCAGTCAGGTGTGAGTGAGGAGAAGACTTTTGGAGGATGGCCTGGTGGGTGCCAAGAAGGGCAGCAAAGAAGCCACCAAGAAAAGCATCAGGAACAGACTGATATTCTGCAAAAGGGACAGGGATTGGACTGCTGAGGACTGCTGGAGTCAAATCATTTTCTCTGATGAATCCCCTTTCCGATTGTTTAGGGGATCTGGAGAAAAAAAATGTGAGCACTGCCATCAGTCCAGCGTCATGCCAACCGTAAAGCATCCTGAAACCCTTCATGTGTGGGGTTGCTTCTCCACCAAGGCAGTGGGCTCACTCACAATTTGGCCTAAGAACACAGCCATGAATAAAGAATGGGACCAAAACATCCTGCGAGAGCAACTTCTCCCAACCATCCAAGAACAGTTTGGTGACCAACAATGAACAATCCAGCATGATGGAGCACTGGGCCAAAAGGCAAAAGTGACAACTAAGTGGCTCGGGGAACAAAACATTGACATTTTGGAAAACTCCCCAGACCTTTAATCCCATTGAGAACTTGTGGTCAATCCTTAAAAGGCGGGTGGACTAACAAAAACCCACCAATTCTGACAAACACCAAGCATTGATTAGGCAAGAATGGGATGCCATCAGTCAGGATTTGGCCCAGAACTTGATTGACAGACAGCAGGCCAGGGTGAATTACAGAGGTCTTGAAAAAGAAAGAAGGGCCAACATGGCAAATATTGACTCTTTGCATAAACTTAATGGAATTGTCAATAAAAACCTTTGAAACTTTTGAAGTGCTTGCAGTTCTACTTCAGTATACCATAGAAACATCTGACAAAAAGATCTAAAAACACTGAAGCAGCAGACTTTGTGAAAACCAACATTTGTGTCATTCTCAAAACTTTTGGTCACGACTGCAGTTTTTTAATAGATGGACGACTGTTTTGTTCCATCTATTCCTTGCTGAACATTTTCTGTATTTTTTTGCAAACTTTCATATGAGTAATTTTACACCTTTTAGTCCAGGAACGAGACGACGTCCAATTCCACACACCCTTATTCTCACAATAAGTCCAGAATGATACCAATGTTGTCTCCCGGTGCGTAATTCTGTCCCCATAGCTTCACTTTCCGATTTACACTCTATCACCCTCCAATTGTCCTCTAGCACATGTAACTTTTCTGGTTTCAAAAAAAATCCTGTAGTGGGATATAGATTAGGATACAGAAATCAAGTAAGGGGGTGGTATAGCAGGGGATGAAAGTCAGATCTTTTTTCCCGCGAGATAGCAAAACATGGAGAAGTGACTGAGGATGCTCTTCAGTGATAATGAGTGTAGCTGACATGTGTATAAATGTAGATTTCTGCCCACCGGCAGGCTTTAGGCATTTAAGTTGTGACATCTCAAAAAATGAGCTTCTTCAAATTGTATGAAAGGCTGGTCTCAGAACTATAATGCCTCTATACCCAGAATTCACTGTTTTAGTGAACTTCTCAAACTCTTTTTTATTGCTCACAGTCCAAAAGCAAGCAGCTCAGCCCACCATCTATAACAATGCTGATTCCCAGTATACTGCAGGTATGGTCTATCTTCATACTTTATCATTTGGATTTTAAAATCTGTAGATTTTTTTTATATTACAATAATTGTATCTGTCCTGGTCCCTTTATCATTCACATTAAATACAGTGACTCTGACTCATTATAGATGGGACTACATTTCCAGGCCTCCTTTTATGGGGCTGGATGCGGTCCTTAATAATGATGCCTGGGATGGAGTTTGTGTGTCTGTGCTTTCGAGGGTCCTGGATAAAAACCAAGAGCCAGGTCCTTAATGACTTCTTAGGCACAGCAATCAGCAGAGTGTCTGTCGGCGGAGAGAGTGTCAACCTCATCGAGAGGTTTATTTACCTCAGCAATGACATTCATGTCTCTTGTGACTCTTCCTATGAAGTCAGTAGACATATTGGGAGAGCTCGGGGTGTCATCAGGTCACTGGAAAGGGGTGTGTGGCGCTCCTGGTATCTATGTGCCACCACCACCCAATCAAAGCACCACGCTGTCCCTAAATTGATGAATTAAAGGCCAGATGTTCACATGACCGTCATTATCAAGTTCTTCCATGTGAACCCTGAATACCATGAGGACTGATTGAGATCATTTATGTCAGGTAGAATTATGCAATATGTAGAATGCCTGGCATTTTTGGACAAAGTATGAAATATCCAAATTATTTTAATATTATATATACTTTCCCTAGATATTGTATGTAATACGTAGGCATTATATAGAATGACAAATTCTATTTAGGCAAACCATTAAAAGAGAGTCATGAAAAGACGGTGACAGAGGGCAGCCCACTTACTGTTCAGCAGGGCCACGGGTCATGAGCATGGGAGCTCAACCCTAATGGGGCCCGTGGTTGCTGCCAGGGGGCGCCTGGGCTTTAACAGGGGCCTGTTTAGCAGCACGGTGGTGGAAGTGCTGCCGGAAGAAGCTTGTTGTCCTATGTTGTCCTCGGAGTCCTTCCGGGTGCCCTATAAAGGTAGCCAGTCACCACCACCACTCCGGGGCCAGGGTTGGGAGGAAGAGGGCATAGCCTGAGGAGGAGTCGAGGCGGATGGACTGGCAAAGGAGAGGGGACCATGTTGTGTCACGCTATGTCTTGGTGACCTGTGCACTGTAAATAAACCGTGTGCTGGGTGCAAAACATATCTCATGTCTGTCTGAGTCGGGGTTGGCTTTACAACATCAAAACGTGTTAAAAAGTGAAAGAAAACATTGTATCAATGTGAGTCTACAAGTAGGCCAAGCCTGTATAATGAAAACAAAACTTGACTTCAAAATGCTTCAAAAAGTAAAAGGAAATGTATCAGTCCAAGCACAGTGCTTAAGACGGCGGACCTTCTGGTCTTATTGGCTTCTGGAAAAAAGAGGAGAGTCAAGGCAGGCAGACACTGGAAGTGACGTCAGAGATGTTATGGCCGTCAGTATTCCAGTCTGCAGAGAGAGGAAGAGAGAAGGCATCAGTGCACAGCGCCCTCTGGTAATCTGGCAGGAAATTACAATTATCTGAGCACTTAAGCTGACCCCCTAAAACATGCATATGATTAAATATCTCTCTATTATAAATAAAAAAAAAATCTTTGAAGGAGACGAGACATGATTTTCTCGGAGAGACACGCGAAAGAGATTTAACCACGCCGGGGAGAGAAATAAAGGATACAGAGTAGATGACATAGTAGAACGTCGTAAAGAATTCAAAAACGTTGGCGTGATACACATGCAGGGCAGGTTAGAGATAATGAAAGTACAAAAATTCAAAAGTCTCAAAAAAAGGGTAGGAAAGATCGCATTAGCGCAAACAAATGGAAATTATTACTCGGTGAAATAATGGAACAGCGAAAAGAGATCAAATATTTTGTTTGGATTTAAACTTTAAGTCGGAGGCTTGTAGATCATCTAATTAGTGTTGCCAGCGAGAATTATAAAATTCCAAAAACGTTGGCGTAGTATGAAGTCCCGTGAGACGGCGACTTTTAACATGAGATTCTTTCAAGTCACGTCCTAACAGCTATTTTCAAACAAGACCACGGTCATCTAACCTCAGTCGTGTGAATGCTTTTGGCAGACACACTTCCTGCGCTCTCAGCTCTTACACATTTTATCAGGACAATAATTTTATACGTTCTAGACGACATTCGACTAAGCAAAGAAGAAAGAGCAGGGACAAACATTTGAAAAGTCATTTTATTTATTAGAGAGAAAGAAACGATATTCACTCACAGGCAGTTTATAAGTTGCGTTGTCACGATGTAAGTCCAAATTCAATGCGATCTTGATGAAAAGTTAATTCCAAATATTGCTTTTTAATAAAGTTGCAAAGTAAAAGCGAAAATTATGCATATGTAGCAATTTCCATGAAAATAATAATCTCTTAAAATTGTATATCCGGTAAACCAAACCCAGGGGTGGGTGAGTGAAGCAAGCAGGGGGTGAAACCCGCTAGTATATATAAATATATTTTAATTCCATATACAGTATATATTGTATATTTTACTTTTTGCTAGTTTGTGGCCGTTTTGTTGTATTTTGTTTGTGGTTCTTGTTAATCCATTTCTTCTGTTGTTTAAGTCATGGTAGTGCAGTGGTCAGAACTGCTGCCTCACAGCTCAAATGACATTTTTAATAATGCCATAGGAATCAGTGCAACGCAGATAGCAGACGTCTCCTTAGCCCTCACGGTCTGCACCCTTGCAACTTTTTAAGCCGCTCCAAACTAGTTCAGTTCCTCCATCCCCATTGACTTCAAAGAATTTTGAGGAGTTTGGCGAAGTTTGCAAACATTTCCATGATTTTGGCAAACTCTCGGAGAAGCAAAATCAGCAGGGTTCACTCATCACTAATGGTAAGTTAGCTAGGAAATCTAAATAAGTGTACTCTCCAATAGGAATGAAAAATCAAAAATTAATATCTCCTTTTGCTTTCCCCTCGACAACAATGAGATCAGAAAGAAATTAAATGGAGACCCTCAGGTTTGTCCCCTGTGACACAATAACCTGGTATTCTCACAAGGGTCTTGTCTTGAGATCTCAGCAAAGTTACTCAGTGGGCTCAGATATCCAAGTAGTGTCTTGACGTTTTATTTATTTATTTTTTTGCTGTTTTTTTAAGTATTTGCAGTGTGTGCAAAGTAATATACACTGTGTGCACAATTATTAGGCAAGTGAGTATTTTGACCATATCATCATTTTTATGCGTATATTCCAACTCCAAGCTGTATTAACTGAATGCTTATTGGATTTAAGCACGTCAGGTGATGTGTATTTGTCTAATGAGGGGGGGTGTGGCCTAAGGAGATCAACACCCTATATCAAGGTGTGCAGAATTATTAGGCAGCTAGTTTTCCTCGGGCAAAATGGGCCAAAAAAGAGATTTAACTGACTCTGAAAAGTCAAGAATTGTAAAAAGTCTTTCAGAGGGATGCAGCACTTTTGGAATTGCTAAGATATTGGTGTGTGATCACAGAACCATCAAACATTTTGTTGCAAATAGTCAACAGGGTCGCAAGAAACGTGTTGAGAACAAAAGACGCAAATTAGCTGCCAAAGATTTGAGAAGAATCAAACGTGAAGCTACCAGGAACCCATTATCCTCCAGTACTTTCATATTCCAGAGCTGCAACCTACCTGGAGTGCCCAGAAGTACAAGGTGTTCAGTGCTCAAAGACATGGCCAAGGTAAGGAGGGCTGAAACCCAACCACCACTGAACAAGAAACATAAGTTGAAACGTCAAAACTGGGCCAAGAAATATCTGAAGACAGATTTTTTCAAAGATGAGATGAGAGTGACTCTTGATGGACCAGATGGATGGACCTGTGGATCAGTAATGGGCACAGAGCTCCACTCCAACGTGGGGTGGGGTACTGGTATGAGCTGGTATTTTTAAAGATGAGCTAGTTGGACCTTTTGCATTGAAGATGAACTCAAAATCAACTCCCAAACCTACTGCCAGTTTTTCAAGACACTTTCTTCAAACAGTGATACAGGAAGAAGACCATGATTTTTATGCAGGCCAATGCTCCATCACTTGCATCGAAGTTCTCCACTGCGTGGCCAGCCAGTAAAGGCCTTAAAGATGAAGGAATAATGACATGGCCCCCCTTTCTCATCTGACCTAAACCCTATCGAGAACTTGTGGGCACTTCTTAAACGCTAGATTTACGGGGGAGAAAAACAATCCACCTCTCTGAAGAGTGTCTGGGAGGCTGTAGTCACTGCTCCACAAAAAGCTGATCGTCAACAGATCAAGAAACTGACAGACTCCATGAATGGAAAGGCTTATGACTGTTATTGGAAAGAAGGGTGGCTATATTGGTCATTGATTGATTGATTTTGAAATGTCAGAGATGTTTATTTGTAAATTTTGAGGTGTTTGTTTATTATTCTCACTATAACAGACGAAAATAAACAAGTGAGATGGGAAAATTTTCATTTTTCCTTTAGTTGCATAATAAATCTGCACACTAATAGTTGCCTAATAATTGTGCGCACATGTGTATTCCCCTGATGATGTTCACACTCACATTTCCGTTGTGAAACATTCAGGTTTCAGGTTTATTAACATTTTGGATTGACTGATAGCACTGTGTTTGTTCCATATTAAAATTAATCCTCAAAAATACAACTTGCCTAATAATTGTGCACACAGTGTATAGTGAAATGCATGTGTAGCTGCAGGAGTGTAAGGCGAGTTCAAGCACGGGTAAAATACATGCTGAAAGAAATCTCTCAGTCCAAAAGTTCGTTTTAAAATGTTAAAATTCAAAGCAAACAATCCACACAAGAATAAAGAAAAAAGTAGTTACACACATAGAATAAAAGGCAAAAAATTTGAAAAAATGCATCTTCTCTAAACTTTTCTTGTCAAACTTTAGTTATTTCTATACTTAAAGATGCTTTACTTGTTCTTCTGTACGCTTTAAATGTATGGCGCTGTACATTTATTGAAGTACATAATCTTTCATGTTACTTGGCACTAAATACACTCAAGGCTTGTTAGGCCCACTTTAAAACCGTGTGCCCTCAACGCCTTACAAACGGCAAGGCAGGTCACTAACTAAATCTAATGTATAGTCAGAGAGGCTAGAAGTAGTTAGAATATACCAATTCAATTCAACTAATGGGAGTTGTAAGAACCTCCCATAGACTATTCATTAATATATAGGAATACATTTAATATAACTTAAATAACTAACAAATGGCACTTATAGCATGGTCGGTTGTTGTAGGTAATAAAACATTTTACTAGGATAGTCATTGCTTCAGAATAATACTACGAGTTGCTCTTATTTATATTGCTGTGCTGCAGGTAGACCTTACTCATTCTAGAAGAAAAGGCAGGCACTGTGGTACAGTGGTTTAGAGGTAGTAGGATGAAATCCCACTTCTGACACCACTGTGTGACCCTGAGCAAGTCACTTCATCTGCCTGTGCTCCAATTGGAAAAACAAAAGAAATGTACGTATTGTAAGATATGGCCGGCCATGTACCCCGGCCAATACCCCCAAGCCGCCAGGTGGAGCTCTCGTTGCAGCATGGAGGTCCCCAGAAGACCAGCAGGGCATCATGGACAATGGAGTTTTTATGCACCGCCCTGCTGGATGCCATGGGGGCCACGAGAGGGAGCTGCAGGGAGGACCGAAGAGTTCTTCGTGCCCTATGACCCGGAAGTTTGTCATAGGAAGAGCGACGGACTTCCGGGGTGAGAAAAAGCATTGTTTACCCTGACCCGGAAAGAATAAGGACTTGTGGACTGTTGGATTGGGAACACTTCCGGGTCGGGGAATATAAAAGGACTGTGGGAACTCCCAGGCGATGAGCTGAGTTGGGAGGCAGGGTGGAGGATTATTATTGGTTTATTGTATTGTTTTATTGGAGTATTTGGGAGTGGAGAGTGCTTTGTGCACATTATTGTTATAATAAATATCACTATTGGACTTTTATCTGGTGTCTGACGTGGTGTCTGAGGGTGCAAGGGTGCGAGCAAAACCCTAATCTGTCACAGCATGTAACTGATCATATCTCAAATGTGGAGGCTTGGTGATCTCGTGGTCTGCAGATTTTGTTTTTTTTTTTTTTTTTTTCTCCAGCCCTCTGGAGTTTTTTTTTCTGTCCTCGCTTTTCATCTGACCTTACTTTATTCTTTATTAATCAGGATTGCCTAATGTTATTTTTATATTTTGTTTCTTTCTTCATCTTGTCGAGAGGTTTTCTTACCTCGGCAGTGACATTCATGTCTCTAGTGACTCTTCCTGTGAAGTCAGTAGACGCATTGGGAGAACATGAGGGGGTCATGAGGTGACCAGAAAGGGGTGTGCGGTGCTCCT
Source organism: Polypterus senegalus (assembly GCF_016835505.1). Classification (NCBI taxonomy): domain Eukaryota; kingdom Metazoa; phylum Chordata; class Cladistia; order Polypteriformes; family Polypteridae; genus Polypterus; species Polypterus senegalus. The sequence continues at coordinate 8,552,799 of NC_053158.1, forward strand.
GATATCTATGCAAAAAGACGAAGGTCCAAGTCTTTAGAGTCCTGGTGCTCCCTGTCTTGCTGTATGGTTGCGAGACATGGACGCTATCCAGTGACCTGAGACGAAGACTGGACTCCTTCAGTGCTGTGTCTCTTTGGAGAATCCTTGGGTACCGCTGGTTTGACTTTGTGTTGCTCATGGAGTCCTGAATGAGGCACATGACCTGCATTGTTAGGGAGCGTCAGTTACGGCACTACGGCCATGTGGCGCATTTCCCCGAGGGTGATCCGGCTCATAAAATCCTCGTTGTTGAGGACCCGAGTGGCTGAACCAGGCCAAGGGGTCACCCACGTAAAACACCTGACTGCAGCAGATGGAGGGTCATTTCCAGAGGGTCTGCCTGGGGGGTTGTCAACTGGGATCCCGAGTTGTTTTATAGTGTACTGGGTGCGGCAATACACTTTACCAGTGCATTCTCCCCAATTTGACTTGACTTGACTTTTCATCTTGTAAAGCAATTTGAGCTACATCCTTTGTATAAAAACGTGCTATAGAAATAAATGTTGTTTATGGATGAGAATTTCACTTTTCACACTTGGATAAGAGTGAGGAATCTGGTTGACGGTGCCTGCCTCTCACTTTCCTGTCCCGCTGCTTCTCTTCACGTATCAAGGAGTTCCCTCCTGGTATGAACAGCACAGAATGATGGCATTGAAAACTCAAGTTTATTCTTATTAAGTGCACTTCTGCATATGATTGCACTCTCAATGGGTGCCTATAGGAAACATCGTCTTAGAATAAGGAATCAAACCAGAGGGCCAAAGATGGGAAGGCAAACCAAATGAGGTGAACAGTTCTAAGCAGGACAAAAACACAAAAAAAAACTTTTGGAAAATGAGAGGTTTTAGAAACAAAAGAATAGTCGGCAGAAAAGGATTTAGCTGTCCACAAACTCGAATAAAGAAGAATACAAAAAGGCTGACCTAAACGTCAGGGCCGCAACCTTCAAACCCCATCCCTACAACAACAACAATAACATTTATTTCTATCACACATTTTCATACAAATAATGAGCTCAAAGTGCTTTACATGATGAAGAAAGAGAAAAAAGAGAAAATAAAAAAAAGAAAGAAATGTTGCTGTTGACAAAGGTATCAGTCTAATAAAAAGTAAAAATATGAAGTCTTGAAAGTGATTAAATAAAGATTAGAAAGAGAGAAACCAAAATATCACATGCTTTTCAAACCAAACAATCAATTTTGACTCCTTTTACGTCAGCTGTATCTCATGTCTCCTTTTTGTCTGAGGCCGTTTCTCCTCAGGAATGTTGATTCTTGAATAAAATATGAATGAGAGTCTCTTTAAAGTCTCATGAGCCGTCAAAAACGACGGCGAAAAAGCAGTACAGGAGAAAGGTGGAGCAGAAGTTGCAGAACAACAGCATGAAGGAAGTGTGGGATGGGATGAAGATTATCGCTGGCTGCAGCTCGAAGCGGGGTGCTGCCATCGAGACAGACGTGGAGAGAGCAAACCAAATGAACAACTTCTTTAATAGGTTTGATCACAGTAACCCACTCTCACCCAGGAGTACTGCATCCTCCAACCATCCTTCTGCTGATACCAGCATAGGTGAGACATCCCCACCCACAATTACAGCAGCACAGGTGAGCAGAGAGCTGAAAAGACTTTGTGCCAGCAAAGCAGCGGGTCCAGATGGTGTATCGCCACGACTGCTGAAGGCCTGTGCGTTGGAACTGGGGGAGTCCTCTACAGCGCATCTTCAACCTGAGCCTGGAACAGGGGAGAGTCCCGAGGCTTTGGAAAACATCTTGTATCACCCCAGTCCCAAAGGTATCACGTCCTAGTGAGCTGAATGACTTCTGGCCTGTTGCTCTGACGTCACATCTGATGAAGACCATGGAGCAACTGCTGCTTCACCACCTGAGGCTACAGGTCCGCCACGCCCTCGACCCTCTGCAGTTCGCATACCAGGAGAAGGTGGGAGCAGAGGATGCCATCATCTATATGCTACACCGATTCCTCTCCCACCTGGACAGAGGCAGTGGTGCTGTAAGAATTATGTTTTTGGACTTCTCTAGCGCCTTCAACACCATCCAACCTCTGCTCCTTAGAGACAAGCTGACTGAGATGGGAGTAGACTCACACCTGGTGGCATGGATTGTGGACTATCTTACAGACAGACCTCAATATGTGCGTCTTGGGAACTGCAGGTCTGACATTGTGTGCAGCAATACAGGGGCGCCGCAGGGGACTGTACTTTCTCCGGTCCTGTTCAATCTATATACATCAGACTTCCAATATGACTCGGAGTCCTGCCACGTGCAAAAGTTCGCTGATGACACTGCTATTGTGGGCTGCATCAGGTGTGGGCAAGAGGAGGAGTATAGGAAACTAATCAAGGACTTTGTTAAATGGTGAGACTCAAACCACTTACACCTTAACACCAGCAAGACCAAGGAGCTGGTGGTGGATTTTAGGAGGCCCAGGCCCCTCATGGACCCTGTGATCATCAGAGGTGACTGTGCAGAGGGTGCAGACCTTTAAATATCTGGGAGTGCAGCTGGATGACAAATTGGACTGGACTGCCAATACTGAGGCTCTATGTAGGAAAGGTCAGAGCCGACTATACTTTCTGAGAAGGTTGGCATCCTTCAATATCTGCAGTAAGATGCTGCAGATGTTCTACCAGACGGTTGTGGTGAGTGCCCTCTTCTACGCGGTGGTGTGCTGGGGTGGCAGCATAAAGATGAACGACGCCTCACGCCTGACAAACTTGTTAAGAAGGCAGGCTCTATTGTAGGAGTAAAGTTGGACAGTTTGACATCTGTGGCAGAGCAACGGGCTCTAAGCAAACTCCTGTCAATCATGAAGAATCTACTGCATCCACTGAACAGTGTCATCTCCAGACAGAGGAGTAGTTTCAGTGACAGACTTTTGTCACCGTCCTGCTCCACTGACAGACTGAGGAGATCGTTCCTCCCCCACACTATGCGACTCTTCAAGTTATTGTCTGCTTTTTCATTTTTTTCATTTTTATTACTATTTAATTTAATATTGTTTTTTTTTCTGTATCAGTATACTGCTGCTGGATTATGTGAATTTCCCCTTGGGATTAATAAAGTATCTATCTATCTAATCTATCTAAAAATCAACATTTGAGCCGTAAAGTTCTCTGATGGGTGGGGAGTGTGCCCAGTGTTACTCTGTTGTCCTGTCCCCTGGCATTCAAACCTGCCAAGTAAAATGTATGGTCTCCCTGTGTCTCTGCCTTTGCATTAACTCTTTCAGGGAGGGTGTCGACACATTGGTATTGAGGCGGATGTCGACATTAGTCAACCTCCGGGGTAGAGGGCGGTAATGAGCTGTAAATGTCGACAAATCCTTCTGTCACATTACGCTTTGACTCTTTTTGCTAGCAGTATGTTGGTTCTAGAATATGTTAAAACGGGTGCGGCTCTTTCAGCTGCTGACATGAACTGCATGAAGACAGTTAATGGTGCCGGCTCCTTGAAGATATAGTAGGTGCCTATGGCTTTAGATAGTCACATGAATACAACAGCTTTCCGTGGTTTCAGCTGGCCTCATGAAGACAGCGGTAGCCATGGGAAGCTGATGGTGGCTGGCTGCATGAATGTAAAGATAGCTACTAGCGTCTACTACTGGTGGCGGGCGGCACTAACACAGCTGCAAGGTGGTCAGAGGCCACAGCCAGTTGTCTTCATGCAGTAACAGTGGGTCACAGTATGCAGTAGACGCCTGAAACAGCAGCACCAGTGTAACAGACTCTGTAAGCATTTGTGCCATTGGCTGCTTCAGACTATGCTGTGTAATAGGAATGTGAATTCACATGATGGAAAGGCTCATGGAATATAAAGCACAATAAAAACTTTTTTGGAAAAAATATTCAGCCCTGGGCCAAAACAGAAAAACTAAACTAATTAGCCCTCAAAGCGTTAATGAAATCAATAAATGAAAGGATGGTTAGCGTCCCACACAAATGAAGGCCGTTTTTTTCCAGGTTGTCCCCTTCCACCCAGCACGCTGCTCTGGCATTTCATCTTCGGTTTCTGTTTGCCGTTGTAACACACCAGCCGCGTCACCATATCACCATCTTCTAAATGACGAAGCCCACTGCTTAACATCTGACCCATACGTTTATTACAACGGCATGGACCTGCGGGTTCGATGCATGCTCCCATCTGCTGTCCGGGAGCCCTTGAACGCCACACCGTCGGTAATGTCACCGATGAGCACAGCAGTGAGGCAACAATAGAGCAAGGGGATGGTGAACAAAAGTGCTAAGTGCTTTTATTAAAACAATCAACAAAAGCCATGTTCAAATAGATAAAGTGCAGCGCTTCTAAAGCGTCATTAAATAAATAATCCATAAAAACAAGTGCTGAATGTGGAGGTTAAAATCCATTAGAAAAATCTTCTGAAAACAACGAGGTTAAAATAGCACAGGAAGCAATCCTTTAAAACAACAAAGCCCGGTGTCTTGTTTTACGTGGCGGCTCCCCTGCTTCACCCATTTGGGCGTCGGAACAGGAGAGTCACCTAACTGCAGGAACAGCTGCCTTTCACACAGGTCCGGTAGCCCTCCGATCCCTGGCTACGTTGGGCTCCAAACTGGACCGAGACTTGGGTTTTTTCTCCAGCGGCCAGGGCGCTCACACTGAGACTTAACACCCAAAGCCTCCTCGACTCCCGCTGCTTTCAGCGGTCAGTCATCTCCTCTGCAGCTCAATCCAGCTCCATAATCACTCAGTTGGAGCGACCGCTTTCTTCAGCCCCTTCGAGTGTTGGCCAAACACTACCCTCGTGGGCTCACCTCCCAGCTGCCCACTTTCGCTCATTCGAGTATACTCTCGCTTGCTCTCCTTACTCGCTCACTCTTCTTCTCCCTCACACCAGCTCTCTCCACCTGCTTCCTGCCTTCTCCACCAACCACCTGTTCTTCCTTTTTCCTTTCCTTTCTTTTTTGTTCTTCCCCCTTAACCACCTCGAACTTCTATTTAATTAAAAGGACGTGGAAGTCGTGGCCAATCAGTATCCCAGAGAACAATCACGGATGTGGACGATTTCTCACCTGTGCACTAGGCAAGAAATGCCCACACCACGGCATCCCTGGACCCTCTTCAGCCACACAACCGCCACACCCCCTCGCTAAGCCACGAGCGTGGTGATTATTTATTTAAAACTGGCCTTTGACGAGAGCTGTGGACCCGCTATACCACAGGACCCCCTGAATCAAATGCAGGCGGCGCGTGCACCCGGTGTGTGAATTTCACCAGGAATCTTAAGTGCACAAGTGACTCTCTACATTATTTTTTCATGACGTTAAATGGTAGCTCTGTAAACGAAGAAAATTCATTTCATTAAATGTTGAGCAGTAGTGGTGACAATGCAGCACTGAAACGTGAGATCTCATTAAATTCCTCCTTAGCCTTTTTTTTTTTTCTTCTCACAAGCCTTCCTTGCCTCTTTTGAATTATTCAGGAGAGATTTCACTCGAAGTAAATAGTTTGACAGGTTTTGTATCTGGATTTAGATGCAACTGGAAGTATTAAACGCTCAGAATTTTAAGCGAACAGAATTGCAGAGGCTTGACTACATAGATAGGAGACCGTCGCTGTTATTGCTCTAGGCCTGCCACTCTGATTACAGCCTGGGGTATCTGGCTTTCTGAAGCATTCAGCTTTGGCAGCGGGTAGAGAGCACTGAGCACTGAAGAAATTGCTGTTTATTATTCGATGTTAAACTCGTGTGCTCTACCTGCTGGGAATGGTGTGGATTAGCTTATCAGAAGTATACGAAACCGTTTGAATGTCAAATTCTCCTTATACCGATGTAGAATTATTTAGCTACGTAGCTCAGTCCTGCAGATCACAATTATTTTCTTGCGTTGTTCCCTGTTATTTGTTACGGGCATAGCATTAATATGCTGTTCTTTAAATGGAGAAATAAATACTAGAACTGGCAGTTTTATTCATACACTTCTGTGGTATAATTGTGTGGAAAAGCTGCGGATGCAGAGTTAATGCATTTATTCATTTAAATCAACTAAAGGGAAATCGGGGATTGCCATGATACATATCAAGGCTCGTGACAGAAACTGTACTGATGGGCCCCTGTTCAGTCTCGTTCTCACCATGTAGCAAGCATTGTGGACAGCACAAAGAACTCCAGCGTCCCAAACACCCAACACAAACAGGTACGGAACACAAGAGCCTTTATTTGTGGGAAACTCTTCTTTATCAAGCATTTCCCAGCACCACAAGCCCAAGTAGATGCGATAAGCACAATTCACCGCACAATAAAACAACTCTTTTCTTCTTTCTCTCTGTCAAAGCGTCCTCCACATCTCCTCGCAAGTATTGTCCACCTTCCTCCCGACTCTGGCACCTCCTTTGCAGTTTGCAGATGATACCAAGATAGGTAGATTGGGATTTAATTTAGAATCCGTTATATCATCACTGAAGGACTTGGATAGCAGACAGGTTTGGGGAAGATTTGTGGCAGATGAAATTTAATGTCAGTAAATGTGAAGAATTACACATAGGAAGTAAAAATGCGAGGTTTCAATGCATAATGGGCGGTCGTAAAATCGAGAGTACACCTTATGAGAAGGATTTAGTAGTCATAGTGGACTCTATGCTATCAACTGCCAGGCACTGTTCAGAAGCCATTAAGAAGGCTAACAGAATGTCAAGTTATATAGCGCCTTGATGTGTGAAGTACAAGTCACAGCAGGTTCTGCTCAAGCTTTAAAACACACTGGTGAGGCCTCATCTGGACTTCTGTGTGCAGTTTTGGTCTCCATGCTGCAAAAAGGACATAGCAGTGCTAGAAAAGTTCCAGAGAAGAGCGATGAGGCTGATTCAGGGCTACAGGGGTTGAATTATGAAGAAAGATTAAAAGAGCTGAGCCTTTACACTTTAAGCAAAAGAAGATTAAGAGGTGACATAATTAAAGTGTTTAAAATTAGGAAGGGAGTTAGTACAGTTGAGTTAAAATAAGTTCATCAAGAACACGGGGACACAGTTGGAAACTTGTTAAGGGTAAATTTTGCACAAACTTTAGGAAGTTTTTCTTTATACAAAGAACGATAGACACTTGGAATAAGAGACCAAGTAGTGTGGAAGACAGTAAGACTTTAAGGACTTTCAAAACTCAACTTGATGTTTTCTTGGAAGAAATAAGTGGACAGTACTGGCGAGCTTTGTTGGGCTGAATGGCCTGTTCTCGTCTGGAGTGTTCTAATGTTCTAATGTTCCTTTTATCTCCCACCCGGGAGTACTTCTGGTCTTCCATACACAAGCATTATCAATGTGAAATGCATTATCATATGCATTGCATGCACCTTGACCAGCCAGTGAAACATACACCACAGAGATGCTGGTAGCTGAGGTGGTACCCTATCTCTCTAGGGGTTCCCCTGATGCCAAATTCTAGTAAAACTCATGTCCTAGCCCCCTGCAGTAATATCTCCTCTGTTTATATTACTTCTTAAACTTTCATCAGCTTTCAATATTGTTAACCACTCTTTGGTAATCTCTTCCCTCAATAAATTCAGAATCCATGATTCTGCTTTGGACTGGCTGAAGTCCTACCTTTCTGATTGATCCTTTTGTGTCTTCATCTCTGCACTCTTATATCTTCCTGTTACTACATGGTTACTGTTTTTCGATTTTTCTATAGCTATTCCTTGATCTCTAAAACACTTTAAACCTGATTTTGAAAGGCTTGGAGGCCACAGAATTTTTGTTTTTGTTTGAATGTATTTTTATCATTGTTTAAAATTCTACCGCCATGTTGTTTTTTTTATGGACATGGCTCCTTGGGCATCATTCTGTTGCCGGTTGCTATGCCATTGCTAGGTAATATCATCCCGAATTGTGTGGCGTGTGACATCGCCAAGGTCGAGGGGATAAACATCAGTGTTGTGCACTTCCTTGTTGTAGAGACGAGGGTCTCTAGAAATTACCGTGAGGAGCAAGGAAACCAGGCACTGTCAGGTCAAGCAGACTCGTAATGAGGTGATAGGTAGCGGTCAGAACCAAAACGATATGAAATCACCAGGAAACAAAACCAAGTAAACAGCCGGGACCCTTATTGGGTCAAGACGCCTCCACGCCAGAAGTAGCAGGGGAGGAGATGTGGCCAGAATATTATCGCAGGGCCACATGGGAAATGGAGTTTGATACAGATCTGTTGTGGTCTGTGGGCAACTCCAGGGGTCGCTGCAAATGGCTGCTGAGCCCTAGAGAGCAGCTCTTCTGCCACACCCAGAAGTGACGCCCGGAAGTAGGTCAACAAGCACCTGGAGTACTTCTGCCACACCCAGGTAGGTCATCAAACACCTGGAGCACTTCTAGGTGCCTTATAAAAGGAGCCAGCAGACAAAATTCCGGGAGCCAGAGATGGGAGGGAGGGAGACGAAGTTTACCGGGAGGAATGAAGGAGAAAAAGAAGAAGAAAAAGGAAAAAAATTGTATTTTGTTATTGTGCTTGTGTTTGGCACTATGTTGTTGTGCTTGTGGGAAATGTGGAGATGTTTCCCACAGGGGAAAAGAAAAAAATAAAAGCCCTGTGTACTCTGAACTTGTATCCTATGCCTGTCTGTGTCAGGGCTGGACTTTACAGGTAACAAAAGCAAAAGCAAAGTCTGGAACAGAAGAAAGTCGTAAACCGAAACAAAACCTAGCACTAGGCCTGCTTGATGAATACACTACTGTAACTATTCTAGAATGCTGGCCACTGGGAATCCTTCTCTGTTCCGGAGTCCAACCCCGCCATTCTTCCCATGTCCTCAAAGGCCACACAGTTTAGATTAAATGGTGCTCTACATTAGGCCAACAGGAATGACTGGGAGTTTACGTGATGGATGGGCCTCCTGCTCAGGGTCAGGTTTTCGTTTGCTGTGTAAACTTGGATTCAGAAATGGATTTATGGATGGATGGATGAAAATCGCTACAAGTCAAGTCGGGGAGCTTGCACTGGTACAGTGCATTGCCGCAACCATAATACAACGAAACAACTCGAGATCCCGGTTAGCAACCCCCCAGGCAGACACGTGGTCCAGTCCCACCTTCTGGAATTGACCCTCTATCTCCTAGAGCCTGCTGTTACATAGATGACCCCTTGGCCTGGTCCAGCCACTTGGGTCCCCAACAATGAGGATCCTACGAGCTGGATCACCTTCGGAGAAACACGCCACATGGCCGTACTGCCGTAACTGACGCTCCCTCACAATGTAGGTAATGTGCCTCATTCAGGACTCTATGAGCAAAACCAGTGGTACCCAAGGATTTTCCAGAGAGACACACATGAAGGAGACCAGTCTTCGTCTCAGGTCACTGGATAGCGTCCGTGTCTCACAAACGGGAAGCAGCAGGACTCTAAAGACTTTGTCCTTTTGCATAGACACCCCTTTCCAGCGACCTCATGACCCCCATGCTCTCCCAATCCGACTACTGACTTCATAGGAAGAGTCACCAAAGACATGAATGTTGCTGCCAAGGTAAGTAAACCTCTTGACAAGATCGACACTCTCTCCACAGACAGACCCGTGCCCAAGAGGTCATTAAAGGCCTGGATCGTGGTTTTTATCAGGACCCTCGCAAGCCCAGACACTCAGACTCCTCGCTCAGTCTCTCGAGCGCCCCGATCACAGCCTCCACTGTTATTATTCTATTCCACTTTCCACCAGTTGGCATTCAAGAATTCATGTAATTCTCAACAGCACAAACTTCAATTTGATGCACACTTCTTTTAAATTAAACAAGAAATCCAAGAGTAGGTGCTTCTCCTTTTGGCGTTGCAGAGGATTAGCGGCATTTTCCATTCATGGCAGTCTCATCATATAAACTAAAACTATTAACGATTAAAAGCCATTATAACTTGATAGAAACAATTGCAATTTTTCAAGGACAATGGCCAACACCGTTCTCATTTATTATGTTATTATATTAAACAGCCACTTCACTCGTTCAGGCGGATCAAAACTGTAAGAATCAGGAGAGATTGAACTGCTAATTACTGGAAACAACGCATGTGGGGAGGCTGGATATGAAGATATCTGCAATATATATAATAAGCAGGCTTATGCTTTACAAGTTAAGCTTTAAATGGACTTAATTCACTACTTAAAAACCGACCATGAAACATACAGACAGTTCCGACTGATTTGCTGAGCCCGGCGAGATTTTTCAGTATATTGTGATTATTTTAGGTAACAAAATGGTTATGCAAGAAGAACATTTGGCGCCACAGATTGTGCTGATCTAGTATAGAATTGACAAATAAATATATCAAAAAAAGTTTTTACTTTCTTTTATAAGAAATGTATAACTAAAACAAACTACTGCCTTCTTGTTCACTGCCCATTCCTTCAGATACTCTTGACCCTCAACCACAGTAATGGTGCCAAGAACACATCCAGTGGCAGGATGGCTGGCATCGCAGTGTGTCCTGATTCAATTTACTACATCATGATAGTTGGGTTCATAACATAGTGAAACGCAGCAGGTGTGTCCTGCAGGGGGCGCTCGCTCCCTGGGAATGAGTTCTTTTGGGATTGCGGCGTGTTACTTAACCCGAATCTATAGAGATATAACATAAAAGACGATACACCTCCCTAGTGAAACGGCGGTAAGAAATCACATAGGAGAAATGACGTTGTTTAACACTAGAATTACCAAAGCCTATGAAAAAACTTGTAATCCCTGCCCACGTTAAATTCCTTCACACCTCTCCGTCAGCATCTTTTGTGTTGTAAATATCTGGATGAACACAAGCAGCAAGCAGACGGCTATCCCATAAACCCACCAACGCAGAAAGGGCAGAAAGTTCTTTCAGCTCAAGTCAGTTTACCTGCATGTGAGTTTCCGAGAGTTGTACATAATATATCGTTATTTGGACTACATGCATTTCATGTGTGTTAATATATATATATATATATATATATAATATAGTCATGGACATCTGGGACCCTTGCCTGGCCAGGACGCCTCCACATCAGAAGGATCAGGGGAGGAGATGTGGCCAGAACATTATGTCTCCTGAAATTCTAGGTTGCAGTCACCCTGGATCACAGCGGTGCATCGGACTCCCGCAGGGCCTCATGGAAGCTAAAGTTTGATACAGCGCTGTCAGGGTCCGTGGGCGCCTCCAGGGGTTGCTGCAACGGCTACGGAGCCCTAGAGAGCAGCTCTTCTGCCACACCCAGAAGTGACGCCAGGAAGTAGGTCAGCAAGCACCTGGAGTAATACTGGGTGCCTTATAGAAGGAACCAGCAGACATCACTCCAGGAGCCAGAGTCGGGAGGAGGGAGACAACGCTTGACAAGAGGAGTGGAGGAGAAAACGAAGAACAATAAGGAAAAGAATTGAGTTTAGTTATTGTATTTTGCCTTTGTTTTATGTTGCTGTGCATTGAACTTGCTTGTCAGTGTCAGGGCTGGCTGTAACAATATATATATATATATATATATATATATATATACTGTGTGTATGTGTATATATATATATATATAAATACTGCGGTGGGTTGGCGCCCTGTCCGGAGTTTGTTCCTGTCCTGTTGTTGGCTGGGTTTGGTTCCAGTAGACTCTCATGACCCTGTGTTAGGATATAGCAGGTTGGATAATGGATGGATATATATGTTCAATGTGTTTTCTTTATTTTCATGACCATTTACATTGGTAGATTCTCACTGAAGGCATCAAAACTATGAATGAACACATGTGGAGTTATGTACTTAACAAAAAAAGGTGAAATAACTGAAAACATGTTTTATATTCTAGTTTCTTCAAAATGGCCACCCTTTGCTCTGATTACTGCTTTGCACACTCTTGGCATTCTCTCGATGAGCTTCAACAGGTAGTCACCTGAAATGGTTTTCACTTCACACGTGTGCCTTATCAGGGTTATTTAGTGGAATTTCTTGCTTTATCAATGGGGTTGGGACCAGCAGTTGTGTTGTGCAGAAGTCAGGTTAGTTGGACGATCATTTATTTTTCAACAGGACAATGACCCCAAACACACCTCCAAGCTGTGTAAGGGCTATTTGACCAAGAAGGAGAGTGATGGAGTGCTGGAAATGGTCATGAAAATAAAGAAAACACATTAAATGAGGAGGTGTGTCCAAACTTTTGGCCTGTACTGTATATATATTGTCAGAGACAGCTGGGGAGGCGACCCTGCTGGGACGCCCAGGAGGACTGGAGGAGGGCTTGCGCCTTCCCCAGACCATGTGGGGGCGACCACCCTGGTTGCTTTGGGGACCACGGGTAGGGAGCTTGGAAGCTCAACCCTGTAGAGGCCCGTGGTTACCGCCAGGGGACGCCCCAATGCCTTGGAGACCCTTAACCTCAGCACTTCCCCCACACCCAGAAGTGCTGGGGAGAAGAGGAGCAGGGACACCTGGAGTGCTTCCGGGGATACAGCCAGCACTTCCGCCACACTGGGGTATGTTGGTGGGAGATTGCCGGGAGATACCTGGAGCACATTTGGGGGATCATAAAAGGAGCTTCAATCCCTTCAATCAAGGCTGGAGTTGGGTGAGGAGAGGACTAAGCAGGAGAAAAGAGTGGAGGCGGCCTGAAGACTGAGGCAAAGTGTGTGCGAGGCCTGGACTTTGGTTAAGTCTTGGGGGTGTGTGTGCATTTGACTTTTGTAAACAGTGTGAACCTGTGAATAAACGTGTGGTGGAGATGTACAACATGTCTGCCTGTCTGTGTCTGAGGCTTAGTCCACAATATATATATATTGTAAGATGCTTGAGGGTGCTGTTACCCCGTTAAACCCAACAGACAAATGCTTGGCACAGGGTAATCACTTCCTGGTGTGGCGGAAGTCTCAGGAAAGCACCTGGAAGCACTCCGGGTCTTCTTGGAATTATTTCCGGCAGCACTTCCTGGTGTGGTGGAAGTGCTGTCATCCAGGCTTCTCCGACTGTCCGGTGCCCCCTGGCGGTGGCCACGTCCTCTCATAAAGAGTGTCCCAGCTCCGTCCCTGTGGCCCCCTAAATAGCCCCGGGCGGCTGCCCTCTCGTGGCCGAGGATTAACAATGTCCAAGTCAGGGAATTATCCAGGCATCCCGGCCTAGGCAGTGTCCCCGGACATCTGTGACAATATATACTGCTCACAAAAATTAAAGTTTTCTGCCTAAAGAGGGCTCAATTGTGTAGACACCCTAAAATCAGAGTGAAATGAAGATGTGGCAGGCTAGTCCATTTTTTCAAAAACGTAATTTCTGCTACTCAAAATGCTTTTCAGTATCTTGTGTGGCCCCCACGAGCTTGTATGCATGCTTGACAGCGTCGGGGCATGCTCCTAATGAGATGACGGATGGTGTCTTGTGGCATTTCCTCCCAGATCTGTATGAGGGCATCCCTGAGCTGTTGTACAGTCTGAGGAGCAACCTGGCGCGCTAATGGACCAAACATAATGTCCCACAGATGTTCTATTGGGTTTAAGTCAGGGGATCGTGAAGGCCATTCAATTGTTTCAATTCCTTCATCCTCCAGGTACTGCCTGCATACTCTTGCCACATGAGGCCGGGCATTGTCGTGCATTAGGAGGAAACCAGGACCTACTGCACCAGCGTAGGGTCTGACAATGGGTTCAAGGATTTCATCTCGATACCTTATGGCAGTCAGAGCACCATTTCCTATGCAGTAGATGTCTGTGCGTCCCTCCATGGATATGCCTCCTCAGACCATCACTGACCCACCACCAAACCTGTCATGTTGAACGACGTTGCAGGCAGCATATCATTCTCCTTGTCTTCTCCAGACTCTTTCACGTCTATCACAGCTGCTCAGGGTGAACCTGCTCTCGTCTGTAAAAAGTACAGGGCGCCAGTGGCGGACTTGCCAATTCTGGTGTTCTTGAGCAAATGCCAGTCGAGCTCCACGGTGCTGGGCAGTGAGCACAGGGCCCACTACAGGACGTGGGCCCTCAGGCCATCTTCATGAAGTCTGTTCCTGATTGTTTGGGTAGAGACATTCACACCAGTGGCCCTCTGGAGGTCATTCTGTAGGGCACGAGCAGTGCTCAGCCTGTTCCGCCTTGCACAAAGGAGCAGGTATCGGTCCTGCTGATGGGTTGAGGACCTTCTACGGCCTGTCCAGCTCTCCGAGAATAACAGCCAGTCTCCTGAAATCTCCTCCATGTTCTGGAGATTGTGCTGGGAGACACATTAAACCTTCTTGCTGCAGCACGTGTGGATGTGCCATCCTGGAGAAGTTGGACAACCTGTGCAACTTCTGTAGGGTTAAGGAATCGCCTCATACTGCCAGTAGAGATGATTACTCAAGCCAAAACTAGCACGAGTGGAAAACCAGCCAAAAAGATCAAGAGGGAGAAACTTGAAATGACCTCCACATGTAAAACCAGTCCTGTTTTGAGGGTTTTCTAATTGTTGCCACTTTAGTGCACCTGTCGTTAAGTCCATGAACACCAATACAGCTGAAAGTGATTAACAATGACCTCAGCTGCTTAACCAACCAGAAAATTATCAGACAGGTTTAATTGATTTCATGCCAGGCCCAATAAAAAAAGTGTTCCTTTAATTTTTGTGAGCAGTGTACATATATATATATATATATATATATATATACTGTATATATATGTGTGTGTGTGTAGTATATGAAAATGCAATTGGGCCAAAGGTTGCAGTTTATGAAACTGTCTTGATAACCCTTAGGTGTGACCTTTTACCAGATATAGGTGTTATAAGATATTAAATAATTTAGATTGCTGAGTGGCTTTATATTCCCATGAAAGGTTAATTCAATTCACATCCATCTGAAAAAAGATAAAAGAGTGGTGTAAAAAGATACGAATAGAAGAAAAGGAGTGTCATCCTCAAGCTCTCCTATTCACATGTAAACGCATCTGCTCTACTTGCAGGTTGTTAAAAGGTCTCGATGAGCCTTGAATTCATTCGGGGGAAAAGCAAATTGTATTTCTGGAGCAGAAGGCATGCGTCTGACGATAAAACTCAGCTCATGTGACTTGGGCTACTAGAAGTTTTTTTTTTGTTGTTTTTGATTTAAATGTAACTCTGACTTTTCTACCCCAAACTATTCCCACACTTTTTATTCAAGCAGAATATGTGATGCTCTACTTATTGCTTGTATTTACACCTACAGTTTGTGTAGCAAAGCCCACTATGAACCAGATGCGTCTTTCATGATAATTATATCTCTTACTGTTTATTTCCCTCCAAAATGATTAAAACAGTCTGTGAGTTTTCTAGCTAATTCCCCAACTAGTGTATGTGCATTCAGTGTTTGAAATTCAATAGGAGTACAAATGTTGAGGTCATACCATCCGAGTGTGTTAGCCTCTCTCAAATCAATACTCCCTCCCAGCTTTATACAAGGATGGCAAACCGATTTAAAGAATTTTGAAATCCATGATTTGAATTTAAAAGACTCTTGACTCTGGAAGTCACCCCTGAACTCATTCATCACCCCTGCCAGTGCATACTGTATTCATCCAAAAAATCTACTGGTTGGGAGGTTCAGCCACTGGTGATACATTAGATATTTTCACACCTTGCTTGTTTGGTGTGCTTTTTTGGTCTCTGGTGAGATTTCCGTGAAACTCGCCAGTTGCAAACTAAATTACTAAACTATGCTCTAGATAGATAGATAGTGTGAGACTTGCCCGGACACCACCAGTCAGAAACCACATCTTTATAAAAAGCACATGTTTATTTTCCATAAACAAACACAGGTTTCAGTCCCGAACACCACACACAATGCACACAGCTAATAATCACCACAATAAGGCTTCTCTTTCTCAGTCTTTGGCCGCCTATCTCCTCCTGGGAGCTTTGTCCTGCTCCCACTTACGACTCAAGCTCCTCAACTGTTAGGAGGTGGCACCTTTTATTCCCACCCGGATGTGCTCCAGGTTGCTGGTGTCGATCTTCTGGCAGCACTTCCTGGTGTGGGGGAAGTGCTGCCCTTTGCACCAGAAGCACTCCGGGCGACCCTGGCAGGTTCATCTGCCATCTTGCCTGGTGTGGCAGAAGTGACAGTTCCCTTGGTGCAATGAGGCTTAAGGTGCACCCTGGCGGTGGCCATGGGTCCCAGTGGGCTAAAATCTTTTCCCGGGATCCTCTCTTATCCCGGGCGGTTGCCCCCTCGTGACCCGGAAGCTATACTTGTCCCTTTCCGGTCCTTCCAGGTATCCTGGCCAGGTAATGACCCCAGTAATCTGCCACAATAGACAGATAGATACTTTATTAATCCCAAGGGGAAATTCACATACTCCAGCAGCAACATATTGATAAAATACAATATTAATTAAAGAGTGATAAAAATGCAGTGCAAGTTAAAAAAATGCAAGGTGGAGAGTTTGAGGCAGGTATAATAGTCTATAATCTTGGATAATGTTAACGCTTACCCCTCTGGTGGAATTGAAGAGTCGCATAGTGTGGGGTCTCCTTAGTCTGTCAGAGGAGCAGGACGGTGACAGCAGTCTGTCACTGAAGCTGCTCCTCTGTCTGGAGATGATCCTGTTCAGTGGATGCAGTGGATTCTTCATGATTGACAGGAGTCTGCTCAGCGCCCGTCGCTCTGCCACGGATGTCAAACTGTCCAGCTCCATGCCTACAATAGAGAAAGCCTGCCTTCCTCACCAGCATGTCCAGGTGTGAGGCGTCCTTCTTCTTTATGCTGCCTCCTCTGCACACCACCGCGTAGAAGAGGGCACTCGCCACAACCGTCTGATAGAACATCTGCAGCATCTTATTGCAGATGTTGAAGGACGCCAGCCTTCTAAAGAAGTATAGTTGGCTCTGTCCTCTCTTGCACAGAGCAATAGTGTTGGCAGTCCAGTCCAATTTATCATCCAGCTGCACTCCCAGATATCGGCGGTTTCATTTTGTCGATGTGCTCACCTCCGTTGTCTATTAGCAGCTAAGCGAGTTTTTCTCTCCTTGGAGGGTTTGTTTTGCTGATGTGTTTGCCTCGCTTGTGTATCAGCGGTTAAGTGAGTTTGACTCTCCTCTGTGGTCTCACTTTGGCGACAGAGTTGCTTTCTTTCAGCTTCATGCTGTAGCCTCACACTTCTTCTTTCTACTTACGACTTGTTAGGGCCGCCTGGCTGGCTCTTTGAGTATCGTGCTGTAGCCTCATATAAATGTAAATGCAAATTATTATTATTAATATTAGTATTGTTATTTATTAATAATCGAACCCTGGAGTGGTTTGCATGAGTTATGAATATGATCCAACACAGGAGAGATTTAACTAGAGACAATGCTGTGCATTATGTGTATAATCGTGTGTGCCGTGGTAGTCAAACTAAGTGTCTAAAGTGTCTAAGTGTCAAACTAAGTGTCCCAAAGCAAAAACAAAAGGTAAGTGCATCCACTGTTTACAAAAGAATAGGCTATAAATGCAGTATACTGTGGATGTAAATCTTTCATTTTTGGTGGAACACTAAGTTCCTACACCACATCACCTAATAGCTAGTGTGTGGTGAGCATGGTGGCACAATAATGGCTGCCGTCGCATCATCCAGGGGGGTGCTTCAAGTAGCAATAAAAGTGCTATATAGATGTATTATTATTATTATTATTATTATTATTATTATTATTATTTATTAATAAAAACTAGTAGTACTAGTAGTAGCAGTAGCAGTAATT
The DNA here is from genome assembly GCF_016835505.1 of Polypterus senegalus. Lineage (NCBI taxonomy): Eukaryota > Metazoa > Chordata > Cladistia > Polypteriformes > Polypteridae > Polypterus > Polypterus senegalus. The sequence continues at coordinate 8,570,469 of NC_053158.1, forward strand.
GTTATCTATTACTTGATTATGTTTACCTCTTTGTAAGTCACTTTAGATAAAAGCATATGCCAGTGAAATAGATGTAAATGTAAATTATTATTATTCATATTAGTATTATTATTTATTACCAGGTGAACCCTGGAGCAGTTTTCATGAGGTGTGAATGTGATCCAACACAGGAGAGATTTAACTAGAGACAATACTGTGGTAGTCATACTAAGTGTCTGCTGTGAGTAATTAAATTTGCACAGAAATAAGTACGGAATCTCATTCAGAGTATAATGAGTCAAGGCTTCACATGGAGCATTAAAAACAATTCAAAGGTAAAAAAAAACAAAAAAAACAAAAGGTCAGTGCACCCAACTATTTACAAACGTATAGGCTATAAATACAGTATACCATGTATGTAAAACCTTCATTTTTGGTGGAACACTAAGTTTCTACACCACATCACCTAATAGCTAGTGTGTGGTGAGCATGGTGGCACAATAATGGCTGCCGTCGCATCATCCAGGTGGGTGCTTCAAGTAGTGATAAAAGTGCTATATAGATGTATTATTATTATTATTATTATTATTATTATTATTATTATTATTATAATCATAATAATAATAATAATAATAATAATAATAATATAATAATAACTAGTAGTAGCAGTAATTGTTATCTATTACTTGATTATGTTTACCTCTTTTGTAAGTCACTTTGGATAAAAGCATATGCCAGTGAAATAGATATAAAGGTAAATTATTATTATTCATATTAGCATTATTATTTATTACCAGGTGAACCCTGGAACAGTTTGCATGAGGTGTGAATGCGATCCGACACAGGACAGATCCTGTGCATTATGTGTATAACTGCATGTACTGTGGTAGTCAAGCTAAGCGTCTGCTGTGAGAAATTAAATACATTTGGAAATAAGTATGTAAATAAGTACAGAATCTCATTCACACTATGAGTCAGGGGTTAACATGGAGCATTAAAACAATAAAAAGGTAAAAGAAAATGAAAACTCATAGAGGTGCAAATGTGACACAATTAGCGTAAGACATCTCGCCTGTCAATCAGAACAAGCTGACCACCCGATCAGGTCTCTCGCACACACAAATGTACAGCAGTTGAATAGGGAAAAAAACATGTAAATTTGCTCATGATGCACATCGATCAAAACACACACAGAGGTGTCTAGAAGCAAAGAGCAGTACCCTGTGAGACCGACGATCAAACCCCCTAATCTTACACCACAAGAGTAATGCATGAAGATTAGGCATTGGTGGCTACTGGACAGTAAATACTGTGATATATTAAAGTCACAAAACAAAACAGAAGTGTTGGGGAATAAGCCCCATATATTGTTGAAGCAATTACATTGGTCAAAATATGCAGAAAAAAGATCAAACATACGACATTTTACTGGTGTTTTGCAATGGCTTTTATATTATGAGAAAATGAGTCAGCACGGAGATGACGTCATCGGGATGGGACCAGAAGTGATATCATCATAAGGAGCTGGAAGTGACGTCATCGGGATGGGACCAGAAGTGATATCATCATAAGGAGCTGGAAGTGACGTCATCGGGATGGGACCAGAAGTGATGTCGTCATTAAGAGCCGGAAGTGATATTGTTGAGGAAGTGGATGAGTCGCCATTTTCATAATTCTGAACTGGTGCAGGTATCATAGAGTCATTTGTCGTCTTTATTTCTGTAAGGTCAGAGAGAGAGGCATCATTACCACAGTACAACCCCCCATCTATCCATTCTTTACTCACCTGAGGACCTGTTGACTGTCTCCTAAGCGCAGGCGTGTGACAATACGTAACGACACTAATTCATTTCTTGTATAGTCCAAATCACACAAGATATGCCTCAAAGGGTTTTAACAGGCCCTGTTTTTTTGATAGCTCTCCAGGCCTTGACTCCCTAAGAAAACAAGAAAAACACCCCCAAAAAATTTAAAAATAGAATGCAGAATCCCACAGTTAAATGAAACATACCTGATATGTCTACTGTCATAAATCTGAACCACAGCAGTGTCTACCTTCTTCTGTACACTCGCCTGTTTGAAATGTCTTCTGTTTCTACCATGCGCTGTACCACCTAATTTTGACTCCCACTTAGACTTGGCACTAAGGTCAGGATGACGTTCTTTGACTTTTCCTGTACCTTAAATACAATTCTGCCTCATTGACTGGGGATAAGGTTTTGAATCTTGATGCCCCCCACAGTCTCCTGGATCATGGACTACCTGACCAACAGGCAGCAGTTTGTGAGGATGAGGGACTGTGTGTCAGAAATGGCGCTGTGTAATATTGAAGGTACCTCAGGTTAAACTCTCCTGTCTCTCTCCTTGTTAACCCTCCGTACAAGAGACACCAGCACTTGCCATCTACAGAAACTTTCAGATGACTCGTCCATCATAGGCTGCATTAATAATGGAGACGAGGAACAGCATGGACAACTTTGCCTTCTGGAGCAGGGACAACAACCTGCAACACAACATCAGCAAGATAAAAGAGCTAGTGATGGATTTCCGACGTACCAAGAAGCCTCTGAACCCAGTCGCCATTCTGGTTGAGGATGTGGAAGTGGTGCAGAGCTACAAGTACCAACAAACTGGACTGATCTGACAACACAGTGGCGCTGGACAAGAAGGGCCAAGAGCAGACTGGACTTCCTAAGGAGACTCAGGTCTTTTGATATGTGCAGCAAACTGCTGAAAATGTTCTACCAGTCCATAGTAGCCAGTGTGGTTTCCTGGGGAAGCAACCTGAGCACAAAAGAAGCACAATGCCCGAACAAACCTATCAGGACTGTCTGCTTAATCACAGGGAGAACCCTGGACACTCTGAAAGCTGTTCTGGAAAAGAGGATAGTTGCAGAATTGGATGGCATCGTGAAAAAGTTTCTCCATCCCATCCAGGAGGCGCTCTCTTGGAGCACTAATTGCCCTTGGCTTATTCTACCACGGTGGGCTTAGAAGCGACACTGGGAGTCTTTTCTGTCCATGGCTATCAGGCAATTCGATGCTTCCACCTCATGTACTTATTGATTGATTGATTCATTCATTGATCGATCGATTTATTTATTAATTCATTCATTGGCTGTATAACCTGTCCTCTGAGTCTGTATACTTGTTCTTTATGTTCCTGCTGCTGTACGCATCTGAATTTCCCCCTGGGATTAATAAAGTTTATGTAATCTAATCTAACATTGGAAGAGCAAGTCTTCTTCATGGCAGGTCCACCTCACAGTTTATGGAGTGAGAGGATCTGCTGCTAACGATACTACAGGACGCCTTCACAGAGGTCTTGTAGTGTCCATGCCTTGGTGGTTTCCTCCAAACGTGATGCCTGGCATTCACACCAAAGAGTTCAATTTCTGTCTCATCAGACCAGAGAATTTTGTTTCTCATGGTCTGAGAGTCCTTCAGGTGCCTTTTGGCAAACTCCAGACGGGCTGCCATGTGCCTTTTACTAAGGAGTTGCTTCCATCTGGCCACTCTACCATACAGGCCTGGTTAATCTAACATTGGAAGAGCAAGTCTACTTCACGGCAGGTCCACCTCACAGTTTATGGAGTGAGAGGATCTGCTGCTAACGATACTACAGGACGCCTTCACAGAGGTCTTGTAGTGTCCATGCCTTGGTGGGTCAGAACTGTTTTGGAGACCCACAGAGAAGCCACAGCATATGAGATAAATCTTCTTTAATAGACGCTTTGGTCATAGTGCTATGTTTGGTTAATAAACCAAATAATTATAGGAAATGCAGCGTTGCACAGACACAACAGTTAGTGAACTCTGACGCAACAAAAGAAGTCCACGACACGCCCATGGGGGGTGTCTATGATAAGTTTAGTTCTTTTCAAAGTTTGGAATTTGAAATGTGACTGACCTAACTGGAAACTGCAACAAAGTATCAAAAACACCCAATGATTTGGGAACATATGCCAACAGACGACGAGGGTGGAAACGCATTTAGTGTATGAATGGCAAGTCAGTTTTTTGCTGGGTAAGTGGAGGAGTCTTCCCACCTGGCATCCCCTACAATCAGGCCCACCTACAGTGCATCCAGAAAGTATTCACAGCGCATCACTTTTTCCACTTTTTTTTATGTTACAACCCTTATTCCAAAATGGATTAAATTAATTTTTTTCCTCAGAATTCTACACACAACACCCCATAATGACAATGTGAAAAAGTTTACTTGAGGTTTTTGCAAATTTATTAAAATAAAAATCCTGAGAACTCACGTGTACATAAGTATTCACAGCCTTTGCTCAATACTTTGTAATTAGCAGCAATTCCAGCCTCAAGTCTTTTTGAATATGATGCCACAAGCTTGGCACATCTATCCTTGGCCAGTTTCGCCCATTCCTCTTTGCAGCACCTCTCAAGCTCCATCAGGTTGGATGGGAAGTGTCGGTGCACAGCCATTTTAAGATCTCTCCAGAGATCAGAGATGTTCAATCGGATTCAAGTCTGGGCCACTCAAGGACATTCACAGAGTTGTCCTGAAGCCACTCCTTTGATATCTTGGCTGTGTGCTTAGGGTCGTTGTCCTGCTGAAAGATGAACTGTCACCCCAGTCTGAGGTCAAGAGCGCTCTGGAGCAGGTTTTCATCCAGGATGTCTCTGTACATTGCTGCAGTCATCTTTCCCTTTATCCTGACTAGTCTCCCAGTTCCTGCCCCCCACAGCATGATGCTGCCACCACCATGCTTCATTGTAGGGATGGTATTGGCCTTGTGATGAGCGGTGCCTGGTTTCCTCCAAACGTGATGCCTGGCATTCACACCAAAGAGTTCAATTTTTGTCTCATCAGACCAGAGAATTTTGTTTCTCATGGTCTGAGAGTCCTTCAGGTGCCTTTTGGCAAACTCCAGGCAGGCTGCCATGTGCCTTTTACTAAGGAGTGGCTTCCATCTGGCCACTCTACCATACAGGCCTGATTGGTGGATTGCTGCAGAGATGGTTGTCCTTCTGGAAGGTTCTCCTCTCTCCACAGAGGACCTCTGGAGCTCTGACAGAGTGACCATCGGGTTCTTGGTCACCTCCCTGACTAAGGCCCTTCTCCCCCAATCGCTCAGTTTAGATGGCCAGCCAGCTCTAGGAAGAGTCCTGGTGGTTTCGAACTTCTTCCACTTACGGATGATGGAGGCCACTGTGCTCATTGGGACCTTCAAAGCAGCAGAAATTTTTCTGTAACCTTCCCCAGATTTGTGCCTCGAGACAATCCTGTCTCGGAGGTCTACAGACAATTCCTTTGACTTCATGCTTGGTTTGTGCTCTGACATGAACTGTCAACTGTGGGACCTTCTATAGACAGGTGTGTGCCTTTCCAAATCATGTCCAGTCAACTGAATTTACCACAGGTGGACTCCAATGAAGCTGCAGAAACATCTCAAGGATGATCAGGGGAAACAGGATGCAGCTGAGCTCAATTTGAGCTTCATGGCAAAGGCTGTGAATACTTAAGTACATGTGCTGTCTCAGTTTTTTTATTATTAATAAATTTGCAAAAACCTTAAGTAAACTTTTTTCACGTTGTCATTATGGGGTGTTGTGTGTAGAATTCTGAGGAAAAAAATGAATTTAATCCATTTTGGAATAAGGCTGTAACATAACAAAATGTGGAAAAAGTGATGCACCGTGAATACTTTCCGGATGTACAATATATGATGTTACAGTGCCTTGCCCACGGTTTCTAAAACTCGCAGAGTGTATGCCTAGTCTTACGGTATATGGTGTACGTCAATCACTGTCAGTTTAACCAAACTGACGAGCCAACAAAGACGATGATTTGGTGGTTAAGAAAATAATACTAATGAGGATATCCCAGAGCAGAGAAAGTCATCTTATACTATTGAAGAGCGCTTCATAACACTGTAAGTATCTCGAGTTGGGCACTTCACCTCCAAGAAGCTACTATTTGTTTCGGGTATCAAATCAAGAGCACTTTTGCCTTAGCGCAATGTGACCGTCTGTGTAAAACACATTGATCGATAACACTCAGGCCTCCAAACAACTGGCCCTCTAAAACAAGTGTTATAGCGAGGCAAATAAATAAAATAAATCAGGCATTCCTCATACAAAATCCTCTATACTTTAGTTTACATTTTCTTATTAAAATGCCTAGGAACACAGTGGGGATGGAGATGACCCTTTCTTTACACAATCAGTGACAAATTGTTGCACCCAGTAGTGGTCTAATTACATGAAAATGGGTGAAAGAATTGGTAAGATGTGGGCGAGAAATTATTAGGAAAAAAAAAAGAAAGATAGCCATTAAAAATAATAGCAAAAAATGACAAATAGAATCCAAGAAGTCTCAATAAGTGATCAGTGCAATAAAACAGAATATTACCATGTCCATTTTACAGAAAGAAAAAAAAATCATATATAGTGCCTTCAGAAAGTACTCAGACCCCTTAACTTTTTACACATTATGTATTTTTAGTACATTTGCAAAATACGTAAAATCCTGTTTTCGCTTTGTTGTTCTGGGATTTTGAGTGTTGCTCTGATGTGGGGATAAAAGTGAATTGAAACGATTTTAGTAAAAGGCTGCAACATAAAAAAGTGTGAAAAATGCAAAAGGGTGATATACTGTATAGTACATCTGGAAAGTATTCACAGCGCGTTACATTTTCCACATTTTGTTATGTTACAGCCTTATTCCAAAATGGATTAAATTCATTTTTTTCCTCAGAATTCTACACACAACACCCCATAGTGACAACGTGAATGAAGTTTACTTGAGATTTTTGCAAATTTATTAAAAATAAAAAAAACCTCAGAAATCACATGTCCATAAGTATTCACAGCCTTTGCCTTGAAGCTCCAAATTGAGCTCAGGTGCATCCTGTTCCCCCTGATCATCCTTGAGATGTTTCTGCAGCTTCATTGGAGTCCACCTGTGGTAAATTCAGTTGACTGGACAGGATTTGGAAAGACACAAACCTGTCTATAGAAGGTCCCACAGTTGACAGTTCATGTCAGAGCACAAACCAAGCATGAAGTCAAAGGAATTGTCTGTAGACCTCCGAGACAGGATTGTCTCGAGGCACAAATCTGGGGAAGGTTACAGAAAAAATTTCTGCTGCTTTGAAGGTCCCAATGAGCACAGTGGCCTCCATCATCCGTAAGTGGAAGAAGTTCGAAACCATCTGGACTCTTCCTAGAGCTGGCCGGCCATCTAAACTGAGCGATCGGGGGAGATGGGCCTTAGTCAGGGAGGTGACCAAGAACCCGATGGTCACTCTGTCAGAGCTCCAGAGGTCCTCTGTGGAAAGAGGAGAACCTTCCAGAAGGACAACCATCTCTGCAGCAATCCACCAATCAGGCCTGTATGGTAGAGTGGCCAGACGGAAGCCACTCCTTAGTAAAAGGCACATGGCAGCCCGCCTGGAGTTTGCCAAAAGGCACCTGAAGGACCTCAGACCATGAGAAACAAAATTCTCTGGTCTGATGAGACAAAGATTGAACACTTTGGTGTGAATGCCAGGTGTCACGTTTGGAGGAAACCAGGCACCACTCATCACCAGGCCAATACCATCCCTACAGTGAAGCATGGTGGTGGCAGCATCATGCTGTGGGGGTCAGGAACTGTGAGACTAGTCAGAATAAAGGGAAAGATGACTGCAGCAATTTACAGAGACATCCTGGATGAAAACCTGCTCCAGAGTGCTCTTGACCTCAGACTGGGGCGACAGTTCATCTTTCAGCAGGACAACGACCCTAAGCACACAGCCAAGATATCAAAGGAGTGGCTTCAGGACAACTCTGTGAATGTCCTTGAGTGGCCCAGCCAGAGCCCAGACTTGAATCCGATTGAACATCTCTGGAGAGATCTTAAAATGGCTGTGCACCGACGCTTCCCATCCAACCTGATGGAGCTTGAGAGGTGCTGCAAAGAGGAATGGGCGAAACTGGCCAAGGATAGGTGTGCCAAGCTTGTGGCATCAGATTCAAAAAGACTTGAGGCTGTAATTGCTGCCAAAGGTGCATCAACAAAGTATTGTGAAAAATATGCAAAAAGTGATGCGCTGTCAATACTTTACGGATACACTGTATCTCTGTTGGGTGCCCACATTTATGCACCTGTCTAATTTTGTTATGATGCATATTGCATATTTTCTGTTAATCCAATAAACCTTTTCCATAAATGTCAGATATTAAAAGGAAGTTGCTACTCTGAAAGCTCAGCAAATTGATAATCAAAAATTCAAAGAATTAAGAGGGTTTCCCAAACTTTTTCATATGACTGTATACTGTATACTGTATATATATATATATATATATATATATATATATATATATATATATATATATATATATATGTACCAATAACGGCGCACTCTACGATAACATGCAGTGAATACACTTGACTTCTAGTCTTTCTCTGTACGTATGTCATACGTTTGCTCAGAGGTTGATCTGCTTGCAGCTCTTCTTTCCTCCACCCTAGCGGCCCGCTTCTTCTCTTCTTTCGTCAGCATCTTTTCTTGTTAAAGCTGATTAAGTCAGAGTTTGTGTTGCAATTACTTAGTATGTTTTCTTCATTTTTTCACTTAAGCTGGCACTTAAGTCTTCAATCTGCCTCAAGTATGATTTAAGATATGAAGAGGTAGTGGAAGTGACGGAGAAGGTGGTAGGGATGAGAATGGCACCCGTACGCATGTTCCACATGGCCACCCTCCTGGCCACTGCTGAGAGTTGACTCTACAATAAAATTAAATAAAAATTAAAAGTGTAATAAAAATCATCACCCTGAAAGTGGACAGTAGACATCATGTAGTATATGCATACCAAATTTCAGGTCAATAGGTCAAACGGTTTGAGAGCTACAGGTGATTTAACATCCTGGACATACAGACAGACAGCCACAGTAGAGTATTAAAACATTTTTAGGGATAAATAAAGTTTATTTTTGCAAATGTGTGACGCATCATCTGTTGGAATGACATTTTATTACTACATGCATTCCAATAGATGGTGCACTGCGAAAGTTAACATTGAATACGCTTAGGTCTATGTTGATTACTTAGATTCGACAGTTAGCACAGCTAACTTCTAGTAATAAAGTACATTACCACAAATGTAATTTATTTTATTACTGCAAATATTTGTGATGCACCATCAGTTGGAATGACAAATGCATTGTATATATCTCTGTTATAAGCCATTTGCTTTGGGATTCTTAAAAGCGGTGTTAATTTTTATAATACCATCTGTTGTGTTGACAAATGCAATGCCTTTAATTACTAGGAATCTTTGAGATGCACCGCCTGTTGGAATAGCAGGGACACAACAACCTAATGGACACACAGACAGGCACATAGACACTTATACTTTTATTAAGGTGGATAATGACCAGAAAACATCAAAAAGCACAATTTGTCCCAATTCTTAATCCTCTAGTTGTTTTTTAATTTTTTATTACACGTGGTCAGTTTGAAGTCAAAATGTTAAAATAAAATGATGATTCAGGCTTAATTCTCGCCAAATTAGAAGACAATTATTCATTTTCTTTTTCCGTAATAGCCAGTTTCTCTCTATATTTTATTCATTCTACTTTAAGCGCTATTACATTATTTGCGATGATCTCATGTCTCTCTATTAATACGGTTCAAAAATGCAGAATTAGCTTGTTGCCGTTCTGCTCCGACTGCGGTTCTTTTCAGTCATTATTGGTTTTGGTAGAGGTTATTTAGCTGAATAAATTATGACTTGTTATACTGCTTAATTATTACATTTGTGCCTCGCCTGATTCCATTAATCAGAGAAGCAGGGACGCAATTAGGGCAGCTTGAGAAGGAGGTGGCGGGGACTATAAGGGGGGCATGCCAATGTCAGGAAAGGATCGTTGCAAATCCTGAATTCGAAGATGAGATTCTGCACAGACTGAGGAGTAACTGCTAGTCCTTGGGGAGGTGATGATGGGGACGGGTTTGGGGTAAAGGCTAAGGCTTGACCTGCACGCTCAGCCTGCTGAGAGAGATGTGCAGGAATCTGTGAGGCGTATGTGACTTCAAGGGCAGAGCTTTCTGTCTTTTCTACATACGCAGGCGCTGCGAAGCAGCAGAACAGATTGAAAAGCTGCTGTTCTGCGAACTGCCTTTGGGTTTTTGATTAAAGATTTGGCTGTCCTGAAAGATGACTGGAGCGCCTACTGTGTAAGTCATATGATCTGTCCAAATGCTAAGCACTTGAAGCCCCTGACACGTTATATCTAACATGCTGCATAATGTAAAATCTAGAGGTCAACACTAATTCGAGGCAGTGGTTGATGAGTTTAAAACAAAACAGGCGACACAGAAAAAGTGTTGGGGGTCTCTGATAGGAGCCCCATGTAACTGAGAGTCAAATTAAAGTAGAAAAACAAGAGTGTGAGGTCAAAATCCCGGCTTCTTCAGCCCAAAGTAGTTACTCCCAAAGATGGTGATGTGTCCATTTTGGTGGCAGTTTTATTATTGAAGGCCGACATCTGGTTCATTTTGTTCTTAAAAAATGGAAGGAACAGAAAAAAGCAAGACTCTTGGTGTGGAAGGAGAAATGACATCACTGGTTTTCTTTGCCTGGGGCCTCATGTATTTAACAACAACAACAACAACATTTATTTATATAGCACATTTTCATACAAACAGTAGCTCAAAGTGCTTTACATATTAAAGAATAGAAAAATGAAAGACATAATTATAAAAAAATAAATCAACATTAACATCGAATAAGAGTAAGGTTCAATGGCCAGGGGGGACAGAAAAAACAAAAAAACTCCAGACGGCTGGAGAAAAAACTAAATAAATAACTTTATATTTGCTTAGACACAAGCTTGATTTTTCTGGTGCAAAATGAAATCCATATGACTTCCCCAAGTGTTTTTTAACAAAATCACACCATAAAATATGAAATCCAGACTTTTGTACACTGGGGCAAAATGAAAATCCTGCCAGCTACGCCAAGTGTTTTTTTAAATGAAATCATACCATAGAATGTCAAGTGTGAACTTTTGCTCTTGTCTAAGTCGAAAACCCTGCCGTCTACATCATATCTATCTATCTATCTATCTATCTATCTATCTATCTATCTATCTATCTATCTATCTATCTATCTATCTAGTGCTATCTCACATCTATCTATCTATCTCATCTATCTATCTATCTATCTATCTATCTATCTATCTATCTATCTATCTATCTATCTATCTATCTATCTATCTATCTATCTATTGTGATATATGGCCGGCCATTCATCCCAGTCAATACCCCCAGGAGGCCAGATGGAGAGCTCCTTGCAGTATGGAGGTGCCCCGAAGGCCAGCAGGGAATGGAGTTTTTATCAGCAGCCCTGCTGGATATCATGGGGGCCGCTAGAGGACGCTGCAGGGAGGAATAAGGAGTATTTTCCCTACAACCCGGAAGTGCATCCTAGTCACGTGGACAGAGGAAATGACGTGCTTCCGGGTTGACGAAAAGGAGTTTTTATCTGACCCGGAAGTGTTCCTAGTCACATGGACAGAGAGAGTGAAACACTTCCGGGTCGAGGACTATAAAGAATTGTGGGAAACCCAGAGGGTTGAACTGAGTTGGGAGGAAGGGTGGCAACGTGTCTAGGAGTGGAGGATTGTTATTGTATTGATTATTGTGTTATTATTTAAGAGTATAGTGGAGTGGAGGGTGCTTTGTGCACTGTATTGTCAGAATAAAATAATAATTTGGACTTTTATCTGGTGTCTGGCGTCTGGTCTGAGGGTTCAAGGGGACGACAGCGCCCCCTATCTGTCACACTATCTATCTATCTAAGTGTTCTGACATGAAACCACACCATGAAGTGTCAAATCTGGACTTTTGTACACTGGTGCAAAATGAAAATCCTGCCAACTACACCAAGTGTGTTTTTTAATGAAATCACACCATAGAATGTCAAGTGTGGACTTTCTCACTTGTGTAAATTGTACATCCTGCCAGCTATATCAAGTGTTTTGTCATGGAATCACACCATGAAGTGTCAAATCTGGACTTTTGTACACTGGTGCAAAAATGAAAATCCTGCCAACTACACCAAGTCTTTTTTTAATGGAATCACACCATAGAATGTCATGTGGACTTTTGCTCTTGTGTAAACTGCAAATCTTGCTAACTACATTAAGTGTTTTGCTGTGGAATCATACCATGAAATGTGAGTTCCGGCCAGCTAAAGCAATTGTGTTATCATGGGATTACACCACGAAATGTCGCGTACGGATTTGTGCTCTTGTGCAAAAATGCAAAAATCCCGCTGACTACACCAAGTGTTTTGTCATGGAATCACACCATGAAATATCAAATCTGGACTTTTGTACACTGGTGCAGAATGAAAATCCTGCCAGCTACACCAAGTGTTTTTTTTTTTAATAGAATCAGAATGTAATAGAATGTCAAGTGTGGAATTTCACTCTTGTGTAAGTGACAAATCCTGCCAACTACACCAAGTGTTCTGTCATGGGATCACACCATGAAATGTCAATTCTGGACTTTTGTACACTGGTGCAGAATGAAAATCCTAGCAACTACCCCAAGTGTTTTGCTATGGAATCATACCATGAAATGTGAAATCTGGCCAACTACAGCAATTGTTTTATCATAATATGATATAATGAATGTTGAGTACGGATTTGTGCTCTTGTGCAAAAATGCAAAAATCCTGCTGAGTACCCCAAGTGTTTTGTCATGGAATCACACCATGAAATGTCAATTCTGGACATTTGTACACTGGTGCAAAATGAAAACCCTGCCAGCTACACCAAGTGTTTTTTTAATAGAATCACGTGATAGAAAGTCAAGTGTGGACTTTTGCTCTTGTGTAAGTCGCAAATCCTGCCAACTACATCAAGTGTTTAGTCATGGAATTACACCATGAAATGTCAAATACGGACTTTTGTACACTGATGCAAAAATGAAAGTCCTTCCAACCACACCAATTGTTTATTAATGGAATCACAACATAGAAGGTCATGTGGACTTTTGCTCTTGTGTAAATCGCAAATCCTACCGACTACACCGAGTGTTTTGTCATGGAATCACACCATGAAATGTCAATTCTGGACATTTGTGCACTGGTGCAAAATGAAAACTGAAAAGTGAAAAATGAAAGTGTTTTTTTTTAATAGAATCACGTGATAGAAAGTCAAGTGTGGACTTTTACTCTTGTGTAAGTCGCAAATCCTGCCAACTACATCAAGTGTTTAGTCATGGAATCACATCATGAAATCTGGCCAACTACAGAAATTGCTTTGCTATGAAAACACACCATGGAATGTTAAATCCAGACTTTTCCACTGCTGATGGCCAGTGGTTATAATCCATAATTACAATCATATAATAATAATAATCCATCCATCCATTATCCAACCCGCTATATCCTAACTACAGGGTCAAGGGGGTTTGCTGGTGTCAATCCCAGCCAACACAGGGCACAAGGCAGGAAACAAACTCCAGGCAGGGCACCAGCCCACCGTAGAATAATAATAATAATAATAATAATAATAATCCACATATAATCCATGACTACAAAGGCCTTCAGCATTCTGTCACAGATTGAGACAGTTTACTGATGAGGATGGGGAGGTAAATGTAGTGAGAACAGGCCACAGTCAAAGCCAGAGGTTGATTGTCAAAACTGAAATCACAAAGCAGAGCTCACAGACCAAGAATAGATCGATGCTAAACAGATCTAAACACCAGGGAGACAGTAAGTTTTATAACAGATAATTCTTGCAATGTTGACTTTATACTCATAATTTGGTAAGTAAACTGGTTTGCTTGAATTAGGATGTGAGGGTTGTTGATGTGTGCATGACTGTGCCCCACAATTGACTGGCATGCCAACTTGACTTGTGCCTGATATTTACAAATATCTCAGTGACCTCTCCCAATTAGAATAAGTGGGTTCTATATTTGGACAGCCAAATCTGTGTGATTTAATGTAATTTCACTGCTTTACATATTTTTTTTTTTTCCGCCACAATCCTTAAACAGCGGCTATCATTATTGCCTGGTTATGCCAATTAAGAAAACCACACATCACAGTAGTCTGTTTAAAGAAAACTTGTTTTTAAAAAAAGAATAGACAACAGGCTCTGAAACGAAACAATAGCATAAAATGAACTCACACCACATTATACTCGGCCTTCTTCAAAGGAATATCGCAACAAAAAGCTCTGCTTGTTCAAACTGTTAACTTGCTCGGGTATTTTGTTTATATGCCAATGTGGATGTTTGAGTATTTATTTTAATAATGCATAAAATGTAAAAGAAAATGTGTTTCAAAAATGATAAGAAAAAACACAATGCTGCTGTAATGAGGAGGTGTTAAGTCAAAGGAAAAAAAAATGGCATCTTTTATGTAAAGTATAATGTGATTTGCTAGGTTTAGTTTTATATCCTCCTCCCCATTTCATCTTTCCTTGAAAAACAAAGAATGATTTTATGAATAGCCTTTGGAAAATATTCAACATTTTTTTAGTCTTTAAATTATAAGGAAGCTTACTAAACACTTTCCGAGTGTCTGCTTACATTACCTGAAGTTGTGAAGCACATTTGCTGTTTAAATCCGCACTCCTTAAAGTCAAGCCATTAATATGTTTAGCCAAGTTCAGATTTTGTAGCAGAATTGGAAAACAGCAAAGGGTGTAGAAAAGTATAGGAGGTCCACCTTGGACTTTCCTGTTGAATGTCGTAGGCAAACAAATGAATCAAACAAACAAAAAAAGCCTCTTCTTCAGTCACACCGATAGGCCTTTCACTTGCGGGTCCATTCTGTTGCCATCTTGGCTTTTCTTATAGAAAAAAAAGACATCAGAGGCCAGAAGGGGAGATGTTACTGGCAGGTTGGACCTCTTCTAGGCTGTGGTTCTCCACGATGAAATTTAATGTAAGTAAATGTAAGGTATAGGAAGTTAAAATGTGGGTTTGAATACACAATGAGTGGTCGAAAAATCAAAAGTACGCCTTATGAGATGGATTTAGGAGTCATAGTGGACTCGACAGGGCGGCACGGTGGCATAGTGTCAGTGCTGCTGCCTCGCAGTTAGGAGACTTCCTGGGCATGTTCTCCCCGTATCTGCGTGTGTTTCCTTCCACCGTCCAAAGACATGCAGGTCAGGTGCATTGGCGATTCTAAATTGTCCCTAGTGTGTGCTTGGTGTGTGTGTGTGCCCTGCCCGGGGTTTGTTTCCTGCCTTGCGCCCTGTATTGGCTGGGATTGGCTCCAGCTAACCCCCGTGACCCTGTAGTTAGGATATAGTGGGTTGGATAATGGATGGATGGTGGACTTGACACTATCAACTGACAGACTGTGTTCAGAAGCCATTAAGTAGGCTGTTAGGTTATATAGCGCCCTGATGTGCAGAGTACAAAGAGGTTCTGTTCAAGCTTTATAACACACTGGTGAGGCCTCGTCTGGAGTCCTGTGTGCAGTTTTGGTCTCCAGGCTACAAAAAGGACATAACAGCACAAGAAAAGGCCCAGAGAAGAGCGACTGGGCTGATTCAGGGCTACAGGGGATGAGTTATGAGGAAAAATTAATTCAATTATGTTTCTCTTGCAGCAAAATGTATGCCCTTCAAACACAAGAATCATTGGAGGCTTTGATCAGGGCTCTCAAAAGACTGAGTGCTTCTGGGCACAGCCATCAGCAGTGTGTCTTTCTGCAGAGAGAGTGTCGACCTTGTTGAGAGGTTTAATAACCTCAACAGTGACATTCATGTCTCTGGTGAGTCTACCTATGAAGTCAGTAGACCGATTGGGAGAGCATGGGGGGTCATGAGGTCGCTGGAAAGGGGTGTGTGGCGCTCCCAATATCTCTGCTAAAGGACGAAGGTCCAAGTCTTTAAAGTCCTGGTGCTTCCTGTCTTGCTATATGGTTGTGAGACATGGACGCTATGTAGTGACCCGAGATGAAGACTGAACTCCTTTGGTACTGTGTCTCTTCAAAGAATCCTAGGGTACCGCTGGTTTGACTTTCACTCACCGAGTCCCGAATAAGGCACATTGCCTGCATTGTGAAGTAGAGTCAATTACGACACTATGGCCATGTGGCGCAATTCCCCGAGGGCTTACAGGATCCTCATTGCTGGACCAGGCCAAAGGGATACCCACGTAACACTTGGCTGCGGCAGATAGATGGTCATTTCTAGAGGGTGGGATTGGACCACGTGTCTGCCTAGAGGGTTGCCACCCAGGATCCGTCGTGTGGTGGGTGTGGCAATGCACTGTATCAGTGTGTGATCCCCCAACCTGAACCTGACCTGAAACACAAGAAGAAAGGCGTTTTGGTCCTGTCTGGAAGCTTTTTCATATTGTCACATGTGTATACCTTGGAAACACCTTCCTGACTCTGCTGAGGCTGACAATACCACTCCTGGATGAGAGGAGTGTATAAAGGTTGTGGTGCCCGGGGCGCATACAGCCCCCTTAACCCCGACACAGACAGGCAAACACAAATATTATTTGAAGTGGGGTACAGTTTTTCCTTCACTCCCCACTGCAGAGCACCGTACAATAGTATAAGCACAGCCACAGTCCATTCTTCTCAATCTCTCTCTCTCTGTCTGTCTGCAGCCTCCATTCCTCTCCCAGCAAGCTTCTTCTTCTTCCTCCTCCCAACTCTGGCTCCTCTAATGGAGTGAAGTGGCTCCTTTTATATGGCACCCAGAAATGCTCCAGGTGCTCTAAGACCTTCTTCAGGCAGCACTTCCGGGTGTGATGGAAGTGCTGCAACACAGGGCTCAGAAAAACCCGTGGCTCCACTGTGAGCTAGGGGGATTGCCCTGTAGTGTTCCTGGGGTGGTATTGCCCTGAATATGCCCTCTCCCCTGGTCATTCCATCACATTAGTCCCGGCCATCCGCCACAAGGTGTATCGCCATTGGTATAAAGGACCCCCAGTAGCACTCCTGCTGCATGATTCATTGGCTGAAAGTCCTCAGTATTGATGTGTCAGAGCGGAGATGTGCAACACTGTTCATAACGGCACTCAGTTTTGTTTTAACTCTCTCCTCCTCTAGTACTCCGGGGAGGGGGTCCAGAATGCATCCCATAACTGAGCTTACCCTTTTAATTAGCTTGTTGATTCATGGAGCCAACCCAGGCCATAACAAGCCGGAGCTTTGTGAAAGGTTAATAGTTGTGGTGCATTCAGTCGCAGTCTCTGCCCTTTTCTTGTGTTTTGCGTTTTTCCATTCTATTTGAGTCCATAAAACAGGAGACAACAGACAGATGAGCTTCTCTTACAATACAATTTATTTTGGTATTGCCAAAAATCACACCAGAAGTGCCGCAATGGGTTTCAACAGGCCCTGCCTCTTGACGGCCCTCCAGCCTTGACTCTCTAAGAAGACAAGAAAAAACCCTTGTAGGGAAAAAATGGAAGAAACCTCGGGAAAGGCAGTTCAAAGAGAGGCCCCTTTCCAGGTAGGTTGGGTGTGCAGTGGGTGTCAAAAAGAAAAAGAGTCAATACAATACAATACACAGAACAGAACAAATCCGCAATGCAGTATAAAAATTTTAGAAGTACGGAGTAGAATATAACAATAGATGAAATCACATAATATGATTTGGATTTGTTTCGAGTCCTGGAGACCTCATCCATCAAGCTGCCTCCCCCATTTACGCCATTCCAGAGCTGAAATAGCACTAATCCAATGAAGGACCCCTCTTTCCCACGATATTTGTGATCTTCCATCAGGGATGACTTTACTTTAGGCAGGCAAAACAACTTGGCAGGTTGGCCATGGCACCAAGTGCCACATTTGGGTACCGAGAAGAGAAACAGAATAGTTGAGGGTTAGTAATAAATTCTAACGATCATATTACTTCTGTTTCAGTGCTAATGACTAACAACAGAGATGCAGTCCATCCATCCATCCATCCATCCATCCTCTTCCGCTTATCCGAGGTCGGGTCGCGGGGGCAGCAGCTTGAGCAGAGATGCCCAGACTTCCCTCTCCCCGGCCACTTCTTCCAGCTCTTCCGGGAGAATCCCAAGGCGTTCCCAGGCCAGCCGGGAGACATAGTCCCTCCAGCGTGTCCTGGGTCTTCCCCGGGGCCTCCTCCCGGTTGGACGTGCCCGGAACACCTCACCAGGGAGGCATCCAGGAGGCATCCTGATCAGATGCCTGAGCCACCTCATCTGACTCCTCTCGATGCGGAGGAGCAGCGGCTCTACTCTGAGCCCCTCCCGGATGACTGAGCTTCTAACCCTATCTTTAAGAGATGCAGTATGTACAGTTAATCAGCAGCTCTAGTCAGGGTGTGCTAAACTGAAGTCGTAAGTTATCAGCCGGGATTTGAAAGCTGAGAGCGAAGGGGCATCTCTTATAGTAGCAGGCAGGCCACTCCACAGTTTAGGGGTCCTGTAATAAAAAGCTCGACCTCCCACTGTTATTTTATTAATCCTTGGTATCATAAGCAGACCGGCCTCTTGAGATCTTCTATGTGTGAGGATCAGAACACACGTGTTCCTTATTCCTTGTCACTACATTCTGCTTAGGGATGAGCTGACCATTCATTGGTTGTCAGCTCTAATGCATACACGGCCCACCCCTCCGACTAGCGACAATCCAGTAGCCAGACTCTGACTAGTTGGTCTCAGTTGTCCGGTATGTCACATTAGGCGATGGTCTTCACAGACGTGTTGCGCCGACTGGCCAGTCAAAATCATTGGAAAAGTCATCTGATGTGACTTGGGGTTAACTCTTATTTAGGTAAGTCCACTTTTTCCTGTCGAGTTTTATGGGGACAACGAATCCCATCTCAGGAATAACAGGTGCAAAGTGAGGATACGTCCACTGGTCCTGTCTGTAGTGGGTATACCGAGTCACACCGAGTAGATTTTGGGTCGCCAGCCTTCTTAACAGAAAGTCTTCTGACTGCTAGAGGAAGCCATTGCAAGCACAGGCAGAACCTTCAATCACAGCAGTCCAGATGCCGTGACTTGGCAGTGCAACCTGCTATGCAGGTGTGTAAGCATTCTGTAGAATGCGTGGTGGATGATTATTACGAATGTATTAATAAAGTTACATAATGAAACAAGCTATGTGAGATTTCAACATAATAGTGCTATGGGAACTGACCTTCCTTGATATCAACAGCTGCATGATCCATAAGCATTTCTACCCAGAGTCCTGGCAAATTTGTTGTTGCATCCTACTGGTTGGCATTAAAAGAAAGAATAAACAAGCCAAAAAAAAAAAAAAATGGGGAAAAAATTGAGGAAATAATAAGACCCTGATTATTCAAAGCTTTGCCAAGAAGCCAGAGCTAAATAGGGAACCACTCCAGCTTGGCCACATGTTGGGAAGTGAGACTCTTGGTGTTTGTCCAAGAAGTCTAAAACATGTGACGAGAACTCTCAGCGTTTTGTTGTCTGGCTTTATATAGTATTTGCAATGTCGCCAGCTATTTAGAGAAAACTACTACATATTCTGAGAAATGCTTGGAGTTGTTTTAAAGGGGGTGACAATAGCTTCATTACTGCTTCAATGAAAAGAACACTAGCAGTCGTGATAGAGCGGGATTTGGCACTCCTCACCCTAACCATAATGTCATAAACTCAGTATTGATTATTTTTGACATGTGTGCATGTTTAGTACATGCTATTAGTTTTTTTTGTTTATTTGCATTTTTATTGTAAACTGCTTGTGCTGCCCGTCTAAGACAGATTGAAATGTAAGCAATCAGCGTACACCTCTAAGCACAATGGACTGGAATGTAGTTTGTAATGCTTTTAACTCCGAGGGGTCAGCTCATCACTAGTGAGGACATTGTCACCAAACCCACCTTAACCCTTAAACTTTCACATGCAATTAATGCACCCCTAAACGCCAAAAACTTTTTTGCTGCACTTTTTAAATAAACACACAATTCACCAAGAAAAAGTGAAATTTTAATTAAACACATATTTTTTTTTCAGGCAAACAGCAATCCAATTACTGCAACACTGATCATTTTACACACTGCCAATAAACTGTAAAAACTTAAAAAAAAAACACTGCAACAATCCATTGTTATATGTACAAGGTGCAACGACGCCATTGATGAAATTCAGTAAATCACCAACTGCGCCAACTGTGCTTGAACTGGCTACACTCAAACACACAGAGGCCAACGCTGAATGTGGCAGACTAGTCTAGTGCAGCAGTTGAATCCCAGGGACAGTGATGCTGATTCGCTAGGGGGCGCCAGCGGTCATGAGGTGGCTGATCAACAAATGTACGGCATGGACTGATCAGCTCCGGCGTGCTGGCAGATTGCACGGGGAATCGACTTTAGCTGGTTCTGGCAGTTTAAGGGTTAATGAATGGATACACATCTGTGTGTGCATCCAGTCTCTATCTTTCCAACAGATGGCGCATCAGAAACATTTGTAGTAAGAAAATGCATTGCATTTGTCATTCCATCAAATGACGCATCTGTTAGAAGAACAGGGACATAACAACTGGATGGACGCATCAATACAAAGAATTGTCAAAGTCCCTGTCTTGCACCCCAAAACACCAGGCTGAATCTCAGTACTTTAGCAAAACTAGCTTTATTCAACTTGAAACAGGAACAGCAGGGTTATTTATGGCAGCGGAAGCTACCACTCTCCTATACACAAACAAAGAAAACGGGCAGAGTCAGAATCAGGTCAGTGGCCAACTTATACTGTTCCCTGCATTTATAATTTCCCTTGCATCAACCATTGGCGACAGGCGTTTATGCGCAATCTCGATTGGCTAGTGTTTAGTTCCGTGGCACACTGCAGCTGCGCTATGAACCTGTGATTGTCTCGGCAACAGACAAGCAGCCCTCCACAGATATGGTAATTGCACTTTCTTATGTTATCCCATTGGGGTGGGCTCCCAAAAGAGTTCACAAACCTCACTATATATACAGTGATCCCTCGATATATCGCACTTCGACTTTCGTGGCTTCACTCCATCGCAGATTTTAAATGTAAGCATATCTAAATATATATCATGGATTTTTCACTGGTTTGCAGATTTCTGCGGACAATGGATCTTTTAAATTATGGTACATGCTTCCTCAGTTGGTTTGCCTAGTTGATTTCATACAAGGAATGCTATTGGCGGATGGCTGAGATGCTACCCAATCAGAGCACGTATTACGTATTAAACAAAACTCCTCAATGATATACGATATGCCTCCTGCACGGTGCTTCGCATACTTGAAAACCCGAAACAGCACGTATTGATTTTTGATTGTTTGCTTTTCTCTGTCTCTCTCTCACTGTCTCTGACATTCTCTGCTCCTGATGGAGGGGGTGTGAGCAGAGGGGCTGTCCGCACACTGGCCTAGAGGATACGGATGCTCCTCTGAAAAATGCTGAAAGACTACCTTCACATTGCTCCCGCACTGCTTTGTCATGGTGCTTCGCATACTTAAAAGTCCGAACAGCACCTATTGGTTTGTGATTGTTTGCTTTTCTCTCTCTGTCTCTCTCTGACATTCTCTGCTACTGACGCGCACTCCTTTGAAGAGGAAGATATGTTTGCGTTCTTTTAATTGTGAGACGGAACTGTCATCTCTGTGTTGTCATGGAGCACAGTTTAAATAAATATAAATAAATAAGGATAAATAAAGAATCCTACTTCACCTTTCATCTATCTATCTATCTATCTATCTATCTATCTATCTATCTATCTATCTATCTATCTATCTATCTATCTATCTATCTATCAAAATTGAAGAATTGGTAGTACAGTAGTGTATAGATTGAGTTCAAAACTGAGAACTGAAGGAGGCTGTCTGGCTTTTAAGGCAGGTCAGCAGAAGTGATGTCTTCGGGGCTGGAACAGGAAGTGATATCATCGAACACAGGCAGAATTTCCCATGTTTGGCCTGCAGGGATAACAGAGAAAGGAGTTAATGCACCCCGCCACCCCCTGACTTGGTGTGGAATTACCTTCTTTTGGCCCTTCTAGCCATCCTTTAGTTAGGATATAGCAGGTTGGATAATGGATGGGTGAATGGTCCTTCTAGCTGTCTCCCATGTGCATGTGTGTGACAAATATATATGGGGTTGTTAATCAGTTTCAGCTGCTGTGGTGTTAATGAAATTAACAACAGATGCACTAGAGGGGCAACAATGAGATGACCCCCAAAACAGGAATGGTTTAACAGGTGGAGGCCACTGACATTTTTCCCTTCTCATCTTTTCTGACTGTTTCTTCACTAGTTTTGCATTTGGCTACAGTCAGTGTCACTACTGGTAGCATGAGGCCTGGATACCTGGACCCTACAGAGGTTGCACAGGTAGTCCAACTTCTCCAGGATGGCACATCAATACGTGTCATTGCCAGAAGGTTTGCTGTGTCTCCCTGCACAGTCTCAAGGGCATGGAGGAGATTCTAGGAGACAAGCAGTTACTCTAGGAGAGCTGGAGAGGGCCATAGAAGGTCCATAACCCATCAGCAGGACCAGTATCTGCTCCTTTGGGCAAGGAGGAACAGGATGAGCACTGCCAGAGCCCTACAAAATGACCTCCAGCAGGCCACTGGTGTGAATGTCTCTGACCAAACAACCAGAAAGACTTCATGAGGGTGACCCAAGGGCCCCATGTCCTCTAATGGGCCCTGAGCTCACTGCCCAGCAGCATGCAGCTCGATTGGCATTCGCCATAGAATACCAGAATTGGCAGATGCACCACTGGTGGCCTGTGCTTTTTACAGATGAGAGCAGGTTCACCCTGAGCACGTGACAGAAGTGAAAGGGTCTGGAGAAGCCATGGAGAACATTATGCTGCCTGTAACATCATTCAGCATGAGCAGTTTGGTGGTGGGTTAATGATTGTCTGGGGAGGCATATCCATGGAGGGTCACACAGACCGCTACAGGCTTGACAAAGGCACCTTGGCTGCCATTAGGTATCAGGATGAAATCCTTGGACCCATTGTCAGACCCTATGCTGGTACAGTGGCTCCTGGTGCACGACAATTCCTGGCCTCATGTGGTGAGAGTATGCAGGCAGTTCCTGGAGGATGAAGGAATTGATACCATTGACTGGCCACCACACTTTCCTGACCTAAATCCAATAGAACACCTCTGGGACATTATGTTTTGGTCCATCCAATGCCACCAGGTTGCACCTCAGACTGTCCAGGAGCTCAGTGATGCCCTGGTCCAGATCTGGGAGGAGATCCCCACAACACCATCTGTCATCTCATTAGAAGCATGCACCGATGTTGTCAGGCATGTATACAAGAACACAGGGGCCATACAAAGTGCTGCACAATTTTGAGTTGCTGCAATTAAATTTTGGCAAAATGGACTAGCCTGCCACATAATTTTTCACTCTGATTTTTGGGCGTCTTTGAATTCAGGGCTCTGTAGGTTGATCATTTTCATTTCCATCAAACGATGTGGCATCCTTTCGTTCCTAACACATTACCCAGTCTATATCAGTATAGATATCCAGGAGGATTTCTTTTTCCCATTGAGATCTGATGTGTTTTCAAAGTGTTCCTTTAATTTTTTGAGCAGTATATATATATATATATATATATATATATATATATATATATATATATATATATATATATATATATATATATATATATATATATATATATATATATATGTGGACTATGGCCCCAAGTCGCCAGATGGAGCCCTCCCTGCGACGTTGAGATGCCCCAAATTCCAGCAGGACATCATGGACTATGGAGTTTTAATGCACAGCCCTGCTGGATAATGTCGGGGCCACCAGGGGACACTGCAGGCAGGCACAGAGATGTATATTTTCCCTACAGTCCCAGTCACATGGACAGAAGAAGTGACGTACTTCCGGGTTGAAGAAAAGGAGTTTTTATCTGACCCAGAAGTGTTACCAGTCACATGGACAGAGAGAGCGAAACAATTCCAGGTCGAGGTCCCAGACGGGCAAGCTGAGTTGGGAGGATGGGAACAACGCGTCTGGGAGTGGAAGATTGGATTATTGCATTGTTTTGTGGATTATTGTGTTTATTGAGTATAGTGGAGGTGGAGGTGCTTTGTGCACATTATTGTACAAATAAATTTAATATTTGGACTTTTTCCTGGTGTCTGGCGTCTGGTCCCAGGTTTCAAGGGGACGACAGCGCCCCCTATTTGTCACAATATATATAAAATCTGATTATTTGGGTGGTTACCTACCAGGTAACACTTGTGGTTCGTCAGCCAGTTGGCAGGCATCTGCCAGCCATCCAGATCTCAATCCAATTCTCTCAATGTAAATCAAAATAAAATGGAGGGACTGAAAGATGGTCCTCCTGCCAAAGTTCAAATTGGTTTTGAACTCCTTGGCTCTTTGGTGGACTTCTGCAAACCTCAAGAGTGGAATCTTTTGATAGTAACCTCTCTTTTGAGAAACAGGTCCATTCTGTGGTTAACTGTTGCTTTTTCCAGCTTTGTTTCTTTGTCAAGGTTAAGCCTAGGAATGCCTAGAAAGTTTCTCATTCTTGCATCTTTTCTCGGTGTGATTACTGTAACTCAATGTATTCTGGGATCAGTAAATCCCTGATACGCAGGGTGCAGTTGGTTCATAATGCTGCTGCTCGTTTTTTGCTCAGGGCAAGAAAGTCTGATTCTGTCTTCTCCTATTTTAGCTTCTTTTCACTGGCTGCCTGTTAGTTTCAGAACTGATTTTAAATTTTTGCTGCTAGTTTTTAAATCACTACATGGATATACTCCAGCCTCATTATCTGATCTATCGGTCAGGTGTCTCTTGCGGTCCCTCGTACAAAGTGTAAAATGAAGGGGGACAGCTGATGCAGCTCTTCTGTGGAAGTCTTTAAGATTTGTTGTTTGGTGAAAGTGAAATCCACAAACGTGAGTGGCAGAGACGCGAAGTTGCTGGTATATAGCGCAGGCAGGGTGGTTGGCAAGCGAAGCGAGCAGGGGGCGAATCCCCCTAGTTTTTAATAAGTAGGTCCACATAAGTATTCCTTTGAATGTGATCTGTAGGTCTCGCACTGTAATTTTAGGTTTACACTTGCTCTGAAGGAATTCCAATACAATCTGCGATTGATTAAACACTTCTCACGTATTTAAAGTAATGTTCAATGAACCTGTCAAAACATACATAGATTCGGTCCTCTGCACGTGCTTTAATCTTGTATGGACTCGCATGATCTGAGAATGCATGACTTGTGCAAACCTGTAAATACAATGTACCAATACCTACTATTTAATACGGACAGGTCTTTCTTAATGGACATTTAAAATAATTGGTTGAAGCATGTGTTCATTGATTTTTAGTATTAATCAAACTTTTCAGCGTGTTCTTGCGAGTATTGCCCAAGGAGGCGGTGGCTGGTCCTCACCGCCCCTTAATATGTCTTGGACCAGAAATGCCCCCTTAGATTTCTTCAGCTCCCACCAGTACCACCCCCATTGGGACCCTTAGATCTAGAGCTGTTATGTACCAGATGACCTGGGATGCCATGGGATCCCACATTATGAGTTGACAAGCATGGCTGAGGAAAGGGATGTGTAGGCCTTGTGAACTTGGCCCGGACACAGACAGGCGGACATGTTGTTGTCAAACCACCACACGTTTATTTACAGTATTTACAAAAATTATAATGTTCACAAAGACCCCAGTCTATTGGTCACTCAGACCCAATCACGTGCACAAACCCCAAACAGTCACAATCCTGGCCACAATGCCTTGTCTTCGGGCCCGCCTCCACAGCTCCTCTTGCCTCGTCCTCCTTCCACCCGACTCTAGCCTCGAATGTATGAAGGACGGCCCCTTTTATAGAGTGCCCAGATGAGCAGCAGGTGTTCCCGGCATTCCTCCGTTCCTCCGAAGTGCCGGCTGTCCTCCTGACAGCCCTCCGGGTAACACCAAAGATCTTCCCCCCAGCACTTCCTGGTGTGGCGGAAGTGCTGGGGCAACAAGTCTCCAAGACATCGGGGCGCCTCCTGGCGGTGACCACGGGCCCCTACAGGGAAAGGCTTCCATGCCCTTGACCCGTGGCCCCCAAAGCAACCCGGAAGGCAAACCCCACGTGATCCAGGCAGGGCTCTGACCCTCTTCCGGTCCCTCCTGGCGTCCCGGCCGGGTCATGGCCCCTGGCATCCCTGACAGCCTCAATGTTATGACCTTTTCTCCCAGTGACCCGGGTTTGGATAAGCAATGGAAAGTGAATGAATGAATCTTAGATGGACTGTTATTTTGAAATCTCAGACTCAGAGCTCTTGCAACTCACCCAAAGGACTGCAATTATTCTTTGAAGTAACCACTCCTTCCACATCGTATCGCCTCTTATCCGTCGCCTTACACTCATCTCTGTGTGCTTTCCCTAATTCTCTGGGTTGTGATGTACTTAAAAGCATCAAATATTTAGAGCGACCTTTCATGAAAGCATATCTTCATGAGTTTCTGGCCTGCACCATAAAAGGGTTTGATTTTTGCAAGAGTTTTTACATTCTTTTGGGAGATGCTGCTGGTCGTAGTTTACACCATTCAGGTAGGTTCTTGTGTTGTTGACTTCGTAATTGATTTTATAAAGCGAGGGGCTTGTCTGTGAAGTTAATGTATTTTGAATATTCTAGATTTTTAAACATTTCTTACAATGTTGTATACTTTTTAAATCAGATATGTATTACTTAGTCCTGCAGGGTGTCTCCATAAGACTGTACTGTTAACAGTGTTGATCTGAATAGTAAAAGGACAGAAAGTGACGAGACTGCCGAGTTATCAAAAAAGATTGAATCTTTCAGTTTTAGTAAATGAAGCTTAAGAGATTGTAAAGTCATATTAGAATGTTAAAGAGAACTGTATTTGTCCCCAGAAGGAAATATAGCTTTTTACAAAAGCTCTTTAAATACATAAATGAACACATACACTCACCTAAAGGATTATTAGGAACACCTGTTCAATTTCTCATTAATACAATTATCTAATCAACCAATCACATGGCAGTTGCTTCAATGCATTTAGGGGTGTGGTCCTGGTCAAGACAATCTCCTGAACTCCAAACTGAATGTCAGAATGGCAAAGAAAGGTAATTTAAGCAATTTGGAGCGTGGCATGGTTGTTGGTGCCAGACGGGCCGGTCTGAGTATTTCACAATCTGCTCAGTTACTGGGATTTTCACGCACAACCATTTCTACGGTTTACAAAGAATGGTGTGAAAAGGGAAAAACATCCAGTATGTGGCAGTCCTGTGGGTGAAAATGCCTTGTTGATGCTAGAGGTCAGAGGAGAATGGGCCGACTGATTCAAGCTGATAGAAGAGCAACTTTGACTGAAATAACCACTCGTTACAACCGAGGTATGCAGCAAAGCATTTGTGAAGCCACAACACGCACAACCTTGAGGCGGATGGGCTACAACAGCAGAAGACCCCACTGGGTACCACTCATCTCCACTACAAATAGGAAAAAGAGGCTACAATTTGCACAAGCTCACCAAAATTGGACAGTTGAAGACTGGAAAAATGTTGCCTGGTCTGATGAGTCTCGATTTCTGTTGAGACATTCAAATGGTAGAGTCAGAATTTGGCGTAAACAGAATGAGAACATGGATCCATCATGCCTTGTTATCACTGTGCAGGCTGGTGGTGGTGGTGGTGGTGTAATGGTGTGGGGGATGTTTTCTTGGCACACTTTAGGCCCCTTAGTGCCAATTGGGCATCGTTTAAATGCCACGGGCTACCTGAGCATTGTTTCTGACCATGTCCATCCCTTCATGACCACCATGTACCCATCCTCTGATGGCTACTTTAATGCACCATGTCACAAAGCTCGAATCATTTCAAATTGGTTTCTTGAACATGACAATGAGTTCACTGTACTAAATTGGCCCCCACAGTCACCAGATCTCAACCCAATAGAGCATCTTTGGGATGTGGTGGAACGGGAGCTTTGTGCCCTGGATGTGCATCCCACAAATCTCCATCAACTGCAAGATGCTATCCTATCAATATGGGCCAACATTTCTAAAGAATGCTTTCAGCACCTTGTTGAATCAATGCCACGTAGAATTAAGGCAGTTCTGAAGGCGAAAGGGGGCCAAACACCGTATTAGTCTGGTGGTCCTAATAATCCTTTAGGTGAGTGTAAATAAATATGTAGACACACACTTTGGTCTGAACACATACCAGAAGGAAGAAAATTAAAAAGAAAGAAAACTTCTGACTGGGTAGTCCCAGTCCCAGTGAGGCGCTATGCGGACGTGTTGCCATTGGTATAAAAGACCCCTTGTCACGTTTCTTGATGCTCTTATTCGTTGGCTGAAAAGTCCTCAGTGTTGAAGTGTCACGGAGAAGATGTTCAGCGTTGGTCATAATGACACTCAGTTTGGTCTTCATTCTCTCCACCACTACTAACTCCAGGGGGGTTCAGAGTGCCTCCCTGCTCTTTTAATTAGCTTGTTGATTCGGTGGGCATCTCTTGAAGTGACGTTACCGGCCCAGCACACCATACTGGTTATCACTAATGTGAAGGATATCACTCACTACTACAAGTACATTAAAGGCACACAGTCTTATGATGGTGTGGGTCAGCCCCACTATACCGAGACCGTCCGGTGAGCCACTTGAATCCACTACTGCCGATAACATACCCGAGAACGAGGCAGCAAATCAGGACACAACACACGTATAGCAAGGAGTAGGTGTATAAGTGCTCTGGTGCTTTTATTAAAACAACACAAAACAAATCAGTGGGTCCCAATAAACCGTCAGTCAGTCAGTCATTGTCTAACCCGTGTGGCGAGTGGCTGGGGGTGGTACCCAGCCGGGACGCCCACGAGGACCATGAGGGGGCGACCGCCCTGGTGGCTTTGGGGACCACTGGAACAGAGCTTAGAAGCTTAACCCTATAGGGGCCCATGGTCACTACCAGAGGGCACCCCAATGCCTGAGGAGCCCTGGCCCTCAGCACCCGGAAGTGCTGGGGAGAAGAAGACCAGGGATACCCGGAGTGCTTCTGTTTGTGCAGCCGGAAATTCCACCACACTTGGGAGTGCCGGTGGGAGCTAATCGGAAGGCACCTGGAGCACATCCGAGTGTATATAAAAGGGGCCGCTTCCCTCCATTCGAGGGCTGAAGAGAGACGGAGCTCGAGAGGACAGGAGTGGAGGCGGACCTGAGAAAGGCACTGTGTTGTGAGGCCTGGACTTTTGGGGTTGTGTGCTTCACTTTAATGTATATATTAGTGTAAATAAACGTGTGCGGTGCATTTAAACGATGTCTGCCTGTCTGTGTCTGGGCTGTTTCCCACACCCGCTATATCCTAACACAGGGTCACGGGAGTCTGCTGAAGCCAATCCCAGCCAACACAGGGCGCAAGGCAGGAACAAACCCCGGGCAGGGCACCAGCCCACCGCAGGGCAAACACCCACACACCAAGCACACACTAGGGACAATTTAGGATCGCCAATGCACCTAACCTGCATGTCTTTGGACTGTGGGAGGAAACCCACGCAGACACGGGGAGAACATGCAAACTCCACACAGGGAGGACCCAGGAAGCGAATCTTACTGCGAGGCAGCAGCACTACCCACTGCGGCACTGTGCCGCCCCCAATAAACAGTGCAGTGGCCAAAAATGTTCAATAAATAAATAATACAATAAAACAAGGTGAAGGTGAATGTCGCCTCTTTAGTGTTAGACCCGAAAACCACGCTAAAAGTCTCAGTCCCGAGTGTCACTGATGCGTTTTATGTAAGTGTCAGAACTGAGAATCACACTGGCCATAAAAGTGCCATCAGTGCTGCCATTCTTTTGAGAAATTACATCTGAGTGCAGGTTTTCACTAATTATGAAAGATTTGTACTTTACCAACAATGAAGACTTTGATGAGAGTACCCATCCAGCACCCAGAATGAAAAAAAATTGGGAGATACACCAGGCCACTGTAGTAAAATTTCAGAGCGTTTACATTCCAGATGCCGATGTCAACATCAATGAAAGTCTCATGGCTTATAAGGGCAGACTGTCATGGATACAGTGCATCGCGTCAAAAAGAACAAAACTGGGCATAAAGCTTAACAAGCTTTATGAATCCAAAACGGGATACATTTGGAATTCGGTACACAGCAAAAGAGACAATGTTTGATCTGAACTACAATCAGTACGGCGTTGCTACATCATCGTTGCCGACTTCGATAGATTCTCTGCTGGATCAGACACAAGATCAAGCACAAGACCCGTTTTAATTTCCAAGTGGGAAGCGTTTCTTCCTCACTCCCCACAGCGGAAAGCTTAATACAATAAGCACCAATATAGCACACCGTACTTTCCTCTCTTCTCTTCTCTTCCCTTCACTTCCCTTCTCTTCTGCCTTCACTCATCTCTCAAACTTTATCTCCTTCGTCTCGACTGTGGCTGGCTCTCTGAAAGGTTTGAGCTGGCTTCTTTTAAAGAGCACCTGGAAGTGCCCCACGTGTCCAGTGATCTCCTCCTGGGTGAGAAAGTAGTCAAGCTGAGGATGGTTCAGCCATTCCCCCTGTGCCCCCTGGCAGTGGCCACAGACACCAGCAGTGTTGAGCTTCCATGCTCCAAACCTGTGGCACCATAGTAAGCCAGGGGGGTTTCCCTCTGTTGCTCTTTTCCCCCAGTTCTTCCCTTAAGAAGGCATCCCGGGCTGGGTAAGAGTCTTAGCTTTCAATTACTATAAATATAATATACATGTATACTGTATATATATATATATATATTTATTGTGGAACGGAACCCGGACACAGACAGATGGACATCGTAATTCCCCAACACATGTTTATTATTTACAATATTTACAATCTTTAGTGCACAAACCCAGTGCCTCCAGCACTGATTCCCCAAAGTCCGGGCCTTTCACAGTCTTTCAATGCCTGCCTTTTTGGCCGCCTCCAGTCCTCTCTTCAGCTCCGTCTTTCTTCCACCCGACTTCCTCTCTCGAATGCAGGGAGGCAGCCCCTTTTATCACACTCCGGATGGGCTCCAGCTGCTTCCCGGCACTCCTCCATGGACACGCCCCCGTGTGGCTGAAGTGGCGGTTGCGCACCCGTGTCCCCATTCTTCTTCCCCCCAGCACTTCCGGATGTGGCGGAAGTGCTTGGGCTCCAGGGTTCTTCAGGCACCGGGGCGCCGCCTGGCGGTGGCCACAGGCCCCTACAGGGTTGGGCTTCCAAGCCCCCTACCCGAGGCCACCAACAAAACCAGAGCGGTCGCCCCCTCGTGGTCGGGAGGAGGCACCAGCCCTCCTCTGGTCCCCTTGGGCGTCCCGGCTGGGCTCCACCCCAAGCCACATGTGACAAAATATACATATATATATATATATATATATATCCATTTACTAACCTGCTGAATCCGAATACAGGGTCAATCCCAGCCAACACAGGGCACAAGGCAGGAACCAATCCTGAGCAGGGTGCCAACCCACGGCAGGACACATACAAACACACCAAGCCAATTTAGAATCGCCAATCCACCTAACCTGCATGTCTTTGGACTGTGGGAGGAAACTGGAGCGCCTGGAGGAAACCCATTCAGACACGGGGAGAACATGCAAACTCCATGCAGGGAGGACCCGGGAAGTGAACCCGGGTCTCCTAACTGCGAGGCAGCAGCTCTATCACTGCACCACCATGCCGCCCTATATATATATATATATATTGTGGACCACTGGGGCACATACATCCGCCCTAACCCGACACAGACAGGCTGACACAAGTTCCAGTCCAGCAAACACAGTTTATGTACAGCTGGGAAACATTTTTCTCTGCTCCCCACAGCACAGTACATAAAGCACAAAACCAATGTCAGTCCTTTACTTCTCTTCTCTTCTCTTCCTCTCTCATTCCATCCTTCCACCTCCACTGTCTCTTCAGGTAAGCGTGGTCCACCTCCACCCAGCTCTGGCTCTCCGAATGGAGTGAGGTGGCACCTTTTATTCAGGTCCTCGGAGTGTTCCAGATGGGTCATCAGTATTACCCGGAATTACTCCCTGATGTGTAGAGGTCCACCACGGAACTCTGCAGCTCCCCCTGGTGGCCCCCATGGAACCCAACAGGGCTGCACCAATCTCCAGTTTCCAGTGTGCCTTGTGGAAATCCGTGGTACAAAAAGCCGCCCAGGAGGGCTGCCCTCTAGCATCCTAGGGGAGGTATTGCCTCACCGATGCTCTATCCCCCGGTCCTTCAATTCCGTTGGCATCCCAGCCAGGTAATGGCTGTGGCCGACCATCACCATATATATAGGAAGGAAGGAAGGGAAAAAGTTAGTTATATTCCCAGTAGTTTCCTTTAGCACTTGCTTGAACCTTAAGTTTCCGTGGTCCTGGAAAATTCCCATGATCCCTCGGTAATGATTGTAGTTTTGGCTATCAGTTGTAGAGATGCGTCCAAGCTGCATCCTTCATTATGAATCTGCTCATAAATTTCTCTGATTTTAAATCTGTTACCACAAAATAGCCCAGGTGTCTGATAACCCATTTTTGGCTGCACTTCCGGGTGTGGCGGAAGAACCGCCCACATGGGCTCAAGAACCACTGCAGCGCCCCCTGGTGGCTCCCCCGGATGCCAACAGGGTTGTAGAGAACTCCATTTTCCATGAAGCCTTGTGGGAATCCGAGGCACCACTGCCACCCAGTGGGGCTGCCTTCTTGTGTCCAGGTGGAGGTACTGTTCTAACCAGGCTTGCTCCCCCGGTCCAAATACTGAAGAGGCGTCCTGACCGGACAAGAACCCCAGCCATCTGTGACAACATCTAGGGAAGAATGAACATGAGAAATGAGACTGCCAAGTACCTGCTAACTTTTATTGAGGGTGAGGACTGATTTGTTTTATTTTTTCTCTTGGCGGCCTCATCACAGACCTGCGTGACATCGCCAGACAGTCAGCCAATCTATTAAACATGTCTGAATCTAATTGATAAAGATTCTCCTGGTTTCAGTCTATTACAAGCAAGCCATATTTGAAGCCATTATTACATATTCCAGGGAAGATTAAAAAATATGCATTTTTCCCGGCTTCATAATGGAGGTAGAATGTGATTATAGTGCATTTCCCAAGGCTAAAAGGCTTCATCCAGATTTTAATACTGCTATCCTTTCTAAATAAAGAATTATTTCATTTCATTTTTAAACGTTAAGCCTTCCACTTGTCATATTTCTGAGTCATAAATATAAAAAATCTTTTCTGCCCAAATTACAAGCTCTTTTATGTATTACTTAATTATCTATTTTAGTGCTAACAAATTGCTTAGATTGTAGTACATGTATTCTGTTGCCATGGATCTTGGCTTTCAAGGAGATGATCTCACTTCTTCAAACCAAATGTTTCCTTCCCAAAAAATTATTGGGAATCGTTAACAGGTGTTCTCCACATACAGTCATATGAAAAATTTTGGGAACCCCTCTTAATTCTTTGCATTTTTGTTTCTCATTGGCTGAGCTTTCAAAGTAGCAACTTACTTTTAATATCCGACATGCCTTATGGAAACATAGTATTTTAGCAGTGACATTAAGTTTATTGGATTAACAGAAAATATGCATCATAATAAAATTAGACAGGTGCAGAAATGTGGGCACCGCAACAGAGATATGACATCAATACTTAGCTGAGCCTCCTTTTGCTCCTTTGAGCCACCAGACGCTGTCCTTCTAGATAGATAGATAGATAGATAGATAGATAGATAGATAGATAGATAGATAGATAGATAGATATGAGAGGCACTATATGATAGATAGATAGATAGATAGATAGATAGATAGATAGATAGATAGATAGATAGGTAGATAGGTAGATAGATAGATAGATACTTTATTAATCCCAAGGGGAAATTCACATAATCCAGCAGCAGTATACTGATACACAGAAACAATATTAAATTAAATAGTAATAAAAATGAAAAAAATAAAAATAAAAAAGCAGACAATAACTTTGAGTAATGTTAGCATTTACTCCCCCGGGTGGAATTGAAGAGTCGCATAGTGTGGGGGAGGAACGATCTCCTCAGTCTGTCAGTGGAGCAGGACGGTGACAAAAGTCTGTCACTGAAGCTACTCCTCTGTCTGGAGATGACACTGTTCAGTGGATGCAGTGGATTCTTCATGATTGACAGGAGTTTGCTTAGTGCCCGTCGCTCTGCCACAGATGTTAAACTGTCCAACTTTACTCCTACAGTAGAGCCTGCCTTCTTAACAAGTTTGTCAGGCGTGAGGCGTCTTTCATCTTTATGCTGCCACCCCAGCACACCACCGTGTAGAAGAGGGCACTCGCCACAACCGTCTGGTAGAACATCTGCAGCATCTTACTGCAGATGTTGAAGGATGCCAACCTTCTCAGAAAGTATAGTCTGCTCTGACCTTTCTTACATAGAGCATCAGTATTGGCAGTCCAGTCCAATTTGTCATCCAGCTGCACTCCCTGATATTTAAAGGTCTGCACCCTCTGCACAGTCACCTCTGATGATCACAAGGTCCATGAGGGGCCTGGGCCTCCTAAAATCCACCACCAGCTCCTTGGTCTTGCTGGTGTTAAGGTGTAAGTGGTTTGAGTCGCACCATTTAACAAACTCTTTGATTAGCTTCCTGTACTCCTCCTCCTGCCCACACCTGATGCAGCCCACCATAGCAGTGTCGTCAGCGAACTTTTGCACGTGGCAGGACTCCGAGTCATATTGGAAGTCTGATGTATATAGATTGAACAGGACCGGAGAAAGTACAGTCCCCTGTGGCGCCTCTGTATTGCTGCACACAATGTCAGACCTGCAGTTCCCAAGACGCACATATTAAGGTCTGTCTGTAAGATAGTCCACGATCCATGCCACCAGGTGTGAGTCTACTCCCATCTCAGTCAGCTTGTCCCTAAGGAGCAGAGGTTGGATGGTGTTGAAGGCGCTAGAGAAGTCCAAAAACATAATTCTTACTGCACCACTGCCTCTGTCCAGGTGAGAGAAGGATCGGTGTAGCATATAGATGATGGCATCCTCCGCTCCCACCTTCTCCTGGTATGCGAACTGCAGAGGGTCGAGGGCGTGACGGACCTGTGGCCTCAGGTGGTGAAGCAGCAGCCGCTCCATGGTCTATAGCCTTTAATGAGTGTCTGGATTCTGGGTGGAGGTATTTTTGACCTTCTTCCATACAAAATCTCTCCAGTTCAGTTCAGTTTGATGGCTGCCGAGCATGGACAGCCTGCTTCAAATCATCCCATAGATTTTCGCTGATATTCAAGTCAGGGGACTGTGACGGCCATTCCAGAACATTGTACTTCTTCTCCCTCTGCATGAATGCCTTTGTAGATTTCGAACTGTGTTTTGGGTCATCGTCTTGTTGGAATATCCAACCCCTGCGTAACTTCAACTTTGTGACTGATGCTTGAACATTATCCTGAAGAATTTGTTGATATTGGGTTGAATTCATCCGACGCTCGACTTTAACAAGGGCCCCAGTCCCTGAACTAGCCACACAGCCCCACAGCATGATGGAACCTCCACCAAATTTGACAGGAGGTAGCAGGTGTTTGTCTTGGACTGTGGTGTTCTTCTTTCGCCATGCAAAGCGCTTTTTGTTCTGACCAAAAACTCAATTTTTGTCTCATCAGTCCAAAGCACTTTGTTCCCAAATTAATCTGGCTTGTCTAAATGAGCATTTGATACAACAAGCGACTCTGTTTGTGGCGTCAGTGCGGAAAGGGCTTCTTTCTCATCACCCTGCCATACTGATGTTCTTTGTGCAAACTGCGGTGAATTGTGTGTCTGGATTCTGGATGGAGGTATTTATGACCATTCTTCCATGCAAAATCTCTCCAGTTCAGTTCAATTTGATGGCTGCCAAGCATGGAGAGCCTGCATCAAGTCATCCAATAGATTTTCGATGATATTCAAGTCAGGGGATGAGACTTGATTTTTAACCAATTGGGGTACACGATAAATGGAGGAAACGTGAGAGTTTGTTTGTCAAGAGCAGTACTTCTCCTGGTGCAGTAGATGTCGATGCTCCTCTGCCATGGACCAAGAGAGGATGCCCACAAGTAAGCGTAGTCCTAAAGGACAGCCATATCAGGGTCCATGGGTGCCACTGAAGGACGCTGCAGAGAAGGTCACCATGTGTTTTGTAGAAGTGCTTCCGCCATTCAGTACTACAGCACTGAAAATACTCCCAGGTTCATCATAAAAGAAAGCCGTCCAGCCTCCTCCAGTTTAGTCAAAGTCACACGGTAGCGGGCGACACTCAACTGGAGGCAAAAAGGAGGAAGAAATTTACTTGTTTTGGAGTAAAAAAAATATTTTATTTGAACCCGAAATTGTGTTGGGTAGCATTGTGTCTGAGGTTTGGGTTTCAGTGGCACCCCCTTGTGGTCATAATATATATTGTAAAACAAAGGTATTGGAAGACAGAGAAAAAATGTGGGGTTCTGGCCCAAATACCAGGTTTAGTCATTAACAATGGGAAAAGTTTAATAAGAAAAAATAAATAAACAAGCTGCCTATTGCCATTGTAATAAAGTCTTCTGTGAAGGTCTGTCTTTCTTGACAGCCAGCCCTATAATGAGATCCTATTCTGTGGGCAGTGCCTTTTTGTAAATAATGAGCTGAGATAGGTGGGGCCTTTTGGAGGCAGGGCGGGACTAATGTCACATGTCTTCTGGGACAGCCTCCTTCATTCTAAAGGCAGAAAAATGAGACATGAGTTTCTGGCTGTTCTTCACCCTTATTCTTCTCCCTTTACATGTTCCCCGAAAAGACCCCATGAAACCTTTCGAATGCTTGAGTGTTTGGTGATGAGCAGTGCCTGGTCTTCACCAGACGTAGTGCCTCTGATTTTCCTCATCAATTAAGTAAATTTCTTTCCTGATGAGTCCAAATAGTCTGTTATACTTTTTTACTCAAGGGTTCTAAAGGGATGAGACAATAAATCTAATATCTCTACCGCTACTACTTATGGGGTTTTAATTCTCCCCAATCAACTTTCGATTTCCTGCTATAATTTGTTACATCACTTATTGTTTTGCTTTTTTCAAAAACCACGCAAGAATATTAAACAGGTGTGATCTGAGGTTTGGAAATATATTAGATAATTAAATATAAAAAAAACGGAAGTGGTCTCCCCTAGACTTTCTCGTATTCTCAGATATGGGAATGGATATTTGAGGAGTAAACCGCAAGACAATAATTATATTTTTATATTATGTACATTAAAGAACCATCAACAAAAAATCAAATCAAATTAATAATATATTGAACAATTATTATAAAAGAGAAGTTGAATAAATTGGACTATGCAGCTGCATGAATAAAAGGTAAAGTACCATTTCCGGTTAACGGAAATAGCCCAAAAGTTGATAGAAATTTATGTTTTATACCTAATACTTTTATGCAAAATTTGGTTGACCTAAGTGAATGCGTAGTCAAGTTATCATGTTTACACACACACACACACATACACAAAATTCCAAAAATGGTATTTTCGGACTCAGGGAGGTCTAAAATGTCGAGATTCATCAAAGTCTCGAAATGGAATTTATGGAAGATTCCAAAACTTTCCCCATACTTTGTATATGAGAAGGTCAGGGAGGTCTAAAACATCGAGATTCACCAAAATCTCGAAATCAAACTTTTGGACGATTACAATACTTTCCCTACGAGAAAGTAAACCAGACTCAGGGAGGTCTAAGACGTAGAGATTCATCAAAATCTCAAAATTGAATTTTTGGACGATCACAATACTTTCCCTATAGTTCATATACGAGAAAGTAGAAATAACAACAAAAGAACACATACAGACATTAGCAAGAATCAATCAAGAAGTAATAACCGTCCCACCACCTATATTTTTTAGTCTTAGTACCAGCTGGTATTTAAAATCCTTTAGAAAATCTTGAGCTTAACACTCAAATGGATCCTAAAGGCCACACACACTATGGTTTACCTGCTTGTTCCTACCCGGGGGTAAACACTTCCAATTGTTCCTCATCTTCTATCCAAATGAAAGCGTACATACATAGAAAACATCCGATAACGTGCAAATATAATATATCCTACTAACTCAGGTCTTCAAGTTTACAGCTCTGTTTTCCTTCCTTCGTTCAACTGTTACCACACAGACACATAAATGTCGCTCTGTTACAGACTGACTTCCATCTAGCCACTCTGCCATAAAGGTCTGATTGACGGAGTGCTGCTGAGACGTTCTCTCATCTCACCGGTGGACTTCTGAAGCTCCGTTAGAGTAACTACTGGGTTCTTGGTCACCACCCTGACCAAGGTCCTTCTTGCCCAATTACTCAGTTTTGACTGGATGGCCAAATCTACAAAGGGACCTGTTGGTTTTTCCATTTTGTAGTTATTGAGACCACTGTGTTCCTAGTAAGCACTCACAGCATTAGAAATATTTGAATCTCCTTGTCCACAGCAAAGGGTCTGAAAATGTATGAGTTACAGATTTCAGATTTTGTTTTTAAATAAATTCGTAAACCATTCTGAAAACATATCTGCTGTATTTTCTTTGCCTGTGTTATGTCCTATGTGTTTTATGGGTGTTCCCCCAAGAGGCGGGGTCACCTGCCAATCATCAGCAGGAAACACGCCTATCTAGCAGGGGACTGGGCAGTCTTATGGTCTGGAATCCCTACAGATTTTTTTTTGTTGCTGTTTTTTCTGTCCACCCTGGCCATCGGACCTTACTCTTATTCTATGTTAATTAATGTTGACTTATTTTATTTTATTACTGTGTTTTATTTTTCTATTCTTCATTATGTAAAGCACTTTGAGCTACTTTTTGTATGAAAATGTGCAATATAAATAAATCTTGTTGTTGTTATATGGAGGGTCTCCCACAATTCCTGGTGGTTAATTTTTGAATGTGCTTTTTGTAAATTCAATGTGCTTTGTGATTTTGTGGATTTTTTACGACCTACCGCTCTGTGTTTTCACCTTTCTATTGGTATTTGTGTTGGGACTCTCTTGAATTGGATAGCCACCTTTTTACAAGCAATTTCATTTTTTTTTTTTTGCCTTTTTATGCTCCACAGAGCTTCGTTATTATTGAAGAATATTTTTGTGAGGAATAAATCTTTTTTATTTTATACATTTTCCACAAGGCCAATTGTGTGTCTAGTTGGGATTTTGGACAGGATTTCCCCCTCTAGTGGGTGTTTTTGGAAAGTGCTATTTGGGACTGCTAGCTTATGACAGAATGAAGGTATACATAGATACTGACTAGAAACTCAGACATTTTTAGTCACAACAGCTTCACGTAGAAATAAATTGCTTGAGTGGCGTGTTGTTTTAGCTTTCACTGCTCAAAGTCTTTTTGCGGAGGGCCGTTTTTTAAATAGGCAGTGAGTTAGATTGTTTGTGATCTTTGAGCCACGCTTTCATACCCTGGACTTGAATGAGCAGTAAGTTACACCCGATGATATGTTCTCAGTTTCTGATGATGCCCTGCAGATTGGCCTTAGCTTGAGCAGAGTCAGGAAGACAGATACAGATGTGGGCAGAATGGGCTCAACAGGGCCACCTTAACAGCATCATAGACCCCCAGGCGAAGCAGTGCACTGTGGTCCCTGTTTTGATAGCAGAACAGAAATATACATAGGCATCAGAAACATTGTGAGCCCCTAGGCTCCTGGGACCCCCAGCCAGTGCCCTTGGGGCTCTTTGATGGGCACGTACAACTAGACCAATATTGCTGGATGCTGTGCAATAGCGAATCTGTGGCTCAGCAATTA
The DNA here is from genome assembly GCF_016835505.1 of Polypterus senegalus. NCBI lineage: Eukaryota > Metazoa > Chordata > Cladistia > Polypteriformes > Polypteridae > Polypterus > Polypterus senegalus. The sequence continues at coordinate 8,610,149 of NC_053158.1, forward strand.
GCTTTTTTATTTTACAAATAAATAATCGCGCCCCGAGAAAGCGAAGGCTCCAATCAGGTGTGGGTGTGCGTGAGTGTGTTTTGATTCACCGTTAATTGGGGAACTGGCTGACTGCTCCACATGCACATTCGGAAAGCGGGCGGTTCAGTCAGACACCTCAATGATGCCATGGAGGGAGTGTCTTATTGCACCCGCACCCTATTAAGAAGCAGTGGATAAAGGAGCCTGCATGGGACAGAAGAGGGTATCAAAAAGAGAAAAACAGGAGGAAAAGAAAGAAGCAGACGGATGGAAATGGAGCCTGTCACAATAATGAGACATACTCTGATAAAGGTTTGGGGCAGCCACCCATATATTCTGGTATCCTGGCTGCAAAGTCGTTCTTTATGAAAATAAACAGCACTGATGTGCATACAAATGAGTCCAAAACAAGACTGAGGATTTAGGGAAAAGGGACAGGCTTTTAAAGGGGAAGACAGGAAGTGAGGTCATAAGGATCAGGCCCATGTTCTTTAGCCATTGGTTCGAGCCCGGACGTGACATCACAGGGGCCGGAGCCGGTAAGGTCTCCTTTCATTGACTCGGTCCCGGAAGTGACATCAAGAGAGCCAGATGGAATCTCCCGGGAATGGTCTACAGGAAAGAGAGAAAAAGAGTCCGTGCCACTCTGCCACATCCCGGCATGCCTCAGAACTGCCGTCACTCAAGCCATTTAGCTGCCTCCAACGCACACGTGTGTGACAAGCCCCAGGAAGAAGCGTGTGGTCAGTGCTTAGGAAGGTAATTGTGCTTGGGGTGGGCTCTCGCTTGGAGGAGTCAGTGGTGCAAGTGGAGCAGGGCTCGGAACGTCGTGGGATTGGCGGTGGGGGACATGGGCCGGTATAACTCAGAGTTTCAGGACAGGCAGCAGAGTTAGGCTTTATTGAATGGCGGACATACAGATTCAAATCAGAAGGAACAATGACACTCCATCAATGGGCACTTTTAACTTTTATTACAATTCTTAACACACAAGTCATTATTCTTCCTCATCTGACTTCTAGCATTCCATTGCTCTAGTCCTGCCTCCACCAATAATTCTCTTTGATAAGGGGGGCCATTCTCTCCCCTTACTATCTCAGTGCTTGCTACCCTGATTTACCACCAAAGAGTTCACATTCCCTTCTCTAAGCGAGGGGCCCATTTTTTCGCATCTCTGGCATGTCTGACATTTGGCTTATGAAAAAAACGGTGTTTTCTGGTTCATACAAAATAATAAAGAATACGTAGGATTAAGACTTTTTAATCCTAACTCTTACATCTTAACCCTTAAACCACCACATACTTTGGGGGGTTAATGCACCCCTCAGACACCAAATACTTTCTTGCTGCTCTTTTTAAGGAAACGTCACAATTCACCAAGAAAAGGTGAAATTTTAATGGAACATGTATTTTTTTTCAGGCAAAGAGCATCACAATTACTGCAACACTAATCATTTTACACACTGCCAATTAAGTGTAAAAAACTATAAAAAAAAACTACTGCAGCAATCTCTTATTTTGTAGAAGGTGCAACTTATGCCATCGATAAAATTCAGTAAATCACCGACTGCGCCAACTGCGCTTGAACTGGCTGCTTGCAAGCACACAGAGGCCCACGCTGATGCTGGCAGGCTAGTCGAGTGGAGCGGCTGAATCCCAGGGATAGTGATGCTGATTCGCTAGGGGGCGCCAGTGGTCATGAGCTGGCTGCTCAATGAATGATTAGTACCAGCATGGTGGCAAATTGAACTGGGATCCAACTATTGCTGATTACGGTGTTAGATAGATAGATAGATAGATAGATAGATAGATAGATAGATAGATAGATAGATAGATAGATAGATAGATAGATAGATAGATAGATAGATAGATAGATAGATAGATACTTTATTAATCCCAAGGGGAAATTCACATAATCCAGCAGCAGTATACTGATACAAAGAAACAATATTAAATTAAATAGTAATAAAAATGAAAAAAAAAATGAAAAAAATTAAAATAAAATTAATGTTAGCATTTACTCCCCCGGGTGGAATTGAAGAGTCGCATAGTGTGGGGGAGGAACGATCTCCTCAGTCTGTCAGTGGAGCAGGACGGTGACAAAAGTCTTTCAGTGAAGCTACTCCTCTGTCTGGAGGTGACACTGTTCAGTGGATACAGTAGATTCTTCATGATTGACAGGAGTTTGCTTAGTGCCCGTCGCTCTGCCACGGATGTTAAACTGTCCAACTTTACTCCTACAATAGAGTCTGCCTTCTTAACAAGTTTGTCCAGGCATGAGGCGTCTTTCATCTTTATGCTGCCACCCCAGCACACCACCGCGTAGAAGAGGGCACTCGCCACAACCGTCTGGTAGAACATCTGCAGCATCTTATTGCAGATGTTGAAGGATGCCAACCTTCTCAGAAAGTATAGTCTGCTCTGACCTTTCTTACACAGAGCATCAGTATTGGCAGTCCAGTCCAATTTGTCATCCAGCTGCACTCCCAGATATTTATAGGTCTGTACCCTCTGCACACAGTCACCTCTGATGATCACAGGGTCCATGAGGGGCCTGAGCCTCCTAAAATCCACCACCAGCTCCTTGGTCTTGCTGGTGTTAAGATGTAAGTGGTTTGAGTCGCACCATTTAACAAAGTCTTTGATTAACTTTCTGTACTCCTCCTCCTGCCCACACCTGATGCAGCCCACAATAGCAGTGCCATCAGCGAACTTTTGCACGTGGCAGGACTCCGAGTCATATTGGAAGTCTGATGTATATAGATTGAACAGGACCGGAGAAAGTACAGTCCCCTGCGGCGCCTCTGTATTGCTGAACACAATGAATGTTCAATGAATGTATGTCGCCAAATATACTCAGCTCTGGCACGCTGGCAAATTGCACTGAGAACTGACTATAGCTGGTTATGGTGGTTTATGTACTTATAATACTTTTCTAGCACGTGTAAATTACCAGTTTTTAAGAATACAATTTCTCTACTCCCCGACAGGTTCTGTGACACCAGGGGGCGCTGCCGGGGAATTAACAACTGAACGACCAGGGTGGTCCCGCCTCACTTGAAAGTACTTCCTGGAGGTAGTAGATTGAGCTCTAGGAGTAGTCCTGGGGTGGGAGTTAAAAGAGTTAGCCCTCCACTTGGCCCAGTGAGTCAGAGTTGGCACCACTCATCTGGGATGAACGGAGGAGTAAAGAAGTAGAAGGAGAACAAAGAAAAGGATTTTGTTGGGCAGAGAAATTAGAAAATTAGCCTCGAGAAAGGAACGCTGTTACATAAAAACATTGTCTGGGAACCTGAGACTTGTCGATGCATTTATGTATGGAATTGGGGGCTCAACGGTGCCCCCTCGATGCCACAACATAAACAAATAAAAAACAAGGACCTGCCACATCATTTATTGTAAGCTGTCATTGTGCGGTAGTTGGTGGTCAGTTGGCACAGCACTCTGGACAGACACAGCTTATATTTACCTTGTCGTATTTACCGGTGGGATGAAAAGCCATTACATCCGAAAGCACGTTTTCATCATTTCATTAAGGACTAATGGCTTTCAAAGATGAAACTAATGAAAAAGATGCATGTTTAATTAATTGGGCTCTACAGAACAGCAGAGAAGCAAAGTAAATTACCTTTGTTTGCTTACAGTGATTGGCAAGGTGTCTAAAATCAAACAGGAGCTTCACTTTACAGTTTTAATTTGTTGTTAAATAAAAAAAAAACAACATACCATAAACAATAGTGCAGAATTCATGGGAAAAAAGACAGAAAGCTTTGCAAATCTTGTGCTTATTCCTATTTATATCGTCCTTATCTGCAGATTTATGATTAAATTGTTATCTGGCACTCCTTGTGTAGTTAACTACTAAAAAAAAAAAAAAGTGATTGTTGCGATCGGCTTTTTATTGAATGAAATACAAAATAACAACAGGAAATAAAAGAAGGAACTCAGAAACATAAAGTGAAACAACCCAATTTTGGTAGATAAACTGCTTCTTGCTTCTCACTTGGCTGGTCCTGAGCTTCTGACTTGTCCTTTTTCCTACAATTTAATTCACCTACAGTTGAGAACATACAAGTGGAGACCATTCAGACCACTTAGCTCGTCAGGGGTGGGCAAAGTCGTTCCTGGAGGGCCGCAGTGGCTGCAGGTTTTTGCTCCAACCCACTTGCCTAATTAGAAAACAGTTCTTGCCAATATTTAATTTCATGGCTTGTTGCTGCTTTAAATTTGCACATTTCAGGTCATTCTCATATCCTAGATTTTTTTCTTCCTGTCTAAGGATATCACTAAAATGGAGTAATTCTCACTTCTTGACTTTTTTTCTCTTAGCTTTCCTTCCAAGTATTTCATTTAACCAAATGGGTATAACTGGTGTGAACTCTGCCCGGACACAGACAGGCGGACATGTTGTCTTAAAATCACCACACGTTTATTCAACACAATATTTACAATAATAGGTCACTAAGACCCCAGCCAATGTTCACTCAGACCTCAGTCACGTGCACAAACCCCAAAACAGTCACAGTCCTGGCCACAATGCCTTGTCTTCGGGTCGCCTCCACAGCTCCTCTTGCCTCGTCCTTCTTCCACCCGACTCTAGCCTCGAATGAATGGAGACGGCCCCTTTTATAGAGGACCCGGATGAGCCCCAGGTGTTCCCGGCAATCTTCTTCTGGCCACGCCCCAGCGTGGCGGAAGTGCCGGCTGTCCTCCCGGCTGCTCTCCAGGCGCCGTCATAAGTCTTCCCCCCAGCTCTTCCTGGTGTTGCGGAAGTGCTGGGGTAACAGGTCCCCAAGGCACTGGGGTGCCTCCTGGCGGTGACCACGGGCCCCTACAGGGAAAGGCTTCCATGCCCTTGACCCGTGGCCCCCAAAGCAACCCGGAAGGCAAACCCCACGTGATCCAGGCAGGGCTCTGACCCTCTTCCGGTCCCTCCTGGCGTCCCAGCCGGGTCATGGCCCCTGGCATCCCTGACACTGGAAATAAGCTAAATGGAGAAATTAACAACAACAACAATTATTTATATAGCACATTTTCTTACAAAAAGTAGCTCAAAGTGTTTTACACAATGAAGAAAAGAAAAATAAAAGATAAAATAAGAAATTAAAATAAAACAACAGTAGTTAACATAGAAAAGGAGTAAGGTCCGATGGCCAGGGTGGACAGAAAAAACAAAAAAAAAAAATACAGACGGCTGGAGAAAAAAATAAAATCTGCAGAGGTTCCAGGCCACGAGACCGCCAAGTCCCCTCTGGACATTCTACCTCACATAAATGAAACAGTCCTGTTTGTAGTTAGGGTTCTCATGGAGTCACTTGATGTTGGTGGTCATACAGACTTCTGGCTTTTAATCCATCCATCATTGTTGGAACATCACGGTGCTTTGAGTATAAAAGGACACCAGAAATGGAAACAGAAGAGAGATTAGGGGTTAGTACGGATTTTAGCGCCACCACGAATAGTTATTATGAAGAACTGAACATACAGAGTATCAGGATTTTAATTCCAGTGAAGTTATGAGAAGGCCATGTTAAAGTAATGCTGGTTTCTTTTGTCATTTGCATCTTATTGTTAATAAGGAGCAATTAAAAAACCCAAATACAGCTGTTTAAGACTGAAATAAGCAATAAAGGATTCAAAAGCTTAACGGGCGAGACAATAAGTGCTTCTTATGAAGCAACTGGGTTGAAACAAAAACCTGCAGCCACTGCGGCCCTCCAGGAACGACTTTGCCCACCCTTGGTTTAGCTCATAGCTCAGCTGCCCCAACATCTCCTCCAGATTCTTCTTAAAGGTTGTCCAGGTTTTGGCTTCAACTCCATGTCTCGCTAGTTTGTTTCAGAGTCCACGAACAAGTACTTCCTGGCTTTGGTCCTAAAAGAACTTCCCCTTGATTTCCACTGATGTCCTCAGGTATGTGAATCACCCTGAAAAGAATTCTGCTGGATGGGCTTTAATGGTGCCTCTGAAGATTTTCAAGATCTGGATTAGAACATTAGAATAAGCAAGACGAGAACAGGCCATTCGGCCCAACCAAGCTGGCCAGTCCTATCCACTTAATTCTACTAAAATAACTTTAATATATTAATAATAATAATCGTCAGGTTCTGAAAGTCCCTAAAGTCCAACTGTCCACCTAACTACGTGGTCAGTTATCCCATGTGTCTTTGGTTCTTAGTGTAAAGAAAAACTTCCTAATGTTTGTGTGAAATTTACCCTTATGAAGCTTCCAACTGTGTCCCCGTGTGCTTGATGAACTCATTTTAAAGTCACCATCTCGATCCACTGGACTAATTCCCTTCCTAATTTTAAACACTTCAATCAGGTCTCCTCTTAATCTTCTTTTGTTTAAACTGTAAAGGCTCGGCTCTTTTAATCTTTCCTCATAATTCAACCCCTGTAGTCTTGGAATCAGCCCAGTCGCTCTTCTCTGGACCTTTTCTTGTGCTGCTATGTCCTTTTTGTAACCTGGAGACCAAAACTGCACACAGGACTCCAGATGAGGCCTCACCAGTGTGTTATAAAGCTTGAGCAGAACCTCCTGTGACTTGTACTCCACACGTCAAGGCGCTATATAACCTGACATTCTGCTAGCCTTCTTAAAGGCTCCTGAACACTGTCTGGCAGTTGAGAGTGACAAGTCCACAACGACTCCTAAATCCACCTCATAAGGTGTACTCTCAATTTTCCAACCAACCATTGTGTATTTAACCCTAACTCATTTTAAAATATTTCGATCCACTGTACTAATTCACTTTTGCACACTTAAGTCGGGTCTCCTCTTAATCTTCTTTTGCTTAAACTATAAAGGCTCAGCTCTTTTAATCTTTCCTCATAACTCATCCCCTGTAGCCCTGAACTCAGCCCAGTCGCTCTTCTCTGGACATTTTCTTGTGCTGCTATGTCCTATTTTTAGCCTGGAGTACAAAACTGCACCCAGTACTCCTTTGAAATGAACTGCCAGAAATTATATGAACCCCTCACAAAAATAGGGCGGAGGGCCGTTACTGGCTTTGGCAGTGATTGGCAGGGGGCCCCACCCCTTGGGGAACCAGCCACAAAACACAGGGGGCATAACCTTAGCCATTCCCCTTTACAAATAAAGACAAGGAAAAATGTACATAATAAAGTAAACACTAATACAAATAAATAGCATAAATTAAACAATACAAATAAGACACCCAACTGTAAACCTCACCAGGCAGGGAAGAAACATGACACCATGTTCTCCATGAACTCATTTTAAAGTCAGAGTCTCGATTCACTGGATTAATTCCCTTTTCTAATTTTAAACACTTCAGTTATGTCTCCTCTTAATCTTCTTTTTGCTTAACTCTTTGAGGGTTGAATATTTTTTCCAAAACGCAGCTTCTGAAAAGCAACGGTTTCACACAGAAATCAACATAAAATGTCTGTTGCTGCATGCTGTGGCAGCTAGTTTGACAAGAATGTGCAGCGGGCTTGCTGCCAAGCTGTCTTCACGTGGCTGAGGCATTGCAATCTGGTTTCTTCTACCTCTTATCATTTTTAAGTGGCATTCCTCCTTGACTAACATTGCCGTAGGCATATCAGCTACATGAACCCCGTTCAGCACCATGATTAGCTGGGGACCAGTCAACTGAAGCTGGAACGTCACATTTGTTTTCGATCACTTGTATCAAAATTGGAGTCCAACAAGTCATAGTCCAGTTCAGAGATAATAGGCAAAACGTCGTCCACGCAGTAGTTTGCTTTATGCTTTATGCATTCACTTTGATCTCTCGCTAGATGTCAGTGCCATTTTTGCTGTTGTTTGTGCCTTGCTACTCACACAAGCGCAGGAAATCTTGAGTCAAACCAATGAAGCTAACTTTCCCTCTAGCAAAGAGAGTCCAGCTAAAACATAACGGTTGGTTTTGTCACAGTTTACAGTCGATTACCATCGTCAACTCCTCCTTTTGACAAAAGTCGCATCAGCCCTGAAAGAGTTAAACTGTAAAGGCTCAGCTCTTTTAATCTTTCCTCATAACTCATCCCCTGTAGCCCTGGACTCAGCCTAGTCGCTCTTCTCTGGACCTTCTCTAGTGCTGCTATGTCCTTTTTGTGACTGCACCCAGGACTCCAGATGAGGCCTCACCAGTGTGTTATAAAGCTTGAGCAGAACCTCCTGTGATTTGTACTCCACACATCAAGGCGCTATATAACCTGACATTCTGTTAGCCTTCTTAATGGCTTCTGAACACTTTCATCACGCTGTCTCCTCTGCTCGACTCTTCACCATCTTGCACGTAGTTGCTCTCCTCTGCACAGCTTCAAGTGCTACTATGTCTTTCTTTCAGTAGTCAGACTTATAAGACTTGTGTGCATACATAAAGAATTTCAAAACGTTTCCACGCAGATGTCGGGATTTATAAAAGAAAACTTGAGGAGAGAACGTACGTATAGTTACAGCAACTCTGATCTGTGCGGACACAACATTTCGAAGAAACTGGGAAATGAAGACACCCTTGAGGAAACCTGGAAATGCATGCAATCCAGCTAAGGGAGGACTTCTGTGTATAATAATTCGTATCACAGAGCTGCTATTATAATGCATGTTGATGTAACAAATGTTAAACCTCAAAAGTGATAAATATGATGAATTTTAGTTCAGGTTTTAAGAGGGCCAATGCTGCCTATTTGCACTGAACAACTCTTTCTTACAAAGGGTTAAGAATAATTTGTATTGAATTAAATGTTATAAAAAGAGTCTCTGAGTGCGTCACCACCTCACAATTCATTTTTCATTAATAAATTGGTCAGAGCATTACTCGGCACTCATTGAAGGTCCCCAACTCTTGCTGACACATTGACTTTGAGACACTGTGATGAGTGGTCCATGATGCTGCACAGGTCTTTAAATAAGTAAGCACGTCCCAAGTGTGTGCATGCCGACGTCACTCTGGGGTTGATTGCACTGCTTGGCTGATCACACACTCACATCGAAAGGTAGTTAAAATTGATCCATCCAACAATTTTCTGCCACTTATCAAGGTCTGGGTAGTGGGGACAGCAGTTTAAGCCAAGATGCATAGACATCCCCTTTCCCATCCATCTTCACCAACTCCTCCTAGTGGAATACTGAGGTGTTCCCTGTCCAGCTGGCAGATATATTCTCTCCAGCGTGTCCTTGGTCCACCCCAAGGTCTCCTCCTTGTTGGACATGCCCAAAGTACCTCCCCAGTTAGGCATCCAGTAAATGCCGGACCACCTCAGCTAGGTCCTTTTTATGAAGTCAAGTCAAGTTGGAGAGCATGCACTGGAACATGTGGAAGATTGAAACAGTTTAAGCAGAAGAAGATTAAAAGGAGACCTGACTGAAGTGTTTAAAATAATGAAGAGAATTAGTCCAGTGGATCGAAATATTTTAAAATTTGTTCATCAACTTGACTTGATGACTTGATGTTTTTTAGAAGAATTAAATGGATAGGCCTGGTGAGCTTTGTTGGGCTGAATGGCCTGTTCTCATCTAGAATGTTCTAATGTTCTCCTCTTATTGATGTGTCCATTTTTGTTCAAAGTGATAGACTCTTTCAATTATTGTGTGTCTCCAAAGCGTGGAGTCCACAGTAAGTGTCTCAAGCTGCATACGTGGAACGGTGTAGGCCTTGAGAGAACGCTTTAAGTAGTCCTTCCAGCGTTTCTTGGGTCCACTTTGAGGTCCGGATCCTCCAACAAGTTCACCATACAGGACCATCTGGGTAAACTAAGACTCATCCATGTGAATAATGTGCCCAGTCCAGCGGAGGAGACAGTTGAGCTGCATGGCCTCGATGTTAGTTGGTGAGCCACACTCCAGAAATTTAGTGTGTGGAACCCTGTCCTCCCAATTGATGCCCAGGATATCTTCGGGAGGCAGTAGATGTGGAATGCTTCTAGTGTACAGATTTACTTTCAGCAGGGACTCCTGGACTCACACCCATAAAAGAGTGTTAATTTACCACAAACTTGGTTGCCATACAGAGATTTTGGTTACAGACGCTTGCATTGGCAGTGAAATCCAGAAGGCCTATTTCCTCAGTCGAGGAAGCTCTACTAGATATTATGCTTCCATGGTAGGGGAAGGATTGTGTGTCCCCCACAGTCTGGTTACAGACTACAGTGGAACCTCGGGTCACGACTGTAATTCGTTCCAAAACTGGAAGTAATTTCCACCATAGGATTGTATGTAAATACAATGAATCCGTTCCAGACCGTACGAACTGTATGTAAATATTTTTTTTTAAAGATTGTTAAGCACAAAAATAGTTAATTATACCATAGAATGCACAGCGTAGTAGTAAACTAAATGTAAAAACATTGAATAACACTGAGAAAACCTTGAACGACAGAGAAAACTAACATTGCAGGAGTTCACGCTACAGCCTTACGAGCCGCTCACTGTAAAAACTTTTTTTTAATGAGTTTTAAACACAGGGAAAAAAACGAAAATTTGAAAAATCCTTAATTTATACATTCCTCACCTTTGCCAGGCGTAGAAGGATTTTTTTGCAGCAAATCGCCGTGAATCTTCCTCGCCTCGCTTACGCTGTCCCCTGCAAGTTGCTTCTCGTTCAACCGCACTGGCAATAGTTTTTCCACCTCTTCCAGCACTTGAGGCCTCTACTTGGCTAACACTGTAACTCCTTTTGAACATCAGCTGCTTTAATGGCCTCTTTCTGCTTTAGAATAGTCGAAATCGCAGATTTTGACTTCTGGTACTCGGTGGCAAGATCAGTAACACGAACGCCATGCTCATACTTTTCAATAATTTCTTCCTTTAATTCGATTTCAATTTTCCTCGAACCTTTCTTCTCACCAACACTACCACTCTTCACTTGTTTAGAGGCCATGCAAAATGAATGCAAAAGCACACGAAATAGAGCACAAAGAGTTCACAGCAAATGCACGCACGCCTGACCAAGTACGATGTACAGGGAGGGACTGAACACGTGCGGAAATCAACGGCGCGTACGAACCGGAAGGGAAACTGTTTTTGCTCGTCACCCGAGAGCAGGCACGCGCAACCTTTCCGCTATTGACGGCCGCACTACAGACTTTTTACTTTAATAACGGCCTTTTTACTTTAATAATGGCCAGTAAGTCCAAGTAAACTTAATAATGTTTTATGATTTATGTAAAAATTTACAGATTACATATTAAAACAGAGTATGATATATCTGACAATATTCAATTTACTGGTCTACATATGTAAAAAAATGTCTACGAAACGTCATATAGGACAAAAAACCGGTACCTGTTTTTCAGATATTTCATTCTGGAAAACGCTGCTTCGCACAAATAAGTGCTTCCGAAAAGAACGAGAATGTTCCTGGCCAGTTCTCGTAGTTGTGGGTATTCTACTGCTGATTTCCACGTATCCAGCAGGTCGCTTTCTTCCGTAAACTTTTTCACAAGCTGCTCATTGTTCTTCAACTCTACTAGCTCCATTTGTAGATGTAACGGTGCACTCTCTGTCTCCACCAGATGAGGAGAAGCAATGAGTCTTATTGTTGCTGAAATCTTTTCGAAATCTTGAAAACGGTTAGCGAATTCCTGCAACAGCCCGTCTAAAGTGCCCGAAAAATGGACGGTAGGAATTTGGTCAGGCTTTACTTCTTTGCTGTCAATCAGAGCCGTCACTGGAGTCCAGAGACCCTACACCTGCACGGCCGCCATTACGTACACTTTTATATACACGTCCACGGCCGCCAAAGTCCTTGCCCACGGCCGCATGCGGCCGTACGGCCGCAGGTTGCGCACAGCTGCCCGAGAGTGTGATCGTGAACAGATGCAAAAGTTTGGCGAACATTTTTGGTCGTAACCCGATTTGTACGTGTTCCGAGACGTTCGTGACCCGAGGTTCCACTGTACTTGTCACACTTAATAAAGTAAGGTGACACCTCAAGATGACATCCCGTCTGCATTTTCTGCAAAACAGAGTCCCACACAGCGGGTACGAGTCTGACTTGCTGCCGGCAGTGCGAATCCGACTCTCACTCTGGTTACACAGCAGCAGGCCTGGTACCCCACACTCGTAAAGGGGACACCCTGAGAAACATGGCCGTATGCCTTTATCCAACTCTACAACACACATGTAGACAGCATGGGCATACTACCTGTTAAAAGTTGGCCCAGTGTTTCTGTGAAAAAAACTCAAAATTGTTTTTTGGTTTGATAGAAAAAGAGTCCAATGGATTCATTACTCGCATTACGCAAAGGTGGGACACACTCTACAATTTCAAACAAGTGGCTGCTGCTGAATTCTTTAAGTAATTACCATATAGTGCTTATCAAATTGTTAAAGGTTGCTCAGCCAGGTGCATCAATACAGTTTAGCAATTTTACACCAACGGCATAATTAGCTCTCTGAAATTAAGCATTTTGGAAATCATTTGCAGTCTGTGGCAGCATCTGGCACGCTAGCAGACAATGCGATTCGAAAGAAGGGTACTTCAAACTCGATATGTCCCACTCGCTTACACACTGGAGCCAGTTTGGGGACTTTTAATGTATTTATGCAGAGGATATGGAAAGGAACTCAGAGTATAAGAAGGAAACTCTACCTGAGCACAGGAAGAATATACAGACCACCACACAGGAAATGAAATTGTGACAATGATTCAGCAGGAATGCAGTCAACGCTCTTGTCATTGTCATTTGAAAAGGTTTCCAAATCCCCTTTACCATCCATCCATTATCCAACCCACTATATCCTAACACAGGGTCACGGGGGTCCCAGCTACCACAGGGCGCAAAGGCAGGAACAAACCCTGGGCAGGGTGCCAGCCCACCTCAGGACACACAAATGCACGCATTAGAGACAATTTAGGATCACCAATGCACCTAACCTGCATGTCTTTGGAATGTGGGAAGAAACCGGAGCACCCGGAGGACACCCACACAGACACGGGGAGAACATGCGAACCCAGGTCTCCTTACTGCGAGCCAGCAGCGCTACCACTGCGCCACCGTGCCGCCCTCCAGTCACTTTTTTTTTAAAAGAGAAAATGCTGTAAAAGGGATTGTAAGATCCCTTGCAGTTACTCGGCGCGTTGTCTGCCTTGCTTGAATATTTCCATGAAAGAAGATCTAAATGAATCTTGAGCTCACGTGGCACTTACTTCATAAAGAATCACAAGGCATTACTTCTAACTTTCGGGAAAATTAAATTCTCCCTGTAAATTCAGAATTCAAATTGCCACTTCCCATTACCACTCTAGTGCTTTGTGTTTTGAACAATCCAATTAATCTAAAAAAATAAATAAATAAAAAATAAGCTACGTTACCGACTTTAATGGACGTGCATGACAAATGAAAAGACATCAGCTAGCTGGCTTGTCTGAAAAGGCGGCATTTGCCTGCTTCCGGCCCGAGAGACTTCAGATTATTTTGCAGGTAGAATCAGAAATGAGCAACAGTCCAGTGAAAAATTAAACTACTGGGAGTAATAAAATGGACTGATGCACTCAATATAGCAGTAATGCCCTGAGAGGAGGATAGGAAATGATTGAGTTCCTCCAGGCTGCGCAGAGATAAATACAGAATGACAAGAAATGGTAGCGGTATTCATTATGTCTGATTGCTAATTACCTTCTTTGAATGATTCAGCTATGTCTACGGCTAGATAATTAGTTTAGTAATTTATGGTTGCAGCACAAACCAGTGTTTTCCCTTGCAAAAAGAAAGACTGCCAAAGTTCAAATAATAATTTTCATCATTGCTAGTTTTCTTAACCATTCTGATACCAATTGCTTTTAATCTTTATTTGACTTTGGACAGAACTGCCACCATTTTTTTTTTGCTTTTTTTTTATCTCTCTCACTTCCTAACAGTTCCTCTTTACCATTGCAAGGTGCTGGGTGACGAATAGCATTGTTATGATATGTGTTTAAATATATATATATATATATATATATATATATATATATATATATATATCCATCCATCCATTTTCCAACCCGCTATATCCTAACACAGGGTCACGGGGGTCTGCTAGAGCCAATCCCAGCCAACACAGGGCACAAGGCAGGAAACAAAGCCCGGGCAGGGCACCAGCCAACCGCAGAATTTGCACTTCCTTTACTCATATTGAATGAAATTAGTGATTTCTATTAGTATCTTGTCTTTCCTTTAGGTTTATAATCACACACAATACAGTATATTTTAAAAGTATATTATACTACTTGTCCAGGAGTGGAAAATCTTTTCTGATTATGATTATCCATCCATCCATCCATCCATCCATTATCCAACCCGCTATATCCTAACTACAGGGTCACGGGGGTCTGCTGGAGCCAATCCCAGCAAAGACAGGGGGCAAGGCAGGAAACAAACCCTGGGCAGGGCACCAGCCAACTGTAGATGATATATTATTTGTATTAAAAAAAGAAATAGACAGCAGACAGAAAAAAGGTTTGGGGATGGCCACCCCGTATACCAGGGGTCTCCAACTCCAGTCCTGGAGGGCCACAGTGGCTGCAGATTTTCATTCTAACCCTTTTCTTAATTAGTGACCAGATTTTGCTGCTAATTTACTCTTTGCCTTAATTTTAATTAGATAGATAGAAAAGGCACTATATAATAGATAGATATGAAAGACACTATATAATAAACAGATAGATGGATGTGAAAGGCACTATATAATAGATAGATAGATAGATAGATAGATAGATGTGAAAGGCACTATATAATAGATAGAGAGATAGATAGATGGATGTGAAAGACACTATATGATAGATAGATAGATAGATAGATAGATAGATAGATAGATAGATAGATAGATAGATAGATGGATGTGAAAGGCACTATATAAGATATAGATAGATAGAAAGGCTCTGTATAATGACAGATCATACAATATGAGACACCCATGCTTTGTCTAGCACCTTATGCAGCACAGTTCCTATTAATAATGGCCAATCAAATATTTATAAGCCAATCTGCCATCATGTTGGTTGGCGCTGTTCAAGAGCACTTTACGCATTGCTTATTTTTTTATTGTATTGATTAGATTAGATTAGATAAACTTTATTAATCCCACAAGGAAATTCAGATGCAAACAGCAGCAGAAACATACAAAACAAGGATAGAGCCTCACAGGACAATTGCAGACAATCCCATCTCAAATCATTTCACATGACACTTAGTTTTAATTCTAAACACTTTATGGTCTTTCACGAACAGCACAATCTCTAAAGACGTGAGAAAGCAGAGCATTCATTTCCTGTTGTACCCTTCCTAGTGAGCACTGCCACCAACTCCTTTCTAAAACAATGAACTTGTATCTCATATTGCATCCCTCATAACCCCTCAGCATCCCATATAGCACTTTTCACAATAATCAGCATCCTGCAATCATTTAGGCGTCCAGCTTTAAAATACGTCACGTTTTGCCAGTTGATCAAACATTGTGACTGTACATGTATCTTTCATATTCATATCTTTTCTTTCCAGTATCACACAAGGCTTTTCACGTCAGTTTTTTTTATATGGTTGTTTTTATCTCCAAACTAATTTTCTATTTCTTTCCTGGCGATCCTCAAACTGAAACTCTTTAATTAATACGGCACATTTCTTAATGAGCGCCATCACAAAGCAATTTACACATGAATAATTTTTTTTTTTACTATGACCTTGTTTGGTGCCTTCTGTCACAAACAATTTCCCACATCAGTGTATTTTTAATTTAAATTGTGCCTGTTATGCTGATTAGTTATAAAGCTGTTAGCATATCAATCAACCAACCAATAGAATGTGGAGAATGACAGACAACAGTACGAAAGGCACCACATAGCATCCAGCTGCGTCTTAACCACTGATCTGGTGCCATCACACAGCACCTTATACAAATCATCGGTAGTTCCATGAATCCCCCCTGACCCCCCCAGCCAGCCCCCTTCACTCTGAGCACTATTGTGTAAGGAATTATATTTTATAGCAGCTTTCACAAGGAGCTGTGTGTTAAAGTCCTAAATGTAAAATCTCCATTTTAAACAAATATGAACCTAGTGATGACAGTGTCCCCACCTAGCTGACTCATTGGCTCACCCTGGTTGTACCTTAGCATACTTAAATTATTATTATTTATTTATTTATTTTACAAATGAATATTGGCCTGTACTTTATGCACTTTAATAACCACCATTCTTGATTAAAATATCAATTAACTACACACCTACACAGCAAAATCACCAAATTAATTTAATCACTATAAGGATTCATTTAATCTTAAATCTACAGGGGATGCACAACGTATTCCGACACCCCTTCAATTTTTTCACATTTTGCCATGTGTATGCACTGCGTTAAAATCATTTAAATGAGTGTTTCTTAAATTATGGGTTGGATGACGATTGGCGGGCAACTCAAGCGCACTGGTGAGGCCTCATCTGGAGTCCTGTGTGCAGTTTTGGTCTCCAGGCTATAAAAAGGACATAACAGCACAAGAAAAGGTCCAGAGAAGAGCGACGAGGATGATTCCAAGGATACAGGGGATGAGTTATGAGGAAATATTAAAAGAGCTGAGCCTTTACAGTTCAAGCAAAAGAAGATTAAGAGGAGATCTGACTGAAGTGTTTAAAATTATGAAGAGAATTAGTACAGTGGATCAAAATATTTTAAAATTAGTTAGGTTTGAATACACAATGGGCAGTCAGAAAATTGAGAGTCCACCTTATGAGGAGGATTTAGGAGTCGTAGTGGACTCGACACTCTCAACTGCCAGATGTTGTTCAGAAGCCATTAAGAAGGCTAAAAGAATGTCAGGTTATATAGCGCCTTGATGTGTGGAGTACAAGTCACAGGAGGTTCTGCTCAAGTCTTTAAAACACACTGATGAGGCCTCATCTGGAGTCCTGTGTGCAGTTTGGGTCTCCAGGCTACAAAAAGGACATAACAGCACAAGAAAAGGTCCAGAGAAGAGTGACGAGGCTGATTCAGGGTTACAGGGGATGAGTTATGAGGAAAGATTAAAAGAGCTGAAGTGTTTAAAATTATGAAGTGAATTAGTTCAGTGGATTGAGACTTGTATTTTAAAATGAGTTCATCAAGAACACGGGGACACAGTTGGAAACTTGTGAAGGGTAAATTTCACACAAACATTAGGAAGTTTTTCTTTACACAAAGAACGATAGACACTTGGAATAAGCGACCAAGTGGTATGGTGGACAGTAAGACTTTAGGGACATTCAAAACTCGACTTGATGTTTTTTTGGGAAGAATAAGTGGATAGGACAGGCGAGCTGTCCAGAGTGTTTTAATGTTCTAATAAGAGAACCTTCATCCATCCATCTATCCATCCATTATCCATTGCTGATCTGAGGTTGGGTTGTGGGGGCAGCTGCCTAAGCAGGAAAACCAGACCTCCCTCTCCCTGGCCACCTCCTCCAGCCCCTCTGGGAGGACCCGGAAGCGTTCCCAGACCAGCCGTGAGATATTATCTCTCCAGCGTGTCCTGGGTCTGCCCCGTGGCCTTCTTCCAATGAGACATGCTTGGAACACCCCCCCCCAGAGAGGGTCCAGGGGGCATCCTAACCAGATACCCAAACCACCTCAACTGACTCCTCTCAATGCGGAGGAGCAGCGACTCTACTCCGAGTCTCTCCCGGATAAATGAACTCCTCATTCTATCTCTAAGGGAAAGTCCAGCCACCCTGTGGAGAAAACTCATTTCGGCCAGTTATATCTGCGATCTTGCTCTTTCGGTCACTATCCAAAGCTTGTGGCCATAGGTGAGGGTAGGAACGTAGATCAACTTGTAAATCAACAGCCTCGCTTTTCAGCTCAGCTCCCTCTTCACCATGACGGACCGTTGCAGAGCCCGCATTACTGCGGATGGATGCCGCACCGATCTGTCTATCTACCTCCCGCTCCATTCTTCCCTCACTCGTGAACAAGACCCTGAGATACTTGAGCTCCTCCACTCGAGGCAGTAATGTGTTCCCAACCCGGAGAGAGCATTCCACCCATGGCCTCGGATTTAGAGACGCTGACTCTCATCCCTGCTGCGTCACACTCGCCTGCAAACCGCTCAAGTGAGAGCTGGAGGTCACTGTCCGATGAAGCCAACAGAACCACGTCATCCACAAATAGCAGAGACGAGATTCTGAGGTCACCGAACCAAACCTCTTCTGCTCCTTGGCTGTGCCCAGAGATTCTGTCCATAAAACTTATGAACAGAATCGGTGATAAAGGGCAGCCCTGGCGGAGTCCAACCTCAACAGGAAATGAGTCCGACTGATTACCGGCAATGCGGACCAAGCTCCTGCTCCTCCTGTACAGGGACTGAATGGCTTGTACCCCGTACTCTTGGAGCACACCCCACAGGATGCTTTGAGGGACATTTAAAAACTACCCGAAGGGTACCTGGACTACGATAGGCAGCTATTCTCCAAAATGGAGGTGACGATGACTGGCAGGGACTATTCAATGTGGACACACACACACACAAGGACGATGATTAGCAGCAATTCTAAAAGAGTAAAAGGACAACAATCGTTGGTGAGTCTCCAAGGGGGACTCCCCCTCTCCCCCCTCCCCCAACCCCCAGGACAACGATCAAGTAATGAATTCCCAAATTCCTTGCTGTGCACCTGGCAGTTGACGTTACTTTGTCAAATAACGACACCTCCATAGCCAGGAAGGCGCATCAGCATCTCCTCTTTCTTGGGTGGCTGAAGAAGGCAAGCCTACCTCCCTATAGGGCCACTGTCAAAAGCAGTCTGACCAGCTGCATCACTGTCTGGTTTGGGAACTGCAGCCTTTCTGACCGCAAGGTCCTACAATGGATAGTGTGCACTGCAGAAAAGATCACTGAGACCTCTCTGCCATTCTTTAAAGACATCTTAATGAAGCGTTGCCCCCGCAAAGTCTACAGAAATGTGAAGAGCCACTTCCACCCCTTCCACGGTCTCTTTGTCTCACCTCTATCTGGCAGAAGATACCGTAGCATCCAAGCCAGGATCTGCAAAAGCTTCTACCCCTTGGTGGTCTGGACTCTGCCTCCTGACCTCAGATCTGCTATCAGTACTTTATTCATCTGCAGTACATTTGTTACACTTGCTACTAGTGTTCTTTTATAACATTGGTTGTTGTTACAATTAATGAATTTAAAAATATTTTACTATTGTAAAATGATATAAGGAACACAGATAAAGAGTTGGGGTACCACTTTGGTGACCCCGTATAATTGGAAAGGTTTAAGGAAAACAAACACACAATGGATTACGAATATGTCTTTTCAGACATGAGCCCAAAACAGGTCTGAAGCAGGCAGGTTGTTTATTGGGTCATGAAGATAGATGGCAGGAAGGGGTGGATCCAGGAGGACGGACAGCAGCAATGACATCAGTGATGGAAGGACCTCATGTATAAATGGTGCGTACGCACAGAAATGTTGCGTAAGAACTTTTCCACGTTCAAATCGCGATGTTTAAAACCTACACTTGGCGTAAAGCCACGCACTTTTCCACGGTACCTCATGCCTTGTCGTACGCAAGTTCTCCACTCGGTTTTGCAGACTGGCGGCACCCAGCGTCAAAACAATGGTACTGTTCCTGTGTGATTACTCCTTATTTTCATGACGCGGCTTTAAAATACACCGAAACTAACCGCATATTGTTTATTAGTGTAATGCATCTGATTGTAATTAACTCGTAACATTATAATGGTAGAGGGAACAGCCATAGTATTCGAAATACCATAACTGCTTTAGCGTTGTTACTCTCACTGCACCTTCTTCTTCTTCTTCTTTCAGCTCCTCCCGTTAGGAGTTGCCACAGCGGATCATCTTTTTCCATATTACTCTCACTGCACCACTCTGAGTATTTATATCCCTGTATCTGAGTGTGAATCACAGCAGCAGCTGATCGCAAAGAGAATTATCGGTATAGAGCTTCAAGGACACGCTGTCTCAGCCACGGCAAAACGTTTCAAAGCCTTTCCTGTCTGGACCTCGCGGTTCACAAACAGTTTCATCCCAAGAACTTTAAACGCACTCAGTAGAACTGTCTGTATTTATAAGTACAATCACCACACTGTAAACTTACACTACAGTTATAATATCGCACAACCTGAGCCACTTTATAAAGCGCATATTTACATATGATGACAATATCATTTTAAGGTGAAATGCAGCAAAATATGTTTATTAAATTATACAGATAAAACTTTAACTTCAGTCAATTAAAATTAATTCAAAAGAAGTTAATTAGAAGCAAAAACAGATCACTAATTAAGAAAAGGGTTAGAATGAAAACCTGCAGCCACTGTGGCCCTCCAGGACTAGAGTTGGGGACCCCTGCCATGGAGCCCCTTAAGCTCCCTCCCAATGTGCACATGTGTGACACAGTCTGTTCACTTATCTAGTATGTATTATTTATTTATCCATTGTAACAGATAGGGGGCGCTATCACTCCCTTGAACCCTTGTCCACGACGTCAGACACCAGACGTAGACTTTATTAATACAGCACAGTGCACAAAGCACCCTCTCCTCCACAATACTCATTAAATAACCAATCACAAATACAATAAACAATCCTCCACTCCCAGATGCGTTGCCACCCTTCCGCCCAGCTCAGCTCGTCGTCTGGAGTTCCCAGAGTCCTTTTACAGTCCCTGACCTGACCACAGTCCTTCAGTCCATGATTCCTTATTACTTCCGGGTCAGATAAAAAGTCCTTCTTCACCCCGGAAGCACGTCACTTCTGCTGTCGCTTTGTCTATGACGCACTTCTAGGTTATAGTGCACATATGACTCTCTGGTCCTCCCTGCAGCATCCTCTGTTGGCACCTGGGGTATCCAGCAGGTTTGTAGGGGAAAACTCCATAGTCCATGATTCCCTGCTGGTATCCGGGGCACCTCCATGCTGCAGGGAGAGCTCCATCTGGCGGCCTGGGGGTATTGGCCGTGATGAGAAGCAGGCCACAGACCACACTATGTATAGTATAGTATAGTATAATACATATAGTAGAGTATACTATAGTCGTATTTATGCTGCAATAACAAGAGAAAACAGAGAAAAGGGTTTGGGAATCTGCATCATATATTATAAGACAGAGCAAAGCAAACTAGCGAGTTATCAAAAAAGACTGAGTCCAATTACAACTGAATGGGAAGGAGAGGTGCGGGGCTTTTATAGGTGGTGTGCAGGAAGAGGCGGGTCTGTGAGGGAACTGGTGGACGTGAGGTCAGTAGGAGGGCGTGGTCTGGACAGGGATGCAGAAGTTGATGCCGGCTTAGCTGGGTTTCCCTTCTAATTTTTTTTTTTCTTTTTGCTCTTTATTTCACCCTATACAGTTTCTTGTATTAGGAATTTGTTAGTTTTTGCATACCCCTTGGGGTCAGAGCACAGGGTCAGCCATTGTACAGCACCCCTGGAGCAGTTGAAGGTTAAGGGCCTTGCTCAAGGGCCCAGCAGAGTAGGATCTCTTTTGGCAGTGACGGGTATTCAAACCAGCAACCTTCGGGATACCAGCACAGATCCTTAGCCTCAGAGCCACCACTCTGCCCCAAAGGATCTGTAGAAGAGAGAGTAAAGGATCAAAAAGCAGGGCCAAACTAGCTTGAAGAGTAACTACATTCACTAGAGCCCTTAAGCTGCCTCCCAACGTGCACATGTGTGACACAATCTATTCACTTATCTAGCATGTATTATTTATTTATCTATCTGTGTATAGTATAGCATAGTATAACACAGTGTAGTAAAGTATATTTATGTTGTAATAACAAGAGAAGACAGAGAAAAAGGATTGGGGATCCGCCCCATCTCTATTTATATAAAATCCAATGTCTGTCTGTATGTCTGTCTGTCTGTCTTCTGTTCACAAGAGGACAACTTAATAGATCTTTTTCTATACTTTGCTTGAACATTCTAGTTGATTTTGTGACTTCTCTCTTCATGCTAAGTATCATAGCACACTTGCAGTACTGATTTTTTCATGTAAATCCGAGCGAGATGCTACGGATTTTGGTGTGGGACCTGAGACGTGGAGAGCCGGAGGGGACCCTCCTCACTCATACGCCAGCCTCTGTTCAAATCGCCCTACCTCTTGCCACATGTTGGAGCGAACTTACCTCCACTTAGCTAGCGATACCTGTTTGTTCAAAAGACATTATTATCGAGAGATTGTTAAGGAGTAACGTTTGACGTTTTTGAGAGATCAAAGCTATGTGGGTTTTAGAGGGTAGCTGCTGATTTGCAGAGATATCACGGCCATGTGCTTTTCTCCCCAGTCAGATCTTTTATCACTTTTATCACAAATCCTGTAGGCACCCATTTGTCATTGACACTGAGGAGGTCAATCACAGTGGTGTCATCCACAAACGATGATGCTGATGACCTCATGCTTTACTACACAGTCATAGGTGAAAAGCAAACAAGCAAGAAAGAAAGAAAGCATGACATATAGAAGAATGAAAGGCACTACATGATAGATAGATAGATAGATAGATAGATAGATAGATAGATAGATAGATAGATAGATAGATAGATAGATAGATAGATAGATAGATCCTCCAGGCTTCGTCCTACAGGGTTGTGCTTCAATGCTCTGTTCCCGTGGTCCCCATACCAACCAGGGTGGCTGCCCTCTCGTGGCCCAGAGGAGGCATAGTCCCTCTTCTGGGTGTCCTGGCTGGGTACCACCCTCAGCCACTTGCCACAATAGATAGATAGATATGAAAGGCATTATATGATTAATAGATAGATAGATCAATAGATATGAAAGGCATTATATGATTAATAGATAGACAGATAGAATTAAAGGCACAATAGATAGATAGATAGATAGATAGATGTGAAAGGCACTATATGATAGATAGATAGATAGATAGATAGATAGATAGATAGATAGATAGATAGATAGATAGATAGATAGATAGATAGATAGATAGATAGATAGATAGATAGATAGATATGCCCTCACTGAGCAAATCATTTGAACCACTATACTAATGCTGCGGTCTGTGGTCATTACTGTGAAAGGTGATTGTGACCCTAACCAATTCCGGTTTGACACAATGAAGCCGCACAATGAAACAGTGCCCTGTTGCGCGGGCTGCCGATCCCATTTGTTTGCAGAACAACGAGCCAGGGCCTGGGTCTTTGTGCATGGCTTACTGTTGCTTTTGTTGTAGTTGAAATGTCAAGTCCCTCAGGGCAGCCAGTTACTCCTCTCGACAGCTCAAGCCGTTTTTGTTCTGCGACCGCGACACCTGTCACATTGTGCTGCCGGCAGGAAGATGTGATAAGGCGGCATGAAAATGGCAAAACACTGGCGGCCCTTTGCTGTCTGCTTAGCGCTAGGCCGTTTATAACTGGATTACACGTCTTCCCCCTTTTTTATCTGTTAGGAACATCATTTGGCACCTTTTCCTGATGAAATGATTGCATTCTATCATGTAACGCAGCTGGCGGGTTATTACGGTATGGACAAAGCGCAGCTTGCTCGCTCCCGGAGAGGCAGCGATTTTCTAATCCTTTACAAGAGCCGTTCGTTGTTTCTTTGACAGAGTGACGAGTCTTAAAAGGCAAACTGGCGTTGATAAATTCGATTAGTCTGGAAATGAGGTCATTGAAGCACGGCGATCAGTGTGAAGATGAGGAGGCGCTGTAGTCTTCAGGGCGGCCAGCCAATGACAATCATGTCCGCCGCCCGCATATTACCTAGCGGCTACCCATTCATTAATTGTCGCCTTTCTAAGATTCTGAAAATCTCTCAATGTACTAAAAAAAAATAGACGCGAGCCACCCTGGTGGGTGACTCTTGTCACTTTCCCAGACTTTATCGTGCCCTTCTCTGTCATCAGTCTAGCCTTGTCATTTTTTTTTTCTTTCTTTCTTTCTCCAGTTCCAGTCTTCCCTTTCCGTATGCAAGACTAGAATCATCACTCATGTTTAGCATATCATCTGATGCCTCACTCCCACGAGCTTTTTTTTTTTTTGCCTAGAAATCACACCAGAAAGCAAACGATATTAGCATAACAAGCACCTCTGATGTAGATATGGCCCGGTGTGATAGCAGCTGTTATCTGCGAGGTAGCACGAGAGCGCGCGCGACTCTAAGCGTCTGGACACGGTGAACGCGCCTGCTGATCACGCGAGATGCAAGTGGCCATATAAACTAAAATGGTGCATGTTTTGTTAAGAGCTTTGATCTATTTGAAAAGTTATATAATACTGTATGTTCACTTTTAAACGCCCAGGAGTTTATCTGCCCTAAAACTACAATGGCAGTGTACATATGGATAGAAATGTGCTTTATGCTTAAGGTGCCATAATGATAAGTGTGCGTTTCTACCTCAAGTACAGAATTCTATTACTGAACCTTTTTATCCTATACTTTTTACCAGCTGTCTGATTCATTTATTTTCCTCTTCCTTTACTTATACACAACAACTTACAAAGGAGGTCAACATAATCCAGTGTTTGCACAAATGTAGCAGAACAGGATACAAAAGCAGATCAGCACAAGTAAGGAGTTATACACAGAGCCTACTTGAGCATTTGTTGCTGCCCTAGATGAAGCTGTAAATGATGCCCGGTCACCCTCTTTGCTTTAAGTGGAATCATCACTGCCAGACTCATATTCAGAAACATGGACCTATGGGAGAGGAGTTAGGATTGGGGGGAGCAAAAATTCTGAGGGTCTAAATACAAAACAGCAGACTGACAATTTGCAAATGTCAAATGGGATGTCCAATCAGAATGAAGAATCAACAAAGAGATCTCCTGTACTAATTCCCTTCATAATGTCAAACACTTCAGTCAGATCTCCTCTTAATCTTCTTTTGCTTAAACTGTAAAGGCTCAGCTCTTTTAATCTTTCCTCATAATTCAACCCCTGTAGACCTGGAATGAACCTAGTTGCTCTTCTCCAGACCTTTTCTAGTGCTGCTATGTCCTTTTGTGGCCTGGAGACCAAAACTGCACACAGAACACCAGGGGCCTCATGTATAATGGTCTGCGAAGAATTCTCTCTATAACATGGCATACGGACAAAAGCAGAAATGTGCTTATGCACAGAAAAATCCAGATGCATAAATCTGTGCGAACGCCAACTTCCACGTTCTTTCGCTATATAAATCCCAGTCTGCGTGAAAAGTAACGCACATGCACACGGCCTTGCTGCCAGTCACCAACTCTCGTTGAATATGTAAATCAATATAAACAGCCCTTAAGTTCAGTGTTCCGTGAAAAGGCAATGGCAAAAGCATGAGGGAAAATCGAAGAATTTCAGAGGATACCAAGTGGAGGCAAAGGAAAACATACTAGTTGTTGGCTTAAACAGTGGTATAAACAACGAAAGGAAGTTGATCGAGTGACATAGCATGTTGGAGAAACTCGAAAGCTCAAGTTCACAAAGTCGCACAGTGCCTGAAATAAACAAGTTGTCACATATCAAAGTCACCGTGAAAAGGCAGATCGTAGCCCACCTTTTGAGTGTCATATGAAAGCTTATTAGGGTGCAGAGAAAATAAAAATAGGCACACAGTGGCAAAAAAGCACAAAATGTCAACTTCAGTCTTGAAATTTCCACTTTATTCACGTAGTTTATTTTGTTATTAAAGTAGAACATCATAAACTTAATCTTAAAATTGTTTAATTTACTAGTTTCTCAAATCCCATCGTAACTAAAGTAGCACATTAAATGCTTTGTATTGTATGTGATCTTCTATGTGCTCTATTTGTGTGAAACACTATGTGCTTCTTAAATGGGCTTTCTCTTCCTCTGACAGGACACAGAATCCATTACATCCGTGATATTACAACTCTCTGAATAATTAAAAGATGTATACGTGATATAATTTTCATGATGATAGGAGTTAAAGCACGTTATTAAACATGGGAACACGGTGGTGTAGTGATAGTGCTCGACCTTCGATGAAATAATTTATCGCAGCAGTACTGTCTCTTTCAAACATACTAACCTCCAATTCCTGTCCTTACTTTTCTTTCTCCAAGTAATCAACTGCCACACAATCAGCTCTGTAATAGACGTTAAGCCATCTGTAAGTTTAGATCGCTGATTCTTCAAAATGTTTAAGGAACATTGAAATATATTTATAGTACATGTTTAGAAGAATACTGAGCGAGGCAGGAACAATCCCTCAACGGGGCGCCAGCTCCTTGCTAGCACTGCCGCACCGTGTCCTCACAGGTTTAATTATTAACAATATAGATTATTTAAATCTTCCCGTGTCTGCGTGGGTTTCCTCCAGGCACTCCGATTTCCTCCCACAGTCCAAAGACATGCAGGTTAGATGGATTGGCGATTCTAAATTGTCCCTAATGTGTGCTTGTGTGTGGGTGTGGCTGTGTGTGTCCTGCGGTGGGTTGGCGCCCTGCTCAGGATTGGTTCCTGCCTTGCGCCCTGTGTTGGCTGGGATTGGCTCCAGCAGACCCCCGTGACCCTGTGTTCAGATTCAACGGGTTGGCAAATGGATGGATGGATGGATTATTTAAATGAAGTTAAAGTTTTATCTGTATAATATAATAAACATATTTTGCTGCATTTCATCTTAAAAATCATATTGTGATCATTGTAAATACGCGCTTTATAAAGTGGCTCAGGTTGTGCAATATTATAACTGCAGTGCAAGTTTACAGTGAAGTAATTCTACTTATAAGTACTAACAGTTCTACAAGGAGAACTTGATGGACTGATTGAGTGCGTTTAGAGTTCTTGGGATGAAACTGTTTCTGAACCGCGAGGTCCGTACAGGAAAGGCTCTAAAGTGTTTGCCATGTGAGAGTAGTTCAAATAGACTGTGCGCATGGCTGAGGCAGCGTGTGCTTGATGCTGTATCCTGATAATTTTCTTTCCAATCAGCTGCTGAGCTGTGATTCACACTCAGATACAGTGATATAAATACTCAGAGTGGTGCAGTGAGAGTCATATGGAAAAAGATGATCCGCTGTGGCAACCCCTAACGGGAGCAGCTGAAAGAAGAAGAAGAAGAAGATGCAGTGGGAGTAACAACGCTAAAGCAGCTATGGTATTTAGAATACTTTGACCATTCTGTGGACCATTATATTGTTACAGGTTAATTATAATCAGATGCATTAAATTAATAAACAATACGCCGTTAATTTCAATGTATTTATAAAGCCGCGTCAGGGATGTGGATCTAAAAAAGAAAGGGAAACCACACAGGAACAGCAAAACCGAGCGCAGAACTTGTGTACGCCAGGGTATGATCTGCCGTGGAAATATGCATGGCTTGACACCAAGTTTAGGTTTTATACATCGCGATTTGAACGTAGAAACAGCCTTACGCAACATTTTTCTGCGTACACACCGTTTATACATGAGGCCCCAGACGAGGCCTCACCAGTGTGCTATTAAGCTTGAGCAGAACCTCCTGTGACTTGTACTCCACACATCAAGGCGCTATATAACCTGACATTCTGTTAGCCTTCTTAATGGTTTCTGATCACTGTCTGGCAGTTGATAGTGTCAACTCTACTACGACTCCTAAATCCTTCTCCTAAGGTGTGCTCTCGATTTTCAGACCTCCCATTGTGTTTTCAAACCTCACATTTTGACTTCCTACGTGTAACATTTTACATTTACTGACATTAGATTTCATCTGCCACTTCCCTTCAGTCTGTTACTCTGAAATGGTTCATAAATCAGCTTCATGCTCTACATCTGTCAGAGGCCTCAAGATAAAAACGCTTGTTCAAATGGTCAGTCGCCTGTGCCCAGGACGTGTGGCCATAAATGACAATGAAACCCTCATGTTCAGAAAACGACTCCAAGTGGCAGTTATGTCATCACAAGCCAATCTTAGAATTTCTTTATCTGAGTCTCTCCATCCCATCTCTGGCCTGACCTGGTTGTTAGCCTGAGCTTTTGCTAGTGGGCCAGGGTGGTCTAGATTTGTGACATAGTGCTCCTTACCTTAGCTCAGCAGTTCTGAAACTGTACAACGGGGGCGTCGAATAAATGAACAAGACATCAAAATAAATTTTTTCCATTTTAATTTCAAATTTAAATTTGCAAGCATATAATCACAACAAATGCATTATAATTCAAATTAAAATAAAACATTTCTAAGGCATAGATCTAATGTCTAATAAGTGCCTGCTTTAAAGTACACAGCCTGTCCAGGTTTGGTTTGATATTCGAGATGCGACACTCTGAGCTCCTTTACTATGTGCAGTTTGTTTCTATGACGAGCGGCGCCGCTGCTGCTGCTTTTATTGTTGCGTATTTTCAATCCAGAAAGTTCGAGACGTATCGGTATCTGTCGCAAGCATTCGAGTAACAGTAGATCAGGTGATAATGCGGCGCGACTGCACCACATTGGCAGCGTAGCCAATATTGCCAAATTGAGTTCAATAATTTACTGCGTATTGGGTTATTTTCATGACACAACTAACAGCGGTACAATATTTGTTGGACGAAAATACGTTCGTCTCACGCAGATTGACTTCATCGGTGTCCTTGTTTACGAGAGTTTTAAAAATGAAAACATATTTAATCGTTTCTTTACATAAAAAAATAATTTAATAAGAATAAATAATTTATTCTTTGGTTTTGGGATTAGAATTACTACCAAAAACCACACAAAGCATTTTAACAGTTATTCCATCCATTATCCAACCCGCTATATATCCAAACTACAGGATCACGGGGGTCTGCTGGAGCCAATCCCAGTCGACACAGGGTGCCAGGCAGGAAAGAAACCCCGGGCAGGGCACACACACACACACCAAGCACACACTAGGGACAATTTAGAATCACCAACACACCTAACCTGCACGTCTTTGGACTGTAGGAGAAAAACCGGAGCAGCCGGAGGAAGCCCATGCAGACCTGAGGAGAACATGCAAACTCTATGCAGGGAGGACCCGGGAAGCGAACCTGGGTCTCCTAACTGCAAGGCAGCAGCGCTACCACTACACCACCATGCCACCCTTTAACAGTTATTACAGTACTTCAAAAAAAATAAATTGCAAATATTTCATCGAAGTTAGCCGAACACGTGCAAATCTTATGGAAGTAAAAATGATAGCATACCGCGACACCACAGGAGTATCATACCTTTGTTAGTTGTATTATGGGTTATTCTCATCTATCTTATATTATGCAGGTGGCACAGAATTATTCCAGGTAGAAAAGGGCGGTGGGGGGTGAAGTTTGAGAACTGCTGTCTTAGCTGTACGCCAAAATCTATTCCAGCTGACTGACATCAACAGAAATCGTTCATTGCTCAGGGCAGCAGTGCAAGGAGCTTTATAAAATAAAGACTGATGACGATTTATTGCACTAAAACGGGCAGGCTATGAAAATTGCTGTGTAAACTGAAGACCAGACGCTTTTTACAGCTCTTATTGATGGGCCTACAATATAACTTGGAGAAAAATGGAAGACTGACGATCCTAAATTATGCCTAGTGTGTGCTTGGTGTGTGTGTGTGCCTGCGGTGGGCTGGCACCCTGCCCCGGGATTGGTTCCTGCCTTGCCCCCTGTGCTAGCTGGGATTGGCTCCAGCAGACCCCCGTGACCCTGTGTTAGGATATAGCGGGTTGGGAAATGACTGACTGACTGAATGTTTAGTACGGTGTTTACTGAGTGAGTTGGTTAAAAAGGGCCTCCACAAAATGAAGAATAATTCTGGTAAATTGAGAATCAAGTCACTGAACACATTAAGGATTGATTTCTTGGCTCCGTCATTTGTTTCACTTTACTGTCAATAAGTGACAAAGTCGCTGTGTGCTGTCATACAGGCGGCCACCATCTCATCTCCCCCACTTCCCAAATCATCTGCGGTGGATCCTCTCTTTAGATGCCACTCCGTGTCTCGGCGCTAAGCTCAATGCTCTGATGAACAACATCTGTCTATCTGTTATTTCTTTTGCTGGGTTACTCCTCCATTGATAGGCAAGTGGGGGGGGGCGTACCAGCAATAATAATTAGAGCCGCATGGATACTCAACTCTGAATACTGTTGTTTAAAAAAAAATAAACTATTAGAGTTTATTAAGTATGGATAATCATAAGAAGGGAGGAGAGTGAAAATCTGAAGATGGCAGCAATCATCTGGTGCCCTTTTTATTTGCTGATTTTAATATTGCTAGGTAGTGGCAGGTATTTCCAAGTATTTTGTATCTTTTTCCCTTTGTCTGATATATTTATATTGCATAAACCAGGGCTTTCTCCCCAGGGCCCGCTTCATCCTCTGGTGGTAACCAAAGACCCTGACAGGGCTGAGTTTCCGGACTCCAACTCCCATGACAGCCTGTGGTCCAGCCTTAAGGAACACTGCCACCTGCTGTGTAAGGGAATGAACTGCTCGTTCTCCCTTCCCATTGTG
Organism: Polypterus senegalus; assembly: GCF_016835505.1. Classification (NCBI taxonomy): domain Eukaryota; kingdom Metazoa; phylum Chordata; class Cladistia; order Polypteriformes; family Polypteridae; genus Polypterus; species Polypterus senegalus. The sequence continues at coordinate 8,640,493 of NC_053158.1, forward strand.
ACAGATCAAGACGCTCTCGCTCCCTTGAACCCTCGGACACCACGTCAGACACCAGATAAAAGTCCAAATGTTATTTTATTTATAATAACAATGTCCACAAAGCAACAGCACTCCACAATACTCAATAAACCAATACTCGAATCACTAAACAATAATCAATCCTCCACTCCCAGACGCGTTGCCACCCTTCCACCCAGCTCAGCTCATCTGTCTGGGATCTCCCACAGTCCTTTATAGTCCTCGACCCGGAAGTGCTTCTGAGCCCTCAGTCCATGTGATTATCCAGCACTTCTGGGTCAGGTAAAAACTTCTCTTTTTCTCCAGCCTGGAAGTATATCATTTCTTCTGTTCCCGTGACTTGGAAATACTTCCGGGCTATACGGAAAATATAAATCCCTGGGCCTCCCTGCAGTGACTTCTGGCAGCCCCCATGGTATCCAGCAGGGCTGTGCATTATAACTCCACTGTCCATGATTCCCTGCTGGCATTCGGGGCACCTCTATGCTGCAAGGAGGGCTCCATCTTACGGCCTGGGGGTATTGGCCGGAATGAATGGCCGGCCATATCTCACACCATCTATTATGGGGGTTAGGGTAGGAATCCTTCCTTTATTCCAGCCAGGATTCCCATCCATCCTTCCTGGTGTCTAAACTATATAAAATAAAAAAAAAATCAGATTGGCAGACCTCCGTGACCCTGTAGTTGGGATATGGTGGGTTGGATAATGGATAGATGGATGGAAAAATCAGATTTTATAATTTTTTTAAAGCAATTGTGAAGTCTGTGGGTTGACATATAAATATTCAGAGCAAAGTTCTCGTCATTTCTGCTCAATGAATAAAGACCCTAGAAACCATCAATTTGGTCATTCGTGTGGACATTTTTTGATGCCTACTACCTACCCTAACATCGTTGGAGACCGCTTTAACTCCTTCATGGCAACGGTATTCTGCAATGGAAGTGGCATCTTTCAGTAGGATAACGTGCCCTGCCAAACTGCACAGATTGTTTGAGGAAAACGTTGAAAAGCTCAAGATGTTGGCCTGGCCTCCTAATTCTCCAGATCTCAATCCGGTTGAGAGTCTGTAGCAGCCTGGTCCTAAAACTTTGGATCATCTGGATCCTCTGTGGTTTGTCTATCAGACACATTTAGGTGTGGCAGATGCTCCAACTAGTCCCAGTTGGACAAAGCCGTCACCACCACATCATGTTCTTTGACGTTTCCAGTGCCTTTAACACCATTCTACCTCCTCGACTGGGGAAAAATCTCAAGGCTTTGAATAATGATGCTCCCACAGTCTCCTAGATCATGGACTAGCTGACCAAAAGAGCATTTTGTGAGGCTGAGGGACTGTGAGTCAGAAATGGTGGTGTGTAATATTGGGGCACCTCTGGTTGAACTGACCTGTCTCTCTTCCTGTTCACCCTCTGCACATGAGACTTCTGGTATGACAGCAGTGCTGGCCATCTATATATAAACTGCTCAAAAAAAATTAAAGAAACACTTTGAAAACACATTGGATCTCAATGGTGAAAAAAAAAATCCTGCTGGCTATCTCTACTGACATGGACTGATGTGGTAATGTGTTAGGAACGAGAGGATGAAATTGAATAGGATCAACCTACAGAGGGCTGAATTCAAAGATTTATTATTCTGGGGTAGGGTGGCGCAGTGATAGCGGGTTCACATCCCGGGTTCTCCCTGCGTGGGGTTTGCATGTTCTCCCCGTGTCTGTGTGGGTTCCCTCAGGGTGCTCCGGTTTCCTCCCACAGTCCAAAGACATGCAGGTTAGGTGCATTGGTGATTCTAGTCCCTAGTGTGTGTGTGTGCCCTGCGGTGGGCTGGCACCCCGCCCAGGGTTTGTTTCCTGCCTTGCAGCCTGGGATTGGCTCCAGCAGACTCCTGTGACCCTGTAGTTAAGATATAGCAGGTTGGGTAATGGACGGATGGATGGATTATTCTGGGCTATTGAGTGTTGCTTGATGAGGGGGAAAAAAATCAATTTAAATGTTTCTAGCACAAGGCTACAAACTTAACAAAATGTGAGAAAAGTGAAGGGGCCTGAGTACTTTTTCAATCCATGGTATATTCAGAGGGAAGTCCTCCTTGTAGCCGCAGGAGTGTAAGGCGAGTTCAAGCACAGGATAAAATGCGAGCCGAAAGAAATCTCTCAGTCCAAAAGTTCATTTGAAAATATTTAGTGAAAATTCAAAGCAAACAATCCACAAAAGAATAAAGAAAAAAGTTGTTACACACGTAGAATGAAAAGCAAAAAAAAAACAAAAAAGTATCTTCTCTAAACTTAGCTTTTCTTGTAAAACTTTAGTTGTTTCTATACTTAAATATTCTTTACTTCTTCTTCTGTATGCTTTCAACGGACGGTGCAGCACATTCAATTAAGTGCTTTGTCTTACATGTTACTTGACACACAAAACACGCACACAGGGCACTCAAGGCACGATTTCAAATCGTGTGCCCTCCACGCCTTACACATGGCACGGCAGGTCACTGACTGAGAATAATGTTTAGTCAGAGAAGCCAGAAATAGTTAGAATTTACCAATTCAATTCAACTTATGGGGGTTATAGGAACCTCCCATAGATTATGCACTAACATTTAGTAAAACATTTATGTATCTTATGTAACTAGCAAATGGCTCTTACACTCATCTTCTTTGCCCAAGATAACTGCTATTGTCATGTACATTACATTTCATTATTATTATTATTATTATTATTATTATTTTTATTTTCACACGTTTTACTGTATTTATTTTGAAATGTGGCTGTGAGCAGACAGTTGCATGCAGTCTAAAAGTTGGAGTGCCAGCAAGTTCACCCCGTTTAATATTAACAGAAATACAGCCGTGCAGTGGCAAAAGGAAGACAAATCAAACAAATGGCTCTTGTTAGCCTCGTTCTGTCACAGGATCTTGTGGCTTGAGTGTTGGATGTTCTATCCTCCTCTTTGGACAGTCAATGACTGTCACCCAGTTCTCTGATTGCCTGATTTTTATAGCAGCAGCTCCCAGGAGCTAAACAGAATCCACTCCATTATTAATCTATCACCCAACATCAGATACCACAATTGAGGCCTCAAAATAATTATTGTATGGTTATCCACTTCAAAAAATAGATGATGATACCAAGATAAAATAAAAAGGTAACTTGACATCACCCCTGAAGGTGCCCAAAGGTGGATTTTGATAGTAATGTCAAAAGGCAGAATCTTTTTCTTTTACCATCAGCTCCCAGTAACCTAACAGAATCCATTCCTTGAAAAATCTGCCTCCCCACATCAGGTAGCACCATGTAGTCTTCAACATAATTAAGCTAAATTCCATGGAGGAATTCAAGTGGCCTGCACACAGCCCTGACTTCAGCCCTATTGAACACCTTTGGGATGAATTGGAACGCCAATTGCGAGGCAGGTCTTCTCCTACGATGTAAATACCTGACCTCACTAAGGCTCATTTTGATTGAATGGACACAAACTTCCACAGACACACTCCAAAATCTTGTGGAAAGCATTCCCAGAAGAATGAAGGCTGTTATAGCTGACAACATAGTATCCAATGATGCCAGTCTAGGATTTTTCCCTCATTATTTTCAATTTCGTGAAGGGGGTTCATTAATGATAAGAGATATTCAGTTTTTAGCATTGATATTTATTTTATTTTTAGCAGACTCTTTAACTTTGGATCCTCATAACTCTAGAACCCAGTTTCATTTTGTGCTCAGGTTAAATGATCTGGCCCTCTATGATTATGTGAGCATGTGTGTGTGAGATTGGAAGTCATCCCAAGTAGATTACTTTGCTGACCTTCACTCCTTATTTCCAGGATAAGTGGTGCTGCCTACTCAGAGTAAGCAGGTTCAAATACTGGAAGACTAAGGTGATAAAATCTAATAGAAATAGAAAAACAACGGAAATAGCAGTTACACATAAATATCGGGAGATAGATAGATCTTCTTTATGCTGCCTCCCCAGCACACCACCGCGTAGAAGAGGGCGCTCGCCACAACCGTCTGATAGAACATCTGCAGCATCTTATTGCAGATGTTGAAGGACGCCAGCCTTCTAAGGAAGTATAGTCGGCTCTGTCCTCTCTTGTACAGAGCATCAGTATTGGCAGTCCAGTCCAAATTATCATCCATCTGCACTCCCAGGTATTTAGAGGTCTGTACCCTCTGCACGGTCACCTCTGATGATCACGGGGTCCATGAGGGGCCTGGGCCTCCTAAAATCCACCACCAGCTCCTTGGTTTTTCTGGTGTTCAAGTGTAGGTGGTTTGAGTCGCACCATTTAACAAGTCCTTGATTAGGTTCCTATACTCCTCCTCCTGCCCACTCCTGATGCAGCCCACGATAGCAGTGTCGTCAGCGAACTTTTGCACGTGGCAGGACTCCGAGTTTTATTGGAAGTCTGATGTATGTTGGCTGAACAGGACTGGAGAAAGTCCAGTCCCCTGCGGCACTCCTGTGCTGCTGACCACAATTGCAGACCTGCAGTTCCCGAGACGCACATACTGAGGTCTGTCTGTAAGATAGTCCATGCTCCATGCCACCAGTTGTTAATCTACTACCATCTCTGTCAGCTTCTCCCTAAGGAGCAGAGGTTGGATGGTGTTGAAGACGCTAGAGAAGTCCAAAAACATAATTCTTACAGCACCACTGCCTCTGTCCAAGTGGGAGAGGGATCGATGTAGCATATAGATGATAATAAATAGATGATGATATCAAGGGAATGTAGGAAAATAAATAGCTAGCACAAGGTGGATTTTGATAGTAATGTCAAAAGGCAGAATCTTTTTCTTTTAACCTCGGCTCCCAGTAACCTAACAGAATCCATTCCTTGAAGAATCCGCCTCCCCACATCAGGTACCACCATTTAGGCCTCAACATAATTAAGCTAAATTCCATGGAGGAATTCAAGTGGCCTGCACAGAGCCCTGACCTCAGCCCTATTGAACACCTTTGGAATGAATTGGAAAGAGGCAAATCTTCTCATCCAACGTCAGTACCTGGCCTCACAAATGTCCTTTAGACTGAATGGTCACCATGTTGCACAGACACATTCTAAAGTTTTGTGGAAAGCATTCCCAGAAAAGTGAAGGCTGTTGCAGCTACCAATATAGTATCCATTGACGCCAGGGTAGGATTTGGTGCTTATTACTCTGAATTTGGTTAAGGAGGTTCAAAAATGAACAGAGGAATTCAATTTTGCACATTTATTTTATTGTTAGCAATTTTTTTTTAAATCGGATCCTCACAACTTATTTTTTGGCCATGTCATCCAAAGACCAGCAGATTAGATGAACCAGCCGTCCATGATTATGTGAGCATGTGTGTGTGAGTGCGGGACTGGAAGTCATCTAAAGCTGACTGGTTTGCTGACCTTCACTCCATATAAGCGGTGTTGCCTCCTCAAAGTAAGCAGGTTAATATACTGGAAGAGTGCAGTGGTGAAATGTAATAAAAAAGAAAAACAATGGGAAATAAACAGATGGTTATATCAAGAAAAAGTAGGGACAAGAAAGCTAAGCTGACATCACCTATTAAGGTAAATGTTGATGGTAGGGCAGAATCTTTTTTTTAAACCTCATCTCCTACTAGCCTAACAGAATCCACTCCGTGATAAATCTGCCGCCCAACATCACTTACCACCATGGAGGCCTCAAAATAATTGAGCAATCCCCACAGCGAAATCACCCATCGCTATCTGCAGCCGCCGTTGAGTGTTGTGCCTAAGGAGCGGCCAGCACCAGCTCACCTCCGCCTTTGGTTCTGGAGCTAGAAATCTTAGAGATTTGTAAATGAAATGCGACAAGTTGTTGGCAGGAAAGTAAAATGTAACAGATTTCCATTTCCCATTCTTCTAGGAGACTGAAATGGACATTTATCGCCATCTAGCTCAAGGACAGGATTGCCTTTAGGCTCCTCGGCTGGATGAGTGCATTGATTTTTTTAGATTCTTCCTCACTAGTATTGAATAAGCTCTATTGGATATTTCATATTGCAATTTCCTGCCTCATCTGTTTCTTTGGGAAATTTTATACACATTTAATTATTTTTCTCCTGACATGTCTGTCCTGTACTTCCAATGATCAGATGCAGGCTTAATGACAGCACTTGCTGAACTGAACTATAAAATTTATATTCTTTAGTCCTTGTGTAGTCAGTCCTAATGTGTTACAGTTCAGCCATGGTTGTTGCCATGCCTCGTGTTTATTCTTTGTTTAATGGTTTTATTTTGTATAAAATGTCAGTCCTGATTAGGATTGAAGCACAACATGGTCAAGAATTAGTCATTTAAAGCGTAATATTGACAAATTCAATTCAGTTTATTTTGTTATAGCATTCTTCACAGAAAGCTGTGATAAATTCTCAGGTAAAATGCAAGTACAGTATAGATCATATTAATTAGTGAATACAGAATTAGTACATGGAAACATACACATTTGTTAAAACACACAGAAAACAAACTAGAAACTGATTAACATACATGAAAGCCAGCAATTAATTAATTGTTGAATAAGATCATGAACTATTGATCAAATAAAATTGAGTTCCTGCTTTGTGAAAAAGAAGGATCTCCTTATATATTTAATTGTTATTTATTGTTCAGTATAGACAATGTTGTTAGTAAAGTGTGCATTGAAAGATAATACGAGTGCCTTCCATTCTGCATTACTTTCAAATAATGTGGAAGTATCTTTGCAATGTCCTCCAGGTCTGATATTAAATTTTCCATAATGTGTGCACTAGACTGTGGTTGGCACTGCAGTTAGTAAAAGCGCACATTAAAAAATGATGAGTGTCTTTTATTCTGAATTACTTCTGAATAATTTGTAAGAATCTTTGCAATGTCTTCTTGGTCTGATAGTGAGGTTTTTCACAATGTAGGTTATAGAACGTGTGCGCTAGGCTGCGGTTCACCCCGTAATTAGGCAAAGTTGTTAGTAAAGTTAACATTGAAAAACGATATGATGGTCTTTCATTCTGCATTAATTCTGAATAATAAAAAAGAATCTTTGCAATGTCTTCTTGGTTTGATAGTGAAGTTTTTCACAATGTAGGTTATAGAACGTGTGCGCTAGTCTGCGGTTCACCCCGTAATTAGGCAAAGTTGTTAGTAAAGTTAACATTGAAAAACGATATGATGATCTTTCATTCTGCATTACTTCTAAATAATAAGGAAGAATCTTTGCAATGTCTTCTTGGTCTGATAGTGAAGTTTTTCACAATGTAGGTTATAGAACGTGTGCGCTAGGATGAGGTTGACCCTGCAGTTAGGTAAAGTTATTAGTAAAGTTAACATTGAAAAACGATGGTCTTTCATTCTGCATTACTTCTAAATAATAAGGAAGAATCTTTGCAATGTCTTCCAGGTCTGAATTTAAATTCTCCAAAATGTAGATTGTAGAATGTGTGTTCTATAAAAGCGTTTCTCAACCTTTAAGTATTTGCGACCCGAGTTTTCATAACAGTTTTAATCGCGCCCCCTAACATTTTTTTTGAAAGGAGCCCACTAATACCAATTTGTTCTTTTTTAATTAATGATATGTCATAGATGCATATTTTATTATACCTAGTTAACTTTATCGACATTTATCTAACTCTATATTTATTTTTCTAGTATCAGAATGTAGTTTTAGTTCATTTATTTTGGTTTCAATAGATGTATTTTTCATATTTTTAATTCTTGTTTTCTTTTATTTCACATCTTCGCGCCCCCCTTTTTGTTACTTCACGCCCCCATAGGGGGGCCCGCCCCACAGTTTGAGAACCACTGCTCTATAATGTGGTTCACCCTGCAATTAGGCAAACTTATTAGTAAAGTGAGCATCGAACGATGATATAAGTGTTTTCCATTCTGCATTACTTCTGAATAATGTGAAATATTTTTGCAATGTCTGATATTAAAAATTCCATAATGTGGATTATAGAATGTGTGCGCTAGCCTGTGGTTGGCAATGCTGTTAGTAAAGTGCAGATTGAAAGATGATATGATTGTTTTCCATTCTGCTTTACTTCTGAATAATGTGTAAGAATCTTTGCAATTTCTTCTTGGTCTGATATTAGATTTTTCACAATGTAGATTATAGAACGTGTGCGCTAGGATACGGTTCACCCTGCAATTAGGCAAAGTTGTTAGTAAAGTTAGCATTGAAAAACTATTTGATGGTCTTTTAATTCTGCATTACTTCTGAATAAGGAGGAAGAATGTTTACAATGTCTTCCAGGTCTGATATAAAGTTCTCAACAATGCAGATTGTACAATGTGTGTCCTATAATGTGGTTCACCCTGCAATTAGGCGAAGTTATTAGTAAAGGGCGCATCGAAAAATCATACGAGTCTTGTCCATTCTGCATTACTTCTGAATAATGTGAAATATTTTTGCAATGTCTGATATTAAAAATTCCACAATGTGGATTATAGAATGTGTGCGCTAGCCTGTGGTTGGCAATGCTGTTAGTAAAGTGCAGATTGAAAGATGATATGATTGTTTTCCATTCTGCTTTACTTCTGAATAATGTGGAAAAATCTTTGCAATGTCTTCTTGGTCTGATATTAGATTTTCCACATTGTAGATTATAGAACGTGTGTGCTAGAGTGTAGTTTGCACTGCAATTAGGCTTTTTTTTTTTTTACAAATATTCTGCTGCACCTGACTAGAAGTTACATACACCAATGTTTCTCTCAACTGGTGAATTTTGAGTTGCTATTGTTTCTAATGGGATGGGGTTGTGAAGTGAGGCCCGATTGGTTCATGTAGTGCAGGGGTGTCGAACTCCAGGCCTGGAGGGCCGCAGTGGCTGCAGGTTTTCATCCTAACCCTTTTCCTAATCAGTGACCAGTTTTCACTGCTAATTAACTCCTGTTCCCGTCATTGTAATAGCCCTGTTCTTAAGGATTCTTTCCTCTGAATTGATTCCTTTCTTCATTAAGTGGCATCCAAACAGTAATGAGGCATGAAACGAGCCAACAGATGACCAGCTAAATCAGGGCTTCAGACTCCAACCAGTTTCACAATGAGAAGCCAATTCTTGCAGTTAATTAAACTCATGATTTAATTCCATGGTGTCATGGCGAAACATTTGTCACCAGAAGGCTTTTTACCTGAAAATGAAGGCTATTAGGACTCGAGATAGACAGACAGAGTTTTAAAGCTTTATTGCAATAAAACAACACAAATAACAACACGGACTCAACCCCTCGGCAGAATTCCTCTTGCGGCATCCAAGGACCCCGAAAGGGCCCCGACACTCCAACTCCCATATAAACCTGAAGGAGTCCTGACTGCGACCAACCTGGAGGGACACTGCCACCTATCGCATAAGGGAAGTGGGAACGAAATGCTTCCGGCATTCATGTTTCACCAGTTCATCCATTGCCTTTTTAACCCCAGCTGGGATATAAAGGTCGCTAACCATCCCAGCCAGGTTGCAGCTCTTTCCTGTGACGATGCTCCCATCTCCATTTTGGGAGCGCTTGAACCTGTTGCCGTCGGTAATGTAACCAAATGAGCTGATCAATGAGGACACAATGATGCAAGGGGATGGTGCAAAAAAGAGCAAGAGTGCTTTTATTTAAAAACAGTCAAAACAAAGTGTTCAAATAAATAAATCCAATAAAACCAGTGAAAAGTTGGAGGTTAAAATCCCATAAATAATTCCATAAAAATGAGGTTAAAAACAATGGCTGGACGCAGTTCTTTAAAACAAAGCCTGGTGCTTTCTTCCACTGGCGACTCCCCTGCTTCTCCCATCCAGGCTTTGCACCAAGGGAGTCGCCCTACCTGCAGCTGATCTTCTGTTCCTGCTGGTCTGTTCGCCTTTCCGGACCCTGGCTCCGGTGGGCTCCGCCATACTGTGACTTGGGCTCACCAGTGGCCAGGGCGCTCATGCTGGGGCTTTCACTTCCCAAGTCCCACCAGACTCCTGCTAACATTATGCAGTGAGCCCACCACCTTCTGGGTCACTCCAGCTCTTTGATCGCTCAGTTGGAATGACCGATTCCTTTGGCCTCACCGAGTGTCGGCGGAATGGTGGCTCTGAGGCTAATGATTTGCGCTGGTATTCCGAAGGTTGCCAGTTTGAATCCCCGTCATTGCCAAAAGACACCATTCTTTAAAACAAAGCCTGGTGCTTTCTTCCACTGGCGACTCCCCTGCTTCTCCCATCCAGGCTTTGCACCAAGGGAGTTGCCCTACCTGCAGCTGATCTTCTGTTCCTGCTGGTCTGTTCGCCTTTCCAGACCCTGGCTCCGGTGGGCTCCGCCATACTGTGACTTGGGCTCACCAGTGGCCAGGGTGCTCATGCTGGGGTTTTCACTTCCCAAGTCCCACCAGACTCCCGCTAACATTATGCAGTGAGCCAACCACCTTCTGGGTCACTCCAGCTCTTTGATCGCTCAGTTGGAATGACCGCTTCCTTCGGCCCCACCGAGTGTCGGCGGAGTGGTGGTTCTGAGGCTAAGGCTCTGCGCTGGTATCCCGAAGGTTGCTGGTTTGAATCCCCGTCATTGCCAAAAGAGATCCTACTCTGCTGGGCCCTTGAGCAAGGCCCTTAACCTTCAGTTGCTCCAGGGGGCACTGTACAATAGCTGCCCCTGCGCTCTGACCCCAAGGGGTATGCGGAAAGTAACAAATTCCTAATACGAGAAATTGTATAAGGTGAAATAAAGAACCAAATTAAAAAAAAACACACCCATTCCAGGGGGCTCTCCCTCCAGCTGCCTGCAAAACACCAGCGAGTCTGCTCTCGATCACTCGCTCTCTCAGTCTGTTTACTTCTCCAGCCTTGCTAGTCGCCTTCCTCTTCCTTAAACTTGATTCACTTTCTCCTTTCTCCCTCCTCCACACTCGCGCTCCTACTATATATAATGGGGACGTGGCTCAGGTGTGGCGATTAGCAGCTTATGGTTTCAATTACGGATGCAGACGATTCCTCGCCTGTGCACATAAGCGGGGAAACGAAGGCCTCACGTAGCGTCCAGGAATCGCTCCGGTCTCACTATCACGCCCCCTCTTTGAACCGTGAGCTCGGCGATTATCTGTTTAAACTCTGGGCTTTATCATCTGAGCAGTGGAACCGCTATGCCACGCTTTCATGATGTCTCTTCATTATGGACGGGTAAAGATTCACTCCCTGTCCTAGTTGGGATGCCAGTGCTTTTGGCTTGGCACATACTCTACAAATACTAAATATGGCTTGATTGGAAGAACTGAGATCATTATTATTATTTCATTTGTTTCCTTAAGATCAGAATGGAAATGCAACTATCCCAGCAGCTCGGAAACCATGGAAATAGTGCAGAACCTTTCCTTTTTTTTTTTTTTGGATGCATTCTCAATTAGGTGCATTTTCACAGGTTGTTTAAAGAACACATTTTTCATTAAAAAAAACAATTTCCTTTCATCCGGACACGTGAAAATTGCAGTTCTAATTTTGTCAGTAGTGCTATATTCTTGAGTATAAGCACTGCAGCAGCACCTTCTGTCTCTGGGTTCACTTTCACTCTCCTGCTGCCGGTTTTGTTAGCGCCTTTTAATTTGCTCTCACCTTTGAAATGTTGCCTGCAGAAAACCACTAACAGTTGACTTACTTAATGTTATTTCAGATTTTATTCAATTACTGGGCCCACACTGTGGTATGGAAGTTAGGATTAGGGCCTATCAGATCCAAGGAATTAAATCCTATGTCGGCTTATGTCTGCGTCCAGGAGGGTACTTTGATTCCTAAGATAGGCTAATGGATTTTAGGGTGGCACAGCGCCTCACAGTAAATAGTCCAGGGTTCATGTCCCATGTCCTCCCTGTGCAGAGTTTGCTTGTTCTACCCATTCCTTTGTGGGTTTCCGCATTAGATCAATCTAGAAGAGAAAAGGCCATTCAGCCCAACAAAGCTCGCCAGTCCTATAGGTAGATACTTTATTAATCCCGAAGGGAAATTCACAATCCACTTATTTCATTCCAAAAAACATCAAGTCGAGTTTTGAAAGTCCTAAAAGTCTTACTGTCTACCACACTACTTGGTCGCTTTTTCCAAGTGTCTGTCATTCCTAGTGTGAAGAAAAACTTCTTAATGTTTGTGCGAAATTTACACTTAACAAGTTTCTAACTGTGTCCCCGTGTTCTTGATGAACTCTAGAAAAGAAAGACGAACAAAGCAGCAAGGTCTGGGGTTTTCTGGCCCTGTAGACTGTAAGAAAATGAGTACAAGTAGATATTCAAAGTAGCACTTTTCATCTACCTAAATGGCGGAGTGGGGGTGTATTTATGGAGAGGGACCGGAAGTAGACAGAGAGGAATGCTGGGAAGGAACCGAGATGGATGCTGGGAGTGATGATGTCATCAGAGGTCGACAGAGGGAAGGCGGAAGTGGTAATGTGTGATCAGGTAGTCGTGGCAGATTCGTGGCGGTGCGTCTTTCTTTCTGCAGGAATAAAGAGAGAGAGGTTAGTACCCCTCCATTCCCTTCTGGCATGCGACTTCACGCTACAGTTTGGGTCCTTACGCGGCCCCCTAATCGCACGTGCGTGACAACTCATTTTAAAGTCACCGTCTCGATCCACTGGACTAATTCCCTTCATCGTTTTAAACAATTCAGTCATGTCACCTCTTAATCCATCTAATGCTTCAGCTTTTTTAATCTTTCTTCCTAACTCATCCCCTGTAGCCCTGGAGTCACCCTACTTGCTCTTCTCTGGACTTTTTTTTGTGCTGCTATGTCCTTTTTGTAGCCTGGAGACCAAAACTGCACACAGGACTCCAGATGAGGCCTCACCAGTGTGTTATAAAGTTTGAGCAGAACCTCCTGTGACTTGGACTGCACACGTCAAGGCGCTATATAACCTGACATTCTGTTAGCCTTCTTAAAGGCTTCTGAACACTGTTGGGAAGTTGATAGCTTAGGGTCCACTACGACTCCTAAATCCTTCTCATAAGGTGTATGCCCATTGTGTATTCAAACCTCACATTTTTGTTTCCTATGTGTAATACTTTACATTTACTGACATTAAATTTCATCTGCCACAATCTGTTCAACCCTGCATGCTATCCAAGTCCTTCTGTGAGGATATAACAGATTCCAAATTATCTGCTAATCCACCTATCTTGGTATCATCTGCAAACTTAACCAGCTTGTTATTTATATTCCTATCTAAATCATTTCTATATATTGAAAATAGCAGAGGCCCTAGCACTGACCCCTGCTGTTCACCACTCTTACTTACTCTGCTTCCTGTGTCTGAGCCAATCGACACACCACACCCTGAACTCCCACTTCTTTTAGTTTGATGCCCACCCTCTCATGTGGCACCTTATCAAATGTTTTCTCATGTAGCTTTGGTATCCGCCCACTGTCTAAAGGCATGCAGGTTAAGTAAATTGGCATCACTAAACTTGCCCCTGTGTTTGGTGTGATGGACTGGCACGTTGCCTTGCCTCCTTCATTGCACCCTATACTACCTGGAATTTTTATGTTTTTTGTTGTTTTTCTGTTCATTATTTGTATGTTATTATTGTTATTTTTCTTTATTTTTGGTCAATTATGTACTTTTTCTTGATGTTTGTATGTATTCCTTGTCCTTTATGGGTTGTTCCCTAAGAGGCGGGGCCACCCTGACACCATAGGTTGCTCATCCAGGCTTTATATTCAGCAGCCAAGCATTTCATTAAGTGTGGCATTGTGACTGTTGTTATTTGTTTTACATTTTCATTTAATTGTTTTTCTTGCTTTGTCTAATGATTCTGGTTCTGGATTATGTATTGGGACTTTTTGATTTATGATTGCCTTTTTGGTAATTCCCTTTTGCCTCGTTTGCTCTGTAGTGACTTGCTTTTCATTTCTCTATTTTATGTTAATTAATCCTGCTTTCTATAAAGATCATTTGAGGCCCCCATTGTTTATAAGCTGAGGTTTATGGTGACCTTGTTACTTTTGGGCTTTTTGATCTATTTTTATAACTGTTAAGTTTCTTGGGAATACTTAATTCCTTTATGGGCCTGCTAGGCTTGAGACAGGCCACTTGGATTTAAGATTAGGCCCCTTTGGGGTGAGGTCTTTCTAGGCAGGTCAAGAAGGCCTGGCCAGTAAACTCTTGTTGAGGCCTTACATCCCTGATTTGCTATGTTTGCATCTCTAATTCCCCAATATAATAATAAAATGTGTAGAAAGTGAAGGGACCTGAATACTTTCAGAATCTTCTGTATGTCATAATTTTTCTCTGGTGTAGATACCTTCATTAAAAAATAGGCACAGGGATACAGACGATATAACCTAATGGTAGTGCTGAGATAACACAGTCCTGACTCCAATACTGGACATGTCAACCTGAATTGAAATGGTGAAGAAACATCTGGATGAGGCAGAATGGGATCAGATATGAAACTGAATAGGAGAGAGTCAAAAAATATACAATAACATGATATGTTACAATTGAATCAAAAAAATGTAACAGTAGCCAAACATGAAAGTGGTTCACGTGTGTTGACTCTTGTGGAAGAGTTTGGGATGGCCTTGTCGACCATAAGTACATTTTTGAAAAAAAAAAAAGATACAATTACAGTTAAATTGCCTCAATGCAGTTAATTTGTCATTTCTGTTTGGCTTATATGTTTGTTATATGAATTGATGTTTATCATTATTTATGCATGTACTGTATACAGGTATTGATAAGCAATCTAAGCAATCATTTGTCAGTTTGGAATGGATCAGTCCTACATATATACTGTGTGTGTATATATATATATATATATATATATATATATATATATATATATATATATATATATATACTAGGGAGTTCGCCAACTCCCCTCATCCTGCTGCTCGCGTTGTGAAGAGGGGGGCTGAACGCAACCTGAGGAGACGCGGTCGCTCCTCTGAAACCCCCTCTTAAACGTTGATACAATGGGAAACAAAGAGTTTATTTTTTACCTCCTATTTGCTCGATCAACTCCTGGCATGCTGCTGCTGCCGTGACGTGTGATCTGCATCTCGTGCGGCGCTTTGAACATTTAAAAGCCTGTGCAGCAGCTGTCCTATTCTTTGCCTTTTATTTACAGCCGCAGGCGTGTTTATATCTTCTGGCACAAAATGTCATCTCGCGGGACGTGAGTTCTTGATATTGTTTACTTTATAATTTAAAAATGGAATAAGATTCTGAAAATCTAAGAAGATCACATTAAAGTTTGATAAATTCTGAAAAGAATGATACCAAACATATATACGTAGGTTTTAAAATGAGCCCAATTTAAAGCGTGACAAAAAATGTGACATAAAAATGTCAAATAAAATCGTTACGCAAAATCATTGCACTTTTAGGCTTATGATTATATATATGTAGAGTGTATATATATATATATATATATATATATATATAGATATATATATATATATATATCTATATATATATCTCTATATATGTGTGTGTGTATATATTATATTGTGGCGGGCTAGGCGCCATACCCAGCCGGGACACCTGGAAGGACCAGGAGAGGGATTATACCTCCCCCGGGCCACGATAGGACAGCTATTGGGGTCACCCTATAGGGGCACATGGCCACCGCCAGGGGGCTCCCGGTGGATCCTAGAGCCCTGGGAGCCAGCACTTCTGTCACACCAGGAAGTGCTGGTGGAAGAAATTCCAGGGTCATCTATAGCATATCCAGGTGAGCATAAAAGGGGCCTGTGACGATGCGGGTTCTCTTCCATGCTCTCCTCTTCTGTTCGGGAACCCTGAACCCAACACCGTCGATAATGTCACCGAGATGAGCTGACAAATAGGGACAAATCTCTATTAGGCCAGGGGATATTCCATAAAGTGTTTTTATTTAAAACAATAATCAAATCAAAAAAATGCAAAAGTGCAGTGTCAAAGTTCAGTAAATAAATCCATAAAAACAGGTGCCCAGTGGGGTTAAAACCTTCAACAATAAATAAATCCTTTAAAATCTGAGGTTAAAAAGGTAGAAGTTAAAAATGCAGTCTCTCATTCTTGTTATTCTCTGGCCCACCTCCATCACTCACTCCCCGGCTCACCATTACTCGCAGCCGCGGAGACCCAACAGTCATGAGCTCCTTCTGTCAACCTCCGTCTTGGCCTCCAAACGGACGTCACTGCCAGACCGACGAGGTTGGCTCTCCTCCCGTGATCTTTCGTGCACCCGTAGTCACTCCTCAGATCCGACGGGATGACACCTCTCCTGCTCACCCCACTCGCTAATTGTCAGTGGGGCGAACTAGCCCCCAGGAGCGCCTCCGTCTGACACTCCTTCGCGGGGCTCCCGCTTGTTCTGTCTCTCTCTTTGCAAGTTGCCAGATCATTCAGCCTAGACTGCCATTGCTATCCTTTAACCTCCTTCTCCTTCATACATCTTTCAACCTCCTTCCATTTCTCTCTTTTTTTCCATGATTTGTTTCCCTCTCTGGTGTACCTTTGTTTATATATACACCTCTGCCTTCGTGGGCACAGCATCTTAATTACACACCGCAGGAAGCCAATGAGGCAAACAAGAACGACCGCACCCACACGTGCAGGTGTGACTCGGTCCAATCACCTCATTAAATCCCCGCGGTCGTGCAATCACACCCACGGAGAACGACATGGCTATATGGATTTTAAAAACCTGAAATTTTTTTGGAAGCCGTGGACCCGCTATACCACAGGGCTGCCTTCCAACAGTCGGGAATTCAGAGTCGGGAGGAAGAGGACAATGCTTCGGAGGAAGGGGAGAAGGTGGCCCAAAGAGGACCATTGAGAGGCCCAGGAAGTAAAGGGTGTTTGGTGCCTGAGCACTGTGTGTTGTGTGGGACTTTATGAACTTGTACATAGTGTATATAAACCATGTGTGGTGGACTTTAGAATGGTGTCTGTCTGTCTGTCTGAGGTCAGGCTGGCTTTCACACTATATATATATATATATATATATATATATATATATATTGTGACAGAATAAGCGCTTGCTCACACCCTTGCACCCTCAGACACCACGTCAGACACTAGGTTAAAGTCCAATAATGATATTTATTATATCAATAATGTGCACAAAGCACTCTCCTCTCCACAATACTCAATAAATCACAATAACCACAATAACAAATAAACCAATCCTCCACTCCCAGACGCTTAGCCACCCTGCCTCCCAACTCAGCTCGCCGTCTGGGAGCTCCCACAGTCCTTTTATTCCTCCTGACCCGGAAGTCTTTCTTCCCAACAGTTCCACAAGTCCTTATTCCTTCCTAGTCAGGGTAAACAGTACTTTTATTCACCCTGGAAGCCCGTCGCTCTTCCTGTGACGAACTTCCGTGTCATGGTGCCCAAATGAGTCCATTGGCCTCCCGACAGCGACTCCCAGTGGCCCCCAAGGTATCCAGCAGGGCTGTGTATAAAAACTACATAGTCCATGTGGCCCTGCTGGAATTCGGGGCCCGTATATGCTGTCGGGAGAGCTCCTCCTAGCGGCCGGGGGTGAGGGCCGGAGTAAAATGCCGGCAATCCACCACAATATGTATATGTGTGTATATATATATATATATATGGTAAATGGTAAATGGCCTGTATTTGATATAGCGCCTAACTAGAGTTCAAGAACCCCCCTAGGCGCTTTACAACACAACAGTCATTCACCCATTCACACATATATATATACTTTGTATATAGGTGTGCATATATATACAGTATGTGTGTGTGTATATATGGTGTATATGTATATAATATTTTCCTTTCTGACATATGTAATTAAATTTGTATTTATGCCTTTTCTGATTTGTTTTTGTCCAGTTTTGTTTTTAGTAGAATATGTTTTATTGATTTCTGATTAATAAAGTTAATTTTAAAACTTCAAAAACTTTCTCTTTCTTTCTTTCTTTCTTTCTTTCTTTCTTTCTTTCTAATTTTGCTTAGAAAGGCAATTACTATGTGACCCTTAAATGATAAATCCCCATGCATCAGGAGGCCAGGCTTTGTCTCTAATAGCTTTAAAAGTTAAACCTTTTCATAATCCCCTCTTTAAAGTCACAATAAGTCCACACAGTCTTGTGTAATCATTATTTTTTTGCTTAGTAGTCGTATTTGTCTGACATTAAAGGCATTTGCTTAGACAGGTGGGGAGAGCTGCTAATTAGGAAAAATGCTTCAAGATCCTGGAGTCTAGGAAAAGTTGGCAGTTGAAGCGCGGCTGAGTGGAGCCGCTAATCCGCCCTGCAGTGCTGCAGTGCACACTAAAATCAATCAGGAAAGGAGCGGCGTATTTATCACAATACTGAGGCAGGAGCTCATGAAATGTGTGTCCGTATGCTCTGACTGCTGTTCTTGAAACTTTATCTGGCAACTAGAATTGCTTTTGATTAACGGGAACATTTCAATTTGAATAATTATATATTTGTGCAGGACAACCCCCTCGTTTCTGCACCTTTGCTAATTGCTTATTATGTATGGCTTTGGTGCAATTCAGATTCATGGGTGAGGTAGCCTGGGTGAGACTCATGCTTTCAACTGAAGGAGGCAGAAAACATTTCCAGGCCTGATTTATGCGATGCAGGGTTGCTGGAGGCCAATGCCTATCCTGGCAACACTGGGCACAAAGTGGGAATTAACTTTAGAATACAAAGTATTAATACTTTGTAGAGTGGTGGATAGATAGACAGACATGAGAGGCACTATAGAACAGATAGACTGAAAAAAAAAATGAGAGGCACTATATAATAGATAGATAGATATGTGAGGGACTACATAATATAGATAGATCTTGTAGAAAGGCAGACATAAGAGACACTATTTAGTAGACAGACAGATATAAGATGCACAATATAATAGACAGTGTGAGACCTCCCCAGACACCATCAGTCAGAAACCACATCTTTATAAAAGTCACACGTTTATTTATCACCTTCATATTACAGGAATAAAGTCCCAAACACCACACAATGCACTCAGAAATTCAATCACCCCAATAAACCTTTTTTCTCAGTCCTTAGCCGCCTTTCTTCTCCTGGGAGCTTCATCCTGCTCCCACTCCCGACTCAAGCTCCCCGACTGTTAGGAGGCGGCGCCTTTTATTCCCGCCCGATGTGCTCCAGGTAGCTGATGACAATCTTCCGGCAGCACTTCCTGGTGTGAAGGAAGTGCTGACCTTTTGAACCGGAAGCACTCCGGGCGTCCCTGGCAGGTTCCTCCGTCATCTTGCCGAGTGTGGCGGAAGTAACTATTTTCAGGTCCCACGAGGTTTAAGGTGCCCTCTGGCGGTGGTCACGGGTCCCAACGAGTTATAACCTTTTCTCTCTTTTCCCCGTGGTCCTCTCCTGCTACAGGGTGGTTGCCCCCTCATGGCCCGGAAGCTATTTATGCCACTTTCTGGTCCTTTTAGGTGTCCCGGCCGGGTCAAGACCCCAGCCGTCTGTGACAACTGGCAGACATAATAGGCACTATATAATAGATATATACTGTAGAGAGGCAGACATAAGAGGCACTTTTTAATACAATACAATTTATTTTTGTTTAGGCCAAAATCACACAAGTGCCGCAATGGAATTTAACAGCCCTGCCTCTTGACAGCCCCCAGCCTTGACTCTCTAAGAAGACAAGAAGAAACTCCCAAAAATATATATGTATACTTTTAAGGCTATTCATCATCTCTCTCCTCCATATCTCTCTGATTTGGTACAGATCATCATCCCATCTCGGTGTCTCAGATCCTCTTCTTCTCTTTCTCTCTCTGTCCCTGTCCCCCGTCTTGCCACTATGGGGAGCAGGGCTTTCAGTTGCTCTGCTCCTCGACTTTGGAATTCCCTACCTCCTGAAATAAGAAACATCACCTCTTTCTCTCTTTTTAAGTCTAGACTAAAAACTCACCTATTCAAAATAGCTTATCCCACATAACTTTCTCCATTTTCCTATCTTGGAACTGTTTTATGTTTTATGTTTTTATGATCTTGTAAATTACCTGCTCTTTTGCCTGCTTTTTATTTTCTTACTTTTATTATTTTTTTTTACTGTGTACAATGTCCTTGAGTGTTTTGAAAGGCGCTTTCAAATAAAATGTATTATTATTATTATTATTATTATTATTAAAAAAAACTCTTGTAGGGAAAAAATGGAAGAAACTTCAGGAAAGGCAGTTCAAAGAGAGACCCCTTTCCAGGTAGGTTGGGCGTGCTGTGGGTGTCAAAAAGAAAAGGGGGTCAATACAATACAATACACAGAACAGAATAGAACAAATCCTCACTACAGTATACAAATAAAAATTTTAGAAGTCAGACCAGAATTTAACAGTAGATGAGATCACAAAATATGATTTGGATTTGTTTAGAGTCCTGGAGACCTTATTCATCAAGCTGCCTCCCCCATTTGGCCATTCAAAAGCTGAAATAGCACTAATCCGATGAATGGACCCCTCTACCCCATGATTCCTGCGATCCTCCATCAGAGATGACTTTACCTTATGCAGGCAAAACAACTTGGCAGGTGGGCCGTGGCACCGAGTGTCACATTTGAGTACCGAGAAGAGAAACAGAATAGGTGAGGGGGAGTAACAAATTATAATTATCATGTTACTTATGTTCCTG
This sequence comes from Polypterus senegalus, assembly GCF_016835505.1. Classification (NCBI taxonomy): domain Eukaryota; kingdom Metazoa; phylum Chordata; class Cladistia; order Polypteriformes; family Polypteridae; genus Polypterus; species Polypterus senegalus. The sequence continues at coordinate 8,661,068 of NC_053158.1, forward strand.
CGGTAGGTTGGCACCCTGCCCAGGATTGGTTCCTGCCTTGGGCCCTGTGTTGGCTGGGATTGGCTCCAGCAGACCCCCGTGACCCTGTATTCGGATTCTGCGGGTTAGAAAATGGATGGATGGATGGATGGATGTTACTTATGTTTTAGTGCTAATAACTCACAATAGAGATGCAGTCTGTACAGTTAATCAGCAGCTCTAGTCAGGGTGTGCTAAACTGAAGTAGTGAGTCTTCAGCCGGGATTTAAAATCTTAGACCGAAGGGGCATCTCTTATAGTAGCAGGCAGACCAGTCCACAGTTTAGGGGTCCTGTAACTAAGAGCTCGGCCTCCCACTGTTATTTTATTAATCCTTGGAATCATAAGCAGACCGGCATCTTGAGATCTTAATGTGTGCTCTGTTTGTATGTCATGATAAGTTCATGATAAATGATAAGTCATGATAAATGGCCAGACCTTGGCCATTTAATGCTTTATATGTCTGTAGTACTAGGGTGTTGTACCGTGTTAGCCATTATGAATGTAGAGAAGAGCCAAGCAAAATGACACCTTTTATTGGCTAACTAAAATGATTACAATATGCAAGCTTTCGAGGCAACTACAGTACATGCTTTATATGTTAAAAGGAGGATTTTGAAATCTGCCCTAAACTTAACTGGGAGCCAGACAGACAGACACAAGAGGCACAATATAATAGATAGATAGACATGGGAGGCATGACAGATGGATAGATACATGTGAAAGGCACTATATTAAATAATTTATAGATAGACAGATAGATAGATAGATAGAAGGCACTATATAGCTTTAAGATAGATAGATAGATAGATAGATAGATAGAAGGCACTATATAGCTTTAAGATAGATAGATAGATAGATAGATAGATAGATAGATATAGATAGATAGATAGAAGGCACTATATAGCTTTAAGATAGATAGATAGATAGATAGATAGATAGATAGATAGATAGATAGATAGATAGATAGATAGATAGATAGATAGATATGAGAGTCCCTTTTTTGACAGAAACTTTATTAATCCGAATGGAAATTGTAGGGTTGCAGTAGCAGACAAATGAGGCACACATATACATTTAGCAAATTATTATAAGTAAGTTATGCTGACAAGGTACAAATACACATATAGCAAGAATTCTCTCTAAGTATATTAACAAAGTGTAGGTATTAACTCAGTGTAAAGCGATTAGAATTGCTCCTACATATCAATTCCAATTTCACAGCAAAGGATGTCAATGTATGGCACATAGCGTCATTGTCTGTTAAGATGTCTGCCAGACCAGCTCAGCACCATTCAGCTCTATTATAAAGCCTGATGGCTGAGGATAGAAATGACCTCACATGGCACTCCTTGGAGCAACGCCCTGTTACTGACCTGTCTGCTTATACCGGTGCATGACCGTCATTGTCCAGAACAATAATAATATCTTGCCAAGTGATCTCTTGTTCTACCACTTCCTCCCATGAGTCCAGCGTGACTCCCAAGATTGAACCAGCCTTTTTTTAATCAGTTTGTTTAGCCTGTTGGCCTTACCTGTGCTAATGTAATTTTTTCCAGCAAACTAGAGCATAGAAGATGGCACTGTCACTGTAAGATTGGTTGGGTTATGCCAAGCGACCTCATCTTCCTCAGCAAACAGAGGTGACTCTGTGCCTTCTTGTATAAAGATGGTTTCAGTTGATTGTCGATCAGACACACCACAAGGTATCTGAATGCCCTCACCACCTCCACATCTTCACCATCAATGAGAACTGGGGGCAGAGGTCATTAAAGGCCTGGATGTTGGTTTTTATCCGGACACATAAGAGCTGAAGAAATTCATAATAAAAAGTACACAGATAGTCAACATACCATACTGGGTTAAAGGCCCGGGAGTAAAAGTGTGTTTTTTAAATAAGATTTAAAGACGGCAAGTGAAGGGGCCTGCCTAACATGCTACGGCAAATCGTTCCAGAGTTTTAAAGCCTGATCACCTTGGAGTTTGCATCGTGTCTTAGGAACAAGTAAATGCTGACCTTAGAGGGTGAGATGGTACATAAGGGTGCAGCAGTTCCATTACAGAATTTAAAAACACATAAAAGCATCTTAAAATGGATTAGAAAATGAACTGGAAGTCAATGAAGGGAAGCCAAAATCATGGTAACGTGCTCATGTTTGCTTGTACCAGTTAAAAATTGAGCAGTGGTATTTTGCACCAGCTGTAGGCGAGCAATGGAGGCCTGACTAATTCCAAAAAGAAGCGCATTGCAGTAATCTAGACGAGAGGTTATAAAAGCAGGTTTCACTGTTTCAAGGTTGTGTTTAGGCAAAACAGGCTTGATTTTTGACAGCTGACTCAACTGGAAAAAGCAAGATTTTACCATTGCGTTCACATGACTATCAAGTTTTAAAGTAGAATCCACTTCCACATCTAAATTTTTAATCATGGATTTCTCAAATTGAGCCACAGTGGATGTCGACTTTTGTCAACAGGAGAGGTTGAGGTCGATAATTAACAGTAAATGGTGACCAGACCGGCCGTTACGTGTTAGTTCGACTCTCTGTGCTAGAGGGAAAGTTAGCTTTGTTGAGTTGTCCAAGATTCTCTACGCTTGCATGAGTAGCGAAGGGCAAACAATGGCACAAAAATGGCACCGAGATCCAAACGAATGCACAAAGCATAATTCTTAATGCACAATGTTTTGCATATTATTTCTGCATTGGAATTCGACTTGTCGGACTCTGATTTTGATGCAAGTGATCTGAAGATCGAGATTAAAAACGAAAGTGAGGTACTGGCATCAGCTAATCGCGTGCTGCTAACGCACCTACGTAAATGTTCACCTGAGAGGACAGCCACTTACGATGGCACAATTTACAAACCACATTGCATTGCACTGCAACCTTGACCTCAGCTGCCACCCCTGCCACGCATGCCTACAAACTGTTGTGCCCCCCCAATGGTGTCTCAAGCCACAAGAGATGGCAAACTGGCAGCCATAGCTCACAGCAACAGATGTTTTATGTTGATTTTTGTCTGAAAATATTTGAGTATATGTTGTGATGTAAGGATTTTGCATATAACTTGATAAATGTTTCGTATGTCTTTATTTGTAATTTAGGCGAAACAATTTAATTTAGTGTTACTTTGGTGAGAGGCATTCGTGTTTGCCCCTCCATAGTTTACGACTTTTCTTTGTAATTTTACGACAGGATTTGGGAGGTGTGTCTTACACCAGTTTGATGAGTATTTCTTTGCTAAAGTCTTTCTCTCATCCCCCACATAAAGCCAGGTTATCTTAACATATGGTCTTCTTGCAGGTATTAAGATGTACTATTTCACCCATTGGTCTGAGGTATGGCTGTTTGGAATTGGCTTGCCTCAGAAAGTACCATGATGTTCTATTGGCTGTAGGGGTTGGACAGAAAATCTATAAATTTGCTTGCTCAACCACATTTTCTCTAACCAACATATGATGAAAGAAGCATCTCTCTTGCTAACCTGTGATGATGTAGAAGTATCTTTCTCTTGCTAACAACTGAAGAAGACCATCATACCATGAACTGAAGACAACACAATGAAGAGCACAGCTCAGCAGCCATATTGAACAGACATGTGGCTAAAAGCTGTGCACCAACGATGCCTTAACTAGAGACATTTTAAGTAACTACAAGTCTGTGTGCCACCTGAGTTACACATCACCATTTTATCAGGTTGTATGGTTGCCAATATTCAAATGTACTTTTGTTATCATTTATGAATATTATCAGTAATACATTATTTTATGTGTAACTTAACTCCTGCTTGTCTTTTTACTACATCTAATTTCCTGAGGTTATAGATATAGAAGGGAAGGTGGGGAGAAGTTATATACAGTGGTAAGTCTACATATTAATAATACAATAGGGGAAAGTAGAGCAATATATACTGTATATAGAGGTATATATATATATATATATATATATATATATATATATATATATATATATATATATATTACTCTATAAAGATAAAACAGTATATAACGGAGTTTTTTTGGAAAAAAATATTCAACCCTCAAAGAGCTATAACAACAAACAGACAAAGTGTCCAAAAAGTGCTGTGCATCAATAAATAAATAAATCTGTAAAAATCCAGTGTAACTTGGTCGCTGGCACCCTGCCCGGGGTTTGTTTCCTACCTTGTGCCCTGTGTTTGCTGGGATTGGCTCCAGCAGACCCCCGTGATCCTGTAGTTAGGATAAAAGGGGGTTGGATAATGGATGGATGGATGAAACTTCTAAGATAAAAACAATTCTACAATCCAGATAAAATAATTGCTCAATTCCAGGTAAAGCCATATCTGTAGTAAGTTCCTCTTCCCCGGCTCACTCTTCCAACTGGCAGGAGAGGCAGACAGTTATGACCATCTCTCCTAACTCCTCTTCTCGCCAGCATCCTCCAGAACGTGCACAGCCAGACCTCCATTATCGCTTACACTGGATGCCTGGGAGATTCATTTGCTCTCCCCCTGGTGCTACACTGATCATTGGGAGCACCGCACAGAGCACCATTCACTTGGCTTCACTGGTGGAGCCTTGTTCTTCTGTCTCCCTTCTCGTGCACTGATGCTGCTGTTGACATCTGGTGAACTCCCGACTGTTCGCCTCTCCAGCTATCCTCCGGACACTCTTTATATTTATTCTTCTCCTCACTTTATAGCCCTGTTGGGGTGCAGATGCTGTCCTCTACCTGCTCCGAGGTTTTATTGAAGCTCCTTATTGACCCGCTTACATTTGCACCTGAATGAGCGATTAGCCAGACACCCCAATCAACCTCGGAACAGTGCTGTGGTGTTATGGATCCACAACTCGCTCAGCAAAGGCCTTTTCAGTTTTAAATAAATAATGGTGGCTTAGTGAGGGGGCGTGGAGGCAAGCCGCAGGACGATCTGCGGTGTGAGCGTTTCTCACCTAGTACACAGGTGAGGGACTGCCCACATCGGTGATTGTTCCTGGGATTAATGTGCTGCAGCTGCTATGCCCCCAATATAAAGAAGCGCGAGTCGGTTAGAAAGAGGGATGAGAACAGAGTAAAAAGAAGAATAAAATGGAAAGGGAGAAAAGACGGAGGTTACAGGAAGCAAGCTAGCAAGTCGGTGCAGGAGAGAGAGAGACACGGTGTAAGTGAGCGAGCGAGCGAATGAGCGATCCCAAGCAGCTGTGTGGAAGCCTGGGTGTTAGGCCGACAGCCAGGAGTCGTAGTAGAAGTTGCTTCCGCTGAGTGATCAAGTAGCGGGAGTGACCAGTGAAGGGCGGCTGGCCACGGAAGGCCGGAAAGGCAGCGGGAGTCGGGAGGCTTGCTGGTGGATTCCCCAGCGTGTGCGTCCTGGCCGTTGGGCGTGAACCAAGTCTCAGGCCTGGGATGAGTGCTTGACCGAAGCCAGGGATCGGGAGGCCTCCAGACCCGTGTTGATGTAATAGGAGAAAGGACAGCTGCAGAGAGAGCGTCTCGCCTGTTGCAAAGCCCAACCGGGAGAAGCAGGTGAGACAGTAGTGTAGAAGAGTACCGGGCTTATTGGATTTTAGAAGACTGTTTCCAGTGACGTTTTAACCTCGGGTTTTAAAGGATTGTTCTATTTATTCATTGATTTTTAAACCTCCACATTTTTTTTATTGAATTATTTATTGATTGATCAGTTTTGAAGCACTGCACTTTGTGGACACTTTGTTTTTGATTTGTTGTTGTTTTTAAATAAAAGCACTTATGCACTTTTTTTTTTACATCATCTCCTTACTATTGTTGCCTCACTGCTTAGCTCAACTCGGTGACATTATCGACAGTGTTGGGTTCAAGGGCTCCCGAACAGCCGATGGAAGCATGGAGCAGAACCCACATCATCACAAGAAGCATGCACATTCACATGTGCACCTCTACCGGTACCCGTGAGCTTTGGGACTTCACACTGTCTTCACACATGTCCTGCACCACCATCACATACTTTTCTGCTATTCCCGACTTCCTCATACAGTACCACAGCTCCTCTCTTGGCACCCCGTCATTTTTAATTTTTTACTTAAAATCACACTTTACCACAGACCACGTATCACACCACCAATTCATGGTTTTCATGACGTTTTATAGCTACATGCTTACGGAGAAAACTTCGGAGTAGATGGAAGGATTGGCACTCCAGCCACAATTAAAAATAAAAATCGGGAGTGGTCTCCCCTAGACTTTATCATATACTTAGATATGGGGATGGATATTTGAGAAGTAAACCATAAGGCAATATTTTTATATAATGTACATTAAAGAACCATCAACAATAAATTAAATCAGATTAATAATATATAAAAAATGTATTATAAAAGTAAACTCAAACAAATCGGACTCTGCAGGTGCATGAATAAAATGCGGTTAACGCAAACAGCCCAAAAGTTGATAGAAATCTACATTTTGTACATAATACTTGTATGCAAAATTTGGTTGTACTCAAATTATCATGTTCACATACATACACACACACACACAGACATAATTCCAAAATGGTATTTTCGGACTCAGGGAGGTCTAAAACATCGAGATTCATCAAAATCTCGAAATGGAATTTTTGGAGGATTCCAATTCTTTCCCTTTACCTTGTATACTGTTCTAGTGTGGTGCTGAGGTGTCACCCACTGCCCTCAGGTCCCAATCCAGGTGGTTCATCATATGGTGGGTGCAGCAATGTGCTAGCAATTGTATGCTCAGCTAGAACAACCCCGAAAAGAGCTGTTCCTCCCGGGTTGACCTCCCATGTCCCCCCGAGACAAGATCTTGTGCTGGGCTTCCGGTTCCTTAATTGATGATAGAAAAGAACAGACAGAATCCACACATCAAGTTCTTGACCCCAGTCCCGGTGGTCTTCCCTTTTACTCCCATCAAATTTAAATAGAGTGACACCACATGACACCATATAGCCGGGAGTTTTGTGTTTTATTTGACCTTGTGCAGTCTCTCTGAGCCTGTCCAATAGAAAGAGGAGCAGAGGTAGAACTAAATAGGTAGAAAGTGATTTGAAATGAATCTCGGTTTTTGTTTTTTTTTTCCTTATCCACCACTCTCCATTTAATTTTCAATTCGCTGGCCAGACGTCAGGCTTGGCAGGTTCAAGAATAGCAGGGGGAACCGCGTCGAGGGAGGTTGGAGCGATTCAGGCCACAGTAATATCAAAAAAAAAAAAAAAGAGAGAGGGAAAGAGGCAAGAGATCACATTACTTCTGCGGGCTGCTTTTAAAGCCTAAACGACCCCAGTGGTAATTGGACATTGAAAAAGTCGACGCAGGCCATTTTCATTGATCCGTCTCTGAGTGTATAAATGTCATTTCAAGTTTATATTCCCGCCTCGGCTTTGTCAAGTGCTTTTTCCCTAAGACAATTTGCCTGTGAAATGCTTGTCCAAAAGCCAAAGGGTTCCTTCAGTAGATGAGTTCATGCTGAACTTTTTATAGATTGTGGAGTCTCTGGGGCCTCGGGATGACAGAATCATTGAAAAAAAAAAAGAAAAGGTGAATGCGACTCTTTTCTTTACAGCAATGGAATTTGCCCTAATGAAGAGCTGGGTACAAGAACACATGGACGGGCAAAGGGCTTCTAAAATGAAAATTCGGAACTGCTTCTGATAGGCAGTGTGTGTGGTGGTTAAGGCTTTGGATTTCAAACCGTGAAGCTCAAATCCTGACTCTGAGCAAGTCACGGTGCTCCAATTGGAAGACCAAAAGAAATGTAACCGATTGTATCTCAAATGTTGTAAGCTGCTTTAGATCAGGGGTGTCAAACTCCAGTCCTGGAGGGCCTGAGTGGATGCAGGTTTTCTTTCTAACCATCTTCTTCATTAGTGATCATCTTTTTGCTGCTCATTAATTTCTTTTGCCTTAGTTTTAATTAACCTGATTCAGGCTCTTCAGTTGTTTCTCTTTCCTAAACTAGCAGCCAAACAATAATGAGACACAAAGCAAGCTGCCTAATGAACAGCTAACCTGTGCCCTTCACACAATATCTGAAAATAAAGAAAGATGAAGGTCTTGGTAAGGTTGATCTATCAGGTCCCCAAAATATTTTGATGGTGTTATTAGAAAAAACAGAAATTCAACAGTTTTGGAAATGTCTGCTGTGGCAGAATGAGAGCAGTGACAGGCCATGGAATTAAATAACGGGTTTAATTAACAGCAAGAATCAGCTTCTCATTAAGAGATTGGTTGGAGTTAAATTGGTTGAGTCTGAAATCCCAATTTAGCTGGTCATCTGTTGGCTCGTTTCACATCTCACTTCTTTTTGGCTGTCATTTAATGAAAAAAAAAGAATAAATTCAGAGGACTGAGTCCTTAAAAACAAGGCTATTAAAATGAAGGGAATTAGCTGTGAAAACTCATCACTAATTAAGAAAAGGGGTTAGAATGAAAACCTGCATCCACTGTGGCCCTCCAGGACCAGAGTTCGACACCCGTGCTTTAGATAAAAGCATCGGCCAAATCTATATATATATATAAAGGCCAAATACCACTGACTCACAAAATCACCCGAACCATGAGGACTTGAAATTTGGAATGCAGGTTACCCTTGGCCCATAGGTGCTCGCTAAGAAACGGTTTTAAAAATTTTGTGGTCGAAGTGTGAAATTTCTTATAGCTTTATAGACCCGTTTGTATGCCTGTCTGCTTTTCACAAGAGAACTACTTAACGGACTTAGATCTTTTTTTTTCCAATAATTTGCTTGAACATTCCGGCTGATTTTGCGACTTTGATTTTGCAGGAGCAATATATTTGTGCCAACCTGAGACAGAGGCTGCGGGCTGAGGTGAGAGGGAAGAGTGACGTAAGGAGTAGAGAGCTGGGCGGGGCTTTCCTCACTGTCCTGACTCACTAATACGCAGGCTAAGCCGCAGAGGATGGCTAGTATATATATATATATCCCTTGAACATTTGTCCAAGACGCCAGACACCAGATAAAAGTTGAAAAGTAGACTTTATTTATAGTGCACAGTGCACAAAGCACCCTCTCCTCCACTATACTCATAAACACACCGATAATCAATAAAAATAAACAATCCACCACTCCCAGAGACACGTTGCCACCCTTCCACCCAACTCAGCTCTCCGTCTGGGAGCTCCCACAATCCTTTTATATTTCTGACCTGGAAGTGTTCCAATCCCCAGTCCATGTGATCCCCTATCACTTCCGGGTCAGATCAAAAGTCTTTTTCTTCACCCCAGAAGCATGTCATTCCCCTTGTCCATGTGACTCGAACATACCTCCTGGGCGTATGGCAAATAAACATCGTTCCTACCTGCAGAGTCATCTAGTGGCCCCCAAGGTATCTAGCAGGGCTGTGGATAAAAACTCCATTGTCCAGAATATATATATTGCAGTGGGCTGGCGTCTTGCCCGGGGTTCGTTTCCTGCCTTGCGCCCTGTGTTGGCTGGGACTGGCACCAGCAGACCCCCGTGACCCTATAGTTAGGATACAGCGGGTTGGATAATGGATGGATGGATATATATATACTGTATATATATGTATATATATATATACTGTATATATATATATATATATATATTATGGGGTGCCAAACAGGCAAATACATTGATTTTTTGAATATATAAAGTCGGCATCAGAATATATAAAGTCAAAACTTGAATATATAAAGTCAGCGCTGGAATATATAAAGTCATTCCCGAATATATAAAGTCAAAACCTGAGTATATAAAGTCAGCGTTGGAATATATAAAGTCAAACTTGAATATATAAAGTCAGCTTCGGAATTTATAAAGTCATTCCTGATTATATAAAATCAACATCAGAGTATATAAACTCATTCCTAAATATATAAAGTCAGAGTCACAATATATTGATTGAAATGACTCAGGCACATTTTTAGTAAACTAAAAAAAACTGAACAAAGTTAACAAAAACGTATTCAGAAAAATAAATTAAAAACTGTTTGGTTAATGTTTTGAAAATGATGCATGTGCCCTGCCCAGGATTGGTTCCTGCCTTGCGCCCAGTGTTGGCTGGTATTGGCTCCAGCAGACCCCCGTAACCCTGTGGTCGGATTCAACGGGTTGGGAAATAGATGGATATTCCAACGCTGACTTGGTATATGCCGACGCTGACTTTATATATTCAAGTTTTGACTTTATATATTCGGGAATGACTTTATATATTCCAGCGATGACTTTATATATTCAAGCTTTGACTTTATATATTCAGAAACAAGTTTTGACTTTAAATATACCGACAGTGACTTTATATATTCAAGTTTTGACTATATATATTAAGAAAATCAATGTATTTGCCTGTTTGGCACCCCATAATATATATATATATATATATATATATATATATATATATATATATATATATATATATATATATATATATATATATATATATATAATCATTGTCTGTCTGTATGTCTGTCTGCTTTTCACAAGAGAACTACTTAACGGATTTAGATCTTTTTTTTTCTATAATTTGCTTGAATATTCTGGTTGATTTTATGACTTCTTTCATTGCACTAAGAATCATAGTTCACTTGCAGGGCGATATTTTCTCGTTAATCCGAGACAGAGGCTGCAAGCTGATGGGAGTTGGGTGGGGCCCTCCTCAATGCCCTGTCACTACTACAAGGGCAGGAGATGGCTAGTAAATAAATAAATGTAATGATATCTGCTATACACTTTCCGAAGCTTGCTTTTACTGTTATAAAGATAATAATAATAATAAGTTGCACACAATTTTCACAAACTCAAGGTCGCTTTACATATTGATGAGGAGGAAAAAAAAGAGATCACACGAGACACAAAAGTTTGTTGAAGAGGAAAGTTTTGAGTTGAGATTTAAAGGTGGAGAAAGAGGAGCAAACTCGGAGAGACTGAGGAAGAGAGTTCCAGTGTTGAGAATCGATAAAGTCCTAGGGTGGAGAGTCTGGTGCGTGGAACAGTAAAGATATGACTGCTCAAGTATCCGAGAGAGCGACGAGGAGTGTTAGGAGCTGAGAGCTGAGTGAGGTACAGAGGGGCAAAGGTTATGTAGGGCTTTGAAGGTGAGAAGCAGAATCTCAAATCTAGTCCTTGATGGAACCAGTAGCCAGTGAAGCTGGGAGAGAACAGGGGAGCAGAAGGCTTTGTAGTACTGTACTGTAGCCTATGTATAGATTTTGCTGGGAGGCAGATGAAGAGGAACTTACAGTAATCAATACGAGACATTAGGAAACAATGAACCAGAGTTTGAGCTTCATTAAAGGGCAAAAATGGATGGAAGCGAGCAATGTTACAGAGATGATAGAATAAAATTTTGGACAGAGAACTAATGTGTAGCTCATAGTTAAGTGATAGACGAGACAAAACACCAAGTTTTCTGACAACAGGAGCCGGTTTGTTAAGTGAACCATCAATAGAAACAGAGAAGTTGGATGTCTTAGAAAATAGGGAGTTTGGGCCTACCAGTGACACTTCAGTTTTATTGGCATTAAGTTTGGGAAAGATAAGGATTTCATAAGTGCATAGATAGAGGAGTTATAGTACTGTATGAGGAAGTCAGGAGTAGCAAAAAAGTATGTGATGGTGGTGCAGGATATGTGTAAGGATAGTGTGACTGCGGTGATGTGTGAGGTAGGAATGACAGTCTGGTTCAAGATGAGAGTGGGATTACATCAAAGATCGGCTCTGAGCCGTTTCCTGTTTGCAGTGGTGATGGACAGAATGAGAGATGACGTCAGACAGGAGTGACCGTGGACTATGATGTTCACGGATGACATTGTGATCTGGAGCGAGAGTAAACAGCAAGTTCAGGTGATCGAGGAGAAGTGGAGAGAAGGAGAATGAAAGTCAGTAGGAGTAAGATGGAGTACATGTGTGTGAATGAGAGGGAAGGTGGTGGAAGAGTGCAACCGCATGGAGAAGAGGTGTTGAAGTCAGACAAATTTAAACTCTTGGGTTCAACAGTCCAAAGCAACGGAGTGTGTGGCCAAGTGGTGAAGAAGAGGGTGCAGGCAGGGTGCACTGGATAGAGAAAAGTGTCAGGAGTGATTTGTGACAGAAGAGCATCCACAAGAGTGAAAGGGAAGGTCTGTAAAACAGTAGTGAGACCAGCTATGCTGTATGGTTTGGAGACAGTGGCAACGACAAAAAGACAGGAAGCACAGCTTTAAGTGGTGGAGTTGAAGATGCTACGATTTCCTCTTGGATCATGGATAAGGAACGAGGATATTAGAGAGACAACACAGCTACGACAGTTTGGTGACCAAGTGAAAGGTTCTAGATTGTGATGGTTGGGCATGTGCAGAGGAGAGATAAGGGGTACATCAGGAAAAGGATGTTGAGGATGGAACCGCTAGGCAGGAGGAACAGATGAAGGCCAAAGAGGATGTTTATGGATGTTGTGAGGGAGGACATGCAGGCAAATGGTGTGGCAGAAAATTATGTGAAAGACAGGGATAGATGGAGATGGATGATCCACTGTGGTGACCCCTAAATGGAAGCAGCCAAAAGCAAAAGAGTCTGCATTGCACAGAATGAACAAATCCTAGAAGGGATACCAGTCAATCAGTCACACACTTCCGCTGGGCCAGTTTATGGGGAGGAATCAAACTAAAGCTGTTTCCACTCCTGGATTGTTTTGAACTCCGGTATGATTTCCCCAAAAGCCCAGTTTATTTAGGTAGATGTGAAAACAGCAATCCAACTTGGGTGTGGACCGTAACAACCGTACCAAGACCCATTGGGAAAGGTGGAACCCTGGAGCTGTCGGCATGAGGTCTGAATGTGATCTGACATGACAACGAACTAGCAACATGAAATTCTGTGCATTATGATTGTAACCGTGCATGCTGTGGTCATCATGCTAAGCATCTGCTGACATGGGGGGCAAGTGGGTACTCCCACAAGACCATAAGTAATATGTGTTTATGCGTTTTGCTGTCTTTTCATTAATGGGTTTGGACTAGAACCAGTAAGTGTCACTAAACTGTTGTCATTAGGGATTGATTGATTGATTGATTGATTGATTGATTGATTGATTGATTGATTATTTGTCCTGTCACCAGGCATTGAAATGAGGACTGAATTTGTTCATATCACTGCCCAGGAAAATACTTTACATCATCCTGTCTGAGTCAGCAACTGAAATGGTTCATTCTGTTGCTAGTATCTTAATGATGAATCATTCTGAATGCGGGTGACTTCTACAAAGGAACTAAACGTCAATCAGTGTGTTCTATTCACGGAAGCTGGACCTGCTCTATTCAAATGTTAATGACTTTAAATGAAAACTTATAGTACAATTTGACCTGGTCTGACCTCATCAGTGCTTCAGTACTTATTATGTTTTGTTTTTATTTTTTTATCGATTTGATTGATTGGCTGTATTTTCTGTTCTGTGAGTCTGTTTTCTCATTTTTTATGTTTCTGCTGCAGTATGCATTTCAATTTCTCCTTGGGATTAACCTAATCTAATTCTAATCTAATCTTTATTCTGACAGAGTCCTTTAAAATGATATTTAGGCCATATTTTTGGATATGTGTGCTATGGACACTTATTTGAAAACAATAAATGGAGGGAAAACGAATCCAGTTTTTCCCACTACCTCAAAACAGCAAAACTGTTTACTTGTAGAATTTTCCATAACAATATTTTTCTAGGTGTTCCTGACACATTCACGGACACTTTTGTAGTGTTTGGAAGTGAATTACAACACTTGCGGAACTAAGAATAGCATTCAACGTACACTATTTAGTAAAAATGTTACTGAATTTCGTATCTTATTTTGCTTCAGCATATGTGTACAACATAACTAAATTCCCAATGTGTAAAAATTATGAAAGAGTAATGTCTGCCCTTCTTTCTTAGGGATAGATCATGAATATTTGATGAAGTGTGTCAAGGTGATAGCCAGTTAAATCAAAGTAGCAGAAAACAGACCTAAATGAGGCTGAGTTTAAAGAGAGAAAAGGAGGTTGGGAGCAGGGGCTCATTACAGTGCGTCGCCGCACCCACCACACGATGAACCACCTGGATTGGGACCCAAGGGCAGTGGGTGACACCTCAGCACCCCACTAGAACAGTGTGAGTGCCAATCCTGCCACCAACCACAAACTTTTCCCTGCACAGGATACACAGGATGAAGCAATTGCAGGTTAAGGGCCTTACTCAGGGGCTAAACGGAGTAGAGTCACTTCTGGCGTTTATATAAATTGTTTGCAACGAGTGCAGAATGCAGCTGCTAGAATCCTAACTAGGAAAAGAAAATCTGAGCACATTTCTCCAGTTTTGATGTCACTACACTGGTTACCTGTGTCATTCAGAACTGACTTTAAAATACTGCTTATGGTGTACAAAGCCTTAAATAATCTGCTCCATCTTATATATCGGAGTGTCTGACACCTTATACTCCAAATCGTAACCTTAGATCTTCAAATGAGTGTCTGCTTAGAACTCCAGGAGCAAAACATAAAAGAAGTGGTGAGGCGGGCGGCCTTCTGCTGCTATGCACCTAAAATCCGGAATAGCCTGCCAATAGGAATTCACCAGGCTGATATGGTGGAGAACTTTAAAAAACTCATAAAAACACATTACTGTAACATGGCTTTCTGATAACTTCACCTTCATCTAATCCTGATACTCTGTATATTCAATTCATTATAATAACTATTCATGATGGCTCTAAAATCCATTTCTTTTCCTGGTTTTCTGTGGTGTGACCTGCACCATCACCACCTAATCAAAGCACTGTGATGTCCTACATTGATGGATTAAAAGCCGGTAGTCTACATGACCACCATCATCAAGTCCTTCCAAGAGAACCCTTAATACAAAGAGGACTGATTGAGGTCATTTATGTTAGGTAGAATGCCCAGAGGGGACTGGGTGGTCCTGTGGCCTGGAACCCCTGCAGATTTTACTTTTTCTCTCCAGCCGTCTGGAGTTTTTTTTTTGTTTTTTCTGTCCTCCCTGGCCATTGGACCTTACTCTTATCAATCCTTCTATATAAAAGTGGTTGGGATTGTCCTTCCGTCCCGTGAGTGCTACGCAGACTCGGAGTTTCACACACGCCCCGTCCATTTTGCAATGCACGATGGGATTTGTAGTTTCATTTTTTCCAGGTAAAAGATGATTTTCTACTCCAGACTGTGCGATATCTTCTTCTTCTTTCTTACTATATAAAAGCGGTCAGGATTGTCCTTCCGTGAGTGGAAAGCGTAGCGGTATTCCGCTTATCACAGACTTACTACTTGTAGCTTGAGGTACGAAGCGACATGATGTGAGCAGAGTTCTGGTGCTCCCATCATTCCCTTTTGTGCGCGATGTGCTGGAAAAATAGACAAAATTATGTCTCTGGAATAATTAATGTTGATGGAGTACAAATGCCTCACCACGTAGTAAATATCAGGTGGGTTCAAAAGGGCGACCTCAATATAGAAAAAAAGTTTAAATTTCATCACAAAAATAACAGAAACTACGAGTATTAAAGTAATACCGCTCAAATGCAATATAACCAAATTAATGAGTTTGTATAAAATATCAAATCGATCTACATATTGAATTGCCTTAAGAAGTGGTCAACTTAAAAGTCGGTCGCCTTAAAAGGCGGGTCAGCCTAGTACTGTGTTAATTAGTGTTGTCTTATTCTAATTCTTACTTTGTTTTTTATTTCTCTTTCTTCATCATGTAAAGCACTTTGAGTGACATTATTTGTATGAAAATGTGCTATAGAAATAAATGTTGCTGTTGTTGTTGTTTATGGGATTTGAACCTACCGATTCCTGGTGTAGATCTCCAGCCTTAGAGCCACAACTCTGCCCCAAGAGTTAAAGGGTTAAAGGGTTTAAATAATTACAAAGCGACTTACGCACGGTATGAAAACGCGGTAATCGTTAGAGATCGAGCCATGGGTGGAAGCTGGCAATGAAATGACAGTGGAAACGAAATCCAAAATCTCAATGTCGCTAGTGCGTCCAGTTCACGGCTGCGACAAACGTGGATGATGAAAAATCTGAAAGGCCTCCCTGCCGTGTGATGATCTGTGGTTCCTTGTGATGAAATGATAGCAGCGTTTGTTAGGTTTATATCCCCGTCTTGCTTTGATGCCCCCTTTCCGCTCTCTTTATTGAAATGTGCGACTTCTTCTTTTAACGTATGTAACCCGGAACCTAACAACAGAACCCCCACTGCCACCTCCAAAAAAAATGAGTTCTTGTGGTTTGCAGAGGGTTTTTTATTAATACCCCCCACACTACAACCTCATTGATGCTTTAGTCCATTAACAGTTTTATTTATTCAATTCAATTTTTTATTGTCATGTGTACAAGTACAAGTACCATGTATAGGGTGGACCATATTGCAATTTTCATTACGCTATAACTTATTAAGTTTATTACACAGAAAATCACCGACAAAATCCCGGACCATCGAGAAGTGTGTGAACTGACGACATGAAGAATCGTCTTTGCACCGAACTGGAATCGTCCCCACATAAATCAAAGTCATCCAGACGATCTGGATCTGCATAATTTGATCTGGACCACCCTGTACAATGAAATGCTTGCTTGCTTGTGCACCCACAGGCAGTGAACATAGGCAAAAAACACACAATAAATAAATTAATATAAATAAGTAAATAATTAAAACCAGAATCCTAGGAATGAATAGAGACAGCGGTAGAAATGTATGTGCAGGCAGCAGGGGAGTGACACAAGGTTATTGATTGTTCATGAGTCTGATTGCAGTTGGTTAGAAACTGTTCCTGAACCTGGAGGTGTGCGACCGAGTGAACTTTAGTCACTTCCCAGATGGGAAGAGGGTGAAAAGTGACAGTGCAGGGTGGCTGGGGTCCCACCTGATACAGTTCACTTTCCTGAGACAGCGTGTAGTGTGGATGTCATGGATCGCAGGGAGCTATGTGCCCATGATCTGCTGTGCCGTATTCACCCCATGCTGCAGAGCTCTGCAGTCCTGAACTGAGCAGTTGCTGTTCCAGGATGTGATGCATCCTGTCAGGATGGATTCCACAGTACACCTGTAGAATCTGCGCAGCGTTGTAGGGGACATCCGGGTCTTACTCAGTCTCCTGAGGAAGTAGAGGTGTTGTTGGGCTTTCTTGACTACTTCCACAGTGTGACTTGGTCATCAGTGGTCATCAGTGAGGGTGACACCGAGGAACCTAAAGCTGCTGACCTGCTCCACAGCCTCACCTTCGATGTAGATGGGGCTATGCTCTGTTGCCTGTTTGTGGAAATCCACAATCATCTTCTTAGTTTTGCTAACGTTGAGGGTGAGGTTGTTGTCCTGACACCATTCCTCCCTGTAGGCCGTCTCATCGTCCTCGCTGATCAGATCTATTACAGCGGTATCGTCAGCAAATTGAGGATGGTGTTAGAGCTGTACTTAGATACGTAGTCATGGGTGTAGACAAAGTAAAGCAGGGGGCTCAGCACGATGCCCTGCGGGGTTTCAGTGTTGATGGTGATGATGGAGGAGGTTTTTCCACCAATACACACTTGCTGAGGTCTCCCGGTGAGGAAGTCCAGTACCCAGTTGCACAGTGAAGAGCTAAGCCCCAGATCCAGGAGTTTAGCCATAGTCATCATGGACTAGTATTGTCTTCCTAACACTGCTGTAGTTTTTGCTTCAATATTCTAAATCAGTTCCTTTCTCCTTTCCTTGAGTATTCCTGCATTTCCGAGCCGATGGTTTTGGCTGATAATTCTGATAGACCTCCCACCTTTCATAAGATAAGTTTTGCGAATTCTGGGTGTCATTACCGACAGGATCTCATCGTCCTTTCATTTGTAAAAACCTCAAATTACCTACTGCTTTAATCTATTATTCCCTTAAATGGCCCCTGCAGCCACAAGTACGGGGTACCACAAAGCCCGCTAGGAATGTTACCTTCCTATTGATTCTACTGACTTGTTTGATTTTCTTTTTTCTATTCTCGTGCTTAGTGCTTCTGTTCTTATTATCGAGTCACTTAGCAAAGTGAGATTTGAACACGACATTCCGCATTCGAAAACCCGCTGGCTCTGTGTTTGCAACACGGGATGCACGACACTGCAATTTTCTTGTTATATTGTTTTGTGAAATGCACATATACCCTGTTATTACTTCTTGTTCCTCGTTTCATTAAATACTCTTGGATATTTACTGCAGCGCATTGAAGTGACTGTGCATCTTACATTTTAATAATTCTAACCTGATACCACTGACACAACTTGAAGAGCCCAGGGTGACCCTCAGGGGACGGACGCCCACTGGATGGCCTCAGTTGAGTTCAACTATTACTTTCAGCCTTAGTTCTGCTGCGGCGTCACAGACTTTCAAGCACAACCTGTGGAGCCTTCTGTCAGGGGTCAGCGTGCCCCCGGTGGTGCCCATCATTCAAATGTCACTAAGCCCCCTCTAGACCACGATGGTCATTGTAATAACTAATAGGTTATTTTAGTCAAAGATGCAAATAGGTTACAGAGGCTTTTTGTGCAAATAGTGCAGAGGAAATAATACGACAGATCAATAAATAAATGATTGAAATGTTCAAATCGTTTCAAAGAAAAAAAACGGGTACACTCCAGGAAAGTACTGTGCTTATTAGTCGAGGTGTGGCTATGATTGTTGTAGACGATCAACCACAAATTACCACACAGAGTCAAGTTCAAATCCCGTTGGGCCAGACTTCTAATTTGAGGGAAATATCAAAAAATGAAAAATAAACTCCTTTGTCACTATTTCAACTAATTGACACAAACTGCCACAACAGGCCCAGGTTTGAATCCTGCAGGGCTCCTGCGTCTATACAGGGTGATACAACATGCATGAGTATAATGTGCTCAGTTATTGCCAAACTATAGATTAATAAGGGCAAAATGTGTATGTACAGTCATATGAAAAAGTTTGGGACCCCCTCTCAGTCTGTATAATAATTGACTCTCCTTTCAACAAAAAAGATAACAGTGGTATGTCCTTCATTTCCTAGGAACATCTGATCACTGGGGTGTTTTCCGAACAAAGATTTTTAGTGAAGCAGTATTTAGTTGTATGAAATTAAATCAAATGTGAAAAACTGGCTGTGCACAAATGTGGGTTCCCTTGTCATTTTGCTGATTTGAATGCCTGTCACTGCTCAATGCTGATCACTTGGTTGGATGAGCTCGTTAAGCCTTGAACTTTATAGACAGGAGTGTCCAATCATGAGTGATAAAAGGTATTTAAGGTGGTCAATTGCAAGTTGTGCTTCCTTCCCTTTGACTCTCCTCTGAAGAGTGACAGACAGCATGGGATCCTCAAAGCAACTCTCAAAAGAGCTGAAAACAAAGATTGTTCAGTCTCCTGGTTTAGGGGAAGGCTACAAAAAGCCATCTCAGAGGTTTAAACTGTCAGTTTCAAGTGTAAGGAATGGAATCAGGAAATGGAAGGCCACAGGCACAGTTGATGTTAAACCCAGCAGGTCTGGCAGGCCAAGAAAAATACAGGAGCGGCATATGAAGAGGCAGGATTATGAGAATGGTTACAGACAACCCACAGATCACCTCCAAAGACCTGCAAGAACATCTCGCTGCAGATGGTGTATCTGGACATCATTCTACAATTCAGCACAATTTGCACAAAGAACATCTGTATGGCAGGGTGATGAGAAAGAAGCCCTTTCTGCACTCACACCACAAACAGAGTCACTTGTTGTATGCAAATGCTCATTTAGACAAGCCAGATTCATTTTGGAACAAAGTGCTTTGGACTGATGAGACAAAAATGGAGTTATTCGGTCAGAACAAAAAGCGCTTTGCATGGCGGAAGAAGAACACCACATTCCAAGAAAAACACCTGCTACCTCCTGTCAAATGTGGTGGAGGTCCCATCATGCTGTGGGGCTGTGTGGCTAGTTCAGGGACTGGGGCCCTTGTTAAAGTCGAGGGTCGGATGAATTCAACCCAAAATCAACAAATTCTTCAGGATAATGTTCAAGCATCAGTCACAAAGTTGAAGTAATGCTGGGGTTGGATATTCCAACAAGACAATGACCCAAAACACAGTTTGAAATCTACAAAGGCATTCATGCAGAGGGAGAAGAAGTACAATGTTCTGGAATGGCCGTCACAGTTACCTGACTTGAATCTATGTGATGATTTGAAGCAGGCTGTCCATGCTTGGCAGCCATCAAATTGAACTGAACTGGAGAGATTTTGTATGAAGAATGGTCAGAAATACCTCCATCCAGAATCCAGACACTCATCACAGGCTATAGGAGGACAGCGTCGAGAGGCTCAAAGGAGCAAAAGGAGGCTCAGCTAAGTATTGATGTCATATCTCTGTCGGGTGTCCACATTTATGCACCTGTCTAATTTGGTTATGATGCGTATTGCATATTTTCTGTTAATCCAATAAACTTAATGATTTATCTATCTATCTATCTATCTATCTATCTATCTATCTATCTATCTATCTATCTATCTATCTATCTATCATATAGTGCCTTGCTTATCTATCTATCTATCTATCTATCTATCTATCTATCTATCTATCTATCTAAAAGGCTTCCACAAAATACTGAACTGAGGAACTGAATTCTTATAAGAATCAGAAATATAAATTTGCAAATCTTAATTGAAAAGTGTCCTCACTTTGACATTCCGGCTTATTGATTGTAGATTGGTTTGGCACAAATCGTCAACTTATTCATTTGACAGGAACTCTCCAACACAATAAAGTATGTAGCAAGAGAAGGGGTCTGAAAATTTTCTGAATTCACTATATTTATTCATCCAGTTATTTATCATTGAAACCCATTGACTCCAGTTAGGTCACACAACTTTTCCATTTTACATCCAAGGGTCCAATGCATCACCCCTCTTGTCAAAGATGTCTACCATATCTCCTGAACACACAGGCTGCAAAGTCAATTATGGTCTCTTACTTCAATTTTTCTGTATTCCTCTGAAAGAATGGCAGGGGAAAAAAAGACAAGATTTATAGCGTCTGTCACTTATCCAAGTTTCGCAGTTGCTTTTAGCAGTTTGTGATTTCTATGATTTCTTGGAGGAAAACATCAAATTTCTCCCTTTCATATAGCAGAGGTGCCCATGTGCTTTGAAACTCATTTTCATGTCTCTTATTTGACCAGAGGCCAGAAACAGAAGCCTTGTCTTTGAGTGAAAGGAGCTTTTTTAGATCTGCCCAACCTAATTTGCTTGTTTCGTAATAATATCAAAGCAACCCGGTCCCTTTACCGATGCACTAAATACTTCAAGACTGTCGCTCACTTGATTCTCGACTTAACTTGCGGACAGCAGAACAAGTCATATTTTCATGTCTATTACAATCAAAGTAAACTTCCTACTAGCATCATGGAGAAAGCCCAAGGGGCGCCCATCTGCTGCTTGTTGTTCCACTTCAGCTGTCTGCCCGACTCAGGCGGGATTCACGACTGTGCTTTTATTTTATTGCATTTAGTTGGCCCTGTAGGCTGTCACGTTTTACACAATAAAACCTACAGACATTTTCATTGTTTTGTTACAACTTGTGAGGAGCCTTTGTGACTTTTGATTCCAGGGAAAGGCACTACATGGCAAAGTATTGTGGGAGTAGAAGTGGCATTTGGAGACATGAGAGAAAGTGGGAGAGCAGGGTTCATATTTTCAAAAGGAAGTGGCATCCTGTGCAAACAAAGACTAGGAAGAGTGGCAAGAAGAGAGTTTAAAATTAAAACTGTGAGAAGTACGGTGATTTGTGCTAAGCAGGATGGATGGATGGCTGGTTCTGACTGTTAATCAAGTAGTAGCCAAATAATGAGAAATTTAACAAACGAGAGAAGACCATTCATTGGTAAGGATAGGTGGACTGGTCAGAAGTGAAAGGATGGATGAATGCAGTGAAGTACAGGAAAGTCCTTGAAGACAACCTGCTCCAGAGTGCACACCACCTCAGACTGGGCCAACAGTTCACCGTTCAACATGACAGTGACCCCCAGGCATACATCTAAAAGATGGCTGGAATGGCTTTGGGACAAGTCTCTGACTGTGCTTGAGTGGCTCAGACTTAAACCCCAAACAACACGTGTGGAGAGAGCTGAAGATGGCAGAAGATCCCCTTGAGGGGATCTGCCAGGAAGAGTGGCATAAAAAATATGGCAAAATCCATGTGTGCAAAGCTTGAAGAGACTAACCAAGAAGACCTGAAGCTGTAGTTCTATCTATCTATCTATCTATCTATCTATCTATCTATCTATCTATCTATCTATCTATCTATCTATCTATCTATCTATCTATCTATCTATCTATCTATCTATCTATCTATCTAAGATGTTTACCCAAATGACCCTTATGGACCACATGGCCTCCCTGCTTTTTGCTCCTATGTTTTGTGGCAGATCAGCAGCAAACTCCTCTCCGTATTCCTTTTAAGTATTTCTTGTAGTTTAGAACGCTGCAGACCTCATGGTGCCATCCAGGTGACTGAGCTCTTGCATACAATTCTCTCTTAATGCATGTAGATTAAAGCTAGGCCATTTCAGACAACTTAACAGAATTTAAAAATCAATCTGCCAACTAATTGAAAGCCATTGGAGAGTTGATAACACTAAGACTCGTTTTTCTTCGTGCAGATTAGGATCCTATCAGCTGTACTCTGAATTAGTTGAAGAAGAGTCGGGTTGCAGGGGAGCAATATACAACTGTCGGTATTCTCCCACTATCAAATAGCAAAGAGATCAAGTGTTACCTTTTCTTTGTCTGTTATTGTCATGTCTTGATGTTGAAGGAATTGTATAGACTTGATATATGCTAGGCATGTGATTGCACCATAAGTGAGTTAACATTTATTTGGGTTTGTGAAATGTCAGGTCTGGCGTACGTGGACAATATGTGAGGCTGACTCTCAGGTACAACTGCAAGAGACTCTCATTGATGTCTTTCAGACCTGCAGTTTCATTGAAATCTGTATTTGCTCATCATAGAGTTGCTTTGGACTTTGCATTTCTCTAGAACATAAGGAGGAGACCATTCAGTCCATCAGACTTATTTGTTTAGATAATAGCTGAGCCGTCCAAATATCTCATCCAGATTCTTCCTAAAGGTTGTCAAGGTCTGCTTCAGTTCCATGTCCAGTCCCACAACTCTTAGCGTAAAGAAGTGCTTCCTGGCTTCAGTCCTAACTGCACTTCCTCTTAATTTCCATCAATGTCATCAAGTACATGCTTCACCCTTAAGTTAAAAGAATTCTGCTCAATGTACTTCATCGATGTCTTTGCTAATTAAGTCTCCACGCAGTCTCCTCCCCTTGAGACTAAACAGGTTTAATTTTCTGAGTCTGTCACAGTAGGACATGTCCTGAAGTCCCATGATACACTTGGTTGCTCTCCTCAAGACAGTTTCAAATGCTGCTACGACTTTCTTGTGTCCAGAACTGCAGAAAATACTCCAGATGTGGTTCTACTAGTGCATTGTACATAGCGCCCCTTAAGTTAAATTCCAAAGTTTTAACGATATAACCCTAATGGTTTGTTTGACTTTTCGATTACTTCTGCGCAATGCTTAGATAATGAAAATGCTGTGTCAACATAAACCCTTTATCAGAGGTGACTTCCCACAGTTCAGTGTCTCCTATCTTGTATTTATAATTGACTAGCTGTCCCCCGTGGCTCCACGCACATAGTAGTAAAACAGGACAAACTTTAAAATTCAAATTAAAAAATTTTTACAAATGTAATAATTTGTATTAAGAAGAATTTACATTGATAGCTTTCATATTCGAGTGCCTCTTGACATACAATATTTTTGGTTTTGCTTTCAGGAGAGAGAATGTAGCTGTGATCTCTTTGTCAAAAATGTGAAAAAGCTGGCAAGGTATCTCTGGCCAAGCAGAAGGTAGGTACGCTCCAATGTCAAAAGTTGGCACTGTATCTGATGATGTTCAGCTCTGACGGGTGAGCGTCCCCCACGTGGCCGTGATATCTCTGCCAATCGACAGCTACCCTCTAAAACACACGTAGCTCTGGTCTCTCTATCTCAAAAACATCAAACGTTACTCCTTAACAATCTCTAGATGATAATGTCTGCTGAACAAACAGGCAGATGCAAGGTGCGCTCCAACGCGTGGTAAGAGGTCGAGCGACTCGAACTGAGGCTGGCATGTGAGTGAGGATGGCCACGCCCCTCTCCACACTCCTGAGGTCCCGCCTCCCCCTCTCAGATTCACACAAATTAATCGCTGCCACAACCGAATTCTTAAACCATGAGAGAAGTTGCATAATCAACCGGAATGTTCAAGCATGTCCTTTTTGTTCTCAAAGTCCTTGTTGGCTGCGATATACCTTTTACTCAAGGGTGGCGTCTGTCTAGCTGCACTACCCTAAACACCTGATTGAGGGAGTGTGGCTGAGATGGTCTTCCATCTGTATTCTATAAGTGCCTTGAGCATGGGAAAGGCGCTATATAAATAAAATGTATTATTATTATTATTATTATTATTATTATTATTATTATTATTACAGCGATCCCTCGCTATATTGTGCTTCGACTTTCGCAGATTTTATATGTAAGCATATCTAAATATATAACGTGGATTTTTCGCTGCTTCGCGGGTTTCTGCGGACAATGAGTCTTTTTACTTCTTGTGCATGATTCCTCAGTTGGTTTGCCCAGTTGATTTCATACAAGGGACGCTATTGGCGGATGGCTGAGAAGCTAACCAATCAGAGCATGCAGTTAAGTTCCTGTGTGCTGATTGGCTCAGCGACAGAGCACCAAATTCGATTCCGCAGCATTAACCAAGAAGTCTTGTCTCGCTCATTCAGCATCAACGTGTTTCTCTGTGTAAAGAGTTAACTTTTGTGCTCTTTTGTGTTTATCTGAAGCCTAAAGAGACTCCTTTGGAAGAGCTGTAACGCTCTCCTTTGTTGTGCAGTTAAAGCAAACTCATCGTTATCGGACAAGTCATCGTGTCATTGTTGATGAGTAACCATAATTAATTTTCTACTTACAGTACTTAGTACATGTACGTACGTTTAGTGTCACTGTACACACATTTACTGTATGCAATTTTTCTTGCATTGTACGTATTTATTGCTGGTGGCTTGTCTATCGTAATGGCCGTAACATATGTAATATTGGAGACGCTCAATCTCTTTAAAATAATATTTAGGTTTTACTGTATATAAACAGTGTGTTTACATACATAATTTCAATGAATCTCACCTAATATCTAAGAAAATACAAAGGGTTTGTGCTGTATAACTGCGGTGATATGTTTATAAGAGTGTGGGAGAGTTTATAAGGGCTTAAAATATATAAAAAATAACCATATAAACATATGGCTTTTACTTTGCAGATTTTCACCTTTTCTGGGGGATTCTGGAACGCATCCTCCGTGATCGAGGAGGGATTACTGTATTATTATCCTTCTGAGATGTTCTCCCATCTCAAGTACATAGTATAATATATCTAACTCGGTGTGGCATGACATTAATGAGGATTTGGATCCATAACTGCAGTGGATTATTTTTGTCTCTCTATTATAATAAAAAAAAAATCAAGACGTGATTTTCTCGGAGACGCTTTAACGTCCCGTGAGACAAGGCAGTGAGACAAAAGGACAGCTGCTGTACATGCTGTTAAATGTTCGATTCGCTGAGCGGCATGCAGATCACACAGCACGGCACAAGCAGCAGCAGCAGCAAGCCAGCTGATCGAGCATAGAGGAGGTAAAAAAACTGTATTTGTTTTCTATTGTACTGTATCACAGTTTAAGAGGGGGTTTCGGAGGAGCGTGCGTCCAGCCCCCCTGTTCACAACGCGAGAGGCACAGATGCTAAGTGGCTGGCACGCAGTATACCCATGGGTGGAAGGGGGAATAGCTCATTCACTACAGCTTTATTACTGGCAAATATCAAGAAATAAAATATGAATGAAATGAAAATAACAATCTCCTTAAATTGTATATCCGGTTAACCAAACCCGGAGGTGGGCGAGCAGGGGGATCCCCCTAGTATCATTTCAAAGAGATCCATAGTTGAGGCCAGGTGAGGGGCAGCAATAGTTTCCAATAAATGGTGAATTGGATCTGGCATGGTGGACCTGGAATGGGATAGCCTCGGTAGTGCTCGGTAGTGGATTGCTTCAGGGGATTCAAATTTCCTCACATATAGCATTTAACAGCAGAATCCCTGAAGCCTACAAAAAACTTCTAATCCTGGGCCACCTTAATAAATTCCACCACACCTCTCCTCATCAGCGAAATACGAGGCAAGAAGTGCTGAACACATGTGTGTGCCCTGCGGTGGACTGGCGCCTTGCCCGGGGTTTGTTTCCTGTCTTGCGCCCTGTGTTGGCTGGGATTGGCTCCAGCAGACCCCCGTGACCCTGTAGTTAGGATATAGCGGGTTGGATAATGGATGGATGGATATTCTTGGAAAAAAAGTGCATGTATTTATTTGATATTTGGACTTCTTCACGCATTATATACTTCACGTTATTATTAGAAATAACATGGAAAAACTTTCCGTTTTAGGTATGTGTTCAGCATTTCTTGCCTCTCTTGCATTTCCTGATGTAAGCCTCCCCATTAATCCGGGCTTGGGACCGGCACAAAGAAAGATGGTTTGTGCATCTTCTGTGGCTCGATTAAAACAGATCGATAAATAAGTTCCAATAAATGTGATAAAAACCAAAACAGAATCCAGTTCCATTTTTTCTTGATCCCCAGTGTGTCTCTCTCTCAGATTTGCTTCTACTGCTTACCCTCTGGGTCTCCTAAGCAGGCCTTAGACACTGGAGAACATAGTTAACCCTTTTCAGCAATCGCTTTAGCAACCTCAGCCGGTACCCACTGGAACCTCCACAGCGTGACACCTTCGTCCCACCACCACTGATCCTTCGATCCCTGAGCTGCTCCAAATTGTCAACAGGAGTGACCTGCCCCTCAAGTGCCATTTCTTTCACTCTCTCTCTCACGGGACAGCCAGATCGCTTCATCACCTCTCCTCCTTCATAGGCTGATGGCTCAAATTTCTCTCTCTTCCTCTAGCACGTCTTTTCTTCTCTATTCTCTACGTCTGTCCTTCCCTTGTGAGTGTAGATGCTGTCCTTGCTGATCCAGGGATGGCTGTGCGCTCTCACATGAATGAGCAGTCAGCCAGTTTCCCCCTCAATCACAGCTTTTCACCACCACTCGGCCACACCTGACTTCAGCTCTGTTGGGTTTGATGGAGACAGCAGGCTGCTTGCTGCTTGTGCTGATCGACACAATTGCAAAACAAAAGATTCTGATGAGAAGAGGTGCGAATAAATTTAATGTGGCCTGGGATTACGAGTACAGAGCTGCATTATTCTTAAAAGTCACGCGCCTCCATGGACCCCGACTCACTTCACCACAGAGATGTGCTGTGGCAGGTGCATTAGCAATACTTCCTCTCATCCTCAGATGTCTGGGTCCCTGTTTGGTCACCACCGTCTCTTGTGTGACACTAAACAGGCCCGGTTAGAGCTCTGGGTCATGGACTGATGTTGCTGCCACTTCAGGTTCTGAAAGTCACGCACTGCCTGTGAAAATGCTCTGGGAAAACTGCCATTAAGTAAAAAACTTCCAAGAGTTACAAGCAGCTGTCTCCTTCTTCTCTTCCAGGGCTGCTGTCATCTTCAAGAAGGACAAAAAGCAGAGGAACTAAATCCTGGCAGCCTTGCTTTGGATTGAGTCACAGTGACCAAGAGTTTACTGAGTGAGTATGAAAAAAGGCTCTGGGATAGGTGGGAAAAAGGCTTGGAGAACATTTGGACTTGTCATAGCTAGGTCTTACAGTCTTAGCACCAGAGATATATTTTGTAAGAACATAAAATCCATCTGTGGGTATTCATAATCACGCCTCAGATATCTGAAAGTGTCATTCTAATACTGGCTTTGAGTATTTTGGATGTTGTGTGTTTTCAGCTTGTAGCGGTGCTACATGAATGGGGACGTCTTAATTGCGTTTTGTGCCGAGTCGCGTCATTTATAGCGTCGTCCCGTTTATAGAGTCTTTTGTGTCTGTTTAAATTTTTCCCCCTGGAAACAAAGGGGGAAGGAGAATGCTTTGTGAACCGCGACCCCTCGTGATAGTTTTCCCTGTCAAACACGTCAATTCCATTTGGGCCATCACTATTTAAACAAGAGGACGTAAGGAAAAGAAAATCGCTTACAACGCCAACACTTCCCCAAAGAGAAATGAGCCAAGAGAGAGGTGACCGATCCGGATCACTTTACACCTTTTCCTGCCGTTAACGCGAGCCATTAATGACTTTGCCATTGCTACGCAAAACCCCGGGATTCCGGATTATACTGAGAATTATACGGTGAGACTGCTTTGTTGGCGTTTGGGAGAGGAGCAAGTCAACAGTTTCTTTTAAATATAATTGCCATAGGACACTTTCCAGCTGGGTGTGGCGGATGGCCGGGGCCCAAGCCCGGCCGGGACGACCCTTTGACACGTGGTCCGGGGAAACAGCCATGGGCTACACACTACTTAACTCCAGAACGCTTGGTGGTAGCCCCCCTGGGCCGCCACTGGGACACAGGCATGGGACTTCGGAGCTCAGCCTTGTTTTTGGCCACCACCAGGGGGAGCTGCATGGCTTCCTGAGCCCATGCGGGTGGCAATGCAGCCACACCCGGAAGTGCAGCCAGAGGCAGGTTATCAAGCACCTGCAGCACTTCTGGGTGGATCATAAAAGGAACCATCAGCCACCATTAAAAGAGCCAGAGTCGGGAGGAGGAGGACGAAGCTGCCTGGTGTAGTAGTGGAGTAGTGTGCCTTTTGTTTTGGTTTGTGCTTTTGGGACTGTGCTGTGGCTGAGGGGCACGAGGAAGACGTGTCCCCCAGATGAAGAAAAATACATTTCTTTTATTTTTACGCGCGCCTCCCTGTTTCTTTGTGCCGGGTCTTGCACCGACATAGCACCTTTTCACATGGGCCAGGTCACATTCACTATTCACCCTCCGCTTAATCTTTTGGACTTTCATGTGTGTTTCATGTTCTCTATGTATCTTATTTGTTTCATGTTCAGTTCTTCAGTGGAGGGACAAGGAAGGGTTGGTGCCGTTTATTTATCGAAGCGACTTTTTATTATTATTACATAGTGCCTGTCACTATTGATGTTGTGTGTGGTGTGGGGGTTTTGGTGGGAGTGAAATATATATTGTTTTGTTGTTTGTTTCTTTTCACCATCAATATATATATATACACATATATATAAACTGCTCCAAAAATTAAAGGAACACTTTGAAAACACATCAGATCTCAATGGGAAAAAGAAATCCTCCTGGATATCTATACTGATATAGACTGGGTAATGTGTTAGGAACGAAAGGATGCCACATCGTTTGATGGAAATGAAAATGATCAACCTACAGAGCCCTGAATTCAAAGACGCCCCAAAAATCAGAGTGAAAAATTATGTGGCAGGCTAGTCCATTTTGCCCAAATTTAATTGCAGCAACTCCAAATTGTACGCAGCACTTTGTATGGCCCCTGTGTTCTTGTATACATGCCTGACAACATCGGTGCATGCTTCTAATGAGATGACAGATGGTGTTGTGGGGGATCTCCTCTCAGATCTGGACCAGGGCATCACTGAGCTCCTGGACAGTCTGAGGTGCAACCTGGTGGCATTGGATGGACCAACACATAATGTCCCAGAGGTGTTCTATTGGATTTAGGTCAGGAAAGTGTGGTGGCCAGTCAATGGTATCAATTCCTTCATCCTCCAGGAACTGCCTGCATACTCTCACCACATGAGGCCAGGAATTGTCGTGCACCAGGAGCCACTGTACCAGCATAGGGTCTGACAATGGGTCCAAGGATTTCATCCTGATACCTAATGGCAGCCAAGGTGCCTTTGTCAAGCCTGTAGCGGTCTGTGTGACCCTCCATGGATATGCCTCCCCAGACAATCATTAACCCACCACCAAACTGCTCATGCTGAATGATGTTACAGGCAGCATAATGTTCTCCATGGCTTCTCCAGACCCTTTCACTTCTGTCACGTGCTCAGGGTGAACCTGCTCTCTTCTGTAAAAAGCACAGGGCACCAGTGGTGCATCTGCCAATTCTGGTATTCTATGGCGAATGCCAATCGAGCTGCATGCTGCTGGGCAGTGAGCTCAGGGCCCATTAGAGGACACCCTCATGAAGTCTTTCTGGTTGTTTGGTCAGAGACATTCACACCAGTGGCCTGCTGGAGGTCATTTTGTAGGGCTCTGGCAGTGCTCATCCTGTTCCTCCTTGCCCAAAGGAGCAGATACTGGTCCTGCTGATGGGTTATGGACCTTCTATGGCCCTCTCCAGCTCTCCTAGAGTAACTGCTTGTCTCCTAGAATCTCCTCCATGCCCTTGAGACTGTGCAGGAGACACAGCAAACCTTCTGGCAATGACACGTATTGATGTGCCATCCTGGAGAAGTTGGACTACCTGTGCAACCTCTGTAGGGTCCAGGTATCACCTCATGCTACCAGTAGTGACACTGACTGTAGCCAAATGCAAAACTAGTGAAGAAACAGTCAGAAAAGATGAGGAGGGAAAAATGTCAGTGGCCTCCACCTGTTAAACCATTCCTGTTTTGGGGGTCATCTCATTGTTGCCCCTCTAGTGCATCTGTTGTTAATTTCATTAACACCACAGCAGCTGAAACTGATTAACAACCCCTCTGCTACTTAACTGACCAGATTAATATCCCATAAGTTTTATTGACTTTATGCTATACTCTGATTAAAAAGTGTTCCTTTAATTCTTTTGAGCAGTATATATATATATATATATATAATGAGGAGTTTAGCTCTGTGAATATCTACTGTATTAAAACGCAATAGTGAGAACAGAACATATATATATATATATATATATATATATATATATATATATATATATATATATATATATATATATGTTCTGTTCTCACTATTGCGTTTTAATACAGTAGATATTCACAGAGCTAAACTCCTCATTTCATCAATATGACGACTCGGAGACTGACTTGACACGAGGTTTATAAATCTCCAGTTCATTAATAAAGAGCAGGTGTGAAACTGCAAGTAAAGAAACAAAATATTCAGCATGCAAATAACAAACAGTTGGATAACAGCTTCAAACTATAAGTAGCAGTACAGAACGGTAACATTTTACAAATATAAACTTACCGGTTATACTTCGCTGTATGTGTTTGTGACAGATACTGTACCTTCATCGGGGACGCCCCACTGTAAGGTGGCTCAGGAAGGACAAACATCACAAAGCATGCATATCTGATGTGGTGGATGGCCAGGGTCCATGCCAGGCCGGGACGCCCCTTCACTGTATATTCAGGGGGAGCAAGCCTGGATGGTGCAATAATAATAATAATATTAATAATACATTTTATTTATTGGTAGGCACCTTTCTAAACACTCAAGGACACGGAACAATAGATAAAACACAGATTATAAACAAAAGTAAAATACAAAAAGTTTAAATCAGACAGAGCAATTGTAATCAAAGAGAAGAAGCGGTCTTAAAGAAATGAGTTTTAAGTTTAGATTTGAAAAGTGAAAATGAGTCAATATTTCTAAGCTCAGGTGGCAGTGAGGTCCAGAGCAACTGAATGCTGTGCTCCCCACAGTGGTAAGATGGATGAAGGGGACAGTCAGGTGGATGGAGGAAGAGGATCTGAGGGTGCGGGAGGGAATGGCAACATGGAGGAGGTCAGACAGATATGGAGGGGTGAGGCTGTGGAGAGCCTTAAAAGTCAGTAGGAGAATTTTGAATTGAATTCGGAACTTAACTGGAAGCCGTTTCCTCCCACAATCCAAAGACATGCAGGTTAGGTGGATTGGCAATTCTAAATTGTCCTTAGTGTGTGCTTGGTGTGTGGGTGTGTTTGTGTGTGTCCTGCGGTTGGTTGGCACCCTGCTCAGGATTGGTTCCTGCCTTGTGCCCTGTGTTGGCTGGGATTGACTCCAGCAGACCCCCGTGACCCTGTATTCGGATTCAGCGGGTTAGAAAATGGATGGATGGAACTGGAAGCCAATTAAACTGCTGCAAGACGGGAGTGAGATAGTGAATAGAGGGAGTTCTAGTAATGATGCGGGTGGGCAGCTGAATTCTGAACCAGTTGAAGCTTATAAAGAGAATTGCAAGAAAGACCAAAGAAAAGGGAATTGGAGTAATCCAGACGAGAGGTGACAAGGCAATGAACGAGGATAACAGTGGTGTGGGGAGTGAGGGACGGGGGGCGAATACGACTAATGTTACGTAGGCCAGGACCTACTGGATTTCATAAAATGACGTGACGTGCCAGTGGACACTATGGATTACCAGCCACTTGACTACTTCAAGCTGTTTTTGACCAGAAAGTGCCTTTCAGTTTATGAGAGAGGAGACAAGCAGATATGTAATGCGTATGTGAATTTACATTCTGCAGGGGCTCATGGAACATAAACCAGAGTCATAATTTCCATAAGTAAGAATTTTTTGTTGGTTGGCGTGTGAAGCCATTGCTTTGTGAGATTTCTGGCAAAATATTCAGCCCTGGGATAAAAAGGGAAAAAATAATAATTAGCCCTCAAAGAGTTAAAAGACCCTAAATTCCTACTGTTTACCACACTACTTGGTCGCTTATTCCAAGTGCCTGGGGTTCTCTGTGTAAAGAAAAGCTTTCTAAGGTTTGTGTGAAATTTCAACTTAATGAGTTTCCAACTGTGTCCCCGTGTTCTTGATGAACTCATTTTAAAGTCACCGTCTTGATCCACTGTACTGATTCCATTCATTATTTTAAACACTTCACTCAGGTCTCCCCTTAATCTTCTTTTCCTTAAACTGTAAAGGCTCAGCTCTTTTAATCTTTCCTCCTAACTCATCCCCTGTACTCCTGTAATCAGCCTAGTCACTCTTCTCTGGACTTCTTCTAGTGCTGCTATGTCCTTTTTGTAGCCTGGAGACCGAAACTGCACACAGGACTCCATATAAACATTTATGGATGTGGTGAGAGAAGACATGCAGGTGATGGGTGTAACAGAGCAAGATGACGAGGACAGGAAGAGATGGAACAAGATAATCTACTGTGGTAACCCCTAAAGGGAGCAGCCGAAAGAAAAAGACCTTTTCTAGTGCTGCTATGTCTTTATGGAGACCAAAACTGCATACAGGACTTCAGATGAAGCCTCACCAGTGTGTTATAAAACTTAAGCAGACCCTCCAGTGACTTGTACGCCACACATCAAGGCGCTATATAACCTGACATTCTGTTTGCCTTCTTAATGGCTTCTGAACACTGTCTGGACATTGATGGTGTAGAGTCCACTACGAATCCTAAATCCTTCTCATAAGGTGTACTCTCGATTTTTGGTCCTCACATTGTATATTCAAAGATTTTTACAATCCTAAATGTTTTAATATTTTACATTTCAAGTCAAGTCAAGTTGTGGAGCATGCACTGGTACAGCATGTTGCCGCACTTACCACACGATGAAACAACTCGGGATCCCGGTTGGCAACCCCCCAGGCAGACACACGGTCCAGTCCCACCCTCTGGAAATGACCCTCTATCTGCCGCAGCCAGGTGTTACGTGTGCGACCCCTTGGCCTGGTCCAACCACTCAGGTCCCCAACAATGAGGATCTTATGAGCTGGATCACCCTCGGGGAAACGCGTCACATGGCTGTAGTGCCGTAACTGACGCTCCCTCACAAAGCAGGTAATGTGCCTCATTCAGGACTCCATGAGCAACACAAACGATTTTCTGGACAGACACAGTACGAAAGGAGTCCAGTCTTCACCTCAGGTCACTGGATAGCATCCATGTCTCATAACCATATAGCAAGACAGGAAGCACCAGGACTCTAAACACTTGGACCTTCATCCTTTAGCATAGATATCGGGAGCGCCACACACTCCTTTCCAGCAACTTCATGACCCCCCATGCTGTTCCAATCCATCTACTGATTTCATAGGCAGAGTCACCAGAGATGTGAATGTCACTGCCAAGGTAAGTAAACTTCTCAATGAGGTCGACACTCTCACCGCAGACAGGCACACTACTGATAGCCATGCCCAAGAGATCATTAAAGGCCTGGACATTGGTTTTTATCAGGACACTCGCAATCCCAGACCCTCAGACTCCTCGCTCAGTCTTTCAAGAGCCTGGATCAGAGACTCCATTGACTCTGCAAAGATCACAGCGTCTTCAGCAAAGTCAAGATCCATGAATCTTTCTTCACCAACAGATGCCTTACATTTCCTGACATTAAATTTCATTGTCCATAAATCTGCCCAAGCTTGTCTGCTGTCCAAGTCCCTCTGTGATGGATTATCAATTATCTGTCAATTCACCTATCTTGGTATCATCTGCAAACTTAACCAGCTTATTATTTATATTCTTATCCAAATTATTTATATCTATTAAAAATAACAGCAGCCCCAGGACTGACCCCTGCTGGACACCTTTCTTATCATCGGCCAATTTTGATGAGGGTCCTCTCACCATTACCCTCTCCTTCCTGTGTCTGAGCCAATTCTGAATCCATCTACATCATACCCTGAACTGACACTTCTTTTAGTTTTGAGTTGCTCTCAATGTTAACGTTTACCCCCCCGGGTGGAATTGAAGAGTTAGATAGATAGATAGATAGATAGATAGATAGATAGATAGATAGATAGATAGATAGATAGATAGATAGATAGATAGATAGATAGATAGATAGATAGATAGATAGATAGATAGATGCTTCATTAATCCCCAAGGGGGAATTCCCATACTCCAGCAGCAGCATACTGATAAAGAACAATATTAAATTAAAGAGTGATAACAATGCAGGTATAACAGACAATAACTTTGTATAATGTTAGCGTTTACTCCCCCTGGTGGAATCGTAGAGTCATATAATGTGGGTCTCCTCAGTCTGTCAGTGGAGCAGGATGGTGACAGTAGTCTGTCGCTGAAGCTGCTCCTCTGTCTGGAGATGATCCTGTTCAGTGGATGCAGTGGATTCTCCATGATTGACAGGAGTCTGCTCAGCGCCCGTCGCTCTGCCACGGATGTCAAACTGTCCAGCTCCGTGCCTACAATAGAGCCTGCCTTCCTCACCAGTTTGTCCAGGCGTGATACGTTTCTCTTCTTTATGCTGCCTCCCCAGCACACCACCGCATAAAAGAGGACGCTCACCACCACCGTCTGATAAAACATCTGCAGCATCTTATTGCAGATGTTGAAGGACGCCAGCCTTCTAAGCAAGTATAGTCGGCGCTGTTCTCTCTTACACAGAGCATCAGTATTGGCAGTCCAGTCAGCTGCACTCCCAGGTATTTATAGGTCTGTACCCTCTGCACAGTCACCTCTGATGATCACGGGGTCCATGAGGGCCCTGGACCTCCTTAAATCCACCAACAGCTCCTTGGTTTTGCTGGTGTTCAGTTGTAGGTGGTTTGAGTCGCACCATTTAACAAAGTCCTTGATTAGGTTCCTATAGTCCTCCTCCTGCCCACTCCTGATGCAGCCCACGATAGCAGTGTCATCAGCGAACTTTTGCACATGGCAGGACTCCGAGTTGTATTGGAAGTCCCATGTTTGTTGGCTGAACTTGACCGGAGAAAGTCCAGTCCCCTGCGGCGCTCCTGTGCTGCTGACCACAATGTCAGACCTGCAGTTTCCGAGATGCACATACTGAGGTCTGTCTGTAAGATAGTCCATGATCCATGCCTGACCTCTCATGTGGCACCTCATCAAATTCTTTCTGAAAGTCAAGACGATAGAAGCGGCTGTTCAACCCAATTCATGACTGGGATGTGGGCTTGTGATTGTTCCCCCTGAACTAAGAATTCCCAGTCAGTGCGAGTCAGAAGCGCACACTGATTAAGCTCCTTCCCTTTGTACACACCAGCCATACCTGTGAGTTACTTAATTGAGGAGGCTGATGTCTTCTTTAAATGTTAAACTGTATTGCCATCTTTGTACTTGAGTTCACGGTTATCATTCCTGACATTTATCCACCTTCTCCTTGACTATTTGTTCTCCTTTTCTTTTAATGTTTCCAGGCTGGACAAATCCTTAAAATGAGCCTAACTTAATATGATAAAACAACAGTAGGCTACACTTGTAACCATGAAATGGATCTTCCTTGAAGGTAAAGCCGTACCGTTTCCACCCATTCTGAATGTGTGTTTTCGACTTATCTCTTTTACTAAATGACTGAATTCTTGCACGCAGCTGCCTACACTCTCTAAAAGAAAATAAAAAGCAAAAAAAAAAAGAGACAAAAATGACACTCAGTTGGAACATCCAGGTGCCAAGCAGCTGGCTTACTCACAGCAAAGCCGTCTAGCTGTTTCAGTCTGCAGGGCGCTGTCACTCAAACACACTCGCTCGTGACCGACGGGCTCACTCGTGCAGAAAAGACAAAGAATCGCCACCATTCACGCTTTACTTGTCTGCCGAGGACGGCATGTAGAGTTCACTCAAAGTTTTCTTAACCTCCAAACTCAATACCTTCTTCCCCACTTGATGTGTGATCAAATATAACGGCATCAACCTCAGGGCGAGCTGACCACAGAATATAAAAGAAGAGCTTACAACATCTAATATCTACAACAGACGGGGACAAATGTGCTGGTCCCCTTACAGCTCATTGAAAAAGTGCTGCACGCCTCCTGAAAAGTCATGACATGAAAAGCAACTGACCCGTGTCTACCTTGCACGCCTTTGATACGTAAAGAAAAGCAAATGTGACAAGAGATCAAGTGCTGCTTATTCTATAAAGATCTTCAAAAATGGCCTGGACACATTAATTGGGACCCATGGAAGAGATCCTAAATAACTGGATTTGAGGGATTTGTCAAACTCGCCATTTTCTTCAATTTCTATCACAAATGTGTCTCTCCAATTGTTCAATCAGTCATTCAGCCAATGTAAATGGAGAAAAATCAGCTGTTTGGTGTCATCGTGTGTCTCACACTGACCATGGACCAGAGAAAGCAAAGGAGAGACCTGTCTGAGGAGATAAGAAAGAAAATGATAGACAAGCATGTTAAAGGCAAAGGTTAGAATACCACCATCTCCAAGTGGCTTGATGTTCCTGTGACAACAGTTGCAAATATTATGAAGAAATTTAAGGTAAATAGGACTGCAGCCAACCTCCTAAGAGGAAAATGGACTCCATAAAGAGCAGAACGTTAATGAGAATAGCCAAGGACAACTTCCAAAGATATCCAAGCTGAACTCCAAGGTCAAGGTCCATTAGTGTTGCTTTTTAAGTGACAGTGGGCTTAATGGAAGAAGACCCCAGGAGGAATCCACTGCAAGAAAGCCAGACTGGAATTTGCTGAAATGCATATTGACAAGCCACACTGCTTCTGGGAGAATGTTCTTTGGAGAGATGAGACAAAACTGGAGCTTTTTGGCAAGTCACATCTGTTCTATGTCCACAGACTAAGAAATTAAACTTTCAGAGAAAAGAACACCAACACCATAGCTACTGTGAAATGTGGAGGAGGCTCAGTGATATCTTGGTGCTGATTTGCTATGTCTGGCATGGGGTGTATTGAGTCTGTGAGAGGAACAATGAAATCTCGAAACAATCACAACATTCTGTAGTCAAACGTCCTGCCCAGTGTCAGACAGTTCTGTCTCAGTTGCTGGTCATGGATATTCATCTTCTTTCAGCTACTTCCTTTAGGGGTTGCCACAGTAGATTATTTTGTTTCATCTCCTCCTGTTCTCGTCATCTTGCTCTGTTACACCCATCATCTGCATGTCTTCTCTCACCACATCCATAAACCTTCATATGGAGTCCTGTGTGCAGTTTTGGTCTCCAGGCTTTAAAAAGGCCATAGCAGCACTAGAAAGGTCCAGAGAAGAGCGACCACGCTGATTCAGGGCCACAGGGGATGAGTTATGAGGAAAGATTAAGAAAGTTGAGTCTTTACAGTTTAAGCAGAAGAAGATTAAGAGGAGACCTGAGTGAAGGGTTTAAAATTATAAAGGTAATTAGTCCAGTGGATCGAGACTTCCTCTTCTTTTGGCTGCTCCTGTTAGGGGTTGCCACAGTAGACCATCTTGTTCCATATCTTCCTGTCCTCGTCATCTTGCTCTGTCACACCCATCACCTGCATGTCTTCTCTCACCACATCCATAAGCCTCCTCTTCTCCTTTGACTTGGCAGCTCTATCCTTAGTACCCTTCTTCCAATATACCCAGCATCTCTTCTCTGCAAAGCAATCTTGCCTCTCTGACTTTGTCTTCCAACCATCCAACTTGCGCTGACCCTCTAATGTCCTCATTTCTAATCCTGCCCATCCTTG
The DNA here is from genome assembly GCF_016835505.1 of Polypterus senegalus. Lineage (NCBI taxonomy): Eukaryota > Metazoa > Chordata > Cladistia > Polypteriformes > Polypteridae > Polypterus > Polypterus senegalus. Next base: position 8,699,362 of record NC_053158.1, read on the forward strand.
TCACACCCAATGCAAATCTTAGCATCTTTAGTTCTGCCACCTCCAGCTCTGTCTCCGTCTCCTGTTTTTTGGTCAGTGTCACCGTCTCCAACCCATATAACACAGGAGCAGGATAACGAGGCAAATCACAGTTAAAAGTACCAAGAATGGCTAAGAACCAAACATTAGACTATTCTGAGCTGGACTTCTGTGAACCCTGATTTAAATCACTCAAACATCTATGGTGTGGACCACCAGCCACCTCGACCCGACACAGGCAAACAGAGACACAAGTCCAGGACACAACACACTTTTATTTTCCCACGTGGGAAACGCTTTCTCTTGTTTCTCACCTCACAGGACAGTTACAACAAAGACAGTCCACAGCACTTTCTCTTCCTTCTCCTCTTTCTCCCACTTCGTCTCCCTTCTTCCTGACTCTGGCTTACCGAGTAGTGGTTGCTGGCTCCTTTTATAAGGCACCTGGAAGTGCTCCAGGTGCACGTTGACCTACTTCTGGCAGCACTACTGGGAGTGGCAGATGTGCTGCAACCAAGGGCTCAGCAGTAGTTACAACACCCCCTGGCAGCGTCCACGAACCCCAAAAGGGCTACACCAACTCCCAAGGAGCCCTGTGGGAATCTGAGGCACTGCTACAACCCAGTTGGGCTGCCACTTAGTGCTTGGGAGGAGATAATGCTCAGGATACACTCCCTGCCCTTGTCCTTCCAACGTAGAGGAACCTCAGCGAAGCAAGGGCCCCAGCCATATGCCATAATGGAAAGAACTGAAACATGCAGTCTGAAGAAGACCCCCCTTCAAACCTGACCCAGCTGGAGCAAACAACCTGTGGACACCTTGCAGAAGTCTCGTGGAGAGCTGCGATTACAAACTCTAAAGGTTTTGCAACCAAATATTAGGCAAAGGGTCCCCTCATTTTTGTTCATGCCGTTTTCATTTGTGTTATTCTTTGAAATAAACAGTGGAATCAAAATCAAAAGCAAAGTCTGAGTTTTGATAATTACAGAATAAACAATGATGGGTGTCACTTATTTTGATCAGTTTCATGTTAGTTCTCCGACAATTGTTGGGGGGGTCTTCCTTTTTTCTTGGAGGGGTACAAACACGGATATATTTCCGGCACCGTCGCAAGAGGCAGCCATTCCAGCAGCTCCGTGTATGACTTTATCTTTGTATCTATTTTTTCTCTGTTTCACTGATCACTTCTACCACTTTCTTTTATGTGAAATCGCTCCCTGGACATTTGAATTTCCCCTTGGGATTAATAAAGTATCTATCTATCTATCTATCTATCTATCTATCTATCTATCTATCTATCTATCTATCTACATTTGTCCACATCGATATGCTTGGGTCTTTCTTCTTCTTTCGGCTGCTCCCGTTAGGGGTTGCCACAGTGGATCATCTTCTTCCATATCGATGTACTTGGGTAAAGAAGAGAAAATGATCAGTTGTTGCCAAATTTGAAACACGAATGAGGCCGAGGCTTTTTGTCTTGTCACATCCAAATTGGCGTCCTTTGTCTCTGACCTGACAGACCATTGATTTTAGCGTAGACTGAAATTTACACATAAGAGCAACATTGGGCTAGCAATGAAGGAGAGAAAATAAAGCTTTAGTTGTACAATTCCCCCTTTCCAAAAGTATTGGAACAGCAAGGCCGATGAATTTGATTTTGCTGTGCTCTTGATCGAGCTGCCCTATAGAACATTCTGAGGATTCGCGGGGACCCCTCGAGGTTGCTGGATATCATGGCCGGCCTGTACACTGGTACTGTGAGTGCTGTGCAGAGTGGAGGCAGGACCTCTGCGATTTTCCCAGTTAATTCTGGGGTTCGTCAGCGGTGTGTTCTGCTCCTACTCTGTTCAATGTTTGTATTGACTGGGTGTTGGGCAAGGTCGTGGGGTCCAGCGGCTGTGGGGCATCTGTTAGTGAAGAAAGATTCACGTATCTTGACTTTGCTGACGATGCTGTGATCTTTGCAGAGTCAATGGAGGCTCTGATCAGGATGCTCGAGAGATTGAGTGAGGAGTCTAAGTGTCTGGGCTTGTGAGTCTCCTGATAAAAACCAACATCCAGGCCTTTAAGGACCTCTTGGGCACGGCCATCAGCAGTGTGTCTGTCTCTGGGGAGAGTGTCAACCTTGTCAAGAGGTTTACTTACCTTGGCAGTGACATTCATGTCTCTGGTGACTCTTCCAAGACTGAGAGAGTATGGGGGGTCATGAGGTCACTGGAAAGGGTGTGTGGCGCTCCCGATATCTCTGCAAAAGGACAAAGGTCCAAGTCTTTAGAGTCCTGGTGCTTCCTGTCTTGCTATATCGTTGCGAGACATGGACACTATCCAGTGACCCGAGACGAAGACAGGACTCCTTTGGTGCTGTGTCTGTCTGGAAAATCCTTGAGCACCGTTGGTTTGACTTTGTGTTGCTCATGGAGTCCCGAATGAGGCACATGACCTGCATTGTGAGGGAGCGTCAGTTACGGCACTACGGCCATGTGGCGCGTTTCCCCGAGGGTGATCCGGCTCGTAAGATCCTCATTGTTGGGGACCCAAGTGGCTGGGCCAGGTCAAGGGGTCGCCCACGTAACACCTGGCTGCGGCTGATAGAAGGTCATTTCCGGAGGGTGGGACTGGGCCGCTTGTTTGCCTGAAGGGTTACCAACCGGGATCCCAAGTTGTTTCGCCGTGTAGTGGGTGCAACAACGTGCTGTACCAGTGCATGCTCCCCAACTTGTGCTCTTGCAGACATTTGAGTGTGAGATCAAAAGATGAAGAGTTTTAGCTTTTATTCCCTGGTATTGACATCTTGATACGTTAAACAACACAGGACAGACCGCATTTTGTATCAACCCACCCAGGTTTTTCCAAGTAAGCAAAAATATCGGAATATGAGATATCAGGCGTGTCAGAGAAGTTTGATTGTTGGATCATGAAGTAGCCCTGGATGTCTACTCTCACTTTAAGCTTTGGCTTTCACCTGCGAAGTCTGCATTTGTAGTTAATTAAGGAGGTTTAGGCCAACATTGCATGCTAATTTTATCAGACTTTGTCTTTGGTTTACATCTTGGGTTCAGACGCCGAATGGTTGTCTTTGTGGGTTACACCTCATCTTTCATCAAAAAGGAAATGTTATTCGAACATCCCAGTCAAAGTCTTAACACCAATGACACTACTAATAACAACAACGATTTATTTCTATAGCACATTTTCATACAAATGATGGAGCTCAAAGTGATTTACAGGATGAAGAAAAAAATAAAAAGACAAAATATAAAAGAAAAGAAAATTTGGGAACACTAATTAATATAGAATAAAAGTGAGGTCTGATGGCCTCCAGATGGGCGGGACGGTGGCGCAGTGGGAATCATTGCTGCCTCACAGTAGGGAGACCCGGGTTTACATTCTGGGTCCTCCCTGTGTGGAGTTTGCATGTTCTCCCCGTGTCTGCGTCGGTTTCCTCCCACAGTCCAAAGACATGCAGGTTAGGTGCATTGGCGGTCCAAAATTGTCCCTAGTGTGTGTGCTTGGTGTGTGTGTGTGCACGCCCTGTGGTGGATTTGTTTCCTGCCTTGCACCCTGTGTTGGATGGGATTGGCTCCAGCAGACCCCCATGACACTGTAGTTAGGATAGAGTGGGTTGGATAATGGATGGATGGAAAAAGTCAAGACAGCTGGAGAAAAAAATAAAATCTGCAGGGGTTCTGAGGCCACGAGACCACCAAACCCCCTCTAGACATTCTACCTAACATAAATGACCTCACTTTCAGTCCTCATGGTATTCAGGGTCGACATGGAAGAACTTGATGATGACGGTCAAGTGGACTTCTGGCCTTTAATCCATTGATGTAGGGACAGCATGGTGCTTTGATCAGGTGGTGGCGGAAAGAAAACGGAAAAAGAACAGAAGAGAAAGTAGGGGATAGTACAGATTTCGAAGCCACCATGAATGATAATGATAATTAATTGAATATACAGAGCATCAGGCTTTAACTAAAATGAAGCTATGAGAAGGCCATGTTAAATTAATTAGTTTTCAGCAGTGTTTTAAAGTGCTCCACCATATTAGCCTGGCAAATTTCTATCGGTCATTTATTCCAGATTTTAGGTGCATAACAGCAGAAGGCTGCCCGCCTCACCACTTCTTTTAAGTTTAGCTCTTGGAGTTATAAGCAGTCCCTCATTTGAAGATCTAAGGTTACGATTTGGAGTGTAAGGTGAGAGGCATTCTGAGATATAAGATGGAGCAGATTATTGAAGGCTTTGTAAACCATCAACAGTATTTTAAAGTCAATTCTAAATGACACAGGTAACCAGTGTAGTGACGCTAAGACTGGTGTGATGTGCTCGGCTTTTCTTTTCCTAGTTAAGATTCTGGCAGCTGCATTCTGCACTCATTGCAATCGATTGATGTCTTTTTTGGGTGGTCCTGAGAGGTGTGCTAGGTGGAGTGGTGGCTCTGAGGCTGGAGATTTGCTCTGGTAATCGGAAGGTTGCCGGATCAAATCCTGTAAATGCCAAAAGTGACTCTACTTCATTGGGCCCTTGAACAAGGCCTTTAACCTGCAATTGCTCTGTCCTGGGTATGACGTTAATTTGCATCCAGCCATCCAACCTGCAGGGAAAAACCTGAGGGTTGGTGGCACAATTGGCACTCCAGCCACTATAAAAAACCTCCCACTGTTCCTTTCCATCTGAACTGGTGTGGTGCTGAGGTGTCACCCATCGCATGGCTGCACTTGGGTCCTAATCTGGATCCTGAGTTGGTTTGTCACATGGTGGGTGCGACAATGCACTGTATCAGCGCCTGCTCATAACCTCTGAGAGGTCCTGGAGCAGATTATTTAAGTCTTTGTAAACTATCAGCTTTATTTTAAAGTCAATTCTAAATGACACAGGTAACCAGTGTTGTGACGCTAAGACTGGTGTGATGTGCTCAGATTTTCTTTTCCTAGTTAAGATTCTATCAGCTGCATTTTGCACTCGTTGCAATCAATTGAAGTCTTTTTTGGTAGTCCTGAGAGGAGTGCGTTGCAGTGTGAACTAATTTCTCAGCATCTAACTTTTGCTATATTTCTTAAGTGGAAAAATGCTGTCCTAGTAATCTGATTAATATGTGATTTAAAATTCAGGTCAGAGTCAACTCTAAATTCTTTACCTCCACCTTGCCTTTTAAGCCTAATGCATCAAGTTTATTTCTAATTCCCTCATTATATCCATTTTTGCCAATCACTAAAATTTCTGTTTTCTCCTTATTTAGTTTGAGAAAATTACTACTGAGCCATTCAGAAACACAAGTAATACATTGTGCAATGAGATAGTTAGGCCAGCAGTGATGCTTACTCTGTAGTATGAATGTGGACCCCAATGTCCCCCAGTGCATTGATGGGGACACTGTGCAATAAAAATGGCGCCGTCCTTCAGGTGAGATCTTAAACTAAGGTCCTGATTCTCTGAGGTCATTAAAGACCCCTGGACATCCTTTATAAAGAGTAGGGGTGTATCCTGATGGTCAGACTAAATTGCCCACCATAGCCTAGTGATTCTGACCCCTAAATCATCCCCTGTCTCTCTCACTCCTTCACCACCTGGTAGCTAATGTGTGGTCAGTGTAGTGGTGAAAAAATGGCCGGCATCACATCATCCAGGTATATACTGCAAATTAGTGGTGCCTGAAGTGGTTCCCTGAAGCACTCTGAGCAGTGAGAAAAAGTGTTCTATAAATGTAAAGAATTATTATTAATTATTAGCACAAATGACAACAGAGAGAAACCTCTTTTGATGTAACGAGAAACTTGGATGACCAGGAAGTGCACGTCGCCCACCGTTTAACCTGTCAAGATGATGACATCAGGGCCGCACACCTCCAAGTGCAGCTGAATAGCATCACTATAACATGTGGTGATGTGCATGAAAACCAAGATGGTGCTGGACATAAAAAGACATAAAAAAAGCAAAAAAATCATAATTTTTTTAAAATGACATTCCAGCAAGAAAAAAAAAATAATGGAATTGAATTCTGTGACTTCAAAACTTGTAGATGCAAATAAGAAAAGAGAAAAATAGGTTTAGAATAAATTAATTATAAATGCCAATCATGATGCTCTACAGTTCTTGTACGCCCCGTCCTCCATATTGTGAAGTGCTTTGTGATGGGACTTGCTTGTTATGGGTATTGTGAGGAAAGATTGTGTCAAAAAAAAATATATATATATATATTGAGCCTCAAAGAAATAGGAGATTTAAAAAAAGCACACAAAGGAGAATGTAAAAAAATCAAACACAGAGTTGGCACAAGAGAAGTACCTGAAAATGTGGCGTCACGTCATGTTGTCTCATGGCGTTGTCTGTTATGCTAGTTTTTGTATTATGTTGTGTCATGTCACATTATGTTAGGGTGTTGTGTGATAAGCCATATCATGTCATCTCAAGTTATGTCATGTCATATGTTAACAGTATTGTCTTTATGCTGTTATTTTTTGTTATGTCACATTATGGTGTTTTGTGTCATGCCATTTGAAAGCCATGTTAGGATATCCTCTGTCTTGTTACCTCACGTTACGTTATAATAGATAGATAGATAGATAGATAGATAGATAGATAGATAGATAGATAGATAGATAGATAGATAGATAGATAGATAGATAGATAGATAGATAGATACTTTATTAATACCAAGGGAAAGTCACAAACTCCAGCAGCAGCATACTGATAAAGAACAATATTAAGTATAAGAGTGATAAAAATGCAGCTAAAACAGACAATAACTTTGTATAATGTTAACGTTTACTCCCCCGGGGTGGAATTTAAGAGTCACATAGTGTGGGGTCTCCTCAGTGTGTCAGTGGAGCAGGACGGTGACAGCAGTCTGTCACTGAAGCTGCTCCTCTGTCTGGAGATGATCCTGTTCAGTGGATTCTCCATGATTGACAGGAGTCTGCTCAGCGCCCGTCGCTCTGCCATGGATGTCAGACTGTCCAGCTCCGTGCCTACAATAGAGCCTGCCTTCCTCACCAGTTTGTCCAGGCATGAGGCGTCCCTTCTTCTTTATGCTGCCTCCCCAGCTCACCACCTCGTAGAAGAGTGCGCTCGCCACAACCGTCTGAAAGAACATCTGCAGCATCTTATTGCAGATGTTGAAGGACGCCAGCCTTCTAAGGAAGTCTAGTCAGAAGTATATATTATATGTTGAGGTATTGTGTGTTATGTTATGCTGTGTTATATTTTAAGTTGTATTAAGGCATGTCATGGCGTTTGATGTGCCTTGGTCTTTTATGGTATGTGGCGTGGTATTACATTTTGTCATATCATCTCATGTGTATTATGCTAAGCTAACTTATATTATGGCATTTCATGTTATGTTATGGTATTTTATATCATCTCAGTTATGTTGGGTTATGTTCTATCAGAGCATTGTGTGTAATTTTATGTTATTGTGTCATGTGTTATGGTATTGTGTGTCATGTTACATTATCTCAAGTTATTTTAAGATATATTCTGTCTTGTTATGGCATGCTATGTCTTTCTATGTGCTGTGCTGGGGTATGTTATGTGTTATGCTGTATTACATGTGGTGTCATGTCATGTAATGTTATGGTATTGTGTGTTATGAGATGTAATATCAGTCAGTCAGTCATTCATTTTCCAACCCGCTATATCTTAACACAGGGCCATGGGGGCTCTGCTGGAGCCAATTCCAGCCAGCATAAGGCGCAAGGCAGGAGCTAATCCCGGGCAGGGCACCAACCCACTGTAGGGCACACATACAATCACACACCAAGCACACACTAGTGACAATTTAGGATCACCAATGCACCTAACCTGCATGTCTTTGGACAGTGGGAGGAAACTGGAGCACCAGGAGGAAACCCATGCAGACACGGGGAGAACATGCAAACTCCACGCAGGGAGGATCCGGGAAGTGAACCCAGGTCTCCTTACCACTGTGTCGTCCATGTAATATCATATTATATTAAATCATGTCATGTCTTAAGTTATGTTATGTTCAGCTATATCAGCTCCTGTTAATTGATGCAGTGTTATTTCATGTAATAGAATTGTGTTTAATTTTATGTTATAATGCAATGTCATGTTATATAATGTTGTCTCATGTCACGTCATATTATAGTGCTCTCTCTTATGTCATCTCAAGTGATCTCACGCCAAGTCATTTTATGTGATATTCTGTCTTGTTACGTCATGCTATGTTATTTTATGTGTTATTGTGTTGTATTTTATGTGAGTTTATTTGATGTGATATCATGTCATGGCATTGTGTGTTGTGTGATATCATATCATCTTTCTATTATAAAAAAAAATCCTGGAAGGAGACGAGACGTGATTGTCTCAGAGACCCTTTCATGTCCAGGGAGACGAGTCTTCATGTCAAGCGATGTAACCACGCCCGGGGCCAGAAGCCCCGCAAGATAAGTGCTTATACAATGAGATTTGGAAATGTCCTGCATGATTATGTCAGACACAGTTTGTGTAGAGAGAAAGAAATGATATTCACTCACGGGCAGTAATACGTTGCATTGTCACGATGTAATTCCAAACACGGAATCAAAATTCAATGCGATATTAACGAAAAGATAAAAGTGAAAAGTGAGATTGAATATATTGACATAGGTGATATGACAGAAGTGCGCTGCACAAAATGCAGATCGCGTGGCTTTGTAGCAGGAGCAAGCCAGCAGCTGATCGAGCAAAGAGGAGGTAAAAAAACCAAACTGTATTTGTTTCCCATTGTATCACGATTAAAGAGGGGGTGTCGGAAGAGCGATCACATCTCCTTTGGGTGCATTCAGCCCCTCTCATCACAACGCGAGCGGCAGAGACGCGAATGTAGCGTAAGCAGGGTGGGGACAGGGCGTGGGTGTGTGTGGGCAAGCGAAGTAAGCAGGTGTCTAAGCCCCCTAATATTATATAAAATCATGCCATGTCTTATGTTATGTTATGTTATGTTAACTCATGTCATATAATAGTATGCTATTTTATGTTATGACATTGTTATGTTTTATGATGTGGTCGTATGTCGTATTATATTACAGTGTGTATATTATGCTATATTATGTCATGCTGTCTCATATTGTATGTGATGTCATGCCAAGTCATTTTGTGTTATGTTCTGTCTTGTTATGTCATGTTATGCTATTTTATGTGGTATGATGTGGTATGTTATGTTATATCTTATGCTATATTATGTCATTATGATGTCGTATCATGTCAACCTAATATAATGGTACTGTGTATTGTGTCATGTAATATCATATCATATTATATTATGCCATGTCTTATGTTATGCTATGTCATGTTATGTTACCCCTATGACCCTATTCAGTATTAATTGGGTTTAGAAAATAGCATTGTTTCATATGGTATTTTATGTTATTTTATTGTTTCTTAATTTATGTCATATAGTCTCATGTGTGTTATGCTAGGCTTTTATATTATGACATGTCATGTTGTGTTATAGTATTGTCTGCTATGTTATTTTAAATAATCTCATTTTATGTGATGTTATGTTATTTCCAGCAGAGAAGGCAGCTAGAATCCTGCAGTATGATGAAACAGCCGGGTAGACACTGTGGTGAATTTAGAAGCCAGTGACAGATTTTCTTGTCAGTCAGGTCGGCTCTCTGTGGATGTTTGGCTGTGTGGTACCCTCAAACCTGACAGAGTGATGGGGGGTGAAAACGAAGGTCTACTGGGAATTGAGCTGCAAAGTGATTGCAGTTATCACTTCAGCACAGAGACCACAGGCCTAAATGGAGGATTAGGTCCATTTTCAGCCGGCCAATAAAACCACAGCAGACAAAAGCACACAGAGATGACAGGTGCCACCCTTGCCAGTTAAAAAATCCATGAATGCAATGAGCGCTCCAATCCCCATCATTTCCTGGCACCTCGGCTTAGAGATGGAGAAGGGATCTTTATTGTAATGATAGAGATGCAAATATTCATTATCCAAAAGACAACTTCAAACATGGCTGGTAGTTCTTTGCTGATGGCAAATTGAAGGTTCAGGTTTAACTAATGTGAGGGAAGGGGGCTTTTTAGGTTAAACCAATAAACAAACAGGAGTTTGGTTTGTACCATTGCCTCATATTCTTCTGGCTTCAAATTCTGGCCTGTATGAAATGTGCAAGCTCTCTCTCAGTCTCAATGCAAGTGTGCAGACTAACTGAACTAACTGTTAACTGACTTCTGAATGAGCGAGTGTTAGTTGGTCCTGCCCAGGAACAGACTGGGGTCCTGTCCAAAGTTGGATTCTTTTATAGTAGTCAATACTGGAAGAAAAAAGCCTTAAAAATATCTTTTTGATTTCAAGGAATACTACTCATCCACAAACTCAGTTTAATGTTGTCCACTGATTATATGTTACCCATGTAAATGATTTGCTTGGGAATTGTCTTCTGACCCAAATCATCACTTTGGCCCAATGACACTTCAGGTACATTTATGCATAAGTTTTGAGACTGCCCTTCTGTGGTATGTTTTCGTCTGAGGTTTCTGATTTTCTTACTTCCATATTAGCCTTTCCTTCTTTCCCCACATTTTCCCACTTTCAGATTTTTCCTCATTTCGATTATCTCTTATCCATCAGGGGCTGTTTGCATTAGGGACAATCGCTGCTAAAATTGCCCTTTCCTTGCCTCTTGCAGGAATTCTCCTGATAATTTTTCACTTTCAGTCTGGAAATCTTCCTTTCCTAATCTGATGTGTCAGCAGTGAGGATTAATGGAGCCTCAAGCTCTTTTATTGACAAATGAATGGATATGGTAGGAACTGGTCTGAGTACAGATACACTCAAGTCCCTGCTGCAACTCTAATTCTTAGTTTTTCTTCATCTTCTTAAGGGTTGATGCTGTGCTGTTCCCTCACTTGCTGGTCATCACGGACTCCTTTATTGTTTTGTTATCTCTGTCAATTTTAATGTAGCAGGGTTGAGCTGAGGAATGGGGGGAGGCATGCTGAGCCCGGGGTTTTACCTTTTTGTAATTCCGGTCTGAAGGGCTGGTCCCTTTAAATTGTTTGTTTTGTATTTCAATTTAAAAAATTGATGAAAAAAAAGTTCTCTGCTGAGATGAGAGAACCTGTCAGAAGGACAGCAGACTCCATCAATCAGGTGTTTATGGTAGAGTGGCTGGATGGATGACACTAAAAACATATGACAGTTCAGTAGGAGTTTGTCAAAAGGCATTTCAAGATTCTATCTATCTATCTATCTATCTATCTATCTATCTATCTATCTATCTATCTATCTATCTATCTATCTATCTATCTATCTATCTATAACAAAGGTGCTATATAGGCGCCTGAATCAACACAGATGGACATGGAGGCATGTATAAAATGAACAAAGACTTTTATTTTCTTCACCTGTGGGGTGCATCTTCCCTGTGAACCCCACAAGCAATACACGGTCCCAAAACACTACAAAAGACCCACAACACAGTTCATTCTTCTTTTACCACCACTCCTCCTCAAACTTAGTCCTCCTCCTCCTGACTCTGGCCCTCGAGTAGTGGTGGCTGGCCCCATATAGCCCACCCGTAAGCGTTCCAGGTGCTGGACCACCTGGTCCCAATTGTAATTCCGGGTGGGGCTAAAGACTCATCCAGCCGGGCTGCTGAATCCAGGCAGCACCCCCTAGCGGCCACCCCAGCTCCCAACCAGACTGTGGAGGACCAGGGGAGGTATTGAGCTGCCCATTGTTGCTCCCCCGGAACATATGCAACAGGGGCGTCCCTGGCCGCCCGTCACACAATCTATCTATCTATCTATCTATCTATCTATCTATCTATCTATCTATCTATCTATCTATCTATCTATCTATCTATCTATCTATCTATCTATCTGCAGAAGTAAAGAGGTCTGCATACTTTCAGAATTTACAAACATGGAAATTCCAGCATTTAAAACTTAAACAGAACACTCTCCATAATGCAGCAAAAGGCAATAAATTAATAATAATAATAATAATAATAATAATAATAAATAATTCTTTACAATTATGTAGTGCTTTTCTCACTACTCTGAATGCTTCAGTGAGTAGGGAAACATGCCAATCACTATTGATGTGCAGCATCCACCTGGATGATGTGACGGCAGCCATTTTCTGCCCAGTACACTCACCACATATTAGCTATTAGGTGGTGAAGTTGTGAGAGAGCCAATTAGAAACAGGGGATGATTAAGGGCCAGAAAGACCAGACCTTGGAGGGCAGTTTAGCCAGGACATGGAGTAACACCTAAGCCTTTACAAAGGATGCCCAGGCATCTTTAATGACCACAGAGCGTCAGGACCTCAGTTTTACATCTTGTTCCAAGGATGGCACCATTTTCATACAACAGTGTCCTTGTCCCTGCATTGAGGCATTGGGATCCACAAACAGACCACGGGGTAAGCGCCCCCTGCTGGCCTCACCAACACCTCTTATGGCAGCCACCCAAGCTTTTTCTCCCATCCAAGCACTGAGGAATTGAGATCCACACTCAGACCGTGGGGTGATCGTCCACCCACCAACAACGCTCTTCCAGCATCAACCCAAGCTTTCCCTTCAGATGGTCTCCCGTCCAAGAACTGGCCGGGCCTGAACGCACTTAGCTTCAGGTGGATGGCCTCTTCTGAAGTGCAGGTGGTATGGCTGCTGACAGTCACATGCTATTAATTTAGGTCATTTAAGTTTATCACATCTTTGTTCCCATCACTAGAATAGAAGATACAGAGCATTTACAAAATTCTGTGAGGGTTCAAGAATTGTCAACCACCCCCCATATCCTTAATTTAATAAAACAAATTAAAATGAAAGTGGATGCAATGCCCTCGTGGATAAGACAGTCGACTGTAAACCCTGGAGCTATTGATTCCAGCTGTACTGCTCGTACCAGCAAGTCACTTAACCCGGCTGTGGATAATTAGAAGCAATTCAGCCATTCCTTCAAAGCACCTTGGGATATTCTTCAAAATGTTAGGATGCTGCTTCTTCTACAATTCCATCTTCTTTTTTTCTAACCTTTCTTAAGACCTTCTTTGAAACTTTGTGGCATTCTTGATTCCTGCCTTGCTGACCTGGGGACTCCATCAGAGAGACAGCTTGTAATGCCATGGTATCTGATGGGCATTTTCTTGGAACAGATTTGTTTCTCGGGGAGCCATTGTTTATTTGTTTCTGTTTGGTTTTGTTAGGTCGATCAAGAGGTTACATGTGTGGGCCACGGGGCCCCCCTTAATGCTTAAGAGGTCTAGCTGTAAGTCATAAGGTTAACTCTTCAGTACTGACCATCTGGGGAGACTTTGAGGGAATCATTTAACCTTCTGGTGCAGTAGCTGGAGAAACAGAGGGCATAGCTGAGCGACTTGTGTTTGACTTTGGGCAAAACCGTTAGCTGAATAAATGTAACACGTATTGTTCTTCCAAGAAAGCTCACTCAGATTGTAAATTTTGATATTTTCTTACTAAATGTGCTTCTGCTTTTAAGCCCTGCATAACAGTTACAAACAGAATATGACAAAAGTTACAAAATATACACGTCATTAAATTCAGGGCACTTAGCTATGTGTTTGGAAAGTTGGAACATTTTTAATTTTGACTTGCAACACTCACATATAGAAACATGCATACAGTATGACCACTAGGACATCACGCATCCCACCAGCTCACAATTTAGGATTTATACCTCCAAACATAGCATCTATATATATAATTCACTAAGGCAAGGCAACCATGGAAAGCACACCGGAAGGGGCATGGATTCACTAAGCCCGACAAGTGAGACACCTATGGCGCACGCAGGAAGGAGCAACGGCCACCAACTCCAAGACCATTGGATACGACGACAACTCGCAGGGCCATGCCCACCAACTCAGACGCGACGACACAGAAAAAATGGCATCATTTATATCCGTCTGTCGTAGAGGCCACATGCAGTGCAGGTCAGGTTAATGTCATGTGCATGTCATGCACCTCCGAGCCACGTTGACTGTTCATAGAGGCATGCTTCTCGCGGAGGTGAATCGCCATATGCAGCGTGTGAAACGGCTTGTGAGGGGTATCCCATGGGATCCTTAAAACAATCCTTTACAACTGAGGTTAAAACACAATGAAGTAAGCAGTCTTTAAAAACCGAGTTTTCGGTTACGACGCACGACCGCATGCACCATAGCAAACTGTTTTACACGCTACATACAGCTATTCACATCCGTGACAAACATGCGTCTTCTTAGATGCTACTGCAGGAACACGGAAGACGTTTCCCTGCCCACCAACACTAATTTTTCACCGGCCGGCATCTACCCTCGCTCTCTAGGCATTCACACTGCCTGCCCATTTGCCCAGACGCAAAAACTCACTGACCACCCAGTTAGCCCCTTTCATCTGTGCTAAGAGTCCACATGCACGTCTGAGCCACACGGTGTTTGTTATGCCGCGGGTTCACTATTGTGTTGTATTTTGCTCTCTCCAGAGTTCCATCTTTTCATTCACTTACTGTTGTATTCTCACGGTTTTCGACAACCGTGTCTTTCCAGAAGTGTTTAGCATTCAATAAATAATTATGCATGACATTGAGCATGTGTCTACCAGGCGCAGAGAGGCGTGGATAAGCCGTTGAACCCCATTCGGGCTGCAAACTGTGGAATTGCCACTAAGTGCGACTCATACGCTCCCACTCATTACGTTACTACCCTTTGAGCACACCCACCTCCCACCTCGCTACTACCGTGGTCGGGTGTCTTGGTGGATTATATATAGAAAAGCAGCCAAAACCGCACAGAGCAATGAAAAGTCTACGTGAGTCCCAGCTGCATCTGGACTGTGCAAAGACGACAACGACTCCAGTGACGAGTTGAAGGTGGGCACATGAGCGGGCAGTGCGTACTGAACGAGAAATCAGCAGACTAGCATGACGGAGGGAGCGGAGTGGACGTCCTTCTCCTCTCCTCCCTTTCCACACTCCGTGCCTGAGCGCCGCATGGACGATTGTGTGTTGGTTCGTTCCGTGCATTGTTACAATGTTGCTTTTCTTGCTGATTTATTACATTACCGATTTTTCAAATGTTAATTTTCTCCCGCTGTGCTTAAAATCATTAAAAAACCGGCCTGATTATGCGGCGTATGGTACGCCTCGGGTTGGCTAGTTATATTTATTATACAAGATACATAACAGCAGAAAGTGAGTCTTCTAAGCTTATCAGAGTGATATAATCTTATAGGATACAGTGAATTCAAAAAGCATTCAGACCCTAGTTATTGTACATTTAATTTTAAAGGGACAGATTGGCCATTTTTGCCTGAGCTAGAAACAAAATTAGATACACAAGAAAGGCACTTTATGGGATAGAAAGAGATACCCCTCCTCTACACGGGTACACTTGCGTCTTTCTAAATGAGGTCCAATCAGTTCAGTTTGTCACTGGTGGACTCCAGTCAAGGACTTGACACATCTGAAGGAGGATGAAGGCAAAGAGGAGCGACCTGAGCTCAAATGTATGTGACGCAACAAAGGGGCTAAATGCTTAAAGGAATGAGAGACTGAGATTTAAATCAACCTGCAAATCTTTATGCAAGCATGTCTTATATTTAAGATGAAATCTACAACACAATAAAGTGTAGAATTTGCGTACTGTCTCAGGAAAACTATCTATCTATCTATCTATCTATCTATCTATCTATCTATCTATCTATCTATCTATCTATCTATCTATCTATCTATCTATCTGTTATATAGTGCCTTTCATATCTATCTATCTATCTATCTATCTATCTATCTATTATATCTGCCTATCTATCTATCTATCTATCTATCTATCTATCTATCTATCTTTCTATCTATCTATCTATCTATCTATCTATCTATCTATCTATCTATCTATCTATCTATCTATCTATATAGTGCCTTTCATATCTATCTATCTATCTATCTATCTATCTATCTATCTATCTATCTATCTATTATATAGTGCCTTATCTATCAATCTATCTATCTATCTATCTATCTATCTATCTATCTATCTATCTATCTATCTATCTATCTATCTATCTATCTATCTATCTATTATATAGTGCCTTTCATATCTATCTATCTATCTATCTATCTATCTATCTATCTATCTATCTATCTATCTATCTATCATATAGTGCCTTTCATTTCTATCTATCTATCTATTATATAGTGCCTTTCATATCTATCTATCTATCTATCTATCTATCTATCTATCTATCTATCTATCTATTATATAGTGCCTTTAATATCTATCTATCTATCTATCTATCTATCTATCTATTATATATTGCCTTTCATTTCTATCTATCTATCTATCTATCTATCTATCTATCTATCTATCTATCTATCTATCTATCTATCGCCTTTCATTTCTATCTATCTATCTATCTATCTATCTATCTATCTATCTATTATATATTGCCTTTCATTTCTATCTATCTATCTATCTATTATATAGTGCCTTTCATTTCTATCTATCTATCTATCTATCTATCTATCTATCTATCTATCTATCTATCTATCTATCTATCATATAGTGCCTTTCATATCTATCTATCTATCTATCTATTATATATTGCCTTTCATTTCTATCTATCTATCTATTATATATTGCCTTTCATTTCTATCTATCTATCTATCTATCTATCTATCTATCTATCTATTATATAGTGCCTTTAATATCTATCTATCTATCTATCTATCTATCTATCTATCTATCTATCTATCTATCTATCTATCTATCTATCTATCTATCTATCTATCTATCTATCTATCTATCTATCTATCTATCTATCTATCTATCTATCTATCTATCTATCTATCCTTTCATCTATCTATCTATCATATCCTATCTATCTATCTATCTATCTATCTATCTATCTCCTTTCATATCTATCTATCTATCTATCTATCTATCTATCTATCTATCTTCATCTATCTATTATATAGTGCCTTCATCTATCTATCTATCTATCTATCTATCTATCTATCTATCTATCTATTATATAGTGCCTTTCACATCTTTCACATCTATCTATCTATCTATCTATCTATCTATCTATCTATCTATCTATCTATCTATTGCCTTTCATTTCTTTCTATCTATCTATCTATCTATCTTTCTATCTATCTATCTATCTATCTATCTATCTATCTATCTATCTATCTATATATAGTGCCTTTCTATCTATCTATCTATCTATCTATCCTTTCTGTCTGTGGAATCTCTGTCTGTCGATTACTCTGGTCTGGGTGGGCGTGGTTGTTGGTCAGGTTCGCTCCGTTCGTTTGGGTATCTGTGAGTATTTCTCGTTTTCTTTTTCTAACTTTCTTTACTATTAGTTTTATGTATAAAGATTTTTTTACTGATTTGCCATTTATTTGAAAGTATATAGTTTATTGTCAGTGGTTGTTGTAATAGTCGGACGCTGCGGCTCGCCGCCATGGCCGCGCGAGCAAAGCCTCCAGGGCTTAACCCGCGAAATTTTGAAAATCTTTCAAGGAAAAATGGAATTAAAGTGGTTGTGGACCCGATGGTTTCTGTTGAGGCGTGTGTTATTGAGGTAGCGAAAAGAGTTGGCTGTAAGAATGTGAAGTCAGCATCCCGAATGAACAAAACTATTGTAGTTTTTCTAGCGACGAAGCTATGGTGCATACTATAGTGCAGGAAGGCCTGGTGATAAACGGCTCGCTAGTCCCGGTTCTGCCTTTATCGACTCCTGCTAAACGAGTTATTATTTCAAATGTTCCACCATTTTTGAAAAATGAGGCTTTATTAAATGAACTTCGTAGATATGGTGAAGTCATATCTGATGTGGTTATGATACCGCTTGGCTGCCGCTCACCGGATTTAAAGCATGTCGTGTCTTTCCGGAGACAGGTGTACATGATACTAAATAACTCGCGTGAGGAGCTTGATGTGGCCTTGAAATTTAAAGTAGAGGGTTACGAATATATAGTTTTTATCACTACGGAACAAATGAAATGCTTTAAGTGTGGTCAGACAGGGCACAAAGCGAGTCAGTGTAAGCGGGTGAGATGACGGAGAGCTCGGATATGCCGGGACCGTCTGGTGTGCACAGAGAGCCCGTGATAGAACTTCGGACAACGAAGAGAATGAGTCGGTGATCAGTGATTCGGAAATGGAGGATCTGAGTTACGATTCAGATGAAGCGGCTGAAGATCAGAGTGAAATTACTGTAGTTCAAAGTATCACAGCTGGCCGGGACATGAAGCAGGGAGCTGGAAGTGTCCAGCGGAGAGCCTGCGTTAGGAAAAAACCTGAGGGCTGAAATGATCACGGCCGCAGCGGCTAATGCCGGGCAGATTAGTAAAAGTAATGGGAACAAGAAGGCTGAAGTCAGCCATGAAGAGGAGGAGATGGTGGCTAAGGTGATACCAGGGTCGAATATTATAAAGATGACCCTGCAGCGCTTCTCCAAAAAACACCCACCGAGAGTATTGCCGCTCTAGAGACGTGCCCAAGAGATGCGCCTTCTCAAGGGGCGGAGAAGAGCGCTGGCTGTGCAGGCATTGACTGAAGAAACAACGCATGAGACGGGGCCGATGGAGAAATGCTCGTTGAAGACAGTAACGATGAACACGGTTATGTTAAGCCGGTAACCAGAAAAGAAAAGAACAAATAACCAGTGGTGGGCGCCCAAGAAGAGCACTAAGACTGAAAGTGCAGAGGCCGCCGCTAGTGATCAGCAGCAGACAGACGGCACTGAAATCAAAGCGAGAGAGGAAGGAGGGGAGGACGGCAATGAATCTGACCCGTCGATAAGAGTTGATCTGTCATCTCACTCGAGCTTACACGAGGCTTACAGCACAGAAAGCATTTTGCGCTTTTAGAGTTTTAGAAGGGAAGCGGGGGTCAGTATAGTCGAACACTTTCCTGATCTCCATCAGTTTCTGAGCTCGGCGAAGCAAGTGCGGCGGTCTGCTGAATTAGGTATGACCTCCAAAGAGAGAGTCCGATTAAAGAATATCATAAGCAAAGTGAAACGTTCACTAGAAGCACAATCATGATGGCAGTTTTAATGCGATTACCCGTTTCTTTGGTTAATGTAGTGTTGTTGACCGCCACCTTATTTTCTTTTAAAATGCCTGTCTATTCCCTGTGCTCTTTCAATATAAACGGCTGCAGAGATCTAGTAAAAGAACGGCGCTATTTGAGCACTTAGCGCAAAAAGAATTAACGTGGTTTTCCTTCAAGAGACCCATACTGACGAGGCTAATCAGTCTGACTGGCACAGAGAGTGGCCAGGGCTGGCACATCTTAGTCATGGCTCAAATCTCAGTGCAGGAGTCGCGATCTTATTTTCTAAGAGTTTTGTACCTGACAGTGTTGTTTGTACTGAGTTAATCCAGGGGAGGCTGCTGAAGGTAGAAGCGCAGCTGGGAGAGAAGAAGTGGGTGTTCATTAACGTACGCCCCAAATGTAGGGATTGAGAGAACTCACTGCTTCTCAGTTTTAAATGATGTCCTGGGGACATGTGACAATGATGAGCTGGTGTTTGTTGGGGGCGACTTTAACTGCACAGAAAATGCGCAGCTGGACAGGAATGGGCTAGAACCGCACCGGGTCCGTCCAATCACTGAGGTCTGTGGTCACCAATAATAATCTCCTTGATATTTGGAGGGATTTTTATCCGGGGGTCCGGCAGTATACGTGGGTGAAGAGCTCAGCTGGGCTGCTGTCTATGGCTCGACTTGACAGAATTTACATCCAGAAAAATCACAGGAACCTCATAGCTAACTGCTCCATTCTTCCAACTAGTTTATCTGATCACTGTCTTGTTTCCCTTCAAATCTCTTTTCTCTCTGCTCCTTCTGTTAAATCCTACTGGCACTTTAATAATAATCTACTGAAAGACCCCCACTTCATCAACTGTTTCAAATACTTCTGGACACAATGGAGATACAAAAAGAAGACCTTCTCTTCACTGAGGCAATGGTGGGATTGCTCAAAAACTGAGATACGCGTATTGTGCCAACAATACACCGAGCACACCACCAGGGATGTGAATGCGCCATTTCTGAACTGGAGAAGGATATTGAGGAACTTCATTCAGTTTTATGTAATAACTTTGACGGCAGCATTTTGAGTCCCTCAAAACTAAGAAACAATTATTGATGGACCTTATAGACAAGAGAGTCAACGGCGCACTCGTCCGCTCGAGAATGCAGTCGCTCACCCAGATGGACGCTCCTACGCAATTTTTTAAACTGGAAAAAACAATTGGCCAAAGTAAGACCATCAACTGTTTAAAAAATGACAAAGGTCAAAACCTGCTGGAGCCTGAAGCCCTTCGATCCTGGGCACACCAATTTTACCAGCGACTGTTTTCTGCAGACATTGAAGAGGTACATTTAGAGTCGTCAGTTTTTCTCCAGGACTTACCTCAGGTTCTAGATGGAGAGAAAGACTTCATGGAAACTACGATCTCTCTAGATGAGTTGACCACAGCGTTGAATGGGCTGAACATTGGGAAGTCCCCAGGAATTGACGGTTTGCCTGTTGAGTTTTTTAAAGCTTTTTGGTGTCACCTTGGCGCTGATCTGGCAGAGGTTTTCTGTGAAAGTCTGCGAGTGGGTGAACTGCCCCTTTCCTGTCGCAGGGCGGTTATCACACTACTCCCAAAGAAAGGAGACCTCACGGAGCTAAAGAACTGGCGCCCAGTAAGCCTGCTGTGTGCGGATTACAAAATCTTCTCCAAGGCCCTGGCTAACCGGTTAGGAAGAGTCATGGCGAGTATCGTGAACCCCGAGCAGACATACTGTGTCCCCAGCAGGTGTATTCTGGACAACATCTTCCTGGTTCGGGATGTGATTGATGCTGCCAGGCTCTTTGGGTTTGATGCTGGTCTTTTATCACTGGATCAGGAGAAGGCGTTTGACAGGGTGGACCACAATTACCTTTTAGCAGTGCTGAAGGCCTTTGGCTTTGGACCTTCATTCATTAAACACATTGGACTTTTATATCACAACGCTTTTAGTGTCGTGAAACTCAATGGAACACTAACCGCCCCGTTCAAGGTCACCAGAGGGATACGTCAGGGTTGCTCTCTGTCCGGTATGCTCTTCTCGCTCTCCATCGAGCCGCTACTACAACAAATTCGCATCCGCCTTCAAGGTCTGAACATCCCTCAGTGCCCGAATTTACAGCTCAAGGTGGTCGCGTATGCTGATGATTTAACCGTGTTCATCTGTCATCCTGGAGACATCACGGAGCTGAAACATTGCCTGGATGAATTTGAAAAACTGTCATCGGCAAAAATTAACTGGGACAAAAGTACCGCATTTTTAATTGGCAACTGGAGGGATGGAGACCCACCGGGCCTACCTGGTGGCCTTAAGTGGAACAGAAGAGTCTTCAGATACCTGGGGGTGTTTTAGGACAAGGAGGAGTAGCTGAAGAAAACTGGGCAGACTGGGCGGAAAAAGTTCAAGCCAGACTGAAGAAATGGAAGTATCTTCAAAAGGAGATCTCCTGTCGAGGCAGGGTCCTCATTATTAATAACTTAATAGCCTCCATGTTCTGGCATAAGTTACAGTGTATAGACCCTCCAATATCGGTCATCAAGAACATCCAGGCAATACTTTTAGATTTCTTTTGGGATGGCCTGCATTGGGTAAAGCGCAGTGTCCTGTATCTGCCTGTAGAAGAGGGCGGTCAGGGACTCATTGACTTGGTGAGCAAGATGGAGGCCTTTAGGTTACAGGCATTACATCGGCTCTTATACGGCCCTGAGCACCTACCATGGAGACAGCTGGCCTTTACCTTATTTCGTGGGGTAAGGAATTTAAATTTTGCTGAACATTATTTTTATTACATTCTGCCAACGTTGTTGGGTCTGACCTGCCGGAATTTTATAAATCTGCACTTCAGGTTTGGCACAGAAAGTTCAGAAGGACCAGGCTAAATCTGAAAGTATTTTTGAGTTCTTGGAAGAACCTTTAGTCTGGAATCCTCTTTTAGATTGTTCGTTATTATTTTCTGACTCATTCGTATCAATTCTTTTAAACAAAAGAATTTTAAAAATAAGACATTTATTTAATACAAATATGAGGTGCTGGCACACCCCTGCCCACCTAGCGACAGTCCTGGGGATCAGATCAGTACGCTTGGTTGACATTTTTCTTAGTCAAGTACAAACAGCACTGCGGAGGTCAGGAGCGAGTTCACTGTGTGACGAGTACTTCACAGGTGAGGGACACCAGAAGCAGAGATGACATCACCCACCATCATTGTAAGACCACACGTCACTGACCACACTGACAGACCTGGACACCTTCTCAGATTTGGGACTCTGGTAGAGAAAGACTTTGAACTGTTTAACAAAAAAGAACTTTATAAACTGTGTGTCAAAGTGACATTTTATAACCAACTGAAAGGGTTGCCAGATACTTTGTGGAGGAAAGAACTGCAGGTCTCAGAGAACATAACACCTTCATGGAGAGCTTTTATAAACTCCGTTACAGAAAAGACTTGGGGATCTGCAGTGGAGGATAATGCACTCGGCCTTGGCCACAAACTCATTTCTGAATATAATTAACGCTTCAGAGACTGACCAGTGCCCGTTCTGTGACACAAGGGAGACCATCTTTCATATGTTCATTCACTGTGAACGGCTGAGGCCTTTGTTTATTTTCTTGGATTTAATTCTTAGTGGTTTTGGTTTTGGTCTCTCAAAAATTAACTTTATCTTTGGTATTAACTATAATCAAAAAAATAGGAATAAGTCTGTTCTTGGGAATTTCCTCTTAGGACAGGCCAAGTTGGCAATCCTAAAACAAGGAGGAATAAAGAGAAAACCTCATGGGGACCGACGCTCTGCTGCTGTTCAAAGTTTTAATTAAAAGTCGACTAAAACTCGAATTCATGTACCATAAACTAACAAACAATTTAGAAATGTTCAGCGACATGTGGGGGACACGACAGGTACTGTGTGCTGTGGAGGGGGCAACTGGTGATCAACTGGGAATGAAAAGCATTGGTGGGCTTCAACAATATGCTTTAATTAATGTGGAGTAGGAGGAGTGTAAAGGAGGATTAGTGGTGGTCTTTGTATCATAGTGAACTGTCAATTTTTTATTAATGTGCGGAGTAGGAGGAGTGTAAAGAGGGGAGTAGTGGTGGTCTTTGTATTAAAATGAATTGTTAATTTATTTTTATATTATTTATGTGCGGAGTAGGAGGAGTGTAAAGGGGGGGCAGTGGTGGTCTTTGTATCATAATGAACTGTCAATTGTTTTGATTTTCTTATTAATGTGCGGAGTAGAGGAGTGTAAAGGGGAGTAGTGGTAGTTGTCTGATATTTACTTTTTGTTTATCTTGAATATTGGGGCTGTTTATCTTATGACTGTGTATATTGTTAATGTTCATAATAAAGGTCATTTTAAAATTAATTATCTATCTATCTATCTATCTATCTATCTATCTATCTATCTATCTATCTATCTATCTATCAGTGCCTTATCTATCTATCTATCTATCTATCTATCTATCTATCTATCTATCTATCTATGTACTCTAGTTCTTTTTCTATCTATCTATCTATCTATCTATCTATCTATCTATCTATCTATCTATCTATCTATCTATCTATTGCCTTTCATTTCTTTCTATCTATCTATCTATCTTTCATATCTATCTATCTATCTATCTATCTATCTATCTATCTATCTATCTATTATATAGTGCTATCTATCTATCTATCTATCTATCTATCTATCTATCTATCTATCTATCTATCTATTATATATTGCCTTTCATTTCTATCTATCTATCTATCTATCTATCTATTGCCTTTCATTTCTTTCTATCTATCTATCTATCGCCTTTCATTTCTATCTATCTATCTATCTATCTATCTATCTATCTATCTATCTATCTATCTCTATCTATCTATCTATCTATTATATAGTGCCTTTCACATCTATCTATCTATCTATCTATCTATCTATCTATCTATCTATCTATCTATCTATCTATCTATCTATCTATCTATCTATCTATCTATCTATCTAATGTGAATTGCTAATGCTTAGAAGAAAAAAAACTTTATGTGATAGGCACTTGAAATCTCAGATTTTTTCAACCCTTTTATTTATTTTTTATTTATTTTTTCCAATTGCTGTTTTTTTAGTTGTGCACATTTTGTATTTACAGTGAAAAGCGGCCAACATGTTATTTAAGCTCCAAAGGCCCAGCCGCTCCTATTAGGCGTGAAGATTAATGTAAAAGCCCAGTTTGCTGGCAGAATGAAAGACAATTGGATCTTGTAACCAGAAGTGCGTGTTTCTGTCTTTACAGGCGACTAACCTTTTTCAGGCAATTAACAGTTCTGATACAACAAGGATGGTATCAGTGAGCCGGGCTTTATTGTGAGTGACTTAAGCAGAATGAAGGATGGCTCTATTCACTTGCTGGCTAATTGGATTACTCTGCAGTGCACTGCAACACGCGCCGGCTTCAGTCAGACCGGCACACTGCACAGAAAGCCAATTTTATAGTGAAATGAGCTGTAGTTAGCTGGAGAGAACTTCAGCAGAAAAAGGTTAGCGCATCGGGGAATTGAATGTTAGCGGCGGATACACTTTTGTTATTTCTGAGGGGTTCGTGCCTGTCACTCCAGAGAAAGGTCATATTTGCAGAAAGAGGTGTCAGGAAGCAGTGAACTTCAAAAAATACACCAGAGGAGCACTACGTCTTTATTTTAGTCGTACCGGAGCGCTGTCACAAAGAGCATTAGCCTGTTGTTCCTCCAAGAAGACAGTCATCTCAAAGGATGGCAGCCACAGGCCCAGCCAGCCCTGTGTCACCTTTACTAGTAGGAGCTGATTGGCAGAAGGGGGTGCCACTAAACCAGACCTGATGGGATTTTACTCAGATTAATGGAGGACAGTATAATAAAATGAAGTTTGTGTCCCGGGGTACACTCATGTCTAATTAGCGCACCACCAGGGGCCCTGATCCATGCCAGACCTGAGATCAAAGGTAACTGATTGCCACCCACAGGAATAAAGCAACTGAAAAGAGGGGCTCAGATCTTCTTAAGAGTTCATCACGCCTCCCCTCGGGGTTCTTCTTCCCCATGTTAACATAACATGACTTGATCTTTTATTTGTATTTTTTTTTTCATTTCTATATGAGAGATTTTGATTTGGTATCTGGGGGATTTTTATTTTGATCTGATAAAGAAAAGCCCATTAGTATTCGGCATCTCTGAGATGTTTCCTTGCATTTCTTGATTTCCACCATTGCTTTCTTCTTGCTTAATGAAGATTATTTTTCCTCACGCTTTAGCCGCTCGTATCATCAGGATTTTTTTTTTTTTTTGTTGCGCAGCGTGCCAATTATTCCGTTCAAGTGCCCCACGGATAAAGCTGCCAATTGTGAAAAAGGATTTGTGAGTTGTGAGTTCCAATCCCAGGTGCTGAACGCAGCAGCAAGGCGACGGAGGACAATATGGCAAATTTATAAACCCAAAATAAATAACATTGGCATGGTTTGTGTAGAGCTTCTCTTTGATAAAAAACAAAACAAATGATCTAATAAAGTCGTAACAAATCCATTCCACACTGCAGTGCCAAGTTAGTAATCTTTATTTAAACCAACAGATGGGTGTGGGGCATTTGCCCAACCTACTCCGCAACCGAATGAGAGGCCCATAAACGTAACAAAGACTTAAAAAAAAAATGAAAGGAGACAAAGCCACCCGAATCCTAGATGACCCACTAACAAGACTTGACTCAGCCCGTTTAAAACTGTAGTTCTGCCACTGGCTATCGCACCATTCTTAAAATAGTAGCTCCACCACTGGCTATCATGCCAGTCCTAAAATTGTAGTTCCACCCCTGGCTATTGCGCCAGTCTTAAAATAGTAGCTCTGCCACTGGCTATCATACCAGTCCTAAAATTGTAGCTCCCCCCCTGGCTATCGCGCCAATCTTAAAACTGTAGCTCTGCCACTGGCTATCGTGCCAATCTTAAAATTGTTGCTCTGCCACTAGCTATCACGCCAGTCTTAAAATTGTAGCTCTGCCACTGGCTATCGTACCAATCTTAAAATTGTAGCTCCACCACTGGCTATCGCACCAATCTTAAAATAGTAGCTCTGCCACTGGCTATCGTGCCAATCTTAAAATTGTAGCTCCACCACTGGCTATCGCACCAATCTTAAAACAGTAGCTCTGCCACTGGCTATCGTGCCAATCTTAAAATTGTAGCTCTGCCACTAGCTATCACGCCAGTCTTAAAATTGTAGCTCTGCCACTGGCTATCGTACCAATCTTAAAATTGTAGCTCCACCACTGGCTATCGCACCAATCTTAAAATAGTAGCTCCGCCACTGGCTATCATGTCAGTTCTAAAATTGTAGCTCTGCCCCTGACTATCACACCAGTCTTAAAACTGTAGCTCTGCCACTGGCTATCGTGCCAATCTTAAAATTGTAGCTCTGCTACTGGCTATCGCGCCAATCTTAAAATTGTAGCTCCGCCACTGGCTATCATGCCAGTTCTAAAATTGTAGCTCTGCCCCTGACTATCACGCCAATCTTAAAATTGTAGCTCTGCTACTGGCTATCACGCCAATCTTAATATTGTAGCTCTGCCACTGGCTATCGTGCCAGTCGTAATATTTTAGCTCTGCCACTGGCTATCGCGCCAATCTCCCTGAAGTAAACAACAGCATCTTCTGGTGAAAGCAAAAAATTATAATAAATTCCTTTTTGTCGTGTCAGCATACTGCCCATTGAGGCAATCCTTGTGTGATTTTGGGTCTTTACATGAAAGAAATTTGTTATTGCTTATGATGAAAGTTTTTAACAGGAAAACCAGGGGATGTCTGTCATCCAAAAAAGGGTCAAAACCAGGAGATCAAATGCATCTTACAGTAAACCCCAGCTTACTTCCATTACCAATGTAGCATGCGACCTGGGCCCTTGTCCAGCCGAGACCCTTCCAAGCTGAAAGGACCGGGGGAGCAAATGTGGCCAGAGCGTTATGTCCACCGGGACGCTAGATGGCAGCCCCCTTGGGTTGTAGCAGTGCTTCAGACTCCCACAGGACTTCATGGGAGTTGGAGTGTGGTGCAGCCTTGTTGGGACCAGTCGGCGCCACCAAGTGGTGCTGCAGCAGGATCTGCTAAGCCCTTATGGGTAGTTCTTCCACCACATCTGGAAAAGAGTAATCATGCACCTGGAGCACTTCCTGGTGCATTATAAAAGGAGCAGGCTGCCACTACTCAAGGGCCATCCGTTACATCAGTCATGGCCATCATCTTCATACTCTTCACAAGTCAGTGCTGTGCTCCTGTAAAGGCCTGTCACATAATGTGATATACCCAGCAACTCACTCCAACTAGTCCACAACTCATGCTGACAAAAACGCATCATAATGGTGGGCTTTGTGTGACTGAGAACTGACAACCAATAAATGCCCATCTGGAAGTACGATACATGGAAGGCAGAGATGAGAAATAAGAAATGGAGGTGCTTTGGACCTCACCAACAGCAGAGAAGCTCAACTGTCTGGTGTCTCATGTTTTACACACCATGACAGAACGGGAAAAAGAAAAATTGGATGACACTACGGCCTAACTCGGCCTACCTGTTAACCCTTTAAACAACACCAGGCTCCAGAAGGCAGCAAACTATTGGCTGTCAGAAAAGGGAATGAACGGGACTGTTCTGAAAAGTCTGCCACACAGCCACTAAATTGGACATGCCAAGTGATTTTCAGTCCTGTATATCTGTCATGGTACGACAACAAGAGCAACAGCAGTCAGCAAGTCTGATGTCCCTATGGACAGAAGTTGCTTAAGGTGACTTTGGCTTTGCCAAGGTCTTTCCACCAGGATTGGTCAGTTTGGTCAATGGTGTTTTGGACCTTAATGTTAATAATAATTAAGTAAATTTATATAGCGCTTTTCTCGCTATTCAAAATGCTTTACATGGACAGAGGGGAAGCACTTCAACCACCACTAATGTGTAGCACCCATCTGGATGATGCGACAGCAGCCATTATTGTGCCAGTACACTCACCACATTTAAGCTGTTAGGAGGTGAAGAGGTGAGAGAAATGGCCAATTAGAGACAGAGGATGATTTAGGGGGCTAGAATGGATAAGGCCGTGATGGGCAATTTTGCCAGGGCATCAGGATACACCTTAAAAGTAGGGTGTAACCCAATGTTAAACTGCCCTCCAAGGCCTGGTCATTATGGCCCCCTATGCCAAGGGATCGTTAATGAGCACAAAATGCTTCAGCAAGTGGGGAGCCTTGTAAATTTATATAGCACTTTCCTCGCTATTCAAAATGCTTTACATGGACAGAGGGGAAGCACTTCAACCACCACTAATGTGCAGCACTAACCTGGATGATGTGACGTCAGCCATTTTTTGCCCAGTACATTCACCAACGCAGCCAATTAGAGACAGAGGATTATATTGGGGAGGGGCAGAATGACCAGGTCATGGAGGGCAATTTAGCCAGAACATTGGGTTACACCCTACTCTTTACAAAGGAAGCCCTGGGATCTTTTATAACCACAGAGTGTCAGGACCTTGGTTTTACATCTCATCTGAAGGACAGTGCCATGTGTACAGCACAGAGTCCCCATCACTGCACTGGGGGCATCGGGAGCCACATTCAGACCACAGGGTAGTGCCCCTTGCTGGCCTCGCCAACACCTCTTCCAGCAGCAACCCAAGCTTTCCTCTGTTTATAAGGTATTATAGTATATAACTTCTCCCCACCTTCCCTTTTATATCTTGTGAACGCTGGCCCGGACACAGACAGACGGACAGCATATTTCTCCCAACACACCATTTATTTACACTATTTGCACAATATAAAAGTCACGTGCACTCACAAACCCCAGTGCCTCTGGCACTGAATTCCCCAAAAGTCCAGGGCCCACAGTCTCTGTGCCTTTGCTCTGGCCGCCTCCTGTCCTCTCTCCAGCTCCGTCTTACTGCCTCCCGACTTCCACCAATGACTGGAGGGAGGCGGCCCCTTTTATGGGAACCCGGATGGGCTCCAGCTGCTTCCCGGCACTTAGCGTTGGCCACACCCCTGTGTGGCGGAAGTGCCGGCTGCGCACCCGGGAGCCGTCCGTGTCTCCCCTGTCATCTTCCCGGGATAAATAGGCACTGGGGCGCAAGCCTGGCGGTGGCCACGGGTCCCTACAGGGCTGGGCTTCAAAACCCCCTACCCGAGGCCTCCTGCATAACCAGGACGGACGCCCCTTCTCGGTCTGGAGGAGGCAAACGCCCTCCTCTGGTCCTCCAAGGCTTCCCGGCTGGGGACCACAATCTATAACCTCAGGCAATTAGGTATAGTAAAAGACAAGCAGGCATTAAATTACAATTTAAACAATGTATTATTAATAATATTCATAAATAATAACAATATGCAAAGTACATTTGAATATTGGCAACCATACAAACTGATTAAATGGTGATGTGTAGTTCAGGCGGCACACAGACTTGTTAGTTACTTAAAAATGTCTCTAGTTCATTTGTGGTCAGCTTTCAGCCACATGTCTGTTCAATATGGCTGCCGAGCTGTGCTCTCCATTGTGTTGTCCTTTCAGTTCATCAGCTTGGTAAGAGATGCTCCTTCATCAGATGTCAGTAAGAGAAATAGTGTGAGGTTAAGCAAGTAAATTTATAGATGTTCTGTCCAACCCCTACAGCCAATAGGGCATTGTAGTACTTAAAGGCTTCTGACACAAGCCAATTCCAAACAGCCATACTTCAGACCAATGGGGAAATAGAACATCTTAACACCCGCCCCCAAATCATATGTTAAGGTAAAGCTTGGCAGTTAGGCAACCTGGCTTTGTGTGGGGGGTAAGAGAGAGAGACTCTAGTGCTTGAAACATTTGTCGTAAAAATCCTGTCATAAAATTCGCTTCTTCTGACTTACTTTTGCCTAAATTACAAATAAAGGCATACAAAATATTTATCATCTTATATGCAAAATCTTACATCACAACAAGGGACGAGCGCCTCTATGCTGGAATGTTGTCACACAGTTGTTATATTCAACCCTCCCAGTGATTTTCTACAATGTCAGTCATCAGCAAATCTGACACACCCTACAACTTGATATCACGTCATGAGACACTGAATTATCTGGACCACCCACCCCATATCACGGGGTCCTTAAGTGAATTTGTAGACACTGTGGTTCAGAGGGTGTTGATTGTTTTACCCTTTTAGTCGCACTTTCTGTTCACTCTTTGGTGCTTAACCTTCCTGTCAGCCGATCCCTTTCTTTTTCAAAGCTTTTGACCTTCTTGATCTCATTTTGAGTTCAGTTTAATGGCTCATGAGCACCCCCTAATGTCCCCATGTAAAACTGTCCGACTCACTGCACGTTTTCTAATGACGCTCTTTTCAATTGGACACAAAACCTTTATTCGCTCCCTCGGTTTTTTGTTCTTTTTTTTTTGTTTGTTTGTTCATTTTCTACATTTGCCAAAAATAACAAAAAATGTACAAATTCCATTCTATTATTATACAGAAACAAGCCTATCTGTTCCAAGCTTTCAAATCAAAAGATTTTTTTTCTTGGCTTTGCATTAGTTTTACTATAGTATTGCCTACCCGCCATGAGAATTAAAATGTGCAAAAATATATTCAACCCAATTTTGTCAGGCTGCCATCCACAATTAGGCTTTGCCATCTTGACTTCAACCTTAAAATCATGCAAATCCAGTGGGCATTCGAATTGTTTTAGCTGTTGTAGCTGGTGAATTATAATGAGAGGGAAAATTGCTAAAGGCAGGAACTCATTAAATTACACTTCCCATTGTTGGGAATATAATGTTTTATTTTGTATTTTTGGCTATGAGCTGAAAAAGCTCATGTGACGCTTCTTAAATTATATTTGTGGATTTTCAGGTTACAGAGAAGTTCCTTTGGTTTATTGGCTCATTTTTTATTGGCAGGAATCAGTGTGTAGAAGGGTCCCTTCATCTGATTGGCTGGTCCAGCAATGACTCAGCTATGGAACAGCCAGTACTGATGGGTGATACTGCGGATTTTCTTTTCGATCTGTTACTGGGTGATAGTGAAGCCAGTATTGCCGATTCTGATACCGATACCAGTACTGAGTGTCAATCTTCTATAAAAATTTACAATGAGAAGTCAAGCAAAATGACCCCTTTCATTGGCCAACTGAACCGTGTGGGAAACAGCCCGGACACAGACAGGCAGACATCGATAGTTCACCCAACACTCATTTCTTTACAATGTCC
This sequence comes from Polypterus senegalus, assembly GCF_016835505.1. Classification (NCBI taxonomy): domain Eukaryota; kingdom Metazoa; phylum Chordata; class Cladistia; order Polypteriformes; family Polypteridae; genus Polypterus; species Polypterus senegalus. Next base: position 8,730,645 of record NC_053158.1, read on the forward strand.
ATAAGTGACACACACAACCCCAGTACTTCCCCAAAGTCCAGGTCTTCAACACAGTGCCTTTCTCAGGTCCGTCTCCACTCCTCTTCTCCCGAGCTCCGTCTTTCTTCCTCCGGACTCCAGCCATTGAATGGAGGGAGGTGTCCCCTTTTATACACACCCGGATGTGCTCCAGGTGCCTCCCGATTAGCTTCCACCGGCACTCACAAGTGTAGCGGAACTTCCGGTTGCACACCCGGAAGCACTCCAGGTGTCCCTGGTCTTCTCCCCCCCACCACCTCTGGGTGTGGCGGAAGTGCTGAGGGCCAGGGCTACTCAGACATTGGGGCATCCCTGACGGTAACCACGGGCCCCTATAGGATTGAGCTTCTAAACTCTGTTCCCGTGGTCCCCAAAGCCACCAGGGTGGTCGCCCCCTTGCAGTCTGGAGGAGGTGTAAGCCCTCCTCTGGTCCTCCTGGGGGTCCCGGCAGAGTACCACCCCCAGCCACTTGCCACAACCATCAACAATATGCAAGCTTTTGAGACAACTCAGGCCCCTTCTTCAGGAATTTAGTATTACAAACTATTTGATTGTTGGAAGAAGGGGCCTGAGTTGTCTCAAAAACTTGCATATTGCTATCAGTACAGTTGGCCAGTAAAAGGGATCATTTTGCTTGACTTCTCATTGCATCCACTTAGTCATTAACACAGTTCAACACCCTACCAATAAAAACGTAACAGTATGTGTGGACATCAAACAGTCACATCTTAAACACTTTGCATCAGTGGACTACCACCATAAAAAACCTCACCCTGTTCCATTCCATCTGAGCTTGTTTGGTGCTGAGGTGTCACCCGTTGAATGGCTGTACTCAGGTCCTAATCTGGCATCCTGAGGTGGCTTGTCACATGGTGGGTGCACCAACGTGCGGTATCAGCTCATGCTCCTAACCTACCCTACATACATATAATGCCAAAGATCAGACTTCTTTGCTTGTTTATTAACAGAAATTATTAAGCATGTTCAGTTCTGGCAAGCGATCTGTGGAGCAGCAACAAGCGTTAGGGTTACATTTATTCTCGAAAAACACGTAAAAAGTGTTGCATTTTTTTGCATCAAAAAATAAGTGACATTTTTATCTTTTAAAATGGGGAGGGTTACGTCAGGAAGGGCATCCGGTGTAAAATTTTTGCCAAATCAATATGCAGACAGCAATTTTGGATTATCCACTGTGGCAACCCATAACGGGAGCAGCCGAAGAAGACGTGCAAAACACTTAAAGTGCGCAGTCAGAAGTGTACAAAGTACACTAAGCAAGCATTACTTTCAGATTCCTCAGAATCGCTTTTGGCTTTACTGTCCATTTCAGTTGCACTGCCTGAAGACAGATTCACTTTGTCAGCTCTGCTTATGAGACACTCCTCATCATCACTTGCCCATATGATTGTCAAGAGCGTGCAACACTTGGACTGCTGAAAACTATTTTTACAAGGTGCAATGATTACTAGGCATGCCTACAGGTGAGAGCAGAAGACGCGGCTATAACGTTGCCCAGATAATGCTCGGGACCACTACTTGTAGCATTATTTATACAGCCCGAGTGCAATAAAGCTAATATGAAGTTATTAATTTTTTTTTTTTTTACAAAATGTACATCTCTCTGTCTGTCTCTCTCTCTCTCTCTCTCTCTATATATATATATATATATATATATATATATACATTGTGAACGCTGGCCCGGACACAGACAGACAGACATCTTATGTTCACCCAACACACGTTTATTTTGCAAATATTTACAGTTAGTGCACTCTCAAACCCCTGTGCCTCCAGCACCAATTCCCCCAATGTCCAGGCCTTCCCAGTCTCTGTGCCTTTCTCCTGGCCGCCTCTAGTCCTCCCTCCATCTCCGTCCTCTTCCACCCGACTTCTGCCGATGACTGGAGGGAGGCGGCCCCTTAAATAGGAACCCTGATGGGCTCCAGCTGCTTCCCGGCACTCCTCTGTAGCCACGCCCGTGTCGTCTTCCCCCCAGCACCTCCTGGTGTGGCGGAAGTGCTGGGCTCCCGGGATATTCAGGCACCGGGGCGCCGCCTGGCGGTGGCCACGGGTCCCCACAGGGCTGGGCTTCCAAGCCCTTTACCCGAGGTCCCCAACATAACCAGGACGGATGCCCCCTCGCGGTCTGGAGAAGGCACAAGCCCTCCTCCGGTCCTCCTGCCCAGCCGGGGACCACAATATATATATTCATAGCATCCATAGTCTTGATCTAATTGTATGGGTGGTTACCTAACAGGTAACGCATGTGGTTGGTCTGCCAGTCTGCAAACATCTGCCACGGGCCCTCTCAGTTGCGAGAAGCAGATCATAGAATGTTACATAGTTTACGGTCAAATAATGCAAAGATTACGTGACAAGTGTTTCACCCTTATTTTGGCTCATCAGGCATACACATTCCACTACACCCTTCGCAGGAATCAAACCTCGGGACGTCAGCGTCAGAGGCGAAGTCCCTTTGCGCTGCGCCACGGCGTGTGGTTCATTTATTTGACAGCCCTGATGAGCCCAAATAAGGGCGAAACATGTGTCACTTACTCTTTGCATTATTTGACAGTAAACTTTGAACATATACATATATATATCCATCCATCCATCCATCCATCCCATCCATTGTCCAACCCGCTATATCCTAACACAGGGTCACAGGGGTCTGCTGGAGTCAATCCCAGCCAACACAGGGTGCAAGGCAGGAGGAAATCCTTGAGCAGGGTGCCAGCCCACCGTAGTATATATATATCTATATATATATATATATATATATCTCTTATATATACTTCTATTCTGGTTCATCCAGCTTCCTCTTGAAATCCGGTCCAGCCCACATGGCATTTCTCAATTCCCATTACTCCTCTTCCAAACCCTTCCCCACGCTGCCTGCGGCATCCCATACACCCCCATGCCACTTTTCTCGAGTCCTCGTCCTGCTTCGGACTACCGCATTCCCTGCTCTTCTCTCATGACCCCATTGGTGTCACGTCACCGCCCAATATCTAGCCTGACCACGTGACCTTTCACTTTAGCCATGTCTGTGCCTGGGAGTCTTTTCCGTAGCCTGCTACAGGAAGGTACTCTCTTGACCATTGCCATTGGTTTCGCTCCTTGCTATTTTCGTTGTACTGAGACGGTTGTTTCCTAAGCCTTTGTTATAAAATGAACGACAGTATCTTCTCTGTCGACGGGTTTTTATACAACATCATCTGTATTCCGGATTTCCGGCAATTGCCTGTTCCTATCAGTGGGTTATTTCTTGACATAAATGGTTGATGAAGGCAATGCACTCTCACTACGACATAGGACAGTAGATTTTGTTGCATCACATTGGGACAGATTTGGAGACGTTCTTCCTGTTATTCTTTCCAATGCAAGTCGAGTTATCACAACAAGTCACGAGTACTACCAATACATGGCAACATCTACTGTTTATGGTGGTGAAGCTCTTTCTTTAGATCTTTCGACTCATTATCTGTCGTCTCCAGCAAAACACAAATTCACAACTACGTCTTTCAAGAAGTATTTCTTTCTTCTTGATTTCTGAATTCCTTTCTCATCGTTTTCCGTTCCTATTCTTACACTGCCCTATGCTATGGCAGGTGTCCACTAGTATATATATATATATATACACACATACAGTATATATATACTAGCTGTGTAAGCCCTTGCTTACAATGAATTCTGGCATTTCAATCAATCAATTGCATCGGTTGTGCATTAGCAGCTAAGCAAGGTTCTCTTTTGTCTGTGGTTTCGTTTTGTCAACCTGCTCGCCCCCCTTGTCAACCTGCGGCTAAGTGAGTTTCTCTTTCCTCTGAGGTTTCGTTTTGTCGATGTGCTCGCCTCATTTGTGTATTAGCGGCTAAGCAAGTTTCTCTCGTTTCTCGGTGGTTTCAATTTGATAATAGAGTCGCTATCTTTAGCTTCATGCTGTAGCCTCGCACTTCCAGGCCAGAGAGACAGACAGACACACACACACTTCCACGTGTAGATGTTTTTATATAAGATATTTAAAATCCAATGTCTGACTGTCTGTCTGTATGTCTGCCCGTTTTTCACGAGGGAACTATTTAACGGATTTAGATCTGTTTTTTTCTATAATTTGCTTGTACATTCCGGTTGATTTTGAGAGTTCTCTTGTCGTACTAAGCATCATAGTTCGTTTGCAGTACTGGTTTATTCGCACAAATCTGAGAGACAGGCTGCGGGCCGAAGGGAGGGGGAAGCCTGATGTCAGGAGTAAGGAGCCGAGCGGGTTCCTCCTCACTCACACGCCAGCCTCCGTTCTAGTCACTCTACCTCTTGCCACGTGTTGGAGCGCACCTTGCCTCCACTTAGCTAGCGATTCCTGTTAGTTCAGTCGACATTATCATCTAGAGATTGTTAAGGAGTAACGTTTGACGTTTTTGAGAGAGAGATCAGAGCTACGTGTGCTTTAGAGGGGAGCTGCTGATTGCCAGAGATATCACAGCCACGTGCCTTTCTCCCCACGCGGGGTACGCTCTCCCGTCAGAGCTGAACACGATCAGATACAGTGCCAGTGTTTGATGTTGGAGCATAACTACCTTCCGCTTGGACAGAATTACATTTTTGTTTATTCCATTTCTTGTGTCGTAATGAAATTTATTTTATCTTGTAGCGTTTTTGTAGGATAAATGTTTGAAATGTGGTACTTCTTTTTGACTCACCCTGTAGTTATCTGTTTTACCTGCCAAGTCAGGACACTAGGCTCCCACAACACTGACTTTAAGATTCTGTCATGATAATCACAAGAGCATTATCATCTACTGTATATGAGAGACCTGGTCTCAGAAACCATCAAGTCTATGCATTTTATGTGCTTTTTGAACCTTTGGGGTCATCCAGCTAATCCATGATGTTACTTAATCTCCTTGGCATTTTGTTTACCCCTGGAAAAATGCACCCAAAATGATGAATTTCTTTTACATTGTGAAATGATGAGCCTCGACACAAGACAAAGGTTTGGAGCAGCCAGCCGTTTACTTGACCATGGCTGCAAAAGGCAAAAATTAATAGAGTACAGAAAAGAGTCCAAAACAGTACCAACCAATGGAGGAAGGAAGTTGGGTTTTATAGGGAGAGGGGTCTGGCTGCAGCAACTGTGGAGCGCCACAGTAGGCGGAAACACGTGACGTCCACAGCAGGTCGGAAAAACAAAGTGACAGAAACCGCGCACGTGGATCGTAAAGGTTAGGACAGAGTTATTCATATACAAATGTGACGTTAGTATATGGGTGAATAAAACCATTGACATGAGACGAGTCTGCACACAAACAGCGGTGTGTTATGTTGACTAAACTTGTAAGAAAGAATATCACTGCCCTCTGTCCACATGCTGTTCATCATAAACTGAACTATTTCATGCTCAGTTCGCAACAATAGATCAAAACGGAAAGAAAACTATGATTTACGTGAGTGCGAAAATAAAAACACTACATACTATAAATATATATATATATATATATATAGATAGATAGATAGATAGATAGATAGTACAGTACCTGCCAAATAATACAAAGAGTACACCGCATGTGTTTCGCCCTAATTGGGGCTTATCAGGTGTGCACACCTAAGCTTCCTCTTACGGCGGTTGAACATTGGACATCAACGTTACGCCACAAAGGCTGCTTCGTTTATTTTGCAGGATTAATATTTTCATTATGGTCAACTAATGTGGAACTAAAATGAATAATATACTGTAATGTCAAATTGTACTGTATGCACAGTTCCGATCGGGCCGTGCCGTAAAGTGGATATTTTTGTTTTTAATGGTTTTTTCATTAAGCGCATGCGGTGTGTGTCACTACCTGATTCCCATTGCCGGACTGATCTGCGTGCGCGTGCGTATTGAAAGGCTACGTCATCACACACTTTACGGTGCTGCCCAATCTGTTTAACGCATGCGTGAATGCTTGAAGGCGGTCTCCGCCAACTGTGGAGGTCACGTGTTTCCGCTTACTGTGGAGCTCCACAGTGGCTGCAGCCAGGTGCTCTTGTTTATAGGGAGGTTTAAGGAAGTGATATCTTCCTCGGGGCTGGTACAGGAAGTGATGTCATCCTCGGGGCCGGGACAGGAAGTGATGTCGACCTCAGAGATAAGGCGGAAGTGACTTCTTCATACTCAGGCAGAATTTCCTGTATCTGGTGTGCGGAGACAAAATAAGAGGGTTGAGTGCACCCTGCCACCCCCTGGCGGGGCATGGAATTCCCTTCTTTTGGTCCTTGTGGCTGGCTTCCATGTGCATGTGCGTGACAACATGTAACAGAAACATGTGTAAGACGCTAGAGGTCGCTGTTGCCTCTTTCAACCCAATAGACAGACACTCACACAGGGTAAAACCACCAAGAAGATCTTTAATGATCTTTATCTTCTCAAAACAGTGCCCAAAAGCACCTCCGCCACCATACACAAGCAAAATAACAATAATCAGCACACAAATCTCTCCTCCACTCTTCTCACCAACCTCTGTCTTCCTTCCTCCCAACTCCGGCTCGCTTGCTGGGTCTCCACCAGTCCTTTATATAGTTCTTGACCCTGGAGTGCTTCTTTTCTTCCGGTCACGTGACTCATCTGCACTTCCGAGTCAGATGGAGATTTGTGGATTTCTTCACCCCGGAAGTACTTCTGTGGTTCTGTCCCTGTAACTCAGAAGTACTTCTAGGCTATACAGAAAGTGCAGATTTTCGAGCCCCTCTGTAGCATTTCCAGGCAGCACCCACAGCACCCTGCAGGGCTGTGAAGCTGAACTCCAACTCCCGAGGTGCCCTGCGGGAATCTGGGGTGCCGCTATGCTGCAGGGGCATCTCCATCTGGCGTTCTGGGGAAGGCAGTGTCCCTCTGTACCTGTTTTCCCCCATCTTACTCCTTTCTGGGTGTCCTGACTGGGCCGTCTGTCACACATGTCAATACCAAAAATCAACAACAACATTTATTTATATAGCACATTTACATACAAACAATGTAGCTCAAAGTGCTTAACATGATGACTGGAATAAATAATTCAAATTAGGGAACACTTATTAAGATAGAACAAAAGTAAGGTCCGATGGCCAGGGAGGACAGAAAAAATGAAAAAAAAAATCCAGAGGGCTGGAAAAAAAAATAAAATCTGCAGGGGTTCCTGGGCCACGAGACCACCCAGCCCCCCCAGGCATTCTACCTAACATCAGTGATCTCAATCAGTCCGCATGGTATTCAGGGTTTACATGGATGAACTTGATGATGACGGTCGTGTGGACTTGTGGCCTTTACTCCATCAATGTAGGGACATCACAGTGCTTTGATCAGGTGATGGAGACGCAGATCAGCACCACAGAAAACCAGAAAGAGAACAGGAGAGAAAGTAGAGGTTGGTACTGATTGTGGAGATATGATAATAATGATAATTCAATGCATAAAGAGATTATCAGGATTAAACGAAGATGAAGCTTTAAGAAAGCCATGTTAAAGTAATGAGTTTTTAGCAGTGTTTTATAAAGTGCTCCACCGTATCAGCCTGGTGAATTCCTATTGGTCAGCTATTCCAGATTTTAGGTGCATAACAGCAGAAGGCCACCCGCCTCACCACTTCTTTCAAGTTTAGCTCTTGGAATTCTAAGTAGACACGACATAACGGGTGGAGTGGTGCCTCTGAGGCTAAGGCTCTGCGCTGGTATCCTGAAGGTTGCCGGTTCGAATCCCCGTCACTGCCAAAAGCGATCCTACTCTGCTGGGCCCTTGAGCAAGGCCCTCAACCTTCAATTGTTCCAGGGGCGCTGCACAATGGCTGACCCTGTGCTCTGACCCCAAGGGGTATTCGAAAACTAATACATTCTTAGTACAAGAAATTGTGTAAGGGAAAACAAAAAATGAAATACTGTAGGAGAGGTATATCGAGTGCTCACCAATGCAGATTCACTATGCGTCCTTCGTGTGGTATGTTTTGAGATAGTCAACAGCACACAGCCTGATGTGCCTGAAGTGGAACAGTAGATGGGTGCTTCTTTGCATACTTTTTTTTATATTTTCTTCTGTTGTTTGAGCACCAGAGGGTAGATTGTCAGTGCCCTTGTGTTATGGTTGGCTGCCCAGCGCATGGCTTAGTGACTTTCAAATTTCCCTGAAATAGACATTGACAGTGGCTGTGTTGTTAAACACTGCTTAAGGGGCGAGCGTCTTTCTTGTTGTTCCACTCAATCTCAATCATTTTATCTTTTTCCAATGTGAAGCTTCACACGACTGACTTCACCAGGCTTATCATGGCGGTTTAGTCACACTGTACCGTATGCGTCAGTTTTACTCTCCGTGTTACTGTTGCTTTTACCCTGTGTCCTGGGTGTCTGTCTGTTGGATTTAAAGGGGCAACAGCTACCCCTAGCGTCCACAACTTATACTGACCACTGCAATCTATGACAATACCGTACGTATTCCTTTTTCGATTGAGTACTATTGTGAATTACAACTCTGCACGACCCAAAAAGCACGCAAGCCAAAACAATTCACAACCCTTAGTTTCTGAACCTATGGTGTAGACCAGTGGTTGTTCAACTTTTCTTTTCACAACGCAGTTTTGCCTTTTTTATGTCTCCAAAACCCAGATTTGCTATCAACAGTTCCCCCTTAGAAAATCCCTATCAGCCGACAACCAATTGTCCCGGAGAGAATCACAGACATAGGTCTTACGTCTTAGCGGATCAATGGCATTTGCTTAAACTAAATGTGATGATCCAGAACAATGCACTTCACAAACCATTCACAAATTTTTCCAATTGAGTTCTATTCAAACAATTACGTGACCCAAAAATATTCACAACCCATGAACCTATGGTGTAGACCAGTGGTTGTTAAACCTCTTTTCTCACAACCAATTCTGCCATTTTGTGCCTCTCAAACCCAGATTTGCTATTAACAGTTCCCCCTTGGAGAACCCCCTGTCGGCACTCATCCCTCTTCTTCTTCTTTCGGCTTCTCCCGTTAGGGGTTGCCACAGCAGATCATCTTCTTCCATATCTTTCTGTCTTCGTCATCTTGTTCTGTTACACTCATCACCTGCATGTCCTCTCTCACCACATCCATAAACCTCTTAGATCTTCCTCTTCTCCTCTTTCCTGGCAGCTCTATCCTTAGCAGCCTTCTCCCAATATACCCAACATCTCTCCTCTGCACATGTCCAAACCAACGCAATCTCGCTTCTCTGACTTTGTCTTCCAACTGTCCAACTTGAGCTGACCCTCTAATCAACCTTCTCCATGTTGAAAATCGTCCCTGAACGAATCACAGAGAGAAGTCTTAGTCTTAGTGGAGCAATGGCGTTTGCTTATACTGCCTGCAGCCATTCATGACAAGACTCTTCACAAACCCTACGCGCCGTTGTTCGGACTGAGTTCTATAGTGAATCATAACTCGTCGTGACTGATTGTTTAAGAACCTACGGTTTACAGTAATAAACTCCTAAGATAAAACAAGATATAACAAATATTGTGAATTTTAAAGAGCAAATTCTTTAATGTTATGTTTCCATGATTCAGAACATATTATCAAAAAAATAATATCAATCTCTTGAGTCATAGAGCTGCAAAGTTAATGATAACACAATATCATTATACAGAAATGTTAATGTATTTAGTTAATTAGTTTCATAATCAAGAGCAATGTAGAAACTTAGATGGCATATAAAGCCAATGTGCAAATTGTAAGCACTGTCACTGAAAATTATTCTTAATTGGCTGATTCATAAAGGGCATTTGCATTACAAAGCGTCACTTATCATAACACTGGAATAGCACCGAGCAACACTTTATTCTTCTACATATTTTCTTTATAATACAAAAAGGTCATTCCAGTTTTTATTGCCATTTATAAAGACCATCAGTTCTGCAGCATACTAAAGCTGTTTTAAGATCTGAATACGACTATATTTCTGACAATGTTAGTTTAGTGGCTGATTAAAAAAAGGAATCTGCAAAACTTTTAAGCATTTAGATTTTTATTTGAAGCAACACCATTGAAAACAAGTCCAGAAGACAGTCTTAAATAAAGAAAAAAAAAGTAGATTCCCCAAATCAAGATGACCACCTAAATGGAGGGAGAGCGTATAGTCCCTGAATTCTACTTCAACCCGGATGGTCCGTTTTACAAGAGACTTTCTTTTGTGAAAGAAATGTAGACAACTAGTGAAGTGTACCACCATCTTTTATAGTGGCTACATAGTGACATTATGCGCCATGTCCTTTCCAAAATCCAGATTCATCTCCTGGCTCCAGCCTTATTTTGCTGTGTGATAGCGCAGCTTGTAATAATATTATTTTTGAATTTTTATTTTTCATATTTTTATCTATTTTCTGTTATGTTTTCATTTATAATTCACTGGGTGGACAAGGACATTAGAACAATCTAGACAAGAACAGGCCATTCAGTGCCACAAAGCTCGCCAGTAATATCTTCTTAATTCTTCTAAAATAACATCATGTTCAGTTTAGTCCAGTGGATGAAGAGTGTGACTTTAAAATGAGTTCATCAAGAACACGGGGACACAGTTGAAAACTTGTTAAGCAGAAATTTCACACAAACATTAGGAAGTTTTTCATAACACAGTAAACCATAGACATTTGGAATAAGTGACCAAGTAACATGGTAGAAAGTAGGACTTCAGGGACCTTCAAAACTTAACATTTAAAAAAACAAAAAAGCAGATTCCCTAAATCAAGGTGACCACCTAAATGGAGGGAGAGCGTATAGTCCCTGAATTCTACTTCAACCTGGATGGTCCGTTTTACAAGAGACTTTCTTTTATGAAAGAAATGTAGACAACTACTGAAGTGTACCACCATCTTTTATAGTGGCTACATGGTGATGTTATGCGCCGTGTCCTTTCCAAAATCCAGATTCATCTCCTGGCTCCAGCCTTATTTTGCTGTGTGATAGCGCAGCTTGTAATAATATTATTTTTGAATTTTTATTTTCATGTTTCCATCTATTTTCTGTTATGTTTTCATTTATAATTCACTGGGTGGACAAGGACATTAAAACAATCTAGACGAGAACAGGCCATTCAGTGCCACAAAGCTCGTCAGTAATATCTACTTAATTCTTCTAAAATAACATCATGTTCAGTTTAGTCCAGTGGATCAAGAGTGTGACTTTAAAATGAGTTCATCAAAAACACGGGGGACACAGTTGAAAACTTGTTAAGCATAAATTTCGCACAAACATTAGTAAGATTTTCTTTACACAGTAAATTATAGACATTTGGAATAAGTGATCAAATAGTGTGGTAGAAAGTAGGGACCTTCAAAAGAATTAAGTAGATATTATTGGCGAGCTTTGTGGCACTGAATGGCCTGTTCTTGTCTAGATTGTTCTAATGTCCATGCCCAACCAGTGCATTATAAATGCAAACATAACAGAAAATAGATAAAAATTAAAAAAAATAATATCATTACAAGCTGTGCTATCACACAGCAAATAAGGCTGGAGCCAGGAGATGAATTTGGATTTTGGAACGGACACGGCGCATAATGTCACTATGTAGCCAATATAAAAGATGGCGGTGCACTTCACTAGTTGTCTACATTTCTTTCATAAAAGAAAGTCTCTTGTAAAACGGACAATCCGGGTTAAAGTAGTATTCAGGGACTTTTCCATTTAGGTGACACCTTCCATTTAGGTGGTCATCTTGATTTGGGGAATCTGCTTTTTTTTTTTTTTTTTAAATGTTAAGTTAAGTTTTGAAGGTCCCTAAAGTCCAACTTTTTATCACACTATTTGATCACTTATTCCAAATGTCTATAATTTACTTTGTAAAGAAAAACTTACTAATGTTTGTGCGAAATTTATGCTTAACAAGTTTTCAACTGTGTCCCCGTGTTTTTGATGAACTCATTTTAAAGTCACAGTCTTGATTAACCTGGACTAAACTTAAAGGACACGGCGCATAACGTCACCATGTAACCACTATGAAAGATGGTGGTACACTTCACTATTTGTTTACATTTCTTTCATTATTATAAATGTAAACATAACAAGAAAGAGATCAGAATATGAAAAATAATAATTCATGTGTTAATGTGTTATTAACACACACAGCACATTATTAGATTGTGTGACATAAAATGTGGTGATGTTCAAGTGAACACTAAGGGGTCAGTTCTCAACATCTGACACTCAGTCCATCCTTTCATTCAACCACTCATCCATCTCTTCATCTTCTGATCCAACTTGAATTAATGTCAAGATCATAGAAGGCCTTAGCACTAGGGCTCAAGGAAGAACTAACCCTGGATGGACCCGGGCGCTGGACTACCATTCCGAATGTGAGGTGCCAGTCAACTTGACAGCACATTAAGAGTCTATTTTTGAAAAACAATGAGGGGAATTCCGGATGAATACCTGGTGGGTAATTTTCCAGCATCTGCCCCTCAACGCAACCGTCCTCTCATGGCGGTAGAAAACAGTCTTTAGGTATTGAGAGGCAAAGTCATGAAAGGCCATAGAAAGCACAGGGTGGCAAAGTCCAAAGCAGAGCATTGATGGTGACAGGGAGAGTTTCAGAAGCTCATTTTCATACTTTTTGTCATTTGCTATTTTGAGTTGATTTTCGGCCTCCACAAGTTAGTCATCACACACCTCCAGATTGTTTAGAGTAGAAGCGACTGCTCAGCGCTCACATTGATGTTCGGAGTTTGAATTAATGGGCCAAGAAGCATTTTAATCTAAGTTCTTATTTGTTTTATTTGTTACGATTGTGAAGAACTTGGAATAGCAGAAAATCAAGAGCAAGAAAAGAAACCCAGATTACTAAAACAGAGCTTTACCTTTTAAAACTTCTGTTTTATGTCGAGGTAGAATGCAGAAGGCCCGTGACTAAGTCGGGTGTACGACAGCCCCTGCCTGATAAGAGCCTATATGGATGATCTAACCATCACGACAACATCGGTCCCAGGGAGCAGGTAGATCCTACAAGGACTTGAGAGACTCATCACATGGCCAAGGATGAGTTTTAAGTCTTCCAAGTCAAGGTCCATGGTGCTAAGGAAGTGGAAGGTGACTGATAAGTACCGATTTGCTATCATGGGAACAGCCATCCCATCCATCACTGAACAGCCAGTCAAGAGTTTGGGGAAAGTCTTTGACTCAAGTCTGAAAGACACAGCTGCCATTCAGAATCCACCCAGGAGCTCGGGACATGGCTCACCAAGGTTGATAGGTCTGGCAATCCTGGTAGGTTTAAAACCTGGATTTATCAGCGCTTAATCCTGTCCAAAGGTCTATGACCTCTGCTGGTATATGCAGCCCTGTTTTCAACAGCTGAGTCCCTTGAAAAGAAGATCAGCAGCTTTCTTCAGAGATGGCTGGGACTCCCACAAAACCTCACCAGCGCAGCATTGTATGGAACAAGTAACACCCTGCGGCTACCATTTAGCGGCCTCACTGGAGAATTCATGGTGGCACACACCAGAGAAGCACTACAGTGCAGGGACTCCAAGGATAGTAAGATGTCAGCAGCTGGCATTGAGGTGAGGACAGGCAGGCAATGGAGGGCGGAGAAGGTTGTGGAGGTGGCAGAGTCTCTCCTGAGACAGAAAGCTCTGGTGGGCACCATGGCAACAGGTAGGGCAGGTCTCTGCTGCTTCCCAAAGTCCCAGGTCGGCAAGGCTCAGGGCAAGGAGAGAATCCATCTACTCCAGGAAGAGGTCCGAGCAAGGCTGGAGGAAGAGAGAGTGAGCAGGTGCAGTAGGACTCCGGCAACAGGGTGCGTGGACAATGTGGGAGAGTACTCTCCAGTGAAGGATGACCTGGTTGGACATCATGCAGGGAGATTTCTTTTGTGTCCGGTTCCTGGTGCAGGTGGTCTACAATGCCCTGCATAGCCCTGCAAACATCCAAGTCTAGGGGAAGAGCGAGACACCCTCCTGTCCACTTTGTTCAGGAAGATGCTCTCTAGAATATCTACTCCGCAGCTGCCCCAAGGGACTGGCAGATGGCCACTATAGGTGGCGCCATGACAAGGTGCTCAAGGCAGTTGCTGAAAACTTGGCTTCAGCCATCAACACAAGCAGACTCCTCCACGGCTCAAAGGACGCAGTTACGTTCGTTAAAGCGGGAGAGCAATCCCAGGCAAAGGCAGCAGTAGTAACAGGCCTCTTCCACACAGCCTCTGACTGGCAACTGCAGGCTGACTTGGGAAAGTAACAACAACAACAACAACATTTATTTATATAGCACATTGTGATACAAACAGTAACTCAAAGTGCTTTACATAATAAAGAATAGAAAAATAAAAGAAACAATAAGAAAACAAAATAAATCAACATTAATTAACATCGTAGTAAGTAAGGTCCAATGGCCAGGGGGGACAGAAAAAACAAAAAAACTCCAGACGGCTGGAGAAGAAAATTAAATCTGTAGGGATTCCAGACCATGAGACCGCCCAGTCCACTCTGGACATTCTACCTAACATAAATCAAACAGTCCTCTTTGGATCTAGGGTTCTCACGGAAGGACTTGAAAATGATGGTCACGTAGACGTCTGCCTTTTAATCCATCCATCATTGTTGGAGCATCATGAAGTTTTGAGTAGGTGGAGGTGGCGCAGGCTACCACCACAAAGAAACCGGAAAAAGAAACAGAAGAGAGAGTAGGGGTCAGTACGGATTTTAGAGCCACCATGAATAGTTATTATGAGGAATTGAACATACAGAGTATCAGGATTAAGTTAAAGTGAAGTTATAGAAAGCCCATGTTAAAGTAATGTGTTTTCAGCAGCGTTGTAAAGTGCTCTACTGTATCAGCCTGGTGAATTCCTCTTGGCAGGCTATTCCAGATTTTAGGTGCATAGCAGCAGAAGGCCGCCCGCCTCACCACTTCTTTTAAGTTTTGTTCTTGGAATTCTAAGGAGACACTCATTTGAGGATCTGAGGTTACGATTTGGAATATAAGGTGTCAGACATTCCGATATATAAGATGGAGCGAGATTATTTAAGGCTTTATAAACCATAAGCAGAATTTTAAAGTCAATCCTGAATGACACAGGTAACCAGTGTAGTGACATCAAAACTGGAGAAATGTGTTCAGATTTTCTTTTCCTAGTTAGGATTCTAGCAGCTGCATTCTGCACTCGTTGCAAGTGATTTATGTCTTTTTTGGGTGGTCCTGAGAGGAGTGCGTTACAGTAATCTAGTCGACTGAAAACAAACACGTGGAGTAATTTCTCAGCATCTTTCAGTGATATAAGAGGTATAACTTTTGCTATGTTTCTTAAGTGAAAAAATGCTGTCCTAATGATCTGATTAATATGCGATTTAAAATTCAGATTACAGTTAACAATTACCCCTAAACTTTTTACCTCCGTCTTGACTTTTAATCCTAATGTATCCAGTTTATTTGTAATAGCTTCGTTGTATCCATTATTGCCAATCACTAAGATTTCAGTTTTCTCTTTATTTAACTTGAGAAAGTTACTATTCATCCATTCTGAGATACAAGTCGGACATTGTGCTAGTGAATCGAGAGAGTTGGGGTCATCAGGTGCTATTGATAAGTACAGCTGTGTGTCATCAGCATAGCTGTGGTAGCTCACGTTGTGCCCTGAGATAATCTGACCTAACGGAAGCATGTAGATTGAGAATAACAGCGGACCCAGGATAGAGCCTTGTGGAACACCATATTGGATATCATGTGTCTTCGAGTTGTAATTACCACAACTAACAAAGAAATTTCTCCCTGTCAGATAGGATTCAGACCAATTTAAGACCCTGCCAGAGAGGCCCACCCATAGACTAAGGCGATTTCTAAGAATGTTGTGATCAATGGTGTCAAATGCAGCACTCAGATCTAAGAGGATGAGAACAGATAAATGGCCTCTGTCTGCATTCACCCACAAGTCATTTACTACTTTAACGAGTGCAGTTTCTGTGCTGTGGTTTGTTCTAAAAACGACTGAAATTTATCAAGAATAGCAGGTTTATTGAGGTGGTCATTTAACTGCATAATGGCTGCCTTCTCCAGAACTTTACTTAAGAAAGGCAGGTTAGAGATGGGTCTAAAATTTTCAAGAGCCGATGGGTCAAGATTGGTTGTGCCTACTTCTGCCATGATAGGTGCGACCTACAACCTGTTATTGAAATAATCACATGAAGTCGTGTCACTGTTCCCCAATCTCCTCATGTCGCTAAGTAGGCACTGCAGTTTTAAGTAATTTTAGATGATTGGTGACACTAAATAGGCCATGTGCGCTTGTGTGTTCGTGTGTGTGTGAATGAACCTTACATCGAGTCGGCGTCTGATGCATTTCTGTTTTAAAATTATACTGCGGGTGAAGTCGCCACATTTTGCAGAACAGAAATTAAATTTGTAGACCATTGGTAAAGCTGCCAGACGTTATTGTCATTAAGATGTCACATATGAAAATCTTTTGACAACGGATATCTTTGTGTTTTTTTCCACCCGCCTGAATTTTATTCTCTTCTAAATCTTTTTGAAAACACCTTGAAGCCATTACAGCATCGAGAGCACACAAAAACACGGTGAATGAACGTAGAAGTCCCACATGCCCATTATCATGACATCTGCAGTCTTCTACTTTTTTGTTACTTAGCATCCGGTATTATGCTCTTAGGCAGTCATTGTGAAGGCACTCACGGAAAGTGGCGAAGCATCGCATTTCCAGCAGGGATTATTTGGATGTTTTCGTGCTAGAAAGAGAGAAAAAAGGAGGCCTGTCTAAAGTTATTGGGTGTAATAGCAAGAGACTCAACTCTCAGGTGTACTCTGAAAAGAAATGATATTTTCTAAGAAAAAGCAATGTGCAACTTTTCTAAAATAACACCTTCTAAATCAACCACATTGGACAACAAAGACTTTGTTTCCTGAACACCTTTGGCTGTTTCTTATTGCATTTGGTCTGCTGATTACAAAAATCACCTGTAAATTTTCAAATAATGCACCGTTTTAGTGAAATCGCCTATTTTTGTGGTGTGAAGGACTGATAGATAGATAGATAGATAGATAGATAGATAGATAGATAGATAGAGGTGCTTTATAATAGATAGATAGATAGATAGATAGATATAAGAAAGGCACTATATAATAGATAGATAGATAGATAGATAGATAGCCACCCTAACCCCGACACAAACTTGCGGGACATCAATTGCCACACAGCGTCTTCCACAGCACACAAACCACAGAACATAACACAGTACCTTCTTCCTGCCAGTCCTTCTGGCTCCACTCCTCCTCAGGCTTTGTCCTCTTCCTCCCGACTCAGGCCATTGAGTGGTGCTGACTGGCTCCTTTTTATAGGGTGCCCGGAAGCCACACGGCTTTGCCCCCAAACACACACACCAACACTGACGAAGTCTGAGCCGTGATATTCTTTAAAACACAATGCACTCCGCTAATCCGTCCGTCACAGACCCAGACGCACTTCACTACAGGCGTCTCTGTCACTCTCATGTTAAAGCTTCTTTAAGTCTTCCGGTTTCATTTTCCATTGTAATTGTTTTTAACTCTTGTGAAGTGCTTAGAAAATATATATATATGAATATTTAAAAATTCTGGTATTTCCAAATGATGTTGTCTGAATTCTCAAACTTTTACTTGCAATAAAAAAAAATTCACGATATGCAGTCAATGGAATATGCAGTTCATATGTAATAAGAGATAGAAATGCCTTACTAGACATTTTATATCACAGCAACTCTCCGAAACATTACAAACTCTGAATGTTTATCTTATATTTCTTTGAAATCTGTACGTTTCTGGACACTTGGATCCTGTAGTTTATGTTTCCTATTCACAGGTCCTGACAGGTCCATGTATAACTCTCACGTTGGAGATAAATTGTCGCTCAGAACAAATGCATTAAACAATGTTTGGAGCTGGCAAGGCTTTAGGGCTCTGGGTTACAAATTACCTTTTGGGCAACACCTTTTGTAGATGGAAGGATTAATCACAGTGAAGCTTGCAGTCAGTCATCCAACCTGCGAGGAAAATGCATTTTTGGCCAGGAAACGGAATTCTGGTCTTCAGTTAAAGCTTTGGAAAAGAAACAGACATATTATATATACAGCAGCTCTCCATGATGTTTGGGACAAAGACACATTGCTCCCTGATTTATTCCCCTCATCTCAACAGTTTAAAATTACAAATCAGACAATTCAGACTTGTGATTAAAGTGTGCATTGCAGACTTTCATTTAAGGGGATTTGCAGACAACACTTTTCTAAATGGTCCTCTTATTCCAGGGCACCAGAATATTGGGACACAGCAATGGCTGGTCATATTTAGTTCCTTGTCGCATATCCCTCACATGTAATGACTGCTTGAAGTCTGCCATTCACAGACATCAGTAGGTGCTGAGGGTCTCCTCTGTTGATGTTCTGCCAAGCCTCTAATGCCACCATCTTCAGTTCCTGCTTGTTTTGGGGGGCTTGTCCCCTTACATTTTCTCTTCAGCATATCGAAGGCCTGTTCACTTAGATTAAAATTGGGTGACAGGCTTGGCCATTTCAAGAATTGTCCATTTTTATTAGCTTTGATAAACTTCTGTCCTGCCTCAGCAGTGTGTTTGGCTCATTATCTTCTTGTAGGTTGAAGTGCTGTCCATTGAGTTTGGAGGTCTTTACTGGAACTCGAGCAGATCGGGTGTTTCTCTACACTTCAGAATTGATTGTGCCACTGTGGTCAGCAGTTCCATCACCATTGAAGAGCAGTGTGCCAGGACCTGTGGCAGCCATACATGCCCAAGCCATAATACCCCCAGTACCGCCATTTTTAACAGATGAGGTGGTCTGCTTTGGATCACGTGCAGTTCCTTTTCATTTCAACACTTTGCTCCTGTAATCACTGAACTGATCAAAGAACATTAGAACAATTTGGACAAGAGCAAGCCATTCAGCCCAACATGGCTGGTGGATTTTAGGGTGGCACAGTAAGGAGTCCAGGGATCATGTCCCGGGTCCTCCCTGTTCAGAGTTTGCTTGTTCTACCCATTTCTTTATGGGGTTCCTCATTAAAACAATCCAGAAGAGAGTAGGCCATTCAGCCCAACAAAGCTCACCAGTCCTGTCCACTTATTTCTTCCAAAAAACATCAAGTCAAGTTTTGAAAGTCCCTAACGTCTTACTGTCTACCACACTACTTGGTCTCTTATTCCAAGTGTCTATCGTTCTTTGTGTAAAGAAAAACTTCCTAATATTTGTGTGAAATTTACCCTTAACAAGTTTCCAACGGTGTCCCCGTGTTCTTGATGAACTCATTTAAAAATCACCATCTCGATCCACTGTACTGATTCCCTTCATAATTTTAAACACTTCACTCAGGTCTCCTCTTAATCTTCTTTTGCTTAAACTGTAAAGGCTCAGCTCTTTTAATCTTTCTTTCATAACTCATCCCCTGTGGCCCTGAATCAGCCTAGTCGCTTTTCTCTGGACCTTTTCTTGTGCTGCTATGTCCTTTTTGTAGCCTGGAGACCAAAACTGCACACAGGACTCCAGATGAGGCCTCACCAGTGTGTTATAAAGCTTGAGCAGAACCTCCTGTGACTTGTACTCCACACATCAAGGCGCTATATAACTTGACATTCTGTTAGCCTTCTTAATGGCTTTTGAACACTGTCGGGAAGTTGATAGCATAGAGTCCACTATGACTCCTAAATCCTTCTCATAAGGTGGACTCTCAATTTTCAGACCCCCATTGTGTATTCAGACCTAATAAGACCTAAACTTAATGCAGTGTTAATCTCAGCTGTTTTAATTTTTCCTCATAACTCATCCCCTGTAGCCCTCAATTAGCCTTATTGCTCTTCTCTGGACCTTCTCTAGTGCTGCTATGTCCTTTTTGTAGCCTGGAGACCAAAACTGCACGCAGGACTCCAGATGAGGCCTCACCAGTGTGTTATAAAGCTTAAGCAGAACCTCCTGTGACTTGTACTCCACACACCAAGGCGCTATATAACCTGACATTCTGTTAGCCTTCTTAATGGCTTCTGAACACTGTTGGGAAGTTGATAGCTTAGTGTCCATTATGACTCCTAAATCCTTCTCATAAGGTGTACTGTCGATTTTCTGACCGCCCATTGTGTATTCAAACCTAGTTTTTACTTCCTATGTGTAATTATTCACATTTGCTGTTTTTTTCTATCACTCCCCACTACACAACACAGTACAAAGCACCACATAGCACACAGTCCTTTCTTCCTTCTCTCTCTTCCTCTGTCGCCTCCACTCCTCCTCGCAAGCTTTACATTTACTGACATTAAATTTCATTGTCCACAAATCTGCCCAAGCCTGTATGCTATCCAATCCCTTCTGTAATGATATAACAGATTCCACCTATCTTGGTATCATCTGCAGACTTAACTAGCTTGTTACTTATATTCCTATCCAAATCATTTATCTACAGTATCTCTATATATAATCTTCATTTGGATCTTGATCTTTGTTTGTCCGCGAATGAATTACAAGAAGAAGCACTAGATGGCAGTAGAGAGACAGCTAAAACATAGGCATTGCATTAAGAATCTCCTCCAGGCTTATACTACTGAAGACTGTAGTACTCCAGTCACACCTCAAAACACAGACATTCAAACTAAACAAATTGTTGTGCTTTAAATTAACTAAAGAGATCTTCATGTAGATCTTGATCTTTGTTTGTCCGCGAATTCCACCAATGCGTAGACCACCTTCCAGTTTAGTACGTTGTTGTTACTCACGGATGTCAAAAATGTGCCGGAATAACGAAAGGGGTGGTGGACAGTGTTACGCTGGTTAGCTCCTGAGGCCTGGTTAGAGAATGAGATTGCCGAAGATAAAAGGTTCATGCCTACGTAACATGTGACTGAAAGAAAGACAGTGGGTAAAATGAATGACAATGTAACAGCACGTTCCGGAAATTATTATAGTCTCGTTGTAGCCAGCGAGTGCTGCGCGTCTCACAGTTGTACCGTGGCTTGCTCACATGTCAGTGAATTGATGCCTATTTATGCTTTAAAGAGCCTGGATACCTATGTGTTCCCCTTTTATAACCATTGCTCCGTGTATATTGCCTTACTCTTTGGATTGCCACAAAGCAACCTGCGAGATTAGAGAAAGGTTGAGAAGACATCGTGAGAGGAAACGATAGTGTCGTGAAAACGAGACGGACTGTGAACAGACAGAAGCAGAAATGTTCCCACACCACCACATAATTACGATTTGGACAGTGATTCCGAGTAGGCCGTTCCTATCAAATCAATATCCAAGGGTTTTCTTTTGTAATTTTGTTTCCCTTATAAAAAGTCATAATGCTGTGTGACGATGGGCCCAGTTCACGACTGGCAGCCGCGTTTAAACAGGGAGCCCTTCATAGACAACTTTAACACGCGCAACGTAGTTGGGCGCACATGGCTAGTGTATATATATAAAAGGAGAGTTGGGATCCGAGAGACTGTGTTTGTGGAGGGATGGAGAGTTAAGGCGGGTGGGGGAGTCACGTGATCATCTCCCCTCCCATTCACCTCATTTCATTCACTTCATTTTGCTCCTCAGCTGACGCGGTCCTGCCGTTCTTTTTCCTTAGTGTTTAGTCGTCTCTCCTTTACTGATTTACTGTTTACTAGACGCAGTACTTACTGAATAGTATTTTTTCCTTTAGTGTTTCTACTTAGTGTTTAGTAGACGCGGTGTGCCGGTGTTTCTGGCGGTGTTGCAGTTTACTGTTACTTTTTACTTCGTTTTTGTATTTTAGTGTTTAGTAGACTTTTAGTTTTACTGTTGCTTTTTACTGTTGTTCCCGGGTGGTGTTGCCCTTTTTTACTTTATCTCATTTAGTGTTGTTCTCGGCGGTGTTGCTGTTTTTCCCGTTTCTATTTTTTATGTAGCATGTTCACAAATTAGTCATAGAGAAAATTTATATATTTTGGCTCCAGGAGGACAAACCAAAAATGTTGTATATAAAGAAGCTCTATAAGTCGCATGTAGATATGTAATTATTCCAACTACAGCGACTGCAGCTTAGCGCACAAGGTCTACTAGTATCTATTAAAAGTATTAGAGGCCCCTGGACTGACCCCTGCTGGTCACCACTCTTAACGTCACCCAGTTCTGATTAGGTTCTTCACACCATCAGTCTCTGCTTCCTGTGTCTGAGCCAATTCTGTACCCATCTACACACCAAACCCTGAACTGCCACTTCTTTTAGTTTGATGCCCACCTTCTAATGTGGCACCTTATCTAATGCTTTCTTATATCAAATGCTTTCTGAAAGAGTTCCATTTTTTTTGTCTCATCAGACCAGATAGTCATTTTTCCACATCATCCCAGAGTCTTTTAGATGCCATTTCCAAAACTCTTAAGTTGCCCAGTCTACCATGAATATCACATTGATGGAGTGCTGCTGAGATGGCTATACTGCAAATAAAAGTGACAACAGGGGCAATGGAAAAACCACAGCAAGACACCCCCCAAAAAGGGAATGGTGGTCATAGACAATCACTCTCTCCTTATCCTTCCTGACTGATTCTTCTTTAGTTTTGTGTTTTGCTAGTGCCCTTGTCACTACTGGTAGCATGAGGTGATACCTGCAGCCCATTCAGGTTCCACAGGTAGTCCAGCTGCTCCTGGATGGCACATCCATACATCCGTCGCATCAGGATTGTGCAGTTCTGTCAGAACCAAAATACGAAAACAAAGACTAAGATGGTGGTGTGATGTGAGATTTTGCATATAACTTGATAAATGTTTTGTATGTCTTTATTTGGAATCTAGGCGAGACAATGTAATTTAGTGTTACTTTGGTGAGAGGCATTTATGTTTGCCATTACGACTTTTCTTTGTAATTTTACGACAGGATTTGGGGGATGTGTCTTAAACCAGTTTGATGAGTATTTCTTGGATAAAATCTATTCTCCCATTCCCCACACAAAACCAGGTTAGAGTAATATACGGTCGGGTTGAGGAGATAAGATGTTCTATTCACCCATTGGTCTGAGGTATGGCTGTTTGGAATTGGCTTGTCTCAGAGGCCTTCAAGTACCATGATATCCTATTGGCTGTAGGGAGTTGGACAGAAAACCTATAAATTTGCTTGCTCAACCACATTCTCTCTCTCTAACCAATATATAATGAAGAAGCATCTCTCTTGCTAACCTGTGATGATGAAGACAACACAATGAAGAGCACAGCTCAGCAGCCATATTGAACAGACATGTGGCTAAAAGCCGAGCACCAATGATGCCTTAACTAGAGACATTTTAAGTAACTGCAAGTCTGTGTGCCACCTGAATTACACACCACCATTTAATCAGGTTGTATGGCTGCCAACATTCAAATATACTTTGCATTTTGTTATTATTTATGAATATTATCAGTAATACATTATTTTATGTGTAACTTAACTCCTGCTCGTCTTTTTACTACATCTAATTGCCTGAGGTTATAGATATAGAAGGGAAGGTGGGGTTAAGATAGATAGATAGATAGATAGATAGATAGATAGATAGATAGATAGATAGATAGATAGATAGATAGATAGATAGATAGATAGATAGATAGATAGGAAAGGCATTATATGATAGATAGATAGATAGATAGATAGATAGATAGATAGATAGATAGATAGATAGGAAAGGCATTATATAATAGATAGATAGATAGATGTGAAAGGCACTATATAATAGATAGATAGATAGATAGATAGATAGATAGATAGATAGATAGATAGATAGATAGATAGATAGATAGATACTTTATTAATCCCAAGGGGAAATTCACATAATCCAGCAGCAGTATACTGATACAAAGAAACAATATTAAATTAAATAGTAATAAAAATGAAAAAAAAAAAATTAAAATAAAATTAATGATAGCATTTACTCCCCCGGGTGGAATTGAAGAGTCACATAGAGTGGGGGAGGAAGGATCTCCTCAGTCTGTCAGTGGAGCAGGACGGTGACAAAAGTCTGTCACTGAAGCTACTTCTCTGTCTGGAGATGACACTGTTCAGTGGATGCAGTGGATTCTTCACGATTGACAGGAGTTTGCTTAATGCCCGTCGCTCTGCTACAGATGTTAAACTGTCCAACTTCAATCCTACAATAGTTAAGTTAAGTTATATACAATAATACCTTATACGAGGTGTGGCAGAAAAGTAATGAGGCTGGCAAACTGCAAGCGATCTGGCAACGCTGCGCTGTTGTCCTTGATAGAGCACGTGTATCAGTACCCTCCCATAGCTCAGTGCGAGTTTCAACTCCTTCCGTTAACTACGTGATTTTTGTGACTGCTATTAACGAAGTTGTGTTTTTGCTTGTGTGTCACGCAAAATGGAACAGCGGAATTTGGAGCAACGTTGTGCCGTTAAATTTTGTGTTAAGCTTGGAGAATCGGCAAGTGTGACGTTTGAAAAGTTAAAACAGGCCTATGGGGAACATTCTTTATCCCGAGCTCAAGTTTTTCAGGGAGGCCTTCAACTTCGAAAACCAATGAAAACATCGAACGTGTGAACACTCTTGTGAGATCAGACCGTCATTTAACATTAAGAATGTTGAGTGAACAATTAAATTTGAACAGATTTACCGTTCATCAAATTTTGACTGAACATTTGCACATGTGAAAGGTCTGTGCCAAAATGGTGCCGAAAAACTGCCCTCTCCATAACAGAATTGTTGACCTCAAAAGGCATTCCTGTGGTTCCCCAGCCCCCTTATTCACCTGACCTCAGTCCGTGTGACTTTTTCCTTTTTCCTAAACTGAAAATGTCCTCAAAGGACGTCATTTCGGGACTCTAGAAAACATCCAAAAGAGTGTAACGGACATGCTGAAGACCATACCGGTTGAAGACTTCCAGCGCTGCTACCAATAGTGGGAACAACGTCTCCATCGGTGTGTAGCTGCGCAAGGGAACTACTTTGAAGGGGATAACATTGATGTTTGAAAAAAATAAAAACTTTGGCAAATAAAAAATCAGTCTCGTTACTTTTCTACCACACCTCGTATACAGTGGTAAGTTTGTGAGATTAGGCATTCTAAGGCTACATATTAATAATACAATAGGGGAAAGCAGAGCAATATATATTACTCTACCAAGATAAAACAGATGGAATGAATAGTGATAGGACAGGAGTCTATGGTGTCCAACGTTGGACGACAGCGGAGAATAAGAAAATGTGTGGTGAAAGTGAAGGGATCTGTTTCTGAAGTTTGAGTGCATGTAACTTGTGAAGTGGTGGGCATAACAGGTGGCTGCGTGGGATTCCTCCCACAGTCCAAAGACATGCAGGTTAGGTGCATTGACCATCCTAAATTGTGTGTGTGTGCCCTTCGGTGGGCTGCTGTCCTGCCTGGGGTTTGTTTCTTGCCTTGCGCCCTGTCCTGGATGGGATTGGCTCCAGCAGACCCCCGTGATCCTGTAGTTAGGATATAGCGGGTTGGATAATGGATGGATTATTTATTATGGACTTTACATGGCGCTCCTTGGACACTTGTTTTCTGTGGCTATTTTAATAAAAGCACTTGCACTTTTCAACCATCCCCTTGCTTGTGTGTGTTTGTCTTCATCTGCTGGCTCATCCCTCAGACGCGTTAATCGCGCTGTGACACCCGGTGGCGCGGGTCCGACCCAAATCATCACAAGTGGCCACAACACCGACGAGGTAGCCCTGCAGTATGGCGCCTCCTTTTGGTTGGATGACGGCTGGTTGCTGGACTTTCTAATCAAATGTAGGTGTCGATTCTTTGACTCAGTTCACCCAACGTTCAATGATAGTAAAGTGATAGCATGGCATCCGTTACGGTATAAAAGAGAAATTTGTGTGAAAAACACATGAATATTCTAAAGAGTGGTTTCTTAAAGGAAATATGTCCTGACTTTGCTAAGTAGAGAAGTGCTGCCAGTCTGAAAGTTCAAGTAGTTACTTCATAACTGATAATGACTCTGCCATTTGACTGAAGAAATGTCACATTTATTAGATTATTATTAATAACCAAAAGCGAGGAAGTAGCTAGATGAGAACTGTCAAGATGGAGGCACACAAACCTGTATCTAATGCTTTATAAAGGTAAAAAAAGAGACATTTTCAAAAAAAAAAGAGAAAGGTCTTAAGCGTGGCAGCTTTTTATTTTCTTTTTCAAAGCTTTCAGGTCGATATTGCCGAGCTGCCATTGATTTATTCAAGCCGGGCTGAGACCCTACAGAGCATGTGTGCGTCGAGAAGCTGGCAGCGCATTCCAGTCTGACAAAGTGCCGCATTTGAAAAGCAGATTTTTGCCATAATAGCAAGAATGACTGCTTTCCTATTCTCTGAAAGCAATTGAAATGGAAATGTGAGTATTAGCAGTAAACCGCAATTTTGGAGGAAAACAAAAATTACTATTATGTGCCGTATAGTGCTTCTGTCGCAATTGCATGTCTGCCTTTTTCTGTGCTTTAATTAACAAAGCCCAAAACTATTCAAAATGATCAAAAAGCATGTTAAGATAGTATTGGCTCTTTTGATCTTTTTAATGATTTGGCACTTCTTAAAATAATAATTAAACTGCTTTAAAAAAATAATAATAAATATCGGAGCTTGTTGGAAAAAAATGTAACTTTTTTGCATGATAATGGAAACTAATGAAATGATGTCATGGAATTCAATTAATTATTATAATTCATGCAAACCACTTTCAGAAAATTGGAAGAAAAAAAAAGACGCATTTATAAATGAATTAAACAGTGTTTGTGAATACACGCTGTGAAAAGAAAATTGAAAATGGGTAGAGATGAGCGTTTGTCTCTGGCCCTGCCGTCAGCTTTGTTCCACACTTCATTTTATTCTGAATATTAACTTTCAGATTCAATGTCATTGTGGAATGTTGAATGTACACTTGGTTAACTGTAAATGAAGCCGGAACAAAGTCAGTCATTCTAGTTTATATTTTATAGTGCCTTTTACACAGCGCGTGACTACTGGCAAGAAGCTCTTAACCAATATTATGTTTGATTACGATTAGCAATTACACTGACGGACGCATTTCTCCATTGGGACCTACGAGATGCTGTGACAGTTACAGACAGCTACAGATATTGTTTACAGATGGATGTGAAAGGCACTATATAATAGAGATCTGTCTAGCTAGCCAACTAGATGTGGTAGGTACGAGGGGCGTTACATGATAGATAGATAGATAGATAGATAGATAGATAGATAGATAGATAGATAGATAGAAAGGCACTATAAGATAGATAGATAGATAGATAGATGTGAAAGGCACTATATAATAGAGATCTGTCTAGCTAGCCAACTAGATGTGGTAGGTACGAGGGGCGTTACATGATAGATAGATAGATAGATAGATAGATAGATAGATAGATAGATAGATAGATAGATAGATAGATAGATAGATACGAAAGGTGAAAGGCACCATATAATAGATAGTCTGGGATACGGCTGGCCATTCATCCCAACCAATACCCCCAGGCCACCAGATGAAGCCCTCCCTGCAACATGGAGATGCCCAAATTCCAGCAGGGCCTCATGGACATTGGAGTTTTAATGCACAGCCCTGCTGGATACCATGGGGGCCACCAGGGGTCACTGCAAAGAGGCCCAGGGACTGCTATTTGCCCTATAACCCAGAAGTACGTCTTAGTCACAGTGACAGAGGAAATGACGTACTTCCGGGATGAAGAAAAGGAGTTTTCACCTGAACTGTTAAGAATCACATGGACTGAGGGATCAGAAACACTTCCGGGTCAAGCACTTTAAAAGAACTGTGGGAAATCCTGTGGGAGTCGGGTGGCAGGGGACAACGCATCTGGTAGAGTGGAGATTTGTTTGTGTTTTGGATTATTGATTATTATATGAGTATTGTGGAGTGGAGGATGCTTTGTGCACATATTTATTATAATAAAGTCAACATTTGGATTTTTATCTGGTGTCTGGCGTCTGGTCCAAGGGTTCAAGGGGACGATAGCGCCCCCCATTTGTTACAATAGATAGATAGATAGATAGATAGATAGATAGAAAGGCACTATATAATAGATAGATAGATAGATAGATAGATAGATAGATAGATAGATAGATAGATAGATAGGATAGATAGATAGATAGATAGATAGATAGATGATAGATAGATAGATAGGTGAAAGGCACACTATATAGATAGATAGATAGATAGATAGATAGATAGATAGATAGATAGATAGATAGGTGAAGGCACTATATAATAGATAGATATAGCATTGACTTCCACCTGTCCCACCCAAAATTGTACAAAACTAAATGCAAATGATAAAGATGGACTGTATCTCAATGTGTCTGACTCTGATTTGCTCGCCACGCTGTTGTCTCTCTTACTCTGAGTGTTCGCTGACCTCGGTTTCTCATTCCCGCTTCCACTTGTGGTACGGTGTGCGCCCTTCACGTCCGTCATTCTGCTGATAATCTTTACTACGAATCTCTATATTGCTGTTAGGTGATCGGTGACGGTGTCTCAGAATGGCCAGGGTGGGCTCCAAGCTAACTTCCACAGCTTGTGGGATCTCTAAGATGCTGCCATCCATTTTACATGGTAAAGCCATAACTCTCAATGCAGCCATTAGCTGTTTCCTTAATGCCAGCCTTTATTTATTATGAAACACGGTCTGGTTAATTGCACACTGTATTTTTTTTTCCTTCATGTTTTCAGATTTCAAAACCAGATTTATGGATGGCAGTTGGCCGTACTTACCAGCTGTTACCATTCCTACAGACATTCATTTTATCCAATTAGATTTAAACATTTGACAGACTAAACGGGACAGTTGCTTAGATTTGATTTCAGTTTATTTTTCCCTGGCTGAAAATAAAAAAGAAAAAGTAAAAAAAAGCGTGCAGGTGGCACATTTTATATTCCCTATAATTAAATTACAAGGAATATTGCGTTTATATTAGAAGCAGAGCAGATACTCTCCTGAAATGATGAAAACTGACTGCTTGGCTGAATCCAAAGTGTTTCTGCAAATTATTGATTAGGCATGACACAAGTGAGAGCGGCTAATTTGATCCTTCCCCTACCTGAACATAACTATATGGTTGCAGGCTAAATGGATATGATTTCTTCTTGAAAAGGACACAATACCTTCCTCTAACAGTGCTGCTAATAATAGTATACAGAATAAACCTATATTTACTGGCAGACTGCTGACTGTAGTGCAGTGTTCTTTGGCACCATTATTATAAATGGCACACAGGCACGGGTCAAGGTAAGGTTGATTTAAACTACCGCTGTGGAAGTCACAGATGAATCATGAATCCATTATTCAAGAACAAGCTCAACTAAATCCAATCTGTTGTGTAGGACGGCCACAATATGCTACAAAGCCTTTACTTACATAGGGCTAGCGACTGTATAAATACCTGTGGAGGACGCTTTTAAAAGAAACGCCTGCAATCGGTGCGGTGATGAGTTTTTCACGCATGGAAGAATCTATCCTTTGGAAAGTGAACAGCTCACGACGCCGGTAGTCATTTCGGTCTGCTGCCTGACTGCTTCAAAGCCAAGGGACTAAAAAAGAAAAAAATACAAGTTGATTAGAAATGGGTGACACCCTGGTTAATTAATGTCACATTTTGCTTCGATTGTCTCTGAGTTGAATTCCCATAAGGAAACAGAGGAAATGTGTGCACAATTTTAAAAACAATCCCTAACTGCTGAAAAATTCGGAAGAGATCTTAATGATTAAGCCTTATTTGTGTGTTGGCTAACTGCAGTACCACTCCCCGCCACTAGATGATCGCGACGTGTGACGTTTGTGCACTACCAAAATGCCATAAGGTGTGACAAGTATGCTAATCAAAGAAAAAATAGAAAGGAGTGATTTGTAGATTTACTTTGACCTGTGTGACCAGCAGGTGGCGTTGCAGCACCCCAAACTCCAGACACATCCACCACGACACAAGTCCCTAGAACAAATATCATCTTGTTATCACAACAATTTCTCCTGCTCCTCCAGGTGAGCTTTGTCCCCTTCCACTCGACTCCAGCTCACCTGGATGAGGTCGAGTGGCTTCTTTCATCTCAGACCCAGGAGTACATCTGATGCCAGGGTATAACCATGAGGAAGTACTTCTGGGAAAAGTGGAAGCCCCACAAAGTAGGGATCATGGATCCCTGCAGAATCCCCTGGAAGCATCCACAGAACCCCTACAAGGGCGCCCCATGGGACTATAGTTCCCATCATACAGGTATCATCGCCCCGGGATGCTGCCACCTAGAAAACACAACAACAGCAGCAGCAACAATTTATTTCTTGCATAGCCCAAAATCACGCAAGGAATCAACTCAGTGGGCTTTAACTGGCCCCTTTTTTGACAGCCTCTCAACCTAACACCCTCCCCAAAAAAAGACCCTTGTAGGGAAAAAAAGGAAGAAATCTTGGGAAAGGCAGTTCAGTGAGAGAGCGAGACCTCCGTACAAGTAAATTGGGCATGCAATGAATGTCAAAAAATACAGTAATCCAAATAAAAGTAATCTTCTTCACAGAACTTGATGGTCACCTCAAATAAATTGTTAAAATAAATTGTTGCTGCTGTTGTGGTTGCTAGGCAGCAGCATCCCTGGGCAATGTTACCTGTATGATGGGAACTGTAGTCCCATGGGGCACCCTTGTCGGGGTACTGTGGATGCTTCCAGGGGGTTATGCAGGGAACAATACAAAAATACAAACTACAAGGCAAGGTGTAATAATAGATGGTACCACTCTTTAAATTCAGAACTATAACATATACGATGTATATATATACAGTATATCGATAATATACACTGCTCACAAAAATTAAAGGAACACTTTAAAGAAACACATTCGATACATCAGATCTCAATATGAAGTTGGATATCTATACAAATAACGACAGGGCAATGTCTTAGGAACAAAAGGATGCCAAGTCTTTTAATGGAAATAAAAGTTTTCTGCCTACAGAGGGCTCAATTGTGTAGACACCCTAAAATCAGAGTGAAATGAAGATGTGGCAGGCTAGTCCATTTTTTCAAAAACTTAATTTCTGCTACTCAAAATGCTTTTCAGTATCTTGTGTGGCCCCCACGAGCTTGTATGCATGCTTGACAACGTCGGGGCATGCTCCTAATGAGACGACGGATGGTGTCTTGTGGCATTTCCTCCCAGATCTGTATGAGGGCATCCCTGAGCTGTTGTATAGTCTGAGGAGCAACCTGGCGGCGCCTAATGGACCGAAACATAATGTCCCACAGATGTTCTATTGGGTTTATGTCAGGGTATCGTGAAGGCCATTCAATTGTTTCAATTCCTAAATCCTCCAGGTACTGCCTGCATACTCTTGCCACATGAGGCCGGGCATTGTCGTGCATTAGGAGGAAACCAGGACCTACTGCACCAGCGTAGGGTCCAAGGATTTCATCCTGATACCTAATGGCAGTCAAGATGCCGTTGTCTAGCCTGTAGAGGTCTGTGAGTCGCTCCATGGATATGCCTCCAAGATCATCACTGACCCACCACCAAACCAGTCATGCTAAACGATGTTACAGGCAGCATAATATTCTCCACGGCTTCTCCAGACCCTTTCACGTCTTTCACATATACTCAGGGTGAACCTGCTCTCATCTGTGAAAAGCACAGGACGCCAGTGGTGGACCTGACAATTCTGGTATTCTATGGCAAATGCCAATTGAGCTCCCCGGTGCTGTGCAGTGAGCACAGGGCGCAGTAGACATTTGGGCCCTCAGGCAACCCTCATGAAGTCTTTCTGGTTGTTTGGTCAGAGACATTCACACCAGTGGCCTGCTGGAGGTCATTTTGTAGGGCTCTGGCAGTGCTCATCCTGTTCCTCCTTGCCCAAAGGAGCAGATACTGGTCCTGCTGATGGGTTATGGACCTTCTATGGCCCTCTCCAGCTCTCCTAGAGTAACTACTTGTCTCCTAGAATCTCCTCCATGCCCTTGAGACTGTGCAGGGAGACACAGCAAACCTTCTGGCAGTGACACGTATTGATGTGCCATCCTGGAGAAGTTGGACTACCTGTGCAACCTCTGTAGGGTCCAGGTATCGCCTCATGCTACCAGTAGTGACACTGACTGTAGCCAAATGCAAAACTAGTGAAGAAACAGTCAGAAAAGATGAGGAGGGAAAAATGTCAGTGGCCTCCACCTGTTAAACCATTCCTGTTTTGGGGGTCATCTCATTGTTGCCCCTCTAGTGTATCTGTTGTTAATTTCATTAACACCACAGCAGCTGAAACTGATTAACAACCCCGTCTACTACTTAACTGACCAGATTAATAGCCCATAAGTTTCATTGACTTGATGCTATACTCTGATTAAAAAGTGTTCCTTTAATTCTTTTGAGCAGTATATTATATAAGGATAATGTATATGTATACATACATCCATCCAAGCATTATCCAACCCACTATATCCTAACTACAGGGTCACAGGGGTCTGCTGGAGCCAATCCCAGCCAACACAGGGCACAAGGCAGGAAACAAACCCCGGGCAGGGTGCCAGCCCACCGCAGTATAAGGATACATATTTGTTTAAATACATATACATAAAAAAATCAGCTGATTGTAGAGCCACGACCTGATTGGAAAAAAGGAGTCAGACAGGCCAGATCCAGTCAGAACCCTGGAAACCTCGGTCAACAAGCCGTCTCCCTCCTATTGGCTATCCCACAGCTGAGTCAGCACAGGCCTGGCCAATCAGATGAAAGGTCCCTTCTACCCAATGACCTAGCACTCCTTTATCTGAGATGACTTTAACCATAGGCAGGCAAACAACTTGGCAGTAGAGCAGTGGCACCAAGCAAGTGGCCCCCCATCCTGGCTGGAACACCCACCCATGGCCGACATCCATCACATCTGTAATCAAACATAAACAACATTAAGATGAAGGGGTTCATGTTCTACCTAATCAACTGCATTGTTTTTTTCTTGTTTTTTTTTTAAAGATATACTTTTATTCTGAAATTGATGCCTGCAACGTGTTCCAAAAATAAGTTGGGACAGATGTATTTTAGGGTTAATGATGATGTGACGAGTCATATTAAAAAGGAGAACCACCCTGTAAATTGTCAAAAGAGCAATCTTAAAAGACTGAGACTTAGGTCTATCACAGACGGGGTGAATCGGTGAGCAGAATGATTTTACAGCGGGACAGCAGGAAGGGTGTGTTGTAGGATAGGAAGTAGCATGAGGTCATCAGAAAGGGCTTGAAGTGAGGTCATTAGAATGGGGCCGGAAGTGATGTCAGGATCAGGAGGAAGTGTGATGTTTAATTGGGTTTTTCCTTTAAAGCTCTGTAGTACTCAATGCCAACCCCTGGTCTGGTGTGTCAGTATCCTGATGCGAACCCTTCAACTTCCTCCCAAGCACACGTGTATGAGACAAATTTTCAAAGAATTATCAAAATACAGAGCACCAGCTTAAAATATCTTCCAATCTGATATAAACTATATTGCCAAAGTATTGGGACACCCTTCCAAATCATTGAACTCTATGGTCACTGGTTTATAAATCAAGCACCTTGGCATGGAGACTGCTTTTACGAACATTTGTGAAGTAATGGGTCGCTCTCAGGAGCTCAGTGAATTCAAGCATGGTACCGTGATAGGATGCCATCTGTTCCATAAATCCATTTATGAACTTTCCTTGCTAGTAAATATTCCACGGTCAACTGTTACTGGTATTCTAACAAAGTGGAAGCAAGTGGGAACAACAGCAACTCAGCCATGAAGTGGTAGGCAAAGTAAAATCACAGAGCGGGGACAGCCCATGCTGAGGTGTGCAGAAGTCGCCAACCTTCTGCAGAGTTAATAGCTACAGACCTCCAAACTTCATATGGCCTCCAGATTAGCTCAAGACAGTGCGTAGAGAGCTTCATGGGATGGGTTTCCAAGGTCTATAAAGAAATGGATGAGCAAGTTTGGTGTGGAGGAACTTGACTGGCCTGCACAGAGAGAGCCCTGACCTCAACCCTGAAAGAACACCTTTGGACTGAATTCGAGCAGAGACTGCGAACGAGCCAGGCCTTCTCGTCCAAGATCAGTACCTAACCTCACAAATGCTCTCCTTGAAGAATGGTCAACGATTCCCATAAACACACTCCTACAACTTGTGGAAAGCCTCCCCAGAAGAGTTGAAGCTGTTATAGCTGTAAAGGGTGGGCCAACTCCATATTAAAGCCTATGTATTAAGAATGGGATGTCTTTAAAGTTCAAGGCGTCCCAGAGGGGACCGGGTGGTCTCATGGTCTGGAATCCCTGCAGATTTTTTTTTTTTTTTCCAGCCGTCTGGCCATCAGACCTTACTCTTATTCTATGTTAATTAATGTTGACTTATTTTTCTTACTGTGTGTTTTATTTTTCTATTCTTTGAGCTACATTTTTTGTATGAAAATGTGCTATATAAATAAATGTTGTTGTTGTTGTCCCAATACTTTTGGCAATATAGTGTTTCAAATAAACACAAGTGAACTCATCACTCCCAGGCACATTCAAAATGAACCACCAGCAGCTGTGGGAGACCCTTTTGGTTTATGGGGGCAGAAGGCAGTTTTTCTGGTGATAGGCCTTTAGTAGTTATTGGCAGGTGACCCCAAATCTCAAGGGACCACCCACAAAACACACTGAATAACACCCAGGTGAGACGGTGCAGATTGGCTCCAGTTCCCGTTCCTTTCTGGGAGTCTCTCGAACCCAACACCATTAGTACCGTAACCGAGATGAGCTGGACAAATGAGGACACAATAAGCAAGGGGATGGTGAAAAAGTGCAAACATGCTTTTAATGAAAAAGTGCTGTGCTTCCATATTCATAATAAATCTGTCAGTCTGTTTGTCTGTCTGTTTGTATGTCTGTCCACTTTTCACGAGAGAACAACTTCCTTGAACATTCCTGTTGATTTTGTGACATTTTCTCATTGCGCTACGTATCATAGTTCACTTGCGGTGCCAATTTATTTGCACAAATCCAAGATCCACGCAATGGGCCAGGGGGGCATGGCCTTCCTCACTCAGTCGCCAGCCTCGGGGTGCGTAACCTTAACCTCTGCTTAGCTAGGGAACGAGAGGACTACTTAACAGATTTAGATCGTTTTTTTTTTCTATAATTTGCTTTAACATTCTGGTTGATTTTATGACTTCTCTCATCACACTAAGTATCATAGTTTGCTTGCGGTAGCGATTTATTTGAATGAATCCAAGAGACACACAGTGGGCCGAGGGGAGGGGCCCTTCTCACTCACGCGCCAGCCTTGGGGCCAACCTTATCTCCACTTAGCTAACGAATGAGAGGATTATTTAACGCATTTAGATCGGGTTTTTTTCTATAATTTGCTTGAATATTACAGTTGATTTTGCGACCACTCTTATTGCGCTAAGTATCATAGTTTGCTTGCGGTACTGATTTATACGCACAAAGCAAAGAGAGAGGCTGCGGGCTAAAGGGATGGATCATGCAGCAGCCTCGGGCGTATCTTACATCTGCTTAGCTAGCAGACGAGAGAAATTCTTAACAGATTTAGATCGTCTTTTTTTGTATAATTTGCTTGAACATTCCGGTTGATTTTGCGACTTCTCTCATGATGCTAAGAATGAAAGTTTACTTCCAGGAGAGATATACTTACGCTAATCTGAGACAGAGGCTGCAGGCTGAGGGAAGGGGGAAGCGTGCTGTCAGGAGTGGGGAGCCGGGCGAGGCCCTCTCCCCTGTTCTGTTTCACTACTGCACATGCAGAAACATGGGGGACGGCTAGTAATCCAATGAAATGAAGGTGTCAGTGATGAATTTTAAGTTACATTAAATAAATCGATTAAAGCCAGAGGTTAAGAACACAAAATCATCGGATCCTTAATGTTCTATTTTGTACAGGATGATCCCAGCCCACCTCCTTCTTCATCTCCCCGGCTCACCCATAAGTCGCACAGCTGGCGGAGACTCAGCAGCCATAGTCTTCATCACCCGACCCCCATCTTGCCTGCCGCTCCAAGGTACAGTCCAAGGTCGGTACCCCTCCCATCATCTTTCACACACCCGCAGTTGCACCTCAGATCCCTGGGGAGGTCATCTGCTATGCTCGCCTCACTCCACACAAATGATCAGTGGGGTGAAGCGGCCCCTAGAACACCAAAACCTACACTCCTTTGAGGGGCCCTTGATCACGCAGCCTTTCCTCCCTACGTGGCTAGATCATCCTGCCCCATAAACTCTCTCTAACCTCTGAAGCCAGTTCTCTTCTGACACATTCCTTCCTTTCACCTGCTGACCCATGCAAGCTCTTTTTAAAACTGTTAGCCAATTGGGTGCAGGTGTGTGGAGCTGCTGCCTTCGTGGCAGCTTGGAGGCTCCTGATTGGTCCACCCACCTCTACACGTGAAGTCAGTGTGGTCAGACAGTGCGTCTGCTAACCGCAGAGCGAAACACATTTACACACCCTCACAGCCGCTTAGAGCCTGCACCAATACAGGGAGCAATTATTCATGTAAAATTGGTACTGCGCCACGGACCACGCGTCACACAAGGGAGCTTACATTCAAAAAGAAAATCAATAACAAAAAATAATATACAAAAGTAACACAATTAACATAAAGCAAAGAATCAAAAATGAATACAAGAGACGTAAAATATGAATTTGACCCAACAGAAGCATTTACATGTTATAAACGACACAAACACTTTCGTTCTTTCCGGTGGGGTTACCAGCAGGCTGTGCCAGAGTGCATCTACAAAGTGAAAAAGACGGACATTTATTTACAAACTGAAAATAATCAAAAGACGTCTAGTGACATAACATCTCACCGACTGAAGTGTATGTAGCAGGATGCTGCGTCCGTAACCCGAGTTTTGCTGGTTTAACCTGAGAATGACATCATTGGAGGAAGAATTTTCTCAGTAAGGCTAAAAAGATATTGTGCTGGAAGCAGGATATGAAAACTCCAGTGCACAAAATAAAATTCATATTGGATGCATTTTTCCCTCAGGTGAGCTAATGAATCCAAGTGGGATCAGACCAAGTCTTCAATTGTCCTTGAGTGGCCCAACAAAAGATCATACTTAAATCTCATAGAACATGTCTGGAGAGTCCTGAAGATGGCAGTTTCCCATCTAGTCTAACAGAGCTTGAGAAGATTTTCCAGGACAAACAGGATAAATTGCCAAAATTCTGTTGTAGCCGAAGCTTGTAGACACTTACCCAAGAAGACTTGAAGTCATTGCTGCCACAGGGACTTCTACAAAATACTTATTTATTGGTCAGAATACTTAGACGACTGAAAGGTTTCAGTTTTTAATGTTTATTAAAATTTGCAAATCTTTCTGAAAACACGTTTTCACTTTTCCGTGACAGGACATTGCATGTAGATTGATGGGAAAGTGGTCAGACATATATAATTGTATAAAAGTTACTGCAAGTGGCTTTTCATATATAGGTGCAAGAGAAATTTCTCTCTTTGTGTTTTCTATGGAACTAATACTTTATGTTTTCATCACTTTTTCTATACAAGAAATTTTTTTTTTAATCATTCTCTCAAAGATCAGGGGCCTCATGTATAACGCAGTGCGTAGAACTCGCACTATAACATGGCGTAAGCACAAAAGCCGAAATGTGCTTACGCACAGAAAAATCCAGATGCAGGAATCTGTGCGTACTCCAACTTCCACGTTCTTCCGCTACATAAATCCCGATCAGCGTGAAAACTAACGCTCGTGCACGCTTTATGTAACGCCCCAACTCTTCCCAGAATTACGCCTCTTTGAATATGCAAATCAATATAAATCGCCCTTAAGCTCAGCCTTCTGTGAAAAGACAATGGGAAAAGCACGGGGGGAAACATAAGAATTTCAGCGAATACCAAGTGGAGGCAAAGGAAAAACATACTATTTGTTCAAATAAACCGTGGTATAATCAACAAAATGAAGTTGATCGAGTGATATAGCATGTTGGAGAAACATGAAAGCTCACATCCACAAAATCGCACAATGCCGGAAATAAAAAAGAAGTCACATATCAAAGTCGCCGTGGAAAGCCGAGTTGTAAGCCCACTGTCTGAGTGTCATATGAAAGTTTATTAGGGTACAGAGAAAAAAGGCACACAGTGGGGAAAAAGCACGAAATGTCCACTTCAATCTCGACATTTCCACTTTAATCACGTAGTTTATTTTGTCATTTAGTAGAACATTATAAACTTCATCTTAAAATCGTTTAATTAACCAGTTTCTCAAAATTACATTGTAATTAAAGTAGCACGTTAAATGCTTTGTTTTGTATTTGATCTTCTAATCGTATGTGATCTATGTGTATGAATCACTACTTGTTTCTTAAACTGGCTCTCTTCCTCCAACTGGACACAGAGTCCATTACATTTGTGATATTACAGCTCTCTGAATAACTAAAATACTGAGATGTATAGGTGTTGTCATTTTCATGATGATAGGAGCTAAAGCACGTTATTAAACATGTGTTTCATGAGCCTCGTGCTCATGACAAGCATTTATCTTTTGTCGAAATCTGTCGCTGCGTTTTTAGCTGTGTTGTTATTTTCTCTTTCTGTTTTATATTCAATATATATTGGTAGCCCCAAGAGTCCTTGCTTTTCTTTCCCCAAGTAACCGATCGCCACACAATCAGCTCTGTAATAGACGTTAAGCCATCTGTAAGCTTAGCGCCGATTCTTCAAAACGTTTAAAGAACATTGAAATATCTTCGTAGTACATGTTTAATTATTCTATCCTTCACGACACTCCCAGTGAAGAATATAGATTATTTAAATGAAGTTAAAGTTTTATGTGTATAATTTAACAAACATATTTTGCTGCATTTCACCTTAAAAATGATATCGTCATCATATGTAAATACGCGCTTTATAAAGTGGCCCAGGTTGTGAGATATTATAACTGTAGTGCAAGTTTACAGTGAGGTGATTGTACTTATAAGTACAAACAGTTCTACAAGGAGCAATTGATTGAGTGCATTTAAAGTTCTTGGGATTAAACTGTTTCTGAACCGCGAGGTCCGTACAGGAAAGGCTTTAAAACATTTTGCCGTGGCTGAGACAGCGTGTCCTTAATGCCGTATACCGATAATTCTCTTTCTGATCAGCTGCTGCTGTGATTCACACTCAGATACAGTGATATAAATACTCCGAGTGGTGCAGTGAGAGTAATATAGAAAAAGATGATCCGCTGTGGCAACTCCTAACGGGAGCAGCTGAAAGAAGAAGAAGAAGAAGAAGAAGTGAGAGTAACAATGCTAAAGCAGTTCTGGTATTTGAAATACTATGGCTGTTCCCTGAACCATTATATTGTTACGAGTTAATTACAATCAGATGCATTACACTAATAAACAATATGCGGTTAGTTTCTGTGTATTTATAAAGCCGCGTCATGAAAATAATGAGTAATCACACAAGAACAGTACCATTGCTTTGACGCTGGGTGCCGCCAGTTTGCAAAACCGAGCGGAGAACTTGCGTACGACAAGCCATGAGGTACCGTGGAAAAGTGCGTGGCTTTACGCCAAGTGTAGGTTTTATACATCGCGATTTGAACGTGGAAAAGTTCTTATGCAACATTTCTGTGCGTACGCACTGTTTATACATGAGGCCCCAGGAGATGGTGGTGTCTGACTCTGATGGATAGCAGTCTTGGAAGGTATGTTAATGTTTGAACCAGTACAGTGTTTATCATCGAAAGATGTAAAATAATCAAGTATCTGCTCGTAAGGACACAAATGATTCTGAATCCATTTAATTAAACAGGTCAGATGTCGAATACCTGGTGAAGGCCAATCTTGCCAGTGTTTCCTCGGTTCAGGCCTGTGAAAAAACTGCTCCACTATATAGGCAGTCAATGAGACGTAGAGGCCCATCTGCTTATATGATGCCATTCAACAGGCCAAAGAAATGCAGGTTAGGTGCACTGGCGATTCTAAATTGTCCCTAGTGTGTGCTTGGTGTGTGTGTGTGCCAAGCGGTGGGTTGGGTTTGTTCCTGCCTTGCACCCTGTGTTGGCTGGGATTGGCTCCAGCAGACCTCCATGACCCTGTAGTTAGGATATAGCGGGTTGGTTAATGGATGGATGAG
This sequence comes from Polypterus senegalus, assembly GCF_016835505.1. Lineage (NCBI taxonomy): Eukaryota > Metazoa > Chordata > Cladistia > Polypteriformes > Polypteridae > Polypterus > Polypterus senegalus. Next base: position 8,770,722 of record NC_053158.1, read on the forward strand.
AAGTAGAGGCCCATCTGCTTGTATGATGCCATTCAACAGGCCAAAGACATGCAGGTTAGGTGCACTGGCGATTCTAAGTTGTCCCTAGTGTGTGCTTGGTGTGTGTGTGTGTACCAAGCGGTGGGTTGGTGCCCTGCCTGGGGTTTGTTTCCTGCCTTGCGCCCTGTGTTGGCTGGTTTCATAATTTGAAGCCAGTTCTCGTTGCTAATTAAACCCGTTATTTAATTCCATGGCGCTCGCTCATTCTGCCATGGCAGACATTTCCAAAACTGTTGATTTCCTTTCTTAAGAGCGCTGGCTGTCAAAATGTTTTGTGGAGCTGAGCAGATCAACATTACTGAGGCCTTCACCTTTCCTTATTTTCAGTTATTGTGTGATGGACGCAGGTCGTTGTTTATGTGTTGGTACATTTTGTGTCCTAATATTATTTGGATTGGCTCCAGCAGACCCCCGTGACCCTGTAGTTACTGTAGGATATAGCGGGTTGGATACTGGATGGATGGATGGATGATCTTCACCTCTCAGTTCTTTTCGGGTTGTGGCTACTGAATTAGCATCTTTCATTTTCAAAGATGAATTTTACATTTCACGATTGACAAAACTTTTAACTTCGAAATTCAGCATTTCATAAAGGGACACATTGCTCAAGGGATTCATTTCTAAAGTGATTTAAAAAAGAGATTAAAAACTGTACAGACGTGTATATTTTTAAACACTGCCTGACTCCTTACCTGATGGTTTATTGTCTCAAATGAAAGCCTTGTCGTTCTTTAAAAGTAATTGTTATTTAATTGAATAATATGAAAATACATTTATAGCAAAGATAAGGCACAAGATGACATGAAAACATTAATAGTCATATGATACTGAAATTAATTCTAATAACTATGCAGCAGTCTGTGTGCATATATTATTGAGCTCATTTTAACTAATACTCATTATAAAATATGGTCTCTAGGAATATGCAAATGGAATTTGAAATCCCCAAATATTTTCAAGTTAGAATTTCCAGTACATGACTCCATGGAAATATTTAATTAAACACAAATTGCATTTTGGTAATGTCACTCAATATGGTAAAATTAGATTAATTTCATATTGCTGAAGGACATCATGGCATTTTATAAAAGAAATACAGTTCAGCATGAAAAATAAGAAGGTGTTGCCAAAAAATGTGCTGTTAGCTTAGTGATAGCAAGGATTATAACAATTCTGTGTAAAGTCTGATATGCCCTAATGGTAATCTGATGAGATAAAAAAGAGAAACTAAATAGAAGTTTCCTGGTAAAACCCACAAAGACTTGCTTCAGCTGTCTATTCCTTTGCAGAATTAAGAAAACTTATCAATAAAACAGCTAATTGTCGTGGTTCAGCCAGCATATTCCTCCTGGCTGGTATTCAAAGTTGTGTTTCTTGTTTGTTTTATGTTGTTTTATGCCATTTATTTGCATTAAGGGTTTATTTTGTTTATTATTAGCCGTCCCCTGTGGCTCCGCCAGCGTATTATTGAAATACTCCTGATGTCACACTTCCCACTCCCCTTGGCCCACAGTCTCTGTCTCGGATTAGTGCAATTATCTCGCTCCTGCAAGCGAACTATGATTCTTAGCACGATGAGAGAAGTTGCAAAATCAACCAGAACGTTCAAGCAAATTATAGAAAAAAGATCTAAATCCGTTAAGTTGTTCTCTCGTTCGCTAGTTAAGTGTGGGTAAGGTACGCCCTAAGGCTGGTGCGTGAGTGAGAAGGGCCACTCCCCTCAGCCCACTGCGTGTCTCTCGGATTCATTCAAATAAATCAGTACCACAAGTAAACTATGATACTTAGTGCGATGAGAGAAGACATAAAATCAACCAGAATGTTAAAGCAAATTATAGAAAAAGACCCGATCTAAATCTGTTAAGTAGTTCGCTAGCTAAGCAGAGGTTAAGGTTACGCACCCCGAGGCTGGCGACTGAGTGAGGAAGGCCAGGCCCCCTGGCCCATTGCGTGGATCTTGGATTTGCACAAGTAAATCGGTACCGCAAGTGAACTACGTTAGATAGTGCAATAGAAAAGTTACAAAATCAACTGGAATGTTCATGCAAATGCTAGAAAAAATCCCAATCTATATCCGTTAAGTAGTTCTCTCGTGAAAAGCGGACAGATATACAGACAGACAGACGTTGGATTTTATATATATATATATATATATATATATATATATATATATATATATATATATATATATATATATATAGAGAGAGAGAGAGAGAGAGAGAGAGAGAGAGAGAGAGAGAGAGAGAGAGAGAGAGATGTACATATTTTTTGGTGTTCATTTGTCCTTGTCCCTTGAGCTTAGTGGGTGGTCCCACAAGGGGCGGGGCCACCTGCCCATCACCACTAGGAATGTTCCTCCATCCTATTTAAGGGAGGGGCTCCCCCTGATTCCTTGCGGTTCACTGAACACGCTGGAGTGGAGAGAGCTTTGGTGAGTTACTGTATTGCTTTGCTTTGTGTGTTTCCAGATTTTCGAGCCTATGCTTTGTTCTTGACTTCGCCTCTTGGATTCTGTTTTGGAACTGTGCTTACTGATTTTTTTTTTTTTGAACCTCTGCTCCACCTTGACTTCGATTCCTGGATTTTTTTATTGGGACTGTGTTATTTGATATTTTTGAACCTCTGCTTTGTTTCAACCTTTGCCTTCGGATTGTGTATTAGGACTTTGTTTGCTGTGTCTGCCTTGCCTCTTCAGGCATCTCCTGGTGCTCTTCGGAGCTTTGAATTTGCATGGCCATTTTTGTGAAAATTTATGAAGATTTTTCTTGGCTATTTTGTTTCTAGTTGGGGTATTTTGATGATATTTCCCCCTTCTAGTGGTGTAACCCTTTGAATTGTTTTTGAAGCTGTGCTTTTTTGAACCCAGGCAACTTCATGATATTAGCAATAACAGAAACCAAAATAAGACAAAAAGAGACAATAGAAAGGGATAAACAACACTGAAAAAACATGTGAAATGCGTAACAATCCACTGCATTAGAAAATGTGTCAAAAGGTGGCTAGTGGTAATGGAACACAAACATACACCAAGCATTACTGACTGAAGTAAAGAACAGACGTACAGTGGAACCTTGGGTCAGTAAGTAATTTCCCCCATAGGATTGTATGTAAATACAATTAATCCATTCTGGACCGTACGAACTGTATGTAAATATATTTTTTTAAAGATTTTTAAGCATAAAAATAGGTTAATTATACTATAAAATGCACAGTGTAATAGTAAACCAAATTAAAAACATTGAAAACCTTGAACAGAGAAAACTAACACTGCAAGAGTTCATGCTACAGCCTTACAAATCGCTCTCTGTAAACACTTTTTTTTAATGAGTTTTAAGCACAGTGAAAAAAATTAACATTTGAAAAATCCTTAATTTATACAAAAACTAACCATAAACAACCAAGAAAACTAACCTTGCATGAGTTGAGTTCTGGCATGAAGGAAGTGAGAAGGAAGAACTAGCCACTCGTAGAAGGATAGTTTTGCAGCAAATCACCGTGAATCTTCCTGGCTTTCTCGCATAACATCGCCTCGCTTACGCTGTCCCCTGCAAGTTGCTTCTCGTTCAACCGCACTGGCAATAGTTTTTCCACCTCTTCCAGCACTTGAGGCCTCTGCCTGGTTAACACTGTAACTCCTTTTGAACATCAGCTGCTTTAATGGTCTCTTTCTGCTTTAGAATAGTCGAAATCGTAGATTTTGACTTCTTGTACTCGGCAGCAAGATCAGTAACACGAACGCCACAATCATACTTTTCAATAATGTCTTTCTTTAATTCGATTTCAATTTCCTTCGAACCTTTCTTCTCACCAACACTACCACTTTTCACTTGCTTAGAGGCCATGGTTAATTGCAAAATGAATGCAAAAGCACATGAAATAGAGCACAAAGAGTTTACAGCGAATGCACGCACATCTGACAATGTACAGGGAGAGACTGAACACGTGCGGAAATCATCGGTGCGCATGAACCGGAAGGTAAACTAGCTTGTTTGTCACCCGATTGCGTGGTTGTGAACAGATGCAAAAGTTTGGCAAACTTTTTGGTCATAACCCGAATTGTACTTTTTCGGAAACGTTCGTGACCTGAGGTTCCACTGTATACGGTATAAGTTATTTAACAAGCAAAAACAGGTCGCAAATTAAGAAAAGGGTTAGAAACCTGCAGCGAGTGGGGCCCTCCAGGATTGGAGTTGGGGACCCCTGGTCTATATATATGCCTATTGTAAATAAAGGAGGAGAACACAGAAAAAGATTTGGGGTAGCCACCCTGTGTAATTGAAGATTCAGGCGAAATGAAAACAAAAAAACAGCATGTCTTTACAGATGGCAGTCCAAATTAGAATCGTCTTAGAGGATATAAGATGGCATTTATATAGTCAGAGTAGAGGAAGTGATGTCACTGGGGTCCGAACTGAAAGTGATGTCACTAGGGCCGGTACCAGGAGTGATGTCACTGGGGTCAGAATGTAAATGATGTCACTGGGGCTGGGACCGGAAGTGATGTTGATGGGATAAACTAGAGAAAATAAACACAATCTTTAGGGGGTCCATGCCAGAATTCTAGGTAATAGCATTCTCCGTAGGTAAGTTATGTTATATTTCACAATGCAGCTAACACTGGAGCACTAACAGGAAGCTCCCACCCCAGATTTCCACAGGCCTTATTGCACATGACTTCCAATCAGAAAAGAAGATATTAGACAGAAATGGGAAAAGGGAAATAGTTTAGAAAGAAACAAACAAAACAAAACAGTTTGCAAAATATGTTTTATTAGCTCTGAAACCACACTGCAGATATACGTAAGACTCAAAAATGGTACTGTCGCCTATAATAATACCGTAGTAATGATTTGAAATGTTCCAAAAGTCAACATTGTCCTTTGCCATTTACTTTTCTGTTTTTCAATTTTCAGGAAAAGGAAAACTCCACTAAAGAAAAATGACTGGCAAGACCCAGACCAGCAACGTCACTAACAAGAATGACCCCAGGTCTATCAACTCTAGGGTGTTCATTGGGAATCTAAATACCGCAATCGTGAAAAAAAGCGACATTGAAGCCATCTTTGCCAAATATGGAAAAATTGTTGGGTGCTCCGTACACAAGGGATATGCGTTTGTGCAGTATATCAGCGAGAGACATGCCCGTGCGGCTGTGGCTGGAGAAAACGCCAGGATAATTGCAGGTCAGCCACTTGGTAAGTGACGATATTCCCATTATCTTTGTGCTTTTTGCTGGAGTTTTGTTGAACCGTGGTCTTCTGATGATCCTTAAAGGATGTAGCAGAGTTTTCCTGTATTAGGAACTTTCTAGTTTTTGAATGACAAACGTGTCTGCTGTAACGAGTGCTTTTACGGCTGCAGTTACACAAAAAAACTGAGTGCACTGAAGGCGATGGAAGTTGTTTGAGAATAACTAAACCAGCCTGGTAACAAAAGTATACTTTCATGGTTAATGGTTTTGTGTTCTCTATGGATCTTGGAGTGTCAGAGAACTTTAAAACCAGCTATTCAATGAAGCATTTGTCCTTGGTTTGTACCACAAAAATCGTCACCTTACTGTGTGTCACCTAATAGTGCAGCTTAAATTGACTCGATTCGTATTTTTGGCTCATATAATTTTTTTATTTTTTGCAAGTGATCCAAATCTGATATGATATGTTTGGATATCTCATGTCTCTCATGAACAAAACTTGTGAAAAGCAAATGTGTTAGACAGACCTAACAGAACACCCAATACACCAACAGCATGCTGGAAGTTCTCAGTGCAGGATTTCTGTGAATTAATCAGTTTATGATTTTAAGGAAGAGAAATGGAAAACGAAAAATCATGGAGTGTAGTTATCGCTGCTTTATCTGTATATTGAAGCTTGAGGACATGAGAGTGCAGGCAGGACCGGTGCGGGTGTGAGATGTGGAGGATTTTGATAAAACAGAATGGTTTGACAATATCAGAATGTCAAGAGGGATGTTCGATTACTTACATCCATGTGTGTTTGCAAGAGTAGGGGAAAATATGGAGAAATTGGTCTTTTTTGGATGACTGTGGTCACCCCAAATGTTTATGAAGTTTGGCATCTCTTTTTCTTTCTTTTGGCACACTGAGTCCATATTGTCATCCATCTTAAGACAATTTCAGAAAATCAAGGGGGATGTTCGATTGCTTGCCTCCATTTGTTTCTGCAAGAGTTGGAGAAACTATGTGCTTAGGCTGCACCATTGCCTTGAGAAAATATGCAGAATCTTGTCTGTTTAGCTGGCTGCAGTCAACTCAAATGTTTATGAAGTTTGGCATCTCATTTTCTGTCTATTGGTGCACTGATTCAGTACTGTCATCCATCTTAAGACAATTTCAGATTGTCAAGGAGGATTTTCGATTACATACATCCATTTGGTTCTGCAAGAGTTGGGGAAAAGATGGAGACTTTGGTCTGTTTTGGCTGGCTATGATCACCCCAAATGCTTATGAAGTATCGCATCTCATTTTCTGTCAATTGGAATGCTGAGCGAGTACTGTCGTCCATCTTAAGAAAAACCCAGAATGTCAAGGAGGATGTTCAATTACTTACATCCATTTGTTTCTGCAAGAGTTGGTGAAACTATGTGCTTAGGCTGCACCATTTTCTTGAGAAAATATGCAGAATTTGGTCTGTTTTGGCAGGCTATGGTTACCTCAAATGTTTATGAAGTTTGGCATCTCATTTTCTGTCTATTGGCGCACTGAGTCAGTACTGTCATCTCTCTTAAGACAATTTCAGAATGTCAAGGGGGATGTTCGATTACTTACATCCATTTGTTTCTGCAAGAGTTGGGGAAAATATGGAGAATTTGGTCTGTTTTGGCTGGCTATGGTCACCTCAAATGTTTATGAAGTATGGCATTTCATTGTCTATCTACTGGCACACTGAGTCAGAACTGTCATCCATCTTAAGACAATTTCAGAATGTCAAGGGGGATGTTCGATTACATACATTCATTTGTTTTTGCAAGAGTTGGGGAAACTTTGCAGAATTCTGTCTGTTTTGGCAGGCTATGGTCAACTCAAATGTTTATGAAGTTTGATGTCTCAATTTTCTGTGTATTAGCACGCTGAGTCAATTCTGTCATCCATCTTAAGACTATTTCAGATTGTCAAGGGGGATGTTTGATTACGTACATCTACTGTATGTCTGTCTGCAAAATTAGGTGGGAAAATATGGAGACTTTGGTCTGTTTTGGCTGGCTGTGGTCACCTCAAATGTTTATGAAGTTTGGTTTCACATTTTCTGTCTACTGGCGCACTGAGTCAGTACTGTCATCTCTCTTAAGACAATCTCAGAATGTCAAGGGGAATGTTCGATTACTTACATCCATTTGTTTCTGCAAGAGTTGGGGAAAATATGGAGACTTTGGTCTGTTTTGGCTGGCTATGGTCACCTCAAATGTTTATGAAGTTTGACGTCTCATTTTTCTGTGTATTAGCACGCTGAGTCAATTCTGTCATCCATCTTAAGACTATTTCAGATTGTCAAGGGGGATGTTTGATTACGTACATCTACTGTATGTCTGTCTGCAAAATTAGGTGGGAAAATATGGAGACTTTGGTCTGTTTTGGCTGGCTATGGTCACCCCAAATATTTATGAAGTTTGGTTTCACATTTTCTGTCTACTGGCATGCCGAGTCGGTACTGTCATCAACCTTAAGAAAAAGGCTGCATAAGCAGTGGCGTAAGAAAATTTCCTGATTATTCTGGCTGCATAAGCAGTTCTGATACTTTGTGAAGTTTTTTGATAAATACACCTCTGTAAAAAGGCTGGCACTCTGTGGCATGGGTGAAAGTTGAATTGAAGTAGAGCTGCACTGAGTAGGTAGTCAGATTTGTGGCCTACCTTCTTATTTCTATATCTTAGTTTGTCAAAATTCTTTTGGAATTAGGATTGGGTAATGAAGGACGAGGCCGTCCCATGGTAGGAAGAGCATCAAGTGTTTACTGAGGAGACATCCTGGTCATGAAATTCCACTGATGTAGAAGCAGTCTCAATCAATACATAGCAATATTTCTGAGTATTTGATTTTTTCCAATTTTAAATAATATAACACATCAGTTTCCCACTGACTTAAAGAGGAGAGTTTGGGTTCTTCCAGTTTATCAGAATAAGTCTGCGTGCCAACAGTGTAGTGAATGCAATCACAGTTTGTTTGTCTTTCTCCACTTTAAGACCCTCTGGAAGAACCCCAAACACAGCTGTTAATGGGTTAGGAGGGATTGTGAGTCCAAGACTGTCTGAGAGGTAATTAAAAATTTTTGTCCAGAATAATGTTAATTTGGAGCAGGCCCAGAACATGTGACCTAGTGAGGCTGGGGCTTGGTTGCAACGTTCGCAGGTTGGATCATGCCCTGGAAACATTTTGAGAGTTTTAGTCGAGACAGATGTGCTCGATATATAATTTTGAGTTGTATAATTGTATGCTTTGCATATGGAGCTTGAGTGAATTCTCTGCATTGCTACTTTCCACTCCTTTTCTGATATATTAATTGAGAGGTCATTTTCCCAGTGTCCTCTTGGATCTTTGAAAGGAAGGGATTGTAAAAGGATTTTATATATTGTAGAGATGGAGTCTAACTCCTTGAAATTGAGCTTTTACTTCTATTGCGGTCCATGCCTGTGTATGTTCTTCTATTTGTGTCCAGGTTCTTATCGACTGTATATTTGCCCAGTAATAAAACTGGAAGTTAGGTAGAGCCATGCCGCCTTCTGCCTTTTGTCTTTGTAGGGTCGCTCTTTTGATGCGTGGATGTTTAGAATTCCAAATAAATGAGGTTATTGTTGAATCTAATTGCTTAAAGAACGATTTATTAATGTATATTGGTATGTTTTGAAATAAAAAGGAGCTTAGGAAGAATATTCATCTTAACAGATTGCAGGCACAGAATTTTCTGGGTCCGATATATACAGTACCATGTCATCTGCATATAATGAGATTTTCTGTTCCAGTCCTTCTCTGCTAATCCCCTTTATCTGATCAGTATTTCGACAATGTATTGCCAGTGGTTCAATGGCAATTGCATTCTGGATTTTTCTTTATACTCAGTAGTATATAGGGATTTATAGTAGTCTCTAAAAGTGCACATTATATTTTTGTGTTCGATGATTTTATCTCCATTCGTGTTAGTAATTACGAGATTGCGTTGCACTTCTTGCTTGTGAAATGCCTCCTCTTATGTAGAGTCTCGCTTGGTAGTCTGGCATGTTCTTCATCTATTTTAGTAATTTCGCTTTTTATCTCTGCTACTTTCTTCGCTTCGGATTTATTTCTGTGGGAAAGATATGAGATAATCTGTCCTCTTAAGAAGGGGACTTAGGGGGATGTATTTGTCTCTAGAAAGAATCACTCCAAGATTATTTACAAGATTTAATCAGGCAGTTGTTGCGTTCCCCTGTGGAGGAAGTCTTATATTTTAAATTTTGTATAAATTCCTTATCATCAACATTAGGTGCATAAACATTTATCAAAATCATTTTACAGTATCAGACTTTAGCACTGAGTTTTTGGTGTCATATTATAGTCTTAACTGGAAGTGAAATAGTTTAGGTCACTGCAGCTTATTATTACGTTGATAGTTATAATTATAAAGATTGAGATGATAGATTAGATATAGATCAAGCCTGCTCTCTTTCTCTTCCCCTTAACCCCCACCCTCCCTTTTTGCCTCCCCAGGTGAGGCTAAAACCCACTTCATGCAGTCCCAGTCCTCTGACATACCCAGAGACAGAGCACGTCCAAAGCACATCAAGCCCCCATGCAGTGGCGCTTTAAGGTTAAAAGATAGAGATATCTGTTACCAATATAGTCTTTAAAAGAGGAAAAAAAAAAAAGAAAAGAATTTTGCACTTAATATATATACATATATATATATATATATATATATATATATATATATATATATATATATATATACATACATACATATAATCTTCATCAATTTTAGTGCATTAAGATGATATCCCCAGATAATAAACCCAGGTGGTCTGAATCAATAACACATGAGAAAAGAAAAAAAAGAGGAGGAAAACGTTCTGATACTTTGTAAGAAGTTTTTATAAGATAAATACACCTCTGTAAAAGATTATTAATCCTAGGCTGGCACTCTGTGGCATGGGTGAAAGTTGAATTGAAGGCGGCGCGTTTGAGAGCTGCACTGAGTAGGTCAGTATAAAAGATCTTGGTCGGGTCTGAGATTTGTGGCTTTAAAGTCTTATTTTAGAAAAAGTTCCTTCTTATTTCTATATCTTAGTTTGTCAAAATTTTACTGCTCTTTCCTCGGAATTAGGATTGGGTAATGAAGGCACGAGGCCTCAATGCGCTCCAATTTTACCCATGGTAGGAAGAGCATCAGGTGTTTACTGAGGAGACATCCTGGTAGCTCAAATGAAATTCTGCTGACTGATGTAGAAGCAGTCTGTGGCAGACTCACGACGCACCTTCGCTCCCCTTTTCGCTCTCAGCGGCGGCGATGTAGCGGACCGTGGTCCCGAGGAGTCTGTACTTTCGCCCATCTGTCCAGGTCTGTCTCTGAGAGGCCGTATCTCGAACTAGGGCTTGCTGATCGCAGCTTGGATGTAGCTTTAGTCTTCGATTCTTTCGGACCCCCTTCTTGTTGGCCATGTTTATATGTGTTTACATATACTGTAGCGGTCCCTCTCGGGTTGAATAAATACAGGATATCTCAGATTTAATATGAAAAATAGCACCACTGTAGCGGAGCTCCACTTCAGACGTCCATTATTTAAATGTGTAGGCTGAGCTGTCTTGATTTGGGTGTACAAATGCATAACTTGCCTGATGTAACTGCAATCTACATCAGGGGTCCCCAACTCTGGTCTTGGAGGGCCAAAGTGGCTGCTGGCTTTCATTCTAATCCTTTTCTTAATTAGTAATCTGTTTTTGATGCTAATTAACTTCTTTGGAATTCATTTGAATTGACTTCTTTTTGTTAAGATTTGCTCCCCTGAATTTCTTCATTGTTCCTCTTAATTCCTACATTTCTTTCCTTAAATGGCCCCCAAACAGAAATGAAATGTGAAGTGAGGGAGCCAACAGATGACCAACTAAGTCAGGGCCTGAAACTCCAACCAGTTGCTTCATTAGGCACCAATTCTTGTTGTTAATTAAACCCGTTCATTAATTCCATGGCTTGTTGCTCCTCTCATTGTTCAATAGCAGACATTACAGAAATTGTTGATTTTCTCTTTTCTAAGAGCACTAATAAAATGCTTTGTGGACCTGAGCAGATCAATATTCCAGAGACCTTCACCTTTCTTTATTTTCAGATATTGTATGATGGACACAGTTTACTGGTCATGTGTGACAATATATATATTTTTAAGTCTTCGTCTTAGTGGATTCAATGCAGTGGCTCTTGTGGGTAGTTGGATATCTACCATCACAGGTGGCTGCACAAGACTTTGGTTAGGGTGCCACCACAGAAGAACCAGAAAAGAACACAGAGAATAGATTGCAGGTTCATTGAAGAGTATGATCACATCAGGTTTATTAAGGGTGGGACTATAATGTAGTTCCAAAAAGGCCAAAGTCAAAAAAGTGGGTTTTTAGGGGTTATTTAAAATGAACCACACTGTTAGACTGGCATATCTCTATTGGTAACGTATTGAAGGAAACATGTTGAGACAGATCATGCTATGCAACATTTTGAAATTTGAAAGTCTCCCCCTGAAAAGCATCGGCAAATTTGTGAACACGCCTGTCTTAGCACAGAGAAACATTCTGTGTGACTTCAGCTCCGAATTCATTTACTGTTTCAGTCTTACTCTGAGGCTCATTACATCATCTTCTATATATATAAAATCCATTGTCTGTCTGTGTGTCTGTATTTCTGTCCGCTTTTCACGAGAGATCTACTTAACGGATTTAGATCGGGTTTGTTTCTAGAATTTGCTTGAACATTCTGGTTGATTCTGTGACTTCTCTCATCACGCTATGTATCATAGCTCGCTTGTGGTACCGATTTGTGCGAATCCGAGAGAGACGCAGCAGGCCACGGGGTTTTGGGTGGGGGCCTCCTCACTTACTCATGCACCAGCCTTGGACCGTGTACCTTACCTTCGCTTAGCTAGCGGATGAGAGAAATACTTCACGGATTTAGATCTATAATTTGCTTGAACATTCTGGTTGATTCTGTGACTTCTCTCATCACGCTATGTATCATAGCTCGCTTGCGGTACTGATTTGTGCGAATCCGAGAGAGACGCAGCAGGCCGAGGGGAGGGAGGGTGGTTTGGGTGGCGGCCTCCTCACTTACTGACGCACCAGCCTCAGGGTGTACCTTACCTTCACATAGCTAGCGAACGAGAGAACTACTTAACGGATTTAGATTTGTTTTTTTTCCTAGAATTTGCTTGAACATTCTGGTTGATTCTGTGACTTCTCTCATTGTGCTATGTATCATAGTTCACTTGTGGTACCGATTTATTTGTGTAAATCCGAGAGAGATGCAGCGGGCCACGGGGTTTTGGGTGGGGGCCCTCCTCACTCACTCATGCGCCAGCCTCGGACTGTTTAGCTAGCGAAAGAGAGAAATACTTCACGGATTTAGGTCTATAATTTGCTTGAATATTCCGGTTGATTTTGCAAATTCTCTCATTGAGCTAAGAATCATAGTTCGCTTGCAGGAGCGATATATTTGCACTAATCCGAGACAAAGGCTGCTGGCCAAGGGGAGGGGGAATAGTGACGTCAGGAGTAGAGAGCCGGGCAGGGCCTTCCTCACTGTTCTTTTTCACTAATATTCGGGTGGACCGCAGTGCACGGCTAGTCTTCTATATTTTGTGTATTTTCCTCTTTAATTCATCTGTCAGCCTCTTGGATTTCCAGTGCAAGCTGATCAAAACTCCGGAGGAGGCGTGCGTGGAAACCGCTGGTACAGAAGGACACGCGCAATAAAAGTTATCTGTCTGGAAGGAAATGAAAGAGGAAAGAAATCCTGTAAGCGTCTCTCTATAAGCATAGACACAGCTAACGTGTCCTCAGCATTTAGGTTCCAGCTGCATTATCTGCACATTATTATTGTAAAGAACGGATGTTATCAACCTGCAGCTGAAAGGTGTTTGAACTCATTAATCACACATGAAGGTGCAGCTCCCCGACGTGATATAAAGACAGCATGGGGTTAGAAAAGGAACTGCAGCTCGTAAATTAGCTCAAGATGGGCAGCTTACTTTGGGTGCTTTTCTTCTTCTATGGTTTAATATAGATTGTGATTTTATGCTAGTATTCTTCATTTCCGTTTCATAGTTCATTTTTATTTTGGCAATTTCACTTTATTGTTGATACAGCAGGAGTTAGCGTGTAATGAGTACCTGAGTGGCATGGTAATGCTAGTAAGGGTCAGAAAGAGGGGATTGTATTAACTGCATTAATATACTTGTTGGGTGGTTATCTTTTTGACATTTACTTAAAACATAAAAACAATAAAAAAAAAGGTCAATTAATCAGAGAACTTCCATAACTATTAACAATTGTCGAGGATGCCAGGGGCATCATCTGTGGGTGTGCGCCCATCTGGGATCACGTGTGGGGCCACCTTCCTGGTTGTTTTGGGGGCCACGGGTTCAGGGCATGGAAGCCCCACCCTGTAAGGGCCCGTGGTCACCGCCAGGAGGCTCCCCAATGCCTTGGGGACTTGTGACCTCAGCACTTCCGCCACACCAGGAAGTGCTGGGGGGAAGATTTAATTGGACACCCGGAGAGCAGCCGGGAGGACAGCCGGCACTTCTGCCACGCTGGGGCGTGGCCAACGAGGGAATGCCGGGAACCACCTGGAGCTCATCCAGGAGAATGTAAAAGGGGCCGTCTCCCTTCATTCAGGGCTAGAGTCGGGTGGAAGAAGGACAAGGCACGAGAGAGGTGTGGAGGCGGGCCAAGAAGAAGGCATTGTGAGGCCAGGACTGACTGCTGGGGTTTGTGCACATTGAATTGGGTCTAAGTGACCAATATATTATTGTAAATATTGTAAATAAACACGTGTGGTGGTTGAAGAACAACATGTCCGCCTGTCTGTGTCCGGGTCAAGTCCACACAGTGCATGAATCAGTTGAATTGGACTCTTCTGTATCTGAACGCTATTTGCTGCATTAACGACCTTCATTCTTCTGGGGTATGTCCCAGTTCTGCACGTTGTTCAGGAGGGATTCTTCCCCATTTCTTCTTAGCAGAATTGATCAAGACCCTCTAGGTTGGTGGGATGGCAGTTTTCAAACAGCGCCACGGATTCCCAATAGGGTTAAGATCAGGCCTTTGACTCGGCCATTCGAAGACGTTCACCATTCTGTTTCTGAGCCATTTCAGAGTTGCTTTGGCCTTATGCTGAGGGTCATTGTCATGATGAAAGAAGAATCTTCTCCCATCATAGCAGACAAGAAGTTCTCTTCCAATATTTTGCAGTGTTTGTATCCATCCATTGTCCCTTCAACTCTGACAGGATTCCCAGTGGCAGCACATGAAAAACATCTCCATAGCAGGTTGCTGCCATCATCATATTTCACTGTAGGTATGGCGTTTCTTGTGGCATGGCCAGTGTAAGGTATGCTACACATCACTCTTTGAGGTCTGACCAAAAAGTTCTATTTTGGTCATATCTGACCATCAAACCTTCTCTCACATCTTAAGTGGGTCTTTCTCGAGCTCTCTAGCAAATGCCATACCTGCTTTTATGTGGCTTAGTTTCTGCCTTATGGCTTTTAACCTTCTTGAACCCTGACTTGAAGACTGTGTTATGATAAGCAGAAAAGCATTATTATTAAGTATTCAATCCCCTTGAAAGTCATCATCATTTTTCTTAACAAGACATTCAAACTCTTTTGTAGCCAATCCCTGCCCTGAACATTTCAATGACTCCTTTGTCTTCATTTATCTTCAAAAATATCTGTTTTGGTCTCATCTGACCATAAAACCATCTTTCTCCTGCTTTATAGCAAATGTCATGCATGCTTTTATGTGGACCTTCTTAAGGAATGGGTTCTATCTTGCTGCCCTTCCTTCCTTTATGGAGAGCTCTTGAAATTGTGGACCCCTGCAACTTCACTCCACTCTCAGCCAAAGAGCATCGCGGACTTCTGAGAGTGATGGTTGGATTTTTAGTCGCCCATCTCACCAGTTGACATCTCGCTCTGATGTTTAGTTTAGAGGGACGGCCTGTTCTAGTAAGAGTCCTGGTGCTGTGATGAACCTCCTACCTTCTGATGATGGATCCAAAAGTGCACAACGGGACATTCAGACTTATTGATATTTTTTTTATAGCCATTTCCTGCCTTGTGCATTTCAATGACTTTATTTCTCACATCAGCAGAAGGTTTCTTTGTCTTCATTTTTTTAGTGATTACAATACAATACAATACAAGTTATTTTTGTATAGCCCAAAAATCACACAAGAAGTGCCACAATGGGGTTTAACACGCCCTGCCTCTTGACAGCCCCCCAGCCTTGGATGTCTAAGAAGATAAGAAAAAACTCCCAGAGAAAAAGGCAAAAAAATGGAAGAAACCTTAGGAAGGGCAGTTCAAAGAGAGACCCCTTTCCAGGTAGGTTGGGCGTGCAGTGGGTGTCAAAAAAGAAAAGGGTCAATACAATATAATACACAGAACAGAATAAATCCTCAATGCAGTTTAAAAAATAAAAATATTACAAGTATGGAGCAGAATTTAACAGTAGATGATATCCCATAATATGATCTAGATTTGTTTAGAGTCCCAGAGACCTATTGGCCATTCCACAGCTGAGTTTGTGCTGGACCAGCCAATCCAATGACAGTACCCCTCTACCCCTCTTTCCCTGCGATTCCCCATCAGGGATGACTTTACGATAGGCAGGCAAAACAACTTGGCAGGTGGGCCGTGGCACCAAGTGCCACATTTGAGTACCGAGAAGAGAAACAGAATAGGTGAGGGTTAGCAACAAATTGTAACTATCATGTTACTTCTGTTTTAGTGCTAATGACCAACAACAGAGATGCAGTCTGTACAGTTAATCAGCAGCTCTAGTCAGGGTGTGCTAAACTGAAGTAGTGAGTCTTCAGCTGGGATTTAAAAACTGAGGCCAAAAGGGGCATCTCTTATAGTAGCAGGCAGACCAGTCCACAGTTTAGAGGGTCCTGTAACTAAAAGTTCGACCTCCCACTGTTATTTTATTAATCCTTGGAATCATAAGCAGACCGGCATCTTGAGATCTTAATGTGTGATTGTCCAATAAAGACTGTGCTCCTTACAAAGGGGGCTTTTTCTAGACATTGAGATACAAGTAGGACCTCATTATGTTTAATTATGACTGGCAAACGACTGTCACCTTTGTGTCTCTCTTTGTGATTCATTTGTCATTTGTGCAAACCTGGAGCTTCCAAAGCACAGAGCTTTAAATGCTCAAGCAAACGCAAACCTATTCAACATTTATGCAAACAATAACTTTGGAGTTTTTCTTCTTCAGTTAAATATCTACAGAAAATGGTTTGTTTTGGACTTTGGAAATGTATTGTTACAACATAAGAGTTTATATTTAAAATATTGAATGGATAAATATGTGGACATATCTTTTGTCATGCAAAAAAGTATGGTGGCGTTCAATGGGACTGAATAATTTTGCATGCCAGTGTGCATGGGAAAGGCGCTACATAAATAAAATGTCATAATACACTGAATAAAATGTAATTTTTTTTTTTCTTTTGGCTGCTCCCATTAGGGCAGTGGTTCTCAAACTGTGGGGAGGGCCCCCCTAGGGGAGTGTGAAAAAAAAACAAGAATCGAAAATAAGAAAAATAAATCTATTGAAACCAAAACAATTTAACTTAAACTACATTCCGATACTAGAAAAATGAATATAGAGTTAGATAAATGTCGATAAAAGTTAAGTAGGTATAATAAACTATGCGTCTATGATATATAATTAATTTTAAAAAGAACATATTAGTGGGCTCCTTTCAAAAAAACCTTAGGGGGGCGCAATTAAAACTGTTATGAAAACTCAGGTTGCAAATACTTAAAGGTTGAAAAACGCTGCATTAGGGGTTGCCACAGCATATCATCTTCTTCCATATTGTCCTGTCTTCTGCATTTTGCTTTGTTACACTCACCACCTGCATGTCCTCCCTCAGCACAAACCTGCTGAGGATTGCAGGTGTCAGTTTCTCTCTGAGGGTAGCAGGGTGCATTGCATTGGTCACTGATTTCTGTGTTCATAAAAATGTACAGCAACCAACCATCGATGACCAAATCTAGTAGCGAAGGCCACATGTTCAGAATGGGAACAAACAGGCTATCACACAGACTCTTCTGGAGACAGTGACCCGCCCAGTGGAGGATACAACGGATCGCACCCAAAAAACCAAACAAATGGAGGAAGATCTAAAGACCTGGGGCCTCATGTATAAATGGTGCGTACGCACAGAAATGTTGCGTAAGAACTTTTCCACGTTCAAATCGCGATGTATAACACCTACACTTGGCGTAAAGCCACGCACTTTTCCACGGTACCTCATGCCTTGTCGTACGCAAGTTCTCCGCTCGGTTTTGCAGACTGGCGGCACCCAGCGTCAAAGCAGTGCTACTGTTCCTGTGTGGTTACACCTTATTTTCATGACGCGGCTTTATAAATACACAGAAACTAACCGCATATTGTTTATTAGTGTAATGCATCTGATTGTAATTAACTTGTAACAATATAATGGTCCAGGGAACAGCCATAGTATTCCAAATACCATAACTGCTTTAGTGTTGTTACTCTCACTTCTCCTTCTTCTTCTTCTTCTTCTTCTTCTTCTTCTTCTTCTTCTTCTTCAGCTCCTCCTGTTAGGAGTTGCCACAGTTGATCATCTTTTTCCATATTACTCTCACTGCACCACTCGGAGTATTTATATCACTGTATCTGAGTGTGAATCACAGCAGCAGCTGATCGGAAAGAGAATTATCAGTATACAGCTTCAAGCACACGCTGTCTCTGCCACGGCAAAACGTTTTAAAGCCTTTCCTGTACGGACCTCGCGGTTCAGAAACAGTTTCATCGCAAGAACTTTAAATGCACTCAATCAATTGCTCCTTGTAAAACGGTTTGTACTTATAAGTACAATCACCCCACTGTAAACTTGCACTATAGTTATAATATCGCACAACCTGAGCAACTTTAGAAAGCGCGTATTTACATATGATGACGATATCATTTTTAAGGTGAAATGCAGCAAAATATGTTTATTAAATTATACAGATAAAACTTTAACTTCATTTAAATAATCTATATTCTTCACTGGGAGTGTCGTGAAGGATAGAATAATTAAACATGTACTACGAAGATATTTCAATGTTCTTTAAACGTTTTGAAGAATCGGCACTAAGCTTACAGATGGCTTAACGTCTATTACAGAGCTGATTGTATGGCGATCGGTTACTTGGAGAAAGAAAAGCACTGACTGCAGTGACGGCTACGCCAATATATAATGAATATAAAACAGAAAGAGAAAATAACAACACAGCTAAAAACGCAGCGACAAATTTCGGCAAAAGATAAATGCTTGTCATGAGCACGAGGCGGCTATGCAGTGTCTGCAACGGACGTGGCCATCCACCGTCCATAAGCTACCTTACTGATATTGGTGGGCGAAGGAGCCATCGATTTTTCCTCTGCCCAAGGCCAACACAAGCCTAGAGCCACCCCTGAGTACTGCTGCAATAAATTATTTCATCGAAGTGAAACACATGTTTAATAACGTGCTTTAACTCCTATCATCATGAAAATGATATCACGTATACAACTCAGTATTTTAGTTATTCAGAGAGCTGTAATATCACGAATGTAATGGACTCTGTGTCCAGTCGGAGGAAGAGAGCCAGTTTAAGAAGCAAGTAGTGATTCACACACATAGATCACATACGAGTAGAAGATCAAATACAAAACAAAGCATTTAACGTGCTACTTTAATTACGATGTGATTTGAGAAACTGGTTAATTAAACGATTTTAAGATGAAGTTTATAATGTTCTACTAAATGACAAAATAAACTACGTGATTAAAGTGGAAATGTCGAGATTGAAGTTGACATTTCGTGCTTTTTCCCCACCGTGTGCCTTTTTTCTGTACCCTAATAAGCTTTCATATGACACTCAGACAGTGGGCTTACAACTCTTCTTTTCACGGCGACTTTGATATGTGACTTCTTTTTTATTTCCGGCACTGTGCGATTTTGTGGATGTGAGCTTTCAAGTTTCTCCAACACGCTATGTCACTCGATCAACTTCCTTTTGTTAATTATACCATGGTTTATTTGAACAAAAAGTATGTTTTTCCTTTGCCTCCACTTGGTATTCGCTGAAATTCTTATATTTTCCCCGTGCTTTTCCCATTGTCTTTTCACAGAAGGCTGAGTTTAAGGGCGATTTATATTCATTTGCATATTCAAAGAGGCGTAATTCTGAGAGGAGTTGGGGCGTTACATAAAGCACGTGCGCGTTACTTTTCACGCTGATCGGGATTTATGTAGCGGAAGCACGTGGAAGTTGGAGTACGCACAGATTCCTGCATCTGGATTTTTCTGTGCGTAAGCACATTTCGGCTGTTGTGCTTACGCCATGTTATAGTGCGAGTTCTACGCACGGCGTTATACATGAGGCCCCTGATGACTCAACCTAAACGAGGCTGGGACTATCGCCATGGACTGTAAAGCATTTGAAAAGCATCATGAATTCCTGTGGCACCCACAGCTCCGTACTGGTTGTGTGTCTAACCATCTCCTCCATCTGCCAGCTAGGGATCAGAGAGAGAGAAAGACAGAGAGCGCCAGAATAAGACCCTTCATATCCCAAAACAAGGTTTTCTTGGTGAAAGACTATGAATTTCTTCTTGACTGGAGAAGACGTGTGTTTCCACTGCATGCTCTGTCTCTTGCGTGATGGACCCATGTCTCACCTCCGGCGACAATCTATTTTAAAACTCTCGGATCATCTTCATAATGTTACAGAAATTATTGAGCAATATGTTCTGCTGCCAGTGCAGATCAGTAAGCTGTTTGGGTTCCTATCTTTGCAGTACCCCGAGTCATCATGCTTCATATCCATAGCTGAAATCCAAATGTGCGGTAACAGTGGACAACGTAATCCGTCGGTTTTCTAGGTTGAAGGCGTTCGTCATGACAATGTGGGTTTGTGTGCTGATGTTGATGGTTGACCAGATTGCGCTTCATTGGTTACACTTGTTCTTCCCGCTTTAAAACCTTTCTACCCATTCATAAACTGTTTGTTGTGTCCAGCTGTTTTCACTTCCGCTCTGTGCCAACATCTCCTCTGCTCAAAAAAATCTCACTGCGATGTGTTATTTAATATTGGTGCCAACCTGCAGTGAAGCATCCATGTTCATTTGATATGACGAACTGCTTATGATCCATCATTATTGTGTTGTAACACGTTGACTTCTATCCATTGCTGTAACCGTATGATTTTCAAATTGCCTTTATTTTTTGATTTACCTTCATACAAGCTTGACATTACCTATGGAATTAGGCATCTTGGCTGTACCATACATATTCTTGGGGCCAAGTCAGTCCTCTGTCATGTCAATTAACCAAACTACTAATACTGTCTGACGTCTTCTTGACAAACCCCTTGAAACGATTGTATCCGCTGCACTTCACTAAGTTTACACTGAAAAATTATACTGGTGATTGCAGATCAACCTCAAACTGCCTTCATCCCCTTCCCACAGCGATGAAAGAAAGATGACGTATAAAAATAAAAGCGATATTTACTAAACCACACAGAGAAAAGATGCAACAAAAATATATATATAATTAATACATTTTCTACAAAACCCCCACTTCCAATATATACAATAAACACAAAGTATAAAATTATATAGCCGAGAATTTTCCCCACCGTCCATTTGATTTAGTCTTTTTTCCGTTTTCCTGTTTCCCCATAGTTCAGTTCCTTAGACATGCCAATTCCAGAATAAAAGATTTACGGCTCACACTGCTTCCGATCCCTTTCACGGTAACCTCAGCGTATCCGTAATCTTCGAGGTGGCCACCACAGACTGTGTTGTACTTGCGGTGCTCTCCGAAAACAATCTTTCTCCTGGACTCAGATGGGTGATGTCTTTTTTTTCCTTCGCCATAAAAACTCAAGCTGTCTTTTCTTCCTTCTCTTCCTGCCTTTTCGTGCCCCTATTTAAACATAAATGCGTCCATTTATATGGCACTCCCGGAAATCGCAGTGACAGCCCTGTACCTCTCAAAAGGTCCTCTCTATCCAACCCGCCTATCTTATCTTCCGTATTCTCAAATGACCACGGGATTTGACATAGAGAGAAAAGAAAAAAAAAAACATATACATTTTTATGTGGCAATGCTACACCCTTATGATGGTTTATAGCCTCAGCATCATTTTTGTTATCAAAGTTATGATGTTAACATATCTGAACTTACATCCGATCCGGAAGAAAGTGGAGAAAACATGGGATGAATGACGATAGATAACTAAATAGAAAGAATGACAGAGACTGTGTGCACCATTTCCGCATCAAGTGCACAGCCACTTGCTTTTCTTTTAATCTGCGGATGAAATTTGCCCTTCTTAGTCGTGCAGCGGTAGGCGCTGGGTGTGATTTACAGCCTATCTGGAACAGATGTGACTGTGACTAGCTATCTGACTTATCCGCCACCGAGTACGCTGCTTAATTAAAAAAAGCTTTGCCAGCACACACAAATCTGTAGCATTCATTATCAGTCACAAGCACTCTTGAGGTTTAAAGTCGCTCTCCAGTGGCTGCTGTATCACAATTCATTCAAACTCTATTGAGATCTGCAGCTGCGACATGTTGAGAACGGGCTGCTGCACCTTGGGAACTGAATGACGTCTTTACATTTCACATGCAAGTGCATGCGGGTGCCGTTCAGAATTTTATCTGTAGGGTTAGTGTGCACAGATTGTGTACAGACAGTACTGGCATGATATGTGTGTGTATGTATATATATATAACTTGGTCCCCGGCCGGGATGCCCAGGAGGACCAGAGGAGAGCTTGTGCCTCCTCCAGACCGCAAGGGGGCGTCCGTCCTGGTTATGTTGGGGGCCTCGGGTGAAGGGCTTGGAAGCCCAGCCCTGTAGGGACCCGTGGCCACCGCCAGTCGGCGCCCCGGTGCCGGAATATCCCGTGTGGTACCCGGCCAGGGCTGGAGCCCGGCCGGGACGTCCAGGAGGACTGGAAGAGGGCTTGTGCCTCCTCCAGACCGCGAGGGGGCATCCGCCCTGGTTATGTTGGAGGCCTCGGGTGAAGGGCTTGGAAGCCCAGCCCTGTAGGGACCCGTGGCCAGTGCCTGAATATCCCGGGAGCCCAGCACTTCCGCCACACCAGGAAGTGCTGGGGGGAAGACAACAGGGGACACCTGGACGGCTTCCGGGTGCGCAACCGGCACTTCCGCCACACAGGGGCGTGGCTACAGGGGAATGCCGGGAAGCAGCTGGAGCCTATCCGGGTTCCTATTTAAGGTGCCGCCTCCCTCCAGTCATCGGCAGAAGTCGGGTGGAAGAGGATAGAGCTGGAGGGAGGACTAGAGGCGGCCAGGAAAAAGGCACTGGAAGAGTGTGGCCTTGACATTGGGGGAATCGGTGCTGGAGGCACTGGGGTGTGTGAGTGCACAAAAACTTGTATATAGTATTGTAAATAAACGTGTGTTGGGTGAACTATGATGTCCATCTGTGTGTGTCCGGGCCAGCATCTACAATATATATATATATATATATTGTAAAGAAAGTACCAACAAACATAAAGATTTGGGGTTTCCGGCCCCGTATACTGAAAAATAATCCACAGTTTAAACACAGAATTCCAAGGTCAAAGTCGATAACCAAACTCAAACAGTTGACAACAGAAAATGGTGTCGGAGGGGCCGGAAGTGGAGGAATGCTGGGAAGGAGCCATGGTGGATGATGGGATCGATGACATCATAGGTGGAGGACGAAGGAAGGGCAGAAGTAACGCAGTGCGGGAACTATAGGAGGCAGAGTCTTGGCGGCGGTGCGACTTTTCTTCTGTGGGAAACAAAGAGAAAGGTTAGTACCCCGCCACTCCCTCCTGGCATATGTCTTCCCGATTGTATTAAGGTCTGTCCATGGCCCCCTACTCGCGCGTGCATGACAATATACATATATATATTAAGACCAGCTGGTCAGGCACCTGAAGCACTTCCGGGTGGGCTATAAAACGGGCTAACCTCCCTTCATTCAGGGCCAGAATCGGGAGGAAGAGGACGAGGTTTCCTGGGAGGAGTGGTGGTGCGAGGAAGGGTTATATAAAGTCTGTTTTGTGCTTTTGGGACTGTGTTGGGCCTGTGGGACATGGGGAAGGCGTGCCCCACGGCTGAAGAAAACCAATAAAGCCTGTGTTTGTTTTACACGTGCCTCTGCATAAATCTGTGCCGGGTCTGCACCTTTTACAATATATATATATATATATATATATATATATATATATATATATATATATATATATATATATATATATATATATATACTGTATATATAGTACTAGGGTGTTGTACCATGTTAGCCATGATGGATGTAGTGAGAAGTCAAGCAAAATGACACCCTTTACATCTTGTGAGTTGCCTCGAAAGCTTGCACATTGTAATTGCTTGATTTCTCACTCACTACATATATATATATATATATATATACTAGGAGGTTTGTCCCCTGCTCGAATCCCTGCCACTCGTTTTGTGAAGAGGGGGGCTTAACACACCCTAAGGAGATGCGGTCGCTCCTCTGAAACCCCCTCTTAAACGGTGATACAATGGGTAACAACAGTTTTTTTTTTTTTTACCTTCTCTTTCTTCGATCAGCTGTGGGCTTGCTGCTGCTGCTGCTGCTGCCGTGCTGCGTGATCTCCATCTCTCGTGCCGCTTTGAACATTTAAAAGTCTGCACAGCAGCTGTCCTACTCTTTGTCTCTTATTTCCAGCCCTGGGTATGGTTAAATCTCTTGGCACAATGTCTCATCTAGGGGGATGTGAGTTCTTGATATTTTTTAGTTTATAATTTAATAACGGAATAAGAATGTGAAAATCTAAAAACATGACATTAAATTTCGATAAATACTGAAAAGAATGATACCAAACATATATGTGTAGGTTTTAAAATAAACCCGATTTAAAGTGTGACAAAAAATGTCACATAAAAACGTGACATAAAATCGTTACACAAAATCATTGCACTTTTAGACTTAGGATTTTATATATACAGTGGAACCTCCATTCACAAACGTCTCGGAACACATACAAATCGGTTTACGACCAAAAAGTTTGCCAAACTTTTGCATCTGTTCATGACCACACACTCGGTATACAAACAAGCCAGTTTACCTTTTGGTTTGCACGCGCCAATGATTTCCGCACGTCTTGAGTCTCTCCCTGTGCATTTCCTGTGCAGCGAGCAAGAGAGAGACACACACACACACGCACGGGAGAGAGACACAGACAGACAGACACACGCGTGAGAGAGAGATGAGAGACACGAGAGAGAGAGAGAGAGAGAGAGAGATGGCTGGACGCATAAGGCCGAGAAGGCAGTTAAAGAATGCACCAGGCTTGTTTTTAAAGAGACTGCTTCGAGCATTGTTTTAACCTCGTTGTGTGTAATGAAGACTTTTTTCTATTGGGTTTTAACATCCACTTCACTTCTGTTTACAGCGATCGGTTCGTAGCGTGCATTGTTGCAATGTTACTTTTCTTGGTGGTTTATTAAATTACGGATTTTTCAAATGTTCATTTTTTTCCCTGTGCTTAAAACTCATTAAAAAAAGTGTTTTTAGCGAGCGGTTCATAGCGCTATAGTGCGAACTCTTGCAGTGTTAGTTTTCTCTGTTATTCAATGTTTCTACATTTAGTTTACTATTAAGCTGTGCATTCTATGGTATAGTTAACTATACTTGTGCTTAAAAATCTTTTAGAAAATATATTTACACACAGTTCATACGGTCTGGAACAGATTAATTGTATTTACATACAATTCTATGGAGGAAATTACTTCGGTTCAGGACCAAATTGGGTTACGACCACAGTTTTGGAACGAATTATGGTTGTGAACCGAGGCACCACTGTATATATATAGAGTAGATATATATTTCTTCTTCTTCTTCATAGCACTAGCTATGATACCCAGCTAAGACAGGTTGAAATTTAAGTAATAACAATAGACCTCAAGTGTTAAAGTTTGCAGTGCCCCGTCCATTGAAATGTATTTTGTAATGCATGTAGTACTAAAATACATTGAATTAGTCATTCCAACAGATGGTGCATCACAAACATTTGTTGTAATAAAAGGCAATACATCAAATGTTTGTGATGCACAATCTGGTGGTATGACAAATTTAAGACGTATGTCTCTGTTATATGCCATTTGATATGTGATTTCTTCAAGTACTGTTATTGTGTGTGATGATCCATCTGTTGGAATGACCAATGCATTGCATTTTATTACTGCAAATGTTTGTGATATGCCATCTTTTGGAATGACTATTGCAATGCCTATATCTTTGTTATATGCCGTTTGGTATGGGATTCCTTATTGCAATGTTCATGTTTGTGATACACCATCTACTGGAATATATGTTATTACTAAAAGTGTTTGTGATGTGCTATTTTTTGGAATGGCAGAGATTAGGCAACCAGACAGACTCACAGACACTTGTACATTTATTTATCTGGGTGTTTGTGATGTGCCATCTGTTGGAATGAGAGAAACCCAGCAGCTGGATGAATACAGAGGAACACAGGCACTCAATCACCAGCTCCTCCATTGCATTCTGTCTTCTGCTCTTCTTCTCATTTCTTGGTATG